>NC_046304.1:2923873-4253873 GCF_004115265.2 Rhinolophus ferrumequinum
TGGCTCAGGTAGTAAATGGCCATCAACTGTGATTGGATGGCCATCAGCTGTGGCTAGTTGGCAATCAGCTGTAATCAGTGAACCATTGGCCACTAATATAAGTGCCGTGGCTACGCTATCAAAAAATGGTGGCTAGCAAGAAGATGGTGGCTGAGCTAGCAAGAGCAGATTGCAGTTAGCACGGCGGATTGCAGCTAGCAAGTGAGGTTGGTTGGTTGGCAGAAAAGCGGACGGCAGGTTGCAGATCGTGTGGCTCCTGCTTCCTATGTCTCCAACCCAGCCGCCAGTGAGAATATAGCCGTATGACTCCCCTATCTATGGCTCCGTGGGTGTTCCTTTTTGGCCTCACTATATCTTGCGTTCGTATGCGGGGAGCGGGACCAGAGACCCGCCTGACACCCTGCATGATAGGCAGAAAGTGGCCCATGACAAAGCTCATGACCCAGGTTCAAGCAAATCTTTTAAACAGTATGCTCTGTTCTCATGACAAAACTGTGTGCATCCATGAAAATTCACCTTATCATAGAATTTTGAGGACCAGGAAGCATCTTCATAACACGAATGTAAGTCACATACTCTCTGGTCCCCAGTGTGGACCTGAGCATACAGTGAGCATATGTTCCCTCTGTCACGAAGACACTGCTTCTGTCAGACACTGCCCTCTCAACTCAGTTACTTTTTGTATGGTGCCACTGTGGTGGGTTAGGATCCCAGTTCTGGAGGTGAGGGCCTTGGTGTGTCTGAAGCATTACCATGGGAAAATGTACTCAGGAAGTGTCTGTGGAATGACAGGGTGTCACTCATAGGCACATTTTAGTGGAAAACATTGTGTAGGACTTTAGGAAGTGTCTCTCTAGTGGCAGTCACCAGTCAAACATATTGGGAGTTTTCCTTCTGGTCTCTGTACCTGTTATGGGATATTAAATTGAATAATTGTGCCAGAATTGACCAAATGAAATGAAAGTATGGATATGTAGTAGGATCCTTCCCACACATGAAGCCACTTCCTGATTGTCCGGTGTTCCCGCACATGGCTTGTTTAATTTTCTGTTGACGGTGGGAACATGCCTTTGTGCCACTCCACCAACAAGCATCCGGGTCTTCATGCATGAGCCGCAGGCCTATATATTGCACAGCAGACCCTCAGGCCCTCCACCCACCTCCCCGGAGATGTTGTCCCTGAGATGTGCAGAGGGGTGGTAAACCACTGTCACAAGGCACTTGTTGGGCACTTGGCAGCTTTTGCAGCCTCTGTGAGCTCACTCCCCAGAACCAAGGCCTTTTTTGTTCACAAATGTTCTTTCCTGTCCTTTCTAGCAGAATGAAACAGAAGGCATGTGAGCCGCTGTGGAGGTGCTCAAGTCTTGCCTCCATCACTGACATTGGCCCAGAGACTGTTCCATCCCATCAACAAAAGTGAGTGGAGCTGCTGGGCACTGAGCCACGGACAATGGGGAGAGTCAAATTTGGGCCTGAGGGCCCCCCAACACTGATGTCAGGATGGTACTCAAAACTGCTGTTTCACGGTGTGAAACATTTATAGTGACCCAGGGTGCTACTGAGATGCCAACACAAGACAAGGTGGGCTACTGAAAATTCCTGACTGTGGGGCGTGCATGTGTGCATGTGTGTGATAGAATCACATGGGGTACAGATATGTGCTGACAGAAAGAGACACTTGCTATGGTGAGGTGTACTGGTGACTGCCATTTCTTGGGAAAGCACCAGAAACAATGTGACTAATGGACAGTTGTATGATGAAGGATCTGGGCGAAATTGTCCATAGTGACAGTATCTCTGCCATGGGTGCTTTCTTTTCCTTTTCTTTCTTTCTTTTTATTTTTTATTATTGGGGAATATTGGGGAACAGTGTGTTTTTCCAGGATGTCAATGTCAAGTCATTGTTTTTTCAATCTAGTTGTGGGGGGCGCAGCTCACTGGCCCATGTGGGACTTTAAGCAGTGACCTTGGTGTTTGTTATGAGCACCACACTTTAACCACTGAGCAAACCAGCCGCCCACCAGCGGCTCAGCTCCAAGTTCAAGCCGTTGCTTCTCACTGGCCCATGTGGGAATTGAACCAGTGACCTTGGTGTTATGAGCACCACGCTCCAACCACTGAGCTCACCGGTCACCCTCGGGAGGCTCAGCTCCAAGCTCAAGCTGTTGTTTTCAATCCACTGGTGGAGGGGCAGTTCACTGGCCCATGCGGGAATCGAACTGGCAACCTTGATTTTAAGAGTTCGCACTCTAAAAAAAAAAACAAAAAAAAAACACAGAGTTCGCACTCTAACCAACTGAGCCATCTGGCTGCCCCCATGGTGGGTGTTTTCTTAACAATCCTTTCAATTCTCTGCATGTTTGGAACTTTTCAGAATGAATGTAGGGGAATAATTGTGTGTGTAGAAAATGGGGAATAAATGTATGTGTAACTGATGGTCAAAAAAATACAGCACATTTGTGTGCAAGGGAGACCCAGGCAGGGGTCAAAAGCCAATTGAGTGAGGAAATGTGCAGATAAGAAGTGCTATGATCCCTGGGACAAGATGCGTGTGCAGGCCTGGGTGCCACAAGCTCGGGTACGCAGGCAGACCCTAGGAGGACTTGGGAGGCCAGACTGCCCTAGGCCTGAAGGCAGTGGTCCTTGCTGGCCTCGGGCCTACCAGTGCTCCCTCAGAGTGTCTCAGGGTCCTGCACAACGGGCTTCCCTTCCCCTTCTGATAGGGGCCCAATTTTGCTTCTCTGGCTGCAGACTCAGAAGGACAAACCTGAAGTTGATGCTTGGTCCTTGCCTCCACTTAGGAGAGCGCATGCTGTCCACAGTAGGTCAGACCTTGGCCTTTCACTGCATACCCACACACACAAAGACTGATGACACCCCCAGCCCCACCTGTGACAATTTGTTGGTGCAGAGCCCAAGGGTGCTGCCGCTGTGACAGCCCAGTTCACCTGTCTGTGGGGGAATCTAGAGCCTGCAGCTCCCTGCGGTGACAAGACCCTGATGGGCACCATGGTGCCCCTGGATTCTGGAAGCAGACAGACCTGGAACCACTGTGCTGTGGTGACCTTACTGCTCCCATCACCTTGAGCAAGTTTCCTAAACCTGTGTGTCTGTGTTTCTTCATGAGGAAATGAGTGGTACTGACCTCTACTTCCTAGAGGGGGGATGTGTGTGAAGATGCAATGAAGACTAACGCACAGTGCCACCCAGGATCCAGCTCAAGGTGCTTCCCAGGAAATGGCAGTTACCTCCCATGCACACTTGCTTTGGACCTTGATGCACAGAACTGCATTAATCATAACCCTTGGTTGGGGACACACACTCGCCATTGACCTGTGCATGACCTGCTTTGTTAACTTACTCAGTGTTTTCATTATTGCTCTTTTATAACAGAAGAAGGACCACCATCCCAAAGAGGGCAGAGTCCTGACATGCGCTACATGTGCCAATGTGGCCCCTCACCTCAAGTCCTTTACCCCACCAGTGTTATCCATTCTTGTGTTCTCCTTTTAATTTAGTGTTGGAGATTATACATACTTCTAACAAGTACATACCCACAGTGCACTTTGGTGATGTTCACTTTACAGAAACGACACTGTGCATACGTAATGTTTAGATTGTTGGGGATAATACCTTTCACTTACGAACTTGCCAAGACTGTGCACATTGTGTCACTGCAGTCCAGCTGCTTCTGCTTCCTTTCCCTGGTTTCCAGGAGGTAGGAAGAAAACACCAAGTTCAGAGCACAGCAAAAATGGAGGCCAGTAACTTATCCCGTAAAACTGGGACCAGCAAATGGCTGCAACCTCACAGTGGTGGTGAATCGGAAGGAGTCTCACTCTCCACCCGCAAAGGACTGAGGAATCATCAGCTATCTCAAACCTTGGAGCTGAAAGAAAAAGAAGTGCAATATGGACTTTTGAAACGACAGACTGTCCCTAACTTTGTGCTGTGTGGGTGGTCCCAAAACTCCTTAAGTTGATAATTAACATAGAACCGTTTTGCATGAGTCATTCCCAGTTTCCAGGCAAAAATCCACTCTGAGGATGACCATCATCTCAGGATGTGTTTTCATCAGACTTTTCAACAATAAAGCTACAAAGGAAGTGAGTAGCTGTCAATAAAAAAATGACTGACTATACATGGAAACAAAGCACTATGAGTGAGAATCCACAAAACTATAGCAGAAGAAAAATATTTGGAAATTACCAAGAACATTTAAAAAAGAAACCAACTAAAACTTATATGAATGCCAAAAATAAAAATTAAAAAGTGACTGATGGACTCAGTAACACAAGTCACAGTTGAAAACTGAATTAATGAACTAGAAATTGGAGTTGAAATGATTTCAGTAGATAAACAAAGACATGCACAACAGGAAGGAAAGTAAGTAAAGATAGAGTGTGAAGTCTATGACATGTGTAAGCAGGGTTCCAGACACAGAGAACATTGTGAACAGACAATATTTAAAGAGATGATGGCTGAGAGTTTGGCAACACTGTCATAACATACAAAGTCACAGATTCACAAAGTCCAACAATCTAAGAATGGTGAATCAAACTGTAGCGACATCATAAGGAAACTGATAAACACCTGAGCTGAAAAAAGTATATGTTTTTAAATACCCAGTAATAAAAGACACATTCTTTTACAAGGAGTTAGTGATTAACTAACTTCATTCACACTAATGGAAGCCAGAACAGAGTTGAATCATACTGTTAATATGGTGGGGAAGTCAATCTAGGATTCCATACCTGATATATCTTTTAAGAATGAGGAAGAAATAGACATTTCTACATATGAGTAAGAAATGTTAGAAAATGAAAAATATACCATTTACAACAGCATTAATAAAATGAAGTCCCTAGGAATCAATCTAACAAAACATGTGCAAGACCTGAAGAAAACTTTATAAAACTTTGGAGAGAGCTAATCAAATGAAGGATGTGTAATATCAATGGTGTATAGGTTATGACGGAAGGATAGAAAATTTCCCAAACAGAGTCAATGCACTGTCAATGAAAATTGCCCCCCTTGACCCACAGGGTGTACATGTGTGCATGACTGCATGCGTGTGTAATTTGGAAAGCTGATTCTAAAATGCATATGTATGCTAAGCCAAGATGCTCTTGAAGGAAAAGAGCAATGCAGGAAAACCACTTCAAAGCTTGGTTCATTAGACAGTGTGGTATCTGTGCAGAAAGAAACATAGAGATCAGTGAGGTAGACAAGACATGCCAATAGAAAGTCCACGAACACAAGGACACTTAATTTTTGGCAGATGTGTGTGTTGAGTAGGGATAGATTTCATAATTAATACTGCTGGAACAATTTGGTATCCACATGGGAAAAACATTAATGAGATTAGAACCCTGCAAGTACTGTTCACACAAATGAATTCCATGTCACTAAAGACAAAAACATAAGGAAAAACTATACAAATTTTTAGAAGACAGTATTGGAGAATATTTCCATATCTTCAGGGATTATAAGGATTTTTTAAGTAAGATTTTTTAAGACACTAATGCATAAATGAGAGTACGCTAAAACAAAAAACTGGTGGTTATTAAAAGATGCCATTAAAAAGTGAAAAGTAGTGGCTGGCAGCCAGTGTGAATGGCTGGCAGCCATTATGAGCGGCAGGCAGCCGGTGAGAGCTGCTGTGAGCAGCTGACCGACTGCCTCAGCCGTGGTGGGGGGGAGCACAACGCTCCTTATACCAGCATGGGCCAGGGAGCTGTGTCCTACACAACTAGACTGAGAAACAACAGACTGGGGGTGGGAGGGAGGCGGAAAAGTGGGGGGGAATGAAAAGTCACACCAAAAGTTGGAAAAATATTCGTAACACATAACTGACAAAGGACTATCATCCAGAATGTATAAAAAATTCTGACTCAATAAGAAATGATTGGGGGGGCTGGCCCTGTGGCTCAGGCGGTTAGAGCTCCATGCTCCTAACTCCAAAGGCTGCCGGTTCGATTCCCACATGGACCAGTGGGCTCTCAACCACAAGGTTGCCAGTTCAATTCCTCGAGTCCCGCAAGGGATGGTGGGCTCTGCCCCCTGCGACTAAGATTGAACACGGCACCTTGAGCTGAGCTCCCGGATGGCTCAGTTGGTTGGAGCGCGGGCTCTCAACCACAAGATTGCCGTTTCGACTCCCACAAGGCATGGTGGGCTGCGCTCCCTGCAACTAGCAACAGCAACTGGACCTGGAGGTGAGCTGTGCCCTCCACAATTAAGACTGAAAGGACAACAACTGGAAGCTGAACGGCACCCTCCACAACTAAGATTAAAAGGACAACAACTTGACTTGGAAAAAAGTCCTGAAGTACACACTGTTCCCCAATAAAGTCCTGTTCCCCTTCCCCAATAAAAAAAAAAAGAAATGATTGAATGGGGACTTCATAGAATAGGGAACCCAAAGGGCCAAGAAACATACAAAAAGTACTTAAACATGTCAGTAATCAGGGAAATGCAACTTGAAAGCACACTAGGTCCATGATATGCCCATCACACGAGCAGAACAAGAGTCTCAGCGTCCCAAGTGCTGGTAAGGGGAGGCATAGGAATGGCACCGTGCTGCTGGGCAGGGGTGAGGCACCACTTTACAGACCCTGTGGGTGGCCTGCCTTACAACTGAGCACCAGCTGCAGGAGACCCATGACTTCCCATCTAGCCGTGTATCTCAGAGAGTCTTGCCTGAGCACACCAAGAGACATGAGCTTTGTTCATGAGAGCCCCAAACCGGTGTCAACGAAAAAACGTCCAGCCTAAGAGAAAGCTTATGAGTTTATGTGAGCAAAATTGACAGCAATTGCTGGAAGTAAAATCTCAATGCATTGAGAAAATTCTCCGCAAAATGGTGGTTTGCAGCTTATTTTGCACGTAGAATTAAAGGAGGAGGGTTACATGAAATCCATTGGTGGTAGATTAAGGGGGTGGGAGAAAGCAAAGTGGGGAAATCTCTGTGATTGGATAAAAGTCAATCGTAGAGACTGGTACTTGTTTCACATAGGTGGGTACAAGATAAAGTTAATTGTCCACTTTTTACAGCACTTAGAGATGGTAATTGGGACAAGAATAATACCATGTCTCCCTGAAAATAAGACCTAGCTGGACAATCAGCTCTAATGCGTCTTTTGGAGCAAAAATTAATATAAGACCCGGTATTATATTATATTATTATTCCCATTCTTATATTATAGTAAAATAAGACCAGGTCTTATAGTAATTTTTGCTCCAAAACACGCATTAGAGCCGATTGTCCAGCTAGGTCTTATTTTCAGGGAAACACAGTAATGAGGGATTCTATAGTTTCCTGCTCTGGTCCAGAAAAAGGGATTACTGACATTCCAAGGATGTCATCTTAGGTGCAAAAAGACAATAGACAGGCTCACTTAAGGTAGAGATTGACCTTTGTCAAGGAAGCTTCAGGCTAAAGATGTGACTTCTCACCATGGCCCTCACCTTAGTTATAAATTTTTTTATGTTCATGACATCTTATGTGGTTATTTTCAGTCTCTTGACTTTAACCTTTCAGTCTCATGTTTAACCTGTGGCCCCTTTTCCTTCCTCACCACATATAAAATAAGCTTCAAACTGCCATTTGGCAGAGCATTTTCTCAGTCCATTGAGATTTTTCTTCCCAGCAATTCTCAGTTTGGCTCAAAGAAATGCAACTTTCTCTTAGTCTAGATGTTTTTCAATCAATACTTTTAAGGAAATTCTTCATAATTCCTTAGGAAGTGTTATTGGAAATAATAAAAATGAATGTTAATGACAATAACCTTGAAATCAGTCTTAGTCAATTTTAAACCTTTGGCTTTCAAGTGGCCATTCCAATGGAGGGCTGGCAAGGACTCAGTGGGAGACCTCTCTCCTGCCCACCCCACCTGAGCCACCTGGCACACATGGTCCCAATTGTGTGACACAAAACCTGCTCAGGCAGCCAGAGAGTGCAGCCAGGGTCATCTCCTGGTGAACTGCTGTGGCTTCTGGGCAGAGATAACCACCACTGGGAGCACCAAAAAGAGCATCTATACTGGGGTGACTGTCCACCAGAACCTCAGAATGTGACTTTGGAGAAAGTGTCTCTGCAGATATAATTAGGGACCTCGACATGAGATCATCCTTCATTATCCAGGTGGCCCTAAATATAGTGAGACTGTCATTATGAAAGACATAGGGAAGAAGACAGATGGGGGTAGGGTGGGGGTGGGAGCATGTGAAGATGGAGGAAGAGGTTGAAGTGACAGGGCCATAAGCTCAGGGACACCTGGAGCACCTGAGCTGCAGGAGGCAGGAAGGTCACCCACTAGAGGCTCTGGAGGGAGGGCAGCTTGCTGACAACTTGACTTGGGACTTCTGGCCCCAGAGCTGTGAGAGGATTTCTGTGGTTTAAACTGCCGGCATGTGGTCCTTTGTTCCCTGGGTCCCAGGAAACAATGTCCTACAAATGCAGATGATTCTGGCTTACCTGCAAAGCCTCTGTGTGGCCATGGTGTAGACACATACCCATCAACCATGAGCTGGTTCTAATAACCAGAAAGTAGAGGCAGGTCACCTGGGTCTCGGTGGACCAAGAGTCAGGGTGCAGCGTTCTGCAGGCAGGGCAAGTCTCACTCCCGACTCCGGATAAAACATGAAATTACATCGTGAAGGGGACTTTCCCAGGCTGGTAATGATACCATGCTAAGGTCCAGCTGCTGCGACTTGAAAAACATGGTTGATGGAAAGAAAAGCAGGTTTATTCAGAATGCCGGCTTTCTGGGAAGATTGTGTACTCCTGTCCAAAGGCCATCTCTCCATTCCTAGACTGGTCTGAAGGTTTCATAGGTACAGAAGAAAAATAAAGGAAAGAGGGAGTTGGTCAGGCAGGTCCGAGGGCTGACATCCTTCCTGGCGTCTGGTCGGTTTTAAGATAATATTATCTCCAGATTCTGGACTTGAACTCGGCTACCGCAGCCTGGGGTTTTATGTGTATTCCAGTGTCTAGGCACCTGAGGATCAAGAAATTGCTCTTTTCAGGTTAGGATTTTGTTAATTAAATGGATTAATGAGGTATGGGTAACCTTGAGAAAGGAAACAAAACACAGTTCTGTAGTTAAGCAGTGAGGGGAGAAACAAAGAGAAAATAGCTGAATATCAGGGCAGCTCTAACTGCAAACTAGCTAGGTTTAATTACAGGTGGCTTAGATAGCGGCTATGAGGTGAGTCAAACTGCAAACTACCTAAGTCTAATTACATTACTGATTCCCAAATTTCTCTCTTACAGTAAGACTTTGTGCCACCATTTTAGGTGATTTTCTAAGTGTGGACTGAACTAACTCTGTTATGAAACAACACACTCTGTTATGAAACAGGAACTCACAACAAAATTTCACAGCAGGCAACTAGGAGTCTTCAGGAAGGAGACACACAGCAAACCCAACTCCTGCCACAGGTAGTCCTGAAGCAGAGGGAGCTCAGACCTGAAACGCAGGGCTGCAGCCCAGGCCTCTCCATTGTCCTGGGGCAGGTGTGCTAAGACTGCTGGCTCAGGGCCCTGCCAGGTCCCCTCCTCCCCACACCTCACCCCTGCTTCCCAGTGGTCCTGTTCCTTGAACATTTCTGCTTCTGAAGCCTGACGCTCACCTCTCACTGCACTCCTACCACCAGCAAAATCAACATGTTTATGTCAGAGCGCTTGTGCAGGTTCTGAAAAGTGGACCAAACAGTCACCTGGCTAATACGATGATGGGAACATAATAGTAATGTTTTTCTTTATTTCATTTGTATCGTTGATAGTCAGTTCCCGGCCACAGCAGTGCTTAGAGTTGTGTGGACACAGGGAAGGCACAGCCCAACTTCAACCTAAACAGCAGAAGGTTGAAGACGGAGCAGAGTGGGGGCTTGGGAGATATACCTGAGCTTCCGGTTTTCCCAGACCTTTTTGGACTCACTTGGTTCTGGAGTGTGGGACTTTTCAGAGCAATGAGAATGAAAAGATAATCTTTGGGCCAGTTCTCTGCAGTACTGGAAACCAGAGGGGTGGAGAGGACCCAGGCCCACCGTGGGGTGGGATGGGTGCTGAGCACCTGCAGCCTGCCCTCAGCCTGCCTCTCCCTGGCTCCCTGAGCACAGGAAACAACCTCCTCTTGATTGTGGGCTGGTGGCCTGATGGACAACCAACACCCATTGCCCCTTCTCTGGCTCAGCATCCCAACTTCCTCTGCTGCCTTTGCCAGGCTCCCTGACCTGGCTGGGACCTTGAAGCCTGAAGCAGTGCTTCCACATGCTGACTCCTGCCGCAGGCACTTGGGAGTCAAGAGACATGCTGCCAGCAGGACACCTGGAGGAGTATGGGGGTGGGAGTCTGCAGCCAGGAGGGCGAGGACAGCAGATGGCAGGCCAGGTCTGCAGCCTGGGGTGGTGTTTCCCTGGCCAGCTTCAAGGGAACCACAGCAGTGAAACTGGAAGTGACCTAAAGGTCACCCTCTCCAAGGAGGCTGAGCCTCTCAACAACCTGAGGAGACTTCCTCCACTGGAGAGGTCCTGGGGGTGAGAGGGAGGCCCCTGCACCCCAAGTCCCACGATTCAGACCAGTACCTCCCAGTCATCCTGCACTCCCCTTCCCCCCCACCCGTAACTTCCTGCGGAAAGCTGACACAGGCTCTCCCCACCACCCAGCCAGCAGGCCAGGTGGGTAAGGGGCAAGAGAAGGAGAAACTGGAAGAGGCTTTCAGGATGGCGCTTCTCACACAGGTAACCGGGGAGGCCTAAGTCGTCCTTCCTCAGGAAGAAGGAAGGCCTCAAGCTGGAGTGTGGGCCGAGGTGGGGGCGCAGCTGCTGCTTGTCCTCAGGGAAGGCTACCCAGCGGTGCATCGTGCGTCGTGCCGGCAGTATCTGCTTCCCCGCATAGGTGCCTCACCCAGGCCCTTGCCGCACTTACCCTCGTCCCCTCGTGACCCCGAACTCTTGGGTCGCGGCCCCACTCCCCGCCGGGATCTGCAGACCCTCCATGGGCTCAGAGTCCCCGCCCCCGCACTCCGGTCGCCGTCGTGGCCCGAGCGTTTCCTCGGAGAGGCCAGCGCCCCCGACCGCCCCACCCGAGAAGGCGGGTCCGCGCACCCATTCATCCTCCCGCCGCTGCCACCCTCGTCCACCCAGTTCTGCGGGGGCGCGGAGACCCGGCCCGCGGTCCCGGGGGGCCAGCTGAGGCCGCGCGGGCACCGCCCCGCAGGGTTTCCCGGGCCCTGCTCGCTGAGCTGCTGTCCGCTGTGCCTGAGCGGAGCCAGCATCCTAAGGCAGAGCCGGAGCTCCGACTGGCCTCCCTGCGCCCTGCGCATTCCCGCGGGTCGCGAGGGAACCAGTGGGGATGCCCCAGGGAGGGGCCAGGGGCAGTAGCCCTTCCAGCTCAAGTCCAGACACCGGGTCGCATGCCCGAAGTCGCTGAGGCGCTGCAGCTGCTGTTGCTGCGTCTCGAGGTAAGGCCCCGCGGGGCTCAGTCCCGGGGCGCGGCACTGACGGGAATCCCTCAGGGATTCAGGGTCCATGCTGGCCGGCTCCACCTGTCACCTGTGCGCTCGCCCGGAGGCTGCAAGGCGGTCAGAGCTGCGTCAGGCAGTGGGCTGCAGATGCGGGGGACACGGGCGGGAATGACAGCGTTGCAAAGGACAGGTTAATAGTTGCGCCCTGAGTGCGGCGCTGTGCTTTTCTTCTCCACACGCAGCCCCTTCCCGCGCCGCGTGGACGCACACCGGCCCCTCCTTGCCCAGCTACATAAGCACTGTTTACCAACGCCCTGGCCTCGGGTGGCAGCTGCCAGAGACGTGGCGGGAAATTGCGCTGAAGGGATTTGAAATGAAGCCACTGTGCTACAGCACGAATTTTAGCAGGCCCACGGCCACAGAAAGGGCCATTCGTGTCCAGGGCTACAGAATGACCATGATCCTGGGGTCCCAGCCCCTCTTTGTGCGCACAAGCGTCACCATTATGTACCAGTAAGAGTGTCAGGCCTACAGTATACAAATCGAAACTTCCCTGAAAGGTGTTCTGTTTTCTTATTGCATGTGAGAGTGTGACCTGCAGTCAAGATAAAGAGTCTCCGGGACCTGCCCGGTGGCTCAGGAGGTTGGAGCTCCATGCTCCTAACTCCGAAGGCTGCCGGTTCCATTCCCACATGGGCCAGTGGGCTCTCAACCACAAGGTTGCCAGTTCAACTCCTGGAGTCCCGCAAGGGATGGTGGGCTGCACCCCCTGCGACTAGCAATGGCAGCTGGACATGGAGCTGAGCTGCGCTGTCCACAACTAAGACTGAAAGGACAACAACTTGACTTGGAAAAAAGTCCTGGAAGTACACACTGTTCCCCAATAAAGTCCTGTTCCCCTTCCCCAATAAAATCTTAAAAAAAAAAAAAATTAGAACCTGCTTCTTCAAAAAAAAAAAAAAAAAGGTAAAGAGGCTGGCTGCTAGTACATTTCCTGCACACCCCAGTGGAGCAGTGCCCCCTTTGAGGGAGCATCCCCAGAAGCCCTTTATTCTATGGTTTCAGTTATGTAAATGAAACCTTGCAAAGGCTGGAAAGAAAATCCATCCATGCTTCTCTGCTGTGACTGCTATTTTGATAGGTATCTGTGTTCTCTGAGGATCAGACACCCTTTAGGATGAGCGGCAATGTTGTCATCCACCTACGCACTCATTGGCTGGCTCCCCTGACAATTATTGGATACTTGTGGAGCCCCTGAGGGTCGCTGATAAAAAGGTCCCAACTCGCATGGCCCCCACTGCCTTCCTTCCAGCACTCCACATGGCCAACCTCTCAGAGAGGACAAGCTGGGGGTGGGGGGGTCTTGCAGAGCCCAGACCAGCCTTTGGCCCCAGGAGGTGATCAGTAAACACTGCCTTGAGCTCCCAGTGCACTGGGATCACATCCCGGGATGGGATGTTGGGGCTGAGGAGGGAGAGCTTGGCTCAGGCAGGGAGTGGGCTGGAGTGAAGGGGCAGTGAGACAGACAGCAAGGCCAGGAGATGCCTTCAGCTGCATTCCATGATCCTGTCTCTAGTATCAGCCCCTGCTCCCATCATATGGTCTAAATCACAGTGATGAGTGATGGGGGATGAGGCGCAGGTGAACTTCCTGGGAGTGTCTGAAAAATGTATGCCACATGAGGGCATACATCTTCACTGGGAAAAGGCTCTAGGGCTTTCATAGCTTCTGAAGAGATCTCAAAAAGGTACCTCAAAAAGGTACCATAATTTAAAGGCTACAGTAAAAAAAATTATTCTCCATCTTTATGTAGATTAGAGGAAGAAGTCTTCCTGACTCCTTTGAAATTGCAATAAATAACTGTTTCAACTATATACAAGGTTATAAATGCTTATGGTGGAAAATGTGTGAATTTCATAAAGAAAATTTAAGCCACTCATCACTGAGGTTTAAGAAAACATTGTCCTTAGGGGCGCATCTCCCCACAGCGTGGGGAGGGTGGCAGCAGAGGGACTCCCTGTGGAAGACTGAGAATTCAGAGCTTCCTGGGGAAGGGCTGTACCCACATGGAGCCAGGCCTGTTTCTAGCTGGTGCTGTTGCTGTGGAGGAGGATGGAGGGTACACAAGACATTACCTCTGGGGGTCCTGAGGCAAGGGGCCCCCTGCACCCTGAGTATCAGGTCTCCCTTGGGTCGTGAGATCCAGGCCATGAGCCCAGCCTGGTGTCATCTGGAAATCACTCTGGACCGAGGGTGCTGGGCATGGTGCCGAATCTCCCTAAGCCCACAAAGCCTGGGTCAGGCCGACACTGGGACCAGGAAAGAGAATGGACAGCCACCCAGTTCTGTTGCTTTAAGAAATAAGTGTTTGATGAGAAAAAGGGAGTGAGCCCTCTCTACTGGGAGGGTCAGCCCTCCTGTGGAGAACAGCTTCCTCTTTGGGTGCAGAGGTAGCCATGGGGTCAGGACCTATGTCATCTCCTACTATGGCATTCCCACTCACAGAGGGAACCTCCTGGGCAGCATCTGAGTGCTAGTTCCTGGCAATGGCTTTAATTGGCCCTGCTGTGGTCACAGGGGAGGGTTCAGGATCTATGATCCATTGACAGCCTCCAGGAACTGCATGTGGGGGAAGGGCAACTCCCCACAGGAATGTGGCATACTGTCTCCAAACGGTCCCTAGAGGGCAGTTAACACTGTTTTCAGGTTCCATATTTCCCCTTTAACTGTACAATGGCATGCAGTGACTTGTGACTTAGTGTCTAAATGTACAAATTCGGGCCCTTCTTTGGTGAAGAAATGGAAGAATTCTTTCAGAGTATAAGAAAATGGTGACTCTCTGACTTTGGCACCGCTCTGGAATGTCTGTGCCATCCCGCTATGCTCATAAACCTAGCTGTCCTTAGCAGTAGGACATGTGAGCTCACCTTCATACTCGTAAGACCCGGGCATGCCACCATTTTCTTTTTTCAATTAGATGTGTTAAAAGGAAAGGTGGGTTCTTACATTTTTTCAAGCCTAAAATTTAAACTACCTGGAGCCACTCTTTGCTCCTCTGCCCTCCCGTCCCATAGCATGTCTCAGCATCTCCCCAGTTTTTCCCTCGTCCCGATTTTCTTGGAATGATAAGTGGGGCACCCCATGTGGGCTCCATGTGATCTCCTGCTGGGCCACTTTTCCCAAGATCTCATCCTGTAATCCTGTTGCACCCATTTTTTGAACGGGTGTCTGTTGACTCAGATGCCAGGTGCTGGTGTGTCCTCTGCTCTGGGGAGCTCTCACTCCAGTGGGAATGTCACAAAATAGCCAGTGTCCTTCAGGTGGCCTCATTTAGGCCATACACTCCCCACTGTCCCATCTCCTTTTGGGGAGGGATCAGTGGAGGTGTGCTTCACAACCATGAGTTTTGCCCCAGACTTGATGTTAACTCAGATGCCCCCCACGTCTGACCAGCTTGCAACCCTTGGCTGTGCGGAGCCCTTAAGGACCATGTGGATCTCAGGGTCCCCACCACCATCCACTCACTGACCCTCAACCCCTCCCAGGCCCCACCCTGACAGTGTTCACCTTGCTCATGAATCTGCCACCCAGCAGGGCTTGTCATAAGGGACATCTCTGTTCCCTGGCCTTAGCCTTTGCTGGATGGACTTCTGAGGCTCCTCTGCTCAGTCACATGTCTGGGTTTTGCTGGCTGGCACAACGGGGGCTCCTCTGCTTCTGTGGGGGTTCTTTCCAGAATGTGGGCTTCAGGAGGCAGGACCTCTCTTCTATCAGTTCAGGGTTCCCTGTTACAGGTCCCCAGAGAGAACCAGGTGACAGGAGTCTTGCCCTTCATGCGATGACTTCAGGAGTCAGTGGTGAAGGCAGTCACTGATATGCCCAGGTTCCAGGGGAGGGGGTCACATGGTGGGAGAGGCAGCAGGTGGCTGTCACCTGGAGATATAGATGCCCTTCCTTTGATGCTACTGGGGACCCCTTGTGAGGACCCAGCTGTTTCATGCCTGTGCCGTCAGCTTTTGATGGTCACTGGCTGTCTGCTTAGGCTGTGAGTCTGAGTACTGTCTTTCTCTTCTTGCCCCACCTCCATGGTCACTCATCCAACTGGTCTCTTCCTGGCCCTGCTCTTCCCCAGGCCTTGTCTTCTTGGACAGCTGCTATCCTTTTCCTGGGGGCAGGGCCCACCTCTGAAGGGAGACAGCCCCTCGGCCACCTCTCCTGCTGTGCCCTGGTCCTGATTCCTGTTGTTTGTCAGGCGGCTCTAGTTCGTGTCTTTTCTCCCTGCCATCTGCACGTCCTGAGGCCTGGTGTCAGCACCCTGGTTGTCAGATCCTCTGCACCCAGGCTTTCTCCACCCCAGCCCTTTTCTATGAGCTGTCTTTAATTTCTGCCTGAATTGCCACACAGCTGACTCCCACCTCTACACCCAGAACCCCCCAACCTGGCAACAAAGCTGTGGGTTCATCTCCCAGGAGTTTTCTCCATGCAATCCCACCCCTCAATCCCATCCTGGGCACCACCAACCCTTTTTCATACAACCTCAGTGCCATGATTTGGCCCACTGAGCTCTTACAGGTGACCGCCCTCCTGTCTGCACACCTGTCCCACGTGACAGTTCCCTTGGCCCTCAGCACCTCTGCCACATCCACACCCCTTCAGCCTGTGGCGTTGGAGCTCCTTGGCACCTGTTTCAGATGTCCGACCTGCTTCTGGGTACAGGGTTGGCCACAAGCCTCTGTGCCTGCATGAAGCTGGAGGATGGCAATGCACAGAGTTCATCTGGACTCCTGCCACAGCTCAGCCTTGGCTGGGGTGCTAACACCCAAACATCCCCAGGCCAGATGTGGTGGCTGCTCTCTTCTCTGTTCATGGAGGGGGGAAAGGACTTTGGCTTTGTTCTGGTTTGAGGGCCTACCCCTGTGCTTGTGTCACCTATGTATCTGTGAAGCCAGAACCCATGTTCTGCTGTGAGCAAACCCTCATGTGAGCTGGCAGAGCCTGTGTGTGTGTTCTGTGTTGGGAGTCCACTGCCGCTGTTTACTGCCACATGGGAAAGAGGTGTGTGGGCTCTTCCATTGTGGCTGTGCTGAGCCCAGCTGCCTGAGCCCCCTGTAGTGCTCTCCAGAGAGCGCACATGGATGTTTCTGGGGTGAACGCCCACGTGGGGAGTGGGCCTTTGGCACCCAGATCTGCTGTATCCATGTGGCCAAGGTGACTCCAGGGTGTCTGAAAGCTGTGCCTGCACTTGGCTGTTACTCCATGTCCTGTAGTCTTGTCACTCCTTTCATTCAACTGTCAGCCGTTCTGAAGCATGTGGCAGTGTCTGGTTGTGGTTTATTTGCACTTTCCGGATTAGGCACATCGCCATGGTATTGGGCATTGGGTGTGCTCTCACCAATGCCCTGTCATGTCCCCATCTGCCTTTCCCTTGACAATTGCAGGGTTCGTTATAGACCCAGAAACAAACCCATCTTTGGTATGAGGGACAGACCTCCTTCTCCACGGCTTGCCTTTTTCTCCTTCTGTGAGATTTTTGGATGTCCAGAAATTCTTCATTTCAAGTGGGTGACATTTTCCTGCAGGGGTAGTGATGCTTGTGTCCTGTGTAGTGAGTCTCCCTTCCCAAAGGACATCGGACACTCTCATACAATGTCTTCTTGAGGCTTTGGTACCCAGCTTCAACCCGCCGTGAACATGAACCCATGGTGCTAGGAGTCAGAGTTGGTTTTGTTTTTTTGTTTTTTTTCCCCTTACGTCTATTCCATCAACCCATCTCCATTCACTGAAAACATTCTTGCCCCTTTTTTTCCTACAGTACCATCTTTGTCATATCTAGTGTGTCTGTGTGCTTGGGTCTGTTTGGTTGGGGCTTTCTTCTGTCCCATTGGTTTAATTCCCTTCTTGCACCAGGACCACAAGCCACAGCGTCATCCTTTCCAGAACTTTGTATCAAATCTGGAGCAAATTTTCCCACCTTGTTCCTTCAAAGTTATTCTGTTATTTTAGCCTATCGCCTTTACACATATATTTTAGGTTCACTGTGTCTAGATACCCAGACATAAAAATGGTTGGAATTTCGATTTGGATTAAATTAAAACTGTGGATGAATTTAGGGATAAATGACATCTTTATGTATTCAGATTTTAATCTACGTTAATAATATTGTTTAGACCTTTTTTTTCCCCCCAATAATGCCTCATAGTTTTCTGTGTCCATGGTCTTCCACATCTTCTGTTAAGTTAGGTTTATTCCTAGGTAGTTGAGATTTCTTCACAATATTTTGAATAGTATATTTCTAAATACTGCTGATAGTCTGGTTTTGTTGCTACATGGAAATAAAATAGATTTTTATATGCTGACCATGTATCCAGAAACCTTACTAAGCTTGCTTATGGATTCTAATAATTTTCCTTTGCATTATGTATATGTACAATCATAGAAACTGCAAATAATGACTGTTTTCTTTTCAATTTTTATGTTCTTTATTTTCTTTTTTGTCTTACTGTACTGGTACAGTGAATAGAAGTGATGAAAGCAGGCCATGCATCCTTGTTTTATTCCAGTTTGAAAAGAAAAGCTTTCAATGTTTCGTTGTTAAGTGTGATGATTTTTATAGTTTTTTGATAGGTACCCTTTATCAAATTAAAGAATTTCCTCCTTTTTCTAATTTGCTAATAATTCTTTTGGTGACTAGATGCTGAACTCCATCAAAGGCATTGCCTGTATTTATTAAGATAATAATATAATTTTTATCCCCCATCCTGTTACCAATATTTATTATGTGAATGAATGTCAATCTTAAACCAACCTTGCATTCATGGCATAAACCTGACTTGATTGAAAGGTATCAATCCTTTTTATATCTTATTGGACTCAGTTTGTTAATATTTTGTTTATGATTTTTGCATCTATATTCATAAGTGTGATTGACATAAAATTTTCTTTTCTTGTAACCCCCTTATCAGGTTTTGATTCCAGGATTATTTTAGTCATAAAATGATTGGTTGTTTCATTTCCTTCTCTTCTCTGGAAGAATTTCTATAAGATTGGCATTATTTCTTCTTTTGATATAAGGTAGAAGATGCTGGTGAAGCCATTCACGCCTGGAGGTTTTCGTGAGAAAATTTTTATATAAGGATTCAGTCCTTAATAATTATAGGATTAATTCTTAAAACAATTAGAAGAATATCTATTTCTTCTTGTTACCATTTGACAAAGTGGCTTTTGTTTTGTTTTTAGGGCTTTGTGTATTTCGTTAAAATTAAAATGTATTTGTCTAAAGTTGTTTGTAATAGTCTCTTTTGATATTTTGATCTTTTAATATTTGTAAAATTTGTACGGATGGCCCTGTTTTCCATTCCTGACATTGCATGTCTTGAACTTCTCTTTCTTTTTCTTGCTTAGTCTCCCCAGTATTGATCAATTTTAGTAGTGTCAGGACTCAGACTTTTGATGTTGTTGGTCATCTCTGTGGATTTGTTTTCTAAAGAATATTTAAGTTCATTTTCATTATGTTACATTTGTTTTTGTCCTTAACTTGCTGAGGGTTTTTCTTAGATGTCTGCTTAGCTCACTAATTTTCATATATATGTGTGTATCATATACACACACTATGTACATGTGTGTACACATACACATTTCTACTACATCTAGGTGTTTTCTTTGTGGTATTTCCAATTCACAAATTCTTTTTAATGGTGTGTTGAATCTGCCCTGCTGTTGACCCCATCCACTGAGTTCTGAATTTTAGTTTTATTTTTATGGTGAGAATTTCTAAGGTGTTCTTTTCTCACAGTTGTTATCTACATTTTTATAGTTCCCAGTTCTTTCCTGGAATCCACCATCTTGTTCTTTTCCTTCCTTGAACACAGCATAAATCTCGGTGTCTGGTCAAGTGCCAATAACTGGGACCCTGCATTGGATGTCACACGGCCGCATACGACGATCATGTTGATGTACATGGCCAGAATGCGATGATTGAGTGGGTGTCACTTGGTGGCACGTGACAATCACGTGGACATCGCACAGCAGGCACTTGATGATAATCTGGATGTCATATGGTCAGCATGTGAACTTTTCATGGATGCCACATGGCAGCACGCTACGTTCACATGAACATCACGCAGCCACACCTGATGATCATGTGAATGTCACATGGCCCACACCTCATGATTGTGTGGACATTACAGGGTTGCACGTGAGGATTGCATGGATGTCATGCAGCCAGCAACCAATGATTGCATGGATATCATGAGGCTGGCATGCGATGATACCATGGACGTCACACAGCCAGCACACAGCTATTGTAAGGATATCAAGTAGTGGCACACGATGATCGTGTGGACCTCAAGGGGCTGTCACGCAATGAATGCTTGAATGTCATGCAACCTGCACACGTCAATCACATGGACATCACAGGCCAACACAAAATGATCGAAGGGACATCATGTGGCTGGTACATAATGAGTGCCTGGATGTCATGGGGATGCATGTGATGATCGTGTGGATGTAACAAGGCTGGCATGCGAGGATTGCTTGGATGTGATGCAGCTGACATGCAATGATTGTATGAATGACATGCGGACTGCAGGCAATGATCATGTGGGCATCATGCAGCCGGGAGCAACCATCATGTTGATATTATGTGGCAGCTTCCCACATTCGTGTGGATGTCACATGGCTGGCATGCAGCAATCACGTGGATGTCACATAGAGGAATGTGCTGATTGCACATTACAGGCTGGCACACAATGATCAAATGGAGGCCATGCGGCCAGCATGCATCAATCACGTGGACATCACAGGCTGGCATGCGATGATTTTGTGGACGTCGCCTGGACAACACGCGATGATCATGAGGACGTCACAAGCCTGGCACGTGATGATTGCGTGGACGTCATGTGTCCAGCACACGATGATTGATGATTGTCTGGACATCATGCAGAGGTACTCCATGATTGCATGGATGTCCCACAGTCAGTACATTACTATCGCGTTGACATAATGTGAGGCATGCGATGATTGTGTGGATGTAAAGTGGCTGTCACATGATGACTGTGTGAACATCAGTTGGCTGGCATGCAACGATACCGTGGACAACACATGGCTGTGCACAATGATCATGTGGATGTCAGGCGACCCTCACGTGATTATTGCACAAATATCATATGGCCAGCACACGTCAATCGCGTGGATATCACAGGATGACATGTGACGATTTGAGGGATATCAAATGGCTGGTACGCAATGATGACATGAACATCATGCAGCCTCACACAATGATTGCATGGATGTCACATACTATCATGCGATGGTCATATGGATGTAGTGGTACCAGAATACAAGGATCACAAGGACACATGTGGCTGGCACATGAGGATCACATGGATGTCCTGCAACTGCACACAATGATCATATGGATGTCTCATGGCTGGCACGTGACAATCACATGGACAACACTGGTGACCATGTGATGAATGCGTGGATGTCACACAGCCAGAAACAGAATATAGGATGAATGTCATGAAGCTGGCAAGCAATGATAGCATGGAGATCAGTGGCCAGCAGGTGATGATCATGTGGACGTCACGTGACTGGCACATGATGATCACGTGGATGTTATGCAGCCAGCTCACGACAATTGTGATAATTGCATGGATGTAATGTGGTGGCATAAGATACCTGCATGGACGTTTGCAGTATGAGCATTGTGTGAAAATCACGTGAACATCATGTGACGATCTCTTCAAAATCACACTGCTGGCATGTGACGATCACATGAAAGTCACATGTCAGCTTTGGAAAAGGTGTGAAAATAATGTGGATGGCATGTGCCGATAGTTTCAAAATCACATTACCAGCATGTGATGATCGTGGGAAAATAACAAGTCTGCCACGTGACAACGGCTTGAGAGTCACTTGTTGACGTTGAAAAAGGAGTGAAAATCATGTGGCTGGCATTGACAAAGGTGTGGAAATTAAGTAGATGGCACATGACAATTGCATGAAAGTCACATGTCTGACAGACAACAATCATGTGAAAATGTCATAATCAGAATGTGATCACGTGAAAATTATGGGGCCAGCACATGACGATTGCAGGAAAATCAAGAGGTCGGCATGCGCTAATAGTGTGAAAATCAAGTGGACACATAATCATCATGTGGCCAGCACATGAATATCACATGATATCAGGTGGCCAGCACGTGACAATCGAGATGAAAATCATGTGTCTGGCATGTGATGATTGTGAGAAAATCGAGTGTCAAACACGTGATGATTGTGCTAAAATCACATGGCTGGCACATGAAGACTGTGAAATCTCATGGACAGAATGAAAAAATCACGTGAAAATCATGTGGTCAACACATGGCGATCACGTCAAAAAGAGTTGAACAACACAAGATAATTGCTTCAAAATCACGTAGCCCACACATAATGATCACACGTAATGAAGATGCCATTACTGACAAAGTTGTGCAAATCACATGGCAGGCCCATGACAATTGTGTGAAAATCACGTGAACGTCATGTGACAATCACTTCAAAATCACGTTGCCAATATGTGACAAACACTGAAAGTAACATGTCAGCTTTGAAAAAGGTGTGAAAATCACATGGCGGGTATGTGACAATTGTGTGAAAATCACGTGAACGTCATGTGATTTCTTCAAAATCACATAGCCAGCATGTGATGATCACATGAGAGTCATATGTCACCTTTGAAAAAGGTGTGGAAATCACATGACGGGTACATGACAATAGTGTGAAAATCACATTAACTTTGCGTGATCTCTTCAAAATCATGTAGCCAGCATGTGATAATCGCATGAAAGTCACATGTCGGCTTTGAAAAAGGTGTGAAAATCACGTGGCTGGCACCTAACTATTGCGTGAATGTCACATACTCAGCCTGGGACGTAAATGTGAATATCATATAATTTGCATGTGATGATCATTTGAAAATCATATGGCCAGCTCCAAAAGATTGTTTGAAAGTCACATGGCTGACATGGTGATGATCGCATGATAAACAGGTGGATGGCACATGACTTATCACATAAAAAAGGTGCCATTAATGAAGGTGTAAAAATCTCTTGATCAGAATGCTATAACATGTGAAAAGCACATGGCCATCTTGTGATGACACTTCAAAATCACATTGCCAGCACGTGACTATTACATACAAATTACAGGCTGGTATTAACAAAGGTGTGAAATCACTTGATTGGCACGAGATGATCACATGAAAATCATGTGGGGAGCATAAGTAGATATTATGAAAATCACGTGGCCAGCACGTGATGATCATGTGAAAATCAAGTGGCTGGTATAGTGTGAAAAATCAGGTGGCCGCATGTGAAGATTATGTAATCACCACATGGCTGGGACATGACAATCACATTTAAGTCTCTATCATCATGTGCTGGCCATGTGATATCATGTGTTCATGTGCCAACCATGTGACAAGGTTGCCGTTTCGACTCCCGCAAGGGATGGTGGGCTGCGCCCCCTGCAACTAGCAATGGCAATTGGACCTGAGCTGAGTTGTGCCCTCCCCAACTAAGACTGAAAAGACAACAACTTGAAGCTGAACGGCACCCTCCACAGCTAAGATTAAAAGGACAACAACTTGACTTGGAAAAAAGTCCTGGAAGTACACACTGTTCTCCAATAAAATCCTGTTCCCCATCCCAAATAAAATCTTTTAAAAAATTAATCATGTGGCTGACATATAATGATTGTGTGAAAATTAGGTGGACAGCACGTGATGATCACATTTTTAAAAAGGCAGCATTAACAATGATGTGAAAAACCACTGAATCAGCATGCTATGATCACTTGAAAAATCACATGGCCTCTTATGATGATACCTTTGAAATCACGTGGTGATCACATACAAATTATAGTCCAGTATTAATAAAGGTGTCAAAATCACTTGATTGGAATGAGATGATCATATAAAAATCATGTCACAAATGCGGGAAGTTCGTGTGAAAATCATGAGGTCGACACATGATCATAGCATGAAAATCTGGTGGATGGCAGGTGATCACGTAAAAATTACAGGCTGGTGTTAACAAAGGTGTGAAAATGACTTGTCTGGCATATGACAATCTTGTGAAAATCACATGGCCATATTGTGACAATGGCTTCAAAATCACATTGAAGGCACAGGAGGATCACATGAATGTAAGCATACTGCCACGTCACAATTGCTTACATGTGGCATTGAAAAACGTGTGAAACTTACAGGCCAGGTACAAAATGTTCATGTGAAATTAACTTGCTGGTATTGACATCACATAGTGGCATGCAACAATTATGTGAAAATCACATGAACATTAAGTGATGATCTCATCAAAATAATGTTGCATGCACATCACAATGACATGAAAATAACATGTAGGCTATGACAAAGGTGTGAAAAATCAAGTCCTGGCACTGATAATAGTGTGAGAGTCATATACTCAGCTCAGAATGATCATGTGAAAATCATGTAATTTTAACATGATGATCATGTGAAAATCATGTGGGCAGCATGGAAAATCGCATGAAAATCACGTCGCTGACACGTAATCATTGTGTGAAAATCAGGTGGAGGGCATGTGACGATAGCATAAAAATAAAGGCAGCATTAACAAAGGTATGAAAAGTGATGGAAACTAGCCACAAAAGCCCACATATTGTGTGACTGCATTTCCATGACACATCCACAACAGGCAAGCCCACACAAACAGAAAGCAGGTTAGTGTTCGCCAGGGCCTAGAGGAAGGGGAGAATGGGAAGTGATTGTTCAATAGTATGGGGTTTCCTTTTGATGGTTTGGAATTACGTATAGGTGATTGAGGATTGCACAATGCTGTGAGTATTCTAAATGTCACTTTATAATGGTTCAAATGGCAAATTTGGTAATGTGCATTTTATCAAAAGAATGTTAGAATTGTTTTTAGTAGACACGCTCTGATAGACAATAAGTCCTCTAATATTCTGAGGGCCCTATATAAGTACATGAGAAAACTTCTTCTGTTGTAAAGACATTAACCACTGCGCCTCAGGCTTTGGTCCTATGGGAAGAAGGACCTGTCTTAGAAAGAAATGTGGTGGTGGCTTTTGTCTAATCGAGTAGATTATCGTTTTATAGAGAGGCCACAAACTTTGCAATGCAATTTGAACAGATTTCATTCAATTGAATTGGAAGGGGCAGAGACAGTACAAATTGGAAAGAGGTCTCTAGAACTGACACTCATCTGGGTCTACTCAGTTGCAAACACGAAACTTTTCTTGTGGAACAAAAGGGTTGGTCAGAGGGCAGAGCCAAGAGCTGCAGTATTTTCCAAGGAACAGGACTGGGCTATAGTGAAGGACCTTCAGTTTGGATTAGGTTGGAACTCAGATTGCTGTGGGCCTGCTGTGCTTCTCCCATTCTCTCCCCTTTAGAATTTAGTGTTGCCTGCAGCCATCCTATCTGTTTCCTCTGTTACATTTGGGAAGGTGGAGATGTGTTTCTTCAATTCTCAGATTGTCAGATTTCAAAAACCACTCCCAATTTTCACTCTTTTGGGAGAGGGTCTGTATATTTTGCATGTGGGAATATAATTTATGGACAAACAATGTATTGTGGCTTCAAATTATTTGATATATCTCCCATTAAGAAGTGGCAGTGAGAATCTTCCCCTCAGCACTGGGCAGTCCGCTTTGACCACTAGAACATGTAGACCCATAAAATAAACTGTGCCAGCTTCTCATCCAAGACCTAAAGAAAGTGGCACTTACCTTTCTTAACTATTGGTACAGTCTACTGTACCTATACTGTAGAAAGTCCAACTCTCTGAAATCACTCTGCTGAGAATACACGCATAGGGTTATCTGGTTGGCAGTCCCGCTGAGCCCACCCTGCCCATCAGACCTGGCAGAGGACCAGACATATGAGTGACCAGCCTCTCAGTCCACCAATATCACCATGACCATACTCAATTCATGTGGATTGAGCAGATTTCTGACTCCCAAATTTGTGAGGTATAATATATGGGTATTTTAGGTTACCAACAAAGATTCCAAGCCTCCTTCTGCTTGGTTTCTTGTGCTCATGTTCATCCCTGCAATCTCTTGGACACATCATCTCTGGGACACAACAGCACCCACAGAGAGCATGTTTGGGACATTTCTTCTCATCTAACTGGAGAGGTGACCCTAAGCAAGTCATTGCCCCTGGGATCCAAGCACATCTCTGTAGAGTGGGGCATCTGGTTCTACAGAGCACAGAGTATGGTGCAGATGGAGGCCGGAGCTGCAAGGGGGAAGACTGTCATGGGATATGGCTCTGAGGCAGGATGTCGAAGGGGCACTTCTTCATATGCAGCCACCTGGAGAGGGGACTGAGGATGTCATAGATGTCCCATTGTGACACACGCAGAGACTCAGTTGGGATTGACCACTGGGTGAGGATAAAAGGCACAGTGCAAGGCAGACACCAGATGGTGAGTCTGTGCAGAGTGGACTCTGTGGTTCTGCTCACACTGGTCCTTCATACTAACACCCTCAGTGGCAGACCCTGCTGAGCAGGTCCCTCTCACCTGACCCTCATTAGAAATCAATTCTGATGGCACCTTCATCTTGGAATTCCAGAACTACAGAGAAATACATTTCTGTTATTTAAGCTACCCAGTTTATAACATTTTGTTATGAAAGTCTGAATACACTAACACATTAGTAGTCAAGAGAAGGCAAATGAAAACCACAATGAGATACTTCGTCACACCCACAACGATGGCTATGATTAAAAACACAGGAAAATCAACTGTTGATGAGGATGTGACGAGGAGGAACTGGAACATTCATACATCACTGGTGGAAATGTAAAATGGTGTAGCTACTGTGGAAAATGGCTTGACATTCCTCCAGTATGTTGAACTTTGAAATACCATGTTACCATAGATATATACCCAAAAGAACTGAAAACAGGTGTTCAAAAACCTGTACACAAAAGTTCCTAGTAGCACTATTGACAATAGCGAAAATGTAGAAGCCTAAATTTCCATCAACTGATGAATGAATCAACCAATGAGCTATATCCATAAAATGAAATATTATTCAGTCATAAAAATGAAAGAAGTACTGATACTGGCTGCCACATGGATGAATCTTAAAATCATGGTAAGCGATAGGAGCTAGCCATAAAAGGCCACATATTGTATGACTCCATTTACATGACACTTCCAGAATAAGCAAATCCATATAGACAGAAAGCAGGTTAATGTTTGCCAGGGCCTAGAGGAAGTGATTACTTAATTGTATATGGTTTTGTTTTGATGGTTTGGAATTAGATAGAGTGTATTAGATAGAGGGGATTGATGATTGCACAATGTTGTGGTATGCTAAATGTCACTGAATTGTACTTTATAATGGTTCAAATGGCAAACTTGGTTATGTGAATTTTACCAAAGAATGTTAGAATTATTCCTGGTAGTCCCTCTCTGGTAGAGAACATATGCTCTAATATTCTGAATGCCCTGCCTCCTAGACCCATTCCACTACATGAGAAAGCTTCTTCCATTTTAAATGCATTAACCACTGCACCTCAAGTTTTGGTCCGAAGGGGAAAAGGGCCCATCTTAGAGAGAAAGGCAGTGGTGGGCTTTTTTCTAATGGAGTAGATTATAGTTTTATACAGAGACCACAAACTTTGGAAAGGAATTTTAACAGATTTCATTTGATTTGAATTGGAAGGAAGAGAAACATTACAAATTAGAAAGAGATCTCTAGACCCCAAACTTGTCTGGGCCTACTCAGTTGCAAGCATGGATCTTTCCAGGTGGAACAGAAGGATTGGTCATAGGGTGGAGCCTGAAGCTGCAGTCTGCTCTAGTGAGCAGGACTGGGCTATACTGATGGACAATCAGTCTGGGCTAGGCTGGAACTCAGATTGTGGGGGGCCTGCTGTGTGTCTCCCATTCTCTGCCCTTTAGAATTTAGTGTCACCTGCAGCAATCCTGTTTCCTCTTTTACACTTTGAGCATATGGGTGTGTGTTTCTTTAATTCTCAGATTTACAGATTTCAAAAACCATTCCCAATTTTCACTCTTTTGGGAGAGGGTCTGTATATTTTGCATGTGGGAATATAATTGTGGCCACAGAATGTACTGTGGCTGCAAATTCTATTATACAGTTCCCGTGAAGAGGTGGCAGTAGATTCTTCCCCTCAGCACTGGGCAGTCTGCTTTGACCAGTGGAATAGTGCCAGCTTCTGAGACAAGAACTATAAAAAGTGGCACTTCCTTTTCCTAACCCTTGGTATAGTCTGGAGTCTCCAACCTATACTGTAGAAAGTCCAACTTTCTGAAATCACCCTACTGAGAGGACATGCATAAGGTATGTGGTTGGCAGTCCCACTGAGCCCAGCCTGCTGAGACCTGGCAGAGGGCTAGACATGTGAGTGACCTGTCTCTCTGCCAATAATCCCATGGCCTTATTCAATATATGTGGATTAAGTGACTAGATTCCTGAACTCCCAAATTTGTGAAGCATAATAAATGGGTACTTTTTTGAGTCACCAACAAAGACTCCAAGCCCCCTTCTGCTTGGTTTCCAGTGCTCATGTTCATCCCTGCACCCTCTTGGACACAGCACTTCTTGGACACAGCAGCTCCCACAGAGAGCGTATTTGGGACGTTTCTTCTATTCCAATTGGAATGGCAACCCTAGGCAAGTCATTCTCCCTGGGATCCAAGTGCATCTTTGTAGAGTGGGTCATTTGGTTTTCCAGAGCACAGACTATGGCGTAGATGGAGGATGGAGCTTAAAGGGGAAGGACTGTTGTGGGATATGGCTCTGAGGTAGGAAGTGGGAGGGGGTCCTTCTGCAGATGCAGCCACCTTGATAGGGGACTGATGATGTCACAACATCCCATTGTGATGCACGCAGAGCCTCAACTGGGATTGGCCAGGTTGGTGCTGGGTGAGTATAAAAGCCCCAGTGCCGGGGCCGGCTCGGTGGCTCAGGCGGTTAGAGCTCCATGCTCCTAACTCCGAAGGCTGCCGGTTCAATTCCCACATGGGCCAGTGGGCTCTCAACCACAAGGTTGCCGGTTCGACTCCTGCAAGGGATGGTGGGCCGTGCCCCCTGCAACTAGCAACGGCAATTGGACCTGGAGCTGAGCTGCGCCCTCCACAACTAAGACTGAAAGGACAACAACTTGACTTGGAAAAAAAAAAAAGTCCTGGAAGTACACACTGTTCCCCAATAAAGTCCTGTTCTCCTTCCCCCCCCCCCCAAAAAAAAAGCCCCAGTGCCAGACAGACATTGATGATGATATGAGCAGAGTGGGCTCTGTGATTGTGCTGAGGCTGTGCCTTCCTACTTATACCCTCAGTGGCAGATCCTGCTGAGCAGGTCCCTTCACCTGATCCTCATAAGAGATAAAGCCTGATGGCACCTTCATCTCAGACTTCCAGAACGGTGGAGAAATACATTTCTGTTATTTAAGCCATCCAGTCTATAATACTATGTTGTGAAAGTCTGAATAGACTTACACATTAGTAATCAGGGAAATGCAAATCAAAATAACAATGAGATACTACATCACACCCACAACGATTGCTATGATCAACAAAAACGAAAAATATCAATTATCGATGAGGATGTAATGTGGAATACCTGGAATACTTTATACATCACTGGTGGAAATGTAAAATGGCATAGCTACTATGGAAAATTGTTTGTTTCTCCTTTAAGTTGAAAACAGAAATACCATATATACCAAAAAAAACTGAAAACAGGTGTTCAACAACTTGTATGCAAAAGTTCATAGCAGCTCTATTTGCAATAGCCAACATATAGGAACCCAAATTTCCATCAACTGATGAATGAATAAACAAATGTGATATATCCATAAAATGAAATATTATTCAGTCATAAAAATGAATAAAGGGGCTGGTTCAGTGGCTTAGGTGTTTGGAGCGCTGTGCTCCTAATGCTGAGGTTGCTGGTTTGAATCCCACATGGGCCAGTGAGCTGCGCCCTCTATAGCTTAGATTGTGAACAACGGCTCTCCCTGGAGCAGAGCTGCCATGAGCAGCCAGAGGTCGGTGTAATGCAGGGACTCAGCTCCCACTCTCCGCACAAGAACACAGGATATTGTAAGGCCAAAAGGGAACACCAACGGAGCCATGGATGGGGGTTCATACCACTATATTCTCGCTGACGGTTGGGTTGGCGATACAGCAAGCAGGATCCACATGATCCACAAGCCGCCGTCCCCCTTGCCAGCATAGCCATGGCAGTTATATTAGTGGCTAATGGCTAACAAGTTACAGCTGATGGCCAACTAGTTACAGCTGATGGTCATCTGATTACAGCTGATTGCCATCTAATAACCAAGCCAGCACCTTTCCGTATGAGGCTGAAGCCTGGAAACTGCTCTGTGGGGCTCCGTCCCTACACTCCACCCCTCCAGGGTCTCATCTCACACTCTACGCAACCAGCGTCTTTTGGAGGGGCCCTGTGCCAGGAACCCAGCTCACAAGAAAGTTTCAGTCCAGTTCAAGTAATATCCCAGGGGGTGTCCCCTGATGTCTACTTTTACAGCCGCCACCTGGAGCGGCGAATTTTCCGTGGTAACCTGGCACTGAATGGGCAGTTCCATGCCGATCTGACAAGATGACTGATTCCCCACACCATTAAAAGTGTGGACCTAATCCACTACCGTATTAGGCCATAGGCACCTACGGGTGGAAAGAAATAGTAGTCATAGGAACCAACAATGGCAAATCCCTTCCATCTGGGAGGATACATGCTAGCTTTTTGTCCTGGGAAAGGAGGGTTGCTGCCACCGGCACCTTTCCCGGTTTGTGGTACCAGACCTTTATGGCAGTGCTTGGGGTTCCTTGAGTAGTTTCGACATGTAGCAGAACAGGGAACCCCATAATAGGCCATAGGAGTACATATATTCCCGGCAAAATTATCTGGGCATTGGGACCTCCATATACCACAGTCACTTGTGGTGGGCACTCAGCCACCATCCCTGGCATCACTTGCAAATCATGGGTCAGACCAGCCCCCATGGGGCTATCAGGCCCAACCATCGACAGTGGGGGCTTTTGACCTGCCAGAGCCAAGTCCGTTTTTGCTGTTCCCCTGCTTTCAAGCATGTGGGTGCTGGCAGCAAAATGTTTCCATTTCTGCCACAGCCTGGCTTTAACAGAATCTCACTTGTGGTAATCTGTAGCTGAATGGGAACGGCCGTTCAATGTGGCAGAGCTTCTACTGGTAGGTATGGGCTCTGCCTTCTATGGTCTCTCATTCAGGATTCTCAAGACATCCCACAAATGTGAGGCCCAGTCGCCCATGGCCTTGCTTCAAAAGGCCATGGTAGCGTTCAATCATACCAGCTGCTTGTGGATTGTACGGGGTATGAAACAACCATTGTATGTCCATCATGGCAGCCCAGTACTGCACTTCTTGACTTGTAAAATGAGTACCCCTGTCACTTTCAATGACTTGGAGGTGCCCATAGAGGGCACATAGCCGTGTAAGAGCGACTACTGTATGTCGCTGATCTGCACCCGGACATGGCCAAGCAAACATCAATCTCATAGCAGTGTCTACTTTTGTGAATCTGTACACAGCATTGCGGGTCTTAGGCAGAGGTCCAATGTAATCCACTTGCCAGTGAGTGAGGGGAACCCTCCCTCAGATAATCTGCTGTGTCTCCCAGGAGAGCTTCCACTGTTGGGGGCTGTCCTGGGCACAGATGGCACAGTATTGCAGGCATCTGCTATCTCCTGCCATTTTAAAGGCAGACCCCAGCGTCTGCTCACCTGCCACGTGGTTCAGCTTCCAGCATGCTGTAATTTCCTATGCATCAATGGGCCACATCAGTGGCAGGGGCCTGTTCTAACCATTGGACCCATGCTAGGGCATCTACTTTATCATTACCTGGGGACACTAAGGGGGAGTGACCTGTGACATACATTAGGTTCACCTCCTTTTCCTGCCCTAGGTCACAGAGGTCCTGCCACATGGCTTGACCCCACAGTGGACGGTGTCCTACCAACCAGTTTTGGTGTTTCCACGTGGGGAGCCCCGACATTAGGCCCCAGAACACCACCCAGCTGTCAGTACAAATAACTAGGGCTCATGGCTGATTATCATCCACACAGCCCATAGCTCAGCCCACTCACTACTCTGACTCACCCCAGTATCAAACCAAATGGTGTCTGCTTTGGGCTGCACACCTATAGCCATCCAAATGGCTGCGGCTCCCTGGCTAGAACCATCAATATACCAGGCATCTTCAGGTACTTGAGGTTGTCTTTGTCTGTAGGGCGAGGGCTCCACATCCTCCCCATTAGGCAGAGTGCTTGGCTCAGTCTGGGCTACAAGCTCCACAGGCCCCAGGACTTGCTGTAGCTCTGTGCTCAAAGGACTTGAACTAAGGGTACTACATTGCTCCAAGTAGGCCCCCCCAATTGGTGAGGGTGGTGGTCTGTGCCACCCCTGGTTTGGGTCCCTGGGTCCTCGTACGGACCCATCCCTGGATGGGATAGGTTGTGCGAATCAACACCTGTGCTGTTCCTGTGATGGTTTCTGTGGCCACTAAAGCTGCGTACACAGCAGCCAGCTGTTTCTCTATTAGAGAGTAGTGGACTTCCACTCCTTTCCACAATTGGGACCAAAATCCCACTGGCGACTAAAGATGCTCCTGCTGTTGCCAGAGGCCCCAACTGTACCCCTCTTGGGTTATATTAACATCAAGTTCAAACGGGTGACCAGGATCTACTACTTGTAGAGCCTGTGCCTGCTGCACTGCCTGTTTTGTGGCAACAAAGGCTTGCTCTACAGCCTCTGTCCAATCCCATGAGGCCCCCTTTTTACCATGGAATACAATGAAGGGCCTTGCTATCTGTGCTAAATGGAGTACAAACACCCGCCAATACCCCAGCAGACCCAAATATGTCTGCAGTTGGGAGACCTTGGTCAACCAGGGAAATGCTTGTGTCTTATCAATAATCGCTTCAGGTTTGACCATTGTCTTACTCGACCACACAACACCCAAAAACCTGACAGATAAGCCAGGGCCTTGGACCCTTTCCTCGGTCACTGCCCAGCCACATGACTTCAGGTGGCGGAGAAGAGAGGAAGCTGCGTGCTCTAAATCTGAAAGAGAATCAGATGTTAGTAAAATATCATCAACATAGTGAAATAGGACCACAGAGGATGGGTGATTCCACTGTGCCAAATCCTGGGCTACAAGCCTGTGGCAGACAGTCGGGCTGTGCAAGTATCCTTGCGGAAGGACTTAAAAGTCCATTGCCACCTGTCTCAAGTAAAAGCAAACTGCTCTTGACACTCAGGAGCAATGTCAATGGAGAAAAAGCATTTGCCAAGTCCACTACATAGTGGTACGTTCCCAGGTGGACAGTCAGATGATCCATCAAGTCGTGTATTGAAGGCACTGCAGCATGCAAAAGTGGCATCACCTTATTCAACTCCCTATAGTCCAGTCATTCGCCAGGTCCCATCTGGCTTCTTGACAGGCCATACTGGGGAGTTAAAGGGACTGTGCATTGGCCTCACAATATGTGCCTTCTCCAATTCCAATATTGTACGACCAATCTCCTCCTGTCCTCCTGGCAGGCTGTACTGTCGCACTGTAACCATGTGCCGGGGCTTCAGCAACACTTGAAGGTAGTGAGCATGCCCACGTATCACTGCTTTCACCACCCGGATCTGGAGACGGAACTCTCCTACCGACGTCTGTAAGCTGAGGCCACGCAGCACATCCACCCCTAGAATATATTCCGGGGTGGGGGAGACATACACCATGTAGGTATAGGGGGGAAGCCTTCCTATACCCAGTGGTAAGGAAACAGCTTTTACCATCACAGTCTTTCCCCTATAGCCATCAATGAAGATTGCTGGTCTGGGGAACAGTTCTGGGTTCCCATAAATAAGACTGCAGTCTGCGCCGGTGCAGAGGACCAAAACCCTCTGCACATTAGAAGGGGACCAATATATGGACAGTTCCACGTGGGGCCTCCGGTTCCCGCTTGTCCCCTCCGACGGGGTACCTTGCCTTCTCCCCCACCCAAACTGGAAAGAGTCAGCCTCAAGCAGCTTCATGAAATCCTGGAGTGACAAGGGTCGCACTTTCCCGGACTTGCCCTTTGGGCTTCGCTGGAATTGCTGTACTGGACACAACTGTTTCCAAAGTTCCAACAAGAGTGCATTGGGTTGTGGGTCTATTTTTTCCTGATCAACCCCTGCTGCCACAAGATCACGCCACATCTCCGTGTGTGTTACTTTTTGAGGCCCGTGATCTCGCCTCCTTACTTTTGATTTGGGCCTCCAGGCCTTGACTTCTCGAACCTCATGTCTTAACTTCCCTTGCCGCTGGCTTTCAACATCCCCCAGGGTGGCCATGGCGGTGGTAACTTCATGGATCCGCCGCCCCACAGAAGGCATAAGAATGGCAACCAAGTATCCAAAAGCACTTACAGGGGTAGTATCCAAAACCAGATCTCTCATGCTGGTTGTAAAACGCTCATCATCCGGCCTCCGCATAGTAGGGTTGAACATAGCATGTCTCATACCCATTTCATGGATGATTTGAGCAAGTTCAGCATACAATTGTCATTTACTCACAGTTTTTGGCAGCTCACCAGCCTCTCCCCATACTGTGCAAACTGCAGCAGTGAGCCACTCCATTAGAGTGTGGTTGCCCTGGTCTTGGGCCAACCTACTGCAATTCTGTAACTTATGTTGCAAGGACAGATGCACTGTCATGGAGGCTAGCTTTTCCATTTCCCCTTGGGGAGCAGAGAATGCTGTCTGCCCCCTCATCCCATAAACACAGCAGCTAAGCTGGGAGCGGCTCTCCAGGGTGCTGTCAGCATCACCTCCCCAGCTCCTGCAACTCAGTGGGAGTGTAAGGGGTGTAGGTTGTGAACTCAGTCACAGCTGGGTTACTGGCAGCAATGCCCCCGGGGCCCAAAGGTTGCTCATGCTTCACCTTTTGCTGCACGATGAGCTGGGCATGGGGGTGGGGAGCTACATCACTTCCATTCACGTCAGCTGCCTCTGCCTCAGAGTCACCACTGTGAAGCTTCTCCTCTAACTGGCAGACCCGAACTTCCAGCGCCTCCCACCGAGGCTGCCGGTCCTGTATCTGGGTTGCTTTGGTAAGCACTTCCTCCATGCTACGATGCAACATGGTGAGGAACATCCAGCCCACATGGCCGGCTGTGCTTTTCACCTTCTCTGGCAACTGCTCAGTTAAAACCTGCAGGGCCCTTTCTATGCTGGCTAGAGAGCCATCCACGTCTTCCCATCCCTCCATGTGGATCCAACTCTTGAGAACAGGTGGCTGCAAAATCATTGATAAACCTCCCATTAAGAGCTGCCTGTGAGAGTCTTCCCCTCCGCACTGGACAGTCTGCTTTGACCAGTAGAATAATTAGACCCATAGAATAAACTGTGCCACCTACTGAGTCAAGACCTAAGGAAAGTGGCCCTTCCCTTTCCTAACTCTTGATACATTCTGGAATCCCTAACCTATACTGCAAAAAGTCCAACTCTCTGGAATCACCTTGCTGAGAGGACATGCTTAGGGTTATCCAGATGGCAGCCCCCCTGTGCCCTGCCTGCCCGTCAGGCCTGGCAGAGGGCCAGTTAAATGAACAACTAGCCTCTTGGTCCATCAATGTTCCCATGATCATACTCAATACATATGGATTAACTGACCAGATACTTGACCCCCAAATTTGTGAAGTAGAATAAGTGCGTATTGTTTTAAGTCACCAAAAGTACTCCAATTCCCCTGATTCTTGGTTTCTGATGCTCACTTTCATTCCTGTGTCTTCTTGGACCCAGCACCTCTTGGACACAGCAGCTCCAGCAGAGAGCGTGTTTGGGAGACTCCTTCTCTTTCAACTGGCAAGGTGACCCTAAGCTATCATCATCCCTGGGCCCCAAGTGCATCTCTCTAAAATGGGGTATCTGGTACAGAGCACAGAATATGGTGCAGATGGAATCTGGAGCTCAAAGGGGAAGACTGCTGTGGGATATTGCTCTGGGGCAGGAAGTGGGACTAGGCACTTCGGCAGCCACCTTGATAGAGGACTGATGATGTCACAGAAGTCCCATTGTGACACACGCAGAGCCTCAGCTATATTGGTCTGGTGGGAGTTAGGTGAGGATAAAAGCCCCAGTGCCCAACAGACAACGGATGGTAAGTCTGTGCAGAGAGTGGGCTCTTTGGATCTGCTCAGGCAGGGCCTTCCCACTGACACCCTCAGCAGCAGACCCTGCTGAACAGGTCCCTCTCATCTGACCCTCATTAGAAATCAATTCTGATGGCACCTTCATTTCGGACTTCCAGAACTGTGGAGAAATACATTTCTGTTACTTAAGCCACCGACTCTATAACATTTTGTTATGAAAGCCTAACACATTAGGAGTCAGAGAAATGCAAATCAAAACCACAATGTGATACTACATCACACCCACAAGGATGGCTATGATCAACAAAAACAGAAAATTTAAAGTGTTCATGAGGATATGATGTGGAGGAACTACAACGCTCATACATCACTGGTGCAAATGTAAAATGGTATTGCTACTGTGGAAAATGGTTTGGTGTTTCTCCAGTAAGTTGAACATAGAAATACCATATGACCATAGATGTATACCCAAAAAAAACAGGAAAAGTGGTGAAAAATCTATACGCAAAAGTTCATAGCAGCACTATTAATAATAGCCAAAATGTAGAAACACAAAATTCCATCAACTGATGAATGAATAAACAAATGTGGTATATCCATAAAATGAACTATTATTCAGTCATAACAATAAATGAAGTACTGATGCTGGCTACCACGTGGATGAATCTTGAAAGCATGGTAAGTGAAAGGAGCTAGCCACAAAATGCCACATATTGTGTGACTCCATTTACATGATACAGCCAGAATAGGAAATTCCATATAGACAGAAAGCCGGTTAGTGTTTGCCAGGGCCTAGGGGAAGGGGAGAATGGAAAGTGATTGCTCAAAGGCATGGGGTTTCCTTTTGATGGTATGGAATGATAGAGTGTATTAGATAGAGGTGATTGATGATTGCACAATGCTGTGAGTATATGAAATGTCACTGAATTGTACTTTATAATGATTCCAATGGCAAATTTTGTTATGTGAACTTTACCAAAAGAATGTTAGTATTCTTCCTAGTAGAACCTCAGAATACTCAGTTCTCTAATATTTTAAAGGCCCTGACTCCTAGACCCTTTCGACTATATGAGAAAGCTTCTGTTTTAAAGGCATTAATCAGTGCACCTCAAGTTTTGGTCCAAAGGGGAGAAGCACCCATCTTAGAAAAAAATGTGGTGGTGGAGAGTGTGTAGTGGAGTAGATTATAGTTTTATGGAAAGACCACAAACATTAAAAAGGAATTTTAGGGGCAGACGGCTAGTTCAGTTGGTTAGAGTGTGAGCTCTGGGCAACGAGGCTGCCGGTTCGATTCCCACATAGGCCAGTGATCTGCGCCCTCTGCAACTAGATGAAGTCAATAAGCCCACTCAGCTCCAGGGTGGCCAGATGGCTCAGTTGGTTGGAGCGCAGGCTCTCAACCACAAGGCTGCCGGTTCGACTCCTCTCTCAAGGTATGGTGGGCTGCACCCCCTGCAACTAAGATTGAACACAGCACCTTGAGGTGAGCTGCCACTGAGCTCCCGGATGGCTCAGTTGGTTGGAGAGCATCCTCACAACCACAAGGTTGCCAGTTCGACTCCCGCAAGGGATGGTGGGCTGCTCCCCCTGCACTAACAACGGGACCTGGAGCTGAGCTGCGCCCTCCACAACTAAGATTGAAAGGACAACAACTTAACTTGCAAAAGTCCCAGAAGTACACACTGTTTCCCATAAGGTCGTGTTCCCCTTTCCCAATAAAATATTTAAAAAAAAAAGGAATTTTAACAGATTTCTTTCAATTGCAATATGAAAAGGAAAGATACATTACAGACTGGAAAGAGGTTTCTAGACCACAGTCTTGTCTGTGCCTACTCAGTTGCAAGCATGGACTTTTCTTGTGGAACAGGATTGCTCAGAGGGCAGAGTCAAGAGCTGAAGTCTTTTCCATGGAGCTGTACTAAAAGACCTTCAGTCTGGACTAGGCTGGAACTCATTGCTGTGGGCCTGCTGTGCTTCTCCTATTCTCTCCCCTTTAGAATTAATGAGCCTGCAGCAATCCTATCACTTTCCTGTCTTACATTTTGGGCATGTGGGGGTTTATTTCTTCTCAGATTGTCAGATTTCCAGAACCATTCCCAATTTTCACTCTTTTGGGAGAGAATCTGTATATTTTGCATGTGGGAATATAATTTATGGCCACAGAATGTATGTGGCTGCAAATTCTTTGACATATCTCTCATTAAGAGGTGGCAGTGAGAGGCTTCCCCTCAGTACTGAACAGTCTGCTTTGACCAGTAGAATAAGTAGACCCATAGAATAAACTGTGTCAGCTTCTGAATGAAGACCTAAAGAAAGTAGCACTTCCCTTTCCTAATTCTTGGTATAATCTGTAATCCCTGACCTATACTGTAGAATGTTGAACTCCGAAATCACCCTGCTGAGAGGACATGCATATGGTTATGTCATGCAGGGTGTCCTGCGGGGTCTCTGGTCCCGCTCCCCACATAAGAACGCAGGATATGGCTAGGCCAAAAAGGAACACCCACGGAGCCATAGGTAGGGGAGTCATACCACTATATTCTCGCTGGTGGCTGGGTTGGAGACACAGGAAACAGGAGCCACACAATTCTCAACCCTCACTGCTCCACTTGCAGGCTCAGCCACCATCCTCTTGCTAGCCCCCATTTCCTGCTAGCCTAGCCACGGCAGTTATATTCATGGCTAATGGCTCACTGGTTACAGCTGACGGCCAACTAGCCACAGCTGATGGCCATTTGATCACAGTCGATGGCCATTTACTACCTGAGCCAGCACCTTTCTATGTGAGGCCGAGAGCCTGGAAACTGCTTTTTGGGGCTCTGTCCCCACAGGTTATCTCCCCCGTTTTGTTTTTGTAATAGGAGAAACACAGACTTGCAGTTTCTTCATTTACCGCCCATCAGAGAGCTGGTTGTCCACACCTGAGGACTAAACAAAATAGAATAAGAATAATTAACAGAAGTGCAAATGCACCCGCAAATCCTCCACCTAGGGTTTTCACCCAAGTGAGTGGATTCAAATGAGATAGTTCTTCCGCAGCGGTGGAAAGCATCTCCTCTCCTGGGAGGAGTGGGAGCGTAGCATGAGACATTTGATCTACTTCTGGTTGCAGCTGTAGAATATCTGCAGTAAGGTTGGGAGCATGTCCCTGGAGGTGAGCTCGTACCTCCGACCACAGGGTCCTAGTTTGGTTGTAAGAGAAAGGAGTCACACAGTAAGTAGAAACATTCCAATCACATTTTAAAGTAATCATGGTATGGAGACTTTCTAATTGATCTCCAAGAGAAACTACAGTTGTCTCCAAATTAGCTAATCTAACACTAATTTCTTGATCAATTCTAATTTGTTGATTCCAAGTCTTACTAGCATTTTCATGCCATTCTTGTATGAATTGGGTTGTTTGTACAGTCTGCTGTAGTGCTACTCCAGAGACTGCAGCCACTGTGGCTATTGCTATAATTCCCATAATTGCTGCAATCAAAATTCCAATAAATCTTTTAGTTCTATGTAAAATCTTATGAAGAAGTTGTAGAACAATGTGAACAGTCGGGGAGCCTTCCCACACTCTAGGAGCTTGGACTGTTATCCATAAACTCCGTCTTCTTAAGATCATAATTTGGTGTTGGGAGAGATTATAAATTGAATAATTAAGGCATGTAAATAAATGACATTGAGGGCATTCAACTACTTTTAAAGTTGGATTAATTGTAAACTTTCCTAATAAAAAGACAAAAGGAATTTTAAGACAAACTTGTAAATCAAACATTTGTGTTTTTTTTAAATCTAAAGGTATATTTTTTGTTTTCATCTTTAGTATAATTTCCTTTCCAGATCTTATTTTGTCCTAGGCTTAAAGCCACTTTCCATAAAGTTTTTTGTTAATGGGCCTCGGATGGTTTTCATCATTCTTAATTGAGGTGGGGCAAGAACCTTATCCTTCCAAAAGATAGAAATATTAAATGGTGATTTAATTATTTTTGGAAAGCCTTGACCGAGCAACTGTTCTCTTAGTGACTGAGGGTCAGAGCATTTTAAGTGAAAACATACAAGGATCGCAATCCCATAAGGGCCCCAATCGACTACAGTGCCGTGGGAATTATTAAATAACACCCAATCTAGGCTTCCCCTACATTCTTCCCAATGAATGCGGGAATGTGTATCAATCCAATTATTTTGAGGACATGGATGAAGGGAAGGAGGAAAACTATGAGTGTTTAACTCTTGTGTCTGAAATCCTTTACCAGAGATCATAAACAATTCCTTGTGTCATTTCCTTCTCCCTTGGGAATTAACCAAGTTTGATCAGAGAGAGGAAGACATGGAGGGATGGGACCAATGCAAGTGATGGGTGTATATAAATAGCCTAGAGCTGTATGGCCAGAAAGAGCAAAATTTTGGCCTTCTTCCTCAGGAAACTCCGGACCTCTTTGATCTTCTGGTCCAGGAAACCAAGAACTATCATTAATATAAATAAGAGGAGGATCATCATTCCAAGTTACAGGGTCAATAATTGAGGATTGGGTAAATAAGCACAATAAGTAAAATTCTTGGCTGCAACGCTAAGTGGGAGGCAACTTACAACAGAGATGACCACCAACATGGACAAAAACATATTGACGTCAGTTTCAGGAACTCTCTTTTCAATCAACCTGTTTAGCCATGTGAGCCAACTTTTTCAGTTGCCCCCAAGTGGGAGGTTGGGCACTGGTCGTCTGTGCTGTCATCTGTCGAATCACGGTTCAAACGGGTTGAGGGCTCTGGACGAGTGATTGGGTGAGCAGGTTGGAAGGAAAGGTTGAACATCTTGATTGTTGGAGGTTTCACAGTCTCCATGTACCCTGTGAAGGGTTTCAGCCAAGTGTGGTGTTTCTTTCGCTGGCTGTCACTCGTGGTATGGTTTAACACACTGACCAGGTATCCACAAAGGTTGTTCTTCAAGACTTGGAGAAATACAAGCAAAGACTCGTCCCCATGTCAATAAAGTTCCTAGATGCCATTGATTTGTTTGAATGTCCTTCCCCCAGATAGGCACATTTTCTATAGGTTTCGGACTCTGGAGACTATTAAAATGTCTCTCAGCTGCAGTGCGTCCAAGGTGAGCCTTGGTATTTGAGCCAGATGAATTCAAAACATTTAAAGCAAACATAGCTCTTGCTAATTGTATCTGCGGGGGGTCCCCTATTTCTCCCCCTTTTTGTTTTTGTAATTTTTTTTTCAATGTGGCATTAGCACGTTCAACAATGGCTTGACCCTGTGGGTTGTAAGGAATACCCGTGGTGTGAGTAATGTGCCATTCAGTACAGAATTTTGTAAACTTGGCACTGGTATATGCAGGGCCATTGTCTGTTTTGATTGTTAGAGGAAGCCCCATAATTGAAAAACAGACAAACAAGTGGCGTATTGTGTGGGCAGTAGTCTCACCCACTTTGAGCTGTAGCTACAAGGGAGCCAGAAGCTGTATCAATGGTGACATGTACAAAGGACAAACGTCCAAAAGAGGGAATATGAGTTACATCCATCTACCAAAGGGCATTAGGTACAAGACCTCTAGGATTTACTCCTTCAGGGTATTCCTGTGGAGCATTAAGAATCTGACAAGTCGGACATGTTTGAACAATCTGTCGTGCTTGTTTATTAGTGACAGAAAACTGACAGCAAAGACCACCAGCATTGGTATGGGTCAAAGAATGGAAATGCGTTGCCTTGGTAACAAGGGCACTTCCTACTAATGAGTCTGCAATAGCATTACCTTGAGTCATAGGACCAGGTAACGTAGTGTGAGCTCAAATGTGAGTGATAAAGAAAGGGTGTTGACAATTTCTTACAATCTGTTGGAGTTGGGTAAATAAAATTTGAAGAGATTGGAATTTTTAGAAAGAGATGCCATCTCAATACTTTGTACTGTATGAACAACATAAGCAGAGTCAGAAACAATATTTAAAGGATCTGAGAAAGTTTGTAAAGCAATTAAAACTGCTACCAACTCTGCCTTTTGTGCTGAAATACAGTTGGTGTGAATAAGTTGTTGACCTTTTTTGTTGACAATTACTGCTGTACCATTATTAGATCCATCTGTAAAAACTACAAAGCCTTGCGGAATAGGAGTCTCTCTGAGTTTTTTAGGTAAAATACAATTAGTTTTTAGGAGAAACTGAAATAACTTATTTTTTGGGTAATGATTGTCAATTATTCCAAACAAGTCATTAATAGCAATTTGCCAAGATTCAGAATGAATGTTTGTGGGGACAGAGCCCCAGAAAGCAGTTTCTAGGCTCTTGGCCTCACATAGAAAGGTGCTGGCTCAGGTAGTAAATGGCCATCAACTGTGATTGCATGGCCATCAGCTGTGGCTAGTTGGCCGTCAGCTGTAACCAGTGAGCGATTGGCCTCTAATATAACTGCTGTGGCTATGCTAGCAGAAAAATGGGGGCTAGCAAGATGGTGGCTGAGCTAGCAAGAGCGGATTGCAGGTAGCAAGTGAGGTTGGTTGGCAGAGACAAGTGGACAGCAGGTTGCAGATAGTGTGGCTCCTGCTTCCTGTGTCTCCAACCCAGCCCCCAGAGAGATTATAGTAGTGTGACTCCCCTATCTATGGCTCCGTGGGTGTTCCTTTTTGGCCTCACCATATCCTGCGTTCTTATGTGGGGAGCAGGACCAGAGAACCCGCCTGTCACTCCGCACAACGTTTAAATGTATTATTTGTTGTTTAAAAAGGGAACCACTATTTTACTGGGTTCTTGTCCATTTAAATGTACCCTAGTGCGAGTTCGTGATATGAGTTCTGACATTAACTCTACATAACTCGGAAGTAACTTAACAAAGTTGTTAGACAGAAAAAGCCACTCTACCAAGTCATTTTGTTGAACAATTACTGCCGTAGGCGAATGTGGAGTAAGGAAAATTAATATTTGTAAAGGCATAGAAGGATCAATGCTTTGAACTTGAACATCTTGAATTTTCTTTTCAACCAATTTTAACACTTTGTTGGCCTGAGGAGTTAGGGTATGGGGACTATCTAGTTGGGGGGGGGGCCACAAAAGACCAAATAAATTACTGAGAGCATAGGTGGGTATACCCAGAGTGGGACGTATCCAATTAATATCTCCTAACAAGTTTTGTAAATCATTTAAAGTACAAATTGAATCTCTTCTAATTTGAACGTTCTGGGGTTTGATAGACTGACGGTCCACAATTGTTCCTAAATATTGGACCGGTGTTGTAGTTTTAATTTTATTTGGAGCAATGTAGAGTCCAGCCAAATCAAATTGTTTTTTAAGTAATTCAAAGCATGCTGCTAAAAGCTCTATATAAGATGCAGCACACAGAATATCATCCATATAATGAATAATATAACAATCTTGGAAATTAGTTTTTACAGGTTTTAATGCTCTCGCTACAAAAAGCTGACAAATTGTAGGGCTATTAAGCATTCCTTATGGGAGGACTTTCCATTGAAATCTCTTTATAGGTTCCTTATTGTTAATTGAAGGAACAGAAAAAGCAAATCGAGCACAATCTTGAGGATGTAAAGGGATTGTATAGAAACAATCTTGTAAATCAATAACTATTAAAGGCCAATTTTTTGGAATCATTGATGGTCGTGGGAGCCCAGGCTGTAAAGCACCCATGGGCTCAATTATAGCATTAATAGCGCGTAGATCTGTGAGCATTCTCCATTTTCCTGATTTTTTTCTTAATAACAAATACAGGAGAATTCCAAGGACTGGTAGAAGGTTCTATATGATCTTGTTCTAACTGAATCTGTACTAGCTCTGTTAATGTCTCTAATTTTTCCTTAGAGAGGGGCCACTCTTCTATCCATAGAGGCTTATTGTTTATCCATTTAAGGGCTACTGGAGTCCGTAGCTGTTCAACAGTGGCCCCTATAAAAAAGGCTTTTGTGTTTCTGTCAAATATCCCAATCCTGTTTGTCCTTGTTGGGACAGGGGCTGAACTGGCTGAGTAATTCCCTGATTAAATTTTCCTAAACCTTTTCCTGGTTGATAACCCCTTTGACTCATAATTTGTTGACTCTGAGGACTATATTCTCCGGTGGTATCCAAATTTCTGCCTTCCATTGTGTAAGCAGATCTCGACCCCACAAATTAACTGGAATGTCTGCAACATAGGGCTATAAAAATCCTTTCTGTCCCTCTGGCCCAAGGCAGGGAATAATGTAGACACTTTGGCATAAACCTGAAGCTCGGCCCGCCCCTACAATGTTAATATCTGGCTCTTGTAGTTTTCAATTCTTTGGCCATTCCTGAGAGCTGATTATTGAAACATCTGTTCCGGTATCAAAAAGACCTGTAAATCTTTTACCCTGTATTTCAATTTGACACACTGGCCGAAATTCTGATATGTTTTCTGCTAGAAAAATTCTTGTCTGTCCTGTGCTTCCAAAACCTCCAGTTCCTCTTTTTTGAGTTCTCTTTTTTCCTGGGAGAATATAAGGGAGTAAAAGTAGTTGTGCAATCCGTTCTCCCTTTTTAGCGGTCCAGGGAACAAATCAGGACATTATAATTTGAATTTCTCCTTCATAATCAGAATCAATAATACCAGTGTGAACTGTAACTGCTTTGGATGTTAAACTAGAACGACCAAGGAGAAGTCCAACAGTACCTGGGGGAATCGGCCCAAAATGTCCAGTGGGCACACGTAAAGGAGATTCTCCAGGAAGTAATAAAATATTTTATGCTGTACAGAGATCTACAGCGGCACTCCCTTTTGTAGCAGGACTTAATTGCTGAACTGAAAGTTGTGGGGAGGTACTGTCTGATAATTTTGAGGAGCAGCCTGATTCATATATGCCCCGGTTTTTGTCATTGGAGCCTGGAGCTGGCTGCACCTTGTTTCCCTGAATACGGGTTCCATCCTTATGAAAAACTGATCTGCATTTATTAGCCCAGTGATTTCCTTTTTGGCATTTAGGGCACAATCCAGGTGGTTTAGGTCCTGCAACAGTATTAGCATTAGGCAAATGGGAACTGGTTTTATTTTTCTTTCTGCATTCTTTTCTGGTATGGCCTGGCTTTCTACAATTATAGCAAGTACCAGGAAATTTATTTTGACATATTTTGAATCCAGTCATGGCTTGGGCTAACATAGTAGCTTTACATTGTTCAGTTGCCACCCCTTGACACAAACAGATGTATCCCACAGTGTCAGTTTTTCCTTTCATATTACCTATCGCCTTTTGACAATCATCGTTAGCATTGCCATATGCTACAATTTGTAAAATTATCTCAGCTGCCTGTAAATTGGTCACCTGTTTGTTGATAGCATCCTGTAACCTGGCAATAAATTCAGAGTATGGTTCTTGAGGACCTTGTAAGACTTTTTGAAATGACATTGGGGTTTTAACTCCACTTCTATTTTTTTCCCATGCCATTAAGCAAATTCTTCATAATTGGTCAATAAACTGTTCAGTCATTCCTAGTTGATCCTGGGTAGTTTCCCAATGGCCACTCCCTAGCAATTGATCTTTGACAATATTTATATTGTGAACCTGATTATGTCTAGCTTGGGTTTCAGCACCATCAATCCACCAAGTTTTAAATTGTAAAAACTGGGATGAGGAAAGACAAGTCTTGGCCAGGGTGTACCTTTCTGTGGGCAGTAATCGACTGCTATCAGCTGCACTCCGAATAAGACCCATGTTGTAAGGAGAAGTAGGGCCGTACTGTGTTACAGCTTGTTTGAGCTCTTTTAGAAGTTTAAACGAAAATGGCTCATGTAAAAATTCTTGAACAATATTGGGGTGATCTGGATCCTCGTCAGTTACACATTCACGAATGACAACAGGACAGGTAAATGCCTCTAAATCTCCTTCCAGTCTATCCTGTCTTATACCTTTTTCTATCGCAGATAGGCACGTGAGAGCCTCCTGAAGGAGGGGGAGGTGCGCGTGTGATGGAGAGAAAAGGATTAGTACTTTTCCCGGCTGCAAGGGTGAATCTAATTTATCTGCTGTGAAAGCAGGCAGTATTGGCAAGTCAAGCAAAGGAGCTGAGGGGAGGAGGACAGTCCTCCAATGGTGGATATAATGACTTGGGAATTACAGTGGGAGCTTCTAGAGACCCTTCTTCCTTTTCCTCAGATTCTTATACTTTTTCTTTTTCTCCTTTATCTTTCTCATCAGTTTGTAAAGGTTCTAAAACTGACCAGATTAATTTCCACGTATCCCAGATGGTTACTGGGAAAGAAATTCCTTTATGATATAATCCACGGAGTTCCGTACCAACTTTTTCCCGTGTTTTTAAATCTAATGTCCCTAAGTTTGGGAACCAAGGACAATAAGTTTCAATTACTTTGAGAAGGTCCTCTAATTTCTGATCTGACACTTGAGCTCCTCCAGCCTTAAAAAAGTGTTTAAGTAAACAAATATAAGACCTATATTGGCTATTAACATTTCCCATTATGTATAGAGAAAAGGAAAGAAAGAATTTCACTCAGATGCCCGTCTGGCCGCGTCCCTTGCGGGAAAGAGAGAAAGAATTTCATTCAGATGCCCATCTGGCCGCGTCCCTTGCGGGACTTTAAGATCAGTCGTTGGCTAAGGTTCACCCGTAAAAACCCCGGGCCTGGTTAATGCTGTCAGGTGCTAAGTCACCGTTTTGCCTTATGACCTAGACCACGGAACCGCAGATTAGGGCCCACACAAGCTCCGTAGCCGTGGAACTATAAACACATACTCACACATTCACTCTCTTGCACAAAGAAAGAGAAAAATTCCCCGTTTACCTTGGTTAAATTCTCCGAGAGTTACCCTACTTTCTTCCAGTAGTTATCGCGACCTCTCCTGGGTCCCCACGCCATGAAACCTCTTTGAATTTCGACTCAAAGTTGACTTTCCTTCTCGAGCCCCACAAGTGAGTCCCAAAATCGTGAGCCCCAGAATCGGGGGCCCCACGCTGGGCCAGATGTCGTGTCCCGCACGACGAGGGTTGTGGGGAGGGAGAAGGGTGGCACAGGGCTAAGAAAAGACAGTAGCCAAGATTAGAGTGCGAGCGGGTCCAAGGGACTCCAGCCTCAAGGACTGGGGCCCCGAATCGGGCCAACGCGTAGTTTTTATTGGTAAACTTCTAAAGAGGTAAAAGATAGTTAATCTCAAGATCTGTGTGTTAGTAGCCTGCAGGCTCTTTCCAAAAGTTCCCATTGTGTTCCCGCTTGAATATTGCCTTCACACACACGCACATCTCCAAGGAATCCACTGAAGGGGAGAGACTGATATACTTCCATCGGGTCTCAGTTTGCTGAGACTGCCCCTCAAAGGAGCTTTTCCGGTATCTCTCTATCAGGCCTCAGTTTGCCGAGGCAAACCTTGTGAAATCCTGGGAAGAGCGCAGGAGAACAAACGGTTTGGCAGCTGTAAGGCAACAGTTATCAGGGTGGCAGTCCTGCTGAGTCCATCCTGCCCATCAGACCTGGCAGAGGGCCAGACATATGAGCGACCTGCCTCTGTCCACCAATATCCCCATAACCTTACTCAATACATATGGATTAACTGACCAGATCACTCAGCCCAAATATGTGAGGTACAATAAGTGGGTATTATTTTAAGTCACCAACAAAGACTCCAAGCTCCCGTTGTTGCGGAAGAAATGACGAGGAACGAGAGACTCAAGCGGCTCGCAGAGATCAGGGAGAACACAGCTTTATTACACCAGCGGGCTCAGTGGGATTGTTCCCAAAGAACTGAGCACTAACTGAGATCAGGTGCTTTGTTTTATATGTTTAGGCCTCCAGGATGGGGGGGGGGAATCTGGCTGGGGTGCCAGGGAGATCTGTCCCTAGCAGCTGTGTTTCTCCAACATTTGTTTTGACAGGAAGGCCTCTAACTGTGGTGCCCGCGGGAGACATCTCGGATAAGGTATGGGAGGAGGAGGGTGATGGAGATTCGGTAAGGAGGGGGATGGAGCTCCGATAAGGAGGGAGATTGAGCTCTTGGGGGGGGGGGCCTGCAGGAAAAACCGTCCCAACACCTTGTGCTTGGTTATCGGTGCTCACTTTCATTCCTATGTCTTCTTGGACACAGCACCTCTTGGACACAGCAGCTCCTGTAGACAGCATGTATGGGAAATTTCTTCACTTCCAACTGCCAAGGTGACTCTAGGTAAGTCATTGTCCCTGGGCCCCAAGTGCATCTCTGTAGAGTGGGGCACCTGATTCTACAGAGCAGAGTATGGCGCAGATGGAGGCCAGAGCTGGAATGGCAAGGACAGTCGTGGGATATGGCTCTGGGGCAGGAAATGGTACGAGACACTTCTGTGGATACAGCAACCTGCGAAGGAGACTGATGATGTCACAGACGTCCCATTGTGACACATGCAGAGCCTTAGCTGGGATTGGCCAGATGGGCGTGCAGCTCAGATAAAAGCTGGGTTCCAGTATGACAACAGACCAAGTTTGTGCAGAGAGGGGGCTCTGCGGCTGTTCTCCTCACACTGGGCATTCCTCCCCATTTCCTCAGCACCCACCCTGCTGAGCAAGCTGCACTCATCTGTCCCACTTAGGAGCCTCAGGTCCAATCTTAGGCCTTGGGTTTCCTGCTTTAGCCTCAATTATCGACCATGAGGGCCCAGGGCTGGGGTTGCTATGTTTCACACCCGAGTCTCCTAGGCCCACCCATGTCTTGGCCGGGGTTTCCCATCCAAGCACCTGCTGCGTAGCTCCCTCATCACTGTATCCATCCAGTAGTAGCGGGGTGGGGAGCACCTGAGAAAAATGGATGCATTGGGGCAGTGCTTCTATTCCATGTGATGCCTTCAGTGGAGGCCATTGTCCAGTTGGACATATCTCGAGCCTGTAGATGAAATTTAGTCTAAATCTTATCGAACTTCTGGAAACATTCATCAAACACGCTGGGTTAGAAAGTATAGGAACTAAAATAAATGAGGGTCACACCCTGTGGAGGAAAAAAAAGAATGAGGTCTTAGAAGTGTCTACAAGTTTTGACAGACAGGCTAGGTTTTTTACCTTATGCTCACTAAGAAACATAAGAACTTCAAAATATGGCTTAGAAGAACCCCCAAGTCTTAACAGTGTAGAGAGTACAGTTCTTTTTCTTAAAGAACCCATGGATTGTTTGGCTATTGGTTACTCTGAGGGAGATGAGAAAACTAAATCCTGGGCCAGAATTTCTTGAAGTGTTTTGGGAGCCTATAATTACTATTTTATTCTTGGGAATATTTCCTTCAGAAAGAAAAAATATCAATTGACTAAACAACATTAAAACATGTTCAAAAATAACTCCATAAAAATGCAAGTCCTTACAATATTGTCAAAATATGAATGGAAACCAAAGGAGAAAATCTCTTGGGAAAAACCAAAAACAGTGATGAAAAGGTCTTCAAAGGAAGTTATTCCACATAAGAATGGAGAAAAATTAATAAAGACCAAAAAAGATGAAATTGTACGATAAAGAATTCAAAAATAGGTTGATTGTGAAGATTAAATGAAGTAACATATGTAAAATACTTACTATAGTGCCAGGGATTAGTAGACCCTCAGGAAAAGTAACTGATAAAATGACAAAGATCTGACCACTCAGAGTAGGCTTGTAAATCATTATGTGATGATGATTCCCCAATTTACACATCCATCAAGTAATGAGAGAAGTTTACACTCTGGTTATTCTGGGTATTCAATTAGAGTGATTTGGTTGGACTCCATTACAACCTAATCAGAGAAGGAGAACAATACATATTAGAGGAAAGGAAAACAATACAAGAAAGTGAAGTGGAAAAGGGGCTCTGCACCACAGCTCAATGTTGGCTTATGTAACTCCGCTGTAAGTATTAACAGCAAACTGAGAGAACCTAGAACCTACTCATGTTTGGAGAGAACGCAGAATTAGGTAAATTGTATACCTCTCCCTTATAGCTCTTATCAGCTCTGTACACACTGCCCCCTCAAAGTCATAAATTCTGACATGTTTGTGGAAGCTTACTAGTCACACTAAATATCAGGAAACAAAAGAATGTTCTCTCTGGAACCCATTTCCAGAGATAAATTACTTTCCTTAATCCTAACAACCCTTTGAGATAGATTATAATTACACTCAGTTTAGAATTGAGGAAACCATGAGAAAAAAGTTGGGTGACATGTCCGATGTTATACAACTAGTAGGTGGCAAGGACAGGGCTGGAACCCGTTCCCTGACACCCAGCCATCTGGTATACTTGCTACCCTGTTCTTGGTAGAGTACTCACAGTTACTCTTTCTTGTTTATGTTGCTGCAGATATATTAAGCCCATAATTAAATTCCAATAAACAATAGAGACAAGGCTAGTCTCTTTATAGTTAAAACCATACACTATATTGGAAAACAGCTGCTTCAGTCCAAAAAAGATGGTATTGACTTCACCTTGCTACTGATAGAATTAGAGCCAGGGCCCTGTCTGCTGTTAAGGCCTTTCTGCACGTAGCCCACACTCACTAAGCCACAGCTGTTATCAGCTGCAATTAGTAAGCGTTAGTAAACAAGGCCTTTGTGTTTAGTAAAATGCCAAGTCCATATCTCTAGACTGAAAAACATCTCCAGAGCTGAGTTTAGCCAGCATTGTCACATGAGGCAAAGGTAAATTGAGAAAGTGACATTTTTTTTGTCATATAGGGACTAGCTAGACAGGAACCTTGCCTCTGTACTCACAGCTGTTACCCCAATAAATATTAAACTTTCCACTTTCGCAATTTCATTTCTCCCATGTAAAGGACATCCATGCTGGCCAGTCTCTTCTGATCATGAACAAACATGGCAACCTTCTAATTAGACAGACCACTGAAATACATGCAAGCCCTGACCATTCAGCCAAATTTACAAGTGTTTAAACTGAACTAAATTCGGGGGGTGGGGGGGTCAAAAGTCAGCAGTCAAAATAAATAAAAAATAATGCAATATTTAACCAAATAAATATTAATGCAAAAAAATCCATGATGAACAAAGTATCAAAATTTTAAATAAGAGGATTTGACCCTGTGCAACTGCATAACTCACTTCCTTCACTCTAGTCTGCCCTGGCAAGCAGGATTCTAACTTTTAAGAGGCACTTAACTATATCTGCACAAATCTCTTTACCTTAATTTGATTAACACCACACTGTAGTTTAATGGAATGCCCATATCATAGAATGAAAAACAGGTTTTGGTTCCACATCCCAGAAGAGGGGCTGAGACATGACAGGTGTATCCAAAAATCTGAGCAGGGGTTTCAAGAGTGTCTCTGGTATTTCCTTGGGTGTGAGGCATTCCTTCCAGTAGATTCTTGACTCTTGACCTCTGTGGGAAAGGCACTGGCTCTTCCTCAGTGACCTTGCTGGGTGGCCAGTGCAAGAGGGCTTCAAGAGGGAGAAGAGAAAGTCTGTGATCAGCTTGAAAGTGAATCCACCTCTTGTTTTAGCAGCTCATTCACTTCTTAGATCTCTGAGAAGCGGTTTCCACCACTCCTTAGCTCCCCTTTCCTTCTCCCCCACCTCCATCCCTAGAGTTCAATTCACCTTAATGAAAAGCAATGAGGAGGGGACTCATGTCTCTGGCTGCCTGGAGATGGAATCCATAATCATACTATGGGCTGGCGGACTCTTTCTCACTGAAAGCAATGATAGAGCTTTCTGGTCTCTGCTTCTCTGACAGCCTTGGGGCAGCCACCAAAGGACTAACAGTTAATCCCAAATGCCTGCTATTATCACACTTGCCCAAAAACACAAAAATTGCCAGGCCTCTTTTTCTGTTTGACAGAAAGAGCTAGTAGAAGCTCTGCTGGTCTTAGCTGCCCCAGAATAATCAATGTGGTGAAACAGAATCCACTCTCACAGCTTCATTGGAAGCACCAGATACAGTTCCTTTTCTCCTTCTACAAAGAGTGGAGCCCATTCCAGATTTTTCCTTCTCTTAAGAACATCAGGCTCTGTGGGTATTTATTGAATTAACATTGATACTTTATATTCTTAAATAGACTATGATAGTGGTTTACTTATTTTTTATTTAATTGTTTTTTTATTTAAGGGCTCATTTATTTCATAGTGTTGAACCCAAGAATGAATGTACCTGCCTGTCATGAAGGGTTCCTGCTAGCTAACTGGGCTCAAATTTATAAATAGAGCCTAGCAGCTGTTGCTAAACAGGGGCTCACTTAAGCCAATCTTCAGACAGACACTGCACTGAACTGCCTACCTCCAGGACTTAATGCCTACCTGCACTGTGTCCCTGCCCTCTGAGCCAACCCTTACACAGTTCCTGCAATCCTATTTCAACCAATAGGACTGAGAATTTCCCTGTCTAATCGGAGCTGCACTGCTATATCCTCATTAGCATCTTTACAGACCAATCAGAGTGTCTCCATTCTGACCTATCAGGACAGTGTTTTCTGGGCCAATAAAACCTTGATGATTTGGAGTTCTCATTTGCATGAGGACAGACCAATCAGAGACCAGAAGCACAGACTTCTCTCTATAAACATGAGCTCCCCTCCTTCTTAGAGAGCACCAAAGAGTTCCCTGGTGTTCTTGCTATTTTATGGTTGACTTGTAATAGTACTGAGCTGTTGCATAGCCCTGCTCTAGCACAATTAAGCTGTTTGCACTAAATAAAGCTTCCTTCTTGACTACACCCCAAACTGGGGATTCCTGTTAAATTGGCACCAATGACCATCAGTTGATGCCGATTTTTTGGCATCAGTTGGTCATCAATTGATGACCATCAGTTCATGCCTTTTTTATTTAATAAAAAGGGAAAAAGTACTGTACAAAAGCAGGAACTTAAGACTCCCATGAAATGGACAATGAGCCCTTTAAAATTATGCTAGGGAAAAATATTAAACTAAATCATGGGGACAACATAACAAGTGAGAAAATTAACATGCTATGTACAATATAATCTCATCTCAAAAACGAATGTGAAGGGACTGGAAGGGGAAATGCTAATGCTCTCTTAATTTGGACGCTGGACACAAAAATATCTATCTGCAAGTTGTGAAAATTCATAGATACTTTTCTGTATGTGTGCTGTCAATTAAAGGTTCAAAAATATATTGGGATGTATATGTAGCCAGTAAAAATCTGCAAAAAGAAATATAGCACATAAAAATATTAGTAATTATTTCTGGATGGTGGGATTTTCAATGACTCGTTTTTTCCAGACACTATTCTGACTTTCCACAAAGAAAATGTTTACTTTCATAGTTTAAAAATAATAAAATTGTTGCGTTTTCCAAGCTTGTTTATCCAAGCCCAGGGCTGTGGGAGTTGCCCGCTCCTTTTTCTTTCCCCCTCAGGGGAGGGGAGGAAGGAGCCCTAGGCCCAGTATGGTCTCGGCCACCTAGCTCAGTGTCTTTTGACCCTCAAGGTAGTCACCGCCGCCATTTTATGAGTTGTGGGCGGAAGATACGGCGAGTTACGCCCCACGAAACTCTGGGCCCCCTTCCGACCTCCGTGGGCCGCCTCTCGTCTCTACGCCACAATCAGCCAGGCCCAGGCGCCCTCGGGCCTCGCCCCTCCCGCCCGGCGTCCCCTCGCCCCCGGTGGCCCCCTCGACTCCCCCCAGTCCTTTCCACCGTGTGTTGCCCAGACGCGAAGGGACGGAGCCCCAGTCACCACAGGGTGGTGGCTCCTCTGCGGCGCCGCACTAAGGCTCGGATGCCCCATAGGCGCCCGTTTCCCCAACTTCGAGAGGCGAGACGTTTGAGCTCATTCTTTTAAATGTGTACTAGGATTCAGGAAGGACTGCATATTCCATTCTAGATTTCCCAACCGCCGGGCCGTGCAAGCACAGCGAGGACTTTAGTGATGCAGACTCACCTCCTTACTGTGACCTCGTGGCGCAATGGTAGCGCGTCTGACTCCAGATCAGAAGGTTGCGTGTTCAAGTCACGTCGGGGTCATGGGTGGCTCTTTTTCCCTCTCCAACTACAGAATGAACAAATTGAATAAAAGCTGCAAATGAGAAATTATCCTTCCAACGGTACAGAAAACTCCGCTCCTTTTTCCTTCTTAGCGTGTATGGGGTTTATCAACTTGCGACTTCGAGAGGAAGAGGTTCCTTCTGTTGACCAACAGGAGGAGCCGCATCAAACCTCAGAGTGACCCCGGAGGGAGCGGGGATTGACCCAGCCAGAGCACAGTTGGGCGCCCTGCCCACCTCTGCCGATTCTCCAATGGCCCTTCGGGTTACCCGCCCCCTTCCCGCTCCCCTCCCCACCCCACCCGACCCTGCCTCCGCAAAGCCACGCCCACTTTTCCCTTCTCTCGTCCAGGAAGTGGATCTTCTGTCTCAAGGACTAGTGCGTTTTGCATATGCCTGTTCTTTTCTTATCCCGATCTCTTTTTCCTCTCTGCCCTAGACGTTCTTTCTGGTGGTCATTCTCCATCTGGATTGTTCCCCACTCTTAGCTCTGTGGATTTAGCCACAGCCATAAGTACTGGATATTCACGTCAACGTTGTTTCTCAAAACTTAACAAAACAAAACAAACCCTCTACGTGTCCACCAGCAGGGATGTATAGAAAAAAAACAAGTTGCATAAAAATATAAAGTCATACTGTACATGTATCCATATTAAAACTATGAATGGGAATTATATATACCAACTCTAACATAGTAGTTACCTCTGGGAAATGAGGAGCAAGAAGGGATAAAGACAGATTCTAACTTTTTTTTTAATGGACGTTTCCAAAATGTTAATATTTATTAAATCTGGTTATAGGGGTCATGGGATCTAATATTATGAAACATGGGTTTCAGGTCAAAGTTCACTCTACATACATTGTCCAAAACATCCAAGTCAAGAAATTAATTTGTGATTTCCCAGGATAGTAGTACCCACAGCATGCTGGCTGAAGAGTTAAATTCTCTTTGAAAAACACCCTCAAACTAGGCCTTCTAGTTTTCCCACATATAAAGTCTCAATCAAAATTTGATCATAATATATTTTAAAAGAAAATAAATTGATAGAGAAGACTTATGAGTAAGAACCAACAAAATCAGATCCACAGACTTCAGATATAGGGATTATCAGGTACAGAATGCACAATGGATATGTTTAATCTTTTAAAAATGAAAGAGGGGACTAAAAATGGGCTACAAATCAAGAGACAATAAAAATGACCAACTATGTTTTAAATAACTGAAAATATATATATTTCTAGAAATGAAAGCTTTAATGTTTGAAATTAGAAACACAATGGGTATATTAGACAGAGCGCAAAAAATGAATTAATGAAATGGAATATTTTGGTGGTTCAAAATATGTCCATAAATTCTTGACACTCCCTTTAAAAGGTGATGCCTAATTCTCTTCCCTTAATGCCTTAAGTCTAACAAAAAGAAAATAGCAGAAGTTATAGTGTGTGACTTTGGAGACTAGGTATGAAAGGAACTCTGGTTTCTTGCTTCTCTCAATATGGATCACTTGCTCTGGGACAGCCAGCTGCCATGTTGTGAGAACACTTATGAAGTCATATAGGGAGGTTTACTTGATGAGGAACTGAAGCCTCTAGCCCATAGCTTTGTGAGTATGCCCCAATCAAGCTTTCCCATGTCTGCAGCCCCAGCCAACATTTTGACTCCAACGTCATATGAGACCCTCAACCAGAACCAACCAGCCAAGCCACACCTGAATTTCACAACCTCAGAAACTGTGTGAGATAATAAATGTTAAGATCTTAGGTTGGGGGATAATTTGTTATGCAGCAATAGATAACTAATACAAGGGTAGAGTTTAAGAAATTACACGGAAGGCAAATAAAGAGGCAAGGAGATAGAAAGTATAAGGGGGTGGGTGGAAATGAAGCAGTATTGAGGATGGAATGAACAGGTCTAATCTCAGCCTAAAGAGAGTTCCCAGGGAGAGATAATAGAGACAATAGGGAGAGGTTGTATTTGCATAGTTGATGGCTAACAACTTTTTAAAACTGATGGAAAACATGAGTCCTCACTCTCAAGAAGCACAATATATCCTAAGCATGATAAGGAAATAGAAATCCATGCCTATATACAGCATAAAGAAATTGCACAATATGCAAAGTAAACGTTTAAAAAACAACCAGAAGCGGGGAAAAGACTGATTATTTCCAAAAACATTACAGACTGAAGTTGAATTCTGAGCAACAATAATGAAAGTCAGAGAAAATGCATTAATAATAAGTACTGAAAGAAAATAACTGCCAACCTAGAATTATATACTTCGGAAATTATCTTTAAAACAAGTGAAACGAGCAGCACCCCTTTATGAAGCTTATCTAAAGGATGTCCTTCAAGAAGAAGGAAATGACCCCCAGCAGTAGGTCTGAGATACAAGGACTAGTGAGCAAAGACAAAGGCAAACATATGGGTACAGCTAACAAGCCTTGATCATATAGAAACAATAATAATATTACAAACTTATGGAGTTGAAAAATAAAACCATGACACTGTAGAAGAACAACATGAAAGTCAGAGTGAATATAATGTGGGAGTAAAGCCTTTTAAAGTGGTGATATTGTTTTAAAGGAATGACATTTATTAACCAGAGACCATGCTGAGTATGTTAAAATGTAGGGTAATCACTAAAATAGTAGAGATAATTGGTTGATTGTGCAGACAAAAAAAAAAATCAGTTAAAGATATCAAGATATAATAATAAAATTAATGTTGGTCAAATGAACATAGATAGAACTCTGCATAAAACAATTAGTGAACAATGTTCTTGATTTCACATGGAACATTTATAAAAATGTGACCACCTTCTGGAGCATAAAGTAAATCTCAACAATTTTCAAACTATAGGTATCGTTCAGGTCACTTTCTCTGACCAAATTATGTTTAAACTAGAAATCAATAAGAAAAAGTGCAGTAAAATTAGGATATTTAAAAACACTTCTAAATTACTTCATATGTCAAAAACAAAATCAGATAATAGAAAAAAAAGAGGTATAGACATTGCAAAAGAAGTAGATAAAATTATCACTATTTGTAGATGATATGATTGCATAACTGGAAAACCTAAGAGAAAGCTGAAAAATTACTAAAAACAAAAAGAAGTCAGTAAGATAGTGAAGTACAAAATTAATGTGCAGAAACCAATGGTTTTTATAAAATCAACCAATGACTAGTTAGAAGAAATATGTGAAAGAGGGCAGAGGGGGGAACAAAACATTTCATGTACATTTTTATGTTGTTTTAATTTTCTTTTTATTGCCACAATAGGAATATGTTGCCTACTTAAAAAAAAAAAACGTTATTAACATCAGTGAATGCTGTAGCCCTTGAGGATATAGAAAGACCTTCTAAGGGACACTTGGGTGTGGGTAGTTTTTAAAGCAAGGTGTTGGGTAACTCAGCAAACAGCCTCAGGGACTGAGTGCCCCTGGACACCTGAAGGGTCAGGCAGAGAGCAGGTTTCTAGAACCAAATCTCTGACATCAGTACCTAAAGGCTATGGGATGGGATGCCCCTGGCAGTGGCTTATGTGGGATGGGCAGAGTGGGTAGGGTCTCCCCTGGAGGCCATGTGTAGTCCTATGTGTGGCTTCTGTATGTCAGGTGGCTAACTCACTGTCTCTGACCCTGTCCTAATGTGACTTTTCTTGTGGGTCTAGTATTTGTGTCATCCTTATTTATATATAGCCCCTTTGTGAGTCTGATCCAGTGTATGACCCTCCCATATGACTCCACTGTGGGCCCTATCTATGTGACCCTTACCCTCTAGCTTTCAAATAAATTTGGTTGATGGGAAGAAGAAACCAGAGGAAAGAAGTAAAAGGTGTGGGCAGAAATGAAGCCCAACCAAATGAGACAAGCAAAGGCCATTTATTCAGAAGTTGCTCTGTCACTTGTGTTTTGGCAGAGACTCAAAGGCAGGCAGAGGAGTGGGAGAACTTTATAGTGGAACAAAGAGAAGGCTAAATTGTGCCCTCGCTGAAGGCTGTTAGCCTGGGGAAGCTGGAGGTGTGCTGACTATAAGTGGGGTGTCCTGTGTGATTGGTCAGGGTTGCTGTTTCTCTAAATGGTTGTAAGTTGGAAGCAAGGACAAAAATCAGGATAGCGGTCAGCTCTTAATCAAGTCCTGGCCATGTGGGGCTGATTGTTACAGGTGTTATTGTTGTGCTTCTTGGCATCAACTGAGCTCAAAAGAGTCAGGAGGCTTTGGCTAGAAATAAATGACAAAGATTTATTCAAGGGTCTTGGGTTTACAAACCAAAACACAACTGAGAAATACCCAGGGGTTTCCAAAGGAGAAAGAAAAGTTTGAGAGTTTTTACAGTGTGAATAAAAAAGGGGTGCTAAAATAAATCATAAATTCCTAACAGAGCAGGTCATGGTGGATAGTCATGTCCCAGGCCTATAACTTCTCTAGTGAAAGGTTTTTAAGCCAGCTCTGTCCATTGTTCTTCTAGATTAGCACAACTTTGAAATGCCAGAAATAATACCCCTCCAAGGCATTAACCATCCTCAAGAGAGCATATCATCTTAACTCTCCTGTAATCTGATCCCCACCTTGCTTTCTCCACCTCCATGTAATCTTCCTTACATCCAATCTTTAATTAAAATGCATTAAAAAAAACTGCAAAACCGTCATTCTCCGGAGGAGCATTTGAGATCTTGCTCCCCGACATATGTCTTCAGTTTGTCTCAAATAAACTCTTATAAAAAATTCTCTATATGTAAAGAGCACATGTCTGAAAACAAGTCAGTCCTACATTCTTAGCCCTCAGATTAGCTCAGGATGGTAATCTTCCAGATGTCCGGTGGTCTGGATAATGAAACATTCTTTCTTAAGCATGACAGGTGGTTATTGTGGAGGAAAAAATGGATTCTGTGGAAAGTAACCTCACAGGGTGATCTAGCCATAAATTCCTAACATGGTGGGTAGTCACACCTAAGGCACACAACTTCTTTATCTTTGCCTCAAGTAAGCTCTGTCCATTGTTTCTGTGCATCTAGGTTAACCCACCTTTGAAATGCCCTCTTTCAGACTCCTCAAGAGAGCACATAATATTAAGTATCCTGTAATCCATCCCTAAATTGCTCCCTCCTGCCTTCATGTAATCTTCCTTACCTAATGTCCTAAGGGCTTAATGAGTAAAAGGAGTGGACATACAGTATATGCACAGGTAGGAGGATCTGGGGAAAAGAATATAAGGGAGTCATAGTTCTAGCCAGCTAAACAAAGCAAGCTTGGATTAAAGCAGAATGCATGCTAAAGAAATGAAGTTCATCTGCAGTTACACTAGCCCCAGAGCACCACACAGTCCTGGACTCATAGGATAAGGCTTTCCCTGTGCAGGTGTTCTGAACAAGTCACCCCAAGATGTGCCTCTGTAGTATGAAGATTATTTTGAGCTAAAGGCAACAGGGACCCTGCGGACTCAAGAGAAACTATTGCCCCCGCTTAATTACCTAGAAGAAGTAATTAGGGGCCTTTCCCATAATAATCAGAGATAACTTTTATGACCTGTCTATAGAGCAGGGCAAGCTTCTATTTACTAAACATTTGTTCTCATTGTCCTGTAGTGACCTTCCTCCCCTCTGAAACCCCAACGCAACTTACCTCAGAAAGCCACAAAAAAAATGTGCCCCCAAAAATGTATAAAGGTGGGAACTTTGGTCAACGTTGCTCAAGCAGTAGTTTGCCATAATCAGAAGTGTCTGGACACTGATGGTAACCACTCAGCACCTTTTGTAATTGCAGAAGTGAAACGTGACCTGTATTCATCTTTTGTTATTGGTATATATTGAGTATTACAATTTTAATAGTTTTTTCTTTCTTAAAATGTGTATACATTTTTTTGGCACCCTCTGTATATACCTCATTTTAACTTTCTGTCCCTGAGCCTCTCCTGTAGGTGAGATCTCTGACTCTCTCATGTATGTGGGGTTCTCATATGAACATATATAATTAAATGTGGTTATTTTCTCTTGTTAATCTCTCATGTAGATTTCATTATTAGACCAGCCAGAAGAATCTAGGAGGGTAGAGGAAAGTTTCTTCCTTCCCCACACCTGAAAGGATCAATCCAGTGAGACTGCTATGCTGCAGGAGTCCAGGTTAAAACATCCCAGCAGGACTCTCCAGAGGACTGATGACTGCGTTCCATCATCCATGGCTCCAAAGAGATGGCATAAGCTTGGGCATCAGAAACTGCTCCTCCCGTAGACTGAGAATAAATCATCAAAGCTGAGCAAATTCAGCAGTACAAACCAAGGTTTTGAACCTGCTTTTTATTTCACTATACATATACCATCTGAACCGGATGCTCAGTACTGACAGCTCCTGACCATAGCACTACCCCTGCCTCAGAGGAGGAGCAGTCTTCCTCATGGGGTGACTTCAGCCCAGGGGGACATTGCCAGGCTGGGCCTGGGTGAAGGGGTCCCCACGTCCTCATTCCCTTGAGCTGCCCTTAGAGGAGAGAACTCTAGAAGCTGAATGTCAGAAACAGAATGATGTCTGCCTACTTCATGTTCTAGGAGACACACAAAACTGACGGTGGTTGAGAATGGAGATGAAAGTGACCAGGAGAAACCTGCATATATTATTAAGTGTCCTAAGCAGAGTACAGAACTAGAAGATCTCATTTGTATGAAACAGAATGATAGAGAGACACTTCCCCCCCCCCGACCCCCCCGCCCACCACACACACACAAGGCTGGAAAGGAACAGCTAAAACTTTAGCAGTGATTACCCCTGGGTGGCAAGATGACAGATTTTTGTTTTGTCTTTTTGCCTATGTTTTCTCATTTTTCTATAATGAACAGTAAAGAATAGTGGTAAGTGTACCAACCTGGAGTGAGAAGGCATGGATAAAAATCTTGGTTCTATCTGTGTTCATTTGTGTGACCTTGGACAATTTACTTCACCTCTCAGTGCCCAACATCTTCATTTGAAAAATGGGAACCACAGCAGTTCCTATATCACAGGGCAAATGAGAGAATCTAGTGAGTGAATTTATGCAAAGTGCTTCAAACAGCACCTGGCCCAAAATAACACTATAGACACTGGCATTGTGTATTGTTGTTAGTACTCTTCTAACATTATTACAATTTCCAAGGTTAGAAACTTCTCTTAGATTAATCAGCAAAAGAAGATTGTATAAATTCAGCGCTTGAATTAGAGAATGTTCTGCTCCCTCTCTGACACTGTGATTCACAGCTGTGTGTGCTATGAACAGATCACCTAAATCCATGACAGGATGGGCCACTGCGGCAACTACAGGCAACATGGCTCTTGTCAGGTTCCCCAAGGTGGGGGATTTTGACCACAGCTAGGAATAGAGAACAGAGAATAACTGTGTTGCCTTCTTAAAAGCAAAAACACAACTCACCAGCAGAGGACACCAGTGGCAAACCCAGGAAAATCTGGAACATTAACTTGGAACATCTTTTCCCTCTAACAAAATGAGTGCTAAGCTTTTTTGTTTTAGTTCCCCTAAAACAATTTCTGGGAAACAATATAATCCTTGCACATTTTCAAGTTGGCATATAACACTTTCACCATAACTTAAAATCATTGTAAGGGCTGGCATATTGTAAATAGTAACATGTTAAAATAAAATGGTTACATCATTCTTTTAAATATATCCCATGAAATATAAACACCACAATGATTTGATACTATGATAAATTTTAAAAATACAAGACAAGCTCTTCTGTAACAGTCAGAAATATTGCATGTTTCCTTTTTATCTTTGTATTTTCATTCCTTCACTCCATAAATTAATGATAATATCATATACTTTATGCTGGAAGTCTTTTATTTACCACCCTAGCATATTTCTCTCTACAAAAATACAATTACAAATTGAAAATTAAAAGGTCTAATTTCCTGATACCGCAGAGGTCTAAGGGTTAACAATTTTTCTTTGGGATTAAATGATTATGATAATTAATATTAGCACAGCATTGATACAAACAACACAAACATATTATGAGTTCTGTTTTGTTTTGTGGGGAAGCAGCAAAGTTATACTCAAAGATTGATTCTGCCTTTGCCAAAAATTTATTTAGCACAGATTTTGGGAAATTCAGAAGCCAATAACATAAAGGATATCTCTTAATAAGTCAAATAAGGAAATAGAATACTCCTGACAAATGACAGAGTAATCACACTTTTGTTTTAATCACACTTTTGTTTTGCTTCTATGGATAAGCCCCTCTGCGGGGGCGGGGGGGGACCCTCAGCAGCTGGGCTGCTGACTGCTTGTCAACAACAACAGATGTGGAATGATGGCAGCCTGACACAACCTACTTCATTCTTACATCAAAGCAAACTTTTCTTTTAATTTGTCATAAATTAGTGGATTTAAACAATTTCACTTAAGTCATAAACAGGTGAATTTGAAATCATATTAAACCAATACACAACATGTATTTTTTTAAGCATGAGGAAATGAAGGAATAAAGGCCAGATTTAACAGAGGTGTACCTTTTCATACAAGGAGGCACTAGGGAAACACCACGACCAATCAAAGTCTGATATCCAGCTGCCAGCACAAAAAGAAAGTCCACTGCTGCTAGAGCATGTTGCTAGGGAAGGAAGACACCAGTGTGATGGTCTGGCTGATCTCATTCAAGAGGAGTCACCTCACCAAGACAGGAGCAAATAGCCCCAAGGGTTTGGGAAGAGTTTTTAGGCTAGCTAAGAAAGGCCTGGCCCAAACTGAAACTCTCAAATAGTCCTCACAAACTCTCAGTATTTATAGTCTAAATGTCTCCTTGCCATAGTTGCTTCTATGGATAAGCCCCCCTGCGGCGGGGAGGGGGACCCTCAGCAGCTGGGCTGCTGACTGCTTGTCAACAACAAGAGATGTGGAATGAAGGCAGTCTGGCACATTCTTATATCAAAGCAAACTTTTAATTTGTCATAAATTAGTGGATTTAAACAATTTCACTTAAGTCATAAACAGGTGAATTTGAAATCATATTAAACCAATACACAACATAAGTTATGGTAATAAAGTCTGAAATTATCAAATTGCCTCATTATTTGGCACTTCAGTTTTTACACCCTGGGGCAATGCACTCTAGAGAGAAGTAGAGTGGTAAGAAGGGCTTTTTTGGTGACAAAGACTGAGAAAAAAAGCAAAGGAGAACCAAAAGGAGGACTCAACCCAGAGGCCCTCTCTCAGGCAGGACAGTTTTAACAACGAAGTTGAGGGGCCAGGAAATCACTTCCTTGTAACCATCGTTGTCTCAGTTTCCCTTGGAAAGTCATCCCACATTCTGCAATAGGTCTTCTCTAGTTTGAAGATCTGTCAAAACTATAAATACTGAGACTATAAATACTGAGAATCCATTTATGATAAAAACTGTCTCAGCAAAGTATGAATAGAGGGAACATACCTCAACATGATAAATGTTGTATATGACAAACCCACAGCTAACATCATACTCAACTGTGAAAAGCTAAAAGCATTTTCCTCAAGATCAGGAACAAGACAAGAATGTCCACTTTTACCACTTTTATTCAGCACAGTATTACAAGTCTTAGCCACAGCAATCAGACAAAAAAAAAAAAAAAGAAAGGCTTGCAAATGGGAATGGAAGAATAGAACTGTCATTTGAAGATGACATGATACAATATAGAGAGAACCTTAAAGATTCCACCAAAAAACTATTAGAACTGATAAATGAATTCAGTAAAGTAACAGAATACAAAATTAGTATTCAGGAGTTGGTTGCATTTTTATACACCCATAAAAAAATATCAGAAAGAGAAATGAAGAAAACAATCTCATTTATAATGACATCAAAAAGAATAAAATACCTAGGAATAAATTTAACCAAGAAGATGAATGACCTGTACTTGGAAAACTATAAGTACAGGTCATTTACCTGTACTTATACAGGTAAATGTACTTATACAGGTAAATGACCTGTACTTATAGTTTTCCAAGTACATTAAAACATTAAAGACAGAAGTTGAAGAACATACAAATAAGTGGAAGCATATACTGTACTTATGGACAGGAAGAATAAACATTGCTAAAACGTCCATATGATCCAAAGTAATCTATAGATTACTTTGTAATCCCTATCAAAATACCAATCCCTATTTGATAGGGATTGACAGTGCAATCCCTATCAAAATACCAATGGTATTTTTCACAGAACTAGAAGAAATAATCCTAAAATTTATATGGAACCACAAAATACCCTGAATAGCTACAGCAACCTTGAGAAGAAGAACCAAATCAGAGGTAGCACACTGCTTGATATCAAACTATACTACAAGGCTGTAGTAATCAAAACAGCATGGTACTGGCATAAAAACAGACACATAGATCAATGGAACAGAATGGAGAGCCCAGAAATAAACTCACGCCTACATGGCCATTTAATCTATGACAAAAGAGGCAAGATTATACAATGGGGTAAAGACAGTCTATTTAATAAGTGATGTTGGGAAAACTGGACAGATACATGCAAAAAAAATAAAACTATACAACCTTTTTGCACCATATGCAAGAATAAACTCAAAATGGACTAAAGACTTAAATGTAAGACCCCCAAATCATAAAACTCCTAGAAGAAAACATAGGCGGTATACTCTCTGACATTGCTTTTAATAATTTTATTTGGATATATCTCCTTGGGCAAGGGCAACAAAAGAAAAGCAAACCAATGGAACTACATCAATCTATAGAGTTTTTGCACAGCAAAGGAAACAATTAACAAAATGAAAAGACATCCTACTGAATGGGAGAAGATATTCACCAGTGATATATCCGATAAGGCGTTAATATCCAATGTATATAGGGAACTTGTACAACTCTACACTAAAACAAACAAACAATACGATTAGAAAAATAGGCAGAGGACCTGAATAGACTTTTCTCCAAAGAAGACATACAGATGGCCAGTAGACATATGAAAAGATGCTCAACATCACTAATCATCAGGGAAATGAAAATTAAAATCACAATGACTTATAACCTCATACATGTCAGAATGACTCTCATCAACAAATCAACAAACAACAAGTGTTAGCAAGGATGTAGAGAAAAGGGAACCTTCGTGCACAGTTGATAGGTTTGTAAATTCGTGCAACCACTATGGAAAACAATATGGAAGTTCCTCAAAAAATTAAAAATAGAACTATGATATGACCCAGAAATTCCACTTTTGGGTATTATCTGGAGTAATCCAAAACACTAACTTGAAAATATATACGCATCCTTATGTCCATTGCAGCATTATTTACAATAGCTAAGATATAGAAACAACTTAAGTGCCCATCAATAGACGATTGGATACAGAAGAAGCGGTATATATGAGGTCAGACAATTATGTTCAGGAACTCATCCTAGAAAAAGTGCTACATACCTCATTGCTGAATATCCCTACGGTCACCTTCGAAGTACTCCTCTTGGGGAGCTATGCACTAATGCCATCTCCTAGTCCACTCTTCAGAACAATTTTGGAACTCTTTTTCTGGAATGGTCATCAGAGCTGTCATCGTATTACCCTTGATGTTCTGAATGTCATCAAAATGTCTTCCTTTCAATATTTCCTTTATCTTCAAGTGAAGAAAGAAGTCACTGGAGGCCAGATCAGGTGAGGGTGTTCCAATACAGTTCTTTGTTCACTGGCTAAAAACTTCCTCACAGACAGTGCTGTGTGAGCTGGTGCATTGTCATGATGCAAAAGCCATGAATTGGTGAAAAGTTCAGGTCGTGTAACTTTGTCATGCAGCCTTTTCAGCACTTCCAAATAGTAAACTTGATTAACTGTTTGTCCAGTTGGTACAAATTCATAATGAGTACTCCCTCTGATATCAAAAAAAGGTTAGCAACATTATTTCAACAAGTTTGAGAACTTAATTGTCAGGCCTCGTATATACAATGGAATATTATTTGGCCATTAAAAGGACTAAAATCTTACCATTTGCGACAATATGGATGGACAAAGAGTGTATTATGTTAAGTGAAATAAGTCAGACAGAGAAAGACAAATGCCATATGATCTCACTTATATGTGGAAGCTAAAGAACAAAATAAACAAAACAGAAACAAACTCATACATACAGAGAACAAACTGATGATTACCAGATAGGAGGGGGTTGGGGATCTCAGTGGAAAAGATAAAGGGATTAAGAAGTACATATTACCAATTATAAAAATAGTTACAGGGATGTAAAGTACATGATAGGGAATATTATAATAACATTTTATGATGTCAGATGGGTACTAGACTTATCAGGGTGATCATTTCACAAGTTATATAAATGTCTAATCACTAGGTTGTACACCTGAAACTAATATAATATTTTATGTCCGCTGTAACTGAAAAATAAGAAAAATTTAAATAAAGTAAAAAACATTGGGATGTCTATGATGAGCTTAAATTAACATCCTAAAAGGAAAAAAGTGATTATTTTAATTAATACTGAATAAAATCGGATAAAATTCAACCTTAACACATGATTTTAAAAAATATCTTAGCAAGAGCCACATATGAACATGATAACAACTATTTATCAAACATCATCAACATATTCAATAAATTACAGATATACACATCGTTTAGGTCAATGATGGTCTGCACATACAATGGTGGTCCCATAATATTTAAATGGAAAATTGCTATTGCTTAGTGACATCCTAGCTGTCATAACTTAGCAGTGCAACATGTTGCACAAATACTTATCATTGTGTTACAATCGCCTATAGTATTCAGTACAATGACATACTTACAGGTTTGTAGCCTAGGAACTGTAGAGGAACAGAATTTGTCGCCCAAAGTACGTCTCTTTGGCATAAAGATTATTTTAGGCTGATTAATTTCAAGAACTAATGGGCATGGGAGAAACTCTGAAAACCAAGTAGAAGTTACCTTTTGTAAAAGACATCTACATTTGTAAGGGCAATTCCATTTGTTAGGGAGTTTCCCTGGCTGTACCAGTGTGGGGACAGAGCCCCAGAAAGCAGAGTTTCCAGGCTCTCGGCCTCATGTGGAAAGGTGCTGGCTCAGGTAGTAAATGGCCATCAGCTGTGGCTGGTTGGCCGTCAGCTGTAGCCATTGAGCCATTGGCCACTAATATAACTGCTGCGGCTATGGAGGGAAATTGAGGAGAGAGGAGGAGAGAGGAGGAGACTGAAGGAGAGTGGAGGAGACTGAAGGAGAGTGAAGGAGAGTAGGTCGGTTGGTAGCAAAGCGGACAGCAGGTCGCACGTCGTGTAAACCCAGACTCCAGTGAGACCATAGTGGTATGACTTCCCTACCTATGGCTCCATGGGTGTTCCTTTTTGGCCTAGCCATATCCTGCGTTCTTGCGTGGGGAGCGGGACCAGAGACCCCGCCTGCCGCCCTGCATGACAACCAGGAAGAATGGGAGGACCTTATCTCTAGAAACTGAAAACAATATAATAAACGGAGCCATTTTAAAATAGAGCCAGAGCTGCCATGCCAGAGGAACTGCTGTGTAAGTTTTACACTTCAAATCTTTGTAATGTTAAAACAAAGCAAAATAATCTTTGGAGAGGGCCTACAGCAACATCGTGACCCCCAAAACTGATTGCATCAACAAAAGAACAGTTATTATGACTACTGGACTGAAAAATTAAAAAACATTGTTTAGAATTAGCATCACTATGTTATGTTATCTGCACCAATAGAAAAGCCTTCCTTTTATTGATGTAATTGCTCCCCTTTCCTTTCTCATAAATACCCACTGCCTTTTCTCCTTATTGGAACACTGTTTGGGCTTATGCCTGAACCAGTGCTTCCAGAGTAGCTATTCTTATTGATCCCAATAAATGCTTGTTGCCTCTCACTTTGAAAGGCCCTTTTATTTTTAGGTTACCAAACTCTTATCAATGCAGACCAGGACTTAAATTTGCACAACAACCTTATTCTTATTGACTGTGCTTTTCCTGGTCACCTCCCATAACTGACTTTCCGATCCCCCAACATCTTCTTTTGTCTTCAGCTGAAGATGGTATTTAAGGTGGTGGCTTTAGCCATTTTGGTGAGTTACTCCTGGGTCTCTCCTAGGTATACAGGAGATATACATGCTATTAAACTTTTGTTTGTTTTTCTCCTGTGAATCTGTCTTTTATTACAGGGATGTCTCGGCCAAGGACCCAGAAGAATTAGGGAGAGAATTGTTTTTCCTCCCCTACGGAGCAATAGGCTACATCATATAATCTAGGTGTTCAGTGGGCTACACCATCTTGGTGTGTAAGTTCACACCACAAGGAAACCACTTGCCTAAGAAGGCATTTCTCAGAAATCCCCGCTGTTAAGCTACTCATGAATACTCATTTAGGGGAATCCCAGAAACTAATTTCATTAGGGGTATGATTGAACTAGAAGACTCGGTATTTTAATTGGGTGTATTCCTTTCTGAATAAATCTGGAGATACAATGCCATGTCAATCAAAATCCCAACAAGTCAAGCAAAACATTTTTTTCACAACCACTTATAAAGTAATCCTTTCCTTCTTCATCAGTGCCAAAGGCTTTCACATAGGTGACATTTTAACGTAAGATAAACCTTATGGATGACATCAGTTTTTTGGCTGCCTATTGTTCCCTTGTCTAGTCTTGTGCTAATTGCATGTTGTTTTCAAAACTAGTTATTGGCTGATAGAGCTACTTCTTTCCCCATTACTTTTTTTTTCAGAAAAATTTTTTCATATCCTTGCCTCAAATGCTTTTAGAATTGCTATTAAAATTTAAATGTATGAAATATATTGGAGTGGACTGAAACCTGATATAGTAATTGGAAAAGACTGGTCCTCTTCAAGCATGTGCTTCTAACTAATTAAGGTCTTTCCTAAAATTCTTAAATAAATGTCACATATATTTCACAGTACAATTATTCTTAGGCATTGTTTGAAGATCAGCCACAACACAGAGTGCCTGTGCTCTGGCCCAATTGCATTTAGCTTTGATTTCTTTAATCCCAGTGAGGTGAAATTTGGAGAACACCAAAAAACACAGAGACACATCAAATAGTTTTATAGGTATTTTATTCCTTATTAAATGTAAGCCCTTGACAACATTCAAAAGCTGTAAGTGTTGCTTTCAGTATTCTCTGCAAATGCAAACCTTTATTGTTTATTCCTTCAAATCCCCAGTTCCATGTTGCTTTGCTTGCTGTTGAGAATTGAATCTCTGTAGGGAATTTTCTAGCTATTTGCTCCCCAGATTGGAGGAGGTGTTCTGGTTCCATTTAAACAATAATTTCTCAGAAGCTGAATTGATATTGATACATTATTACTAACTAAAGTTCATACTTTATTCAGATTTCCTTAGTTCTTACCTAATGTCCTTTACCTGTTTCAGGATTCCACCCAAGATATGACCTTACATTTTATGATCATGTCTCCTTAGGCTTCTCTTAACTGTGACAGCTTTTCAGAATGTCCTCGTTTTTGTTGATGTTGACAATTTTGAGGAGTGCTGGTCAGGTATTTTGTAGAATGCCTCTCAATTGGGATTTGTCTGATGTCTTTCTAAAGATTAGACTGGGGATTATGAGTTCAGGGGAGAAAGACCATAGAGGTAAAATGTTATTTTGATTACATCATAAAGAGTACTATACTCGGTTGTATAGTGTCCCCCCAAAAAAAATTCATCTTTACACAGAACCTCAGAATGTGACCTTATTTGGAAATAGGATCTTTGCAGATGTGACGAAATTAAGATGAGGTCATATGGACTAGGGTAGGCCTTGATCCAATGACTTGTGTCCTTAAAAGAAGAGAAAACAGACACAGGCAGACACACAGGTGATGGCAGAGGCAGATATTGGAATTATGCTGCCACAAACCAAGGAATGCCAAGAATTTCAGGCAACCACCAGAAGCTAAGAGCAGAAACATGGAACAGCTTCTCCCTGAGCCTCTAAGAGGGAACCAACCCTGCCAATTCTTGGATTTTAGACTTCCGACCTGCAGAACTGAGAAAATAAACTGTTGGGTTTTTTTTTTTTAAGCCATTAAGTTTGTGATAATTTGTTACAGCAGCCCTAGGAAACTAATACAGGTATAATATATACTATCAGAATGATTTATCACCATTGATAATAACTTGGATCACATGGGTGAGGTAGTGTTTGCCAGGTTTCTCCTCTTTAAAAAGTTACGATTTCTACCCTGTCCACACTGTTCTCTTTGGAAGGAAGTCATTGTACACAGCCCTTATATGGAGTAGGGGGTTATGTTCTACATCACAAGAAGTGTTTGTTGCTATTGTGAAAGAGATTGCTTCTTCCAATATTTTCATATATGTTATTACCAAAATAAAGGACTGATATTGTCTATTGAAGAACTTATATGTAGCAACTTTATCAAACACCTTTATTAATTCTGTTAGTTTTTTTCCCCATTTTATTTCTTTGGATGGTCTGGAATTATAACTGCAAGTAATGTTTTGCCCCTTCTTTCTTAATACTTACATATTGCTTTTCTGTTTCATGTCTTACTACATTGGCCAAGACTCTAGAAGGCTATTAAAGAATAACAGTGATTGGAGATCTAGTGTATATCCTAGAATTTTTGTCTTTTGGGATCCTCATTTCTCTTGGAAAACTCCTTCTCCTCCACTGGTAAGGAGTTCTGGTAAGACTATTGCCAGGCACATCACCCAACCCGTTTGGTACAGAGCTGAGCTCAAGGTCCATGTCCAGCCAAACATAAGATACTATTTCCCTGGCCAGAATGATCGTTCCAAAGATGGGCAAGACACCTACACAGGGCCAAACAATTATCTCCTTGTTTTTTTGTTGGTTTTTTTTTTTTGTTTGTTTGGAGCTGGAAGAGAAGTGGGAAGGGTCTTCTTTTCTGACTTGTATGCTAGGAAAGATAGGAATAAAGGTTGCTGATGTGGGGGGATGGAAAAATTTTGTCTTCCCTCGTCTGGTTCTTGATGGTTGGTCGAATAATCAAATTGACATGAGGCATATTAATAAGACAAAATCAAATTTAATTTTGTGCAAAGGGGAATCCCACATACATGAGAGAGTAATACACCCTGCATATACGAACGGTTGAGGGACACAAAAGAAAAATGAGGTATATGAGATATTCTGAGTAAGGATGAGGTAAGTCACCTTGGGGCTTCAGAGGGTAGGAAGGTCATTGCAGGATAAGAAGAACAGATGTTCAGTAATTAGTAGTTTGCCCACCATAGATATAAGTCAAAAAGGTTGTCTCTGATAATAACTCTCATGGGCAAGACCCCTAATTTAAATTCTTCTAGGTAGTTGGGGAAAGACAGACGTTTCTCTTGAGCCCCCAACGTCTCAGTTGCCTTCAGCACAAAACAATCTGCATACCCACAGAGGGACATCTTGGGGTGACTCATTCTGAGCCCCTATACTGAAGGCCACCCTCCCCTGAGCAGGAAAAAAGATGCTGCCTATAGATAAAGAATGACACCAAAGAAAGAATCAAAAATAGTGAGAAGAAGAGGGCAGGGGAAGAGAAATGGGAAGAACACTAACGACCTTGTTTTGAAATCCCTGAATCCAAAATTCCTGGTTATGTGAGACCCCAAATTTATATTTCCCATTTTCTTTGCTTAAGTTAGGTCATTCACAACAGAAGGAATTCTGATTGTTACAGAAATCATCCTTGTCCTGGTAACTATCATTTCTTAGGCTATTATTGTGCACCAGGCTGAGGGCACAGTGGTCCACCTATATAATTTCATTTCATCCTCACCACAACTGGTGATGTAGATATTGTTCCCCAGATCAGGCTGAGGGAGAAACATCCAAGAAAACTAGCAGACATGAATGGTCTTACTTGGAAATGTGGGCTTGGTGCTCTATCCTGGTAGATTCCAAGTTCTTTAATCGAACAGCTGGTAGGAGGAATACGCAAATTCCAAGTCCAGTCTCCAAGCATGTGCTGAAAGCCTGTGCCCAGCAGGTACCACCAAAGCCTGGAGGTTTCAGAGATTCGGGCGTTCGTACAACCTGTGGGCCTGGCTGGCGCCAGCCGGGTCGCTAGGTCCTTTCACGCCATACATTTCAGACCCTGAGACCCGCTCCCTCCACTCCGCGGGAGGCGCAGAGCCGGGGTAGCTAGCCCTGGTGTGCAAGGCTCGGAGGACTCAGCCTCCGTAACGCCTTCCGTTTGTTTCCAGAGCTTTTCTACACTTCGCTTTCCAAATCCAGGAGTTCCTGTGCCTTTGCCAGAACCGCGGACGGTCACAGGGGTGCAGAGGTGCAAGGGACGTGCGTACCCAAGATCGCAGACTGGCTGGCGGCGAGCTCAACTGGCCCGGGGCTGCTGGCTGTGGGCGCAGTGAGGGCGGACAGGGGCGGGGACTAGGGAGAGGGATAGGCAGTGAGCGCTCCCTCCTACAGCTTCTGCGCTCCCGGGTCGCCGGCGCTAGGCTCATGGAGGCTCCGGAGAAGCCCAGGCCCCCTCCCGGAGGCTGTGAGGTCACCCCTGAGCGCCACAGGCCACGCTGCCTGCGGGTGCCTAACTTCCGAGAAGAGCTGAGGGCGCTCTTGGTCCTGGCGGGCCCCGCGGTGAGTTTCGGTGGGTTGGAAGCCCAGTGACTGTGTCGCCCCGCGTGGCTTGGAAGGGGGTGAAGCAGAGGGAGTTGACAGGGCAGCCCGCGAGTGGGCACCGGAGAGGTAGCGTGCCCAGAGCAGGGCGGGCATGCGTCCTCATACTCTTTCTGTACAGCCCAGCCCGCGGACCTGTCGGGCACAGGGGCGCAGCTGGCCAGCTACCCCGGAGCGGGGACCTGCTCGCCTAAAGGGGCTCGACCCATCTTCTCTGAGCTGTATTCCGGCAAAGCAAGCAAGTTATCAGAACCGCAAGACACTCGGGAACTTTGAAAACTAGCAGTTCTGGAGCTCAGGTATCTAAATTATCTAGAGGCAGGGAGGAGGAAGGAGGAAGGTGAATTCTCTGTGTTGCTTTAAAGCAAAAAAACTATCTTATCTATAGTCAACCTCTGCGCAAGAAAAGAGGCATCCTGTCCCACATTTTCCTCCCCCAATTATTATGCTCAAAAAAAGTTTTTAATGTGGTTCTCTTTGAGGTTGAGGTTTTGCTTTGTTTTGTTTTTAATCATTAGGTTAGGGCTCTTTCTGCGTTGTCTATGTAAAAGTAATGTGGGTTTTAAAAACCACAAGTCCATACACACAAAAAATGTAACCCCATCCTTGTTCTCCTGCCAGTTTGGGCGGTTTTAAAGTCAGTAGGATAGGAGAGCCATTCCATTGGACAAGAAGTACCCGGTGTGACGTGAGGGCGGGAATAAGCCTTTGGCCATGGATAGACATTCTGCATTTGCAAAGCCTAAGTCGGCAGGTGTGCCCTCCTGGAATGGTGACTGTTTGTGGGATCTTGTGATAACCGCAGTGGTGTGCACAGTGGCTTCAAGAATAATCACAGGGAGAAAGCCATGAAGTGAAAAATCCATCCAGCAGCAAGGAGTTTATGAAGCTCTCTCACAGAAAGGAAAGAAAAGGAGATTTGGAATCTCCATACCTGGGGCCCAGTTCCCTGCTTTGATCTCAAAAGTGGGTTAGGAAACTGCTATGTGAACTTGAGTAGTCTTGTACCCTCTTCTCTTCTCTGCCCATTCATTCATAACATGAGGTTAATAATTGTTCTGTGGCCCAACACTCCCTCGAGGAGTTGTGAGAAAGGTCTCTGCAAGGCTGTTATTGCTCTAATACTAATAGTACAAAAAATAAATAAACAAGGCAGCTTTCTGAGACCTAGCTCCTCCCAGGACAGGTCCTTTGTCTCCGCTGGCCCCCACAGTAACCTGGTCCCTGGAACCTTCGTGGTCTCCAGGGATGAGCACTAGACTGACATGCCAAGCCCTCATCCTTTATGTTTGTATATACACATGTGTATACATGTATATAACTGTTAATTACAAATGTAATATATATGCCTTGTATAAAAAATAGAAAACCAAGACAAACAGAAAAAAGCTCTGAAATTTCACCAATGAGAGATAATTTGGAAATTTTCCTTCCGGTCCTTTGTGTGTGTTTCTATGTGACTGCTTTACCCAATGAGGTCATAGAGTTCTGGCAGCTGTTTAGTCTTTTATGAATTCTATATGGAGCCCCTCCTCGTCTCTCCCATCTCTGTTCTTACATGCTGTGAGTTTTTTATCTCCCCAGGGGCGAAAGGGGGGGAAATGGCCCCTTCTCCCATGCTCAATGACCCATACTCTGCTCTCCAAGGTTCCACCATACATTAGGTAGGATGTCTGGTCTGGATTTCCTCTGTGATCTTCTCTGTCCATTCCCCATGTCCCTTCCAGGCCTCTCATATTAAGCACTAACCTATGAGTATCCAAGAGGATTCAGGCTAAAGTGTTAGGACTTACCACTCTCCCATCTAGCTTTTTTTTTTTTTTTTAAACACACGGCTTTTATTGCATCTTTAAAATATCACAGATAAGGCTGAGGAATCATCTACTATCTTGCTGTTTCTGTAGCTGAACAATTTAGATCTTATTCATCAGCCTGCTGAACTGTGCCTTTTTCAGAAACATAGATACCATCCAAAAATTTTCTAATATCCTTGTTTCTAACTCTTGTGGCTTGTTGAATCAAAGCAGCTGAATTTGATACAAGTTCAATGTTGTTTCCTTTAAGAATTGACTCATCTTTCTGGGCTTGAGATACTGAACAAGCAACGACTGACCTCATCTGAACCCTGCAGATATATTTTTCACCCCCAAACTTTTGAATTTCAACAAGAGAACCATTCTTCTGAATAACCATATTGATGGGGAAGTGAGCACACACAGACCTCATCTTGTAATGGAAGCACAGTGTAACACCCTTGATTGTGTTCTGTGCGTGACCATAGATAGTGCAAACAGCAACCAGTTCCTTTCTATTTCCCCACCATTTGTCAACTCGGAGCCTCTTCTTTTTCTTTCCAAGGAGACTGAGTTTTACAGTGATGTGATTGAAGTCCCTCCGCAGGGTGCCTCTGGAGCCCTTCACAATAGCTGTGTGTCCCTTCAGAATGATGTCCACATTTTCTTGTTGACAGTCTGATTGCTAAGAATGGTTTTCATCTTCACAGTAGATGCGGCAAAGAGAGCCCATTGAGCTTTAAATGAGACCTGGAAAGAGAGAGTGATATATAATACAAAGGAAACTGAGATGAACAGTGCATATCTGAAAAGAGGCTAGGGGTACAGTTTCCATCTATCCCACAGAAAGCTTTAGGAAAATGTGCATGTGTGAGGGAGGGGAGGCGGGGGTGGAAATTACTTAGCCTAATGTATTTCAGCCATGCTTCCTTTTTGTCGTTAGCAACTCATTGCCAGGCTGAATTTTCAGAGTTCTGAAAATAATCCAAAGGAGGGACTGCCTGTTCCCCAAGCATAGGCTGTGCACAACATGGCCCAGAGTATAAAAGAGGTGGAATAACCAGAGCCCAAAATGAGGAAGCTTCTTTTCATCTATGTAGAGAAAAGAACACCTAAGAGAGAGCTGGTGGAAGGATCCGCTGGGTGAGGGACATCTGGAGAGACTGGCTTGACTGCAGCCAGAGGACACACAAAACATGCAAGCTAATGGTTTGACCTTTATCTAATAGGCAGTTAGGCTACGTCTGAGCCACTTCCAGTTCAGGTTGTTGAGACAGTTGTTCTTGAGACATCTGGGGGAATAAACCAGTATGCAGGTTGGTTAATTCTCTGGGCACAGCAGCAACATGCTCTGGGATGGGACAGTTCTGGAGGGTCTGGTCTTTGACCGGATGCATCTTCATTGGGTAGGTAAGGGGTAGGAGTGGGGATATGTTGAAAAGCAGATCCCTCAGCCCCACAGACATCAGAACTGGTCTCTTGAGATAAGCATGGGCTTTGTGAACAACGTCCCCAGGTAATACTTAAGCACAGGAACCACAAGCTGTGGCCAAGAGCCTTACCCAAAGGGCTTGAAACCAGAATCAGAGAACAAGTAGAGGGTTAGCAATATGGGCCAGGATCTTCCTGGGACTGAAGCTCATGAAGGGCCGCTGTGTTGGACCGTCTGAGCAATGTGTTCCTGGCCTTTTGTCCTAAGTCTCCTTTTGTCTAGGTGATTTAACTACAGTCATTTGCTACTTAACAACAGGGATACATTCTGAGAGATGCTTCCTTAGGTGATTTCCTTATTCTGCAAACATCAGAGTGCACATATATAAACCTAGATGGTGTGGCCCATTATACACCTAGGCTCTATGGTGTAACCTATTATTCTGTATGGGAGGAAAAATAATTCTCCTCTAATCCTTTTGGGTTCTAGGCTGAGACATCCCTGTAATAAAAGACAGAGTAACAGGAGAAAAACAAACAAAAGTTTAATAGCATGTATACCTCCTGTATACCTGGGAGAGATCCAGGAGTAACTCGCCAAAACGGCTGAACCCACCACCTTAAATACCATCTTTAGCTGAAGACAAAAGAAGATGTTGGGGATGGGGGAGTCAGTTATGGGAGGTGACCAGGAAAAGCACAATCAAGTTGTGCAGATTTAAGTCCTTGTCTTCTGCACTGATAAGAGTTTCTGGAGATAAGGTCATTCCCCCTCTACCTGATATGCCAGGAAGACACCCTTACAAATGGAACTTTTCCTTACAAATGTAAGTAACTTTTACAGAAAGTAACTTCTACTTGTTTGTCAGAGATTCTCCCTTGTCTGCTGTTTCTTAAAATTAACCAAACTAAAATAGCCCTTATGCCAAGGAGATATTTGGGGCTGACAAATTCTGTTCCCCTACAGCTCCTAGGCTACAGCATGTTACTCTACTGAATACTGTGGGCAATTATAACACAATGGTATTTGTGTAAGGTGTTGTTCTAGATGTCACTAGGCAATATGAATTTTTCAGCTCCATTATAATCTTATGGGACCACCATTATATATTAGGTCTGTCATTGACCATGTTGACTGAAAAATAATATTGACTATGTGTTTCATTGCCAAAAAGGATTTATTTGGGGAAAAAGAAAAAGGTTGCACTCTGTGCATGCAGACATAACAAGCCATGTGCACACATTGCTTTGAGTGCCAAGATGAAAAAGTGTATATATAGAAGGAAAAAGGAAGTTAAGGGGAGGGACAGTTACAACCATAGAGCTTTGTTGTAAGCATAGAGTTCTTCTTATAGGGTTCTCACAATAACATAGTGCCCTAGCTCCTAGTCCTAGCTTCTCCCACAGACCCATGTTCATTTAAAGTCTCAGTCATAATCTTTTATTTTATTTTATTTTTAAAAAAGATTTTTATTAAAATATAGCTAACATACAATGTTATGTTAGTTTCAGGTGTACATCATAGTTATTCAACAGTGCACCCCTTGCACTATACAGAGTTATTACCACATAATTGATTATATTCTCTATGCTACAGAAGTGATCACCATGATAAGTCCAATAACCATCTGACACTGTACCATGCTAACTATCACTATATTGTTAACTATATTTCCTATGCTGTATATTACATCCCCAAGACTTATTTATTTCGTATCTGGAACTTTGAACTTTTTAGTCTTCTTTATTTCTCCCCCCTTTCTAATTTTTCAATTAGAGTTGACATTTAATATTATTTTATGTTAGTTTCAAGTGTACAGCATAGTGGTTAGACATTTATATAATTTAGGAAGTGATCTCCTGACTAGTACCCACCTGGCACTATACATACTTATTACCATATTATTGATTATATTCCCTATACTTTACATCCCCGTGACTATTTTATAACTACTAATTGTATTTCTTAATTCCTTCACCTTTTTCACCCTGCCCCCAATCTCCTCCCATCTATCACCCTGATAGATTTAGTACCCACCTAACACATAGTTATTACAATATTATTGACTATATTCCTTATGCTATACCCTACATCCCCATGACTACTGTGTGACAACCCATTTGTATTTCTCAATCCTTTCCCCTTTTCACTTTCCCCCAACCCCCCTCCCATCTGGCAACCATCAAAGTTGTTCTCTGTATTTATGAGTTTATTTCTGTTTCATTTGTTTGTTGATTTTGTTCTTTAGATTCCACTTAAAAGTGAGATCATATAACATTTATATTTCGCTGTCTGACTTACTACACTCAGCGCGATACCCTCTAAATCCATCCATGTTATCACAGATGGCAAGATTTCATTCTTTTTTGTTGCTGAATAATATTCCATTGTATATATGTACCACCTCTTCTTTATCTATTCACCCATTCAGGGACAGCCAGGTCACCTTCATATCTCGGCTTATGTAAATAATGCTGCAATGAACATATGGATGAGCATGACCCCTGAAAGTAGCATTTTGGGTTTGTTCAGATAAATACCAAGAAGTGGGATTACTAAGTCCTTCTTTGTCTCTTCTAGTAGTCTTTGTTTTAAAGTCTATTTTGTCGGGTATATGTATTGCTACTCCAGCTTTTTTGTTTGTTTGTTTCCATTTTCATGAAATATCTTTTTCCATCCCTTTACTTTCTGTATGTGTCTGTATGTGTCTGTATGTGTCTTTCAATCTGAAGTGAATCTCTTGTAGGCAGGATATATACGGGTCTTGTTTCCTTATTCAATCAGCCACCCTATCTTTTGATTGAAGCATTTAATCCATTTCCATTAAAAGTAATTGTTAATAGGTATGTATTTATTGCCATTTTACTATTCAAATTTTATTATTTATTTATTTATTTATTTATTTATTTATTTATTTATTTATTTATTTATTTTATCATCTTAATGAAGTCCCTCTAAGATTCCTTGTAATGCTGGTTTGGTGGTGATGAATTCCTTTAGCTTTTTCTTGTCTGGGAAGCTCTTTACTTGCCCTTTGATTGTAAATGATAGCTTTGCTGGGTAGAGTAATCTTGGTTGTAGGTCCTTGGTTTTAATCACTTGTAATATTTTGTGCCAATCCCTTCTAGCCTGCAAAGCTTTTGTTGAGAAATCAGCTGTTGAGAAATCAGGGAGCTCCCTTGTAAGTAACTAACTGCTTTTCTCTTACTACTTTTAAGATTTTCTGTCTTTAACCTTTGGCACTTTAAGTATGATGTGTCTTGGTATTGGTCTGTTTAGGTTCATCTTGTTTGGGACTCTCTTTCCTTCCTGAGCTTGTATATTGATTTCCTCACCAAGTCAGAAAAGTTTTCTGTCATTATTTCTTCAAATAGATTTTCAATTCCTTGTTCTCTCTCTTTTCCTTCTGCTACCCTATAATGTGAATGTTGGTACACTTGAGGTTGTCCTAGAGGCCCCTTAAATTCTCCTCAATTTTTTTGGTTCTTTTTTCTTTTTGCTGTTCTGATTGGGTGTTTTCTGTTACCATATCATCTAAATCACTGAATTTGATGCTCTGCTTCATCTAATCTGTTTATTCCCTATAATATATTCTTTATTTCCATTATTGTATTCTTTATTTCTGACTGGTTCTTAATTATGTTTTCTATTTCCATTTTTATATTTCCTATCTCTTTGTTGAAGTTCTCCTGGAGATCATTGAGCATCCTTATAACTAGTGTTTGGAACTCTGTGTCTGGTAGATTACTTGTATCCATTTTGTTTAGTTCTTTTTCTGGAGCTCTGCTCTGTTCTTTTATTTGGGATACGTTTATTTATCTCCCCATTTTGGCTGTCTCCCTGTGTTTGTTTGCATGTATTAGGTAGGGCTGCTAAGTCTAAATAGAATGGCCTTATGTAGTAGGTGTGCTGTGGGGCTCAGTGGCACAGTCTTCCTGGTCACTTGAGCTGCATACGCCATGTCTGTCCCTTGTGTAGGTGGTGTGTGCCTTCCTGTTGTAGTTGAGCCCTGGTGGCTATTTGCACATCAATGGGAGGGATTGACCCTCAGGCTCATTGGTTGTGAGGACTGGCCTTGATTACAGTGGAGCTGTTGTGGAGGGGCTGGTCCTACAGAGAAAAATCTGCCTCAGCAGGACTCTGATGTCTGCCCAATCCGCCCCTTGGGTGTGTCGTCCTTGGAGGTGGCTTGGTGATGCTGCAGCTCATTTTGAAACTGGCCACTGGGAGCATCAGCCTCAGGACCACCTTGGAGGGGACCTGCTGCAGGTCAAGTTCAGCCACAGCCTGTGCCCCACCCGGGGCTACCCAGCAGGAGCAACAAAGAAATCCACAGATGGCCAATGCCCATGTTGTACTTGGAAGTGCCTTGAGAGGCCAAGCTGAGAACCAATGCCAGCTGCTCCTAATGCCAGGCTTAGGGTTGCTCAGTCAGAGGTACAGGACAGGCTCAAGCCAGATGCTGCTTGTCTGGGTTACACAAAGCTTTGGGAGACCCTAGGAGTCTGAGCAAAGGCAGACGGTTTGTATGAAAAAGTCACTGGAGGAGGTGGCCAGTTAGCTCAGTTGGTTAGAGCATGATGCTCGTAACACCAGGATTGCCGGTTCAATCCCCGCATGGGCCAGTGTGAGCTGCACCCTCCACAACTAGATTGAAACAACTACTTGACTTAGAGCTGATGGGTCCTGGAAAAACACACTTAAAATAAATAAAAGTAAAAAAAAAAAAAAGCCAGTGGAAGAGGCTTGGATGTGCCCACAATTTGGGTGGGGTGGGGTCTCAAATCACCTGGGCATGGTGAATGAATGGTGTTTGCCAGCTTGATGGAGACTCAGATATGGCAGTGGCCTGTGTCTGCACACTGGGAAGGGGGAGGGTTCAACAAAGAAACAATGGCTTCTGCTAGCTCCAACATCTGGGAGAAAGCTGCCTCTCCAGACCCTGTCCTGTAGCTAGATAACTCAGTTCCCCACCATATGTCCCTTTGGCCTGTCCAGCTGCTGCCCCAGCGCTGGAGCTCAGAGCCATTGATTCTGTTGGTGGGTAAGTCCTTGTGCAGTCTCTTTAAGAGGAACGACTGAGACTCTAGCCACCCTCCGTCTTACTCAGCCACAATCTCCAATGGTTTTCCACAACCATTTCAAAATCTGAGTTATGGGGACTTCTCTCCCCAGACTGGAACCCTGGGGAGGGGTTGGGACCCCTCGCTCCTCTGGGGGGACCTCCTCAGCTGAGGTATCCCTCCCAATTTTAAATAGTCACATGTGGATGTGGGACCAGCCTGTTCCATGTTTCTGCCCCTCTTACCAGTCTTGAGGTGGCTTCTTCTGCATGTCCTTAATTTTAGGGCTTCAGTTCAGCAAGATTTTATGCAATTCTCTATGCTGGTTGTTTTGTAGTTTAGTTTTAATATTGATGTGGTTGTGAGAGAAGGTAAGCACAGCATTTACCTACTCTGCTATCTTGACTGGAAATCTCAGTCATAATCTTTACCAATCAAAATGTTATTATACAACACATGACTGTGTTCCCACTCTTGGACTGAGCACTTGCCCTATGAAAATCCTGTCCTCCACACAATTAAGAAACATGTTCCAAAAAAAGAAAGAAAGGAAAAGAAAGAAAGGAAGGAAGGAAGGAAGGAAGGAAGGAAGGAAGGAAGGAAGGAAGGAAGGAAGAAAGTTCCACGCAATATGATTTATAATATCAAAATCTGGGGAGCCACCCAAAGGCCTGAACATAGAGGAGACTGAGCACATTTTCATGTGAAGCCATGAGAAACAGTTTGTGTGTGGCTTGCCAGGAGACAGGGCATAGTGGAATGGAAATACCATTCCATGGAAAAGGGGGAAGCAGATTCTACGACACAACTGATTGTAATGGTTTATATGTATAAAAGCTTAAAGGACAATTACCTAAGAAGATTTGAAAGTGATGCTGAGTTTACAAATAAAAAAGGACCTCATGGCCTTTAAGTTATATAAATTCCCAGTCAAAGAGACACCAAGCTCCACTGAATGAAACCACAGAGAATATCTGTTAGGGCGGTTGACAATGCCTAAATAATGCCTATCCGCTGGTACAGGACCATGGGAATCCATTGACTCTAACTTTAGGTTCTACCAACCTTTTTAATTTGCACCCCATCGCCTCAGCTCTTCAGTGCCCCGTCTTCTGTCTCATTCTGGCTTTACTTTTGCAATACGTTCTAAAAGCATCCCTTGTGCTAAGTAGCAGGAGGCCCTGTTGGAAATTAAGTCATACTTGGTTTCTGTAGTAGTGAGAGAGGTTCCTGTGTCATGGTTTGGAAGTTGATGCAGGAAAGGTATGTCCTCTGCCCCTACACACACACAAGGTTAGGAGCAGGCCTTTCATGTTTTGAGAATCTGGGCCCATCAGCAGAGTTAAAAACTGTCTTTCCCCAGATGTGACTTCAGGGAAGGAAAGAGGGCTGTCATATGAACCATCAGAAGTGGGGGCCCAATCAAATCCCAACATTGAAAATTTGGGTTGGCAACAGCGCTGGCAAGTGGGCTGGCAAGTGGACTGGCAAATGGGCTGTATGTGAGCCGATGGAGGTGAGGACTAGCAGCTGTGTCACGGGGAACCCAAGAAAGATGGAGTATTGCCTGAGCTCAGAACAGAGGAGTCTGTTGCTCTTGAAGGACTGTGAGATGCTGTGTCCCAGCAGCAGCAGCAGTGAAGCCTTGGGCTTCACTGTCCTCAGGAGCCAGAGTCAGATGAGTCCCCTTCTTGAGCCACATAAGCCTCATAGCAAAGAGGGGCTTTCCCAAGATGTACTGGATTGCCTGGGTCTGGCAGGGGATAGGGTAGGGTGGGACATCGTTTTAAATTAACTGAAGGAAATAAGGTAAGTGTCCAGATATGCAGCTAAAGCATTACAAAGCAATTCATTATGGTTCCTGGAACCTTGAAGAAGAATGGCTCAATGTTCCAGAAGCTGAATTTGCCCTCATATCTGAGCCTTCATAGAATTCAAGAATTAAAGGTGTTCTGCAGACTGGTAATGTTTCACCCCAAAATTCCAGATCCCACTGGCCTGGTTGGATGATCTCATTTCTGCCTCAGCTACTCCTGTCTGTGGAATTTCTTGCTGGCTATTGGAGGCTGTATTCTCTCTCCAGCCCTCACTAGGAATCTGGGTTAACAAGGGGTTTATCTTAGAAGGCAGCCTCTGAAATTTTCACAGAAAATATATATGGGATCTATGACATGAGAATCTAAAGTGAAAATGCAAAAATATAAAAAATTTAAAAAGCTAAGAACTTCACAAAAACATTCTGATTACAAATGAGCTTTTGAATATTTTTCAAGAAGCCCACCAGAAATCACAATTTTGCCTGTGAAATTTGGCAGTGCTCATTGAAAGTTGCATTTTTTTTACTTCTAACTAGAATTGATTCAGAGAGGGTGGAGGTACCCCAGGGGCCGCACCCCTCTCCTTTGACTGTGATGGTTGGCATTCATATGTAACTCCTTGTTTTCTGTCTCTTCCCAGTTCTTGGCCCAGTTGATGGTATTTCTCATCAATTTCATAAGCTCTGTGTTCTGTGGCCACCTGGGGAAGCTGGAATTGGATGCCGTCACACTTGCAATTGCAGTACGTATAGGATTTTCTAACATGGATTTATGAAAGCCATCTGTATTAGTTTCCTCTAACTGGAATTACCACAACTTAGTGGCTTAAACAATGCAAATGTATTATCTTACAGTGCTGGAGGTCAGAGTCTGAAATGGATTTTACTGAGCTAAAATCAAGGTTTTTGGAGGGCTGCAATCTTAATCTCCTTTGTCACCTAACCTCACATACTCCCATGTTCTGGGGATTAGGACAGGAACATCTTTGAAGAGCTATTATTCTGTCTAACAGATCAGCTAATTTGTAATCCATGCAGATCTGGCTCCCATTCTTGGTCCCACATCTGGAAGAAGGGAATTGGAAAAGAGGGGTTGAACTCTGACTTTAGAAGAAACTGTGACCCCTCTCACCCCCATGACTTGTCTGTCTCACTGAGAATCCTAATCCAGAAATTGAACTGGAAGATTAAATCCTGTATCCTAATATCTAAACCTAAAACTAGGAGGAACCTCAAATCCTCTCTGTATCAAACTTGCAAAACTAGAGAGATATGTCATTGACCTCTGCCAGGGGTTAACTGGCTAAGCATGGCCAAAATGGCTCAGTTAGCTAGGTGTTCCTAGAAAAATGGATTCAGTGGCCTTCAGCAAGTATGTTCCTGTTCTCCTCAGCCTCTCGAATCCCCTTTGCTCCTACCCTGACAAGGCACACATTCACCTTACCTGCCTGCTCCCTCCAGCCATTTGAGTTGTTATCTCTGAACTGTGCAAGACTACCCTGAAGAAGTCCCCAGGTGTATACAGATTATTTTGCCTTCAGGAGGCAACATGGACAAACCCAAGCTTGATTATCCCTTTTGGTTTTTAATGTTTGGAAATTTGGGGGGAGACAGACATGCACTCAGCTAGCCTGCAGCAGATTCTCCTCGGCCAAGGAAGTGCAAGAAAGCTGGAGCTTCTAGACTGCGCCCGGTGTGAGCTGTTGTCCCGGGGCATCTCTCTGCAAACTCAGGTGGAGGTAGCAGATTCCATACCAGACACAGAGAGAGCATCAGATGCTCTCTCCCTACCATGCCACTCCCTGGTTTTAGGGGTGTTTCCCTGGGCTCCTCAAAGCTCCAAGCATCCCAGTGTTGCTGACCCTAGTCAAGAACACCTGGAAGGTCAAGGCCTCTGGCACTAGCCTTGACTTTAGGATACTGTAGCAGGCAATGCTTGGTCTTGAGCAAGTGGACTTACCCAAAAGTTCCACTGTGCCATGTTGCGTTCCTCTTAGGAAAGATTCATGTTCCTCTGACATTAAGGAGCAATATCTTAAGATTTATAAAAGAAAAGGTTAGGTAATAACCTATGGCCTATATTTTTCTTCCCTCTAAATATGTGCAAACTGGCCCAACAGATTTATGTAGGGACTCCATCCAGGCAGATAACAGAGTTGATTAAGTTGACTGTTGGCAAAGGCACCCTCTAGGTTCTGATCAATGCAGGGAATTTGCCTTCCTATATTTCTTCAACTCTGAGTAACCTTTGCATTTATTTCCAGGTTATCAATGTCACTGGTATCTCAGTGGGATTTGGCTTATCTTCCGCTTGTGACACCCTCATGTCTCAGGTAAATGGATGCCCCGGGTCACTCTCACAGTGACCCTGGATATCTCTCTCGAGTGTAGTTGGAAGAATCCCACTGGCAGGTAGAGTCGTGTGCACAAAGGGAGAAAATCAACAGCAAATCTTGCAGCATTTTGTCAGCTATCAATTTCAGTTCTTGCCTGCTTTCTTAGAAATGTCGCTGGATGTCTTTCAGGCTTGTGGAATAGTATTTATCTGCATGACTGCCTTATACTACATTTTGACCAAATACGGGACATTTTCATAAAAGTCTCTTCTATCACTTTCCACACCATTGAGTTTGGTATATTCCCATGGTTCTCAAACTTTAGTGTGCATCAGAGTCACCTGGGAGCTTGTTTAAACACAGGTTGGTGGGCCCCGTCCAGGGGCATGCTGGTAAATGCTGAACAACCAGGTCTTGGGTGGGAGAGTGTTATGTAAAATTTCCTAAGGCTGAGAGATGAAAAAAAGAGGTTGACAACTCCATCATTACATCAAGTGTTTATTAAGGGAACATACAAAGGAAGGACATCTTGGGCAGTGGCAAGACGACATAGATATCCTCCATATCACATAGCAGGCATTAAGGGATTATATAAGACAGGGCAGGATGGATAGGGATATTAGGGTATGACTCACCCCAGGTAAGGGGAAAACGCCTTACATGCTTGCCCAAGGCAGTACAATGGCCTGTTCTAGGAACCAGCACAAACCAGCATTCTATGGAGCATGGGGAAGGGGTCAATCAGATAGTCTCTGAGGGGATTTAGGGGAAACAGTTTCTTATTTGTCCCAGATCTAGTTGGTGGGTCAGGCAGCAGTGACATCATGGAGTAGTCTCTTCTCTATATTTTACCCCTTGTGACCTGCTCTCACCATCTCACGTGCCCCCTTTCACAAGGTACCATGAGTGATCAGTGAGGGGCTTCATTAGCAGGGAGGTAGCTTGCTTAGTCGTCAAGTGAGCACGTTAGGAACATAATCCACAGCAACAATATAGACACATGCAAGAAAAAGAAAAAGTTAAAAGAAGGAATCCAACTGTTAGTAACAATTTTTTCCATGATGTCCCTCGGGATCTGAACCAGTATGCTAGGTCACCTAGAGTTGGGGTGGGTCACTTAGGGCACTTACTTGAGTTTTCATGTGTTAACAAAGAAATATTAGCAGATTCATCTGGTATAAAACACAGAGCATTTAGTTTGGGTGCCTCCCCACATCCACCTCCACCCTCCCACCCCCTACCCCCTGTAACTACTGGATGCCACAGGAACAGCAGAAGTCTAAGGTCAGAAAGACAAATATTTAGTAGGGACTTGAATTTGGAGGTCTTCTCCTTGTATGAGAATTACACTTGTACCTTGGTCTTTGAATGTTAATATGGCCCCAGCCTTGGGAACCTGGCCAGGCTGTGTAAACCATACATGTTGGCCAGGGGAGGCGGTGCTCTCTGGTGTAAGGAGCTGAATAGGAGGGGGAATATGGCAGACCAGGACCCCTATAATAGCCCCTCTTTCAATGGTGCATGTATCAGTCCACATATAGTGTGTCTCCATGGGTCCCAAAAGCATTATGATGACAGGGTCCCACAGGAGACTGAGCAGTTTCTTCCCATCCTGGGACATGAAGTAACCGACCCATCTGGCAGAACATCCCATTGCAGATTCCAGTCAATGATCCCTGGGCACTAGGGTGTCCATTTTTCCAGTGTACCCAATCTGTAGTGTCTACTGATGGGTCAGTTGCTAAGGTGGGTATTTTTGCCAAGGCATCTGCTTCCTGATTACCTGGAGGTGTGGATGCCTATGGGCAGGGACATGGAAAACAAGACCTGTCTCTGGCTTTTGCAACTGAGCTGAATATCTTTCCACATCTCTTGTCCCCATAAAGGTTTGCTCATGATCACTCACCCCTCTGTCTCCCACTGTCCAAGCCACAGAGCCAATCCTTTTAGTAGATTGACACAACTGTCAGTACACAGGGTCAGTGGCCAAGGTTCATGCATGATTACCAACCACACCGCTCTTAACTCAGTTCATTGGCTGCTGTGATTTGTTCCTGTCTCCATTCAGATAGTGTCAGTGGATGGCTGAATGGCAGACCATCCAGGTAGACATACTGCCCTAGTTGGGCAATCCATTTCATAAAGGTTAAAAAGGAAAATATTGACACGTCCCAAGCCACCAGCCCATGGCATATAGGGCTATTGGAATAGCCTTGAGAGAGCACTTGGAAGGTATATCCCAAGTGGGAAACACATTTTCTAAGTTTCTTTGTTACTGTGAGGGCATTAGTCTTGCAGTAGGGGTAAGCTTCAACCCATTCAGAAAACACACACACAGCAACGAGAACATATTGATAACCCATACAACGTAAGTGGCAGTGGAATGAAGTCCAGCTTAAAGGCACTATGATATATGAAGGAATGCAAAAAAACAAAAAGTGGGGTTTGCCAGGGAGTAGAGAAGAACCAAGCAGCTGTCTTGGATTTCCCATGGCTCTGACTACTCATTTAATTTGCAGCCATTGTTTACCTATCTTAATTTCTCTTATTCAGGAGCAGACTGTTGCCATGTTGGCAAAAACCTGGCAATGAGGGGTCATTATTGCAGAAATAGAATGGACTTCATCCACATATGCCACAATCTGATATTCAGGTTTAGTTCTTTTAGGTGCGTCTCAATTTTGATGACAGACATCTTATGTTAGGACATCTCAGGATTCTCTAGAATTTCACACAATTTCTGGAACTCTTATAACATATACAAATACAAAATAAAGGAGGCTCACTGTCATTTTTTTGACAATGTTTCCCTTGTAATTTCAACACATCAAATAAGCCTAATTAATGTAATATTTCTCTTTTATAAGGAGAGAAAACAAATCTTTTGAGGTATTCCAGGGGCCCTCCAGAATACCCCCAAGCCATTTCAATGAAAAGACTAATTTTGTGTCAGCTTACTCTTGATATTTAAATTAATGTACTTGAATGATTCAGCGTGACCACACAAAATTTCTTTTCTCAACATTACTTTTCACAAACCTTCTATAATTTTCATTTTTTTTACATTCATATTTTGTCCTGTTTTTCCTCTTTCCCATTCTTAAACAACCAGCCTCACTTTAGGACAAAATTACTTTCCTTTCCCTCAAAAATATATTTCCGTATCTTATACCTTCTTTAACTGAAAACATATATTATTTTCCTTTCATTTAATTAGCATTCTTAACCTCTAGATAGCTCAAAGACATCTCTGTTCTACTTAAGCTGAGAAACTTAAACTAGGTTGTATTTATTAAATATTAATCTTAGATCACATGAATTTGAAAACCATTTGGGTTAGTTTCTATGTTTCTGAGAATTTTAGAGTAGTTAATCCTTACAAATGCTTGATTGTTTTTTAAGCCAATTAAACATAGCTCATTTACAAATTAGCAATACTATCATAGGTAGAAAATGCCCCACATCTACAACACATATGTATAGACACATATGAATATATAAACAGACACAAACAGAGACCTGGTGACCTCCACAAAATAAGAGGGATCTATCTGTTCAAAGGACCTTTCCTTCCTCCCACCTTTATCATACAGTCCCATACTAAGTTGTGAACATTCTAATATCTTTTTCTAGTTTCAGTTCATCTTCCAATTTTCTAACTCTGGCTTCTGCCTCCAGCTGGGTGTTGGTGGCCAGCCAAACTGCCCATAAGAGGGGCCAGGCCACAGTTGCAGTCATGTGCTTTCCTTCCTTGCCACAGTGTGTAATGTGCATTTCTTCAAACAAAAGCACAAGATCAGCTGGCATTTTCAGGGCATCCCCGTACTCATATGACAGTCCACACGAATCCAGCAATGGGCCACTACTTCCCACATGAAGATCACAGCCAACCCGGGATTTCCCCTATGGATGCCTTTTTCCCAAGGCCCATTTCTTGGGTCTCCTGGCTGGCTCGCCAATTATTACATGTAAAATTTCTCAGGGCTGTGAGGCCAAAGAAAGAGGCTGACAACTCCATAATTGTATCAAGTTTATTAAGGGAACTTACAAAAGAGGCGCATTTTGGGCAATAGCAAGACGACATGGCAGTGTCGTCACACCACATGACAGTTACTAAGAAGTTATATAGGACAGGGCAGGATAGATAGGAATACTGGGGTATAACCCACCCCAGATAAGGGGAAAATGCCCTGCATGCTTCCCTGGGGCATAAGGGAGGGGTCAATCAGACAGTCTTTGAGGGGATATTCAGGATGTGATCTCTTTCTAACCAGGATCTAGCTGGCAGGTCAGGCAGCAGTCAGGCAATGATCACATCATGGCATAGTTTCTCCTCCACAGGAAGGGAAACACTCTGACTTGTACTGTTGACTGATTCCAATGGTATAAGTAACTCCCTCTGTAGCTTATTTCAAGCTACCACACATGTCATTAAACAGGGACCTGGGAAGAGATGTGCTCAGTTTGGCTTTGGTAAACCAATAGCAGCTGGCTCCAGCATGCCACTGGCCCTACCCCCCAGACTTTCTGCTTAGTAGGTCTGGGGTGATATTGCATTTCTGACAAGTTTCCAGGTGATGCAACCCTGACTATACATTAGAATCACATGAGCGCTTTTAAAAATTATTGATATTTGTGTACTGCCCTGGACTAGTTAAATCCAGACTATCTTTAGCGGGACTCTACCATTAGTGTTTTAAAATTGTTTCCAGGTGATTCTAATGGACAGCCAAGTTTAAGAACTACTAACACCCAAAGAATGTGGCAAGTCTCTAGGGCGATTTGTCTCTTCAAGAGGAACAATTTGTGGGAGTAGTGGGGTGCCATTTCTGTGCTAATGGGTTTGTTTTGACTGTGTATACCCAGACCTATGGTAGCCCCAACAAGAAGTACATGGGGGTCATCCTGCAGAGGAGCTTGCTGGTGCTGCTTCTCTGCTGCTTCCCCTGCTGGGCGCTCTTCCTCAACACTGAGCAGATCCTGCTGCTTTTTAAGCAGGACCCAGATGTGTCCAGGTAAGACGGGCCATGCCACGATGAGATTGGGTCCATCCCAGCAGAAGATGCTTCCATCCAGGTTCAGCCTCTGGGAATTACAAAGGCCAGGGACAAGACCACACACCAAGAGGGGGTTAAACCTACCTCAGCTGACTTCTACCAGGCCTTAGAGCTTTCCTCACCTGGCACCTAAGACCTAGACTTTCTCCTGGTTTGGGTGACTGCAAGGGTAAATAGTGTTGAGTGAAATAGGATTTGCAAACATCCTCCATGTGAGATTGTTGTTTGTGGTGTTTATTCATGGTTTTGTGATTATTGACCCTGGTTGATCTAAAAACCACCTCTGTGCTTTTAAAACCCATCCCTGCTTAGTCCTTTTTCCCTCCCAGCATTCTGTTTTAAATGGTCTGGGATGCAGCCTAGGCATCAGTGTCTTTGAAATGTCCCCTAGATGATTCTAATGTGCCACCAGGTTTGAGACCCGCTGGTTTAGTTGATAAAGACTTATTTTAAAAAGTCGTTGTCAAAAGCAGCTTTGAACCCAGGGGACATTTGGCAATGTCAAGAGACATTTTTATTATCAGAACTGGCACTACTCGTAGAAGCCAGGGATGCTACAAACCATTTTAGGACACAGGATAGCTCCTCACAGCAGAGAATTATCCAGGTATTGTGCCAAGTTTGAAAAAATCCTGTCTTAGACTTAAAGACTTGGAGGAACAAAGAGAGATAATTTGAATTATAAGATGGCAAGCTCTATTGTAAATTTTCACATTTGATCCAGCAGTTTAAACCCATTAATTTAGAAAGAGCCACGAATGTGAAAAGCAGTTACAGTTGATTTATCCTGCCTTCCTTTCCCTTGAAATGAAGACCTCCATCACTTTTTTTTTCTTTTCATTGTATAGGCTTACCCATACCTATGTCATGATCTTCATTCCAGCTCTTCCTGTAAGTTTTCAAGGGTTAAGAGGTTCCTTTCTTGAGGTTCACTGGTGAAAGGCAGTTGAGATACCCTTGACCTCAATGGATTTCCACATGTGATGTTGGCTCATTTAGGGAAGTGCAGTTTTAATTATGCCCATGAAGGATGCAAAGCTTCGTCCCTCAAGAAACACTAAGGTTAAGGCAACTCCAGTAGACCATTGCCCTCAGCTCATATAGCTAGAGGGACCTCTAGGATCATCCATGGGGAGGACTTCAGACTTTTTTTGTATAAGGGTAAATTCTTCCCCATCTCAGAACACCTGAGGACCTCACTCTGAACCTTTAGACATTTTTTGTTTGCTGAATGTGATCACACAGAACTGCAGTGTGTGTTAATGATTGACACAGTCATACATGGTCAATGAACAATCTAAGCTAATTTTATTCAGTTGGACAGAGTAGCTGTATAGTTATACACCGCTTAATGATGTTTTGGTCAATTATGGAACAGACCACATATAAGATGGTTGCTCCATAAGATTATAATGGAGCTCGTGGGGGAGGAACAAACTTTCCTCTACTTTCAAGGTTCTTCTGGCTGGGCTAATAATCAAATAGATATAAGACAGATTAGCAAGAGAAAATAACCAAATTTCATACACACACATGTATGGGAACCCCACATACTTGAGAGTCAGAGAGACCCTACATATGGGAGAGGTTCAGAGACAGAAAGGGAGATCTAGGTATATAAGACATCCTGAGCTAGGGATGAGGTAATGCACCTTGGGGGTTCAAAGGGTCATTGCAGGGTGACAAGAAGAGCAGATGTTTAGTAAATAAAAGTTCTCTGCCATATAGGTGGGTCAAAAAAGTTCACCGATAATCTTTTATTAAGGACAAGGCCCCTAATTCAAGTTTTCTTAAAGGGAGGGGCAGAAGTTTCTCTTGAGCCTGAGGCTAAAATTGCCTTTAGCTTGAAACAATCTGCATATCACAGAGACACATCTTTGTATGGTTGTTCTAAACCCCCACAGTTCCCTCCCCTGAAACTTCCCTGGAAATTTCACATTCCAGAAGTTGGGTTGGTAGATAGTTCTATACCTCATTAAACCAGTCTCAGTTTTGTGAAAAGTTTGGTTCAGTTAAACAGTTGTGTCTCATTTCAGGAGGCAGTGATGCAGGTGGGCTCCCAAAGTTAAGCCTATGGTGCAAGCAAGCACTCAGGTATTTAGTAAGGAGGCATCTCTATGGAAACAAAAGAAAAACAAAGGTTAATCATTGCAGCAGATTATAATCTCAATTTCTGAGTTCTGAAGGCAGGCAGTCAAGAAGATTTCTAGATGTCTGTCTCAAGTCATCTTCAGGTGGCGTGAAGGCAGGCAATAACAGTACGGTAGATTCTCCTGGTCCGCAGTTTGAATGTGTCTGGTGATCTCTCTGCAGCAGATACAAAGATTGTCCATAGATGATCTGCTGTGGTGATTTCTCTGATGTCACATCAAGTTGTCCCACTGTAGCTTGCATGACCTTGGGAAAAGGACAATTTCAATGATTCCAAGTCAATGGGTGGGAAAATTAAAGTGTTAGTTCAGAGTGTTGCAGCCAAATACTTAAGAAAACTAGAAAAATTCAGGATCCAGTCCAGTTTATACGTAGAAAATAAAAGAATTCAAAAGACAATGAACAGCACTAGAATCTAATATCCACAAAATATATTATAGCTTCTATTGAATGTAATTTTCTCTCTAAAATCACCCTCATTTTTACCAAAGATATCCAAATTAAGACTAATTTATTTGTAAAATAAGTCTAGTTTTAATAAACTTGTCCTGATTACTTGTATAAGCTCAGCAAAAATAGTAATTACCCACTTTTAAATCTACTTTGCTGGAATTTTTCATAAGGAATCTTCAGATAGAACTTTGAAAGACCAAGAAGCCAAGTCACATATACCATCAGACTTTGCCTGCAATACCTATAGATTTGGGGTTAATTGCTTTCTTCTTGAGGTTCCCAACATATCCTGAGGTTCTTTCTTTGCATTTCCCAGGAAAGCAACCTTTGTTCCTAACCTTTAAAGACTGCTGTGAACCACATAAGAAAGGTACCAGGTTGTTTTTCCAAGGGGATTTTATTGGCTTCCAAAGTCCATCTTAATTCCTTAAAGCTTTCTGGTCATGTCTAAGTCCATGCATGTCTTTGTCTAACATGACATTCCAGTCAAACCTTGGTGATAAAACCAGTTTCTAATTATGTCCTGTTATAAAGAGGACAAATTCTTATTGAATTTATGCAAACAAATATATTGCCATGAAAATAAAAATACCCACTCACTGAGTTTCCAAATTCTGGAGGAATCAGGTACAGAGAAAAAGTTAAATGTTTCAGTTCTGTTTACAGGGGTGTAATTTACCAAACTGCTGTAAATTAGCTTCAGAGAAAGAAAAAGAATTCCTTATATCTGGAAAACCAAATATTTTTAAAATGAACAATATTTCAAATAAAAAGTCATAAAATTGTAACCCTTTTCATCAGTTCATTCAGTTCTGTGGAATTAAACTAGTTCTGCATGAATCCAGTTTTTCGATTAGTTCCCTCAACTTTGCCTGATAATTAAGGCTGATAGGGTCAGTGATAATTCCAAGAAATTTGCAAGGCTGTCCACCAAGGTTCATATAATTTGTTCAGTGAAGTGGGTGCCTCAATCATTAGAAATTGTAGAAGGTAAACCCCAAGTGGGAAACACATTTTCTAGCAGTTTCTTTGTCACTGTGAGGACATCAGCCTTGTGGCAGAGGAAAGCTTCAAACCATCCAGAAAACACATCAACAACAAGAACATATTGATAACCCATACTAAGTAGCAGTCAAATGAAGTCCAGCTTAAATGCACTAGGAAGGATGAAGGAATACAAACAACAACAACAACAAAATGCCAGGGAGCCTGAAAGAAACAAGCAGCCTTTTGGGGTTTCCCATAGCCCTGACGACTCATTTAATTCACAGCCATTGTTTACCCATCTTAATTTCTCTGATTCAGAAGCAGACTGCTGCTATGTTACAAGAGTATCAGGATGGCAAAAGTCTGGCAATGAGGGGTCATTTTTGCAATAACAGAATGGACTTCATCCATATGTGCCACAATCGGATATTCAGGTTCAGTCATTTTAGCGTGTCCTTAAATTTTAATAACAGACATCTTATGTCAGGACATCTCAGATTTCCAGCAATATATTTCTGGAAATATATTTCCCACATATATTCCCACATATATATTTCTGGAACATTTATAACATATATAAATACAAAAGAAAGATAGCTAAATGTTATTTTTTATTTGACAATGTTTCCCATGTAATTTCAACACACCAAAAATAAGCCTAATTAGTTTAATATTTCTCTTCGGTAAGGAAAGAAAACTAACCTTTTGAGGTGTTCCAAAGGCCCTTCTGAAATACCTCAAAGTTATTCTCAGGTCAAGTGTTTATAATTTAAATTTTTGGAAGTTTGTCAAAATATATCAAGAGGTTTAGATATTTGGCTAAATAGGATCATATGCCATTATGAAGCAATACTTAATTATCCATTTAACCAAAGTGAAAATAGAAGCTTTTAAACAAAAATACAGAATTTTACACAATTATTAGCAAAACTTAGTTCTTAGTAATGAGGAAATTCAGTTTTCTTAAGTAATCAAAGACCTGGTAAAGGCAACATAAAACATAGAAAATTATTTTGAAAAAAACACAGAATCTTTGCTGTCTAAGTAGAAAACTTTTTCACAATATCAGTAGCAGACCAAAAATGCTTTTAGAAGGAAGAGAAAATCAAACTCTAATTTTGCATCACCTTACTTTTGGTATTTATATTTATTTACTTGATTAAATTTATTTCAATCTTATTCAGCTTGACCTCACATTAAATTTTCTTTTTCTCAAGATTCCTTTCTCACAAATATCCTACAGCTTTTCTTTTACATTCAGATTTTTGTCTGTTTTTCCTCTTTCCCATTCTGCAATAATCAGCCTTACTGTAGCACAAAATGAATTTTTTTTCCTTCAAAAATATGTCTCCATATCTCTTACCTTTTCATTTTAAACCAAAACAGCTCCTGTTTTCCTTGCACACATAGTTGTTTTCCCTATTATTTATAATTTCTGTAGCTTTAATTATATATATTAGATTCTTGACCTTTAAAGACCTTAATTTCCAGTGAAAACTAATAAGCAATTGTGAACTGTTATATTAGTATTATTTAGATAGATATACTTATGAACATATTTAATCATTTCTATATTTCCTCATAGCACAAAAAATTTTTTAATGTGGCATAAGACATTTTTACGAATAGACCCAAATATCTTTAGTTTCTCTATAAGAAGCAAAAAGTACATAAACCTATGTTCAGTAATTAATATTTCATTATTTTATCTTATTTGGAAATGGTCTAGACATTCAATGAGTATCGGTTTTTTAATTTAGCTATCAAAACTTTAAAGTTTCAAGTTACCAAAGAGATTTAGAAAACCATTTAAATACATATACAAAATAATTATTGCTAAAGAATTAACCTAAAAGAAACTTTTTATCCCATTCACATTTATTTTACTTGCCCCAGCAATTAAATTTAGATTGCTTATGAAAATTTCATCATACCAAGTTATTTTTCTTGCAGACAAATTTTTCAACAGAGATAACATGAACTTATTTGATTAAAGAACCCAGGTAGAATAAAAATATTATTTAATGCTGATGATTCTAAAGATATGCCTATATAACCAAACCAAACACAAACCATCTTTAATATCAAATATTTTCCCAGATCACGTGATACTGAATAGCATTTGGGTTAGTTTCCGTTGTATTTTTGAGAATTCTCATATGAGAACTTGTTTGTTGAAGCCAATTTAATATTGTAAATTAGCAATACCATTCAGTGATAGAAATATACCATATCTAGAACAAACATAGGCAGATATAGGCAGTGATCTCATAGCTTTCATTTTAAAATGCTAGCTTTTGTGTCCCAGGTACAATGCAAAACTCAGAGAAAAAAAACTGGATCCAAATTATGTTTCTAGCAGATGGACTAAGTTAAGATTTTGCTCAGATCACCAAAGTTTTGCATGCTGTAAGAATTCCTTTAAAGCCAGTTTGAAATTAATTTGTAATCAATCAAAAAATGCATTCCATTGTTTCCAAGAGGTCTGAGATCCTCTCCTTCAAGGGTAGACTTGTGAAAAAACACAAACAACAGAAAATGCAAAGTGAGTGTGCACAATAAAGTTGGAAATTTCAAAATGTAAAAAGAGTGGCTTCAGAACACCTGAATTTAAAACAGCAGATTTTCTTAGAGGAAGATGGCTTTGGGATGGATCCTGAGCACGAGACATGTCTGGAGACGAAGATGGGGGAGGAGAAGACACAGTCTTAGATGTCATTTGACTTCTTACTCCAAGTCAGTAAACAAAGCATACACAAAACAAGATTGACAAACAAATAACACACAAGTAAGATAGTAAATTGAGTACTCTCCCAACCAAAACTTAGACACAATTAGCTTCCAATTTGGCCAAACTTCTAATTAAAAAGTTATTAAATCTTTTCAAATATCTTCAAGTTTCAGCTGGGACAAACAGTAAATATTTCTGGCAGTATTAAACAATTCCATGGACCTAAGAGGACGCAAAGGTCACTATCTTCTGTAGTTTTTACCTCTGATAGACAAAAGAAAGAACTGCCAGTTACCCAATGAGACACAATGTCTATTTTCCACAATACAAACAGTTAAAAGAGATATAATCAATTAAAGCTGATGTAACTTTAAAATAAAGCCTGTTTAAGCATTGCAATTTTCAATCATTACATTTCCATATTCTTTTTTTAAAAAACCACAATTACTTTTTTCTTTTTTTTTAAGATTTTTTTTATTGGGGAAGGGGAACAGGACTTTATTGGGGAAACAGTGTGTACTTCCAGGACTGTTGTTTTTTTCCAAGTCAAGTTGTTGTCCTTTCAATCTTAGTTGTGGAGGGTGCCATTCAGTTTCAAGTTGTTGTCCTTTCAGTCTTAGTTGTGGAGGGCGCAGCTCAGCTCCAGGTCCAGTTGCCGTTGCTAGTTGCAGGGGGAGCAGCCCACCATCCCTTTCGGGACTCAAGGAGTTGAACCGGCAACCTTGTGGTTGAGAGCCCACTGGCCCATGTGGGAATCGAACCGGCAGCCTTTGGAGTTAGGAGCACGGAGCTCTAACGCCTGGGCCACCAGGCTGGCCCTCCATATTCTTTTAATCTAATTGTAGCCTGAGTCAGGGCTTTACCAATGGGTTTTGGTATCACAGTTAATGAATTCCAATATCAAAGAGTCCTGGAAATTTCTCTTTCCTATCTCCTGACCATTTTACTCTTGAGTAAAAAGGCTTTGGGTCCCCAGCAAGGGGTCAAGCCAAGGACCCTGGCCTTGTTATGAATCTTTACTTGACTTAACTGGCTAACTGTTGTTACGCCAGATGATTGCTGGAGTTTAGCCCACCTTTCTGTCAGGTCTCATTGGAATCGCTTCCTTCCCGTCTTTTAAATTTCTCCACACTGGGGTAAAGAGAGCAGTCTTGTTTGGAGCCCTTTAATTTTGGGGAAACAATGGAGGGTCAATTTAGCCCATTCAAACTTTGGTAGTGCTATATTAAAACCTTTGTTTTAACCCCATCAGTGTATGTTTTATTGATCATTTATTACATATATAATATTGTATATATTAACATATATTAACATATATAATATTATAATATGTATATCATATTATGCACACACACACACACACACACACACACACAGTGCCAAAAAATGTATACACATTGTAAGAAAGGAAAACGGTATTAAAATTGTAATAATATATACTGATAACAAAAGATGAATACAAGTCATGTGTATATATTTTTTGGCACTCCCAGATATGTGTGTGTGTGTCTGTGTGTGTGTGTGTGTGTGTGTGTGTGTGTGTGTGTGTTTAATGATCTAAAAATTTCCACCCTGCAGGGAGGAGTCCTGTAACTCTCCTTTCTCTTTGTCCACTGTTATTTATTTAAAAAAAAAAATTGATATCTCTTTTTGTTTATTTGATTTGGAAGCTCTTGCTTTTTAAATGCACTTCTAAATGATCTAATCTAATTGGAACATTCCTCATAATTGCCATTATAATTTTGGTTTATAATTTCCTTGAGGGCTGGCAGCAGTTTGGTAGGACCCCAGCTGTAAATGGAGTTTAGCCCACCTTTCTGTCTGGCCATATTTTAGAGCTTCCAACCTGACAGTTACCAAACCGAGTTCTTAGGACATAAAAAATTTAGGTTGTCTTTCAGTGAGATTTTGCCATTCTGTTTCTTTCACTTTTCTTCTTAAGTGAAGGACAATTGTACTTCCAATGTCCTAATAGATATTTTTAACAATATCTGCAAATGTCTGAAGGCAAATATGAGGGGGTCTGAGTGGTCCTTGATTTTTGTTTTAATTTCTGTCCTTCCATCTTAATAAGGGAATCTTAATGACTAGCTATTATAACAATATGAGAGCTCTCTGAAAAAACTTCTTTCTCTCCAGTTTAGAAGTTTTCTTCCAATTAAAAGGATCCATCATCTGGCCTTGATGAGTTGGATCTTAATAGAGACTCAAAACAATACTAGGGATGCAAGCGGCATCCCCAAAGGAGAGTGGAAAAAAGATGCAGCCCTCACAAGAAAGTTCACTCCCAGATTTAGCCTAAGAAAGATGAGGAGCTCTGTCTTTAAACAGCTGTTCCAAAACACAGGGAATCAACTGCTTTTCCCCCTTAAACAGAATACGTTTTAAGATTCCCTAACTTTGGATCCACAGCCTATTTGGTTGCCTGCCAGATGCATAAGCATCCTCCAGCTGTCACACATAATAGACCATATCTGAGAAGAACAGGATAGGCATACCAAACTCCCTTGAGAGCTTTTCCTGGCAGGACAGAGAGCAAGGTGCACTTTGGCAAGTGTACCTTCTGGATGGTGGAAGCCAGAGACAAAATATTCTCACTACCATAAGGCCAAGCTCTTAGGACATTAAAAAAACATGAAAAGAAAGAAACCAGACAGAGACAAAGAAAAACAAAACCCATGAGTACTCATACCACGTAACCAAGAGTCGCTAGTCCAAGAAACTGGTTTCACAAATATTTTCTCCTATCAATCTAAATTCAGAAGAGAGAAAAAGATTCTTACCACTTTCACTTCCACCAGATCCTGCAGACAGAGATATACGGGTATGCTGACATGAAAAGAATCCTTACATTCTGTCAGCCTGTGTCAGATACCCCAGGATATCCTCATCTGCAACAGCCTCATGGGGAAGTGGGGGTTTCAGCCAGTGAGTTTATCCTGCTCACAGTGCCAACTATGGGGGAGGAACAAATTTTTCTCTACCCTCAAGGTTCTTCTGGCTGGTCTAATAATCAAATAGACATGAGACAGATTAGAAAGAGAAAATAACCAAATTTAATACATATGCATGGATGGGAACCCTACATACATGAGAGTCAGAGAGATCCCACATGAGGGAGAGGTTCAGAGACAGAAAGGGGGATCTAGGTATATAAGACATTCTGAGCCAGGGATGAGGTAAGCTGCTTTGGAGACCTCAAAGGGTCATTGCAGGATGACAAGAAGAGCAGACGTTTAATAAATAAAAGTTTTCTCTGCCATATAGGTGGGTCAAAAATGTTATCACTGATAATCTTTTATTAAGGGCAAGGCACCTAATTAAAATTCTTCCAGGTAGTTATAGGGAGGGGCAGAAGTTTCTCTTAAGCCTGATGCTAAGTTGCCTTTAGCTCAAAACAATCTGCATACCACTGTGGCACATCTTGGGGTGGCTCATTCTGAACCCCCACAAGCTGAAAAATTCCTGTCATCTAGTGAAGTTGTAATTGTCCTAATGTTGTAGCACAACACATTACACAAATACCATTGTGTTACAATTGTCCACAGTATTCAGTACAGTAACATGCTGTACAGGTTTGTAGCCTAGGAGCTGTAGGGGAACAGAATTTGTCACCCCCAAATATCTCTTTGGCATAAGGGCTATTTTAGGTTGGTTAATTTTAAGAAACAGCAGATAAGGGAGAATCTCTGACAACCAAGTAGAAGTTACTCTCCGTAAAAACTACTTACATTTGTAAGTGAAAGCTCCATTTGTAAGGGTGTCTTCCTGGCATGTCAGGTAGAGGGGGAATGACCTTATCTCCAGAAACTCTTATCAGTGCAGAAGACAAGGACTTAAATCTGCACAACTTGATTGTGCTTTTCCTGGTGACCTCTCATAACTGACTCCTCCACCCCCACCATCTTCTTTTGTCTTCAGCTGAAGATGGTGGGTTCAGCCAATTTGGTGAGTCACTCCTGGGTCTCTCCCAGGTATACAGGTGGTATACATGCTATTAAACTTTTGTTTGTTTTTCTCCTGTGAATCTGTCTTTTATTACAGGGATGTCTCAGCCGAGAACCCAGAAGGATTAGAGGAAGAATTATTTTTCCTCCCATACAGAACAATAGGCTACATCATAGAGCCTAGTTGTGTAATGGGCCACACCATCTAGGTTTATATATGTGCACTCTGATGTTTGCAGAAGAATGAAATTATCTAAGGAAGCATTTCTGAGAATGTATCTCTTTCATTAAGCGGTGCATGACTATTAGTTTGCTAGGGCTGCCATAACAAAATACCACAGATTGGGTGGCTTAAACAACAGAAATCTATTTTCTCACAATTCTGGAAGTCAGAATTCCAAGATCAAGGTGTCACAGGGTTGGTTTTCTCTGAGGCTTTTCTTCTTGACCTGCACACAGACGCCCTCTTGCTGCCTCTTCACATGGTCACCCCTGTGTGCATGCATCTTTTGTGTCTCATCTTCTTATAAGGACACTAGTCCAATTGCATTAGGACCCAACTTAATGGCCTCATATTAACCTAATTCCATATTTAAAGACTTCATCTCCAGCTACAATCACATTGGGGGTTAGGGCTTCACCATATGAACTGGTGGGGGGCACAATTCAGCCCTTAAAAGTAGCCATCTGCCCCCATAATTGGTAGTGTGGTCTTTAATTTGTCTTGAGACTTTAAAAACCTTAATGTTGTTTAATTATTCCACCAAATAGTACTAACCTAGTCTATAAAAGGAGGCATTCCCTAGAGTTTGCCTAGGGGCTTCCTTTACAGCCCAGGACCCCACTACCACCACCACCAAGAGTCCTTGCCATGCACCCAAGAAAATCGCACTCCTAGACCCCGGGGATGCTTAGATCATGTTCATTCATAAAAGAGATGTTTGGGACACTCAGCCTTAGACACCCCTTGTCCTCCCTCCTCTTTCCCCCTACCCCCATCCCGACTCAGATGATACACCTCTGTGGCTCCTTGGGGGAGCAGAGGGCAGCCAAGCTAAGGACAGTGGCTCTTAGCTTCCTCTGGGTGGACAGGCCAAAATGTTAACATTTATTTCTCTTGTTCTCTTATAGGCAACCTTTCTTTATACACTACAAGTTAAATATTTGCTCACCCAGGTAATACAGACTTTCCTTTTTCTTTGTGGTCCTAATGGAAGTTTACACCTGTCAGAGATTGGGGACCCTGAAAATATTCAGGGATGTGGGAGGGCAGGGTGAGGAGCTTGTCTACCTGGAGCCAATGAAATACATTCCCCGTGTTGTACATGCAAGACTTTGGTGTGGAGAGGTGTGTTAAGTGATATCTAGCAAAGGACACATTATTACTGGCTTTGGAAATTTCTGATCTGATTCCTACTTGTAAATATTGTCATTGGCAGGATGGGGTTGGAGCCCTAGTATTCTTTGGCTTTGTGCTGTCACTGGCCCCCTGGAAGTAAGAGAGAGCCCGTCAGGCTCCAGGGAGACAAGCTCTCAGCTCTGTCTGAAAGGGCTTGTCTGAAAGGGTCCACTTTACTCAGTTGGGACATGAAAGCTCAAATTGTAAGAATACCTCATGTCAGTCAGAACCCTTCAGTGACTAAAAGCAATGGCCAAAGACTCAGGGCTGCTCTGGCTTGGTAGATATGGATTTATGATGCCAGAAGGTGAGGGATGTCAACTTCCTTCCAGATGAATCCAGGTAAAGGAGGGTACTGGGGAATGGGTCATGGCCATGTCAGCAGGTTCTCAGGGCCTAGGTAACAGTGGGGGAGGGAGAGGAGAGAAGGGAGGAAATTTCCGTCTATCTAATGTTCTTAAAATTAAGATATTACCCTACTAACAAGAGACAGTATTTCAAATCATTTTTAGTACCACAATTATGGACTTGAAATGTCTGTAAAGGAGTGAAAATCAGCATGTCTGAGCCCTAGGCTGTCTTCTTGAGTCTATAACCTTGTCTGAAGCTGTGTAGAAGCCTCAGCACAGTGTGAGGCCTTCCCTTGACTCTCAGTCTTCCAACAAACACGGAGTCTCCTAACATCAAGCTCTAACCTGATCTAGTGAGGAGAGTGGGTGTGAAACTACTCTCTCCAATACTCAGGTGGAAGGAAAGACCCCAAAGTAGGAGCCATGACCCTAGAGGGTGTGGGAGATACGCTTTAGGTTATGAAGGATTCCCAGAGGGTTCCCATGGCCGGAAGGAGAAGCAGGCATCACAGAGAAAGGGGACAGCAGGAGCCTGGTCATGGAGGGTGGGAATGCAGAGGCTGGGTTAGACCACAATGTGGGTGAAGGGACACAGTGAACCATAGAATTGGAGAGAGGGGCTGGCCCAGCATCAGTGCCTGCAGGGCTTTGCATATTCTCTGCTTTGGATTTTAGTTTATGAGAAACAAAGCTAACTGCCAGAGGAAGAGATAAGAGTTATGGACATCGTCCAAATGGAGGACATAATGATGGGATGGATCCTGTAGAATGAAATTACTTCAGGAGAGGAAGGAGTTGCATTTAACTAATTTCCACCTTGGAGGCCTGACCCATTCAAAATATAGGACACAAGAAAAGCAGCTAGTGCTTTGGAGGAAGTTAATACTATTGGAGAGGGTATAGGGTAGGAAAAGAACCAGACAAAACCTGGCAGAATGCTTAGACTTTTGAGGGGAGAGTGAGATGACTTTGAAAGAGAAGGTGACTCTATTGGCCTCCTTTTACCTTACGCCGAGGGAAGCTGTCTCCTTGTATATTTTTGGTTTCTCCCTGTATGTTCATGACTCCCACATTTATATCTCTAACCTCCAAACATTCTTTCCTGCTGCCTGTAGAAAGCAACGCATGGGGCACACATGACCTCCTCCTCGTCCCCCACAAGTCTGCTCCTCCACTTTCCTGCATTTTTTCTCAGTTAGTGGACATAACCACTTTCTTTCTTGGTAACCTATCCTTTGTACATCCCATTATCCATGACTCCATCTTTTCCTTCACTCCTATATCTGATTAGTCACTGGGTCCTACATGTCCTCCCTGCTCCTCTCCCTCCTCTGAGCCCCTGCCTAATTCACTTCTTATTCTTTTTCCTCTGTATTAATTCAGTAGGGTCTTACCTCATTTCCCTATTGCCAGTCTTTCCTTAGGTCAATTGCACATCACACTACTTCTTTTACCTTCTACCTGAAATTCAAATCTGATCATGTAACTCCCTTGCTAAAAACTAACCAGGGTTTCCTGATAAATAAGTGACCCACATAAGTGGTTGGCCAATACCCTTGTCCTAGCCCCTGAGCTCAAGACCACGAGACCACCAGAAACAAACCTGCAGTCCAGCAGTCGGGTTTATCAACCTATAGAATTAAGAGATCAGAGGGGCCTTGAGTTCTCACCAAACAAAGGGGGGAAGGTTATTATTATAAGATGCTGAAGGACGGGGTTCAGATGAAACCCAAAAGAAGTCACACTTCGGTAGGCTCAGAGCAAAGCAGGCTGTGAGTAAAGGGATCGACACCAGGTCGGTCGGCACTGTCTTCACCCAAGTCCTCTCTCCTTGGGAACTGCAAAGCTTAGATAGATGTCAAGTGCTGTGTCCAGGAGTTCATGTGGAGCTCTGCCTCTGTGTTGGAACTTGAGGCTACCTTTTTTGTATGGAAGTGACTTCAATGCTCCAGGCAAGAGTAGGAAGTTTTATTTTTACTGATATAATTTCAAACAGCAAGATTTCTTACAGTCTGTGATTTTAGAGAACCAAGTTTCTCAGAGAAAAAGAAATCAGTAGTTATTCAAAGAAGAGGTTGAGATGACACTACGGTTGGGAGAAATAGTGTTTCCCGCTAACTTCCCAGCTAGCTTTAACTATGTGTTATTCTATCCTGATACATAGCAGGACAGCTTTTTACTTCTTTAGTCCTATGTCATTTTACTCTCACGCCTTAAGTCTTAGTTTGAGATGGCAAATAAGACTGGATGTTTCTGCCCCTGCACTTATGAGCAGAGCCAGGTGTGATGGAGTCCATTCCACACTCTAGTAGCATAGCACTTTTTAGGTTAATTTTCCAAATTTCAATTTTGGTTGAGAAAGTGTACTTTCACCAACTGAACCATGTGGAAACTAACTTGTTTTTACTTTTTAATCCTTGCCGGACGTTGTACTCTTGTGGATGAGCCATTTCTCTTTTCTCTCTACTGCCTTCTCATCACCTGCCCATGTCTTTCCATGACAAAAACAATGCCCTTCATGCTTCAGAGAGGAGGAGGAATAGGAGGGGATGGGAGGGTGGGAAGGTAAGAGCAGCAAGGATGGGACATCCACAGCTAGGACCTCTGGCTTGCCTGTGACAGCTTGACATGCAGGCCACGTAGAACCTAATGTGTTTTTGGGTAGAAAGCGGCAGTCTTGTTCCACTGATCTCCAGCAGGGCATGGTCTTTCCTCATTTTAGGGAATCGTACTGCCCCAGATATTAACTGGAGTAGCAGCCAACCTTGTCAATGCCCTCATCAACTACCTGTTTCTCCATCAACTGCATCTTGGAGTGATGTGAGTCCAATCAATTCTTGGGCCAGGGAAAAGGAAAGACCTGCCTGTGGCTTTTCCAGCGGGGGTGGAAGAGAGTGAGACCTTTACCTGGTCATTGTGTCCATATGTTATCTCCTCCTTGGACCACTCTGGGAAACATGTTCGGGGATAGAGAGTAATACTGCTCTGGAAAGAAGATGACCTCAGGGCATGCTGCAGACGTCCCAGCCAGGGATGAGTGCTCACCTGCTATCTGAGGCTGGGAGAGGGTGGAGGACAGGCATTTGCCCTCACTGGCATCCTTCTTCCCAGGGGTTCAGCGCTGGCAAATGCAATTTCCCAGTTCTCCCTGGCTCTGCTCCTCTTTCTCTACATCCTCTGGAAGAAACTGCATCAAGCTACCTGGGAAGGTAAATGCTGCTTTTTATTTTCCAACTTGGACATGGGTTTTGTCTTGGGTTAAACTTGGTCTGATGGCTGGATGTGCTGTAAAATTGTCTGTGTCCCACCTGCAGGGTGGTCTCTTGAGTGCCTGCAGGACTGGGGCTCTTTCTTCCAGCTGGCCATCCCCAGCATGCTCATGCTGTGTATTGAGTGGTGGGCCTACGAGATCGGAAGCTTCCTGAGTGGTCAGTGCGGGACAGATGGTGATGGCTGGTAAAAGGATGGGGGCCTGGCCAGGAGCATGGCATCAGCTGTCTCTCTTCCCCAGGTATTCTCGGCATGGTGGAGTTGGGGGCCCAGTCCATCGTCTATGAACTGGCCGCTGTTGTGTTCATGGTGAGTGTCTGAGACGAGTCATGTGGAGGTGCTAGATGTGTCTCTTGAAAGAGTCCCAAGATGAGCATAGCTGTTCATAACATTCAGTTATAATTTGTGAAATGGTTCATGAAAGTAAAATTTCCTCCTAGAGCCTGGAGGGTCCTTTTGGTTTGGTGGGGTCTTCCTGTGAGCTGAATAGGGTTGGGGAGAAGCTCTAAATGACTTGTTCACTGCTAGTCCTCCATCCCCTAACAAATCTGAAAGATTTCATTTCATTGCCATACTTGCCAAATAGTTGTCACAACACAAATGACTTGGGGGCAGGGTGGGGGTACAAAGGATGATGGCGCTGGGTGTATGTCAACAAGGGCCAAGCTCCTTGTGTCTCACCAAGCTCTGCTCCTGCCTGGGTCTGATGCCTCTTAAAACTTGATGTGACCACTCCTAGGTTAGACATAAAATAATTGAAAACAAGGTCTCAAGCAGATATTTGTACCCCCATGGTCATAGCAGCATTATTTACAATAGTGAAAAGGTGGAAACAACCCAAGTGTCCATCCACGAATGAATGGATAAACAAAACGTGGTCTATCCATATGATGAAATATATTCAGCCTTGAAAAGGAAGGAAATTTTGATATGTTAGAGAAGAACCCCAGTTGTTAGCGCCTTTCCTTTGACTTTGTTTTACTGAAAACATCAACTGGAAATTCTGAGGGGCTTTCTTCTCTAGTAAGTGCCGCTTTATTATTATTTTTTTAAGAATACAAATAAAAGTGTATTGTACAAAATTAAGGCCTTCATATTTCATAGCTTGCTAAGGCTAAAGGAAGACTAGATAATTTTTAGAAAACTGCACAAAATTTCACTGTCACCTTCCCCCAACTTAGCAAGTGCCACTTTCGAAATATAAAATGAAAGATGGAATAGAAAGGGAGTATGTAATGTGGAAAGCGACTAAAGCTAGCGCATGCCCTTCGGCGTTGTTTGTAGTAGTAGTGCTTAGACACCCGCTCTCCAGATTACTTATGTTTTAAAAGTACATAGATACGCTTTTCTGGTTTTTTTTTTTTTTTTTTAAGAATCATTCTCTTGAGTACCTATGCATTTTTTGTTCTATTCTCAGTAGAATTTTTTACCTTATATTTGTTACTTCAATACTTTTTATATTTATATATAGTTTATATTTCAGTAAATTCAGTAGCTATATCTAACTCAAAATACTTAATGGTACATAGTATTCCATTGTATGCAGTATAATTTTGAGATCAATCTCCTGCTGTTGAGTAGTTAGTTTCCAATGTTTCAATATCTTTTTAAACTTTTTTTTATTATCATTAGTTTCAGGTGTACAAAACAGTGTAACAGTTAGACATTTATCATTTATATCCCTCACAAAGTGATAACCCCGCTTCCCCAATCTACTACCCCTCTGACATCACATACAGCCATTATTATATTTCCACTGTCTCTATTCCTAATGCTGTACTCCACTTCTTGTAACTATATATATCTATGTCTATCTATCTATCTATCTATCTATCTATCTATCTATCTATCTATCTATCTATCTATCTAAAATTGCAGTTGACATTCATTATTGTTCAGCTTCAGCTTCAGGTGTATAGTGCAGTGATCAGGCATCTACATAATCCCTGAGGTGGTCTCCCTAATAAGACAAGTGTCCATTGGATACCCTACAAAATCTTTACAACATTATTGATTACATTCCCCAAATTGGCTTTCATATCCCCTTGGCAACCTTGTGGTTACCAACTGTGCTTTCTAATCCCCTCACTTTCCCTCTTATCCCCCCCATCTAGCAACCCTCAGCTTTTCCTCTATGTCTCTGAGACTGTTTCTGATTAGTTCATTTATTTATTCTTTTCTTTAGATTCCACATATAAGTGAGATCATATGGTATTTGTCTTTGTCTGACTTATTTCACTTAACATAATGTTCTCTAGGTTCATCTATATTATTGCAAATGGTAAGATTTCATTCTTCTTTATGGCTGCGTAATACTCCATTGTATAAATATACCACACTTTCTTAATCCAGTCGTCTACTGATGGGCATTTCGGTTGTTTCCATGTCTTGGCTATTATGTATAGTGCTGCAATAAACATAGGAGTACATACATTTTTTTGAATTAGAGTTTGGGATTTCTCAAGATAGATACCTAGGAATGGAACTGCTGGGTCATAAGGTAGTTCCATTTTCAGATTTTTGAGATACTTCCATACTGTTTTCAACAGTGGCTGCACCAATCTGCAATCCCACCAACAATGCATAAGGGTTCCCTTTTCTCTGCATCCTCGCCATCACTTGCTGTTTGTTGATTTATTGATGGTAGCCATTTTGACTGGGGTGAGGTGGTATCTCATTGTGGTTATTTGCATTTTTCTAATGATTAGTGAGGTTGAGCATTTTTTTCTTATGTCTGTTTGCCATCTGTATGTCCTCTTCAGAAAAATGTCTCTTCATGTTCTCTGCCCTTTTTTCAATTGGGTTGTTTGTTTATCTGGAGTTGAGTTGAGTGAGTTTTTTTATAAATTTGAGATATTAACCCCTTATTGGATATATCATTGGCAAATATCTTCTCCCATTCAGTAGGATCCCTTTTTGTTTTATTGATTTATTGATGGTTTCCTTTGCTGTGAAAAACTTTTTAGTTTGATGTAATCCCACATGTTTATTTTTTCTCTTACTTTCCTTGCCCGAGGGGATATATCAGTAAACATCTTACTCTGGGTAATGTCTGTAAACTTTCTTCCTATATTTTATTCTAGGAATTTTTTGGTTTCAGATCTTACATTAAAGTCTTAATCCGTTTTGAATTTTTTCTTGTATATGGTGTAAGGAGGTGGTCCGACTTCATTTTTTTGCATGAATTTGTCCAGGTTTCCCAGCATCATTTATTGACTAGACTGTCTTTACCCCACCATAAGTTCTTGCTTCCATTGTCGTAGATTAAATGACCATATAGGCATGGATTTATTTCTGGGCTCTCTATTCTGTTCCATTGATCTATGTGTCTGTTTTTATGCCAGTACCATGCTGTTTTGATTACTGTAGCCTTGTAGTATAATTTGATGTCAGGTATCGTTATACCTCCCACTTTGTTCTTATTTCTCAAGATTGCCAAAGCTATCTGGGGTCTTTTATGGTTCCATATAAATTTTAGGATTATATGTTCTATTTCTGTGAAAAATGTCCTTGGTAGTTTGATAGGAATTGCGTTGAATCTGTATATTGCCTTAGGCAGTATGGACATTTTAACTATATTAATTCTTCCTATCCATGAACATGGTATGTGTTTCCATCTATTTGTATCTTTAATTTTTCTCTTCAGTGTCTTATACTTTTCTGAGTACAGGTCTTTTACTTCTTTGGTTAAATTTATTCCCAGGTATTTTATAGTCTTTGAAGCAATTGTAAATGGGACTGTTTTCTTAATTTCTCCTTCTGATAATTTATTATTGGTATATATAAATGCAACTGATTTCTGAGTATTAATTTTGTATCCTGCTACTTTACTAAATCCATTTATCAGTTCTAACAGTCTTTTGGTGGAGTCTTTAGGGTTCTCTCTATATAGTACCATGTCATCTGCATGTAATGACAATTTTACTTCCTCCTTACCAATTTGGATGCCTTTTATTTCTTTTTCTTGTCTGATTGCTGTGGCTAGAACTTCCAGCACTATGTTGAATAGAAGTGGAGAAAGTGGGCAACCTTGCCTTGTTCCTGATCTTAAGGGGAACGGTTTTAGCTTTTCCCCATTGAGTATGATGTTAGCTGTGGGTTTGTCATATATGGCCTTTATTATGTTGAGATATGGTCCCTCTATTCCCACTTTAAGAGTTTTTATCATAAATGGCTGCTGGATTTTCTCAAAAGCTTTTTCTGCATCTATTGATATGATCATATGATTTTATTTTTCATTTTGTTAATATGGTGTATCACATTAATTGATTTGCGAATGTTGAACCAATCTTGCATACCAAGAATGAATCCCACTTGATCATGGTGTATGATTTTTTTAATGTATTGCTGAATTCTATTTGCTAATATTTTGTTCAGGATTTTTGTATCTGTGTTCTTTAGGGACAGCCTGTAGTTTTCTTTTTCTGTAGTGTCTTTGTCTGATTTTGGGATCAGGGTAATAGTGGCCTCATAAAACGTGTTTGGAGCCTTCCCTCCTTCTGGATTTTTTGGAATAGCTTGAGGAGAATAGGTGATAATTCTTTTTTCAATGTTTTGTAAAATTCACCTGTAAAGCCATCTGGTCCACGGCTTTTGTTTGTTGGGAGCTTGTTGATTACTGATTCAATTTCCCTGATGGTAATCAGTCTATTCAGATTTTCCGTTTCTTCATAACTTAGCCTTGGAAGGTTGTATGCTTCTAGAAAATTGTCATTTCTTCCCGATTGTCTAATTTGTTGGCATATAGTTGCTCATAGTAATTTCTTAAAATTTTTTTATCTGAGATGGGTCTCTTGCAGACAACATAAAGCATCGGTCTTGTTTTCTTATCCATTCAGCCACCCTATGTCTTTTGATTGGAGCATTTAATCCATTTATATTTTAAGTTATTATTGATAGGTACATAGTTATTGCCATTTTTTAAATTTGTAGTTAGATTGTTTTCATCTTTCTTCTGTTTATAGAAGCCCTTTTAATATTTCCTACAATGCTGGCTTGGTGGTAATAAATTCCTTTAGCTTATTCTTTTCTGGGAAGCTCTTTATCTCTCCTTCAATTTTAAATGATAGCCTTGCTGGATAAAGCAATCTAGGTTGTAGGCCTTTGTTTTCCATCACTTTGTGTACCTCCTGCCACTCCCTCCTGGCTTGCGATGTTTCTGCAGAAAAGTCATTTGATAGTCTTATAGGAGTTCCCTTGTATGTAACCCGCTGTCTTTCTCTTGCTGCTTTTAGGATTCTCTCTTTGTCTTTAACATTTACCGTTTTAACTATAATGTGTCTTGGTGTGGACCTGTTTGGGTTTATCCTGGTTGGAACTCTCTGCACTTCCTGGGCTTGTATGTCAGTTTCCTTCACCAGATTAGGGAAGTTTTCGGACATTATTACTTCAAATATGTTCTTGATCCCTTGCTTCCTCTCTTCACCTCCTGGTATTCCTATGATGCGCATGTTGTTGCACTTGATGTTATCCCAGAGGTCTTTTAAACCATTTTCATTGTTTTTTATTTGTTTTTCTTTTTGTTGTTCCGTTTGGGTGATCTCTGCTAACTTGTCTTCTAAGTTGCTGATTCAGTCCTCTGCTTCGTCTAGCCTGCTGGTAATTCCTTTAAGTGTGTTCTTTATTTCAGTTATTGTATTCTTTAGTTCTAAATGGTTGTTCATTATGATTTCTCTATCCTTCTTTATGTCGTCACTAAGCTCCTTAAACATTCTTATCATCAGTGTTCTGAACTCTGTCTCTGATAGGTTGGTTACCTCTATTTCATTTGGTTCCAATTCTGGACTTTTCTTCGGTTCTTTTATTTGGGACATGTTTCTTTGTTTCCCCATTCTGGCTGACTCTCTGTGTTTGCTTCAATGTATTGCTAGGTAGATCCCCTAGGGTTCTTGGTTTTTGCTGGGTTATCTTATGTAGTATGTGTCCTTTCTATTTGACTTGCACCACTTCCTTCTTTTCCTGTGCATGTGCTCCAAAGGTGACTCTGTGTTGTGTATTTTGTCCTGTTAAAGTTGATCTTTAATTGCTTTTGGCTTGTGAGTAGTTGGGATCGACTCCTAGGCTGACTAGTTGTGAGACTTGGCTCTGCCCACAGTGGATGTTCTGCTGCATGAAGATTGACCGCTCAAATGAGGCTTGGCCCCTATGGCCTCTTGTGCTTGTAGAGAATTCCCTCTGGGTGTGTCACTTGTAGGTCAAATCTGGTAATACTCTGGTTTGGTCTGGTGTTGGCCTCTGGGTGTGTTAAATCTTGTGCCTCTTGAGCTGGGCCCTGGCAATTTCAGAACAGAGCAAATCACCAAGCACAACAACAACAACAACAAAGATAAAACAAATACACTCACATGTAAAAACAACCGATAACCCACACTCAACACAGGCAAAAATATCAAAAATGCAAAAATAAAACAAAACAAAAAAAAGCAGCACCAGTCTTGGCTTAAGCCCATCAAGTCATCTCCAGGTTGTTCTCTGTTGTACCAAAGAGTCCTCTGCGTCTTGTGCAGGCAGAGCCGGTCACCTGGTGCCCAGAGTGACACTGGGATTTCAGTTTTAGATGAGTGGGGCTATGAGGTCTGGATGGTAGTTTTTACAAAGTCAGTGCAGTTTCTGCTCTTGCCTGCACATATGCGCACTGAAAGTAACACAACCAGCCCTGTGCCGAGGTCTCCTGAGTCTTAGGGCACTTCTTCCGTGTGTGTGTGTGTGTGTGTGTGTGTGTGTGTGTGTGTGTGTGTAGGGCGGGAGATTTCTGAGCTGCTGAAAGCCCAGAGCTACATCTGCTGCCTACTGCTGACCCTTGGGAGTGTCTCCGCAGTTGTAATTGCCCTGCCCTAGGCAGGCTAGAAAAGGTGGGGGCTGGGAATGAAGGAGTCTTCTCTCTCCCAGTCCAGCAGTATCACACTGTTCCCAGCCTCTTCCCTGGGTCAGAGCTGCAAGCTGTGTCTTCCCAGATCCTACGTGCTACTGCTCCTCTGTAATCTGACACTACTCCTCAGTTCAGGAGCCAGTTTGAGTCTCTGGAAGGGTGGGGGTAGGATTGGGAGAGTGGGGGGAGGGCCCCAGGTATGGTGTTTAAGTCCTTTGTCCAACCAAGGGCCCAGCTGGAGGTCTCAGCTGAGGTTACTGCCTCAAATGCTGCATATGCTGCTCTCTGGGCAGGAGAGATCAGCTGTAGGATGCAGGGAAAGAGCCCACCTCCTGGCTCTTGTGGTCTCTGTTCTGTCCTGGGAACCCCTGCGTCTCCACAGCCTCAGATGCTGCCTTGGTCTCTACTCTGCTCCCTTCCCTCTTCCCCTGCTCGCCCAATTTGCCCACTTTCAAGTAATCCTTGTACCAGTCTCTTAGCTGTTCTGTGTCATGAGCAAAGAGTCCTTTGATGGGTTATAGATGTTCAATTTGTGGTGAGTTCCGGAGGAGACCTCAAGAAGACCACCTCACTGCCGCCATTCCTATGATGTCCTCAATATTTTTAATAAAACTTCAATGAACATCTTAGGATGAATATCTTTGTATATATGTTTGATTATTTCATTAAGATAAATCCCTAAAAGTGAAATTTAATTACAGTTTTAAATCTTTTGCATATATTGCCATATGCTTTCCAACAGGCTTATAGGAATTTATATTTATGTTTCTCCCTAATCCAAAGATTTTTACCCTTTACTCATATTAACAAATTGTGTACATTTTACCTCATTTGCTTACCCTATCTATCATCTATCTATCTATCTATCTATCTCTCTCTCTCTCTCTCTATCTATCTATCTATCTATCTATCTATCTATCTATCTATCTATCTATCTATTGCCACAGTCCATATTCAAATACCACCCATTGTTCTGATAATGTCTTTTATAACTTTTTTCCTGCTGGCATTAAGGTGACCTGTCTCTTTAATGTCCTTTAATCTAGAACAGATCCTCAGCCTTTCTTTGTTTTTCTTGACCTTGATCTTTTAGAAGAATAGAAACTATTATATACAGACTTTCCCTCAAATTTTTGTAGCTGATACTTCCTCATGAACACATTCTACCTCTACATTTTTGGCAGGAATACCACAGAAGTGACACTATATCATTCTTGTCCATCATATCCGGAGGCACATGATGTGGATTTGTTCCATTATTGGTGACATTAACTGATTGCTTGGTTAAAGCACTGTCTGCCAGGTTTCTCCACCAAGTTACTCTCTTTCCTTTTGTGACTAATAAATAATTTGTTGGGTGACTCCTGTGTTTGCTCCCACTAGGGACTCAGTCTCCCATTTCTTTTATACACCTTATTCTGTGTATCAGATTTTCTACAGCTTGTCTTTTAGCGATACTGATCATAAGCCAAAATTCACGTTAAAAAAGTGATGAATCTTTTTTCTTAATTAACACTAATTTCTCAAGTGACAAATTTTTAGATAATAATAATGGCTGATCTTTACTGAACAATTACTATGTGTGAGGCACTATCCTAGGCATTTAGCATGTATGGACTCATTGAATCCCCACAATAACCCTAATAGGTAGCTACTACTATTACGAGATCCATTTTACAGATAACTGAGGTGTGAAGAGGGTAAGAAACCCGCTCAGTGTCACACAGCTGATGGGTGGCTGAGTCAGGATTTGAACCCATGCAGTCTGGCTTCAGAATTCCTGTTCCTAACCACAGTGCCATACTGCTTTCCTGTATCTGCTTTGTCCCCACCCATCCCCTCACAAGAAGGGTAGCATTGCTATCAGGTTGGTATGTGTCTGTTTTCTTAAGTTCTTTTTATCCAACGTTTTTGAAGGATGGAGGTGGCGGTGGGGAAGGTCACCATTTTAGGATTCTGTCTTCTAAACTTGATCCGTTGATGGGCTTTCAGAACAGACCTAGATAGACTCCTGGCAGTCCACCCTTCCACACCCAGAAGGCAAATGTGACTGTGCAGAGCCTCCCAGTGCACAGGTTGGAAGCTCTGTCTGTAGAAAAGCCAGGTGTGTGACAAGGATCACAGCCTGGGGTTCCAGGTTCTTTGTTAGCCTGGGGGCTCCCAGCTAGACAAGGGGATGTTGCAAATTAGACTTCTCATAACTTTTAGGACCAAGTTTTATCAATGGGCTGATAAAAGCATGATTTATCTGGTTTCTCTTCCCTTGTGAAGGTGCATGGTGAAGTTCAGGATGGAGCCGAGAGGCAGGGCTGCTTCCCTGTTCCATGCTCTCACTGTTTCCTTTTCCTTTTAGATACCTACAGGCTTCAGCGTGGCTGCCAGTGTCCGGATTGGGAATGCGCTGGGTGCCGGACACATTGAGCAGGCCAAGAGGTCCTCAGTAGTCTCCGTGCTGGTCACAGGTGCTTAGACTTTTTAGTCAATGATTCGCCCAAGCAGTCTGTGTCCAGAAAACCCCGTTCCCTGTTCCTCACAGACCTCCTTTTTCACTGTGCTCTTTCTTTGTCATTTACCCCCAGAGCTCTGTGCTGTAACCTTTTGTGTCCTGCTGTTAAGCTGTAAGGATCTTGTGGGGTACATTTTCACTACTGATCGGTGAGTGATGAGATTTCCTTGAAATGTGAAATCTGTGGTAAAGAAATGGTTGAACAGATGCTTTCACCTTGGGCATCCTGGGGTTGTTGCATCTTAGAGGGTTCCTGAATAATTTGCAATGTCAGAAACTCACTGATGTTACCTGGGAAGAACTGATTAGGTATAGGAACTAATTTATAATCTAAACTGCCAATTTAATGGGCATTGGTGGAGATATATGCTTCAGGTGGTCAGGATACTCATGTATTTTAAAGAAGGAAACTTCCTTTTTGATACCATTGATAACATTTTCAGTTATATATATATTTTTTGTTCCAATGGCAAGAATCACCTTGGCATCTCAGAATCTGCCAGAGTACCTGGTTTGTAGTATTTGCATAATATATTTGTCAAACTGAATTGAAGTTAAAATCTCACCAATGAGCTGTCTTTAAAAATCACATTATCAGATTAATTACTGAAGAAGACATCTTAAGCAAGATGAATCCCTTTAACTGTGCAGATTCTGTTTGGTTGGTTTTGTTGCTTTTATCAGTGAGGCTAGCTTGTGCATTCTGACTATGTAGATACATTGTGGGGACACCTCTTATCTGGGATTATTTCATCAACAGTTACAAAATGTAAATTGACTTCCATGGATTCAAAAAGCAGGTGGAGTGGACAGAACTTACTTTCACAGTCCATTCTTCCTGTATCTGTCTTTTGACTTCTGATGTTAGGTTGTCATCTTTCAGCCTCAGCCATTTTGCAGTGGGGAAATAATATGTTTAACTGTCCCTCACTTCAGAATGAGTAGGAAGGCAACCAGAAATTGTTCTTATTTTCTTCAAAGGGAATCAGAATTCACTTTATCAGAAGTGTATCCCGCACTGATGGCTTCAGTAGGAATATGGTAAACATTTGCTTCTGAATCTGTCCACTTCCGGAAACCATGCAGAGCAGGAACACGAATGAAAAACAAAAGGCTCACAGACTATACCTTTGATGAAATTAGGATACATAGAAAGCTTGCAAAATCAAATTATTTGTAAGCTGGCCAGGATTAACTGAAAATGGCAGAATCAATGACATAGATTCTAACAATGACATACACACCTAACCTAGTCAAAGAGAAAAAAGGGAGAGAGCACCTCTAAGCAAAGTAAAAAAGGGGAAATTACTAAAAAACAATAATTTTTTAAAACATAAGAGACTATTTTGCACTACTTTTGCAAGTAAATTTTAAAATCTGGAAGGAATCAATAATTTTCTAGGAAAACAATTTATCAGAACTTACCCTAGAAAGCACAGAAGCTCTAAAAAGACTGATTTCCTTAGATGAAATAAGAAAAAAAATATATTTAAAAATTTCAAAAAGCACCAATCCCAGAGGAATTTTTATAAAGTCCTTTAGGAAGACTTTATAAAAATCTTACCTTTCAAGCAGAAAAAGGAAAATTTCCACATTCTGTTTATGAAGCAAATATTACATTGGTACTAAACTCTGACAAAGTTTGCACAATAAAAAAAGTCACAGACCAATGTCACTTATTAATATCAATTTTAAAATAAAAAAAATTAGTGGACAGAATTCAGCAGCACATTAAAAATAATATAGTTCGATGGAGTATAAAAGTGAATGTAATATATTAGGTGGAAAAATAAAAATGCAGATTATCATGTAGAGAATGCTATCATATGAAATAATACAGTCTAAAAGGAGAAACTAAGAATATATATCTGTATTTTCTTATATTTTCATGAACACTGCACAAATACAGACAGTGACAAAAATTGTTACCTGGTTGGCTTGGTGGTCATAATGGGAGGACTGGGAAAGGAGTGGAAGCAGATTTTCCTCAATTTCCTTTTCGTATTGTTTGACTTCTTTTAACCATTTGCGTGTTACCTACGCAAAAAAATAAAATTAATTTTGAATAAAAGAACTGTATTTCTGTCCTTTATTTTGGGGGGAGTAATCATCTTGTTCAGTGTTGGATTTCTTATTAATTCATTGAACAGATATTTATTGCCAGACAATCTCTAGGTTTATCTGTTAATCACTCAAGGGTATTATGAATTTTTTGCCTCCCCTGGTCAATGACATCATTTTTCTAGTCTCCCTTACAGTGTAGGCATTAAAATCCAAGTCTCCAGCTTTAGAGGTTAGGGCCCATTTCTAGGAAACAAGGAAAATTCTGTAAACTATATCTATGGCCTTTAGAACTTGCCAACCTTGGTTCCATAGGGAGAACCATAACTCTTATTTTCTTGTGCTTCATTCGGACACACAATGAGACACATGTGGAATCATGTTAAAAGAAGGATGGCACTATAGTCGAAATTGTATTTGGTTTTTGTGGAGGGGGGGTGAGGAGAACCAAATCATTTGATTTATCTGTCTACATTGACCAAATGGACTATATACTTTTTTTTCTAAAAGTCATGAGATACAATGTAGAGTTGGTTTCCTCTACAGGCCCAAAACGGTCGGGTTGTCCCTGAATAGGCTGTTGGCTAGAAGGCATGAGCCTCTTTAGTTACACACAGAAGCCAAATGCCATTACTGGGGAACTGCAGAGTTCACTTTTCCAAATGTTTGTCTCCTCCTGATCACATGTGCCTTATTTTCCTAACAGAGAAATCATTGCTCTTGTGGCTCAAGTGGTTCCCATTTATGCTGTTTCCCACCTCTTTGAAGGTCTAGCTGTAAGTATTATGCACTATTCCCTTAAGCACTTTTATGATCTATGTGTTTCTTCTGATGATGGTAAATTTAAATGGAGGAGAGGGGCGGGTGGGGGGTAGGTAAGTAATACTGAGTATTTTCATACTTGTTTTACAAGAACACTGGCGACTGATCACAAATTTGAAGTCAGAGTCCCCTAGAATGGGACAGGTGAGGGATTTGGAGTCTTTCAGAAGCATCAGCACCGTTCACACTGATGAATGTTATCTGTCTACAGTGTACAAGTGGTGGCATTCTGAGGGGAAGTGGAAATCAGAAAGTTGGAGCCATTTTCAACGCCATTGGGTACTATGTGATTGGTCTCCCCATTGGGATTTCACTGATGTTTGCAACCAGACTGGGAGTGATTGGTAAGCTTTAACTGTGGGCAGGTAGAAATGATTTATTTGCAGGCCCCAGAAATCACTGTCAGAGCACATAGGCTTTTATCAAGAGCTGTGGGACTTCAGAGGTGTCCCACATTACTCTGTGCCCTGTCAGAGACAGCAAGAGGGGGCAGGAGGTAGCCAGGGACTCAGAGCTGCATTTTCATGCTCCTCTCGCCCAGGTGGGCCATCTTCCACACTGACATACTTAAGTGGAGCAACGTGACATTACTATTTATCTCCCTGTCCTATGTTGTTGAATGCTCACTTCTTCAATGTTGGTAACAGCAGGGAATGCTGAGAAAACATTCAGAAATGTACCTCTGTCCTTTGGTGACAGCACTTATATGGTGAGACCCTGAGAGTGAGTCTGCAGGACTGACTGAGGCCATCATAAACTGGCCATACTGGAGTGTTTGGAGTTGAGAAAGGGGAAGATGTAGGACAGCCTTTGTGTGATTCTTACAGAACTTGTCTGTAGTTCCCATTGTCTTAGCCCATGCAGTTGGCAGAATTCACAGAGGGCAATGCATAGGGGATGACCCTAGAGCTGTGCTCTCAATGTCACCTTCATCACCATTCTGCAACCTCCACCTCCCACCTGGTACAACCTATTGAGCCCTGTGTCTTGTGGGTCTCCCCACAAGGCCATGGGTATGATGTGTGAACAGCACAGAAGGATGACAGGGGTGGATGGAACACTTTTATCACCTTACTACATTTGGAGGAAAGAACTTAATCCACAGGATCTGAAATTACCAGAGCTAATTTTTTAAAAAGTAAGGAAAGAAATGACTGCCCAGCTCTGATTTGTAAAATAATAATTTAGAATACATTGGCAGTTAATAAATTATTGTATTAAAATTTGAACAAATTATCTTTGGGTGAAGTAGTGACTGACTTAAGCCTGGTTTGTTTTCATCCATCAGTACTAGGCAGGCTCAGAAGTGATTAGAAGTCATCTGATACCTAGAGTGAGCTTCCAATTCCATGTGTCCCATGATGTTGCACATTTTTCTTAAGTTCAATAATATTTTAACGAAAAATACATGAGATGTTCAAAGAATGGAGTTGCCAATGCAAAGTTCACTGGGTTTGCATCATGGTGCAGAAAATTATTTAGCTGAGTTTCTGGCATTACTCATATTTTAAATTTGGCAATTGCATAGCTAAGGAAAATATTAAAGGAATCCACACTTAAAAATATAGATGCATCTATGTCCCAAGTGCTGTACTAGGCCCATTAGTTTATTTAATAAAGCATGCCTACTAGGTGCAAAGCACAGGGAGTTGAGAATCATTTAAAAGAAATACTGGGGTACAAACTTACTGTTATAAAATAAATAAGTCACGGGGATGCAATGTACAGCATGGTGACTATAGCTAATAATACTACATTGTATATTTTAAAGTTGCTAAGAGCAGATCTTAAAAGTTTTCATCATAAGAAAAACAGTTATAACTATGTGTGGTGATGAATCTTAACCAGACTTATTGGTGATCATTTCGCAATACATTGGACGCTTGAACAACAGATGTGAACTGCACAGGTTCATTTATATGTGAACTTTTTTCAATAACCACAGTAGGCCCTTTATATCCACAGATTTTGCATCCATGGATTCAACTAATCATGGATTAAAAACAGTATTGTCGTATTCCCAACAGCAGTTTCCCAACTGCAGATGGAAAATGCTATTTTCCAAGGATGCAAAGGGCCAGCTGTAGTTAGGTTTTGGGAAAGTCAAAAGTATATGCAGATTTTTGACTATACGGCGGTCTGTGCCTTAAGCCCCCATGTTGTTCAAGGGTCAACTATATATACAAATATTGAATCATTATGTTGTATGCCTGAAATGATTATAATGCTATATGTCATTTACATCTTAATAAAAAAATAGTGTTGGGGACTCTGGGGAGGTGAGACCTCTCTGAGAAGACTACAGTCAATCCTGCCGCCCACCACTTAGGAAAAAGTATAGTACTAACTCGTTTTGAATATTATGTCACCTCTGGTAGGGTTTGCAGGATGACTCCCAAAGGAGCATCAGAGTGCCACAGGTTCTCATGGGCAGCTCCAGCAAATTATAATGGCCACCATAATTCCCTGGGAGGCTTTTCAAATACACAAATTCCTGGGCCCTGCTGAGGGGATTCTGAGAATTATCCTGCTTTAGGGTTCTTTGGATGAGTCAAACAGAAATCTTTTAAATATTGTATAGTGAAATTCCTGGAAATCTAATTCGTAACTTTCAAATTACAGCTGAAGATAGCTGCTTATATTCCATTTAAGATGGATAGGGTGAGCTTGTAGTTTGTTTGGATTGGGAACACTGGATTTAAAAAAGAAAGCATATGTGTATATATATGTGATTGGTGTGACTCTTACAGAATTTGTGGGAGCATTGTGGTGGCTGCACACATTTTGGAGCAATGCCCACTGTCTTAGCCTATGCAATTGGCAGGATTCACGGAGGGCAATACATAGGGATGACCTGAGAGCTGTGCTCTCAATGTCGCCTTCACCGCCATTCTGCAACCCCACCTCCTGCCTGGTACAACCTTTTGAGCCGTGTGTTTTGTGGGTCTCCCCACTGGTCATGGGTGTGGTGTATGTGAACACCACAAAAGGAAGGCAGGGGTGGACCTTTGTATGTTTGTATATTCATTCTCTCACAGCTATTGTTAGAATTTCTGATTTTGTCGTTAGTTCACTGTTGACCAAAACAACAACAACAACAAAAAACCCTTGGGGTCTCCCTCTGTTTTTGTATGGGTTTATTAGGTAGAGTTTGTATGGTGCTTTGAGATCCACAAGGCTTTTCCCATCTTCCATTCCCGCTCAGCCTCTCCTTTTGTGTAATCATCTTTCTGAGATAACCCTGCCCTGGGAGTTCCCAAAGTTTGTACTTGAAGCAAGTAAGATCCTGCAGGTAACTTCCAGGGAGACAGCTGTAGTACTTTAGATGGCTGGTGACTTCTGCATATTTAAAAGGTTAGTCCACTTTTTTGAGGAAAATAGGGCACAGTAGTTTGATAGTATTATTAGAAATAGGAGGTTGTTTGTCCTGGAAATTTTATTTCCCTATAATTGTCACTTTACTTAGTAGCCAAGCAGTATGATTCCGAACATTTGTTCTGAGATCCAAAACCCCAAGAAGTAGCCTCAGGGAGCACTGGGACTCCCAGAACCTTCTGGAAACCAAAGGAGAGAGCAGGATAGAGATCTCTGGCTCCACCTCAGCCATGAAAGCAGATTCTCAGAAGTGAGGTATGAGAAATATACTACGCAAGGGCAGCTGGTCTCCCCGTGAAATAACCTCTATTAAATATTTCCACTTCTAGGTCTGTGGTCAGGGATCATCATCTGTACGATCTGTCAAGCTGTGTGTTTCCTAGGCTTTATTGCTCGGCTAGATTGGGAAAAAGCCTGTCAACAGGTAACTATGCTCATTGCTGTCCCAGTAGTCTTTCCTCTCTTAGAAAATAAACAGAATCAGCTTTAGTGATCTCTCTCTCTCTCTCTCTCTCTCTCTCTCTCTCTCTCTCTCTCTTTCTCTCTCTCTTTCTCATTTTAGAAGGTTCTTTTCTCTTTTTGTCAGGAATACTACGTTTTTGTTGTTATGTTTTAACTGCATTTAATTCAGATGTGAGGGGCCAGATGACGCTTGCTTTATCCGTTCCCCTTTGTTTATTCATTGAATAGAAAAATAAGGGTTTCCTTTCCCCTTTTATCCCATGCTAGGCTACCGACCGCCCTTGTGCCTGAAAGCCAATTTCAGGACAAGATTTGGAGCTGGAGAGAAAGGTGGACTGCTGTCAAATTTATCCTGATAATTTTTTATGATCCCAAAATATTCTGTTATTTGTATGCATCTTTCTCTCCAACTTTCTAAGGTCAATGTGGGGTCTGAAAAATAGGTGATAGATAAAAGAGATGAAGGAAAAAGAAGGGATATTTCTAAATGATCTTGGTCCCAGTCTTCCCCCTCATCTTGTGCTTTTCTGTCCAAACTTCCCCCACCCACCAACCCCACATCAATCATTACCAAGGATGATTCCATACTTGTGAACTAGAGAAGTTCCAATGTTACATGTCAGTTAAAGAAAATGGCTTGGCTTTTCATAAACTGGGAAGTCAAGACAAATATGTTAACAATACTATGGTAAAGCCTTGTGGATTTACTTTGCATTTCATCTTCTAGGCCCAGGTACATGCCAATATGAAACTAAACATGCCCCAGGATGGAACTCTCTCTCAGGACCTACTTTATCCAGGTATGATATAAGTGCCTTCACTCTTGGAACAGGACTGTCTAGGTGGTCCGGGAGAGGCCATTTGTGGGACACAACTAGATTTGCTGCTGTGAGCTCCCATTTAAATAGGGCAATAATGTTTCAGAAACAAACAATAAAGTCAAGAAACACCCAATTGAAGGGAAATGGACTTGAAGTTTGTTGCTCTACTGGCATATATTAACATACTGTTGTGGATGATTAAAGGCTGCAAGTAGCCAATTCCTTGGTTAATTTATTGTGCTTATACAAGCAGACCACAGACTTCTCTCATGTGTGGTGATCCTGTGCTTTGACTGTATCTTGGAAACTGACATTTGTATGTTTGTTTCAATGGGGTTCCCGTTTACCAGGCAAACACACGTAGGCTTTAAACAGATTAGTGTTTTGACTGTTGCTTCTGGTGAACATCATGCAAATGTGTTAATCATTTTCCCTCTGTCAACTTAGTAATCCCCTAGGTTCCAAGTTCCCGAGACAGTTAGTTGTGCACTTACACTAATTCTCCTGCCCCTTTATAACTAAAACCCTTTTGAACTCATACATTGGATGAATTACAGTCAGTGGTCAATTCTGTTGTTTCTGCCAGTTCTCATTCATGTTGTCGCCCATGTGTCTGATTATTGTGTACCAGACTTTGTATTTGAAAATTTTTGTCAAAGTAATTTGAGGCCTAAGATGATGTTGTCTGTCTACAGAGAGGATTTTCCTTTGCTTCTGTTGAACACTTAGGGTTACCAGCAGTCCAGAGTAATTTCAGAAATGGAGGTTTCTAGACTACCTGGCTGACCCCAAGGTGACCAGTGTAAGGGCTGGTTTACTTCTGGTTCATCCTTAATTCTTGGATGCAGCCCTTCAGAGTTTCAACCTGAAGTACAAAGGGGTTTACTTTGGTAGGTGCTGAGCTCTCCAAAGCACTGCTCGGCCCAGATGGAGAATCTCAGGTCAAAAGTGGCCCCAAAGCCTGGCTCACTCCTCTGGGTTTCCAGCTTGCCCTGGTGACTTTTCATTACACTGTTAACCCTCTGACACCTTCAAGATGATATTTTTCATTTTTTTTATCTAGCTTTCATAAGTATCTGCAGAGAAGGGGTTAGTCCAAGTTTTCTACCATCTACCATCTACAAAGCTGGGATAATAGTACTTACCTCATACTATTATTGTGAGAGTTAAGTGAGCTAACTCATGTGAAATGCTGAGAGCAGTGCCTGACTCAAAGTAAGCATTGTGTAAGTGTGAGCAGATATTATTCTATTCAAAATTTTTCCCTCTCAGGACGAAGGCACTGTAACATTCCTAGTATCCACTTATGCTTATTAAGAAGTTGATACCAATCTTACTCTTGCTCCATTAGGTTATCTGCCTATATTTTTCTCCTTGGAAGCTTTTAGAATATTTTCCTTATTCTTACTATTCTGAAGTGTTCTGAGACCAAATCTAGGTCTGAGTCACTATCCTGCTGGATACTTAGTAGACCTCCTGGCATGAAGATTCACATCTCTCTTCAGTTCTGTGAATGACCTTGAATTATTTCTTAGGTTATTTTTCTCCTCCATTGGCCTTATTTTCTTTCTGAAATGATTATATGGGCATTGGCCCCTTGAAAATTTCCCTGATAAATCTTAACTTAGATAGCTACTGCACTTCTCTAGTTGTTGTGATGAGGCAGAGCTCCCTGGAGGATCCTACAACAGTAGGATCCAGTCAGTGTGAGTGAGTGAATGGAGAGGCACTCTGAGATAGAATTTCTTTTATTTATCTAATGTAGCAACTGCTTCTGAATAAACTTTCTCTCACCTAGTGCACATATACACATCACATTTATACATCTTTTATACTGATGGAAAAACAATATCCTTTTAAGCTGCTAACTAATTTTTTTTCTCCCCTCAGTGGATCCTGAAAACCATGGAGAAATTTTAACCAGAAATGTTGAAAAAAAAGACAAGGCCCAGATGGATCAGCAGATGTACCAAGAAGGTCTTCGGGTCCATCCAAGGGACATGACAAAGTTGACAGGGAGACAGTTGGTGCTGCGGCGAGGTTTCCTGCTCCTGGGGGTCATTTCAATCTTGCTACTGGGGATTTTAGTGAGAGTATATGTCAGAATTCAGTGATGTGGCAAGAGAGTCAGGTCAAGTGATACTTTTGAGCTCACAAATAATCCATAGACCCAAAGGCGGGAATTTGTTTTGTTAAGGTAATTCAACTGTGCCCATGGACTTCAAGAACTGAGAGTTCAAAGATATATTTTCTAATGAGGAAAAGGAACTAAGGTAAATACTATGTTGTAGTCCAAGATAATGCCTTAAAGATAACATTAGAATAATAATTCATCCACCGCTGTCTCAACCAAGGACTACTGTGTACTGACTGCATCCATCTATGGCTTTGATACTCTGCTTCCTGTTTTTTAGACACAAACCCATGTGATGACTGCTTAAGGATTGTTACTATCTGAACTATTTAAAATATATGTTACAATATATCTTTTCTTGTGCCTTAGATTATTATTCAATGCGAAACAGCATTTGTTAATATTCATTTGGGGTCAAATTTCAGGCACTCATGGCACTGGAGATGCTTAATAAATTAAAAGGGGAGAGACATTATTAAGGAGACCAATGGCATCAATTAGCATGCTTCCTGTTAAGGACCTGTCATAATATCCTTTTGGACTGACATGGATTGGCAGAGGCTAAGAGGGATGAAGCTGAAGGCTAAGGCTCCACTGGGAATTGCATTTCATTTTTCTATTGTGGTAGGCATCCCATGGAGAGAAATAAAGTGTTTGAAAAGCTAACTGAAGGAAAAAGTCAGGCCCTTTCCTATTTTGATAGAAAAAAGAAGGGGTTATAAAGTTGGAAGGCAGCAGAAATGAAAACAGGCAGTGAGGAATGGGGAGACTGGGGTCCTGGCAGGCCTTATTTATCTCCTGTTCTTGTCTTTAAAAAGAAATGGGGTTTTGGTGGCAGACATGGTATATATACAGGTAGTTTTGTGTGGGCGCATCTCAAAAAGAGATTTTATGAATGCTCCCTTCTCCCTGGCCTTCAAAAATAATTGGGGAAATCTTTGGAGCTGTGGGAGTCCAAACAACCATTGGTAAATTCCTCTGAGAGGGAGAGTCCGAGTACAACGTCTCAATAGCTGCTGTAGATTAAGTAGTAACCATAGTTGGATTTAGTCTTCCCAGGCCTAGGTCCACACCGTTAACTCAGTAAGTCTGAGTAGATATTAAGGACGCAGGGTGCTGGGATGGATACAAAAACTAGGCATGGCCTTTGCCCTGAAAGAACAGATAATGGACAATATCAGAAAAGTTAGCTGCAGTGAGTAAAAACAACCAAGAGCAGACTTTGGCCAAGTCCACCTTAAGGCATCTCTGCCCTCAGTGCTTCATGCTTTGTGGGTCTGTAAGTGGAGGGTCATTTTCCAAGGAGAAGATAAAGGCTTGCACTGAACATGGCCCTCTCGATTGGGCCCCAGCAATGCCCCCCACCTTCCAGCTCTTTGTTAGGGAGACCGCACACCCCCTCTTCATTCCCTCCCCACTGGACACCCTAGCTTTCTAGAGGTTTCTCACACTACCTTCTCTTCCCATGGCCTGGCAGCAACCCTCCGGATAGGGAGGCACATCCAACCAGCAGCAAATTAGTAGGGTAAGGAGTTCATCCCCCCCACTCCCACTCCCAGGGGAATAAACTCTAAAACAGCCCTAAACCAAGGCAGAGGGAGAAATGTTACCAGAAATGCTAGCAAAATGCTCTGCAGGTGCAAAGGAAGGATATTGGAATAACCCAACTTTTGGCACATTTTATTTTTCTGACATACCTAGTAGCAATTGTTGTATAATCTTTTATTATACAGTCAACCATTGTAAGGGGAAAGTATGACATCAGAGTTCAGCTTGGTAAAACCTTGTTGATTTTAATCAAAGCAGTCTCTGTCTAACTGACTTGACTGTAAATGGACTTTAAGCCACAGAGGAAGAAGAGCATCCCAAGCCAAGCAAAGTCAGTCAGTTTACCAGCCTCCCACCCTAAATGGCTCATATGACATTTTTAAAAATACGAAACTTCTCAGAAATTGACATGTGTCATCTTTTTCTTTTTCTGGAAGGCCAAGGAGTTTCTTAAGCTTTAACTCTGACACTTCCCTGGGGTGAAAGTCAGAGCAGGTGTCTTGGCATGGGCGCCTCCTGGGGGCTCTGTATGTAGTCTGTCACTGACCCTTGGGGGCTAGAGTTTGTGGTCTTGGTCAGGCAAGAAGTTAGCTCACCTGGGGGTGACATAGCTGCTAAATGTGAGACCCAGGATGAAAATGAGGGTCTTCAGCTCCCCTCCCTCCATTCTGTTGCAAAACCGGCTCTGACCCTTACCTGTGGGTTGCCATCTGTGCCTTGGGTTGTCGAGGGCTCTGGGTGAGGACTGGGAGAGAGGATGAGACAAAACTCATCTCGTTGAGCCTAGCTCCCCACACCGCACACGCAGTCCACGCCCACCGTGGCCTCCATTCAGCAGCTGGTAGGAAGATGGCGCTTAGTGGAGAGCAGAGGCTTTGATGAGCACGTGAAGGAATTAGGAGTAGGAATGGCTGTGCAAAAAATGGGTGCCATGGCCAAACCAGACTGTGTCATCACCTCTGATGGCAAACACCTCACCGTAAAAACTGAGAGCACGTTGAAAACAACAGCAGTTTTCATGTAACTTGGGAGAGAATTTTGAAGAAACTACAGCTGATGGCAGAAAAACTCAGACTGTGTGCAATTTTGTCAACGGCGCATTGGTGCAACATCAGGAATGGGATGGGCAAGGAAAGCACAATAACAAGAAAATGGAAAATGGGAAACTAGTGGTGGAATGCGTCATGAGCAATGTCAACTGTACTCCGGTCTATGAAAAAGTAGAGTAAAAATTCCATCATCCTTCTGGACAGGAATTAGCTGCGCAAGTAAACAGGCTCAGTTCAATGAGCAAATCTCTCCATGCTTTTTTTTTTTTTTTTCATCACTGTATTCAGTTATCTTTATCACAAACATTTTACATGCAACTATTTCCAAGTGGTTAATTAAGATCATCCCTTTGGTTGTTAATAAATGTATTTATGCTAAAACAAACAAACAAAAACAAAACAACAACAAAAAACAACTCATCTCAATTCTTACTGGAAGACTAAAGCCAGGGGGTTTTAGTTCTTTGCGCTCCCTGTCCTGACCGCACTCTTGACTCAGCACCCACTGATGCATTTCCATTCCTATGCATGCCACCAGGTGACCACTTCAAAGTGCTTAGCGCACTGGACTCTCCCTGCTGTCCCAACACTCCCTAGGCTACCACCATTGCAGACGCTCCCGATGTTCTCACCACTGCTCTGGCTGCTCATCCTCACGCGTTACCATCGGAATGACCTAAACTTTCTGTGACTTGCTCAAGGTGACCCATAAAACAGGACTAGTGATTGTAACACTATGTATGTGAAGGGCTTGGGACAGTGCCTGCATAGAGCACATGCTCGGTAATGTTTGCTGTTAGTGTTATTATTGTTACACGCACGTCGCAGATCAGGGCATCGCCTTATATTAGCCACAACTTAACTTTTAAATATATAAGTTGTAACACACTGTGTTGTTAAAGAAAAACTAAGTTGTAAGCTCCCCTGCTTGACACAAGGTGATTGTGATCCGTTCAAACGTACATTTTTGTTTGAGAATTGACAGGGATATATATGGGCACTCATTTGGTCTGAAATAAAGAGCCTTAAGTGTACAATTGCTCTTAGAGATGTTTGTCACCATTCCTTGGTTTGAAGGGAGCTGTTTGACAGTGACTGTTCTCACCTCCTCACCTGAATGCTTGCCGTACCTGGTCTGTTGTTCTTTGCAGGTTGTGAAAGTTAGTGGGATTTCAATTGGATGTGGCTTGGCGTCTGCTTATGACACACTAATGTTTCAGGTGAGGACCACCCTCCGCCACTTACCTTTTATGTCAGTTACCTTTCATATTAGCGACACTCTAGAGGACTGTCCACTCCATGTTTTTTGTTGCCTTTTATTTGTCACATACTATGCTGCTGATAGCTAGAAATGCAAGGAGAATTGGCTTTACTAATTCTGTCCTATCTGCTCAGGGATCATGTTTCCCTTTTTCTTTTCTGTTTGCTGTTTCCCACCCTAAAACTGTCCTCCTTCACCCACAACCCCACCTCCAACTCTCTACCTCCTCTCTTTCAAGCCAAGATTCCTGAAATTGTTCTTTGCGCTCCCTGTCCTGACCCCACTCTTGACTCAGTACCCATTGATGCATTTCCATTCCTATGTATGCCACAAGGTGACCACTTCGAAGTCCTTAACGCACTGGGCCTCTCCCTGCTCTCCCAACACTCCCTCGGCTACCACCATTGCAGGCGCTCCTGATGTTCTCACCACTGCTCTGGCTGCTCGTCCTCACTCTGTGTATGTTCTTCTGCCCCTGAGATAACCCCTACTCCTCAGAGGCCCCTTGGCCTTACCTTCTACCAAGGTATATCTGCTCCATAGCTTCTGTCTCCCCCCACCCCCCGATGTTGAAAGCCCACATCTCTCTCCTGAGGGTCAGACTCAAATGTTGGTTATGTCCCAGACATCTCAAACTCAGCTTGACCAAAACTAAGCTCATCAGTTTTTTCCACTCTGAACTGTTTCCAAACACACTACCCTCTACTCAAGCCAGAATTCTTCTTCGTCCTATCTCCACATTGTTTCTCTCCATCCTGATTGCCTGCCACGGGAATGGCAGCTCTAAGTTGGTGTGCTAGCATAATCAGAGGAGAGGCAGATTCTGTCGAGGTCTTTTACTCCTGGCGCTGTTTCCCGTCTCGTCCACCCAATTTATAATCAGTGGTTTCCCTGCTAGACACTGAGCTCCTTAGGGATAATGGCTAGAACCCTTTCAGTCTTTGAATCCCTGTGGTTCAGTATTGTACTTGCTATATAGTGGGTCCCTGGAAATTTGTTAAATGAAAGAGAGAGAGAGAGAGAGAGAGAGAGAGAGAGAGAGAGAGAGAGAGAGAGAGAGAATGAGAGAGAGGGAGGAAGAGAGATGCATGGTAGATGGATGGATGGATGGATGGATGGATGGATGGATGGATGGATAGATGGGTGGATATATGATGGATGAATCTGCCTTCAAACCCAAAGCCTGGGAGAGAGAGAATAGGGTTATATCCCAGGGAAGGTGCAGCACTGAGCATATGTGGTGTCTCCTGAGCTGTTGCACTCAGCTTCTCAGCAGTTTGTACCTGAGGGCATCCTGAGATAGTTTTTACAGGCTAAGCTGAACATGGCTCTAAAGGACTTCATGTAACTTAGGCCAAAGTTAGCTCTAGGTTGGCATGGTGTAGACTATGAATATTTTTAATAGTTTTTTGTACCTTTTTTTTGCACCATTTCAGTCATTTTTATTCATATAATAGTTTTTTTAAACAAAAAAGACTGTGTCTTTAACTTCTTTCCCTACCTATCAATGTATAATGGACATTTTTCTGTATTATTAAGTATATTTCCATAATAACACATTACTTCCCAAACTTTAATTCTTTTTTAAAAGATTATATAGGTTAAACATATACAGAAATTTTATCTAGAAAAATATTTGAAAAAAGTGAAAAAATCGCTAAAATTTAGTCCCTCCCCCTCTAAAGTTACCTCTATTAACTTTTTGTCTAATATCCTACAAATACTTCAATCTATGTACATTTACACACCCATGCAATTCTGAAATCTACATATGGTTTTATTACATTTTCCTCCCATTAAACAGTGTGTTTTGGAAAACACATTGAATGAAATAGGTATACACATTCCCTTTTAATATTTGCATAATATTCTATAATATGTCTTTTGTATTTCCATTATTTTATTAATTTGTTTCCATTGTCTCTTTTAATGTGCTTTAAGTTAGACTTATTTGGTGGTAAGAAAGAGACAATTGTTCAGGTTATTTGAAGAAAAAGGAGCCTGGAAAATATAATTGAAGCCTAGCTTGGGCCAAGGCCATTGTGGGGTCTGGCCCCTTCACCCCTTCAGGATCTGTTTCTCTCTGGTGCCAGTCCCATCCTCTCATTGCCCACTCTCTGCTGTGCTTTTGCTTCTCAGTTGCTGCTCACTCATGGCTCCTGTCCCCTCATCACTCTTAAACTTTGGTCAGACTATGTCATTCCTCCGCTTAGAATTCTCCAGTGACCCCGTCTCACTGAAGGCCGCTGGACCTGCTGCCCACTCTGGTTCCAGTTGTGCTGGAGGCCCTGCTGTGCCTCTCCCAAATGTCCACCTGGCTCATTCTTCCAGCTCCCACAGGTCTTTGCTTGCTATCACCTTCTCAGTGAGGCCTCCCATCACCAGTTTAAAAATTTCTCCCTTCCTTCAACACATTGTCCCTCTTCCCAGATTTATTTTTCTCCGCAGCACTTACTTACTCTAGATAGGTCTTGGTTGTTTCTCTTGTTTATTGTCTGTCTCTCTTTCCCCTAGAAAGACAGTTCCATGAGAGCAGGGTCTCCTGCTGCTTTGTTCACTGCTCAGTGAATTCCCAGAGCCTTGAAAATATCTGGCACACATTAGGGAGTCAAGAAACATTTGCTGAATGAATCTGGTTGGCTCTAATATGGGCCCTGCCTTCTCGCACCTTTTTTAAAAAAAATAAAATTGATTTTTTTTTTTTAATTGGGGAATATTGCGGAACAGTGTGTTTCTCCAGGGCCCATAAGCTCCAAGTCACTGTCCTTCAATCTAGTTGTGAAGGGCGCAGCTCAGCTCCAAGTCCAGTCACTGTTTTCAATCTTTAGTTGCAGGGGGAGCAGCCCACCATCCCATGTGGGACTTGAACCAGCAACGTTGTTGTTGAGAACTCGCCATCCAACTGAGCCATCCAGCCTCCCCTCCAGAAGCTCAGCAGCAGCTCATTGTCTTCAATCTACTTGTGGAAGGTGCAGCTCACTGTCCCATGTGGGAATTGAACCAGCAACCCTGCTGTTCAGAGCTCGCGCTCTAACCAACTGAGACATCCAGCCACGTGTTCCCGCACCTTTTTAAGCTCTGGGGTCTGCTCTCAGCGCCCTTCATGTCTAACTGTCTGTGTTCCAGGAGCAAGGGATTCGTTATCCCAGGGCATGTTTGAAATGCCACTGGTGCCAACTGGCTCACTGGCTGCCCGTGACTCAGATGCTGGGTGGCGAACTGATGGCAGGAGACATGGCTACGTGGTGGCAGTGGTGGTGGGCAGAGCACTTTCCCTTGGGGGGCTGTTTGTAGTGTACGTGGGCCAGACCTCGTCCTGCCCGTTACATGGTGGCATTCCTTATCATTATATTTGTTTTGTCAAGTCCTTTGGAGGCAAGAACCTAAAATGCGTGGGGATCATTCTTTGGAGAGGAGTCCTCGTCTTGATGCTGTGCTGCATTCCTTGCTGGGCCATCTTCATCATTACTGAGCATATCTTCCTGCTCTTAAAACAAGACCCTGAAGTCTCCAGGTCAGCAGCATCTCTCATGTCATCATCCCAGGTTCAGAGTAAGTGACTGGTCATCTTACCTGTGTTGACCTGAATTTCGGCAAGTTACCTGGATTTGAACCCTATGGAAAATTGAAACTGACTGTAGACCACAGAATCCTGTCTGGCAGGGACTACCTGACGTCCTGCCCAGAGTGACAAGACACAGGATAAGAATATAATACTTTTGGCCCCAGTCTGCCTTTCATGGAGTTCCTCCATTTTAGTGGTTTGCCAATGCACACAATATTTTTGACAGAAGTAGAATAGCAACACAGTTGCCCTCTCTTTTGTTTTTAGACTTGGGTTTTTTTAACCTACAATTCCAGCATGTTCTCTGGTATTGTCATTAGGATACAAGGGTTACAAGGAGGCATCTCTCTTTCCTAGAAGACTGTTGGTCTTGCTTCACTATAAGTTACAGCTACAGTCCTGACCCTTTCAAAAATTTTCTGAATTTTGACCAACTTTTAGTTCATTTTGCTATGTTCATTCCACCTTTTCTGCTAAGAATAAGCGGAAAAATGTAAGGTCAGATTTCCCCTTTGAAATCAGACATTTAGCAGGCCTCATGTAATATTGACTTATGTTAAAGAAAAACAATTACTTAAAATTTGTTTAAAATTTATTCCATATAAATTATTTTTTATTTTAATTTTTAGAGAATATGGATTCAATTTAAAAACAGTATGATGAGCAATTGTTTTAATATTAATTGAAGGCTATTTTGTTGTTTATTGAAGGAAAGCCCAGATTTATGTAACGATTTTCATTCCTACTCTTCCCATAAGTGTCAGGATGTTCTTGTGAAGCAGCTCATGAATGTTGTCATGGTCGCGGCTCCCCTCCTTTTATTTGTTTATTTTATCACAGTGCTGTTTGTGCAAAGGTTCGACGTGTATTTTTTTTTTATTATTTTTATTGGAGAATATTGGGGAACAGTGTGTTTTTCCAGGACCCATCAGCTCCATGTCAAGTCGTTGTTTTCAATCTAGTTGTGGAGGGCACAGCTCCCTGGCCTATGTAGGAATCGAACCGGTGACTTTGGTGTTATGAGCACTGTGCTTTAACCACTGAGCAAACCAGCTGCCCCTCGACATGTATTTCTTGGACCTGTCATCCTTACCTTTCTGATTCTCAGAGCCTGTGCAACTTTGATGTCCAACAGCTTAAATTAAGTACAAACACTGATGAAGGGAAAAAATGTCCTTCCTTATTCTGTGGTTACTTTTGATTGCAAATTGATCATCTGTTTCCTGGGTTCCTCTGGGATTTGGGGAAGTACCACCAGCTGACATTCTGTAACCATTCAGATGTCAAGCAGCAAGCAGCTAGAGTTTGCCTTTGTCACTTCTTCACTGAGTCTACTCTGGAAAATTCCAAATAGTTAGTATCCTGGCATTTGATTAGTGTGTGTCTGGTTCTCTGGTTGAGGTCACATATCAAGAGGAAATATCTTATTAAAAACCAGAACTAATGTAAACTGTTAGAATTATACTTTCATATTAATGAGATGTATTTGTATTTCTATTTTATCTTACAGGCATCATTCCTGTTCCAGTTGCAGACAAAATATTTACAAAGTCAGGTACAGATTCTTTTTATATTTTTAATCCATAATACTGGAAATGTGTGGTAAAGATCCTTAGGGAATTTTCCATAAAAGTAATTCACACTTTCTTCCCTCTGGAATTCTACCCAGAGCTCTTTGTTTGGGAGATGTGGAGTCTTGTAGATGGATTTGTCCAGCTTGGGAAGAGATGCCCAAATCAATCTGTCAGATTCCTGCAGGTCACCTGTTGTGTCTCTCTGCAGCCCCCACATTCCACCTCTTACCTCCTCCATGGTCTGGCTGCTGGCTTTGCATCTAGCCTCAGGCCTGGCTCTGGTACCTCTGTTTTAGAGGAAGAGGACCCAGAGTTCCTCCGGCCACATTTCCAGCAGTGCACAGGTTTCACACACCAGAGGGAGAAGGGAAATGGAGAAGGCTGTGGGCAGGGTGAGAGGCTGAGCTCTGCTGCCTCACTGTGTCTCCCCCCGAGCCCAACTAACTATGAGCCCTCCATTTGCCTACATGCTACTTCTTGTCCAAAGAAGCCATTCTGCTTTAATAGTGGTCAGCTCTGTTTATATACTGGGGAAAAATGATGTAGGAGTCTCACTTAAACAAAATGTTTATCTGAGTACAAGTGTAGGGAAGGCAGCAGATAAAAAAGAAGTGAGTAACTGGCACCATAACATAGGAAGATGAACATTTATTGCATGCCTGCTATGAAGCAGACACTGCTGGATGTTTTGTGTAAGATAACTTAATGAACCCTTGATGAAACCTTGCAGAAAGGTTAAGTAATTTGTCCCAAGGTCTCCTAAATGGTCTTTCCTTTATACCTCATGCCAGGACCCAATTTCCTCTTCCTGTGATTACCCTCTCTTTTCTCTAGATGTTATTGTGATGGAAACTGACTTACCAGCTCATTCAGAAGCACTTACAAACTTCTGCTTGGTTTCAAAGCTGCACCAATGGAGGAGACTTATCCAAAGGTTTCAACTCCTGGCTGTTGCAGTCTTGTGTTACTGCTGTCATTTAAAACCATTGCCTATTTAACACTGAATGTTCAGTTGACCAACAGTGTAGGAAAAACACAATTCTCCTCTTGTGTTTCTCCTTTACTCTCACACCAATAACACTTCTGACATCAGATGTGTGGGACCTGTTACACACACACACACACACACACACACACACACACACCCCAAATAATTCAGAGGCACCAGATGGATGTCCTACAATTTACCTCAATTCTAACACAGATTACAGGCTCAGTCCTACAAGACAGCTCCTCCCCGCCCCCCGCCCCCCTCCATACACACACACTTCAGACACCAGTCAAAGTCCAGGCTGTCACCTGTACCTGGGCTTGTGACTGATTGGCTGTACATCAGAGGCTCCCATGACCCCCTTTTTGGGTTTGATTAATTTGCTAGAGCAGCTCAGAGAACTTAGGAAAATGGTTTACTTACTGCTCACCAGTTTATTACAAAAAGATAATAATAAAGGATACAGATGAACATCCAGATGGAAGAGATGCATAGGGCAAGGTATGTGGGAAGAAGGGGCATGGAGCTCCCATGCCCTCTTAGGGTGTGCCACTCTCCCAGCACCTCCACCTCTTCACCAACCTGGAAGCTCTCCAAACCCTGTACTGTTGGGAGTTTACGGAGGCTTCCTCATGTAGGCATGATTGATCATTAACTCCATTTCCAGGCCCTCTCCCTTCTCTGAAGAAGGGAGAAAGGGCTAACAATTTCAGCTTCTAATCATGGCTTGTTCTTCCTGGTAACCAGCTCCCATTCTGTCATCCAGGAGGCCTCCCAGAGTCACCTCATTAGAACAAAAGACACTGTTGTCATCCAGGAAATTCCAAGGTTTTAGAAGCTCTGTGTCAGGCACTGGGGTCAAAGACCAATATTAGAACAAGAGATGCTTCTAGTGTTCTTATCACTTAGAAAATTACAAGGATCTTAGGAACTCGTGTCAGCAGGTGTCAAAGACAAATATTAGAACAAAAGATGCTCCTAGTGTTCTTATCACCAAGGAAATTACAATGATTTTTAGGAGCTATGTGCTGGGAACTGGGGGCAGAGACCAATATTTTGGTTTTATTATTTCACACCATCTGACTGACTAGCTTTAGAAAATGCTAATGTTTTCCTGTTTGTTTGGGGATTTTAGGGCCTCCTCTTGCCTCAGGTTATTATTGGGATCGCAGTGAATGTCATCAATGAGGGCATGAATGCCCTCCTGCTGTATGCCTTGAACCTGGAAGTGGTGTAAGTAGTGACCTGTTTATTCAGCAAACACTGAGTGTCACTGTGTGCTCCAGTCCTTGGGGCTGGGACCCCAGGCAGGGAAGCAGCCTAGTCGGGAATTCCAAGCAGTGTCCAGGTGCTCCATAGGACAAGGGAAGAGCTGTGCATGGAGAACCAAGAGGAGCAGCCAACCCAGGCTAATGGAAGGGAGCAGTGGCAGGCTTTAGTCTGCAGAGATCTGGAGAGCATCACAAAAGAAGCTATGTTGAGCCTACACCTGCATGTGGAAGTGGAGTTCGCCCAGGAGGGGGTTGCTACAGCCTGTGAAAACTGAGATGGGGGACCTGAGCAAAGGCAAGAGGGGGGCAGATGCCAGCAGAAATTCTCTCATTGTCTCTGAATTGTAAGAAAGTGAGCCAAATTCCATCTTTATGAAGTTCGAGAAGACAAGAGTCAGACCTTCCTCAGTAGGTGCCATGCTGTTGGTCCATGCCTCACTTATGACCCCTATCGTGTGTTGGCCCTGAGCCAGGCTCCTTTACGTGTGGCTAGTGTGATCATGCCAACACTTGTGGTCCAAGCCCCAGCAGTTTTTATGTGCTTTCGGGCAGTGTGTTTCTTTATAAATGAAAACTGGTTTAGTGGGTAATGACCAGCATTTTAAAATATGAAATATATTACGAGTGAAATAAAATAAAATTAATAGCATAGAAAATATAAGGTGGTATGGGGGTAATTTTCATGAGACTTTTGTTTCTATGGCATGTGTATGTGTTTATGTATACTCGTAGGTACACATATTAATGTGGATACTGGATAGTGATGGAAAATTTATTTCTTACTCTTGGTTGCAGTAAAAAATATACACAAAAGCCATTATTCAAAGGATAGGGGAGAGTTTGAACATAGGAATAATAAATAAATAAAAGATTTATAGCACCTTCCTTATGCTAGAAAACTAAAAGTGTCTTTGGCCATGGGGGAAGTAAGAGTTAGCAGACAAGTCTAAGGACTGGTGACATTGACCCACATAAACACCAGAGTGGCCATCCAGGTCTTCTGCAGGCATACCTCTTAGAAGTTTCTAACAGATGTACAAAGGACAATCTGGGGATAGGTGGATAAGAGGAGAGGAACATACAGGAATGGATTAATAAATGGTAAAATGTGAGGGTTGGTCAGGAGAGTGAAATGAAAAAACAGAAGAGAAAGTTTCTGGCTCTCTGGGCCAGAGCAGGTCATCATTTTATTTGTGATAAAATGTGTCATTTATTGAAGATGCTCTAAGGTTATATTTTAATAGAAAGCAAACTTATTATAATCCTGGGAAATAAAACTACTATGACCTTAGACCAGATTGTGACCTTAGACCAGTAGCTGTTTGCTATATCCTGTTTAATTAATTACGTTTTTTAAGAAATTTATTTAAGGCTGTTAGGACAAGGAATGGTGATAAATCTTTATGTCCTTTTGTTTTACCATTGGTGAATAGTAATACTTGGTTCTCCCACAAAATTCAATGTTGGTGAAAGAAAACAAGTCTCATGTAAGTGGATACACTGTTTAAAATATTAAGACAGTCCAGGAGTTCTAAGCTCCTCTAATAATTATGATTCTTACACAGAGCAAAAGCTTGTCAGGGGTGGTCTGTTTGTTCACATTTAGAAGAAAAACCCTCACAGCTAATAATTATCTTTTCTAATTATCTTCTAATTATCTGCCTGGGCAAACACCACTTCCCAGTTTTTCCTGTCTGCTCTTCTTTTCCTGTACATGTTGTGGAAAACAATTTACATCAACACCTGGGGAGGTACGAGGATATTGATTTCTTACATTACGTTATTTGTCATTCAGAACTACATAATACTGGTTTCTGGGTTTTTCCCCAGAGAGGTGTTTTTTGTTGTTTTTATCTTTTGGAATATTAAAAAAAATTATGGCATGTATTTAAATTACTGAAATACAAAACGTACAGGTCAATGTGAGATTTGTTTTATGTCCATGAATGCAGCTTTTGTTCATAGAAAATTGTTTACAGCTACTGAGTAGAAAGAATTAATAATATTTGATTGAAATTGCAAATCCAAAATCCTAGATTTTCCTTGCAAATCATCCTGCTCTACTCAAGCGCGGTTTGATTAATGTCTCACCATCTCAAGCGAACAGACTGAACTCTCTTATTTAAACAATCACTTACAACTTCGCTAAATTCCCTTAAATAACATACATTTGTAAATTTAGTAAAATAGATTTGTTTTTGTCTCTTCTACTTTTTAAAATTGTGGTCAAATGTATATAACATAAAATTTGCCTTTTTTTTTTTTTTTACCATTTTTAGGTGTACAACTCAGTGCTCTTTACAATGTTGTGCAACCATCACTACCATCTATTTCTAAAACAGATACTCTGTACATATTAAGCAATAACTCCCCGTTTTCCTTTCCTTCCCACCCCTGCTCCACCCCCTCGCTGTAACCTCTAATCTACTTTTGTTGAACTTCTACCCTGAAATTTTGCTGAAGTCATTTATTGGCTTTAGTAACTTTGTTGTGGGTTCTTTGTGCGTTTCCATATGTAGGATTATCCCATGTGTCAAGAGATAATTTTACTTTCTTTCCAGTTTTGATGACTTTTATTTCTTTTCCTGATTAAATTGCTCTGGCTAAAACTTCCAGTACAGTGGTGAATATAAGTAGCAAAAGTGATCATCTGTGTCCTGTTTCTGATTTTAAGGGCAAAGCTGTAAGTCTTTCATCATCGAGTTTGATATTACCTGTGGGTTTTTCATAGATGACCTTTATCAGGTTGAGGAAGTTTCCCCTATTCCTACTTTGTTGAGGGTTTTTATTCATAAAAGTGTATTGGGTTTTGTTAAATGCCCTTTTTTCCTGCATCAGTTGAGATGATCATTATTTGTATGTTTGTTTTTCCTTCATCCTATTAGTGTGGTGAACTGAACTGATTGGTGTTTGTCATTGCTTGCATTCCTGGGATGAATCCCACTTGGTCATGGTGTATAATCTTTTTAATATGCTGCTGGATCTAGTTTGCCAGTGTTTTGCTGAGGATTTTTACATCTATATTCATAAAGGATATTGGTGTGTGATTTTCTTTTCTTGTGATGTCTTTATCTGGCTTTAGTATCAGGGTATTGCTGGCCTCACAGAATGAGCCATGAATTCAGTACTGTTACTTCCTCTTCTATTTTTTGGAAGAATTTGAGAAAGATCAATGTCAATTCTTTAAATGTTTGATTAATTCACCAGTGAAGCCATCATGTCCTGGACTTTTCTTTTTTGGGAGGTTTTTGATTGCTGATTCAGTCTATTATTATATGTTTGTTGAGGTTTTCTTTTCATTCAATTTAGGTAATTTCTAGGATTTTTTCCATTTCATTCGTTATCTAATTTGTTGGTGTACAAGTGTTCATAATACCCTCTTATAGTCCTTTTTGTTAATGTAAGGTTGGTAGTAATGCCCTAGTAATGCCTCCACTGTTATTTCTGATTTTAGTTGTTAATATTTAGGTTTTCTCTCTTTATTTCTTGGTCAGTGTAAGCTAAAGTTTTGTCAATTTAGTTGGTTCTTGTTTTTCAAAGAAACAATTTTTGGTTTCTTGATTCTCTATATTGTTTTTCTATTCTCTGTTTCTTCTATCTCTGCTTTAATCTTTATTATCATTTCCATTATTCTAGCTTTGAGTTCAGTTTGCTCTTTTTCTTCTTTCTTCTTGATGATATAGGCACTTACAGCTATAAATTTTCCTTTGAGTACTGCCTTTGCTGCATCCTGTGTGGTATGTTGTGTTTTTGTTTTATTTTTTCAAAATATGTTACTAATTTCCCTTGTGGTTTATTTAAGAGTGTGTCATTTCATTTCCACATATTTGAGAAATTTTCAGATTTTCTTCTATTACTGATTTCTAGCCTTATTCCTTGGGGAATATTCTTTGTATGAGTTTAGTCTTTTAAAATGAGTAGAATGTTCTATATATGTCTATTAGGTATAGGTGGCTTATACTGTTGTTCAAGTCCTCTATTTCCTTACTGATCTTTTATATATGTGTAGATGTTCTATCCATTACTGCAAGTAGTATATTAGAGTCTCCAACTACTGTTGTAGAGCTAATTCTCCAATTCTGTAAATGTTTGCTTCATATATATATTTTTAAAAATTGTATTGGGGAAAGGGAACAGGACTTTATTGGGGAACAGTGTGTACTTCCAGGACTTTTTTCCAAGTCAAGTTGTTGTCCTTTCAATCTTAGTTGTGGAGGGCGCAACTCAGCTCCAGGTCCGGTTGCTGTTTTCTAGTTGCAGGGGGCACAGCCCACCATCCCTTGCGGGAGTCGAGGAATCAAACTGGCAACCTTGTGGTTGAGAGGATGCGCTCCAACCAACTGAGCCATCTGGGAGGCAGCTCAGCTCAAGGTGCCATGTTCAATCTTAATTGCAGGGGGCAGAGCTCACCATCCCTTGCGGGACTCGAGGAATTGAGCTGGCAACCTTGTGGTTGAGAGCCCACTGGCCCATGTGGGAATCGAACTGGCAGCCTCCGGAGTTAGGAGCATGGAGCTCTAACCGCCTGAGCCACCGGGCCGGCCCCTGCTTCATATATTTTGAGGCTCTGTTGTTTGGTACATACATGTTTATTATTGTTATATTTTCTTGATGAATTGATCTTTTTATCAATATATAAAGTCCTTCTTTGCCCCTTGTAACAGATTTTGATTTAAAGTATATTTTGTCTGCTATTATTATAGCCACTCCAGCACTCTTGGTTACTATTTGCATAGAATATCCTTTTCTATGCTCTCATATTGAGCCTGTTGGTCACTTTGTGAGTCACTGTTTCACAAAGCAAGTCTCCAAAAGACAGCATATAGCTAGATAATTTTTTTAATCCATTTTGTCAACATCTGCCTTTTTATTGGAGAATTTAGTCCATTTCCATTTAAAGTAATTGCTGATAAGGACAGACTTTCTTTGCCATTTTACTACTTGTTTTCTGTATGTCTTTTACCTTTTTTGTCTTACTTCCTCCATTACTGCCTTCTTCTGTGTTTAGTTGACGTTTTTTAGTGAACTGTTTCGAATCCATTCTCATTTCCTTTGTGTATATTTAATATCTTAAATTAAAACAATCTTATTTGAATTGATACTGACTTAACTACAGTAGTATACAAAAATGCTACCCCTAATCAGCTCTCTCCCCCACCCCTCTTATGTTGTTGATGTCATAAATTATATCTTTATACATGTGTGTCCAGTAACAAATATTTTTAATTCCTTTTTATGCATTTGCTCTTTAAATTACGGAGGAGATAAAACATGGATATACAAACCAGAAATACAATGATATGGGCTTTTATAGTTTCCCATATAGTTACCTTTACTGAACACCTTTGTTTATACAATTTTGAGTTATTCTCTAGTGTCCTTTCATTTCAACCTGAAGGACTCCCTTTAGCATTTCTTTTTAGGGCAGGTCTATTGGTTAAAAAAATAATAATAATAATAAAAAATAATTCCTCAGCTTTTGCTTATCTGGGTTTGTTTAATTTCTCTCTCATTTTATTAAGGATAGTTTTGTCGGATACAGAAGTTTGGGTTGACAGTTTTTTTCTTTTAGTATTCAAATCTGTCATTCTGCTGCCCTATGTCCTCTAAGGTTTCTGATGAGGAATTGGCTGTTAATCACACTGAAGATCACTTTTACATGATGAGTCACTTCTCTCTTGCTATTTAAAAATTATTTTTCTTTGTCTTTTGACAATTTCATTATAATATATCCTGCTGTGTATGTCATTGAGTGACCTGGAGTTTGTTGAGCTTCTTGGATGTGTAGATTCATGTTTTTCTGACAGGCAATAAGCTATTCCAGTCTCTATGGATCTGCCTATTATAGACATTTCATAAATGGAGCCATACAAAACATGGTTCTTGGTGACTTGTTTATTTCATTTAGCATAATGTTTTCAAGGTTTATCCATGTTGTGGCATGTATTAGTACTTCATTTCATTTTATAGCTGAATAATATTTCATCATATGGACATACTACATTTTATTTATCTATTCAACAGTTAATGGATATTTGGTTTGTTTCTACTTTTTGGCTATTACAAATAATGCTGCTACAAACATTTATGTACAAGCTTTTGTGTGGATGTAGTTTTTGATTCTTTTGGGTTAGTACTTAAGGGTGGGATTGCTGGGTCATATGGTAATTCTGTGATTGACCATTTGAAGAGCTGCCATACTGTATTCCAAACTGGCTATACCATTTTATGTTTCCACCACACTCTTACCAACACTTATTTTCCTTTTTAAAAAATTCTAGCTATCTTAGTGGGCAGGAAGAGGTATCTTATTGTGGTTTTGACTTGCATTTCTCTAATGGCTCTAAGGACACATTCTGTCATGACATTCCACCACATGCTTTACATCTTTATATAATTCTTGATGTTCTTTATCTTTACCACCTGATTGAGTTCTGTGTTTTTGGCCTTTTGGATACAGCACTAAAGTCACAAATTACTGAATATTTAAAAGTCACAGGAGGTATAAAGAATAATAGAACACCCATACTTTATAGTAGATCTAATAGATGTTAACATTTCTTTCTGCCATTTTTAAAAAAAGGAAATTAAACATTATAGATAGAGATTGTTTTAGTTAAGATTACATTCTGCTGTGCATAACAGAAAAAAAACAAATAACAATTTCTTAAAGCAGATTGGCTGCAAGAAATCCAGAGGTAGTTGTGTAGAGCTGTTATATCTCCCCACAGTGTTAGGGTCCTATGCAGGGCCATCACTACTGGTTGAGTTCACAAAGGTCCCCAGCTGGAGTGGGAGCTAGCATACAACCTGTATTTCACTTGTCATCCTCTGCATCCTAGAACAGGGCTGCAGCATCTTTTCCTTAACACAAAGGTGCATCTGCTGGCTAACCTATATGCCACAGTGTTGTATCCACCCATAAAGGGGGTACTATGTAGGTTAGTAGTGGTTCCAGGTTCATTTTATCTTGTTTCTCTACTGTATATGGTTTCTATTACCAAGGTCACTTCATGGACCAAGATGGTTCCAGCATTGCTGCTACATTCCAGTTAGTACCGTGTTTCCCTGAAAATAAGACCTAGCCAGACAATCAGCTCTAATGCATCTTTTGGAGCAAAAATTAATATAAAACCCTGTGTTGTTTTACTATAATATGAGACTGGGTCTAATATAATAATATAATATAATATAATAACAGATCTTATATTAATTTTTGCTCCAAAAGACACATTAGAGCTGATTGTCCAGCTAGGTCTTATTTTCAGGGAAACAGGGTAGGAAGGAGGAGGGAGGGAAGAACAAGAAACCCACATGTTCTCTTTAAATTGCCCACACCAATTTTGATTTTATCTTGTTGGCCAATGCGTAGTTATGTGGTCATATCAAATTGCTAGAAATGTACAAGTAGCCTCTAAATTCTGATGAATTTACTTCTGTAAAAGATAGGGAAATGGATTTTGGTAGACAAATTGTGGTCTCTGCTATAGTTGGGAAACATGAAGCACTCAGGAAATGTTAAGGCTGTGGCTCTTAAAGTTCTCGTACATTCACCCTGGATACTCACTTATCTTGCCAAATTTCAGGCGTACTCCTGCTTAAAAAACAAGTTCCCTGAAAACGTTGTCATTTCATTAATGGAAATGTTGACATAAGAAATATCCAAACCTGTTGTGGGGACAGAGCCCCAAAAAGCAGTTTCCAGGCTCTCGGCCTCACATAGAAAGGTGCTGGCTCAGGTAGTAAATGGCCGTCGACTGTGATCAAATGGCCATCAGCTGTGGCTAGTTGGCCGTCAGCTGTAACCAGTGAGCCATTGGCCACTAATATAACTGCTGTGGCTACGCTAGTAAAAAAATGGGGGCTAGCAAGAAGATGGTGGCTGAGCCTGCAAGCGGCACAGTGAGGGTTGAGAATTGTGTTGCTCCTGGTTCCTGTGTCTCCAGCCCAGCCGCCAGTGAGAGTATAGTGGTGTGACTCCCCTACCTATGGCTCCGTGGGTGTTCCTTTTTGGCCTCACCATGTCCTGTGTTCTTATGTGGGGAGTGGGACCAGAGACCCCGCCTGACACCCTGCATGACACCTGTAGAGAATTTTTATGAGTTTATTTGAGCCAAACTGACAACATATGCCTGGGAGCAAGATCTCAGATGCTCCAGAAAATAATAGTTTTGCAGCTTCTTTTATGTTTTTGAAATTAAGGAGGGACTAAGGAAGATTACATGGATGTGGAAGAAAACAAGGCAGGAGTGGATTACAGGATAATTAACAAGATTATATGCTCTCTTGACGGCGGTTACAGATTATTTCAAAGGTGTGGGGACAGAGCCAGGAGTGCAGTTTCCAGGCTCTCGACCTCACGTGGAAAGGTGCTGGCTCAGGTGGTAAATGGCCATCAACTGTGATTGTATGGCCATCAGCGGTGGCTTATTGGCTGTCAGCTGCAACCAGTGAGCCATCGGCCACTAATATAACTGCTGTGGCTATGCCAGCAGGAAAATGGGGGCTAGCAAGAAGATGGTGGCTGAGCTAGCAAGTGGCAGAGTGAGGGTTGTGGATTGTGTGGCTCCTGTTTCCTGTTTGTCCAACCCAGCCACCAGCGAGACTATAGTGGTATGACTCCCATATCCATATCCTCCATTGGTGTTCCTTTTTGGCCTCCCCATATCCTGCGATCTTATTTGGGGTGCGGGACCAGAGACCCCGCTGAACGCCTCACATGACAGGTGTGTTAACCTAGATGCACAGAAACAGTAGACAGGGCTACTTAAGGCCAAAATAAATCTTTTACTAAAAAGTTATATGCCTGAGGCATGACTATCCACCTTAACCTTCCCAATTAGGAATTTATGATCAGATCACCCTGTGAAGTTACTTTGCACAGACCCCTTTTTTCATACACTGAAAGAAATACTTCTCAATTAAGTAAACTCTGAAATAGTGAAATGTTCATTTTAACCCAATTGAGTCCCAATACATTTGTACAAATACTACCAACTTGAGATCAGAGTTTGTCTGCAACAAGAAAAATTTCATACACACATTTTAAAACACAGTTAATCATTAAAAGTGATACAATAAGAGCAAGCTTAGGTCCTTAAACCTCAACTTTTATTTATAATCATCTTCCTTTTATTTGTTTTCTTTTCACTTTTTTCCTCCTTCTTCCGTTCCCCCGCCCCCACTCCAGTTCAAGCTGTTGTTTCTCAGTCTAGTTGTGTAGGATGCAGCTCCCTGGCCAATGCTGGCTGGTATTCTGAGCCTTGCACTCCCCCCAGCTGAGGCAGGCTGAGGCAGTTGGTCACCAGTGCCGGTCAGCAGCTCACAGCAGCTCTCACCAACCTCTGGCTGCTCACGGCAGCCCAGCTCCAGGGAGAGCTGTTGTTCACAATCTTGGCTGTAGATGGTGCAGCTCACTGGCCCGTGTGGGAATCGAACCTGAGACCTTAGTGTTGGGAGCACAGTGCTCCCACCACCTGAGCCACCTGGCCAGCCCCCTTTCACTTCTAAAAGCAGAAATAGATAAGTGAATGCTTAGAGAATTTCTCAGTTTCATTCTGTCCTGCCTCTACATCTAACTATAAACAACATTCGATCATATCCTCTTGTTGGATCACAATTCTGATCATTTCAGATTCTTTAGGTTTCAAAGTCAAAATGAGAAAAATAATCTCAGGATTTTTTTTTAACAGCTTTATTGAGGTATAGTTTACATGCTGTAAAATTCAGTTTCAGATCCTTTTCATCACCCAAGACTCCTCCCTCATGACTGTTCGCAGTCAGTCAATCCCTGTTCCTACCCTGAACCCCAGGCAACCATTAATCTGCTCTCAGTCTCTATAGATTCACATTTTCTGGACCATTGTAAATATTTTAAGTTGTGAGTAAACTATCTAGTGATGAGAAACAATAATGGCTTCTGCAGAGGGGGCTAATTACCAATGATTCATAAATAAAGTAAGGAAGGAGCACTTAAATCTGTGCAAAGTGATTTTCATCTCTCTGCTCAATTTTTGTCTTCATTTTTATCTTCCCCCGCCCCTTAGTTTTAGTGGTGGAGGAAAACAGCCATGTCTAAATAGTTTTTTATAGACACAGGTGCATAACTTGGACCCTTTGCAAATGTAGTTCATTACACCAAGTTGTTAGATCCTTTAATGTTTGGGCATTGGATTTTGGTGTGGATTTATTTATTTGTTGTGAATTTATTAACCATTTAACATTCTTTAAATAATCAACATTCCTCTAAATATTCACCCAGTACTTGCACAACTAAAAACCAAAAATTTAAGAATTAACAATTTAGATTTCCCAAACAATTAAACATTGATTGCAAATTTATCATTTTAAACATTTAATTAAAATTGTAAGCCTAATATACCAATCTTGTAAATGCTTTAAACCACCTTAAAAACATTTAAAAATATATATATCAAATGTATAATGATTATATACTACACTTTCTTTTCTCTATTCTTACTATAACTCCTCTTCATCTGGGAGGCGGTAGGGCAAAGTTGTTAAGCACCTTGGCTGTGGAGCCAGACTGCCTAGGTTCAGACCTCACTTCTTAGTAGTGGGATCTGGCAAAAGTAACTAACTTCTGTGCCTCAGTTTCCTCATCTGTAAAATGGGGGTAATAATAGGACCTATCTCATTTAATTGTTGTGGGGACTACCTGAGTTAATCCATATGAAGGTTTTAGAACAAAGACTACGACAGAAAGTGCATTCAATAATGTTAGCTGCTATTTTTTTATTAGCCTTAAACATTTTTATTGTTTTCTAGTCACAAGCATTTTTTCATTATTCCCTCCAACTTTTTATTTTATTTTTATGTTCAGGCCCATTGATTAGTAGAAGAAATGGTTTAATGATCATTCAAGTGTGCTTTGTCTAAATTTGCCAACTTTTAACATTCTTCCATATTTGTTTCTCTTTTTATATACATACATATACATACAGAGGGTGCCAAAAATGTATACATATTTTAAAAAAGGAAAACTATTAAAATTGTAACACTCAATATACCCATATACCGATAACAAAAAATGAATACAAGTCACGTTTGACTTTTGCAATTACAAGAGGTGCTCAAAGTGGTTACCATCAGCTTCCAGACACTTCTGATTATGGTGAACTACTGCTTGAGCAACGTTGACCAAAGTGCCCACTTCTATACATTTTTTTGGCACCCCCGGTATATATGTATGTATATATATCCATTTTTTTGCTACCCAACAAATCGACACTTTACCAGTAATTGTTTCAGCATGCATCTCTCCTAAATAACATTCTTCTAAATAACCACAGTATTATCATATTGAAGAAAAGAAAAAAGTTATTGAATATGATATTCAATAATATTGTATGGTATACATTCTATGTTCAGATTTCCATAGCTGTCCCCAAACCATCATATATTTAAACCTGTTTTTGAGATCCAGGATCCAGTCAATGTTCATACATTGCATTTGGCTCTTGTATATTTATCTTCTTTTTATCTATCCCCTTATCATTTTTGTTTTTATGACACTGATTTTTCAAAGAGCTTAGACAAATTGTCTTGGAGAATTTCCTACAGACTAGATTTGTCTCCTTGTGTTTGTTTCCTCAGGAGTAGATTCAGGTTATAGTATTTTGGCAAGAAAACTATGTAAGAGGTGGTGTGTACTTTCTGCATTAGATCTGGAGACAAATAATTTCACGTGATGCTGGGTTTGCTCATTTGGCTGACCACTATTTTTCCCCTTTGGAAATACACATTTTCTCCTTTGTAATTAGAAAGTAATCTGTAGGGTGATGGAGATCATTTGACTATCTGGTTCTCCAATAATTTTTCATCCAATGCTTTTAGCATACATTGATGATTTTCTCTCAAATCAACTCTTACAATGGGGGTTTCAAATACTCTAAAATTTTAATGTGCATACTTGTATCAGTTAGGATGCATTCAGCTGTAAGTTAAAAACAAAACAATCAGTTCAACCTAGCTTAACCATTAAAGGTTTACATTATATAACTAGCCCATGTAACTGGAATTCCAACAGTATGTGTTTCAATATTGGTGTGCATGGGAGCTATAGATATCTGAATGAAAGTTAGGCATTTCCAAGAGAAGGAGAAATGGTGGTTGGACAGGCAACTATAATGCTCACTGTAATATTTTAAAATACATTCTTCTTCTTATATCTGTCCTGTTCCCAGATAAGACAGCATACCTTAATTTCCAATTTCCTTAGCCTTATCTTATAAATTATTGTTAATTATAAGTTTAATCCCAGATTTTAAAAAATTCTAATAAAATATTATTTTGTTAAATTTAGATTTATTAACATATTAGAAATTAATTTCTTCACTGTTGTTTCTTGAATCTCATTTCTTCCTCCTGGATTTACTTTAATTTTTGCTTAAATACATCTTTCCGTAGTTCTTTCAGTAAGGGTCAATAAAGTCTTTAAATGTTTCAAAACTATCTTTATCTTATCCTCATTCTTGAATATTTATGGGTATAAAAATCCAAGTTGAGAGTCATTTTGCGTGGCTAATATCACAGTTTTTCCTTCTTGTTCTCAGTGATAAGTCCACCAAAACCTGACAGTCTTTGCTTTGTAAACAAACCAGTATTTTCTCTCATAGTTTTAAAGATTTTCTTTTTCTCTTTTATACTATAACATAGTCAAATGAGGATTTAAAAAAAATTATCTTGTATTTGGCAAACTTTCTTAATGTGAGAGCCTCTATTAAATTCTGGGAAAATTTTAGCTTCTTCTTCCACTATTTATTCTCCATTTCTAGCTATTCTTTACTTTGTACTCTGATATCTTCCCTATCTCTTTATTTCTCTTTCACATATTCTCGCTCTGTAGCTCTCTGTGCTGTAGTTTGAGACATTTTCTTTCTCTCACTTTACTAATTGTATGTTAAGCTGTGTCTTGTCTAGTTTCTTATTCATTTATTGTTTTTATTTTCAGCAATTATATTTTTTATTTCAGAGATTTTACTTGGTTCTCTTTTATATCTCTTAATCCTTATTTTAAAATCTCCTGCTTTTAAACATTTTAAGAATGAACATTTAAAAAATTTTTTCAGATTGTCCTATTATTTCTACTTCATCAGATATGAAATCTTTTATGTGTTGGTTTTGTGATGTTTCTTTCCTGGCATTAGGTTTCTCATCTGTTTATATCCTGAGTCATGGAACATACCTATACCTATACTTTGTTAATTTTGAGACTCACTATTTTGCATTTTAATATCTTTAAAATTGGAATTCATCTTTCAATTGATGTACTAAATTTTAATACCATAATTTAATTGGCGGGTTCTTTGTGGCACAAAATCACATCTTAAGATCTTAAGCACCTTCACATTGTTGTGTAACCATCACCACCATCTGTCTCTAGAACTTTTCCATCTTGCAAAATTGAAATTCTATACCCATGAAACAATTCTCCATTCCTCCTCCTGATATCCCCTGGCAACCACCATTCTGTTTTCTGTCTCTATGATTTTGACTATTCTAAGTACCTCATATAAATGGAACCACACAGTATTTGTGTTTTTCTGACTGGTTTATTTCATGAAGTTTAATGTCTTTGCAGTTCATCCATTTTTTAGCATTTGTCACAATTTCTTCTGAATAGTATTCCATTGTATGTATATACCACACTTTGTTTATCCATTCATCTGTTGATGTACACTCCTGTAGCTTACACCTTTTGGCTATTGTGAGTAATGCTGCTATGAACATGGGTGTACAAATATTTCTTTGAGATTCTGTTTTCAATTCTTTTGTATATATACCCAAAAGTGATATTGCTGAATTACATGGTAATTTTACTTTTCATTTTTTGAGGAACCACCGTACTGTTTTTCCAAAGTGCCTGCACCATTTTACATTTCTAACAACAGTGTACAAGGGTTCCAATTTATCTGCACTCTTGGTAACACTTGTTGTTTTATGTTTTTTTTTTTTTTAAAGCAGCCATTCTAATGGGTGTGAGATGATATCTTATTCTGGTTTTGATTTGTATTTCTCTAATGCTTAGCGTTGTTGAGCATTTTTTTCATGTGCTTGTTAGATATTTGTATATCTTCTTTGGAGAAATGTCTATTCAAGTCCTTTGTCCATTTTTAATTTTTGTTGTTGTTGTTGAATTGTAGGAGTGCTTTATAAATACTGGATATTATGATATCCAGGTATCCTTATCAGTTATATGATTTACAAATATTTTCTCCCATTCTGTGGGTTGTCTTTTTACTCTGTTGATTGTGTCATTTGACACACATAAGTTTTAAATTTTGATATAGTCCAACTTATCTTTTTTACTTTTGTTGTCTGTTTGCACAATGTATTTTCAGATCCAACCATATTGCTGTATGGACATCTGGTGTTCTGCTTTCAACTATAAGGTACATCTATCATATTTACTTTTCTAGTCCCCTAGTGATGGTCTCCTTGATGTCCCTAATATCCCACAACCACATCCTGCCACAGTGAATATCCTACAGGTTTTCTCGTGGAGATCTACAAAAGTTTCTGTGTCACTTATAATACTCAGGAGTAAAATGTATGGGTGATAGGGCATACACATAACTTCAGTTTCACCACTGATTGCCAGTTGTATTCTTGCAATCTCAAACTTTGGTCTTGTTTTACATCTTTAAAATATGTTATTTTTCTGAGAACTGCAGTTGCTCCCAATTTCTAGACATTTGGAGGAGGCGGGTCTATGAAATAGAATTGTTGGTATCAGAGACTGTTGAAAAGTAAATGCTTGTTTTCTTCCCTGTTCTCTAGGTTGGACTAATGTGTGTTTCCAGGAGTGGGTCTCCTATATCCAGCTGGGTATTCTTAGTATGTACGTGGTGTGCATTAAGTGGTGGGCTTTTGAGATTGGAACCTTCCTTGCAGGTTTGTCAACAGTTCAGTAGAAATCATGTGTCCAGAGCTTTTCAAGCAACATTAAGTTTTACCTCTCTTTTCTCTCCATTTCATCAGACTCTCATGGAAGTTTTCAATATAGGTTTAAGTCCTTGTATAACCATGATGATATTCAAGGTGGGTGGGGCTTTAGCTCTACTTCACTGCCGTTCATTTTGTAGATTTTAAAAGGAAGGCCACTGTGAAGAGTTTTGCCAAAGTCATGGAGTGGGAGAACAAAACCCCGAATCTAGGTCTCATATCTCTCTCAGACCATCTTCTGCTTCAGCTGATTTTTGCTAGGCAGCATGCCAAGTTTTTAAAGATATTTACAAACATAGACTGACTAATTTGGCTGTGTTTTAGACATGATCTATGTTTCTATCAGAACTATAATAATTTTGGTCATAGATATTCACCTTAGCCATCTTATTGCTAGTAAAGTAATAGAGAAAATGATAGGGATAGAGGTATGATAGAGGGATAGAGAAAATGATAGGGATAGGGATAGATAATAATTGGTATGAAAGTTTCTGTGGACACTTGAATAATCCAGTAGTCCCATAAGTTCTATATAGAGTTCCACTGCCTTTCATCCTTCCCCTCCCATATTGTGATCCTACATGTCCCTGAGGAATGACCTGCAACTCTAGGAAGCTTGTTGTTTTTTGCTTTAAACCTAATGGTTGTTCCCTGGTGCAGCAGGGTCTTGTAGATTGAACCTGTATCACATGTTAGCTGCCTGAGTTCATAGCTACTTCCTGGGAATGTATGGCTGGGGTTCTTCTTGGAACATACAGTGAATTCTTCCATTGGGTTATGCCTCTGGGGGAAGTTTTGGCTTCTCTTAAATTAAGATATATCTCAATTTCATAAGGAAAATGTCTGCTTTAATGTACTTTTCGAAATGTGTTTTGTGTGTGTGTGTGCCAACATTTCAGGACTGATTAGTGTAACAGAACGTGGAGCCAAGGCCATCATTTATCAACTGACATCCGTGGCATACGTGGTAAGAACCTCAAGAGTGAGACTCAGCATCATCTCTGCATAAACTCTTCTGGGCCATTGTCATTACATTCACTCAGCCAGTGTGTTGAATGTCCACTGTACCGTGCATTAAAGAGAGAGGAATAAACAGTACGAGAGAGAGAGAGAGACAGAGAGAGAACAGTACAGTGGCGAGAGCATGGATTTTGAAGCCAGACACACTGGGTTTGAGTCTGGGCCATGCTGCTCCCTAACTGTGTGACCATGGGCTTGTTACTTACCTTTCTGAGTCTCAGTTTTGTTATAGACAAAATGGGGAAAAAATAATACCTACTTTGCAGATGAAAATTGAATAAGATAATGCATATAAAGCAGTTAGCCTAATGCCTGGCATGTTTGTTAAGTAAATATGGAGTTTGTGCTAGGATACAGTGGTGAGTAGGATGGAGACAGTCCTTGCCTGTTTGTGGTCTGGTGTGGAGACAGAGATAAACAATGAAACAAATCAATACGAGTGTTACAAATATATGTAACATGTACTGAAAAAGAAGCAAAAAGAGACTGAAATACATAAAAGTAGATGCTGATACCTTTTTAGATAAAGTAGACAGGAACGATCCTTCTGAATTGCTATCTAAGCTGAGATGAAAAGTGAGAGCGAGCCAGCCCAGGAAGCCCAAGGGGGAGAGTTGACTGAGTAACTTGAGCAAAGCCTCCCGAATGGGAAAGCACTTGGCATGTTCAGGGACCTGAAATGGGAACCTGGCTGAGAGGCTTAGTGGGGAAAGAAGGATGTGATATTCTTTTTGCCGCCATTTAGAAGCTGACTTAGAGGAGAACAAGTGTGGGAGTGGGGAAGGCTAGACAGAGACTGTCCATCTAAGCAAGAAAGAGGCTCCTGATAGAGGAGGAGGAAAGTGGATGAATTAGTCATGTTTGTTGCGAGCACCTGGAAGGTTAGTCGCCACATTTCAGTCTCTTCCTGAAAGTCAAGGGGACATTAACCCCTTGGCAGGGCCCTAAATCCCTGAGTGGTACTTGTGACTCTAGCTGAACCTGTGTGTCAGGACTTTGTTCCCCACTTGAGTGAGTAACACGGCTTTATTTAGGAACCAGTGTCCTTCCAGAGGCCAATACTCTGGTAAGCACAGAGGTTATACAGAATAGGATAGAATTTAATAACGAACCAAGTCCCAGAGTCAATCGAGGTGGAGAAGGTCCCTGGTCCGTGAGAGACAACTGGGCCCATGACGGGTCTGAGGCAAGCTGGTCTTGCAAAGGAGAACTTTGGAGAGTCCCAGAATATCGCAGCTTGCACCTCGCAGAGGACTCTATCGGATCGCCCAGACGAACATATTGGAGGATCGTTCCTGAGTGTCTTGCTCAGAGTCTCACAGAGGATCTTAGCCAGAGCACCCAGACAGACTACTCACTGCTCTGCTCTTGAGCTCTGCTTTTATCTTTTTTCCCTGGGACTTGTTTACTTAGTTGATAACCAGAAGTTGTTTGCCAAGAGTTGTTTACCTCTTAGGTGATAACCAGAAGTTTTTTGGTGAACGTGTTTATCACTCAATTTTGTTATGCTCAGTTTCACACAAAAACATATCTTTCACTTCACTCTTATCAGTCTCACACATGTATGGCCATATTCCTAGCTCATGTCTCTACTAGTAAACACCTTGTTTTACAAACCTGAGTCCAACATATATAATATATTTTATGTGCTCTACACAATGTTGCAGAAGGAGAACTGACAGGATATGACTAGGGTTTGGTTGTAGAAGACAAGGCACTGAATGGGATGAATCACAAATGACTTGAGTTTCTGGCTTGAAGAATGGTGTGAGTGTAATGCCTTTTACCTTCAGATGCTTTTTGAATATTCCAACTCTGTACAAGTAAGTACTCCCTTTGTTTTGTTTGTTTCTTCTTTTCTTTTCTTTCCTTTTCTTTCTTTTTATTTTCTTTTTCGTTCTTTTCTTTTCTTTTAAGATCAACAGAGGCCATTTGGGCTGTGGGATTATGAGCTATTTTTGTTTCCATGTAATTTTTTTTCAATCTTAAAAATGACAATAATAATTTTAGTGGGACTTGATGTGGTCATCTGGGAATAAAAAGGAAGAGTATCTCAAAGCAAGCCACAATGTGTAGAGGACAGAAATAGAAGGAAAACCCAGCAAGAGACAGGACAGTTCAATGTGGAAAGAAGAAAATCAAGGAACGTGTTATGGGGGAAGCCAGCTACAAAGAATGATTCACAGAGGGAATGACGACTGGCTGAGGGCTGCTGAGAGGTAGCCAAAGATAAGGTTGGAAAGTATCTTTTGTTTAAAGGGTCTTTAGAGACCTTATGGAATGATGTGGAGTGAGAGCGAGATTCGAATGCACTGTTTTTCAAGGTAGGTAAAGAAGAAGAGGCTGCTGAGGTAGACAATTCTGTCTAGAGTTTGGTTGATGATAGGAAATATATGATCAAAGGAGGGTTTGCTTTTGCTTCTACTTTTAAGTAGTGATACTAGAGCTTGTTTATAGGTGTGTGGTAAACTATTAAAATTATCTAATAATTCTATCTTCAGATTTTCTGTTTTTCTACCTGTTCTGTCACAGGCTTCTTTCTTTTATTTTAGTTTTTAATTGTGGTAAAATACACATAACAAGTACATTCACAGTGTTGTGCATACAATCTCCAGAACTTTTTCATTTTGCAGAACTGAAACTGGACCCATTAAACAACTCCGTATTCCTCTTGCCCTCAGCTTCTGGGAACCACCATTCTACTTTCGGCTTCTTGTCACAGGTTTTCTTATGTTAGGGACAATGACACAATAATGAAGATTATTCCTGTGAGGAAAAAAAGCCCCAGTAGTGGTGAGCTTACAGTAAAAATTATAAAATACAAAGAAACAATCCATCGTGAGCAAGAGTTAACAAATACAACAAACGGGAAAATTAGAGTTCAAATTTGAAATGATGGCTTAATAATAAGAAAGAGAATAGAAAAGTATTATGCTTAAAAAGTCATTAAAAATAAAAGAAGGAATTGAAACCAAAAGAACAATATTTGGAAAAGAACTAGCTAGGATTTTCAAAAAGAAAATATAGCCATAGAAATTTAATACTTAATAGATACTTAAAAGATCAGTTAAAGCTGAAAAACCAAATAATGAACTTGAAGATAGATATGTGGAAGTTCCCAGAATAAAACAAAGACATGCAGATAGATGAAATTAGATATATAGATCAACCCTTGCATATATGATCAAATGATTTTTTACAAAGATGCCAAGACCATCCAATGGGGAAAGGACAGTCTTTTCAACAAATGGTCCTGGGAAAACTGCGATATCCACATGCAAAGGACTGAAGTTGAACCCTTACCTAACACTATATATAAAAATTAACTCAAAGTGGATCAAAGACCTAAGCATAAGATGTAAAACAACAAAACTCTTAAAAGAAAACATAAGGCAAAAACTTTATGACATTGACTTTGGCAGTGATTTCTTGGATATGACGCCAAAGGCACAGGCAATAAAAGAAAAATTAGACAAATTGGACTTCATGAAAAATTTTAAAATGTGTGCATCAAAAGACAATACTTTTTTTGAGGAACCACCACAATTTTTTTCATGGTAACTGTATCATTTTACATTCCAACCAACATTGCACAAGGCTTCCGTGTTTTCCACATCCTCACTAACACTTATTTTCTGTTTTTTGTTTGTTTGTTTTTAATTGTAGCCATACTAATGGGAATGAAATGGTATCTCAATATAGTTTTTTGTAATCATTCCTAATGAACAGTGATGTTGAACATCTTTTCATGTATTTACTGGCCATTGGTGTATCTTCCTTGAAGAAATATCTATTAAAGTCCTTCGTCCATTTTTGAATCAGGTTGTAGGTTTTTTTATTTTTTGTTATTGAATTTTAGGAGTTCTCCATGTATTTTGGATATTAATCCCTTATCACATATAACATTCTCAAATATTTTCTTCTATTCTGTGAGTTGCCTTTTTACAACATTATTTACAGTAGCCCAAAGGTGGAAGCAACCCAAACATCAATTGATAGATGAATGGGTAAGCAAAATGTAATATATACATATGGCAGAGTATCTCTCAGCCTTAAAAGGAAGGAAATTCTGACACACGCTACAACATGGATGAATCTTGAAGCCATTATGCTTAATGAAATAAGCCAGTCAGAAAAATACAAATACAGTATGATTCGATTTATATGAGATACTTAGAGTAGTCAGAAGTCATAACAGAAAGTAGAATGGTGGTTACAAGGGGTTTATGGAAGGGAGGAATGGAGAATTATTGTTTAATGTATATAGAGTTTCAGTTTCAAATATTTTTGAAAGAGTTATGGAGATGGATAGTGGTGATGGTTGCACAACATAATGAATACTTAAAAATCATTAAGATGGTTAAAAAATATACATATAGTTATTATGATATTATTTACTATATTCCTTATGCTGTACTTTACATCCCTATGAGTATTTTCTAACTACCAATCTGTACTTCTTAATCCCTTCCCATTTTTCACCCATTCCCCCAACCCCTCTCACGTTTGGCAATCCTCTGTATCTGTAAGTTTGTTTGTTTTGTTTACTTGTCTATCTTGTTCTTTAGATTCCACATATAAACGAAATCATATGGCATTTGTTTTTCTCTGTCTGACTTCATTCAGCATAATACCCTCTATGTCCATCCATGTTGTTGCAGATGGCAAGATTGCATTTTTTTTTTATGGCTAAGTGATATTCCATTGTATATATGTACCACTTCTTCTTTATCCATTCATCCATTCAGGGACACCCAGGCTGCCTCCATATCTTGGCTATTGTAAATAATGCTGCAATGAACATACGTATGAACACGTTCCTTCAATGTAGTGCTTTGGGTTTCTTTGGATAAATACCCAGAAGTACGATTACTGAGTCCTTTTTTGTCTCTTGTCATAGCTTTTGTTTTAAAGTCTACTTTGTCTGGTATAAGTATTGCTACCACAACTTTTTTTTTCTCAAGAAATAACTTTTTCCATCGCTTTACTTTCAGTCTGTGTGTGTTTTTCAATCTGAAGTGAGTCTCTTGTAGGCAGCATATGTAAGTGTCTTGTTTTCTTATCCATTCAGCTACCCTATGTCTTGATTTGAACGTTTAATCCATTTACATTTAAGTAATTGGTGATAGATATGTAGTTATTGCCATTTTATTATTCATATTTTTTAATCTTTGGTTTTTCTTCTTCTTCTTAAAGAAGTCCCTCTGACATTTCTTGTAATACTGGTTTGTGGTGATGAACTCCCTTAGCTTTTTCTTGACTGGGAAGTTCTTTATCTGTCCTTCAATTCTGATAGTCTTTCTGGGTAGAGTAATCTTGGTTGTAGGTGTAGGTCTTTGCTTTTCATCACTTTGAATATTTTGTGCCAATCCCTTCTGGCCGCTAGAGTTTCTGTTATGAAATAAGCTGACAGTCTTATGGGGGCTCCCTTGTAGGTAACTAACTGTTTTTCTCTTGCTGCTTTTAGGATTTTCTCTTTGACTTTAACTTTTGCCATTTTAATTATGATGTATCTTGGTGTGGGCCTCTTTGGATTCATCTTGTTTGGGACTCTCTATGCTTCCTGGGCTTGTATGTCTGTTTTCTTTACCAAGTTAGGGAAGCTTTCCATCATTATTTCTTCAAATAAGTTTTCAATTCCTTTTTCTCTCTCTTCTCCTTCTGATACCCCATATGATGCAAATGTTGGTACATGAGATGTTGTCCCTTAAACTGTCCTCACTTTTTTGGATTCTTTTTTTCTTTTTGCTGTTTGGATTGGGTGGTTTTTGCTATCTTGTCTTTTAAATCACTGATCCAATCTCCTGCTTCATCTACTCTACTGTTGAATTCCCCATAATGTATTATTTATTTCAGTTATTGTATTCTTCATCTCTGACTGGTTCTTTTTTATGTTTTTTTTTTTTTAATTTTTATTGGGGAATATTGGGGAAGAGTGTGTTTTTCCAGGACCCACCAGATCCAAGTCAAGTCATTGTTTTCAATATAGTTGTGGAGGGTGCAGCTCACTGGCCCATGTGGGAATTGAATGGGTGACCTTGGTGTTATGAGCACCGCATTCCAACCATTGAACCAACCAGCCACCCACCACTGGTGGCTCAACTCCAAGCTAAAGCCGTTGTTTCTCACTGGTCCATGTGGGAATCAACTGGCAACCTTGGTGTTATGAACACTGCGCTCTAACCACCGAGCAAACTGGCCACCACTTTTTTATATTTTCTAGCTCCATTTTTATGTTTTCTCTCTTTTTGTTGAAGTTCTCAATGAGATCATTGAGCATCCTTATAACCAGTGTTTTGAACTCTGTATTGGTAGATTGTCTCCATTTTGTTTCGGTGTTTTTTTTTTCTGGATCTTTGTTCTGTTCTTTCATTTGGGACATCTTTCTTTTTTTTTCTTTCTTTTATTCCCTTTCCCCTACTTTTCTCAGGACCTCTCACCTAATTAGATAAAAATCTATACATATTATCTACAAGCCTCAGTAGTCCTCCCTCATAAAACTCTAGATGCTTTGGAATCAAAGGTCTCAACGTCATCCCAGGCAATCACAAAAGACAAGACTTGGCAGAAAAGAGATTGGTTAACCAGTAGCAATGCCAAGCAGCATTGGCTCCTCAGACCCTTCCACAGCAAATCCACCTGTAGATGCAATGAAAAAGTCTGAGATTTGGAGATACAGCTGTGACATCTACTCCCAGAATTGCACACAAACTAATCACATACCCACAAGCTAGGTCACTTAATCTCTGGAAGCCTCAATGTCCAAATCAACTTAGAACTATTATGAATAAAGATTGCATGTGAAGCTTTGAAACTGATAAGGCACCAGATATGCTTCTATCGTATTAGTATTATTACAAAATAAACAGTGTTCATATCCAAAAACATAAAAACTGGTGGCTAGATCTAGACTTTGTTAGACATGGCCGGAGGAATGAGTTGTGGGAGACCAAAATTGGTCTATTAGAATTTATTTGACATGTTTGAGCTGCGGGAGGTCAGGCTAGAAAAGACCATAACCTTTCCAAGTAAAAAGGGATATGCAGTTTTATGGGGGGTGGTAAACAAGGTTGTTCCCCTTTCAATGCTTCAGGGGGCTTTTGTTGCATTGTCTCTAGAAACAAAGGCTTTCAGGGCATGACCAAGTCCTCCAGCTCCACACCCTGGCCCCCAGGCCTCCATCCAGACTGCCTCGGCCTACCCAGTCCCACTGATCACAAGCCCCTAGAAGACAAACAAAGTACAAAGAAAGACAGTATAAGATGGCTTCTACATTCCAGGCAGCTTCTCCAGGCCTAAGGCAAACACAAGCTGGCAAGTATAAGGTGCAAAGCAACACAAGATGGCTTTTAAGATAAGAAGGTTCCTGTTTCTGGCCTAAATATGGCTTAACAAATTCCCCCTCTGGGTTTGATAACTATTCCTAGGAAAAGGGGTGGTGGTCAGTCTTCTCTAACTGCTTCCGCTGAGCGAGGGTGTTGATCAGGGTCCCTAATTAGAGTTTTGGGTGAGGGGGTTGTAACAGTGTTCTTGTAAGAGCATGGTGAGAGCAATTTGCCTGCCGATCATTTTGACAGGCCCGAATAAAGAGTTTGGAGATTATAGGTCAGTTGGTGTATAGTCCATAAAGTCCCCCTGTCAAAGGCCAGTTCCCAGAAACTTGTCCAGCACTTAGCTGTAAGGTCTTATTACTCATGTGGTCTGTTGCTTACATTCTGTCTCCTTTGCGTACCCCATCTGACTGCAGGTATAAATGTCTGGTAGGGTGTCTGGCTGGGGTCCCTCTGGCTGGTCCAACTTCTGTTGTTTTCGTTAGTCTATGTCTGGGGTTGCTGGCTCCGGGGCCCTTTTTAGTCTAGATAGGTGAATCCAAGAAGGTATTCATAACAGTTTGGCTGCTGTGGGGGTTGTTAAGATGACCTGATATAGTCCTTCCCATTTGGGATGGAAGGGGCAGACTTGGTCTGGGAGAGCCTTCAAGAGGACCCAATCTTCCAGTTCTAGAGAAGTTGCTGGAATTTCAGTTCCATCCTGAGGTTTAGGGAGGAAGGCATCAGCATGATAGTGGAGGAGGTTCCGGGTGAGAGAAAGGGTAGGGAGGTAATCACCAAGGAGAGGTGAACAGGAAGGGGGTATATTGCCAAGGAGGAAAGGGCGACCATACCTGAGTTCAAACCGGCTGAGGAAAGTTGGAGCACCGGGGGCAGCGCAGAGGTGGGAAAGGGCAATAAGGAGGAGGGAAATCTAGTCCTGATGGAGTTCTAAAGACAGCTTGGTTAATTGAGTTTTGAGGGTAAGGTGAGCCCTTTCTACCTTTCCAGAAGATTGGGGATGATACGGGATGTGCAGTCGCCATTGAATACCAAGAGAGGTGGCAAATTGTTGGGTGATTTGGGAAATAAAACTAGGACCATTGTCACTCTGGATGGTTGAAGGGAGGCCAAAATGGGGGATAATGTGGTGGAAGAGGGCATGTGCGACTGTGGAGGACTTTTCCAGACATGGCGGGAAAGACTTCCAGCCATCCAGAGAAAGTATTCAGGAAAGTGAGGAGATAACGGTATTGGCAGATGCGTGGCATATGAGTCAAATCAATTTGCCAATCTTGGCCAGGAATGTGGCCACGGGCCTGATGGGCTGGGAAGGATTGGGGAGGCTGAATGGCCCCTGGGGGGTTGTAGAGGCGGCAAATAGAACAAGCTTGGGTGACATGGGCTAAAAGGGAAGAAAGACGTGGGTAAGTGATAAAGGGATGTAAGAAAGTGAGTACGGTCTATGTCCAATGTGAAGAGAGTTGTAGAAAGCCGTAAGGATATCTAAAGCCTGGCTATCGGGAGGGATTAGTTTGCTGGCGGAGGTAAGCCAGGGGCTCTCCCAAATGGCTCCCTGACTGGTAAGGGAAGTAATTTCATGGGAAGTGTATGTGGGCTGAAGGTTAGGGATGGCAAGGACTTGGGTAACAGGCTCTCGAGAGCCAACGAGGGCAGCCCAGCGTGCCTCCCTATCAGCCTTGTTGCTACCAATGGCTACAAGGCCAGAGCTCCTTTGGTGTCCCCTGCAGTGTATAATGGAAACACGAGTGGGGAGTTGAAGAGCCTCAATAAGCTTGAGGATTAAGGGGCCATGGGCTACAGAGGAACCTTGGAAGTAAGGAAGCTGTGTTCTACCCAGATTGCAGCAAGGGAAGGGATAATATGAAAGGCATATTTCGAGTCTGTATAAATGTTGACAGAGCATCCTTTGGCTAGGCTTAGGGCACCGATAAGGACAATAAGTTCAGCCTTCTGAGCAAACGTGTTGGAAGGGAAAGGGGAAGATTCATAGGCAGAGGTAACAGCTTAGCCTGAATAGTGTTCTCCATTTTAAATGTAATGACCTGTCAACAAACCAGGTGTAGTCGGGATCAGAAAGGGGTTGTCAGAAAGGTCAGGGCAAAGAAGCCAGGAAGATTCAAGTTCCTCAATGCAGGAATGAGATACAGAGGTGGAAGTAGGAAGAACTATGGAGGGATTAAGGGCAGGTGACTGGAGAAGAGCAGTGTGGGAAGAGGTCAGAAGTTGATAATGAGTAAGATGAGAAGAGCTAAGAAAGGAAGGAGCTTTATTATTACTGAATGGGGTGAGAAAACAGTGACAGGTTGAGCGTAAATAAGTTTGGAAGCCTCTAAAGTGAGGAGGGCAGAGGCGGTGAGGGCACGAGAGAGGGGGACAGCCCCGGGCAGTGGGGTCTAGTTGTTTGGATAGGTAAGTGATAGCTTTGAGATCAGGGCCTGATTTCAAACCCAAGAGGCCTAGAGCAAGCCCCCGAGATTCATGTGTGTATAGGAAGAAAGGCTTAGTCAGGTCAGGTAAAGGAAAGGCAGGGGCAGAAATGAGAGCTGTCTGGAGTTGAGGAAAAGCAGTGGTGTTCTCTGAAGTAGGCAGGAGAGGTTCCTGGAGGGGACCAGCAGCAGTCTGGTAAAGGGGTGTGGCAATGAGGCCAAAATTGGGGATCCAAATGCAAAAATATCCAACTAAGCCAAGGAAAGAGAGAAGATCCTCTTTAGTGGAGTGGAAGGGGATAGAGCGAATGAGCGTTTTGTGTTCTGTAGTGATTTCCCGGTGATCTAGGGGAAGGCAAAATCCTAGATAGGTGACGGATGAGGTGGAGAGTTGGGCCTTATAGTGGGATACATGATAACCTAAGGAAGCCAGATAATTAAGGAGCAGGTGGGTATGGGAAGTGGAGATATTATGTGTAGGGCTACAAAGGAGGAGATCATCAATGTATGGGAGAATCGTAGAGCCAGGAAGGGAAAGGGAGGTTAGGTCTTGAGCTAAGGCCTGGCTAAAAAGATGGAGGCTTTCCCTAAAGCCCTGAGGGAGGACTGTCCAAGTTAATTGTTGAGAAAAGTTGGTATCAGGATCAGTTCAGGTAAATGCAAATAGGTCCTGGGAATTGGGGCATAAAGGAATAGAAAAGAAAGCATCCTTAAGGTCAAGGACAGTAAACTATTGAGTGTCAGAAAATATGAGGGATAAAAGGGACATGGATTGGGATCTACAGGGTGGAGGGGAATAACTGCCTCATTTATAATTCAAAGGTCCTGAACAAAGTGGTATGTCCCGTCCGGCTTCTTGACTGGGAGAATAAGAGTGTTGTAAGGGGAAGAAGCTGCAGGGAGAATCTTTGCCTGGAGGAACTTAGATATTAGAGGCAATAGGATATTGAGCTTTAGTGGGGAAGTGAGTGGGATCTCTGAGTAAGATAATAAGAGGTGGCTGGTGAGTGGCGATAATGGGTTGGGAGGTATCCCACATTGAGACGTCAATGTCAGGTGGGTTAGAAGAGGAAAAAGGGGTGGCTTCTGGGGGTGATTCTGCTAGCAAACCAAGAAAAGTGGTAGTGGAAGAAAGGGTATATAGAGTAACAGTGGAATTCATTGGGAAACTGACCTTAAAATGGTTCCCTGCCATGTGGAACTGAGCTAAAATGGTGGCCCCAGCAGAGAGAGAAGTCCCCAGCCTAAGCCCCAGCCCACTTCCACATAACACCCTCCAAGCCACACCTTCAGCCAATCACCAGACAACACCTACCCTTTCCCCAACTCAAGGAAGTCCCCAACCCATAAAAACCTGCTCAAAACCTTGCTAGGGGCTCAGTCTTTTGGGAAGGATCCTGCTGAGCCTGCCAGCATAATAAAGCTGACTCTCCTAACTCTCTGAGCGCCGCTTGGGTTCTTTCCGGTCTTGGATTCTGCAACATTTGGTTCCCTGACCAGGAACCCAACCACGCTGGCCCCTTGAGCCACCAGTTTGGGCAGAGGCGGGCTGCAGGGTGGCGGGAGAGCCAAGACAGGGCTAGGCGCGCCCTGCTGATTTCGGCAGGCACAGGACCAGTGACCTCCCGCTGGCTCCGGCCCATGGCTCCCTGCCAGACCCCAGTAGGGAGAAAGGATAGACAGCCAACCAGGACATCGGACACGGTAAGACCCCAGGGCCAGGACCCAGTTAGGCCTGCCTAAGGGCAGAAGGGGAGCCTGATCACCTCCCGCTGAGTCCCACTTCAGACTCCAGTTAGGGCTGTTCCGGGGAAGGGCCTCTTTCCTCCCTGAATGAGTGTGTGTGTGCTTGGTCTCGAATGGGATTCTGTGTGGATCCACAACCTGTCAGCTATGGAACCCGAGTGAGCCCCAACCTGCATTTCCGTGGTGGCATTGAAAGGCATAATGGTGATTTGCACTCTCGGAGTGCGACCTGGCCTGGGGTTTATACAGGCACACCTTAGCCAAGACGCACCTTAAGTTCCCGCAAGGGAAACGGCCAGGCAGGCGCCTGATTGAAACCCTTCCCTTGTCCGCGTGACACCGAACATCATGGGAGGGAAACACGAGAAGCCCACGGTTCTAGATTGCATGTGAAAGAATTTCAGGAAAGGTTTCGGAGGCGATTATGAGGTCAAAATGACCTCCGGATGTCTCTGTGCTTTATGTGAGCTGGAGTGGCCAGGTTTTGACGTGGGATGGCCCCCAGGAGGCACTCTTGACCTCTCCACGATTCGCCGAGTCTACGTAGTTGTCACCGGGACCCCAGGACATCCAGACCAGTTCCTTAAGTTGACTCGTGGTTGGAAATAGCCCAAACCCTTCCTCCCTGGGTGCAGTTCTGCTCCAATAGTAAGGAACAGTCCAGGATCTACGTTGCATGGAACCCACGAGGCCACGCTTAGAAAGACATGGCTAAGGCCATTTACCAGGGGGACGCTGACGAAGAGCCGCCACCACCTCCCTAAGCAACACAGCCAACGGCTGGTGTGGCCCCACCGCTTCCAGACACTCTGCTTCCAGCCTCAGCCTCCCCATGGTCCCAACCCAATCAGCCCGGAGCCCGACTTCATAGGATTAGTGGGAATTGAGTCGGACTAAAGAGGACTGGGCTTGTTCGAACTCAGCCCCCACGAGCCCACGGTTGATTTAGATGTAGGGGGCCAAACAGTGACTTTTATGGTAGATACTAGAGCAGAACACTCAGTAGTCACCACGCTTGTGACACCGCTCGGGGACCGCAGAGTCACCATAATGGAAGCCAGTGGGTATCAAGCTAAGAGCCGGCTGTTCTGCCAGGCCAGGACTTATATATTAGGAGGACACACTGTGTCACATGAGTTTCTCTACTTACCAGACTGTCCAATCCCCTTCCTTACTAAATTAAGGGCCCAAGTCTTCTTCGGACCATCAGGCCAAGCCACCATGTCTCTGCAGCCTCCGGCAGAAGGATTTAGTCTGTCTATCACCACCCCGAGGGAAGAAGAGTGGAGGCTCTATGGACTGGCAGTTTAGAACAGAACCCAGAAGGCTACAGAGCTGATTTCCTGGAAGTTTGGGCAGAAGATAATCTGCCCGGGCTGGCAAAACATAAGGCCCCAATTTTGGTGGAGCTAAAACCCGGAGCTCAACCCCAACAGCTACGCCAATATCCCATCTCCAAGGAAGCCTGCGCAGGGATCCAAAAACACCTCGCCCGTCTCAGAGCAGTAGGGATACTCGTAGAGTGCCAGTCACCATGGAGTATGCCCCTCCTGCCGGTAAGGAAGCCTAATGGAGAATACCGGCCAGTACAAGATTTAAGAGTGGTGAGCCAAGCTACGGTTTCCCTACACCCCATAGTCCCAAATTCATATACTCTCATCAGTCAGCTGCCCCTGGAAGCCGGATGGTTCACCTGCCTGGACCTGAAAGATGCATTCTTCTGCATTCGGTTGGCACCTTAGAGCCAATCACTGTTCGCCTTGAATGGACTGAACCTGATACCGGCCGGCAGCTCCAGCTGACATGGACTTGGCTCCCATAGGGCTTCAAAAACCCCCCAACCCTCTTTGGGGAAGCACTAGCCTCAGATTTAGCCACCCTCCCTTGAGAAGAATACCGCTGCACTCTATGGCAATATGTGAATGATCTGCTCTTAACCTGTGCCACTGAAACCGAGTGCCAAACCGCGACGCAGGCACTTCTGTCCCACTTAGTCAAGACGGGGTATAGTCTCCTGGAAGAAAGCCCAGCTCTGCCAAAAACAGGTACAATACTTGGGCTTTGTCATCTCCAAAGGACAGCGGGCCCTCAGCACCGAGCGGAAGAAAGTCATCACCTCTCTCCCTCGACCCACTAACCAGAGAGCGCTCCGTGAGTTCCTCGGAGCCGCTGGCTTCTGCTGGATCTGGATTCCTGGCTTTTCAGCAATAACCCATTCCTTATGTGAGGCTCTAGTTGGTCAAGTAAAGGCCCCCATTATACGGACAGAAGATCAAGAAAACGCTTTCCAGCAGCTCAAGAACTCACTTGGACAGGTCCCAGCCCTCGGGTTACCTGATGCTAAGAGGCCATTCCACTTATTCGTCCATGAGAGAGACAAAATAGCCTTAGGACTACTGGCCCAAAGAGTTGGACCATGGCTCTGTCCCACTGCCTACCTCTCAAAGAAATTAGACCCTGTAGCAGTGTGTTGGCCACCATGCTTGCGGGCCCTAGCAACCACTGTGATTCTCATCAAAGAGACAGACAAGCTCACCTTAGGCCAAAGACTCATAGTTAAAGTACCCCACTTGGTCACCACCTTAATGAACAGTCAAGGACCCCGATGGCTGTCGAATGCATGGCTGACTCAGTATCAAGGGCTACTACTGGAAAACCCTCAGATCTCATTAGAAACTGTGCACACCCTGAACCCAGCCACTTTCCTGCCAACCGAGGACGGGAATCCAGAACATGACTGTACAGAAGTTATCAACGATCTGGTCTATCAATGGTCTGGTCTATGCCACCAGACCAGACCTCTGGGACAGCCCACATCTAACCTGGACCTTACTCTATATACTGACGGCAGCAGCTTCCTGAGGGATGGAAAACGTCATGCGGGGTATGAAGTAACCACCACAGATGAGGTACTCGAGGCAGGGGCACTCCCGTCGGGGTGGTCAGCCCAATGGGCAAAATTGTGGGCACTAATAAGAGCCCTCACTCTATCTGAGGGCTGGAAAGTCAACATCTACACTGACTCTCCGTATGCCTTTGCTACCGTCCATATCCATGGGGCTATATACAAGGACAGGGGCCTTCTGACCGCGGAGGGAAAAACTATTAAAAATAAACAAGAAATCCTTAAGCTCCTACAAGCCATTTGGTGGCTCACCTAGAGGCCTGTGATTATCCATTGTTGGGTAACAGGTTGTGGTTATCCATTGTTGGGGCCACCAGAGGGGCAATGAGCCCTCAGCAGTCGGGAACAGGCTCGCCGACACCACGGCCAAGTCAGCGGCCATGGGAAGCCCTAGTGAATTACTCTTGGTCACTGACATTACCACCATATCCCTCCCGCGGTACACAGAAAAAGAATTCCGATGGGCAAGATCAAAAGGTTGCCACAAGGGTGGTGGCAACCACCCAATGGAAGTCTCTTCATCTCGGCCCTGCTGGGTTCTCAAGTAACCATTGAATACCACAAGTTAACCCACTTAGGAAAAACTGCTCTCGAAGGCCTCCTAGCCAAAAACTTCTACATTAGCTGGCTGTCAGCTCTCTGCAAGTCCATCGGAGAACGCTGCCTCACTTGTGCAAAGAACAATCCAAAGTTCGGTCCCAGCCCTATTCCCGGGATCCAAAGGAGCGGAGCTGCGCCTTTTGAAGACCTCGAAGTCGACTACACCGACATGACAAGCTGCTGTGGTATTAAGTATTTACTGGTCTTGGTCTGTACCTACTCTGGGTGGGTCGAAGCTTTCCCCACTCGGACTGAAAAAAGCCTCAAAGTAGCTAAAGTCCTCCTCAGGGAAATCATTCCCCATTACGGGATTCCACTTTCCATACACAGTGACAATGGGCCAGCCTTCATAGCAGAGCTTCTCCAGACAGTAGCCAGAGCTATGGGCATCAACTGGAGGCTCTGTACAGCTCACAGACCACAAATCTCAGGGAAAGTTGAATGCATGAACCGTACCCTCAAGGAAACATTAGCTAAACTCCACCAGGAGACCTCCCTAGGGTGGGTGGACCTCCTACTGCTAGCTATCCTATGGGGCACGCTGCACCCCTGGCAAATCTGGATTCTCTTCCTTTGAAATTATGTTCGGGAGGCCCCCTCCCCTGCTAACCAGTCTCCCTGGTGACATTCGCCAGCTGGGGTTTTCCAGCCTCCAAAAACAGATGGCCACACTAGGCAAGGTCCTCACAGATGTACGTGCTTACATTCTGGAAAGAGTCCCCATTTCCCTCGTTACCCCGGTACACCCCTTTACCCCAGGAGATCAGCTCTGGGTCAAAGATTGGAAACGCGAACCTCTCTGGCCCAGGTGGACAGGCCATCATACTGTAATACTCATTACTCCCACTGCTCTTAAAGTTTCAGGCATTGTCCCGTGGATCCATCACACCCGGGTTAAAAGAGCCCAGCCAGAGACCGATGCCTGGACCGCCCGGCCTGTCCACTCCGTCTGACCATCAAGAAACAGCCCGGATGAGCCTTGCCGTCATCTGCCCGGCCTCCATCTTAGCTGTTATTGGATTCCTATTGTTTCTAGCCTTTGCTGGTCTCATGCATCCTCCCTACCGAGCTGAGCACCACTGGAAAAGGGACTGTTAGGTTCTACTTCCTGTTCTGGGCTGCTTGTCTCCTCTCCCTAACCTGTTTTAGGCAGTAACCATGATTTGGCTTTTTCTCATACTATCTCTTCCCCGGGAAGGAGTCACGACCTCCCATTCCTGTCCCTCAGGCTGCTGGGAAATATTCGCTGGCCACCCAACCTTCTAGTACTTACGTTTCATAGAGACCTCCGTCACCCATCGGGCTACAGCCCGGATCCTTGCCCTATGGGGTTATCGCCCTCTTAGCTAATATGATGATCTCTAGTTGTTACCAATTACGATCATCAAGAGGGGGGACATGATGGGGAAACTAACCTTAAAATGGTTCCCTGCCATGTGGAACTGAGCTGAAATGGTGGTCCCAGCAGAGAGAGAAGCCCCCAGCCTAAGCCCCAGCCCACTTCCGCATAACCCCCTCCAAACCACACCTTCAGCCAATCACCAGACGACACCTACCCCTTCCCCAACTCAAGGAAGTCCCCAACCCATAAAAACCTGCTCAAAACCTTGCTAGGGGCTCAGTCTTTTGGAAAGGATCCCACTGAGCCTGTCGGCGTAAAAAAGCTGACTCTCCTAACTCTCTGAGTGCCGCTTGGGTTCTTTCCGGTCTTGAATTCTGCAACAGAATGAAACTTGGAGAGAATGTCCCTCACTAAAATAGGAGTGAGACAATGAGACAAGAGTAGGAAGGAATGAGTAAAAGGGTGTCCCTCTAGGAAACATAAAAGGGGTGGGTAGCCATGGGGTGAGAAAGTATCCCATTGATGAGAGAGGGAGAGAGCTTGCCCAAAATTTGGGGAGTGCCGAGTAAGTGGCCCCTGTGTCTAGAAGGAAAGAAATGGCCTCATCGGCAACTAGGAGAGTTTCCCGCGGTTCTGTCATGCATATGGTGAAGGTGGAGACCTGTGATGGGACCGGGCCCCTTCAATCTTCATTGGTGCTGAGGATCCCCAGAAGGGAAAGATTTTTCGCATCTGTGGGTGCTGTGACAGGCGTGGTGTTTGGCTGGGGCCAGGAAGTGGATGTTCCTGAGCCTTGAGAGGCTCGAGAGCAATGCGACTCCCATTGGCCACCATGGCCGCATAGGGCGCAAGGTTTAGTAGGAGGCCTTGGGTTAGGGCAAGAACCACTCCAGTGTCCCGGGAGGCCACATTTAAAGCAGGTACCTGGTTGATTAGGCTGCACAGAGGTTTGGGGTCCTGGGTTTAACCCCTGGGGCCAGCCTGGCCTAACAGCCTGGGAAACTGCTACAGCTACCATCTGTAAGGCCTGAGTATGGGCCTGTCAACTCTCCTCGTTTCAATTGTTGAAGACCTTAAAGGCCAGTTCTAAAAGATCTGTTTGGGGATGTAGGGACCGTTCTCTAGTTTCTGATGCTTCCTACGAGTATAAGAGGCCGACTGAGATGAAAAGCATGGCTAAGAGAGCTCTGCCATGTGGAGAGTCAGGATTAATGTTAGTTTAGGTTTGTAGGGCCTCTGAAAGGTGGGAGAGAAAAACAGCTGGGTTCTCATGGTGATCCTGGTAGTTTTCCCTAACTTTTTCATAATTGACAGCTTTCTGAATGGCTGCCTTCATGCCCTGAAGGAGACAATTAACCACATGGTCTCTCTTTAGGTGGTCTGGATTGGGCTGGGGATGAGTTTGGTAATTTTCATTAGGATCCTGGGTAGGAACGGCTGTCTCCCCAGGGGGATAGATGCTATTATTTTGGTGATGCATGGACTCTGCTACTTCCCTAGCTTTTTGAATGATATAATCCTTTTCATCAGAGTTAGTACATGTGGAGAGAATAATATAGATGTCCCGCCAAGTAAGGTTATAGCTAAGGATGAAGTATTTGAACTCTTTAGTAAAGGGGGAAGGATCAGAAGAAAAGGAGCCTACCTTAGATTCAGTCTGACTCAGGTCTGTCATTGAGAAAGGGACATGGACCTTCACAGGGCCTTCAGTGCCTGCCACTTCCCTGAGAGGCATCTGAGTGGCTGGGGGTGCGTAAGGTTGCCTGGATCGGGTATGAGGAGGGAATAAAGGTCGGGAGCAGGTGGGGCAGTAGTGGAGGAAGCATTGGGTGGTGACGTGCAGGCAGCGGGTTGACATGGTGGGGGGATTTGAACTAACAGAGGTCGAGGGAGGAGAGGAAAAATCAGGGGAGTCAAAAGGATCTGGATCAGGATTAAGAAGTGAAGGCTCTGGAGCAGAGGGTGAAGAAGAGGCTGAAGCTAAATCTAAGAGGCGTGATTCACCCTTAAGTGGGAAATGAGATAAGTCCCATCACAGCTCAAAGAAATCCAAGAGGTGGGGGACCTCACTCCATTTACCCTGCCAGCAGAGGAGGTTGTCTAAATCTTGGAGAACATCAAGGTCAAGAGTTCCTGTAGGTGGCCAGGATTTGCCATTATCAAACTTATATTGTGGCCAGACCACAGTTGAAAAGGAAATAAGGTGTTTAGCCTCTAAAATGGGGGTAAAGTCTTCTCTTAATGCGGTCCAAAAGGATCTCCAAAGGAGAGCCCCTGGGGTAAGAGGAAGAGCCAGAGCCCATAATGAAGGAGGGAATAGGGGGCAAAAGGAGGTAAAGTCTAGACCCTCTTAATCACCCAGAAGGAAAATGGAAAACTGCAGGGCGTCCCGCTGTCGGTTTCCTCAGGTCTGGTGGAGGGAAAGAGTGCAGACCAGGGCACGCGTCCCTGCCAATGGCTGACCCAGGGGCCTGGCCCCAGGAGACAGTCAGGCCTAGTGCTAGGTCTTGTATTGGTTGGCAAATCTGACTGAGTCAGAGGGTGAAAGATGAAAGACTTACCTAAGTCGTCCGCTGAAGAGTAGATGAAGGTGGCCCCCCATATGGGCCACCAAATTGTTAGGCATGGCCAGAAGGATGACTCGCAGAAGACCAAAATTAGTCTATTAGAATTTGTTTGGAGTGTTTGAGCTGCAGGAGGTCAGGCTAGAGAAGACCATAACCTCTCTGAGCAAAAAGAGGAGGGGGTAAATGAAGTTGTTCCCTCTTCAATACTTCAGGGGGTTTTCGTTGCATTGTCTCTAGCAACAAAGAGTTTGGGGGCATGACCAAGTCCTCCAGCTCCACAACCTGGCCCCCAGGCCTCCGTCCAAACTGCTCAGACCCACCATGCCCGCTGATCACAAACCCCTAGGAGACATACAAAGTACAAAGCAAGACAGGATAAGATGGTTTCTACATTCCAGGCGGCTTCGCCAGGCCTAAGGCAAACACAAACCGGCAGGTACAAGGTACAATGCAAGACAAGATGACTTTTAAGATAAGAAGATTCCTGGCCTAAATATAGCCTAACACTCCCCTGTTGTAGATGAGCCTTGGTTGCTGTTTGTATGTCAGTGGGAGGGATTGACCCTCAGGCTGATCAGTTGTGAGAACTGGCCTCGTTACAGTGGAGTAGTTGTGGAGCGGGATTCACTTTAGCAGAGCGCTGACGCCTGGCCAGTCTGCCCTTTGTGTGTGCCACCCTCCAAAGCATCCAGGTGGTGCTCAGGCTCAGTTTCAAGCCATCAACCAGGGATGCTGGCCCTAGGGTGTTCTGGGAGGGGCCCTGCTGCAGGCCAATTTTAGCCACAGGAAGTTCCTGCTTGGGGCCACATGGAATGAGCCACAAAACAATCCGCAGATGGCTGCTAGCCATGCCGGGCTTGGAGGTGCCTGGGAGAGGCTAAACTGCAAACCAAGTCTGGATGCTGCTAGTGCCAGGCTTGGGTCTGCTTAGCAAAAGGGATGGTGCAGGCCGAGGCCAGATGCTGTTTATCAACCAGCCCTGCCCATGCACCTAAGAGACTCTCTAAATAAAGAGCCTTGCAGACTTCCAGCTGGGGGCAACAGGTCTAGGGGGCCCTGGGCCATCTGCTAAGCTGCCCCAGGCCCAATAGTAGTGGTAGCTGGCCTTGGTTCACAGCAAGGCCACCATGCACACCTCCAGGTCCAGCACAGGCAGCAACTAATCACACACAGCTTTGTAGCTCCTACCAGATAGCTTTGGGCTGGTCACACATAAGGCTGAAATTGGCCTGCACAGGAGCCCCTCCCACAAGACACCAGAAACAACAAACATAGATGTCAGCTCCAAACCACAGCAGAGCACTACCTGGTTAGCCCCACAAGTGACACATCGAAAGGGTGGTCTCAACAGACACAAGAGCCTGCTGAGGGTAAATCCCCCTCTGAGGGGTCAGCTCCCACATAGCAGCTCATGTACTGTGTGGATTGCCAATCCTCACAGCCAGTCAGCCTGGGAGTCAGTCCTACCCACTGATGCACCAAAAGCAATCAAGGCTCAATTGCAATAGGAGAATACACACAAAGGACACTCCTGGAACACATGCACAGGTGATCAGAGAAAGGGCATCACTGGACGACATACTACATAAGACCACCTGGCAAAGACTGAGAGACATAAAATGTCTACCTAATACATAGAAGCAAAGAGAGAGAGGCAGCCAGAATTAAGAAACAAAAACCAAATAAAAGAACAGGAGAAGCTTCCAGAAAAAGAACTAAATGAAATAGAGACAACCAACCTACCAAAGACACTGGTTATAAGAATGTTTAAGGAACTTAATAAGGACTTCAACAAAGAGATAGTAAGCATAAAGAAGGACATAGAAACCATAAAAAAAGAACCAGTCAGATATAAAGAATAAAATAACTGAAATGAAGAATACACTAGAAGGAATCAACAGAAAATTAGATGAAATAGGGGATTGAATCACTGATTTAGAAAATAAGGTAGCAGAAAACACCCAATCAGAACAACAAAAATATAAAGGAATTTTTTAAAAAAAAGATATTTGAAGGGACCTTTGGGTCATCAAGTTTAACAACATTTGCATCATAGGAGTACCAGAAGGAAAAGAGAGGGAGAAAGGGATCAAGAACCTATTTGAAGAAAGAATGATGGAAAACTTCTCTAACTGGCAAAGAAAACAAATATACAAGCCTAGGAAGTACAGAAAGTCCCAACCAAGATGAACCCAAACAGGCCCACACCACGACACGTTATAATTAAAATGGCAAAGATTAAAGACAAAGAGAATCCTAAAAGCAGCAAGCGAAAGACAACTAGTTACTTACAATGGAGCTCCCACAGATTGTCAGCTGATGCAGTCGGAGAGAAAATAAAACATTCTACAAACACATACTGGAAAACAAAAGAAAGACCTCTTCCTATCAACCTGTTGCAAAACCCTCTCCTGTGGATGTCTAGGAAGAGACCCCAACAGCTCAGAAAGAAAGTGAAAAGTCTCCAGAAAATGAACTTAAAGATATGGAAATATGTGACTTAAATGACAGAGAATTCAAGATTGCAGTTCTGAAAAAACTCAACAAGATGCAAGAAAACACAAAGGCGGTTTAATGAACTCAGAAACACAATCAAAGAACATGAGCATTTTACCAAAGAGATTGAAATTTTAAAAAAGAACCAAATAGAATTTCTGGAGATTAAGAACTCAATAGAAGAAATTAAGAATGAAATAGCTTAGGTAGTAGAGTTGACCAGATGAAGGAAAGAATCAGTGACATTGAAGATAGAAACCTGGAAATGACACGGATGGAAGAAGAAAGAGACTTGAGACTTAAAAAAAATAAAAGAACTCTACAAGGACTTTCTGACTCCATCAGAAAGAACAATATAAGAATAATGGGCATACCAGAAGGAGAAGAAAGAGAGAAGGGAACAGAGAGTATATTCAAACAAATAGTCAATGAGAACTTCCCGAACTTGTGGACAGAACTGGATCCTCGAATCCAAGAAGCAAATAGAACACCTAATTACCTCAATCCCAACAGGCCTTCTCCAAGGCACATTGTATTGAAGCTGTCAAAAATCAACGACAAAGAAAGAATCCTCAAGGCAGCCAGAGAATAGAAGACGGAAACCAACAAAGGAAAGTCTATTAGACTATCATCAGATTTCTCAGCAGAAACTCTACAAGCCAGGAGTGAGTGGAATCAAATATTCAAACTATTAAAAGAGAGAAATTATGAGCCAAGAATAATATATCCAGCAAAGATATTCTTTAGATATGAAGGAGGAATAAAGACCTTTCCAGACATACAGAAGCTGAGGAAATTTTCTAATATACGACCTGCACTACAAGAAACACTAAAGTAGGCTATTCGACTACCATCAACAGGGACAATTTGTGGCAACCAAAACATAAAAAGGGGGAGAATAAAAGCCTGAACTGGAATATGGGAATGGAGAAAGTAGGCATGCTGTAGAAAATGGAATACTCTAAATATCAGACTTTCTTTTACATAAACTTATAGGTAACCACTCAGAAAAAAAAATCCAGAACTGAAATATATACCGTAATAAAAGAAGAAATAGAGGGAAACATTATAGAATACCACCACACAGAAATAATAGACAACAACAAAAAGGCAAAGAAACAATAGAGGCACAGTCTTACCAGAAAACTAAAGATAGAATAATTGGAAATCCTCACATATCAATAATCACCCTAAATGTAAATGGACTGAACTCACCAATAAAAAGGCACAGAGTAGCAGATTGGATCAAACAACTAAACCCAACCATATGCTGTCTCCAAGAGATGCATCTCAGGTACAAGGACAAGCATAGACTCAAAGTGAAGGGGTGGAAATTGACACTCCAAGCAAATGGTATCCAGAGAAAATCAGGTGTAGCTATACTGATATCAGATGAAACAGACTTCAGGGTGAAAAAGGTAGCAAGAGACAAAGATGGACATTTCATAATGGTAAAGGGGACTGTACAACAAGAAGACATAACAGTCATCAATATTTATGCCCCCAATCAGGGAGCACCGAAATATACCAAGCAACTACCAACAGAACTAAAGGGAGAAATTGACCAAAACACAATTATACTAGGGGACCTAAATACGTTATTGACAGCTATGGATAGATCATCCAAACAGAAAATAAATAATGAAATAGCAGCCCTAAATGACACATTAGATGAAATGGACATAATTGACATTTATAGAGCACTTCATCCTAAGACATCAGACTATACATTTTTTTCTAGTGTACATGGAACGTTCTCAAGGATAGACCATATATTGGGACATAAAACTAACCTGAGCAAATTTAAGAAGATTGAAATCATACCAACCATATTCTCTGATCACAGGCTTTGAAATTGGATATCAACTGCAAAAAGAAAGCATGAAAAACCACAAATACCTGGAGATTAAACAACACACTTTTAAAGAACAACCGGGTCAAAGAAGAAATTAGAGAAGAGATCAAAAGATACATAGAAACAAATGACAATGAAAATACATCCTACCAAAATTTTGGGGATGCAGTGAAAGCAGTTTTAAGAGGGAAATTTATATCATTACAGGCCTATCTCAAGAAACAAGAAAAATCCCAAATAAATAACCTCACGTGACACCTTAAAGAACTAGAAAAAGAAGAACAAATGAAATCCAAGGTCAGCAGAAGAAAGGAAATAATAAAAATCAGAGCAGAACTAAATGAAATAGAGAACAAAAAGACAATAGAAAAAATTAATGTGACAAAGAGCTGGTTCTTTGAAAAGATTAACAAAATTGACAAACACTTGGCTAGGCACACTAAGATAAAAAGAGAGAAGACACTAATCAAATCAGAAATGAAAAATGGGAAGTTATCACAGATGCCACAGAAATACAAAAGATCATCCAAGAATACTATGAAGGACTATATGCCACCAAATTCAATAACTTAGAAGAAATGGACAAGTTCTTGGAAACATGTAGCCCTCCTAGGCTGAACCATGAAGAACTGGAAAATCTAAACAGACCAATCACCAGTAACGAAATTGAATCAGTCATCCAAAACCTTCCCAAAAGCAAAAGTCCGGGACCAGATGGCTTCACTAGTGAATTCTACCAAACCTTCAAAGAGGATCTAATACCAATCCTGCTCAAACTCTTCCAAAAAATTGAAGAAGAGACAGTACTCCCTAACTTATTTTATGAGGCCAATATTACCCTGATACCAAAACTTGGTAAGGACAACACAAAAAAAGAGAACTACGGACCAATATCTCTGATGAATACAGATGCAAAAATCCGAAACAAAATTCTAGCAAATCGAATACAACAATGCATTAAAAAGATTATTCATCAGGACCAAGTGGGGTTCAGCTCAGGGGCACAAGGAAGGTTCAACATATGCAAATCCATCAATGTGATACATCACATAAACAAAATAAAGGACAAAAATCATATCATTATATCAATTGATGCAGAAAAAGCATTTGACAAGATACAACATCCATTTATGATTAAAACACTTCATAAAATAGGTATAGAAGGAAAATAACTTAACATAATAAAGGCCGTCTATGACAAACCCTCAGTGAATCTCATAATTAATGGTGAAAAACTGAAGCCCTTTGCTCTACGTTCAGGAATATGACAGGGCTCTCCTCTGTCACCTCTGCTTTTCAGCATAGTGTTGGAAGTCCTTGCCAGAGCAATCAGGCAAGAGAAAGAAATAAAAGGCATCCAAATTGGGAATGAAGAAGTTAAATTGTCACTCTTTGCAGATGACATGATGCTATATATAGAAAACCCTAAAGACTCCACCAAAAAGCAATTAGAAATAATCAACAAATACAGTAAAGTTGCCAGCTACAAAATCAATGTACAAAAGTCCATTGCATTCCTATATACTAACAATGAAATCTCAGAAAAATAAATTAAAAAACAATTCCTTTTGCCATTGCAGCAAAAAGAATAAAATACCTAGGAATAAACTTAACCAAGGATGTGAAAGACCTATATGCTAAAAACTACAAGACATTTTTAAAAGAAATTGAAGAAGACACAAAGAAATGGAAAGACATTCTGTGCTCATGGATTGGAAGAATTAACATAGTTAAAATGGCCATATTACCCAAAGCAATATACAGATTTAATGCAATCCCCGTCAAAATCCCAATGGCATTTTTTAAAGAAATACAATCAAAAAAATCATGAGATTTGTTTGGAACCACAAAAAACCCCAAATAGCCAAAGCAATCTTAAGAAAAAAGAACAATGCTGGAGGTATCACACTCCCTGACTTTAGCTTGTACTACAGGGCAACAATAATCAAAACAGCATGGTATTGGCAGAAAAACAGACATGTAGATCAATGGAATAGAATTGAGAACTCAGAAATAAAACCACATAAATATGGACAGATAATTTTTGACAAAGAAGCAAAAAACATACAATGGAGAAAAGATAGCCTCTTCAATAAATGGTGCTGGGAGAATTGGAAAGCCACATGCAAAAGAATGAAACTGGACCGCTATCTGTCACCATGTACCAAAATTAATTCAAAATGGATCAAAGACTTAAGCATAAGACCTGAAACAATAAACTGCATAGAAGAAAACATAGGTACTAAACTTATGGACCTTGGGTTCAATGAGCATTTTATGAATTTGGCTTCAAAGGTAAGGGAAGTAAAAGCTAAAATAAATGAATGGGACTATATCAAACTTAAAAGCTTCTGCACAGCAAAAGAAACCATCGACAAAATAAAGAGGCAACCAACTGAATGGGAGAAGATTTTTGCAAACAGTGCCTCTGATAAGGGGCTAATATCCAAAATATACAAGGAACTCACGCAACTCAACAACAAAGAAAAACAAACAACCCAACTGGGAAAAATGGGCAGAGGACCTGAAGAGACATTTCTCTAAACAGGACATACAAATGGCAAATAGACATATGAAAAAATGCTCAACATCACTAATTATCAGAGAAATGCACAATGAGATATCACCCCAGTTAGAATGGCTATCATCAACAAGACAAATAGTAACAAATGTTGGAGAGGCTGTGGAGAAAAAGGAACCCTCATAAACTGTTAGTGGGAATGCAGACTGTTGCAGCCGCTATGGAAGGCAGTGTGGCGGTTCCTCAAAAAATTACGAATAGAATTACTGTATGACCCAGCAATCCCTCTCCTGGGTATCTACCCAAAAAATCTGAAAACATTTATCCATAAAGACACGTGTGCTCCAATGTTCATTGCAGTTTTATTTACAGTGGTCAAGACATGGAAACAACCAAAATGTCCTTCGATAGATGAATAGATAAAGAAGTTATGGTATATATACACAATGGAATACTATTCGACAGTAAGAAAAGATGAAATAGGACCATTTGTGACAACATGGATGGATCTTGAGATTATAATGCTAAGCGAAATAAGTCAGACAGAAAAAGCAGAAAACCATATGATTTCACTGATATGTGGTATATAAACCAAAAACAACAAAAGAACAAGACAAACAAATGAGAAACAAAAACTCATAGACACAGATAATAGTTTAGTGGTTACCAGCGGGTAAGGGGGCAGAGGGATGGTAGATGAGGGTAAAGGGGATCAAATATATGGTGATGGAAGAACAGACTCTGGGTGGTGAACACTCAATGGGATTTATAGATGATGTAATACAGAATTGTACACCTGAAATCTATGTAACTTTACTAACAATTGTCACCCCAATAAACTTTAACTAAAAAAAAAAGAAATTAAAAAAAAAAAAAGATTGTCAGCTGATTTTTCAACAGAAACTTTGCAGGTTAGAGGGATTGACACAAAATATTCAATGTGATGAAAAGCAAGGGCCTACAACCAAGACTACTCTATCCAGCAAAGCTATCATTTAGAATCGAAGGGCAGACAAAGACCTTCGAAGACAAGAGAAAGCTAAAGGAGTTCATCATCACCAAACCAGTATTAAAAGGGATGTTAGAGGGTCTTCTTTAAGAAGAAGAAGGTGGAAAATAAACAAAAAAGAACATAAATATGAATAATAAAATGGCAATAACTATGTACCTATTAATAATCACTTTAAATGTAAATGGATTAAATGCTCCAATCAAAAAACATAGGGGAGCTGAACGGATAAGAAAACAAGACCGATGCTTATGCTGTCTTCAAGAGACCCATCTCAGATCACAAGACACAGATCACATGTAAATTGAAAGTAAAGGGATGGAAAAAGATATTTCATGCAAATGGAAACGAGAAAAAATCTGGAGTAGCAATACTTATATCGGACAAAATAGATGTTAAAACAAAGACTATAATAAGAGACAAAGAAAGACATTACATAATGATAAAGGATTCAATCCAAAAAGAGGACATAACCCTAGCAAATATCTATGCACCCAGCACCTAAATATATAAAACAAAAATTGATGACATAAAAGCAGAGATCAACAGTAACACAATCATGGTAAGGACTTGAACACACCACTGACACCAATGGACAGATCTTCCAGACAGGAAATCAGCAAGGAAACAGCAACCTTAAATGATGCAGTAGACCTGATGGATTTAATTGATATTTTTAGAGCATTTCACCCCAAAGCAGCAGAATATACATTTTTGAAGCGCACATGGAAACTTTTCCAAGATAGACCACATGTTAGGCCACAAAACAAGCTCAATAAATTTAAAAAGATTGAAATTATATCATGCATCTTTTCTGACTGCAATGGTATGAAACTAGAAATCAATTACAAGAAAAAACTGAAAAACACACAAACATATGGAGGCTAAATAACATGCTACTAACAATGAATGGGTCAACAGTGAAATCACGTGGAAAAAAATTAAAGGATACCTTGAGACAAACAAAAATGAAAACACAACAACCCAACATCTATGGGACCCAGCGAAAGCAGTACTAGGAGTGAAATTCAGAGCAATGCAGGCCTACCTCAAGAAACAAATCTCAAATAAATAGTTTAACTTTACACCTAAGTGAACTGGAAGAAGAACAGCAAACAAAGCCCAAGTGAGCACAAGGAAGGACATAATGAAAATCAGAGCAGAAATAAACAAAATAGAGGAAAGCAAGAGCTGTTTGTTGTTGTTGTTGTTTTTAAAGATAAACAAAATTGACAAACCTTTAACCAGACTCATCAAGAAAAAAGAGAGAGAGGACCCAAACAAATAAAATCAGAATTAAAAGAGAAGTGACAATGGACACCACAGAAGTACAAAAAATTTTAAGAAAATACTACAAGCAACTATATGCCAAAAAATTGGACAATCTGGAAGAACCGGATAAATATCTAGAAGCATACAATTTTCCAAGGCTGAATCAAGAAGAAACAGATAATCTGAACCAACCAGTTACTACTAATGAAATTGAATCAGTAATAAACAAGCTCCCAACAAACAAAAGTCCTGGACCAGATGGCTTCACAGGTGAATTTTACCAAACATTCAAAAAAGACTTAACACCTATTCTCAAACTGTTCCAAAAAATTCAAAAGGAGTTAAGGGTCCTAAACTTATCATACGAGGCCACCACTACCCTGGCTCCAAAACCAAAGACATTACAAAAAAAGAAAACTATAAGCCAATATCCCTAATGAACATAGATGCCAAAATCCTCAACAAAATATTAGCAAACTGAACTCAGCAATACATTAAAAGATCGTACACACAATCAACTGGAATTCATTCCTGGTATGCAAGGTTGGTTCAATATTTGTAAATCAGTTAACATGATACACCACATAACAAAATGAAAAATGAAAATCATGTGGTCGTATAAATAAAAGCAGAAAAAGCATTTGACAAAAATCCAGCACCCATTTGTGATAAAAACTCTCAGCTAAGTGGGACTAGAGGAACCATATCTCAACATAATAAAGGCCATATATGACAAACCCACAGCTTATATCATATTTAATGGGGGAAAAACTAAAAGCATTCTCCCTGAATCAGGAACAAGACAAGGATGTCCACTTTCACCACTTTTATTCAACATAGTACTGGAAGTTCAAGCGACAGCAATCAGACAAGAAAAAGAAATAAAAGGCATCCAAATAGGAAAGGAAGAAGTAAAACTGTCATTTTCAGATGACATGAGACTATGAGGTCTGACAATTAAGTTCTTGAACTTGTTGCAACATTGTTGCTAACCTTTTTTGATATCAAAAGGATTATTCATTATGAATTTGTCCAACTGAACAAACAGTTAACTATGTTTACTATTTGGAAGTGCTGAAATGGCTGCATGAAAAAGTTAGATGACCTGAACTTTTCGCCAACAGTTCATGGTTCTTGCATCACAACAATGCACCAGCTCACACAGCAGTCTGTGAGGGAGTTTTTAGCTAGTGAACAAGTAACTGTATTGGGGACACCCTCCCTACTCACTTGATCTGGCTCCCAATGACTCCTTTCTTTACCCAAAGATAAAGGAAATATTGAAAGGAAGACATTTTGATGACATTCAGGACATCAACAGTAATATGATGACAGCTCTGATGGCCATTCCAGAAAAAGAGTTCCAAAATTGCTCTGAAGGGTGGACTAGGCATTGGCTTTGGTGCATAGCTTCCCACGGGGAGTACTTTGAAGGTGACCATAGTGATATTCAGCAATGAGGTATGCAACACTTTTTCTAGGATGAGTTTACTAACTTAATCGTCTGACCTCATATATATAGAGAACCCCAAAGATTCCACTAAAAAAATATTAGAACTGTTAAATGCATTCGGTATAGTGGCAGGATGCAAAATTAATATTCAGAAGTTGGTTACATTTTTATACACAAATAACTAACTATCAGAAAGAGAAATTAAGAAAACAATTCCATTTACTATTACATCAAAAAAATTAAAATACCTAGGAATAAATTTAACCAAGAAAGTAAAAGATCTGTACTTAGAAAATTATAAGACATTGATGAGAGAAATTAAAGAAGAGACAAATAAATGGAAACATGCCATGCTCATGGATAAGAAGAATTAATGGTCAAAATATCCACACTACCCAAAACAATCTACAGATTCAATGCAATGCCTATCAAAATACCAGTGGCGTTTTTCACAGAACTAGAACAAATAAACTTAAAATTTATATGGAACCATAAAAGATCCCAAATAGCCACAGCAATCCTGAGAAAGAAGAACAAAGCTGGAGATATCACGCTACCTGTTACCAAATTATACTATAAGGTCATAGTAATCAAACAGCATGGTACTGGCATAGAAACAGTCACATAGATCAATGGAACAAAATGAAGAGCCCAGAAATACATGCCTGTATAGTCATTTAATCTATGACAAAAAAAGTAAGAATATACACTGAAGTAAAGACAGTCTGTTTAATAAATGACGCTGGGAAAACTGGACAAATACATGTAAAAAAATGAAACTGGACCACCCTCTTATGCCATATACAAGAACAAACTCAAAATGGATTAAAGACTTAAATATATGACCCAAAACCATAAACTCCAAAAAGAAAATATAGGACCTAAACTCTCAGACATTACCCTTCATAACATTTCTGTTTGTTTGTTTGTTTCTTTCTTTCTTTATTAGTTTCAGGTGTACAAAATAATGTAATAGTTAGACATTTATCATTTATACCACTCAGAAAGTGATAATCCTTCTCCCCCAATCTACTACCCCTCTAACATTGCATACAGCCATTACCTTTCTACTGTCTCTATTCCTTATGCTGTACTCCACTTCTTGTGACTATATATATATAATAATATAATATATAATAATAATACTGAATGTCAAGTATTATATATATATATATATATATATAATACTTGACATATATATAATACTTGATATATATATAATACTTGACATTCAGTATTATTCAGCTTCAGCTTCAGATGTACAGCGCAGTTATCAGGCATCTGCACCATCCCTGAAGTGGTCTCTCTAATAAGACAGGTGTCCATCGGATACCCTACAAAATCTTTACAACATTATTGATTATATTCCCCAAACTGACTTTCATATCCCAATGGCAACCTTGTGGTTACTGATTGCGCTTTCTAATCCCCTCACCTTCTCCCTCATTCCCAACCCCCATCTAGCAACCCTCAGTTTTTTCTCTATATCTCTGAGACTGTTTCTGATTAGTTTGTTCATTTATTCTATTCTTTAGATTCCGCATATAAGTGAGATCATATGGTATTTGTCTTTGTCTGTCTGATTTATTTCACTTAACACAATGTTCTCTAGGTCCATCCATATCATTGCAAATAGTAAGATTTCATTCTTCTTTATGGCATAGTAATAATCCATTGTATAAATGTACCAGTTTCTTAATCCAGTCATCTACCGATGGGCATTTCAGTTGTTTCCATGTCTTGGCTATTGTGAATAGTGCTGTCATAAACATAGGGGTGTATAAATTTTTTCGAATTAGTGTTTTGGATTTCTCTGGGTAGATACCTAGGAGAAGAATTGCTGGATCATTTCCAGTTTTTTGAGAAATCTCTATAATGATTTCCATTTCCAGTTTTTTGAGAAATCTCTATAATGATTTCCATGGTGGCTGCACCAATCTGCAATCCCACCAGCAGTGCACAAGGGATTCCTTTTCCCCAAATCCTTCTCAGCACTTGTTTGTTCATTTATTGGTGATAGCCATTTTGACTGGGGTGAGGTGGTATCTCATTGTGTTTTTTATTTGCATTTCTCTAATGATTGGTGAGGTTGAGCATTTTTTTCTTATGTCTGTTTGCCATCTGTATGTCCTCTTCAGAAAAATGTCTCTTCATCTCCTCTGCCCATTTTGTAATTGGGTTGTTTGTTTTTTTGGTGTTGAGTTGAATGAGTATTTTATAAATTTTGGATATTAACCCCTTATTCGATATATCATTGAGAAATATCTTCTCTCACTCAGTAGGATCCCTTTTTGTTTTATTAATGGTTTCTTTTGCTGTGAAAAACTTTTTAGTTTGACATAATCCCATATGTTTGTTTTTTCTCTTACTTCCCTTGCCTGAGGGGATATATCAGTACAAATATTACTCCAGGTAATGTCTGTAAACTTTCTTCCTGTATTTTCTTCTAGGAGTGTTATGGTTTCAGATCTTACATTTAAGTCTTTAATCCATTTTGAATTTATTCTTTATATGGTGTAAGGAGGTGGTCCAGCTTCATTTTTTTTTTAATGTGTCTGTCCAGGTTTCCCCCACCATTTATTGAATAGACTGTCTTTACCCCAACGTAAATTCTTGCTTCTATTGTCATAGATTAAATGACCATATAGACATGGATTTATTTCTGGGCTCTCTATTCTGTTCCATTGATCTATGTGTCTGTTTTTATGCCAGTACCATGCTGTTTTGATTACTGCAGCCTTGTAGTATAATTTGATGTCAGGTATCATGATACCTCCCACTTTGTTCTTATTTCTCAAGATTGCCAAGGCTATCCGGAATCTTTTATGGTTCCATATAAATTTTAGGATTATATGTTCTATTTCTGTGAAAAATGTCCTTGGTAGTTTGATAGGAATTCTGCTGAATCTGTGTATTGCCTTAGACAGTATGGACATTTTGACTACATTAATTCTTCCTATCCATGAGCATGGTATGTGTTTTCCATCTATTTGTATCTTCTTTAATTTTTCTCTTCAGTGTCTTATGCTTTTCTGAGTACAGGTATTTTACTTCTTTGGTTAAATTTATTCCCAGGTATTTTATAGTCTTTGAAGCAATTGTAAATGGGACTGTTTTCTTAATTTCTCCTTCTGATAATTTATTATTGGTATATATAAATGCAACTGATTTCTGAGTATTAATTTTGTATCCTGCTACTTTACTAAATCCATTTATCAGTTCTAACAGTCTTTTGGTGGAGTCTTTAGGGTTCTCTCTATATAGTACCATGTCATCTGCATGTAATGACAATTTTACTTCCTCCTTACCAATTTGGATGCCTTTTATTTCTTTTTCTTGTCTGATTGCTGCGGCTAGAACTTCCAGCACTATGTTGAATAGAAGTGGAGAAAGTGGGCAACCTTGCCTTGTTTCTGATCTTAAAGGGAACGGTTTTAGCTTTTCCCCATTGAGTATGATGTTAGCTGTGGGTTTGTCATATATGGCCTTTATTATGTTGAGATATGGTCCCTCTATTCCCACTTTAAGAGTTTTTATCATAAATGGCTGCTGGATTTTCTCAAAAGCTTTTTCTGCATCTATTGATATGATCATATGATTTTTATTTTTCATTTTGTTAATATGGTGTATCACATTAATTGATTTGCGAATGTTGAACCAATCTTGCATACCAGGAATGAATCCCACTTGATCATGGTGTATGATTTTTTTAATGTATTGCTGAATTCTATTTGCTAATATTTTGTTCAGGATTTTTGCATCTATGTTTCTTAGGGATATCGGTCTGTAGTTTTCTTTTTTTGTAATGTCTTTGTCTGATTTTGGGATCAGGGTGATAATGGCCTCATAAAAAGTGTTTGGGAGCCTTTCTCCTTTCTGGATTTTTTTTTTAATAGTTTGAGGAAAATAGGTGATAATTCTTTTTTGAATGTTTTGTAAAATTCACCTGTAAAGCCATCTGGTCCAGGGCTTTTGTTTGTTGGGAGCTTGTTGATTACTGATTCAATTTCCCTAGTGGTAATCAGTCTATATAGATTTTCCGTTTCTTCTTGAGTTAGCCTTGGAAGGTTGTATACTTCTAGAAAATTGTCCGTTTCTTCCAGATTGTCTAATTTGTTGGCATATAGTTGCTCATAGTAATTTCTTACAATTTTTTGTATTTCTGTGGTGTCTGTTGTCCCTTGTCCTCTTTTATTTCTGATTTTATTAATTTGGGTCCTCTCTCTCTCTCTCTCTCTCTCTCTCTCACTCACTCACTCTCTCTCTCTGTGTTTGATGAATCTGGCTAAAGATTTCTCGATTTTGTTTATCTTCTCAAAAAACCAGTTCTTGGATTCATTGATCTTTTGTGTTGTTTTTTGGTCTCTATTTGATTTATTTACACTCTGATCTTTATTATCTCCTTCCTTGTAGTCGCTTTGGGCTTAGTTTACTCTTGTTTTTCCAGATCCCTTAAATATAAGGATAAACTGTTGATTTGTGATTTTTCTTGTTTCTTTAGGTAGTCCTGAATTGCTATGAATTTCCCTCTTAGGGCTGCTGTCGCTGCCTCCCATAGATTTGGGTCTTTGTGTTTTCATTTTCGTTGGTCTTGAGATATTCTTTGATTTCTTCCTTGGTCTCATTGTTGACCAATTCATTATTTAGTAACATGTTATTCAGCCTCCATGTATTTGTGTGTCTTCCAGTTTTTTTCGTGTGGTTGATTTCTAATTTCATAGCACTGTGGTCAGAGAAGACACTTGATATGATTTCAGTTTTCTGAAATTTATTGAGACTTGTTTTGTGGCCTAGCATGTGGTCTATCTTGGAAAATATTCCATGTGCCCTTGAGAAGAATGTGTATTCTGCAGTTTTAGGGTGAAATGCTCTGAAAATATCAATTAAGCTAACTGATCCAATGTGTCATTTAAGGTCATTGTTTCCATATTTATTTTCCGTATGGAGGACCTGTCCTTTGTCAGTGATGTGTTGAAGTTCCCTACTATGACAGCGTTATTGCTGATTTCTGTCTTTATGTCTGTCAATATCTGTTTTATATGTTGACGTGCTCCTAGGTTGGGTGCATAGATCTTTACTAGGGTTATGTCCTTTTGTTGGATCGATCCCTTTATGCAGTGCCTGTCTTTGTCTTTTAATATGTTTTTCATTTTAAAGTCTATTTTGTCAGATATAAGTATGGCTAGTCTAGCTTTTTTCTCATTTCCATTTGCATAAAATATCTTACTCCAACCCTTCACTTTCAGCCTATGTGTGTCTTTTAATCTGAGGTGAGTCTCTTGTATACAGCATATGCAAGGGTCTTGTTTTCTTGTCCATTCAGCTACCCTATGTCTTTTGATTGGAGCATTTAATCCATTTACATTTAAAGTGATTATTAACAGGTACATAGTTATTGCCATTTTGTTATTTGTATTTCTGGTCTTCATTAGTTAGATTGTTTTCATCTTTCTTCTGTTTACAAAGGTCTTTTAATATTTCCTGCATTGTTGACTTGGTGGTAAAAAATTCCTTTAGCTAATTCTTTTCTGAGAAGCTCTTTATCTCTCCTTCAATTTTAAATGATAGCCTTGCTGAATAAAGCAATCTAGATTGTAGGCCTTTGTTTTTCATCACTTTGAATACCTCCTGACACTCCCTTCTGGCTTGCAAAGTTTCTGCAGAAAAGTCAGCTGATACTCTTATAGGAGTTCCCTTGTATATAACCCGCTGTCTTTCTCTTGCTGCTTTTAGGAGTCTGTCTTTAACATTTGCCTTTTTAACTATAATGTGTCTTGGTGTGGGCCTGTTTGGGTTCATCTTTGTTGGAACTCTCTGCACTTTCTGGGTTTGTATGTCAATTTCCTTCACCAGGTTAGGGAAGTTTTCAGTCATTATTCCTTCAAATATGTTCTCGATCCCTTGCTTCCTCTCTTCACCTTCTGGTATTCCTATGATGTGCATGTTGTTGCCCTTGATGTTATCCCAGAGGTTTCTTAACCATTTTCATTGTTTTGTTTTGTTTTTAATTCCTTTTTCTTTTTGTTGTTCGTCTTAGGTGATCTCTGCTAACTTGTCTTCCAAATCACTGATTTGATCCTCTGCCTCATCTAACCTGCTGGTAAATCCTTCAAGTGTGTTCTTTATTTCAGTTATTGTATCCTTTAGTTCTAACTGGTTGTTCTTTATGATCTCTCTATCCTTCTTTATGTCGTCACTAAGCTCCTTAAACATTCTTATCATCAGTGTTCTAAACTCTGTCTCTGATAGGTTGGTTACCTCTATTTCATTTGGTTCCAATTGTGGAGGCTTCTTCTGTTATTCTATTTGGGACATGTTTCTTTGTTTCCCCATTCTGGCTGACTCTCTGTGTTTTTGCTTCGATTTGTTAGGTAGATCCCCTAGGGTTCTCAGTCTTTGCTGGGTGATCTTATGTAGTATGTGTCCTTTATATTTGACTTGCACCACTTCCTTATTCTCCTGTGCATGTGCTCCAAAGGTGACCCTTGTGCTGTGTGTATTCTTCTGTTAAAGTTCAGCTTTAATTGCTTTTGGCTTGTCAGTAGATGGGATTGACTCCTGACTGACTAGGCTGACTAGTTGTGAAATTGGCTACGCCCACAGTGAATGAGCTGCTGCATGAGGGTTGACCCCTCAGATGAGGCTTGGCCTCTGTGGGCTCTTGTGCCTGTAGAGAATTCCCTCTGGGTGTGTCACTTGTAGGTCAAACCTGGTAATATTCTGGTTTGGTCTGGAGTTGGCCTCTGGGTGTGTTGAATTTTGTGCCTCTTGGGCTGGGCCCTGGAATAGGACAATTTTAAAACAAAACAAATCAACAAGCACAACAACAACAAAGAAAAAACAAATATACTCACATGTAAAAACAACCGATACCAACACTCAACATAGGTATCAAAAATACGAAAAAAATATCAGTACAGAAAAATGGAAGGAGGGAGGAAAAGTAGGGCAGGGAAGAGAAAAAAAAGAGAGAGAGAAAGGTGAAAATGTATATATACATACACATACACACCCCCACACACGCTAAAAGTGATAGTAATAAATAAATAAAAAGCAGCACCAGTCTTGGCTTAAACCCACCAAGCAATCTCCATGTTGTCCTCTGCTGTACAAAGAGTCCTCTGCATTTTGTGCAGGCATAGCCAGCAACCTGGGGCCCAGAGTGACCCTGGCACTGCTGTTCTAGATGAGTGGGGCTATGGGGTATGGTTGGTAGTTTTGTCAAAGTCAGTGCAGTTTCTGCTCTCCCTGCACAAATGTGCTGAGAGCACCACAGCCAGCCACTGGGAGGTAGGCTTATTCCCTGTGCCCACGTCTCTTGAGTCTTAGGGCACTTCTTTCCTCAGGGGGTGTGGAAGACCCGAGATTTCTCTGAGAAGACCCAGAGCTGCCTCTGCCACCTGCTGTTGACCCCTGCATGTGTCTCCACAGTTGTAATTGCTCTGCCACAACCAGCCCAGAAAAGGTGGTGGCTGGGAAAGGAGGTGCCTTCTGTCTCCTGGCCTGGTCTCTTCCCTAGGTCACAGTTGCAACTGGCTTTTTCCAGGTCCTGAGCACTACAGCTCCTCTGTAGTCTGGCATTACTGCTCAGTTCAGGGACCAGCTTGAGACTCTGGAAGGGCCAGGGTAGCATTGCTGTGGGAGAGTGGGGGGAGTGGCCCAGGTATGGCCTTTGCCTTTTGTCCTTTTGTGAGACTAGGACCCAGCTGGAGATCTCAGCTGAGATTCTGCCTCAAATGTTGGATATGCTGCTCTCTCGGCAGGAGAGATCATCTATGGGACGCAGAGAAAGAGCATACCACCTGGCTCTTGTGATCTCTGTTCTGTGTCCTGGGGCTCCTGCGTCCCTGCAGCTGCAGATGCGGGCCACGTCTCTGCACCACTCCCTTCCCTCTTCCCCCGCTCACCTGGTTTGCCCACCTTCAAGTAATCCTGTGTGAGTCTCTTAGCTGTTCTCTGTGATGAACATAAAGTCTTTTGATGGGTTACAGATGTTCAACTTGTGGTAATTTCCAGAGAAGAGTTCAAGAAGCCCACCTCACTGCCACCATTCCTATGATGTCACTCCCGTAATATTTTTAATGATATATCTCCTTGGGAAAGGGAAACAAAAAATAAATTGGGGCTACATTAAACTAAAAAGTTTTTGCACAGCAAGAGAAACCATCAACAAAACAAAAAGACATTTTACTGAATAAGAGAGGATATTTGCCAGTGATGCATCTGATAATAGGTTAACATCCAAAATTTATTTAAAAAAAAAAACTTCATACAACTCAACACCAAAAAAACAAACAATCCAATTTAAAAAATGGGCAGCGTACCTGAATAGACATTTCTCCAAAGAGGACATACAGATGGTCAATAGACGTATGGAAAGATGCTCAACATCACTAATCGTCAGAGAAATGCAAATAAAAACCACAATGAGACTCACCTCACACCTGTCAGAATGGCCATCATCAATAAATCAACAAACAAGTGTTGGCGAGGATGTGGAGAAAAGGGAACTCTTGTGCACTGTTAGTGGGATTGCAAATTGGTGTAAACACTATGAGAAACAGTATGGAGATTCCTCAAACAATTAAAAATACAACTACCTTATGACCCAGCAAATCCACTCCTGGGTATTTATTAAAAAAAAAATCCATAACACTAATTTGAAAATATATATGCACCCCTACGTTTACCACAGTGGTATTCACAATAGCCAAGATATGGAAACATCCAAAATTCTCATCAATAGATGATTGGATAAAGAATGCTGGTACATATTTACCATGGAGTATTATTCTGCCATAAAAAATAATGAAATCTTAACCATTTGCAAAAACATGGATGGACCCAGAGGGTATTATGTTAAGTGAAATAAGTCAGACTGAGAAAGACAAATACCATAAGAGTTCACTTATTTGTGGAACCTAAAGAACAGAATAAATGAACTAACAAAACAGAAATAGACTCATAGATACAAAGAACAAACTAATGGTTCCTAGATGGGAGGGAGGTTCTGGGGATAAGTAAGAAAAGTGAAGGGATAGGAAGTGCAAATTGGTAGTCACAAAATAGTCATGGGATATGAAGTACAGTATAGGGATTATAGTCAATAATATGGTAAAAACTATGTATGGTGTCGGATGAGTACTACATTTGTGGGGGGATCACTTCATAAGTTATGTAAATGACTAACAACTATGCTGTACAACTGAAACTAATATAAAGTAATATTGAATGTCAACTATAATTTAAAAAATATATAGTCATGGGATATAAAGTACAGCATAGGCAATATATTCAATGGTATTGTAATAGCTATGTATGGTGTCAGTTGGAGTCGATTTAGGGTTATCACTTTGTGAGGTGTATAAATGTCTAAATACTATGTTATTTTGTACACCTGAAATTAATAATAAGAAAGAAAGAAAGAAAGAAAGAAAGAAAGAAAGAAAGAAAGAAAGAAAGAAAGAAAGAAAGAAAGAAAGAACTTGAAGAAGAATGGCAAGAACTTTCCAAATTTGATAAAATCTTAGGATTGAAGTGATCTAAAAGACTATTTGATATAATCACCCATGTTACATTGGGATTCTTCTGAAAACATCCTTGCCAGGTTTTCCAACTTATACTTTTGTAACCTCAGTGATGAGGAACTTGCTATCACTCAACGCAGCTTTGATTCTCAGGTCACTTATTTTAAGCTGAAATCTACCCTTCCCCACTGTGGGGACAGAGTTCCAGAGAGCAGTTTCCAGGCTCTCGGCCTCACATGGAAAGGTGCTGACTAGTTGACCACCAGCTGTTACCGGTTAGCCATTAGCCACTGATATAACTGCTGTGGCTAAGCTAGCAGGGGGCAGAGTGTGGATTGTGGATTGTGTGGCTCCTGCTCCCTGTGTCTCCAACCCAGCTGCCAGCGAGACTATAGTTGTATGATGGCCCTATCTATGGCTCTGTGGGTGTTCCTGTTTGGCCTCACCATGTCCTGCATTCTTATGTGGGGAGCGGAACCAGAGACCCCACATGACACCCTGCATGACACCCACTCATAATTTTCACTCACTTATTCCAGTTCTTATGATTGTGAGGGTCTAAATACATTTCTGAGTTACAGCCCTATGGATGCTTGAAGGTGACCCTCATACTCTGCAGGGTCTTTCTTCATGGTAAACATCTGTAATTCCTTCAGTCATTTTTCATGTAATGTGAGTTTGAGTCTCCACTATCTCAAATTTGCACAAACCTTAAGGCAGTGTTCAGCCAGCATCATTTAGAGAAAAACTGTTTCCATTCTACCTCTTTCTGCCTGATAGTCTTCAATGAATTATTAAGTTTTTGATGGCTACACCACACTAAGCCAATTGAGCTGATTGCCAGTGTGCCACTGATCAGTCCCGACATCCTCACCCTTCTCTCATCTGGTTGTCTTGAACACAGAACATACTATATTTATACCCATTAATCTTTATTTCCTTATTTGGGGGCTCATTTTTACAAATTTTTGGTTTCTAATTTTGTCAATGAAAGTATTTCTTACCCTTTCCAGCTCCTGGCACCTGTACACATAATATGTTCTTTTGCATCTTCATTTCCTCCTTTTTTGCCTAAAACTCTCACATCTTCATTATACTCTTCTTCTCTACCTTCAAGTCCTACCAGCATCCTGGATGAACCCAATATCCACATGGATGAGCCATCCATAGACACAGCCTCTCACTCCAATGCCCTAGTCCTCACCCCAGTGACCTTCTCTGCCCTATCTAAGGCACATTGCCCCATGGTCATACTTTGGGCTTTATCATCACATATAACTGCTCCATCTCCAGTCCTGTTGGCCACAACTCCAATGCTTCCAACATGATTTTATAGCCATGTCTACTTAAAAGAATTCTACAATTACTTGAGCCCTCCAGTCTGTTGATACCTCTGGTCTTGCACTCTTTCTCAATCAATAATGACATTCCTGCTTTTATTTCTCCCCTTCTGTAACTTAGATGCCATGGCCCATCATTTTAGTAATTCTCTTGCTAGAAACCTAAATTCCTTTGACCTTCCTATATAGCAGAACCGCACTCTGGAGGAACCCAGTTGCATATTGTCTGCAAATAGATGATCATTTTTGTAACAGTCACAGAAGAGGACATATTGGTTCCACTAGAAACGTAAGATCATCAACCACAGTTAGACCTTCATCATTGCCTATCTTGCCTCCCTTTGGTCATCTCACTGTCCATCACTGCAATCTATAGTATACCTTCTCCACTTTCCTCAAACTACAGACCCCCTCTCTATCACTCTCAGCCATCACTCTCAGCAAATGACCTTACCTACTCCTTGAGTTTATTTTGCTTGGTGTTTCTTGAGTTTCGTGGATGTGTAGATTCATATCTTTAATCAACTTTGGGAAGCTTTCAGCCATTCTTTCTTCAGATATCTCTTCTGACCCTTTCTTTCTCTCCTCATCCTCTGGGACTCCCGTTATGTGTGTGTTGGTATACTTCATGGTGTTCCAACAGGCCTCTGCATCTCTGTTCATTTTTCTTCATTCATTTTTCTTTCTGTTCCTCATACTGAATAATCTTAGTCCTATCTTCAAGTTCACTGGTTTTTCCTTTTGCCAACTCAAATCTATTTTGGAGGCCCTCTATTGACTTCATTTCAGTTTTTTGACTTTTCAACTCCACAGTTTTCATTTGTGTGTGTTTTTTTAAATAATTTCTATCTCTTTATTGATAGTACCTATTTGGTGAGACATACTTTTCATATTTTTCCCTTAGTTCTTTAGGCAATGTTTTCTTGAACTCTTCGAACATATTTGAAATAGATGACTTAGTCTTCTTCAGTGAGTCCAAAGTATGGGCTTCCTCACGGACAATTTTTATTTATTGCTTTTTCTACCTGTGTATGGGCCACACTTTCTTGTTTCTTTACATGACTCAAAACTTTTTGCTGAAAACTGCACATTTTTTATGTGATATTGTAGCAATTCTAGAAATCATATTCTCTCCCTCTCCAGCATTTTTGGTTGTTGATGCTTGTTGTTTGTTTGTTTGCTTAATGATTTTTATGAACTACTTTGAAAAAGTCTATATTCTTTGTTGAATGGCCACTGCAATCTCTGTTGCATTAGCTTAGTGTTCCACTAATTATTGGATAGAGATTTCCTTACATGCTTGCATTTCAAACATCTTCCAGTCTTTGCTGAGGGGCTGTCTATACATATGTCGGCACACCTTTAACACTCAGCCAGGTAGTTTACAACTGGGCCATAACCTTCATTTCCTGCTTGTGCAGAGCTTCAAGTCCAGCCAGAGGTGAGAAGCCATCTCTGGTCTTTCTTGAGAGTGTGCACAGTCCTATGCATGCACGTGGCTTTCTTGATTCCCAGGAATATGTCAGAGCTTTCAAAGCCCCTATAGGTATATCATTCCCCAGACTTTCCTACCAAGTTTTTTGGTTACCAATAGTTGGTTTGCCCCAACTATTATCTGTTGCCTCAAGCAGCATAAACTAAAACATTTGCTTATGAATATTTTCAACAAACATCTCTCAGAGATCAACTTAAGCACTGGACAAGTTTGAATCAGGTGAAATAAAGACAGCTTTTCAAGTGGGGATTTCTAAGGAACCACCAGACAGATGGTCTTTCTGTAAAATAACAACTATTCTTTGGGAATGAAGCTTTGAGAGAGTTCAACCCATTCTTCCTCCTCTAGTCTTGGAAATTTTATTTTCTGGAAATCTTTCAGATATTCTTTTTGTCCTTGTATGTGTTTAGGTGCAGGTGAATCTTTTTTTATCTCATGGCACTTTATAGATTTTCAATCTGAAACACTGGATTTCTCTTTAGCTCTAGGAAGTTTAGATAAATTGTAGAATTTGTGGATTAATCCGACATGTCTCTGTTTTTTTATTTTCTATCTCTATATTTTGGGACAGTTCCTCAACTTTATCTCCCAAGTTGACATTTAGTCTTTGGCTGTGTCCATTTCATTATCCAGTCTTTAAATAAAATATTTCATTTTAGTGTTCACGTTTTTCATTTACAATCATTTTCCCCCAATTATGCCTTTTCCCTTAAATGCCTGTTGTTAGTTTATGAATATATCTAAGAATAGTAATTATAATTTAAAAAAAATTTCTCCTTTGTTCCTTGCATTTTTTCTGTTTCCTTTTGTGTCAGCTGTTCTGCATGCTCATTTTGGTCTTTCCTTTTCTCTGTGTTGTTGATTTTATTCAGTGTCTGGGGAACATTGGTTAAATATTTGTGCTTTTTAATGAAAGACCAAGTTGTCATTTGATTGGTAGAGATAGTGCACACATTAGGTAACTTTGAAGTCCTGTAGATCTATTCCAAAGAGGTCACTGCTCTGGTGAGAGGGCTTACTGTAGGCTCTGTCTAAATTGGTGATATCTGTTGATCAGCATGCTTCCCCGTTAGGGTGAGTGGGAGGAAAGCAGGAAGACTTCCTTTGGGGAAGAGTACTCTGGTCTTTTTCATGTATTTCATCCACATTGGAGCCATCGTGCATGTCATTAGTCACCTCCATCTCTGCTGTGTCTCTCTCGGGAGCCCCAGTACCCCCACTGTAGACCATCCCCAGGTAGATCTTCCATCCAGACAGAGTTCAGGAGATCCACAATGAGGTAAATGTTCCCTATATGAATTCTGAACTTCAACTCCATTTTTGAGGAAGAATCCCATACTCAGAGGAAGATTACTTTATACAGGCTGAAACCTGCTTATTTTTCTTCACAATCCCCACATTTTTATACCTATAAACAAAACTTTAAGAATTATCCTCTCTGGTGACATCCTAGCCCAGGTCGCTTTTAACCTAAATTCTAACTAATAAAATTTAAATTAGTGAGATTTTATTGTGTCCTTATTTTGTCAAATAGAAAAGTACTATTTTGACTGAATTGACTCATCAGTTTTTTAGGTTTGTTAGATCAGTATTTAATTAGACTCCACTTAACTGTGATTTTTGGGTCACTGACTACTTTCTTTTCCTCCAACAGAGATATTATTTCCCAAGTGATGCCTATTTTTGCTCCCTTTCATCTATTCGATGTACTTGCAGTGAGTATTTGGAGTGATTTTACTCTAATACACATACCAGAATTTGTTTTGTATTTCTAGCTTTTGAATTAAATGCCTGTGATTTCATTTTTGAAAAGAAAGAGCTCTTGCTTCAAGCAATCTGAGCCATTTGCAGGTTACTTAAGAGTGTATCATCTCAGGGTGGAAGAGACTGAGGTATGCAGCCTCTGCTACTTTATCTGGGGCCTGAATGCCCTGTGTGATGTTCTAGCTGAGTGGTGAAGTGACTTCTGCTGTATCCTCCATGGTAGGCCATGCTCTCTTTGGGTTAGTTGTGATCACTAAGAAGCCCTTCTCTAGGCTGATCAGTAGACTTACAGGTATTTGAAGACCCTTATGCTATACCCTGGAATCATCCCTTGAGGTTTATTCTCAGTTTCAGCAATTAGTCCTTGTGACATGATTTTAGGTCCATTTTCCATCTGGCTTTTATTCCCCTCTACACGTTTTTTTAACATATGCCTTTACAAAATATTTTTAAATAGTCAGAGATTTAGATGCTACTTGGTGTGTTTCTGATGAAAGCTGCTACAGTTTGTTGTTATTGTTGTTAACATAACTTTGGAAGCAAAATGTTTTCCTTTATCTCTTACACAATGTGCAATACTTGTTTTGAGATAGAACTATTTGACCATATGCAAACTTGTAAAACAGAAACATAGTATTCTGAACTTGATATGATGATAGCTAAATGACTGCAACATTGGTTTTGGTTTTCCTCTCTTTAGGGCTCCTGAGAGGTACAGGAAAACAAAAGATTGTTGCTGCCTTGAATGTCATTGGTTATTATGTTTTTTGTTTTCCCATTGGAGTATCTCTGATGTTTGCTGCTAAACTTGGGATAATAGGTATGTCTTTGATTCCTCAGTGACCCACCTCAAATCTCACTTGTCATATTAAGATAAACTACTTCAGATACAAAGCAATTGACTGGAAAGTGGCCCTTATGGAATTATTTTCTCCCCAAATAGTAATTCAGTGCATCCTCTGTACAAAATCACTGGAAATGTAGTCTTGAACAAAATTAATTGATCCCTGCCCACAGGATGAGACCAAGATTGAATAGTTAATTACACAATTATTCCACTTGGGTTAAGTACTGCAAAAGAGAAGGACTGGGGGTTGTGAACACCTATATGAGTTAAAGGGAACCTCTAAACGTGACTAGTTTGCCAGAACAGCTCCCTAAGGTCATAATGCTCAGACCTGAAACATGACTAGAATTACCTAGATGAAGTGAACACCATTTGTTGAAAAAAATATTCTTTTCTTGTTGAATGGTCTTCACATTCTTGTTGAAAATCAGTTGGCCATAGACGTTGGGTTTATTTCTGGACTCTCTATTCTATGCCATTGGTCTATATGTCTGGCTTATGTCAGTACCACAGTTTTGACTATTGTAGCCTGTGATAAGTTTTGAAATCAGGAAATTTAAGTCCTCCAACTTTGATCTTCTTTTTCAATTTTGTTTTGGTTATCTGGGGGCCCTTGCAATTTTATATGAATTTGAAAATTAGCTTTTCCATGTTTGCAAAAAAGGCTATTGGAAATTTTATCCGGATTACAATGAATCTGTAGATTGCTTAGGGAGAATATTGTAGTTTTCACAATATTAAGTCTCCTAATCCATGGACATAGGATGTCTTTCCATTGATTTAGGTCTTTAATTTCTTACAGCAATGTTTTGTAGTTTTCAATGTACAAATCTCTCACTCTCTTGGTTAAATTTATTCCTAGATATTTTATTCTTTTGGATGCTATTGTAAATAGAATTATTTTCTTAATTTTCTTTCCAGATTGTTCATTGCTGGTGTATTAACACCAGGTGTATTAACATTAACAACTGATGTTTGTGTGTTGATCTTGTAAATTTAATGAATTCATTTATTAGCTCTAATATTTTTATGTGTGTGTATTCTTTAAGATTTTATATAAAAAGTATCATGTGATAAGTAAATAGAAATAGTATTACTCTTTCCTTTCCAATTTTAATTATTTTTATGTCTTTTCCTCGCCTTATTGTTCTGATAAGAACTTCTACATTAGGATTTTAACATTTTTTCTCCTCCAATACTTTTATTTTTAATTTAAAAGATAATATAGAGCTAAAATTTATAGGATGTGAGGTAATATTCATGAAGTGCTTTCATCAGAAATATGCTAACCTTTTATATACATTATGTCATTAAAATTTATGATGACTGCATAAGATATGACCTTCCATTAGCCCCATTTTATAAATGAAGAAGCTAAAACCTGAAGAGATTAAGTAATTTATCCCACAGATAGAAGTGATGAAATGGGATTTGAACCCAGATAGTTTGCCCAGAGCTGCACTTGTTACTGTTATGAATGTTCTCTCTCTCTCTGAATTTCACAATTCCCTCATTCATTCAATAAGCATTCACTGAGTGCCTATTTATGTCAGACCCTGTGCTGTATCAGAATCTGGGGGGAATGTAAAGATAAACAAGCAAGGTCCCTGTCTTTTGTGAGTTCATAGTCCATGCTCTCAATCATTACTCTTCTCTTCTTCTTTGGTACTTTTTCCACCTCATGCTCTTACTTCTTGAAAGTCTCAGGGTTTCAAACCTCAATACCAGTGGCTCTCAGATCTCCATCTCTGGGCCTGACTTCGTGCCCAAGCTCCTACTCTGTGTATTTCCAGCTGCCCCAGATATTCATGGTCTGTCTTGTCAACATCTCTGGCTCTTGGCCCCCTTTCCGGTTCACTTACCCAGGCTGAAGAACTCTGCCCCAGTCATGGTGCCAAGTCTTACTAGTTCTGTCTCTATAATATCTTTTATAGCTGTGAGGAATTTATCCCACTTCCAGAGGGGAAGAGTTGTGAGTTTCTAACAGCTAAGGCATTTATCTTAGCATTTATTATCTCCTGGAAACTATGCACTTAACTAAAATATTTATTACCCTCATTAAGTTGTTGCCATTCAGCACCTGTTTCCTTGCAAAGGACATGAGGAGAGGTACTTAAGGCAGCTTATATTTTTCAGACACTTCATTTCTTCCTCAGGGAAATTCTTCTCTCCTGGGTTTTATCTCAACACGGTACCAGTAAATCTCTATCCGTTGAGAATAAATACACTATTGCCAAGAGATGATGGAGCCAACTCTGAAATCCACCCACCAGTTGGTCCAAGACCAGAAAGCTATATGTGTTTTCCTGAAATGCATGCATCTCTGAAACTCTCGGCATTTACGTTCGAATATCTCATGAACATTTTGGAAATGTTAACTTCTGCTCAGGCATGTTTTTATCATTTTCCTCATAAGGCTTTTGGACGTTTCTTGTTAAGTTTATCCCTAAACATTTAATCCTTTTGTTGTCATGGTAAATGAGGCCTTCCTTTCATTGTAAAATCTAAGTGGTTTTTGTTTGTATGTATGAGGGCTATTAGTTAATGTATGTCAATTTTATATCTTGCTACAATTCTGAATTCCTATTGGTTGCAGTAGTTTTCAGTTGATTTTCATAGGTTTTTCAGGTATATAATCATATCATCTTCAAAGAATTTTATATTCTTCTTACCAGACTTTATACCATGGATTTTTTTTTCCTGCCTAAATGCCTAATGCCGACAGTAGTGTAATAGATTATTGTGGTGTGAGTGGAAATGCTTGTCTTGCTCAGGATTTCCAATATTTCTTTACTAAATAGCATGCTGGATTTTGGGAGCTCTCAAACGCACACACACAGAAACACACACGTACATAAATAAATACCTACGGAGTCTATGTTATTGAATGTTTCCAACAAGAATGGTTGAGCATTTTGTCAAATGTAATTACATGTCATATGTAAACAGAAATCAATTTATTGTTCTGGCATGAACTTCTACAACTGGATTTTAACATTTTTTTTCTACATTCTCCTCCAGTGCTTTATACTTAACAAAATAATTTTTAGTGCCAATGGAAATGATTCTATAATATTTTTTCTTAGATCTGCTCTGATGATAAATGATATTAATTAGTTTCTTCATATTGAATAATCTTGATTATTATCTACTGTTCTTTTATTGAGCTGCTGGATTCAGTTAATATTTTATTTAAATATTTTGCAGTGATATTTATAAGATTAGTCTGTAATTTTATTTTTGTGTAATCTTTTTTTTTAGGTTTTCATATTAATGATATTAATGTTATCATGTTACTCCATAAAAATATTAAATTTTTTTCCTATTTGTGTGCCCTGGAACAATTTATATAGTATAGGAAAGATCTCTTTTATAAAGGTTTGGTGGAATTCTTCTATGAAATGCTCATGACCTGGTGTTTTGGAGGACTTTATCTTTCATACAGCTTTCTCAACTTTCTCTCTGAAAATCAGTCTGTTTAGACTTTCTATTTTTTTGGAGGCTAACTTTTGCAATTTATTTTTTCTTAGAAAATTATGCATTTTATCAAGACTCCAAATACTATATAGAATTGTAAAAATTATCTATTAAGTGCTTTGGGGAAAAGTTTTTATGTATGTGCTCTGCATATATATCCACATCTGCATTTCTATAAATTTCCTTCAGTAAGAATGAATTTTATTTTTTTGGGGGGGGGTGGGGAAATAGTTAAATCAGAGGACTGACTGAATGTTGTAGTATGTATTCAAATAGCTCCTTTTGTACTATGTACAACCAGTATATTTTACCATGTAAAAATTTTGATGAATCTGTGCCTATTTTTCTGTAAAATTTTAATTTTGCAGCTGTTGTAAGAGACTTCTTGTGTCCAAAGACACAGAGCTGCTTAGTTTCTTATCTTGACTTTTTGGAAATGTTGTCATTTGATGGTTTAATGAGTAATTGTCCTCGTTGTCATTTCTTTTTTTAATTACCATTACAGGCTGGGAGCCAGTGGGGTATTTGATTAATCTCAAACTGGACTTTGTCATTCTCTATTTGGGACACAGAGGCGCCAGGTATTTATTACCGTGTCATCTATACCAATCATTGCCCTAGACATCAGACAAATACCATATAGCCAACTAGCAAGATCCCCTGCCCTAATGAACTTCCGAGGTTTTACAATTGAACTTTACTTAAAAAAACAAAAATGTAAAACCTCTCCTGTATTAGACTCTAAGCTCCTTAAGAATAACGACACACTGGATTTCCTACTTTGTCCACAAAAATTCTCCTTGTTATTGTACATAGTAGGTGCTCAGATTTGTTAAATAACACTTGAAAATTTAGTTATATACTAGCAATATGGAAAATATTTTAAATATACAAAAATATCAAGAAGAAATTTCAATTACCTATAATTTCACTTCTCAGATATAAAAGCTGAAGAATTGAAGTGTATTTTATTCCAACATTTTAAAATTATTTTTATGCCAGTAGTTTTTCTGTTATTCACAAATGTGGAGTTATAGTGAATATGCAATTTCCCCCTATCCTGTGCTAAAGAGATGGGTTTTAATACCTAGGTAATATTTCCTTGTATCATTTATTTAATGCTTTCCTAATAGTGGATATTTAAATTGTTCCTCTTTATAAATAACATTGTGATGAGCATCCTAGCTATATGAAATATTAATGACATTCCTGAGTCTTTCCTTAGAATGGATTCCTAGGAATGGAATCACTCAATCAAAGGGTACAAACTGTCATTCCATCTACTTCTCAACTGGAGAGGTTATTCCAGTTTTGTGCAATTCTGGGAAATCTATGGGAGGCCCAGCCTCAGTGTTTTTTTGCCAGGCATGGAATGAATGAGTTAGTGCACACCAAATTCCGTCTCGAGCCAAAATAGCTTGCTGTGCAGTGAAATGGTTGATGGATGAGTTTATATAAGCAAGAAATAAAAAGTATATATTTTATATCCATTTTGATATATACGTGATATGTAAGTGTCTTAAATGGTTTCTTGTCATAAGTAGTTAGGCATTTTTATATTTTGTGGTGGGACCCTTTGTAGTCTCAATAACCTTTTCCACACAGCAATTGGAGAGATGGTTTCCAAAGTGGGCTTCTGAAAACACCTGGTCTCCTAAATGTAAATGCAAACATCAGTCTAAAACCCTTCAGTAGCTTCCCATTAGCTGGATCCTTAGGGCTTGATGCCCGCCCTGTGTGTCCTGCTTCCCTGAAATCCTCCTCCATTCCACTGCTCGCCTGCCCCTCCTAACTGGCCTTTCTGCTCCTGGGACATGCAAACCGGTTCCTCTGGGCCTGGGCTTGCTCTTCTCTCTGCTTGTAGGGCCTTTCCCGGAGCTGTCACAGCCGACTCCTCACCATTCCTCTTTCCCACTCAGAGAGACACCTGACAATCTTCCTAACTCAGTGCAGGTCATTGTTACATGCTCTTATCCCAGGTCTTTCACGGGACTTACTACTCTTAAAATTATCCAGTTTCCTTGCTTATTGTTTGTCTCCCACAGAGTAGGAGTTCCATGAGGCCACTGAATTTTGTTCAGTTCTGTGTTTCCAGCACTTAAAACATTACCTGGCACAAAGCCAGTAAATATTTGTTAAATCAACATAGAAAGGAGCAAACAATTTGGGGGCAGGGGGTGTTTAGTCGTATTATTATTATTATTATTTTAACTGCCTCGATTTTTTTTTTTTTTAAGATTTTATTGGGGAAGGGGAACAGGACTTTATTGGAGAACAGTGTGTACTTCCAGGCCTTTTTCCAAGTCAAGTTGTTGTCCTTTCAATCTTAGTTGTGAAGGGTGGCGTTCAGCTTCAAGTTGTTGTCCTTTCAGTCTTAGTTGTGGAGGGCGCAGCTCAGCTCCAGTTCCAGTTGCCGTTTTCTAGTTGCAGGGGGCACAGCCCACAATCCCTTGCGGGAGTCGAATCGGCAACCTTGTGGTTGAGAGCTCGTGCTCCAACCAACTGAGCCATTCGGGAGGCAGCTCAGGTCAAGGTGCCGTGTTCAATCTTAGTTGCAGGGGGCACTGCCCACCATTCCTTGCTGGACTCAAGGAGTTGAACCAGCAACCTTGTGGTTGAGAGCCCACTGGGCCATGTGGGAATCGAACCAGCAGCCTTCGGAGTTAGGAGCATGGAGCTCTAACCTCCTGAGCCACCGGGCCGGCCCTAATCGTATTATTGATTGATCAATTGATTACCATTGATAGGTCCATGGTAAGCTTCAGTCTATTCCTGGTCCATAAATACCTAAAATTTTAGGGAACTTACTTCAGCTGAAGTTTATTCTGCAGATACACTAGTTGGGGAAGAATTTTATTGATGAAGGGTACAGAACTGAAGAAAATCTAAACCATGATATTCATTTTACATCCATAGGTGTCTGGTCTGGATTGACGATTTGTGTCTTCTTTCAAGGTGTTTTCTGTCTGGTGTATATCTGGAGGGTAAACTGGAATAGAGTTGCAGAGCAGGTAACAGACAGGTTGCCCGTTTAGAAATGTGGCTCTACTTGATCCCAGGGGATGGTAAGGAATCTTTTAGGGTCAAAATAGTAAGAATGCCACCAGCAGCATGAGTCACTTTGAATCATGAAATGCATCTACTTGTCGGGTTTGGGGGCAGAAGAAAGTCAAGTTTCAGCATTTTCCTCTTAATATGACCTCATTGAATATCTACTAACTGGGGATCAACCAAAAAAAAATTATCGTGGAAAATATTTTGGTGCAATACTCTTAGAAAACTAGGAGTTTGTTTCCTACTTATACTGACTTGCTGTCTATTTTTAGGCCTGTGTTAAAAATCCTTTTGTCCGTGGTGTCCTCAAACACAATATACTAAGTCCCTGTGACCAGTGGGAAGTACATGGGACAGACCACACTGATGAGGACAGGATGGGTCGTGACCATATGGGCATCTCTGTAGTGACTGTGGGTCCTGTTCATGGTGTCGAGGCCTCAGATGAGATGTATGGGAGGTTGGCTTTGGGGAGGTGATAGTGACAAGGAGACACGAAGGATGGCTTTAGGTGCACAGACTGTCACAGTCTAGGTTTTGACCACCTTCTAAGTTTCATATCCCTTTTGATTTTTTAAATTGTGATGTATTATGTCTTTCCTATCTTCAGTTTGATTATTGGAGGGAATAAAGTGTACAGGACATGAAGCTGGACCATGAACTACCCATGAGACCACAGTACCAATTATCTTTAGACTTTATTCCTTTTATTGTTGTTTAGTAACACTAAAGAGCACAAGTGCAGAAAACATGTTAGATTTGGAGCTATAGCAACCAGTAGCTTTTTATATTACCATTGTGAGCTGAGTGTCGGAGAAGAAGAGTGGTTGTCTAGTGATAAGTTTTATCAGGAGCAAAAACCACTGTCCTAGATGTTGTAATCCTTTAGCAGTAGTTTCAGCAGTAGCTGAAATGAAGTTTTAACAAAAGACCACTAGTCTAACTTGGCATACATTTCATTTACTTCTGTGACACCTGTTTTTAGGCACAGTTTCGAGCTAGGATGAAAGGGATTCAGGAGACCAGGCCTACCTCCACAGGTACCAGAAGATCTCCTCTGGTATACTCTGTTTCTGTTTTGCAAGATGAAACTTAGTGAAGTCACACTTGCTTGGTTCATGAGATCCTGCTCTTTTGCTCAATAAAACTCGTATCTGCCCTGATAATTGGGAGATCAACTCTGTGTTCTATGAAATGTTTTCAGTGTGATTTCACATATACTGACGAACGATTGATGGTCATTGTTTACAGTGTATTTTGTGTCACATCGTGTACTCAGTCAGGTACATGAGTTAATACTGCACTGTTCTCTGCCAACACATGGCTCTAGCCTGGATAAAGAAGGCACGAATGGAGTGATTTTACTGGATGTCATCAGACCAGAGAACCAGGCTATCCAACTGATGGTAATGGAAGACAACAAGCAGCAGGCATTTTTCACTGTTGGGGATGTTTTGACAGTGAGACAGTTGATTTTCCCTCGTGGAATAGCTTTAGCTGTTGCTGTGACTGTTCTATTAATAGGCATTTTAATAAGAAGTTTCAATGAGTGTGGCTAAAATAGAAGGATTATCACCAGCCCACCAACTGGAAAATGATCATTATGTTGCATACAGGCATACCTCACTTTATTGCGCTTCGCTTTATTGCGCTTCACAGGTGTTAAGTTTTTTTTCTCGTTCTTTTTATTTAATTCAAAATAGGTAATATAAAACATTAAAAAATATCTCCAACACTTTACTGTTCAATTATTTTTGGTTGATGACACTTCATTATTTAGTTCTTGCTTGTTTCCAACATGTAGCAACATGTTTATTAGAAATACACCTCTAAATGTTTACAGCAGGCTTTAAAGTTGTGTATTTATATATCCTTACCAAATAACATGATTCAGTAATTAGTTTTAAATCTAAGTATTCTTGTCTCACACAGGTACTTACTGAAACTAATAACCATAAATAGGCTAGCTATTCATTAGTTTTCGATGAAGTACCCCAATATAGCACATACTTACAGGTTGCATAAATACTTGTATTCTTACTACTTAAAATATGGATGTCTGTAAGATGTCCATTGGAGTCATGTCATAAACACATTTAGCTTAGATTAATTGAGTATGTGAGGTCAGTGAAAAGGAAATAATAAGGAAAATAACAGTAAATCCCGGGGCAATACCATGTCTTCAATGACTGGATGCACTTGAGTAAACCAGGTTGAGTGTTGTCAATGTGGGGTTCCCTCAGTCACTGTCAGTTCACAGTCTATCTCTGAGAGGGCAAGCATCTTGCAGGGGCAAGTGCTATTCTAGAGTTTAAAGGTCTGTGTTTTTTAATACAAAATAGCCTCTAGAGAAACACCAATACCTTCTGTTGGTCTTCAACCGAAACAACAGTCGTTTCTTCCCACACTGGAGGAAGAACAGGCTGTGGCAGATGGACAGATTTCTAATGTGGCACCTTTCCAAAGGGCTTTCAAGGATACTCTTAACACCCCATTTTGTCTTATGTACTGACATTAGAAGTTAACCGCTAGGCAGGATGTATCATCAGTGTAATGTAAATGAAAATGCCATGATTTAAAAGGGCCTTAATATTGTCAGCATAATTTAATTTCCAGTTTAGCTCCTCCCTCACATTTAGCAGTGTGTGTTTCTGTGACACTCTCCTGATGTCAGCACTGCAGAATGGATCTATCACTGGCTGAGAAAATCTCGTAATGAAAAGATTAGTGTGTCACAAAATCTGAACAAAAAAGCCACCAAAGTTGATCAGTCTCAGTACGATTCAGAGTAAGATTTTCCATTAGCCAATGGTGGGAGTGAAGCAGTGAGTCACTTTGTTTTGTCACACTCCATGCTCCTGGGAGCATCTGTAGCCTCCTTTTCATGGGTTTCTAAACTGGCAGCTACCTTCTACTTTATAAACACGTGGCTTTGCATTTTAAAAGCACTGGAATGGAAAAGACCCTGCCCTGAATTCAACTGCGACTGTGAATTTTACCACTAGCTCCAGCTGTGATGTCATAGAATTTAGGTTAACTTGGTAGATACAATTTCCTTGACTGCAGCTTCCAAACTTGCTTCAGCCTCTTCTGGCCACGTGGGATTTCTAGGCGGGCTGGAGGTGAGGGTAAGAAGCCCCACAGAACTCCAGTAACCACATTTGGAAAATCGCCGGTTGCGGCAAGATGTGGATCCCTGAGGTAGCAGCACCGGCTGGTGGGACAGTTTGCTGACAGCCTCTTCAGATTCTGTCTCATCAAAAGGCCCACAACTCTCCTTGGTAGAGATGGCAAGTGTCACACATTCAGGAAATCAGGAAACAGTTTGGGCAGTTCTTCATCTTCTAAAGACAGCTTGTACATGTATTTCCAAACTTGTCGTCGTTGTTCCAGGATTTTGGGACCCAGTTCTCACATGTTTAGATGGAATTTCTGGAGTTTTAATATATTTCTTAAGCTTTTTGTGCAAGGCGTAAAATTCGCTGCACGTTTTTTCAACAGAATGTTTTCTTCCATTCATTAGCACTTCTACCTTAAACACCAGGTATCCTGCTCCAGGTCACTCTCTTCCTAGGAAAGTACGGGATGTAGATCTCCAAGGCCACGTCAGCCAGCCAGGGGAAGGTGAAGGAGCTAGGCGGGGTGGACGTGGGGGGTGGCGGGTGGCGGGAGGCACCCGGCTCTTGGCCGGGGCTGGTGCTCTGCCCGGTGCCGGGCGGGGCCTCGTTTCTCTGCGCCCGCGGGACATAGAGTCTGCGCAGACTCCGTCGCCCAAGGCGCTTTGGGTGCAGTCGGTCCGGAGCGCATGGCCGGAGCACAGGTGTTAAAAGTTTTAGAAACTGAAGGCAACACTAGCAGCACCCTCTGCTAGTAAAGTTTAGGACCGCTTTGTTGTGGCACTCGCTTTATTGCTGTGGTATTTGCAATATCTGTGAGGTATGCCTATAATATGAAGCATGGGAAGTGACCTTGTCATTTGGAAAGAGGTTTGGCTCTCAACTGGGTGGAAAGGACATTAGTGATGCATTCTTAGTTCTTCCGAGAATCTGCACTATCCTATTGGAGATCAAGAAAGCAGTTATAAAAAAATAAAAAGATAGGAGTTATAATTTTAAGTGAACTTTTCTCCCAAATGTGAACTCTATCATGCTTTTTAAATCTGTGAATGTGATTTTCCCTGCTGTAAGTGTTCTTAACTCTTTCTTATATTGAATATCTTTTTCCAGGAAAGCAGTTCATTGTCCTCTAAAATTAATTGCTGATCTAGTTTGATTGTATTTCTCTGTTGATGTATTAATTTTTAATCTTGTCAGTGAGTTAATACTAATTGCCTATTCAAGGCCTATCTCAGGTGTTGCCATATAAGCTTTTATAAAATGAACACCTTAAAATTTAAATGTGTATGGATCATATTTGGGACTGCAAAATCTACGTAATTGATAACTTCGAGTGTTTTGCCTTTTAACAAATTTATGTGCCAACTTTCGTATTAATTATAAAATATATCTATATTTCGTCTGCTGCTCAGCTGCTAGAATGCTGGCAGTTATGGCTGCACCCTCTAGGCAGGAGTGTTTTGGAATTTTTTATAGGGAATTTGACCAAACCAAATAGAAAAATCCTAAAAGCCATTGCTAATATCGGGGATTCCACAGCACAAAGCCCACAGATGACCTGGAATATAACTCACAGTTCAAAGCCCACCAAGTGACACCAGTGTTCCCGTTCGCTTTTCATCTCCCTCTCTGAAATGTGAGAAGAAAGCAGCCTAGGATGATCAGGTAACTGTGATAAACGAATTATACAAGGAAGCAACTACAAAGAAACAGACTTTATAGGGAGAAGAAAACTTATGTCCTGAAAGGGATAATACCAAATATTGCAACGATGATACCGAATAGGATACTATAGAATAAAATATTCAGAAAAACAAATTGAGGTAAAATCCACAAAACATAAAATTTCAAGTGTACAATTCAATGACATTTACATTTAGTATACTTGTGATTTTCTGATTTTTTAAACATTATTTTACCATCTTAGTAGGAGTGAAGTGTCTCATTGTGGTTTTAATTTGCACTCTCTGCAAATGAATGATGCTGAGCACCTTTTCATAGGTTTGTTGGGCCCTCTGTATGTCTTTTTTTTTTTTTGGAGAAATGTCTATTCAAGTCCTTTGCCCATTTTTAAATTGAGTTGTTTGACTTTCTGTTGTTTAGTTGTAAGAGTTTTTTTAATATATATTTTAGATACTAGACCCTTATCAGATGTATGTTTGCAAATGTTTTCTCCTATTTAGTTGGTTATTTTTTCACTTTATTTCTAATGTCCTCTGCTGCACAAAGGTTTATAATTTTGATGAAGTCCAGTTTAGTTTTAGTTTTTTTTCTGTTCCATTTTTGTTGTCGTATCTAAGATCCATTGCCAAATCATCAGGGGGAAAAACTTAAGTACTCTTGGAATCTGAAAATACTATAGAAGAAATTAAAAACTAAATAGAAGACTTTGTGTTACTAGTGTTTCATGTAAGGAGCTTGGAAGTCATCACCTCTCTCCTTAAAACAAGAGTACTGTGCTTCACTTCTACTCTGAAAGCTCTGGCACCAAATGTGTGGGTTTTTCCCACTCCAACAACCTATTCTCCAAATGTCCTGACAGCAAGTGGATGTGCAGTGATTTCATTCAATTCTGGCACTAACTACCTAGAATTAGTGTCAGATCCCATAGATTAAGGGCTCAGTCTCACAAGACTGCCCCACACTTCAGAAGTCAATTGTAAGTCCAAGCCAACTGTACTTCTGACTGTTTGGCTACAATTTGGGGGTTCTCATGACTCTCTCCTTGAAGTCAATAATTTGGTAGAATGGCTCACAGGACTCAGGAAAAAGCTTTACACGTGATTATTTGTTTATTACAAAGGGTACAACTCAGGAAGAGCCAGATGAAAGAGATGCATAGGGGAAGGTATGGTAGTGATGGTGCTGACAGCTTTTATGCCCTCTCTGAGTTTGCGACCCTCCCAGCACCTCAAAGTGTTTATCAATCCAAAAGTTATATAAATTCTGTCTAGAGGTTTTTATGGATGTTCCATAACATAGGTAATATTGATTAAATTGTTGGCCATTGGTGATTGAACTCATCTCTAACCCCTCTCTCCTCATTGGAAGTTGGGGGTGAAAGTTCCAACCCTCTAATCATATGTTGATCTTTCTGTTGAGCAACTACCATCACGAAGTTATCTAGGTCCCCCACCAAGAGTCAGTTTATTAGCATAAACCTAGGTATGGTTGAAAGGGGCTCATCATGAATAACCAAAGACGCTCCTCTCACCTCTTAAGGAAATTCTAAGGGATTCATAAGCTCTATTATCAGGAACTCTGGGCATGGGTATCACAAAGAAAAAAAGCTGAACAAACTGAATATAATCCACTCTAGTTAGATCCATCAAAAAATTGAGGTCACAAAGGTAACTGCTGCTTGCCAAATTGGAGGGACAGATAGGCAGGTATCGCTTACCAGAGCAGAGGCAAGTGGAGCCAGTGCTATGATAGGAAAACTTAAACTGTAATTAACAAATTGCTGGAGACTTGATGTGGACAAGCTTGAGAGTTAAAATTTTCAAGAAGGTCTTGTCTTAGGTGGGTCCCACACTTTCATGAATTTTATCTTCAGGGAGCCCCATCAAATTCTCAGGGTGTAGGTCAGAGAAAAATCCTTTTATTCATCCACAGAGGATAGGAAAAATTGAACCATTTTAAAATATGCCCAGAGCATTTTGTGCATTTAACCAGAGCCTACCCTCAAGGGAAACTATTTTACTAGAGTCTAACCACCTTGGGTTTCATCAGAACCTAACCTGGTGAATAGGAAATTCCAGACTCCAGTCCCACCAGCCCTCCACAAGGAAGAAACAACTCTACCCCCTCTATCCTTGCTCTCTCATCCTAGGGGATGGGGTGAAACTGAGAAGCATTCACTAACAGTGCGAAGGTAACAATCCCAGTCTCAGACCTAATCACTATACTATAGAACACGCCCCTCCTCCACACCTTACCACCACATCAGTAGAGCTCCTTTAAAATACCGGGAGATTACAACTGAAAGACTTATATGTTTCAGACCATACTTAAGAGGTCTCTAGGGAAACCTCAAGACAACAGTAGAGTCAAAAGCAACAGACACCAGAGGAAATTTTAACCTCTAAAATCTACAGCCACAAAAACAATAAACATAGTCCATCTCCCAGGCAGATAAACATAAAACTTCATATTAAAGACCTATTGACCTCAGTTCCTTTTACCCAGTACATCATGCTTGGATTTTATCAAGAAATTACAAGGCATGCTGAAAGGCAAAAACACAGTTTTAAGAGACAAAGGTAACATCAGAACAAGACTCAGATATGAAAGAGATGTTAGAATGATCAGATTGGGAATTTTAAATAACTATGATTGATGTGCTATGGATCTTATGGAAAAAGGGGACAACATGCAAGAACAGATGGGTAATGTAAAGCAGAGATGGAAATTCTAAGGAAGAATCAAAAAGATTTGGGATTAGGACCATAGTACTTCCCAAATTAAATTCAATGAGAAAAAGAATGAAAAAAATGGAGCAGAATATTCAAGAACTGTGGGACAATTACAAAAGGTGCAACATACTTTTTGGAAATTGGGAATTGCCAGAAAGAGAGAAAGGAACAGAAGACATTTGAAGTAATAATGACTGAGAATTTTCCAAAATGACAAACACCAATTCACAGATCCAGGAAAATTAAAAAACACCAAGGAAGATAAATACCCAAAACTCTACACCAAAGCATATTATATTCAAGATGCAGAAAATCTAAGATAAGAGAAAATCTTTAAAGAAACCAGAGAGGGACAAAACTTGCCTATAGAGGAGCAAGAGAAAGAATTATAGCAAACATCTCTTCAGAAGCTATGCAATCAAGAAGAGAGTGAAGTATTGAAAGGAAAAAAAAAGAGAGACAGAGAGAGAAAGAGAGAGAGAGAGAGAGAGAGACAGAGATCAAACTTGAAATCTGTATCCAGGGAAATTATCCTTCAGAAGTGGAAGGGAGGGGCAGCAGTTTTGCTCAGTGGTTAGAGCGCAGTGCTCATAACACAAAGGTTGCCGGTTCAATTCCCACATGGGCCAGTGAGCTGTGCCTTCTACAACTAGATTGAAAAACAATGACTTGACTTGGAGCTGAGCTGCACCGCCCACAACTAGATTAAAAACATTGACTTGATATGGAGCTGATGGGTCCTGGAAAAACACACTGTTCCTCAATATTCCCCAGTAAAAATGGGGAAAAAAGTGAAAGGGAAATAAAGTCTTTCTCACAAAAACAAAAACTGAGGAACATTGTTGCCGACAGACCTGCCTTGCAAGAAATGGTAGAAATTCCTTAGAGAAGAAAAATGATATACATCAGAAACTTGGATATACATAAAGAAAAAAGGAATGAAAGTAAAATAAAATATTTTTTCTTAATTGATTTAATGGATGAAAGTTTGTTGAAAATAATAGCAACAATGTATTTGGTTATTATAGCTTATGGATAACTGAAATGAATGGAAGCAATGTTATATAGATTGGGAGAGAAGAATTGGGAACCTGTTATATGTCACCTGCACAGTGTTATTTGAAAGTGGAATTAGATTAGCTGTAAATGTACATGGCAAACTCTAAGGTAACCAGAGTTTTTCTTTAAGTATAATTGATACACTAGGATAAGAAAGAAAATGGAATCATATAAAATGGGCAATTAAAACCAGGGCAGGCCAAAAGACAGAAGAGGAAAAAAAAAAAAAAGAACAGGAGCAGCACAAAGAAGTAACAAATAGATATTGATTCCACTATTTCAGTACCCACACCCTGTCTAGATAAAAAACATAACAAAACAAAAAAAGCAAAAACATTCAATAAACTAGGACTAGAAGGGAGCTTTAAACTAGGAATAGAAGGGAGCTTTCTCAACATGATTAAAGGCATATACAAAAATCCCACAGCAAACATCATACTCAATGGTGAAGACTGAAAGATTCCCCCCTAAGATCAAGGACAAGGATGAACACTTTCATCACAGTACTGCAAAATTTCACCAGAGCATCAGGCAAGAAAAAGAAATAAAAAGGCATCTAAACTGCAAAGGAATAAGTAAAATTATCTATGTTCACAGATGGCATGACACAGATGACATCTTATATGTTGAAAACCCCAAAGATTCCTCAAAACTATGAAGGCTAATAAACAAATTCAGCAAAGTTGAAGGATACATATCAACACACAAAATCAGTTGCATTTCTACACACTATCAATGAATAATCCAAAAAGGAAATTAAGAAAACAGTCCCATTTATGATAACATCAAACAGAATAAAATATTTAGTAAATTTAACCAAAGATGCAAGAAACTTGTGCAGTACAAACTATAAAATATTGCTGAAAAAAATTAAAGAAGACAAAAATAAATAGAAAGACATCCACTTTGGATTCATGGATCCAAAGTGATATATCAATACAATGCAATCTCTATCAAAATCCCAAAGACATTTTGCAGAAATAGAAAAGCCCATGCTGAAATTCATATGTAATCTCAAAGCACACAAATAGCCAAAAACATCTTGAAGTAAACAAAGTTGGAGGTCTTACACTTTGTGATTTCAAAACATGTTACAAAGCTACAGTAATAAAAATAGTGTGGTGCTAGCATAAAGATACATATATAGAGACCGATGGATAGAATTGAGAGCCCAGAAATGAACTCTTGCATATATGATCAAATGATTTTCAATAAGGCCTCCAACATCATTCAATGGGGAAAAGACAGTCTTTTCAACAAATAGTGATGGAAAAACTGGAAATCTACATGAAAAAGAATGAAGTTGTTCCATATACAAATATTAACTCAAAATGGATAAAAATACAACCCTTACCATAAGAGCTAAAACTGTAACAATTTTAATAGAAAATAAAACCATTAGACTTCACATCTATTATAATGGCCATTTAAAAAGACAACGGAAAGTAAATGTTGGTGAGGATGTAGACTAATAGGAAATCTTGTGCATTGCTTATGGTAATGTAAAATGGTATAGCAACTGTAGCCACTGTGGAAGACTACATGTGGGATCTTTAACAATTAAATATAGAATTACTATATAATGCAGCAATTCCATTTCTAGATATATACCCAAAAGAATTGAAAGCAGAGAATCAAATACTTGTACACAATGTTGATAGCAGCATCTTTCACAATAGCCAAAAGTGGAAGCAACTCAAATAACTATCAAAAGGTAAATTGACAAGCAAAATGTGATATATATACACACAATAGAATAGTATTCAGCCTTAAAAAGGAATTAAATTCTGATGTATGCTACAACTTGAACGAACCTTGATAACATAATTTTAAGGGAAATAAGTCATATGCAAAAAGACAAATACTGCCTGATTCTATTTATATGACTATAGGAAAAACTCTCCTGTGTTTCTCCTTTATTCTCACACACAATACTTCTGACATCAAATGTGTGGGATTTTTTTCTCACACCAATCAACTCTGTGATGGCAACTTGGTGTCCTACAGTTCAATTTAGTTCTGACACCATCTTTCTGGAGTTTGCATCAGCTCCCACAAGTTAAGGACTCAGTCCCACAAGACTGTCCCTACTTCAGATGCCAATTGCAAGTCTCAGGTTCCCACTGGTCCTTCTGACCAACTGGTTATAAATCTGAGTTCCCAAGACTCCTCCTTGGGTTCAATAATTTGCTAGAATGGCTCAGAGAATTCAGGGAAACACTTGCTCAGCTTTACTGGTTTTTTATAAAAGGATGTGATAAAGAATACAGATGAACTTCCAGATGAAAGAGATGTATAGGGCAAGATATAGGGAAGGGCTACAGAGGGTCCCTCTCCGGGCACAGCACCCTCCCAGTTACCTACATGTGTTCAGTAACCCAGAAGCTCTTCAAACTCTATACTCTGGGGATTTTTATGGAGGCTTCATTACATAAGCATGATGGATCATTAACTTATTCTCCAGCCCCCTTTTTACTTAGGAAATTACTAGGGTTTTATGAGCTCTGTGCCAAGAACTGGGGTCAGCAACCAACTTACATATTTTCTAATTTTTCACAATGAGGTACCTAGAATAGTTAAATTCATAGAGAAAGTAGAATAGAGATTATCAAAGGGTTGAGAGAGGGGGAAGTGGGAGCTATTGTTTAATGGGTATAGAGTTTCTGTTTGGAATGATGAGAAAGTTTTGGATAGTAGTGATGGTTATGCAACATTTAGAATGTACTTAATGTCACTGAATTGTACACTTGAAAATGGTTAATATGGTAAATTTTATGTTATGTCTATTTTACCTCAAAAAAAAAACCACAAAAACAACTCAGTAAACTAGGAATGGAGGTGACTCACCTCAATTTGATAAAGAGCATCTACAAAAACCCTATACCTGATATCATATTAATGGAAACTATGTGCCTTCCTGCTAATATCAGGAAAGTGCAAGGATGTCCTCTCTCACCTCTCTTATCTAACATTAATGGAAGTTGTAGCTAATGCAACAAGAGAAGGAAAGAAAGCAAAATGTATAGAGATTGGGAAATCAGAAATAAAGCAGCCTTTGTTATAGATGACCTGATTTTCTATGGATAAAATCCCAAAGAATCAACAAAAAATTTCTGGAACTAATAAGTGATTATACTAAGCTTTTAGGATGCAAGGTTATTACACAAAAGCCCATTACTTTCTTGCATACCAGCAATAAATACTTGGAATTTGAAATAAAAAATAACATTTACAATTAGCACCCCAAAATACTTAGGTATATTTTAAAATATGTACAAGATCTATATGAGGAAAATGATAAATTCTGATGTAAGAAATCAAAGAAAATCTAAATAAATGAAAAGATATTCCATGTTCATGGATAGGAAGATTCAGTATTGTCAAGATGTTAGTTCCTGCAAACTTGACTTACAGCTGCAACGTATCCCCAACCAAAATTCCAGCAAGTTATTTTGTGGATATCAACAAACCGATTTCAAAGCTCACATGGAAAGACAAAAATCCAGAACAGTCAATACAATATCAAAGGAAGACAAACACCAATCATTGGAGGACTGACACCAATCACTTTTAAGATTCACTATGAAGCCATAGCAAACAAGATAGTGGGTTTTAGTGAAAGAATACACAAAAAGATTAGTGGAACAATAAAAAGCCCAAAAGTGACTCCACATTAAATTAGTCAACTAATCTTTGACAAAGGAGCAAAAGCAATTTAATGGACTTTTAAGATACAAACCAAAAGCACAATTCACAAAGAAAAATATTGATAAGTTGAACTTAATTAAAATCTTTTGCTCTGAAAAGATACTATGAATAGAATGAAAAGATAAAGGACTGGTATCCAAAACATACAAAACAAAATGCTTAAAACTCAGCAACATAAAAACAACTCAATTTTAAAATGGATTAAAGATTTGAACAGACACCTAACTGAAAAGTATATATAGATGGAGAATGTATTATAAACAGATGTTCAACAACACATATCATCAGGGAATTGAAATCAAAACAACTATGAGATTATCACTACACATTTATTAGAATTAAAATCCAAAATACAGACAACAAATATGGACATAGATGTGGAGCAAAAGGAACTCTCATACATTGTTAGTAGGAACCCAAAATGCTATAGACATTTTGGAAGAGCTTAGCAGTTTCTTACAAAGCTAAACATAGACTTACCATGAGGTCCAATAATCGCATTCCAGGTATATACCCAAATAAGTTGAAAACTAAGAGCAACACAAAAATACCCTACACACAAATGTTACAAGCAGCTTTATTAATTGCCAAAACTTGGAAGCAAATAAGATGTCCTTCAATCAGTGATTAGAAAAAAATGGACTGTGCTGCATCCATACAATACAGTATTAGTCAATGATAAAAAGAAATGAACTATCAAGCCATGAAAAACATGGAGGAAAACTTAAGTGCATATTGCTAAGTGAAAGAAGCCACTCTGAAAAATACTACACATTCTATGATCCAACTATATGACATTCTGAAGAATGTCATAGAGACATAATGATCAGTGGCTGCCAGGAGCTCAGGGGTGGGGAGAAATGAATATGTGGAGCAAAGGGCATTTTTAGGATGGTGAAGCTACTCTGTGTAATACTGTCATGGTACATACATGACATTATACATTTGTCAAAATCCATAGAACTGGACAACAAAAGAGTAAATTTCATTGTAAACTATAGACTCTTAATAATTGTGTATGCATTCATCAGTTATAACAGTTCATTACTTGAATACATGATTATTTTAATAATAGGTGAAACTGTGGGATATGAGGACAGCATTTATGGGGACTCTACTTTCTCTGAAATTTTTCTGTAAATCTAAAATGCCTCTTAAAAAATACTTTATTTTTTAAATGGGTAAAGGATCTGCATCAGCATTTCTCCAAAGATGATATACAAATAGCCAATAAAAACATGAAAAGATGCTCAACATCTTAGCCATTAGACAAATGCAAAAAATAAACCACAAAGAGATACCACTATACATGCACTAGATGGCTATAATAAAAAACATAGATAATAATAAGTATTGACAAGGATGTAGGAAATTGAAACTCTCATACATTACTGGTAGAAATATAAGATGGTGCAGCCATTGTGAAAACAATTTCACAGTTCAAAAAGCTAACCATACTTGTAGAGTTACTGTGGGGACAGAGTCCCAGAAAGCAGTTTCCAAACTCTTGGCTTCACAGTGGGGAGGTGCTGACTCCGGTGGTGAATGACCATCAACCATGATTGGTTGGCCGTCAGCTGTAACCAGTTAACCAATTGGCTACTGATGTAACTGCCAGGTTGTGTTGATTGGTTTGTTGGTTGTCAGGCAGAGAAGTGAATGGCAGACTGTGGATCGTGTGGATCCTACTGTGTGTGCCTCGCCCAGCTGCCAACAAGAATATAGTGGTATGATTCCCCTATCTATGGCTCCGTTGGTGTTCATTTTTGGCCTCCCCATATCCTGCGATCTTATGTGAGGAGTGGGACCAGAGACCCTGCATGAGTCCCTGCATGACAGTTACCATATGATCCAGCAATTGTATTCTTACCTATATCCCCAAGAGAACTGAAAACATGCCTGTGCCGAAACTTCTGAATGTTCCTAGCATTATTCAAAATTGCCAAAAACTGTTTAAGGAAATCTCTATCAAATCATTAGGTGACTGCTAAGCTAATGGAAGAGAGACTCAGTGGCAACACACAATAAAGAATACTGTCTTAACTAAAATAGTTTAGAAAAGTAACTAAACAAACAAAAAACAGCAATCCTTATTAATCAGAAGCAAAAAACCCTGGGGAGTGGGGGAGAATTTGTTTTCCATAGTTGCTGAATTATAATATTCAAAATGCCCAGTTTTCAATACAGAATTACTATGTATGCAAAGAATCAGAAATGCATGACCATTAACATGAATGAAAGATTAATAGAAACTGTTCTTGAATACGCCCAATGGACAGAAAACTAAAGGAAACCAGGAGTATAATGTCTCAACAAATAGAGAACTCCAATAAAGAAATAGAAAGTATAGGCACCAAATAGAAATCCTGGAGCTGAATAATATCATAACTGACATGAAAATTTCAATAGAGGGGCTTAGCATCAGATTGGAGCAGGCAGAAGAAAAAAATCAGGGAACTTGGAGGTAGGACTATTTTGATACCTATTATCTGACAACTGGTGTTACTATTCAATTCAGTTCTGACACCAACTAATTGGAATTCTCACCAGATCCCACAAGTTAAAGAACAATGTCCCCAACAAGGCTAGACTTACTTCAGATGCCAGCCACAAGTGGGGTCCCCAGGCTACCCACAAATGACCAATAAATACATGAAAAAATGCTCAACATCACTCATCATTTTGGAAATGCAAATTAAAATCACAATGAGCCACTACTTCACAGCTATTATAAGGTTTATTATCAAAAAGTACATTTTTAAATAACAAGTGTTCGTTAGGATGGGGAGAAATTTCAGCTCCTGTGTTGCTGGTAAGAAGGTAAACTGGTGCAGCCACTGTAGAAAACAGTTTGGCAGTTCCTCAAAAGTAAAACACAGAAATACCATATCATCTAGCAATTCCACCATCAAGTTATACCAAATAATTGAATGCAGGGAGCCAAACAGATACTCGTACATTAGTGTTTATAGCAGCATTACTCACAATAGGTTGGATGGAAACAATCCAAGTGTCCATCAGAGATGAATGGGTTTTTAAAAGTGGTATATGCATGTACAAGGGAATATTATTCAGCCATAAAATGAATAAAATTCTGATATATGCCACAACATGGATGAATCTTGAGAACAGAATAGCCATTGAATTGTCGGACTTCATGCTACGGTATTGCATGCTTGAATATTTTTTCTTCCATTTGTTCTGTTCCTTTTCTCAAGAACAACAGCATATACATTGGAATTACTTTTTCTGTCTTTCATCTTTTTTATTGTGCTAAAATAAACATAGCATAAAATTGTAATTATTTTTAAGTGTAAAATTCAGTGACATTGAATATATTCAAAATTTTCTGCAATTATCACCACTATCCATTTCCAGTTGTTTTTCATCATCCTAAAAAGAAACTCTGTACCCATTATCTAGTAAACTGAAGATAAATAAATAAAACCTATGATTCATTAATTTCTCTACTAGTTATAAACCCTGGATAAAATGGTGCACATATGAGCCATGGTACATGTACAAGAATAGTCACTGAAGCATTGTTTGTAATAGCCCCAAATGGAAATAATTCAAATGCTTGTCTTTAGTAGAACAGATAGTTGTGGTGTATGCTTTCAATAGGATACTACATAGAAGGGAAAGTGAATGAATTACAGCTACATGCAATAACATGGGTGAATTTTGCAAAGATAAAGCTAAGCTGAAGAAGTAAGGAACAAAAGAATACATAAGAATGTCTCCACTTAGAAAAAAGTAAATAACATGCAAAACCAAAATACATTGTTTATGGAAGCATTCATAGGTGGCAAAACTGAAAAAAAAAAAAGAAAAGAAAAGCAAGAAAGTATGAGGTGGGTTGATCCAACCACACTTGCATGAACTGAGGAAAAGCAGAACAAGTAATGGGTTATTGGATTCATTCACCTTCAACTTTGCAAGGTAATGTGGTTGTGGGAATCTGTGGAAGCTGTCAATTTTCTCAGAGAAGTAGGAAGCAAGGTCTCAGCTGAGGGGAACATTAGGAAGGAGGATTGGAGGTGTGAGGAGAGAAAAGAAGGTGTGAAACATTCATCTAGAGGAGTGTTCATGGATTGGAAATAGACTGTAATTACCAGGCACCATTAAAGACCTACTTGAGCTTTAAAGTCATGAATTTTAAATGAAACAATCAGCAGAGTTAGGTGTTTTTCTCCTGGATGCTGAGAAACTGACTCATAGTAACACACACCAGAGAAATAAGGTATTACATTCTCATTTTAAAAATCAACTCTATATGAAAAATTACACATTGATAAATCAGGCTTCCACTCCTATCACCAAAGAGCACCCTGCCCCCAACCATAATTACCCTTAGGAAACTTACTAGTTTCTTCTGTAGCTTTACAGGTTTTCGTCAATCAAAAACAAGGAAATACAAATATATTTTTATTTCCACCATTTCTTACATAAATAGTAGCATAGTATACATTGTGCATCAACTTGATTTTTTCATTTAACAATAAATTCTAGAGATATTTTTATATGAGTATAATGAAGGCTTTCTTGTTTTATTTTTATGCTTTAGTGGTTCCTTTTCTTTCTCTCTTTTATTGTTGAAGTTAAACGTTTTTTTATTTAACACAAGCTAAGTTACATTCTTTATGCTGTTACAATATGGGTTCTTGTAGGTAGTTGAAATGATGATAAAATAATGTTACAATAACTTATTTTTTTTAACATCATCTAAACACTATCTGCTATGGATTACAAAAAGAACTGTAGTTTCATATAGAAACTGAAGGTTTCTAATATTAGAAATAGAAGTATAAAAGATCAATGACAGGACTAAATATAGAATAATAAATAATTCTAAGTTGTGTTTTTTAAAAGATTTTTATTAAAATATAGTTAACATACATACTAATATTATATTAGTTTCAGGGGTACACCATAGTTATTCAACATTTATGTACCTAAAGAAGTGATCACATGATGAGTCCAGCAATCATCTGACACCACACCACACTATCACACGATTATTGACTGTATTCCGTATGCTGTACATTACATCCTCATGACTTATTTGTTTTATACCTGAAAATTTGAACCTTTTATTCCCTTCATCTTTTTCACTTTTTAAATTTTTCAATTACAGATGACATTAAATATTATTTTATATTAATTTCAGGTATATAGCATAGTAGTTAGACATTTATATAATTTAAGAAGTGATCCCCTTGACTAGTCTAGTACCTACTTGGCACTATGCATAGTTATTACCATAATATCGACTATGTTTCCTATGCTTCACTTTACATCCCCATGACTATTTTGTAACTACCAGTCTGTACTGCTTAATTCCTTCCCCTTTTTCACCCATTCCCCTAATGCCCCACTCCTATCTGGCAACCATCAAAATGTTCTCTGTATATATGAGTTTATTTCTGTTTTGTTTGTTTGCTTATTTTGTTCTTTAGATTCCACATATAAGCGAAATCATATTACATTTGTCTTTGTCTGACATACTGCACTCAGCACAATACCCTCCAGGTTCATGCATGCTGCCACGGATGGCAAGAACCCATTCCCTTCCATGGCCAAACTACCTCCTTTTTATCCTTTCATCCATTGATGAACACCCAGGCTGCCTCCACATCTTGGCCATTGTAAACAATGCTGCAATGAACATATGAATGCACATGTCCCCTGCCTGTAGCATTTTGGGTTTCTTCAGATAAATACCGAGAAGTGGGATTACTGGGTCATTCTTTGTCTCCTGTTATAGTCTTTGTTTTAAAGCCTAGTTTGTTTGGTGAAGTGTTACTACCCTAGTTTCTTTTTTTCATTTCCATTTTTATGAAATACCTTTTCCCTATCCTTTTACTTTCAGTCTGTGTGTGTCTTTCGATCTGAAGTGAATCTCTTGTAGACAGAAAATGTAACCGTCTTGTTTCTTATCCATTCATCTACCCTATGTCTTTTGATTTGACCATTTAATCCATTTACATTTAAGTAGTTGTTGATAGATATGTAGTTATTACCATTTTATTATTCATATTTTTAATCTTTTTTTCTTCTTCTCTTTAAAAAAATCCCACTAACATTTCTTGTAATACTGGTTTGTGGTGATGTACTCCTTTACCTTTTTCTTGCCTGGGAAGTTCCTTATCTGTCCATCAATTCTAAATTCTAGCCTTGCTGGGTAGAGTAATCTCGGTAGTAGGTCCTTACTTTTCATCATTTTCAATATTTTGTGCCAATCCCTTCTGGCTTGCAAAGTTTCTGTTGAGAAATCAGCTGATAGTCTCATGGGAGCTCCCTTGTAGGTAACTAACTGCTTTTCTCTTGCTCCTTTTAAGATTCTCTCCTTGTCTTTAACCTTTGCCATTTTAATTATGATGTGTCTTGTTGGGGGTCTCTTTGGGTTCATCTTTTTTGGGACTTTCTGCAATTCCTGGGCTTGTATATCTATTTCCTTTACCAGGTTAGGAAAGTTTTCCACTATTATTTCTTCAAATAGGTTTTCAATTCCTTGCTCTCTCTCCTCCTTCTGATAGGCCTATGGTGTGAATGTGTGATATGTGTGATAATTTCCCAGAGGCCCCTTAAACTATCCTCATTTTTTGGATTCTTTTTTCTTTTTGCTGTTCTGTTTGGGTGTTTTTTGCTACCTTATTTTCTAAGTTGTTGATTTAATCCTTTGCTTCATCTAATCTGCTGTTGATTCCCTCTAATGTATTCTTCATTTAATTATTGTAGCCTTCATTTCTGACTGGTTGCTTTTTATGTTTTCTATCTCCATTTTTACATTTCCTATCTCTTTGTTGAAGTTCTCCCTGAGATCATTGAACGTCCTTATAACCAGTGTTTTGAACTCTGTGTTTGGTAGATTGCTTGTCTCCATTTTGTGTAGTCCTTTTTCTGGAGGTTTGTTCTGTTCTTTCATTTGGAAAATGTTTCTCTGTCTCCCCATTTTGGCTGCCTCCTTGTGTCTTTCTATGTACAGCTGCTATGCTTCCTGGTCTTAGTAGAGTGGCCTTATGTAGTACCTGTCCTGTGGGGCCCAGTGGTGCTGTCTCTCTGGTCCCTTGTGTGGGTTGTGTGTACCCTCCTGTTGTAGTTGAGACTTGGTTAATTGGTTGTGAGAACTGGCTATGACCACAGTGGAGGAGCTGAAGTGCAGGGGCTAATCCTACAGAGCAGGATTCACTTTAGTGAGGCTCCAGTGCCTTCCCAGTCTGCCCTTTGGGTGTGTTGTCTTGGAGGTGGTCAGGTGATGCTCCAGCTCAGTCCAAAGCTGGCCATCATGCATGTCAGCCCTGGGGCCTATTGGGAGGGACCCAACAGCAGGCCAAATTCAGCTGTAACCTGTGCCCTGCCTGGCACCACCTGGAATGAGCCAGAAAGCAATCCACAGATGGCAACCTCACACACTGGGTTTGGAGGTGCCTCAGGAGACCAAGCCATGAACCAAGGGTGGCTGCCACTAGTGCCAGGCTTGGGGCTGCTCAGTCAGAGGTACAGAGCACACTGAATCAGATGCTGTTTGCTTGGGGTTTGTGAACTTTTGAGAGATTTAAAGAAAGTCTGCAGCATGAGCAAAGACAAGCCATTTTTATGGAAAAGCCACTGGAAATGGCTTGGGTTTGCCCGAAAGTTGGGTGGGGCAGGGTCTCAGGTAATCACCACGGTGGGGCAGATGACTGGTGTTAGCCAAGTTGATGCAGACTCAGCTATGGCAGCTGCCTGTGTTTGCACACCAGGAAGAGGGAGGGCTCAACAAAGAAATAATGGCTTCCACCAGCTCCTCCATCTGGGAGAAATCTGCCCCTCCAGCCCTCACCCTGAAGTCAGACAATTCAGTTCCTCTTTATATGTCTCTGGTGTCTTTTGAGCTGCTACTCCAGCACTGATTCTCAGAGCAAGTAAGTCCATAAGCAAGTAAATCTGTGTGTGGTCCTTTGGAGTGCTTGGAACTCCAGCAGCCCTCATCTCACTCAGCCCCAATCTTTGCTGGTTTTCACAGGCAGAAGTTATGGGGACATCTTTCGACAGCAGTGGAACCCTGGGCTGATGAGCATTATGTGGGACTGGGACCCCTTGCTCCTCCAGGGGCTGATGAGACAAGGGAAAAGTTAACAGGAGTGCACTTGTGAATTTGCAGGATGAGACAGGCAAAGAGGTAGCAGGAGCAAGATTGTGAGTTAGCAAGTACGAACTTAAAAATTAACTGCTTGGCTATGAATCCCCTGGTTAGCACTGCACATGCAAGCTGACAAGCACCCTACATTCATCATAGGTGGGAAGAGAAGAGTTCCTAAATACAACAGCAACCCCCTGCAAGCCAACAAACATCCTGCATCTTGCACAGAAAAATATAAAACCCCAGCTAAACAGAAACCCACTGCAGCTGTCCTTATCAGACTGTGCCCTGGCAAACTCCTTTTGCCACTATTTCTCTTCCAAGCAGAAACCCACAGCAGCTGTCTTCTCTAGACACTGCCACTGGCTCTCTCTCTCTCTGCCTGACTTTCAATAAACCTTTTCTTGCTTTTCTACTTTTCAGAGTCTCATGAATCCTTTCACATTCTGTGAACGATCAAAGGTAATTATAAATAAATACAAGGGGATACCTCCACAGCTGAAATATCCTTGCCAATTTTTAGTGGTCACACGCAGGTGTGGGACCAGCCCTTTCCCCATCTCTTCCCCTCCTACCAGTTTCAAGGTGGCTTCTTCAGTATATTCTTATTTGTAGGGCTTTGGCTCATCTAGAATTCGGGTGATTCTCAATGATGGTTGTTTTGTAGTTTAGTTGTAATTTTGATGTGGTCATGAGAAGAGGTAAGCACAGCATTTACCTACTCTGCCATCTTGACTGGAACTCTCTTATTTTTAAAAATTTTATAGCTGCATGGTATTCCATTGTGTGTCTATATTATATTTAACCTATAGATAGACACTGGTATTATTTCCAATCTTTTGCTATTATAAACTACTATTATATATCTATTTGTTTGTTTATTATTTGTCTTTCTCATTAAAATGACCCTTGAAAGCAAGAAATTTGTCTTAGTCTTATTTACAACACTAAGGCTTGGAACAGCCTGACATATAATAAGTGTGTAATGAATGAATGAATGAATAATGAATGAATGAATTATTGCATGAATGAATGAATGAATAACACACCCTCAAATACTCTACTTCCAGTGCCCTTGAACTTGTTTTCCTGGTTTTCTGCACTGCTTGTGATCTAAGTCATATTAGAAGGATTTAAGGCACTCCCCTTGATGAAGCAAAGAATAGGCAAGTCTAGCAAACTCCTCTACTTTTCATGTATAAACAGTGCTACACACTTCATTTCATATGTGGTATTTCATATATGGGCAGATATAGCTTTAGGGATACAATTCTCATAAGAGGACTTTCTGGATCAAACTGAATTTGTAATTTTGATAGATATTACCAAATTACCCTTTTATACTCCACCAGCAATGTATAAGATTCACTATATCCCCATAGCCTCACCAACAGAATATGTTGAGAAACTTGGATGTTTTCGAAGTTTGTAAGTAAGTAAGATTATAGGTAAGAAGTGGCATCTCGGTGTACTTTTAATTTGCATGTGTATCATTAGAGGTGAGGTTGAGCATCACTGTATATGTTTAAGGTCATTTGAATTTCTTGTATATAAATTGTTCATGTCCTTTGCCCATTTTTCTATTAGGTTGTTTGTCTTTTTTTTTCTTGATTTTTAGAAGCTCTTAATGTGAGGGAAATTTTAATATAAAGTGACTTTATTCATTAATAAATATGGTTTCTTTAGGGTCCTGGATCCAATCCCTTTCAGATTAACAACTATTCCTTTTGGTGAAGAGCTAAAAGGGAAGTTGAAGGGGAGTGGGAGGCTTTCTTTCACCTTATATGTCAAGTCTGATTAAAAAAAAAAAACTACTATAACTAAAATGGAGAAGAAAGGTTAAAAATGTAGAGGAAGGGAGATTAGATCTAAACACAGACTAAATACCTATGTCACTCTTCCTTCTGCTCCAAATCCCATTGAAATGATAAAAAATACCATTAGTTAGCCAGACACTGTAAGGAATGTCTAGATGATAAAAAGCTGATGGGACCAGGCTGACAGAAAACTAGATAAGGAGAAACCATAGCCTAATCCTAAGTAGAAGGTTATTCTAATAGCAATCTCCAACAAAAATGTCAGAAATCACCAAGTTTAGAGTTTAATGCAAAGGACAGGAGGAGGCTCTGGGCATCATCAGGATAATTAATTTAAGAACTCTATTTGGAGGAGTTGAGATAACTGGGCCGTTTCCCCTCCTCAATACACTGAGTTGCTGGTAGCAGCCACAATTGCCCAAAGATAAAGCCTTGAAAACTACCTTCTAAAAAAAAGTAAACACCAGAGAAGAGATCATAGAATAAGTGCCAGGACTGGAAATGATAGCAAAGCAAAGCTTATGGTAACTCTGGAAATGCTAGAAGCCTGCTAGCACTCCTACTCTTCAATCTATAATAATCAATGCAATAAGGCAAATAAACATGTGAGGTGTAAATGTGGGAAGAAAATAGGCAAGAATACTATTATTCATGTGTAATAAGATTACCTACCTAGAAAATACAGAAAAGCTGAAAAACGATCAAATCAAACTAGAGCTTTCAGAAAACTTGTAAGATAAAAGGCTAACTTTCAAAAACCAATAGCTTTCCTATATATCATCAATTACTAATTATAAATTTTAATCAAAAAAAGATCATACGCACAATAGCAAAATAAACACACCAATAGAACACCTAAATGCCTATGAATAAGGCCTAGCAAGAAGTAAGCAAAACTTAAAGGAAGACACAGACATTTATGCTGATCTTTTATCTCCTCTTACTGGGGTAAAGTCGTAGCTGCCCTATCTTTCCTTGGTTCCTCCTTCAGTTTCTCTGACTCCTGGGCCAGATGTGTGTGCTCAGCTTTCTGACAAACACCTCAGTTTCTGCAGGATACCTCTGTCTCCAAGGTCAACAGCAATAGGAAGTGACAGGAGTTTCAGTCTGTCCTCATGGTGTCCCAGCTTGTGCTTGGGGATTCCATCCTGCCTTTGATCTTCCCACTTTAAATCCATCTTCCCTTCCCAATGGTCTGTAGTGATAACAACCTTACAGAGATTGCTTAACCAGCTCCCACATTGTGTAAGATAGTCCCCTGTAACAAATCGATATGAAGAGGTATGTATACATCTGCTGCTGGTCTCGCCTCTCTGGCTGAACTCTGAGCGATACAGTACATTTCAAAACTCAAGTATCAAGTAAAACACTGAATTCTATTACAGCAGGCAGATGTGTGCTCTGAAGAAATAGGTCATTGTTGATAGGTAGAGCCAGAAATGATATTGTTGAAAAATTATTGAAAAATTTCCTGTCTCAATTAGTCTTAGCAACTCTTCCACAATTACAAATGTCAACATTCTAAAATTCACAGGCTATGGAGAATTACCTGAAATGTTAACTCAGCTTCCTTTCACCCAGTTTCCAATTTTGTCTCAAGTAGTACAGTCTTTAAGTAAACAGTAGGTAAGATTTACCACAGCACCCAGAATCAGGCAATTGAGCTTAGAACCCAATTTGAAATACTGACTCCATAAGTTATTAGTTTGATTCTCTCTTCATTTCCTTTTCCTGTAGATTTTTAAAGATTTTTTCTTATTGGTTACACTGGAGATTGTGATTAATATCTTAATTTTATAACAATCTAGTTTTAATTAATACCAACTTAGCTTTAAAGTTTTTTATCAATTATAGTTGACATTCAATATTATATCAGTTTTGGGTGTATAGAATAGTGGTTAGACATTTATATAACTTAAGAAGTGATTCCCCCGCCCCCCAATAAGTCCAGTATCCCTTGACACCATGCATAGATATTACAATAGTATTGACTATATTTCCTATGCTGTAATTTACATCCCTGTATTTTGTAACTGCCAATTTGTATTTTGTAACTGCCAGTATTTTGTAACTGCCAATTTCTTAATCCCTTCACCTTTTTCACCCAGCTCCACAACCCCTCTTCCATCTGCCAACCATCAAAATATTCTCTGTATCTATGAGTTTGTTTCTGTTTTGTTTATTCATTCATTTTGTTTTTAGATTCCACATATAAGTGCAATCATGGTATTTGTCTTTCTCTATCTGACTTACTTCACTTAGCATAATACCCTCCATCCATATTGTGTCACAAGTGGTAAGATTTCATTCTTTTTTATGACTGAGTAATATCCCATTGTATATACACACCACTTCTTCTTTATCCAATCATCTATTGATGAACACTTAGGTTGCTTCCCTATCTTGGCTATTGTAAATAATGCTGTTATGAACCATAGGGATGCATATATTTTCAAGTTAGTACTTTGGATTTTTTCAGATAAAGAACCACAAGTGAAATTGTGGGGTCATATGGTATTATAGCTCTAATTTTAATTCTTTGAGGAACCATCATATTGTTTTCCATAGAGGCTGCACGAATCTGCATTCAAATAGTGCACAAGAGTTCCCTTTTCTCTACATCTTCACCAACACTTGTTTGTTGATTTACTGATTATGGCCATTCTGACAGGTGTGAGGTGATATTTCATTGTGGTTTTTATTAGCATTGAAGATTAGTGATGTTGAGGATCTTTTCATATGTCTATTGGCCATCTGTATGTCCTCTTTGGAGAAATGTCCTTTCAGAGGCTCTGCCCATTTTTTAATTGGATTGTTTGCCATTTTGGTGTTAAGTTGTTTGAGTCCCTTTTGTATTTTGGACATTAACTCCTTATCAGATATATCATTTGTGAATATCTTCTTCCATTCCATAGGTTGTCTTTTCACTTTGTTGATGGTTTCCTTTGCTGTGCAAAAACTCTTTAGTTTGATGTAGTCCCATTTGTTTATTTTTTCTTTTGTTTCTCTTGGCTGAGGAGACATATTCAAAAAAATATTACTAAGAGCAATGTCTGAGAGTTTACTGCCTAAGTTTTCTTCTAGTAGTTTTATGGTTTGGAGTCTTACATTTAAGTCTTTAATCTATTTTGAGTTTATTCTTGTATATGGTATAAGAAAGTGATCCAGTTTCATCCTTTTGCATGTATTTATCTAGTTTTCCCAACACCATTTATTAAAGAGACTGTCTTGTATATTCTTGATTCCTTTGTCATGGATCAATTGACCACAGAGGAGTTAGTTTATTTCTGCACTTTCTATTCTGTTCCATTGATCTATGTGTCTGTTTTTATCCCAGTCTTATGCTGTTTTGATACTGTTACCTTGCAGTATAGTTTGATATCAGGTGGTGTGAGACCACCAATTTCGTTCTTTCTCAAGATTGCTATAAGATTGGTAATAGGACTATTACCAAGATTGGCTATTCAGGGTATTTTGTGGTTCCATATAAATTTTAGGATTATTTCTTCTAGTTCTGTGAAAAATACCATTGGTATTTTGATAGGGATTGCACTGAGTCTATAAATTGCTTTGGGTAGTATGGACATTTTAATGATATTATCTTCTTCAATTTCTTTCTTCAATGTTCTATAGTTTTCCTAAGTACAGGAACATATAAGGCTATTATCTCCTTGGTTAAATTTATTCCTAGATATTTTATTTTATTTTTTTGATGCAATTGTAAATGGGATTGTTTTCTTAATTTCTCTTTCTGATAGTATATTATTGTGTATAAAAATGCAACAAATTTACAATATTAATTTTGTATTCTACTAGTTTACTGAATTCATTTATTTATCAGTTCTAGTAGATTTTTTTGGTGGAATATTTAGGGTTATCTATATATAGTATCATGTCATCTGCAAATGACACTTTTACTTCTCCCTTTCCAAGTTAGATGATTGTATGATTGCTGTGGCTAAGGCTTCCAATATAATATTAAATAAAATTGGTGAAAGTGGACATCCTTGTTTTGTTCCTGATCTTAAGGAAAACAATTTTACCTTTTCCTCATTGAGTATGATGTTAGCTATGGTTTGTCATACATGGCCTTTATTACATTGAGGTATGTTCCCTCTAGTCCCACTTTACTGAGAGCTTTTATCATAAATAAATGCTGGATTTTGTCAAAGAATTTTCTTCATCTATTGATATGATCATATGATTTTTATCCTTTAGTTTGTTTATGTGGTGTATTATGTTAATTGATTTGCAGATATTGAACCAACCTTGCATCTCAGGAATAAATCTCACTTGATCATGGTGTATAATCTTTTTAGTGTATTGCTGAATTCAGTTTGCTAATATTTTGTTGAAGATTTTTGCATCTATGTTCATCAGGTATATTAGACTATAATTTTCTTTTTTTGTAATATCTTTGTCTGGTTTTGGATTCAGGTAATCTTCATAAAATGAACTTGAGAGGCTTCCCTCCTCTTGAATTTTTGGAATAGTTTGAGAAGGATAGGTATTAATTCTTCTTTGAATGTTTGGTAAAATTCACCTGTGAAGCCATCCAGTCCAGGATTTTTGTTTGTTGGGAGGTTTTTGATTACTGATTCAATTTTTTTACTAGTAATTGGTCTGTTCAGAGTTTCTGTTTCTCCTTGATTTAGTCTTGGAAGATGGTATGCTTTTAGGAGTTTATCCATTTCTTCTACATTGTCCAATTTGTTGACACATAACTGTTCTTAGTATTTTTTTATAATCCTTTGTATTACGGTGTTTCCCCAAAAATAAGACCGGGTCTTATATTAATTTTAACTCCAAAAGACGCATAAGGGCTTATGTTCAGGGGATGTCATTCTGAAAAATCATGGTAGGGCTTATTTTCTCGTTAGGTCTTATTTTCAGGGAAACACGGTACTGTGGTGTCAGTTGTCGCTTCTTTTTCATTTCTGATTTTATTTCTTCGGGTCCTCTCTATGTTTTTCTTGATGAGTCTGGTTAAAGGTTTGTCAATTTTGTTTATCTTTTCAAAGAACCAGCTCTTGGTTTCATTTATCTTTTGTATTGCCTTTTTAGACTCCATTTTGTTTATTTCAGCTCTGATTTTCATGAATTCCTTCTTTCTAGTCACGTTCGGCTTTGTTTGTTGTTCTTTTGCTAGTTCCTTTAAGTACAAGTTAGATTGGTATTTAAGAAAAAAATTTTTTTATTAGGGAACAGTGTGTTTCTCTAGGGCCCATCAGCTCCAATCTAGTTGTGGAGGGCACAGCTCAGCTCCAAGTCCAGTCGCTGTTTTCAATCTTTAGTTGCAGGGGGCACAGGCCACCATTCCATGCAGGAATTGAAACGGCAGCCTTGTTGTTGAGAGCTCGTGCTCTAACCAACTGAGCCATCCAGCTACCCCTCCGGAGCTCAGCAGCAGCAGCTTGTTATCTTCAATCTAGTTGTGGAGGGCTCAGCTCACTGCCCCATGTGGGAAGCAAACCAGCAACCCTGTTGTTCAGAGCTCACACTCTAACCAACTGAACCATCTGGCTGCCCCCACAAGTTCGATTGTTTATTTGAGATTTTCCTTGTTTCTTGAGGCAGTCCTGCATTGCTATGAATTTCCCTCCTAGGACTGCTTTTGCTGTATCTCATAGATTTTGGATCATTGTGTTTTCATTTTCATTTGTCTCAAGGTAACTTTTGATTTCTTCCTTGATCTCATTGTGAACCCACTCATTGCTTACTAGCATGTTATTTAGCTCCATGTGTTTGCGTGGTTTTCAGGCTTTTTTCCCCTTATAATTGAGTTCTAGTTTCATATCACTGGGGTCAAAGAAGATGCTTGGAGTGATTGCAATCTTCTTAAATTTATTGAGAATTGTTTTGTGGCTTAACATTGGTCTGTATTGGAAAATGTTACTTATGTGCTTGAAAAGAATGTTTATTCTGCTGCTTTGGGATGAAATGCTCTACAAACATCAATTAAATCCATCTGGTCTAATGTGTCATTTAAGGTCGCTGTTTCCTTTTTGATTTTCTGTCTGAAAGATCTATCCATTGATATCTTGTGCTGTTAAAGTCCTCTCCTATGATTTTATTACTATTTATCTCTCGTTTTATGTCTGTTAGTATTTCCTCTATATATTTATATATTCCTCTGTGTTGGGTGCATAGATGCTTACTAGGGTTATATCCTCTTGTTGCATTGTTCCCTTTATCATTATGATGTGTCATTCTTTGTCTTTTTTTATAGCCTTTGTTTTAAAGTCTATTTTGTCCAATATAAGATTGCTACATCAGCTTTTTTTTTTCAGTTCCATTTGCATGACATATCTATTACCATCCGTTTACTTTCAATCTATGTGTGCCTTTCAATCTGAGGTGGGTTTCCTGTAGACAGCATATGTATAGGTCTTTTAAAAATTATTATTTTATTTATTTTTTGAGGGGGGATTCTTGTTTTTTTCATCCATTAAGCTACCTTATGTCTTTTGATTGGAGAATTTAATCCATTTATATTTAAAGTGGTTATTGATAGGTACATAGTTGTTGCTATTTTAGTATTCATATTTATGTTCTTTTTGTTTGTTTTCCTCCTTCTTCTTAAAGAGGTCCCTGTAACATTTCTTGTAATAGTGGCTTGGTGGTAATGAATTTCTTTAGCTTTTTCTTGTCTGGGAAGCTCTTTATCTCCCCTTCAATTTTAAATGATAGACTTGCTGGGTAGAGTAGTCTTGGTTGTAGGCCCTTGTTTTTCATCATTTTGAATATTTCCTGCCATTCCCTTCTGGCCTGCAAAATTTCTATTGAAAAATCAGTTGACAGTCTTATGGGAGCTCCCTTGTAGGTAACTAGTTGTCTTTCTCTTGCTCCTTTTAAGATTCTCTCTTTGTCTTTAATCTTTGGCATTTTAATTGTGATGTGTCCTGGTGTGGGGTTTTTTGGGTTTGTCTTGTTTGGGACTCTCTGCACTTCCTGGTTTAGTATGTCTATTTCCTTTGCCAGGTTAGGGAAGTTTTCAGTCATTATTTCTTCAAATACATTCTCAATCCCTCACTCTCTTCTCCTGGTACTTCTATGATGCAAATGGTGTTATGCTTGATGTTGTCCCAGAGGTCCCTTAAACTATTTTAATTTTCTTGGTTGTTTTTTGGTTTTGCAGATTTGATTGGGTATTGTCTGCTCCTTTGTCTTTCAAATTGCTGCTGCAATCCTCTGTTTTATCTAATCTTCTGTTGATTCCTTCTAGTGTGCTCTTCATTTTTGACTGGTTCTTTTTTTATGGTTTCTATGTCCTTATTTATGATTACTATTTCTCTGTTGAAGTTCTCACTAAGTTCCTTGAGCATCCTTATACCAGGGTTTGAACTCTGTATCTGGTAGATTTCTTGCCTCCATTTCATTTAGCTCCTTTTCTGGAGTTTTCTCCTGTTTTTTCATCTGGGACATATTTCTTTGTCTCCTAATGTTGGTTGCCTCCCTGTGTTTGTTTCTACATATTAGGTAGATTGCCTACATCTCCCAGTCTTGGAATGGTGGCTTTTCGTAGTTGGTGTCTATTGGGGTCCAGTGATACAGTCTCCCTGATTACCTGAGCTGGGTACTCCAGGGGTGTCCCTTGTGTGAGTTGCTTGTGCCTTCCGGTGATAGTTGAGTCTTGACTGCTGTTGGCACATCAGTGGGTGGTATTGATTGATCTTCAGGCTGCCTGGCTGTGAGTTGGACATGACCACAGCATACGTGCTGCTGCGTGTGGGTGGACCCCACGGAGCAAGGTTTACCGCAGTAGGCTATGATGCTTCCTGAACCAATCTTTGGGTGTGCCACTTATAGGACTAATTGGATGGTGCTCTGTTGTGGTATGAAGCTGACCACCAGGTGTGTTGGCTCTGAGGTCTCTTGGGAGAGGCTCTCAGGCAGGCCAAGTTTAACCACTGCTTGTACCTTGCCCAGGGCTATCTGGTAGGAAGTACAAAATGATCTGAGTTTGAAGCTTCTTCTACTGGATGTAGAAGCACATGGGAGAGGCCATGGTGAGAACCAAGGCTTGTTGTCAGTAGTAGTGGGTCTTGGGCAGCTCAGCAAAAGTCCACGCCCGCCCCCCCCCGGGGGGACTGCCACTACCTGCCAGCTGCCCACAAGGCTCAGCTGCTGAAAGAGCCTCAAGCAGTTGGGTGAGGCAGGCAGGGTCTCAGGGAGTCACCAGCATGGGGCAAATGGGGTTCACCAGGTTAATGCAGATTCAGATTTGGTGCCAAGTGCTGAGCCTGGATCCACTCAACAAGACATAGGGCACACAGTGAGGACAGCCACCACCCACCTAGGGTCCATGGATCACAAAGAGTACTCAAAAAAAGACTGAAGACTGAAGAGCTGGCCAATGCCCACTGGCCACCACCAGAAGAGCCTCAGGCAGTGCGTGAGTTGGGTGGGACAGAGTTCTAGGGAGTCACCAGTGTGGAGTGAGCAGAGTTCGCCAGGTTAGTGCAGAGTCAGATTTGACCATGTCGGGGTAGGGCTCACCACCCTGACAATGGCAGCTGTCCCTTCAGCCCTTGTCCTGAAACCACACAACTAAGTCTCTCCCTGTATGTCTCTGGTGGCTCCTGAGCAGCTGTCCCTCCACTGGAGCCCAGGGTGAGTGCCTGAAAGTGAGTGAGTCTGTTCATCGGTCCTTTAAGAGGAGGCTGGCGTTTTCAGCAGCCTTCTGTCTCACTCAGATAGACAGAAACCCCACTGATTTTCACAGCCAGATGTTGTGGGTGTTCCTCTTCCGGCATTTGTGGTCCTGGCTGGGGATCCCAGTGTGGAGCTGGGGCACTTTACTCCACATGGGGGACTTCTGTGGCTGAGTTATCCCTCTCACATCTTAACCACCACAGGTGGGTGTGGAGCCAGCCTGTGTCACATTGCTGCCCCTCCTACCAGTTGACGTGGATTCTTCTTAACATCCTTAGTTATAGGACTTCTGTTCATCCAGTGTTTGTATGGCTCTCCAGATTGATTGTGTTATAATTTAGTGGTAATTTTGATGTGTTCATGGGAGGAAGTTAGCACAGCATTTACCTACTCCACCATCTTGACTGGAACCTCCGAATCATCTGGAAACCACTGATCTTTATAAAGTCTCTATGGTTTTGCCTACTGAAGAATGTCACATAGTTGGAATCAGAATATATAGACTTTTCAGAATGGCTTCTTTCACTTAGCAAAATGCACTTTAAATTTCTCCCACGTCTTTGCATGTCTTGATAGCTCATTTCATTTTACCACTAAATAAAACCCCATTGTATGGATGCAGTACAGTTTGTTTATCTACTCATTGAAAGAAGGACATTTTAGTTGCTTCCAGGTTTAAGTAATTATGATTAAAACTATTAACATTCACAGTTTCAACTAATTTGGGTAAACACTTTCACCATGAATATTGGACCATACAGTAAGCCTATGCTTAGCTTTCTAAGAAATTGCCAAAGTCTCCCAAAGTGACTATACAATTTTGGTTTCCTATCAACAATCTGTGAGAGTCTCTGTTGCTCCACATCCTCACCAGTGTTCCAGATTTTGGCCATTCTAATAGGTACATAGTGATATCTCATTGTTGCTTTCATTTGCAAATTCCCTGATGACTTAGGGTGTTGAGCATCTTTTCATATGCTTATTTGCCATCTTTATATACTCTTTGGTGAGGTGTCTGTTCAGATCTTTGGCCCATTTTTTAAATTGGATTGTTTTCATAATGTTGAATTTTAAGTGTTTCTTTTCTTTTTGTATATTTTGGATACCAGTCCTTTTAAAGATACGTATTTAAAAAAATTTTCTCCTAGTACATGGCCTATCTTTTCATTCTATTAACAGTGTTTTTCTGCAGAGCAAAAATTTTACTTTTAATGAAGTTCAACTATTAATTTGGCAATATCCTTGCTGTCTATATGATCAGTCACAATTCCAATTGCTAAAATGTATGTCACAGAAAATAACCACATTTCCTTGTTAACTGCATCATTTTTTAGATAGGGAGTTCTCATCAGATCTTTAATCTGAGTGATTTTTAAATCTTTTGTCATTCATAGACAGCTATGGCTTTACCTTTGATTCTACTTTGAAAGCATTTGTAATGAACTACAGATAAAAATGCTTAATCTTCAAGGAGATTCATGGAAAGGACCCTGACAGGTATTCTAGAATGCATGTTTCTGATAACTAAGATCATAACATTGAACTGGATAAGAATTTCTAGAATTCTAATAGAGAAACTGATTGATTTATTAAAGTGTTAAACCAAATCAAGTAAAACAATACTTACATGTGCCTGAAAGAAGTGATGAGGATGATTGTAATTTTTGCACTTTTTGTTTGAAGCATTGTTTGTTCTTTAGTGTTTTGTTTTCCAGATTTAAGGAAATTTTTTTCTCTTTTCTTAAGCTATCTATAACTTACAGAAATTTATTAATTATGACTTCATAAACAAAAATTAAAACATGTATCTTTTTCTCTCTACCAGATCCCTCCAGAATTTGGAAACTCTTAGTGAATATTCTTATTTTCATAGCAATATAGGTGTTTGCATAGGTTCAAAAAGAATGTGTTGTCCTTGCAACAGAACATAATTGGAAGCATTGGTTATATTGCCCAGGCTTTAACTGGAATGTACTACATTAACATTGACAGAATCGGATATGATCAGACAGATTTAAGGAACTAATATTTACTTTTGGAGCCAATGCTTATAAAGTCCCTTGAAATACTGGCCTGATACCTTGCTTACAGAGTTCCAAGCCTTACAGGTGAGTAAAGATGATCACTTACTGGCAGGCCTAGGAAACTTAAGATATACTAGGGACCTTTATTTTATTTTATTTTTATTATATTGGGGAAGGGGAACAGGACTTTATTGGGGAACAGTGTGTACTTCCAGGACTTTTTTTTTTCCCCAAGTGAAGTTGTTGTCCTTTCAATCCTAGTTGTGGAGGGTGCCATTCAGCTTCTAGTTGTTGTCCTTTCAGTCTTAATTGTGGAGGGTGCAGCTCAGCTCCAGGTCCAGTTGCCATTGCTACTTGCAGGGCACGCAGCCCACCATCCCTTGCGGGACTCGAGGAATCGAACTGGCAAACTTGTGGGTGAGAGTCCACTGGCCCATGTGGCAATTGAACTGGCAGCCTTCGGAGTTAGGAGCACAGAGCTCCAACCGCCTGAGCCACCGGACCGGCCTACTAGGGACCTTTAAAAGTAAGGCATTCATCCAAATCTAGAGGTGCTGCAGGCAAAGTCTGATGGCAAATATTTGGCTTGGATCCCCAGCCTTGAAAAACTTTTAAAGGTCCAAGCTAGAATTTTTTACTAAAATTTTCAACAAAGCTGATTTAAACAAAGCCTATATGATAAATTGATGTCTTGTAGCATTTGTGTAAATAATGTCAGACCAGGATAATGAGACTAAACTATTTTACAAATTAGTCTTATTATAATTACATTTGATTAAAAAAAAAAGCTGACTATAGAGAGAAAACAATGTTTCAGTAGAAAACTAAAACACAACCCCATGGTTATAGATTCTAGCCCTGTTCATTTTTGTTGAAGTTTTGTTACCTACCTGTAAGCTGGACTGGATCCTGAATTGTTTTAATTTCCTCCAAAATCTAGCTACAACTGTCCAAACTAACATTTCCAATTTTTCTCCCACTCTGCTGACTTGGAATCACTGAAAATTAAAACTCTTTTTCTCAAAGCCCTACAAGCAAAAGCTGGATGACTTGATGTAAACTTCAGAGAAGTCACCACAATAGATCTAGAAATCTCCTTAAATGGTTGCCTTCTGGACTCAGAAACTAGGTTTTCAACTGTTATCTTTGGTTTTCTTTCACTTCCATAGAAATACCCCTCATTAAATGCCTGATTGCTCACACCATATAGAGACCTAACTTAGGTAGACACACACTCCCACCTATACCACTGCTGCTTGAAATAAGAAGACAAAGGATATGTCAACTCTTTAACTGAATTGACATATCCCAAAGACTAAAAGACTAGTTCAATGAGCTGTGGAAAAATTTATCAACTCAGTTTCTGGACTGAGTTGATAAATTGAAACTTCTTAGAGAATTTTCAAAAAGTGGGGAATGAAGGGTAGCATATTATGTCACGCCAAAACATGCCACATTGGCATAAGAATTATCTTGAGATAAAGGCACTTGAAAAACAGCAGATATTTTCTGTTAGAAAGACATTGAAAAATTATTCTACTCTCTACCTTTTTTCCTAAAACAGGAGATAAAAACTCACATTTGAAAGGAAAAAAGAAACATTAATTGACAGGGAGTCAAAGCTGAGAGAATTCTAGACAGCCCATGTAAAAATAATTGTTATCTTCCTCCAGCCTCCTCACATAGTTACTTTTCTACAACTGACTCTCCTTGTTCAACCTAGTATAAAAGCATGTAGGTTTTACCATTTCTTTGTATCTTCATGTCCTTATGAGGGCCTGTGTGTCACATAAAAATCATGTAAATTTATATGTTTTTTTCCTGTTAATTTGTCCTATGTCAGTTTAATTCTCAGGCCCAGTTGAAAAATGCTAAGAGGTTAGAGGTAAAATATTGTCTGTCCTACAGAGATGACTTCAGAGCTACTTACATATTAGACTGAAAACAAAAACCTTCTATTTAGTTGTTAATTTCTTCTATAATATTTTTAGATTCCAACAGCACTTAATTTTTTCTTTTGATGATATGGTAATAGATTCTTAAATATAGCACCAAGGAACAAGCAACAAAAGAAAAAATAAATAAACTGGACTTCATCAAAATTATAAACTTTGTGCAACAGAGGACATTAGAAAAAAAGTGAAAAGACAACCAACTAAATGGGAGAAAACATTTGCAAACCATATATCTCATAAACCATATATATATCATATATATATATATATATATATATATATATATATATATATGAATGATGCTGAGCATCTTTTCATAGGTCTGTTGGGCCATCTGTATATATCTATATCTATATATCTATATATCTATATATCTATATCTATATATATATATATACAGATATATATATGCCTTATAACTAAACAACAGAAAGTCAAACAACTCAATTCAAAAATGGGCAAAGGACAGACATTTTTCTTGAATAGACATTTCTCCAAAAAAAGACATACAGAGGGCCCAACAAACCTATGAAAAGATGCTCAGCATCATTCATTTGCATAGAGTACAAATTAAAACCACAATGAGACACTTCACTCCTACTAAGATGGTATAATAATTTAAAAAACAACATTGCAAAAATCACAAGTATATTAATGTAAATGTCATTGAATTGTACACTTGAAATTTTATGTTATGTAGGTTTTACCTCAATTTGTTTTTCTGAATATTTTATTCTATAGTATCTTATTCAGTATTATGGTTGTACTATTTGGGATTATCCCTTTCAGGATATATGTTTTCTTCTCCCTATAAAGTCTGTTTCTTTGTAGTTGCTTCCTTGTATAATTAGTTTATCACAGTTACCTGATCATCCTAGGCTGCTTTCTCACATTTCAGAGAGGGAGATGAAAAGTGAACGGGAACACTGGTGTCACTTGGTGGGCTTTGAACTGTGAGTTATACTCCAGGTCATCTGTGGGCTTTGTGCTGTGGAATCCCCGATATTAGCAATGGCTTTTAGGATTTTCTATTTGGTTTGGTCAAATTCCCTATAAAAAGCTCCATAACACTCCTGTCTGGAGGGTGCAGCCATAACTGCCAGCATTCTAGCAGCTGAGCAGCAGATGAAACATAGATATATATTTTAAATTAATATGAAAGTTGGCACATAAATTTGTTAAAAGGCAAAACACTCGAAGTTATCAATTACATAGATTTTATAGTCCCAGATATGATCCATACACATTTAAATTTTAAGGTGTTCATTTTATAAAAGCTTATATGGCAACACCTGAGATAGGCCTTGATCAGGTTGACAAGATTAAATATATTAACAGAGAAATACAAACAAACTAGACGAGCAATTAATTTTAGAAAACAATGAACTGCTTTCCTGGAAAAAGAAATTCAATCTAAGAAAGAGTAAAGGACACTTACAGTAGGGAAAGTCACATTCATGGATTTAAAAACCATGATAAGTTCACATTTGGGAGAAAAGTTCACTTAAAATTATAACTCCTTTCTTTTTATTTTTTTATAACTGCTTTCTTGATCTCCAATAGGATAGTGCAGATTCTTGGAAGAACTAAGAATGCATCACTAATGTCCTTTCCACCCAGTTGAGAGCCAAACTACTTTCCAAATGACAAGGTCACTTCCCATGCTTCATATTATAGGCATACCTCACAGATATTGCAAATACCACAGCAATAAAGCGAGTGCCACAACAAAGCGAGTCCTAATCTTTGCTAGCAGAGGGTGTTGACATCAGTTCATAAAACTTTAAAAGATTTTTTTATTAGTTTCAGGTGTACAAAACAACATAATCGTTAGACATTAAAACCCCTCATAAAGTGATAACCCACCCCCAAGCTTCTTCCCCTCTTACATCCTACATAGCTGTTACAATACCATCGATTATGTTCCCTATGTTGTACTCCACATCCTGTGACTATATATACCTATATATTTAGTTATAGTTGGCATTCAATATTATTCTACTTCACCTTCAGGTGTATAGCACATTGGACATAGTCTATGAAATGATCCCCCTGATAAGTCCAGTGCCCATCTGGTACCTTACATGATCTTTACAACATTGTTGATTATATTCCCCATACTGTATTAACTGTCAATTTGTATTTCTTAATGCCTTCACCTTTTTCACCCTGCCCCCAACCCCATTCCCATCTATCACCCTGATAGATCTATTACCAATTTGTACTCTTAATCCCTGCCCGTTTCACCCATCCTTAACCCCCCGCCCATCTTTAAAAAGTCCCTCTAAGATTCCTTGTAATATTGGTTTGGTGGTGATGAATTCCTTCACCTTTTTCTTGTCTAGGAAGCTCCTTATTTGTCCTTCAATTCTAGATGATAACTTTGCTGGGTAGAGTAATCTTGGTTGTATGTCATTGCTTTTCATCACTTGGAATATTTCCTGCCACTCCCTTCTTGCCTGCAAACTTTCTGTTGAGAAACCGGTTGACAGTCTTATGGGGGCTTCCTTGTAGGTAACTAACTGCTTTTCTCTTGCTACTTTTTAAGATTCTCTCTTTGTCTTTAACCTTTGGCACTTGATTATGATGTGTCTTGGTGTTGGTCTCTTTGGGTTTATCTTGTTTAGGACTCTGTGCTACCTAGGTTTGTATGTCTATTTCCTTCACCAGGTTAGGGAAGTTTTCTATCATTACTTCTTCAAATAGGTTTTCAATTCTTTGCTCTCTCTCTTCTCCTTCTGGTACCCCTATAATGTGAATGTTGGTATGTTTGATATTGTCCCAGTGGCCCCTTAAACTCTCCTCAATTTTTTGGATTCCTTTTTCTTTTTGCTGTTCTAGTTGGGTGTTTTCTGCTACCTTGTCTTCTACATCACTGGTTGCATCCTCTGCTTCATCTAATCTACTGTTGATTCCCTGAAATATATTCTTCATTTCCATTACTGTACCCTTTCTTTCTTTTTGCAGTTTTAGGGGTTGATTTTATTTTTTATTTGTAATAAAAGATTTTTTAAATGTTTCATGTTTACAAAACAATGTACTAGTTAGACATTTATCATTTATATCCCTCACACAGTGATAACCCCCCTCCCCCATCTACTACCCCTGACATCGCATACAGCCATTACATTTCCACTGTCTCTGTTCCTAATGCTGTACTCCACTTCTTGTAAATATATATATGTATATATGTATATATCTATATATCTATGCATATATAGATATAGATGTAGATAGATATAGATATAATTATAGTTGACATTCATTATTTTTCAGCTTCAGCTTCAGGTGTACAGTGCAGTGATCAGGCATCTACATCACCCCTGAGGTGGTCTCCCTAATGAGACAAGTGTCCATCAGATACCCTACAAAATCTTTACAACATTATTGATTACATTCCCATAATTGACTTTCGTATCCCTGTGGCAATCCTGTGGTTACCGATTGTGCTTTCTAATCCCCTCACCTTCCCCCTTATTCTCCCCCACATCTAGCAACCCTCAGTTTTTCCTCTATGTCTCTGAGACTGTTTCTGATTAGTTCGTTCATTTATTATTTTCTTTAGATTCCACATATAAGTGAGATCATATAGTATTTGTCTTTCTCTGTCTGACTTATTTCACTTAGCATAATGTTCTCTAGGTCCATCCATATTGTTGCAAATGGTAAGATTTCATTCTTTTTTGTATCCTTTATTTCTGACTGGTTCTTTTTCATGATTTCCATCTCCATTTTTATGCTTCCTATCGCTCTGTTGAAGTTCTCCCTGAGATCACCAAGCATTCTTAAAACCAGTGTTTAGAACTCTGCATCTGATAGATTGCTTATCTCCATTTCACTTAAGTCCTTTTCTGGAGCTCTGTTCTGTTCTTTTATTTGGGACATGTTTCTTTGTCTCCCCATTTTGGCTGCCCTCCACCCTGTGTTTGTTTCTATGTATTAGGTAGGGCTGCCATGTCTTCCAGTCTTAGTAGAGCGGCCTGATGTAGCAGGTGTGCTGTGGGGTTCAGTGTCACACTCTTTCTGGTCATCTGAGCCATGCACTCCAGGTGTTGATTATCTATCTGTTCCTGTGTGGGTTGTTTGTGCCCTTCTTTTGTAGTTGAGCCTTGGTTGATAATTGCACATCAATGCGAGGGAATGGCACTTGGGCTCACTGTGAGGACTGGCCTTGACTACAATGGAAGAGTTGCTGTGCAGGGGCTGAGCCTGATGCCTGCCCAATCCACCCCTTGGGTGTGTCATAGTTGGAGGCAGCTGGGTAATGCTCCACCTGATTTTGAAGCTGGCCACTAGGGTACCAGCCCCAGGACCACCTTGGAGGAGATCTGCTATAGGTCAAGTTCAGCAACAGCCCATGCCCCACCTGGGGCCACCCAGAGGGAGCCACAAAGAAATCCGCAGATGGCTGCCACCCATGCTGTGCTTGGAGGTGCTTTGAGAGGCCAAACTGCAAACCACACTTAGTGCCACACTTAGGGCTGCTCAGTCCGAGGCACAGGACATGCTCAAGCCAGAGGGTGCTTGTCTGAGTTCCGCCAACCTTTGAGAGACCCTAGGGAAGTCTGCAGCTTGAACCAAGGCAGATGGTCTCCATGAAAAAACCGCTAGAAGCACCTGGGTATGCCCAAAAGTTGGGCGGGGCCAGGTCTCAAATCGCCAGGGCATGGCGAACAAATGGTGGAGACTCAGAAATGGCAGCCGCCTGTGTTCCCACACAGGGAAGGGGGCAAGCTCAGCAAAGAAACAATGGCCTCCACCAGCTCCCCGTCTAAGAGAAAGCCTCCTCTCCAACCCCTGTCCCAAGCCAGACAACTCAGTTCCCCACCTGCTGCCTTTTCAGCTGCTGCCCCAGTGCTGGAGCTCAGAGTGAGTGATTCTGTTGGTGGGTAAGTCCCAGGAGTGCCTGGGACTGTAGCCACACAGTCTCATTCAGTCACAATCTCCACTGGTTTTCACAACCAGAAATTAGGGGGACTTCTCTCCCAGGCACTGGAACCCTGGGCTGGGATCTCTTGCTCTTCCAGGGGATGGGTAGACCCCCACAGCTGAAATAACCCTCCCGATCTTTCATGGTCACACATGGGTGTGGGACCAGCCTGTCCTGAGTCTCTGCCCTTCCTACCAGTCTGGAGATGGCTTCTTCTGTGCATACTTAGAAAGGCTTCAGTTCAGCTTGATTTTAGGTGCCTCACAGTAATGGCTGTTTTATAGATTAGTTGTAATGTTGATGTGGTTGTGAAAGAATATAAGCACAGCATTTACCTACTGTGCCATCTTGGTCGTCTCTCTCATAAAACTTTTAAAACCTCTACCCCACCCTCTACTCCTGTCCAACTGTACATGGAGCACCGTGGGCGGCAGGGCCTGCAGTGGAACTGAGTGGGGCATGCCCAGCCTGTGGGTCCCTGGGGCACAGAGAAACCAGGCCCCCCGCCCAACTCCCACCTCACCTTGCTCAGTCACCCTCCCCTGGCTGGCTGGTGTGGCCATGGAGGTCTACATCCCATCCTTTCCTAGGAAGAGAGTGATACCTGGTGTTTAAGGTAGAAGTGCTAATGAATGGAAGAAAACATTCTGTTGAAAAAACGTGCAGCGAATTTTACGCCTTGCACAAAAAGCTTAAGAAATATATTAAAACTCCAGAAATTCCATCTAAACATGTGAGAACTGGGTCCCAAAATCCTGGAACAACGACGACAAGTTTGGAAATACATGTACAAGCTGTCTTTAGAAGATGAAGAACTGCCCAAACTGTTTCCTGATTTCCTGAATGTGTGACACTTGCCATCTCTACCAAGGAGAGTTGTGGGCCTTTTGATGAGACAGAATCTGAAGAGGCTGTCAGCAAACTGTCCCACCAGCCGGTGCTGCTACCTCAGGGATCCACATCTTGCCGCAACCGGCGATTTTCCAAATGTGGTTACTGGAGTTCTGTGGGGCTTCTTACCCTCACCTCCAGCCCGCCTAGAAATCCCACGTGGCCAGAAGAGGCTGAAGCAAGTTTGGAAGCTGCAGTCAAGGAAATTGTATCTACCAAGTTAACCTAAATTCTATGACATCACAGCTGGAGCTAGTGGTAAAATTCACAGTCGCAGTTGAATTCAGGGCAGGGTCTTTTCCATTCCAGTGCTTTTAAAATGCAAAGCCACGTGTTTATAAAGTAGAAGGTAGCTGCCAGTTTAGAAACCCATGAAAAGGAGGCTACAGATGCTCCCAGGAGCATGGAGTGTGACAAAACAAAGTGACTCACTGCTTCACTCCCACCATTGGCTAATGGAAAATCTTACTCTGAATCGTACTGAGACTGATCAACTTTGGTGGCTTTTTTGTTCAGATTTTGTGACACACTAATCTTTTCATTACGAGATTTTCTCAGCCAGTGATAGATCCATTCTGCAGTGCTGACATCAGGAGAGTGTCACAGAAACACACACTGCTAAATGTGAGGGAGGAGCTAAACTGGAAATTAAATTATGCTGACAATATTAGGGCCCTTTTAAATCATGGCATTTTCATTTACATTACAGTGATGATACATCCTGCCTAGCGGTTAACTTCTAATGTCAGTACATAAGACAAAATGGGGTGTTAAGAGTATCCTTGAAAGCCCTTTGGAAAGGTGCCACATTAGAAATCTGTCCATCTGCCACAGCCTGTTCTTCCTCCAGTGTGGGAAGAAACGACTGTTGTTTCGGTTGAAGACCAACAGAAGGTATTGGTGTTTCTCTAGAGGCTATTTTGTATTAAAAAACACAGACCTTTAAACTCTAGAATAGCACTTGCCCCTGCAAGATGCTTGCCCTCTCAGAGATAGACTGTGAACTGACAGTGACTGAGGGAACCCCACATTGACAACACTCAACCTGGTTTACTCAAGTGCATCCAGTCATTGAAGACATGGTATTGCCCCGGGATTTACTGTTATTTTCCTTATTATTTCCTTTTCACTGACCTCACATACTCAATTAATCTAAGCTAAATGTGTTTATGACATGACTCCAATGGACATCTTACAGACATCCATATTTTAAGTAGTAAGAATACAAGTATTTATGCAACCTGTAAGTATGTGCTATATTGGGGTACTTCATCGAAAACTAATGAATAGCTAGCCTATTTATGGTTATTAGTTTCAGTAAGTACCTGTGTGAGACAAGAATACTTAGATTTAAAACTAATTACTGAATCATGTTATTTGGTAAGGATATATAAATACACACCTTTAAAGCCTGCTGTAAACATTTAGAGGTGTATTTCTAATAAACATGTTGCTACATGTTGGAAACAAGCAAGAACTAAATAATGAAGTGTCATCAACCAAAAATAATTGAACAGTAAAGTGTTGGAGATATTTTTTAATGTTTTATATTACCTATTTTGAATTAAATAAAAAGAACGAGAAAAAAAACTTAACACCTGTGAAGCGCAATAAAGCGAAGCGCAATAAAGTGAGGTATGCCTGTATGCAACATAATGATCATTTTCCAGTTGGTGGGCTGGTGATAATCCTTCTATTTTAGCCACACTCATTGAAACTTCTTATTAAAATGCCTATTAATAGAACAGTCACAGCAACAGCTAAAGCTATTCCACGAGGGAAAATCAACTGTCTCACTGTCAAAACATCCCCAACAGTGAAAAATGCCTGCTGCTTGTTGTCTTCCATTACCATCAGTTGGATAGCCTGGTTCTCTGGTCTGATGACATCCAGTAAAATCACTCCATTCGTGCCTTCTTTATCCAGGCTAGAGCCATGTGTTGGCAGAGAACAGTGCAGTATTAACCCATGTACCTGACTGAGTACACGATGTGACACAAAATACACTGTAAACAATGACCATCAATCGTTCGTCAGTATATGTGAAATCACACTGAAAACATTTCATAGAACACAGAGTTGATCTCCCAATTATCAGGGCAGATACAAGTTTTATTGAGCAAAAGAGCAGGATCTCATGAACCAAGCAAGTGTGACTTCACTAAGTTTCATCTTGCAAAACAGAAACAGAGTATACCAGAGGAGATCTTCTGGTACCTGTGGAGGTAGGCCTGGTCTCCTGAATCCCTTTCATCCTAGCTCGAAACTGTGCCTAAAAACAGGTGTCACAGAAGTAAATGAAATGTATGCCAAGTTAGACTAGTGGTCTTTTGTTAAAACTTCATTTCAGCTACTGCTGAAACTACTGCTAAAGGATTACAACATCTAGGACAGTGGTTTTTGCTCCTGATAAAACTTATCACTAGACAACCACTCTTCTTCTCCGACACTCAGCTCACAATGGTAATATAAAAAGCTACTGGTTGCTATAGCTCCAAATCTAACATGTTTTCTGCACTTGTGCTCTTTAGTGTTACTAAACAACAATAAAAGGAATAAAGTCTAAAGATAATTGGTACTGTGGTCTCATGGGTAGTTTATGGTCCAGCTTCATGTCCTGTACACTTTATTCCCTCCAATAATCAAACTGAAGATAGGAAAGACATAATACATCACAATTTAAAAAATCAAAAGGGATATGAAACTTAGAAGGTGGTCAAAACCTAGACTGTGACAGTCTGTGCACCTAAAGCCATCCTTCGTGTCTCCTTGTCACTAATACCTCCCCAAAGCCAACCTCCCATACATCTCATCTGAGGCCTCGACACCATGAACAGGACCCACAGTCACTACAGAGATGCCCATATGGTCACGACCCATCCTGTCCTCATCAGTGTGGTCTGTCCCATGTACTTCCCACTGGTCACAGGGACTTAGTATATTGTGTTTGAGGACACCACGGACAAAAGGATTTTTAACAGAGGCCTAAAAATAGATAGCAAGTCAGTAAAAGTAGGAAACAAACTCCTAGTTTTCTAAGAGTATTGCACCAAAACATTTTCCACGATAATTTTTTTTTGGTTGATCCCTAGTTAGTAGATATTCAATGAGGTCATATTAAGAGGAAAATGCTGAAACTTGACTTTCTTCTGCCCCCAAACCCCACAAGTAGATCCATTTCATGATTCAAAGTGACTCATGCTGCTGGTGGCATTCTTACTATTTTGACCCTAAAAGATTCCTTACCATCCCCTGGGATCAAGTAGAGCCACATTTCTAAACGGACAACCTGTCTGTTACCTGCTCTGCAACTCTATTCCAGTTTACCCTCCAGATATACACCAGACAGAAAACACCTTGAAAGAAGACACAAACCGTCAATCCAGACCAGACACCTATGGATGTAAAATGAATATCATGGTTTAGATTTTGTTCAGTTCTGTACCCTTCATCAATAAAATTCTTCCCCAACTAGTGTATCTGCAGAATAAACTTCAGCTGAAGTAAGTTCCCTAAAATTTTAGGTATTTATGGACCAGGAATAGACTGAAGCTTACCATGGACCTATCAATGGTAATCAATTGATCAATCAATAATACGATTAGGGCCGGCCCGGTGGCTCAGGAGGTTAGAGCTCCATGCTCCTAACTCCGAAGGCTGCTGGTTCGATTCCCACATGGCCCAGTGGGCTCTCAACCACAAGGTTGCCAGTTTGATTCCTCGAGTCCCGCAAGGGATGGTGGGCAGCTCCCCCTGCAACTAAGATTGAACACGGCACCTTGAGCTGAGCTGCCTCTCGATTGGCTCAGTTGGTTGGAGCACGGGCTCTCAACCACAAGGTTGCCAGTTCGATTCCTTGAGTCCCACAAGGGATGGTGGGCAGCGCCCCCTACAACTAAGATTGAATACGGCATCTTGAGCTGAGCTGCCTTCCAAATGGCTCAGTTGGTTGGAGCCCGTCCTCTCAACCACAAGGTTGCCGGTTTGACTTCCGCAAGGGATGGTGGGCTGTGCCCCCTGCAACTAGGAAAAAAAAAAAAAAAGGGCAACTGGACCTGGAGCTGAGCTGCGTCCTCCACAACTAAGACTGAAAGGACAACTTGAAGCTGAACGCCACCCTTCACAACTAAGATTGAAAGGACAACAACTTGACTTAGAAAAAAGGCCTGGAAGTACACACTGTTCCCCAATAAAGTCCTGTTCTCCTTCCCCAATAAAATCTTAAAAAAAAAAAAAAATCGAGACAGTTAAAAAAAAATAATAATAATACGATTAAACACCTCCCTCCCCCAAACTGTTTGCTCCTTTCTATGTTGATTTAACAAATATTTACCAGATTTGTGCCAGGTATTGTTTTAAGTGCTGGAAACACAGAACTGAACAAAATTCAGTGGCCTCATGGAACTCCTACTCTGTGGGAGACAAACAATAAGCAAGGAAACTGGATAATTTTAAGAGTAGTAAGTCCCGTGAAAGACCTGGGATAAGAGCATGTAACAATGACCTGCACTGAGTCAGGAAGATTGTCAGGTGTCTCTCTGAGTGGGAAAGAGGAATGGTGAGGAGTCGGCTGTGACAGATCCGGGAAAGGCCCTACAAGCAGAGAGAAGAGCAAGCCCAGGCCCAGAGGAAACGGTTTGCATGTCCCAGGAGCAGAAAGGCCAGTTAGGAGGGGCAGGCGAGCAGTGGAATGGAGGAGGATTTCAGGGAAGCAGGACACGCAGGGCGGGCATCAAGCCCTAAGGATCCAGCTAATGGGAAGCTACTGAAGGGTTTTAGACTGATGTTTGCATTTACATTTAGGAGACCAGGTGTTTTCAGAAGCCCACTTTGGAAACCATCTCTCCAATTGCTGTGTGGAAAAGGTTATTGAGACTACAAAGGGTCCCACCACAAAATATAAAAATGCCTAACTACTTATGACAAGAAACCATTTAAGACACTTACATATCACGTATATATCAAAATGAATATTAAATATATACTTTTTATTTCTTGCTTATGTAAACTCAACTATCAACCATTTCACTGCACAGCAAGCTATTTTGGCTCGAGACGGAATTTGGTGTGCACTAACTCATTCATTCCATGCCTGGCAAAAAAACACTGAGGCTGGGCCTCCCATAGATTTCCCAGAATTGCACAAAACTGGAATAACCTCTCCAGTTGAGAAGTAGATGGAATGACAGTTTGTACCCTTTGATTGAGTGATTCTATTCCTAGGAATCCATTCTAAGGAAAGACTCAGGAATGTCATTAATATTTTATATAGCTAGGATGCTCATCACAATGTTATTTATAAAGAGAAACAATTTAAATGTGAACTATTAGGAAAGTATTAAATAAATGATATAAGGAAATATTACCTAGGTATTAAAACCCATCTCTTCACCATGGGATAGGGGGAAATTGCATATTCACTATAACTCCACATTTGTGAATAACAGAAAAACTACTGGCATAAAAATAATTTTAAAACTGGAATAAAATCCATGTTAATGCTTGAGCTTTTATATCTGAGAAGTGACATTATATGCAAATTTAATTTCTTCTTGATATTTTTATGTATTTTCAAAAATTTTCCATATTAGTGTATAACTTTATAATTTTAAAGTGTATTTAACAAATCTGAGCACCTACCATGTACCATAGCAAGAACTTTTGTGGACAAAGTGGGAAATCTGATGTATCGTTATTCTTAAGGTGCTTATACGGGAGAGGTTTTACATTTTTGTGGGTTTTTTAAATAAAGTTAAATTGTAAAACCTCAGAAGCTCATTAGGGCAGGGGATCTTGCTATTTGGCTAAATGTATTTCTATGGTGTCTAGAACAATGCTTGGTAGAGGTGACACAGTAATAAATACGTGGCAGTTCTGTGTCCCAAAAAGAGAATGACAAAGTCCAGTTTGACATTAATCAAATACCCTATTGGCTCCCAGCCTGTAATGGTCATTAAAGAGAGAGATGAGAATGAGGACAGTTACTTATTAAACCATCAAATGACATTTCAAAACAGTCAAGATAAGAAACTAAGCACCTTGTTTGTGTGGATGAAAGAATGTTGTTCTTATGACAGCTGCAAGATTAAAATTTCACAGAGAAATGGGGACAGATTCAAAATTTTTTAAATAGCAAAAATGTACTTGTAGGATACAGAACAAAAGGTGCTATTTTAATACATTTTACAGTGTTTTGTCTGCTAATTAGGCTATTATTTTCTTCAATAAGAACTCCCCTGTGACTCAGCAAATGGGAAGTCACTATACTTGGAACTCTAGGTTTCCTCCAACAGACATTTTGTTTATTAACAGCCCCTTCCAACTCCCTCCTTTTCTCTATAATAAAGTAAGATTCCACTCTTTTGATCTCCGAACTTGCCTATAGTTTTGCCACATGCTGCATGTCCCAAATTGCAATTCCTCTGTCAATCCCAAGTAAATCCATTTTCCTAGTAAAACAACTGGCTGTTTTATTTTTAAGGGTGACATTACTGAAAGAAATCTATAGAAAATACAGATGTCAATATATACGCAGAACACATACAGAATATAACAACTTACCCCCAAAGCACATAATAGATTATTTTGGACAAATATATACATTTAGAATCTTGATAAATACATTATTTTCTAAAAATATATAATTTGCCAAAGTTTACCCAACAAAAGATAAAAAATCTAACCAGACTGATTTTCAGAGAAGAAACTGTGAAAGCTGTAAGGATAAATTTCTCCAAAACACCAGGTCATGACAGCTTCATAGAAGAATTCCACCAAATCTTTATAAATCGTTCTATACTATGTACATTTTAATTATTTTTATCAAGTGAGTGTAACATTAATATCATTAATATCAAGCCCTAAGAAGATTACACAAAAATAAAACTACAGACCAATCTTACTTATAAATATCTTTGCAAAATTCTTGAATGACATATTAAGAAAATCCAACAGTTCAATAAAAGAATAGTACATAATAATCAGGATTAGTCAATATGAGGAGACCAATTAATATCATTTATCATCATAATTGATCTAAGGAGAAAAATTATCAGATCATCCCTCCAGGCAATAAAAAGTCATTTGACAAAAGGCTCAACCATTCTTGTTAGAAACATTCAATAAAATAGAGTTCATGAATACTTCCTGAACATGATTTAACAAACATACATACGCAAACTTATTTATGTGTGTGTATTTGTGTGTAAGCCCCAAACCCAGCATAATATTTGGTAGAGATATCTTGGAAGCATTACGTCTAAAGTCCTGAACAAGACACAAGACAAGCACACTAATACCACTAATACCACAATACCAATTCCACTAATACCACAACAGTTCATTATACCACGAAAGGCATTAGGCAGGAAAAAGAAATCTGTGGTATAAAAATCTGTAAAGAAGAATATAAAATTAAGATTATTTTTAGATGATTATCGTTGACTCAACTGAAATGAAAATCAACTGAAAACTAATGCAAACAATAAGATGAACTCAGAATTGTAACAAGATACAAAATTCACATACAGTAATTAACAGCCCTCCTACATACAACCACAGCCACTTAGATTATATAATGAAAAGAAAGACCTCATTTACAATGGCAACAAAAGGATCAAATGTCTGGGAATAAACTTAATAACAAATGTATAAAAGCTTTACAAGGAAAATGATAAAAACATGCCTGAGCAGAAGCTAGCATTTCCAAAACGTTCATCAGATAATATAAAAGCTGAGAAGAACCCATTTTATGAAAACAAGGATGGCCCCCAGGTCTTGGACCAAGATAATAACAAAGAAAATTTTACTTCTTCCCTTCCAATTTGAATGCCTTTTATTTCTTGTTCTTGCTTAATTGCTCTGTCTTCAACTTCCAATACTATATTGAATACAAGTAACAAAAGTAGACATACTTGCCTTGTTCTTGATCTTAGAGGAAAATCTTTCTTTCACCATTGAGTATGACATTAGCTATCAATTTTTTATATATGGACTTTATCACGTTAAAGCATCTTTCATCTTTTTTGAATCACTTTTATATCTTTTCTCCTCCCATTTTATTTTTTAAATTGTGGTAAAATGTACATAAATTTACTACTTAAAGTGTACAATTCAGTGGCATTAAGTGCATTCACCAGCATCTATCTCTAGAACTTTTTCATAATTCTAAATGGAAATTGTGTACGCATTAAACAGCATCTTCCCATATACCACGACTCCCCTTCAGTCCTTGGTAACCACCATTCTATTTCTGTTTTTATGAATTTGACCACTCTAGGTGCTACGGAAATCAAGGAGTTCACTGTTTGGGGTACTTTATTCAAGAACAAGACATGGTTGTCCTTAGGTCGTTTTATTTACTTGCAGCAAGCAAAGAAGACGGGATTAACATCCAAAGCTCTGTCTCCCCAAAAGGGAGACTTAGCCATTGCTTATATACACGTTTGGTAATTACAGGTTGATTTCTTCGTTGCAGTTATCTACATGTATCCTGTTGAGTTCCTGTCAAGCTCATTCTGTTTACAGCTGCATCTGCAAAATGCTACATTTTAAAATTTAGCAAGAATAACATTTAGTAAGAACCGCCCAGACCTTGTTCTAACATAGGTACCTCATGTAAGTGGAATCATGCAGTATTAGTCTCCATTTCATTTTATGTAATTTTGTCAAACTCCTTTTTATATCTCTTTTTTACTCTACCTTTATTCTATCAGGTTGGTTATTTCTATCAGGTTGGTGCAAAAGTAATTGCAGTTTTTGCAATTGTTTTAAACCTTTTAAAACGCAATTACTTTTGCACCAACCTAATAATTGTCTTTCATCTCTGTTAAAGTATTCTTTTTCTCTTCCATTTCTTTCCTGAGTTTTAATTATTCGTTTGTCCTCTATTGTCTAATCATTTATTCTTTAATCTTTTACAGCATTTCTTTGGGCTTTTTCTCTTTTTTCCCCAAAGATTATGTTTCAATATCTATAGATTGTGAGACTTATACATCTGGGTGCTTTTTCTTGCAAGATTTTTATCTCCTCTTCCTTAATGGTACATGTAGCTATGTGTGTGGTATCTATGCATGGGTCCTATGTTTGTGCTATTCTGACTATTACTGATCTGTGGACACAAACAGCTGTATTAGGTAGGTATTTGCCGAAGAAGGGTGTGGTAAGAGGACAGGTGTCCAGTGCAGTCTGAGGCTTTAATTCAGATTTCTTGTCTTAAACACCTTTCACAAAATCTGCTATTCCCTGAAATGAAAATATATGTAAATAGCCAATAAACATAGGAAAAGGTGACCACCATCATTAGTCATCAGAGAATTGCAAATTAAAATCACAATGAGAAAACATTAGACATCCACCAGAATAGTTAAGTTTTAAAAACTGACGTTATCAAGCATTGGAGAGGCTAAGGGCTTTTAGGGTGTTATATATTACTGGTAGATAATATAAACTGATTCAAGTATGTTGGAAAATTATTTGCCTACTAAACATTTTAAACATTTATTTACTTTCATCCAGAAATTCTGGAGTAGTGATTGGGTAGGGATATAAGAGGGATGCTGGTAATGTTCTGGATGATACATACATAGATGGGTTAACTTTGTAATAATGTATTGTTATATTTATAATTTATGCACTGTTTTGTATTAATTTCATATCCAGTAAAAATGTAATATTACCAAAAAAAAAATGGTAGCCTATCTGTAAGATTTGGACATTTGATTTCCTCAGTTGTCAGGAGAGAGGGCTTTCTTAAAGGCAAGGGTGAAACACACCCTCTTATTTCTCTCCAACTCAGGGGGACTAAAGTGAGTGTATTCCCGGGACTTCTATCTTCCTTCTGGCCTTAATTTGGTTTCCTAGAAAGTTGAATGACTTGCTTATAACTCATGCGCCCGTGCAAGGAGTATAGTGACTGCTTACATGTTTTCACAGTTTTAAGATCTTTTAACTTCTTTTACCCCATAGTGGAATTAATCTGAGGACCTGGACAACAGAATTAAGGGAAATGTGGCAGGTCTCTATAATAATCAAGTCTCTTGGTACCAAGTGGCGAAAATTCAATTCAAGCCTTGGGTCCCTGATATTTGGAAATTTATTGGCTTATGGAACTGTGAAAGTGTACTTCACAGATGTACTTTTAGCTTCAAGCCTTAACTGGATACAAATAACCTTATGAAGACACTGCCTCTGATCTCTGCCGTATTCTCAGTGAGTCTTTTCTCGCTGAGTGCCAAAAATTAGCTTCAGGGGGCTTCAGGATTACACCATCCACATAGCCAGTGAGCCCATGGAGAAAAGCATGTCTCTTTCATGATAGTTCTACCAACAATTCTAGGGAGGACTGAATAGGCAGGGTTTCCTCGTCCACAAGTTCCTGAATCAATTTCTTTAGTAGGAAGATTTGACACTCTTGACTACAGGCGTGGGTCATACAGAAACCTTGAGGTTGTAATGGGGAGGGGTCATGGAGTAGATCAACCACAATAAAGAAACTTCCTTTACCAACAAAAAAACGAGGGGATTAGGAAAAATATTGTGGGCAGGCATACAAAAATTACCGCAGTCTACCACATTTCCTGAAAGAAATAGCTTGTGAGCACTCACCCGAGAGTCCTATATCCTGTACTGGTGATATCCGTGGCCCACAGCTACTTGTCAATGAGTGTATCATTCAAAAGTTGGGAGAGTGTAGTCCCCTTTAATCACAGCACCTCCAAGTGTTTTTGTTTTTTTGTTTGTTTGTGCTGTTTTTTGTTTTTTTTTTCCAAAGAACACAAGGGACGGGCCGGCCCAGTGGCTCAGGCGGTTAGAGCTCCATCCTAACTCCGAAGGCTGCCGGTTCGATTCCCACATGGGCCAGTGGGCTCTCAATCACAAGGTTGCCAGTTCAACTCCTTGAATCCCACAAGCAAGAGATGGTGGGCAGCGCCCCCTGCAACTAGAAATGGCAACTGGACCTGGAGCTGAGCTACACCCTCCACAACTAAGATTGAAAGGACAACAACTTGACTTGGAAAAAAGCCCTGGAAGTACACACTGTTCCCAATAAAGTCCTGTTCCCTTTCCCCAATAAAATCTTAAAAAAAAAAAATGCAAGGGAGAAATAGAAGCAAAGAAGAGTTTGATAGTCACAACAACTTCTGTCTTTCACCAAGAATCTCTTTAAATAAGCCTCAAATTTTACATGCTATTGAGAAAGCCACAAAAGTGGACAGCGCCAAGACACTGAGACTAAGGTATTTGAAAGTTTACCATTCATTCTTCCAACAAATATTTATTGAGTACCTACTACTGGCCAGGTTCCATAATAAGCACTGTTTTTACAGTGAACATGAAAAAGTCCCTGACTTTTAAGACATTCCAGTGGGGAAGACAGACATAAACAAATAAACTAGAACAGGGTAAGGAACAGAGTAGCAGAGCCTGCTACATACTTTAGACATGGTGGTCAGTGAAGGCTTCCTTAAGGAGGTCACATTTAAGCAGAAATGAAATTATGTGAGAATGTTAGAACTTGGGCAAAGAAAACAGCAGAGTGCAAAAGGCCTGAAGTGGAATGTAGTTAGTGTTCAGTGAACAGCAAGGAAACCGATTCAACTAAGTGAGAGAATAATACAAAATAAGGATAAGGAAGAAGCTGGAGGCCAGAACATACAGGGCTTGGAGAATATGGTGTGGGTTTGGGATTTTATTCTAATTGTCAGAGTATGCCATTGGAAAGTTTTGAGCAGGGAAGTAACATGCTCGAGGTATCTTCTGAAAGAATTACTGACAGTCAGGTTCAGAAAAGGCTGTATAGTGAGTTGTACTAGTCAGGATCCAGCCATGAAAAGAGAAACCACTCTAATTATTTCAGGTAGAAGGAATTTTAAGAGTAATAGATGTGAAGTGGAAGAATGGGGTGATACAGAATATTCAAAGCTACTAAAAATAACCCTGGCTGGAACCCATAGGAGCTACACCTGCTCCGGTGCAATTTGGAGATGATGTCACTGTCATTAGCTATTTACTAGAGGTGCCACCTCGACCAAGGAAGGAACTGCTGGAGTTAGGAATTATCCTACCTCCACTTTCATTATAGAAATGGCCAGCAACTGCCACACTGTTGAATCCAGAGGCAAAGGTTACTTTCCGGCCTTCAGATTTCTCACTCATGCCTCCTACTGACAGAACTTCATTGGAAGCCAGGTGGCATGAGAACTTGGGACAAGTGGTTGATACACTCTGGGTCTCTGTAGTACAGAGTATAAAATAGCAAATGTAGAACTGATAACCTCCAGGGTCAGGAGTAGAAGCAGGGAAACCAGTAAGATGCTAGTGCTTTATGTAGTGTAGGTGAAAATGATTATGGCTTGGGCCAGCAGTTGGATTCAATCTATTTTTTTTTTTTTTTTTTAAGATAGGGCCAAAGAGAAGAGTTAAGGATGACTCCAAGGACTTTTGGCCTGAATAAACAGAATAAAGGATGGTACCATTTATTGAGATTGGGAACACTGGAGGAGGTGTACATTGTATTTGTTTGGTGGATGAGAGAATACATCAAAAGTTCTAGCTAAAGTTAAATTTAAGATGCTTAAATATAGGTGAATAAAATGTAGTTGAACATACAACCTTTGGAATTCAGAGGAAAGGATGGGACTAAAGGTTGAATTTAAAGCCATGGGATTAGATGAGGGAGTGACTGTGACAAGAGAAGAGGTCCAAGGACTGACCCCTAGGGCACCTGAACACTAAGAGGTCTGGAAGGGGAGAATGATCCAGCAAAGGAAAACCCAGAGGACTCGGGGAGGTATAAAGAAAATCAGAAGTGTGCAGGGTGATGAAAAACAAGTGAAGGAATTATCTCTAGAACACACCAATCAATGATTGTTGTGCCAACTGTTTGCTGAGCAGAGTAAAATGAGAACTGAGAATTACCTCAGAGAATTTGGCAACTAGGAAATAGAGAGGGAAATCTGAGTGGGGCGGGTTCCCTCTTCGGAGGACTTTTACTATAAAGGGGAGCAGAAAATGGGACGGTAGCTAGCGGGTGACATGCAGCCCAGTGAGAACGTTTTGTAAAGGCTGGGCAGTGACGACGTTCCCACACTGCTGGAAAGGATGGCCATACTAGCACAGCAGGAGATGAAGCCCTGGCTTCCTGCTCTCAGGGGACTAACCTTAGAGAGGATTCTTGAAATCCGTCCTGGTTGCTTAAAGCCAAGGCAGCTAACAGTGAGAGAAGGTGCTGGAGCTGCAGTGGCTGGAGACCAGGAGGAGGGCGGTGGGCACATCATCTTCACCTCGCGGGCTTCGGGGTCCCGGGCGCTGATGAGGCGCTGGGTGACGGCAACCACTCCCCACAGACGCAGAGGCCCAGCCAACGACGCCCGGTGAGTTTGGAGACGCTGGGCCTCCTGCCTGTGACCACTGGGTCACATGATAGCCACGAAATGGAGGAGGCAGGAAGAACCCCTCTCGAGAGCTCCTTTGCGTGGGCCGCTTCCCGTCCTGGTGGCGGGGCGCTAACTGCCTTGCACCCGCTTGCTTCAGCGTCTCGGCTGCTCGCCCACCGCGCCTCAACCCACTTCACGCGGACTCCTCGTTCCCGGTGCTGGAGCCATCCCTGGGCTCCCCTCACCACCCTGCCACATCCTCTGCACCCCACCCAGTGTTGAGATCCACGGACTGGGCGGGGTCGGCGTCCAGAGGTCACGCGTCCCGCTCCGACCAATAGGCGCGCGGCTTGGGATCGAGCCCCGCCGCGCTGGGCTGCTCTGGGGCAGTCGGACTCCGCGCGGGCAGGGGACGTTTCGGGCGAACTGGTCCGTGAGCGAGGTGTGGTTCTGGGCCTGCCGTGGGAGTCCACCCCGCGGGAGGGGAGGAGAAGGGAAGGAGGCAGCGCCCGCCGACACCGGCGTCCGTCGTGCCCCCGCTACCGCGGAGCCCCCCCGCCCCCGCCCCGACTTCTCCTTTCTCCTTAAGACAAGGCCATGGAGCACGAAGTCCAGCGGGTTCGCAACGCATTCCTGTCCGGCCGGTCGCGACCTCTGAGGTTCCGGCTGCAGCAGCTGGAGGCCCTGCGCAGGATGGTGCTGGAGCGCGAAAAGGATATCTTAGCGGCCATCGCCTCCGACTTGTGCAAGGTATGCGCGAGACGGGAGGAGCCGGGATACCGGTCTCCCGCTGCCCTATTTAGGGAGCGCATTCCGCCTGAGCTTTTGCCATTTTTTTCTTTATTTTTGATTACACAAGCACTGTTGGACTATTATCACCAGCAGTACAGATAAAGCAAAATTTCCCTTGACTTCGCTGATCCTCCCACCTTGCTTAGAGCAAGCCCGTTACGCAAGTTTGCAGACACATAGAGACGCGTTTTCTGATCTTTGTAATAATTACTTTTGTGAATTGCCTTTTGTATTTTTGTCTGTTTTTCTGTTGCATTTATGACCCTTTTCCCCTAGGAATTCTTCGTATATTTTGGATGTCAGTCATTTGTCAGCGTAACATAATGCAGATATTTTTCTCCGAGTCTGTTCCTTGTCTTTTAACTTTGTTTATGGTTTCTTTTGTAGAGAGGTTCTTTGGTTGTCGTTGCACTTAAATTTTCCTCCGTGACTTCGTTTTAGGTCAGTGCTGCTCAAACTCCAGTGCACTGGCGAATCACCTGGGGATGTTGTTAAAAATGTAACTTATGGTCAGTAGGTCTGGGGAGGGGCACTCTGAGAGTCTAAGTTTCTAATGAGCTCCCAGGTGATACCACGCTGCCTATTTTGGAACCAAACTTAGAGTAACAAGGTTTTGGGTAGTTTTTAGGGTATAAACGTATTCCCCTATATTTTCTAATAATATTATTATTTTGTTTTTACTGTTTATTCCAGGGGTAACAAGACCTTACTCTGGCTTTGTGAGTCTTCCTCCTCACTTCCTCCCAATCCAAGATTATTTTGAAGGGTAGTAACATCAGTAGTAGTAGTAACAACGGCAACTATAAAATTTCCTTTATAGTACGTTAGGTGGAGAGGGGTTGTGATATCAAATAAACAAAATGGGTTAATAAAGATTTCAAAATGTCTGAATCATTCATTCTACAAGCATCAGATGTTTGTGTGAACATGCGCACATATAGGATTACTAAAGAAATACAATAAGTTCCTTGCCCCAAGAATTTTAAATTTAGTTGGGAAACAAAACATAACACAGATAAAATGTGAGTATAGCTTTAAACCATTGTATTAAGGGCAAAATATTAAGATACAGGTCAAAAGCATAATTGCTATAGTTTATAAAGTGTGATCAGAGCAGGCCATTATTAATCAGGCAAGTCATCATGAAAGAGGTAACATTTAAGCTTGTTTTTAAATGACTTGGATCTTTAAAGAAGGATTTAGAGGAATTGAATATATTACAGAGGGAGTTAGCAAGTGTTTATTGAGGGCTTGGAGGGCTCAAAAGGAATCAGAATGGCAAACCATCTAGTCTGATAATGCCAGTGGTCACTACATATACACCTGGCCTGTAGTTTTTGACATTCAGGGCTGTGTGTGTCATACTCATGCAAGGTTAACTGTGGTTCTTTTATAACAGAGTGAATTTAATGCATACAGTCAGGAAGTTGTTACCATTCTTGGGGAAATTGATCTCGTGCTGGAGAAGCTTCCTGAATGGGTTACTGCTGAACCAGCCAAGAAGAACCTGCTCACCATGCTAGATGAGGCCTATGTTCAACCAGAGCCCCTGGGAGTTGTACTGATCATAGGAGCTTGGAACTACCCCTTGGTTCTCACCATTCAGCCACTAATAGGAGCCATTGCTGCAGGTCTGGTGTCAGCTTATGTCTCTGTACCCTTTTAGAAGACAGCTTATGTCTTCTGTCATAGTGGTTGTAAATTAAGATGATGGCTAGTGAACTACATTTGCTTTGATGGTTTGCCGTGGTTTACACCAGCAATGTATTGAGAATTCATAAATATATTTTTAAATGGGCTCCAGAGGAGATTTGCATAGTGACCATTTTTTACAGCACCCAGGAAATGAACCTGTGAGGATATAAAGGTATGAGTTGACACGCTCAGGAGTTAGAGTCAGGCATTCGTATTCCAATGTAGTTTCAGTTGTGAGCTCTGGCCTTGGATGAACCTTTTGATTCTGCCTGACCAGCTTCTTCATTCAGATAAGGACTGTGGAAATAATGCTCCTTGGGTAGTGTGTAGCAAATGCTAAGAAATGAATGTCTCATTTGTGCAGGGTCCAGATCAACAGCGTTCTGTTGACTGCTTGCCGAGTAATTCCAGGGCAGAGAGGAGAGTCAGGGGTGGAAGTGGGAGAAAAGTGATAGAAAGATGGAGTGGGGGAGGCAGATGGAGCCTGTTGGTTACCTAAAAGTAATAACTAAGGAGTCAGCATTTGAGAAAGAGAACATGAGACAAGCTCTTGTCTTCATTATGAGGAAGAGCCGCAGAAGCAATGGGAATGTTTAGTCTGTATTCCCCATGTGAACACTGGGTAGCTATTAAAGTTTACTCAAGCGTTAGACAATACTGTCCTGCTTTTTGCTTTGTTTAGGAAATGCTGTGATTCTGAAGCCTTCTGAACTAAGTGAAAATACAGCCAAGATCTTGGCTAAGCTCCTCCCCCAGTATTTAGATCAGGTAAGAACGTCTGTCTTGTCCATGTTCAACACGTTTGTTTATTGTGGTGAACAAACACTTGACTCTCCTACTAGTACATGCCTTGATGGCTGGGGACCTCTGAAGCCTTCAGCAATTGGCTTACTAAAAGAAGTTAAGTTCCAAAATAAACTGTGGAATAGCTCAGCGATTGTGGTTTCTCAATACATTTGGGCCCATAGCTTCATAGACACCCGGGGCTACTTACACATCCTCTTCTGCCATTTGGCATTTTGGATTAACCTTTAAGCTTTGATTTAATATGATTTTAGGTATGTTCATTTAGTGAATTATTTAATGAGGAACTGGTACTGTGCTGGGTTCTGATAGTCTCTTTTGTCTTAATGGTGTGACTATATAAGAACACTTCTAAAACAAGCATGTTTGTGGCATGGGAACCACAGAAAGAAAATGGCCTCCTAAACCACAGGGTGATTCATCTCTTTGTCCAAATCAGAGGTTCACATGCCCTCCTGGGAGGAAGTTTATGATGCCACCGTGGAATTGGGACTGCCTGGTTCTATATGGAACCTGCAGGAAGGAGTTCTCATTTCACTCATTAAAAGTCACCTTTAAAATATATGTCAATTTATAATAATTTATAATAATCTAGAGGCCAGCTCCAGCCCTTGGGATAATACTGTTCTTTGTTGTCTTTATCACTGGTGCAGTAGCCCACAGAAAATTTTGTTCTAACAGTGTGGTTATCTAGCTCCGAAGGATGATGAAGACTGTGAGATGTCATGGATTGAGCAGGATTTAGAACCAGAAGACAGAGGTTTATAGTCCCACTTTGCCCCTCACCAAGGGTTAATTCTTCACTATTTGACTGTATCCAGATGGGGATAATAATGCCTACCCTGCTTTACTTAACTTGTTGGCCAACCAACCACATGTGCTCTGGAGATTAAGCCATATGCATGTTAAAACTTGAAACATTTGGGCAGTCGAACTAAAATGATTGAGGACTAATTAGCAGCAGACCAAGTGAGGAAGCACGAGGTCCACACACCAACTTTTACTTCATGCCTGCACCTCAGAATCTTTTGAACATACCTCTCTCTGTCTTCCTTCCTTGCCATCTGTTCTCTGTCATTGCTTTTCATGTTATTCAAAATGTTCTCTCTCATAATAGCTGCTAATAATAGCACAATGTGTATAAGGGATCAGTCCTAAGGTATGTGACTTCTCCCCCATAACAGGTGAGGAAACTGAGGCTCAGAGATGTTCAATAGCTTGGCAAAGGTCACATAAGCTAGTAAGCAACAGATTCAGTCCAGATCTGACTTCAGAAAAGAGTGTTCTTGCGTACTCTGCTTTGCCTACCTGTTCATTCAGCAGATATTTACTTGGTTCCTACCATGGGCTAAGCCCTATGCTGTGTTATGTAGAGAGAATGTTCAGGTTAAGACATTAAGTTGGGTCTGTCCTGTGGTCATTCACAGCAGCCACTTTCTTACCCAAATCCTCAACTTATGCAGCCCCCACTTCATACATTTCCCTGGTCAAATCCAAACGTTTGCTTTCTTCTCTTTTGTGTCTTCATTGCTGAGCTCACATAGAAAATACTGGACTCTCCGGTCAGTTCCACTGTAGGTTCGTGGTTCTCAGATGCCGTCATACTGTTCTTCCCTTGTTCTCCATCAGCTCCCTCTTCTATCCTCACAAGGGCCAGTCTCCATCTTTTCTTGGTTTTACTGAACGTTACATGTTTATGTTGAAGAAACTGCTCATGTTAGAAAATTGGGTTAATTTGGCAGTACAAGTACTTATTTGTTTGTTTCTTTAAGGACCTGTATGTTGTTGTTAATGGTGGTGTGGAGGAAACCACGGAGCTTCTGAAGCAGCGATTTGATTACATTCTCTATACGGGAAGCACTGCAGTTGGAAAAATTGTTATGACAGCTGCTGCCAAGCATCTGACCCCTGTGACTCTTGAACTGGGAGGGAAGAGTCCGTGTTACATTGACAAAGACTGTGATCTGGACATCGCCTGCAGGTGAGACCGGCTCTATGGTTATCTGGGGCTTTCCCAGCACAGTGGAGACTTTTCCTAACAGGTTGATGTGTCCTCTTTGCACAGGAACACTCTTCCTCCTGGCTCCAAGAGACATAATTAAGTTTTGGTGTTTGATGTCCTCAAGGGTAACAGAACTCTCACACACTGTCTCTCGGTGCCACTGCCAGAGGAGATGAGCAGTAGGTCTTGACATCACATGGTGGTTCTGATGAGTTAAGGAAAAGGTTCTTTCTGTTCTCGAGATTATACATCTGGCAAGAAAATTTTACTGTTTTGCTGGTTGATGATCCCAGAAGTAGGTAATCCAAAGTATTGTGTGTGCCTAATAAAATCTTTAAATCCCCAACAGAAAAGGTATTATGTTGATCTCTTCACTGAGTTCCTTTGTTGACAAAGCCAGTATTCTCTTAACTTACAATAGCATCTTGCATCTGGGAACTAGAAAATAAAAGGTGTCAGATTCTCTCTGCTAAATCAGGTTTAGCTACCAGGAAGTGCCCAAACCCAGAACTAACTGTGCTCAGGGTGGTATGGCTTTCGCTCCCCTTCAGAGATGGGGGAGTAAGGAGGAGGTGCAGGGAGTTAGGCGAGGGTCTCAGTTGGCTTCATAAGTAGAAGCCTACTTGCCAGAATATGGGACTCTTAGTGAATGTTCCAGTTGTGGACTTGGATGCACACATGGGCACAGCTTTTCAAAATGGGGAGGGGTTCATGACTGTTTCTACCCAAACATCTTGCCAACAGGATCTGAAGCCACAACCAGGAGAGGTAGAGTCTGTATGGAAGTCCTGCCATCCCGGATGTCCTCTTAGCTGGAATGGGAAGAGGAAGAGGGTGTTGGGAGGCTGTTTCTCTCTTTTGCTATAGCAGGGAAGGGCTTCACGGCTTACAAAGTACTGTTTCCCATGAGCTGGTGTGAGAATTTCCCTGCTCCTTAGAGTATTCTACATCAGTTGGAAATGCATTCTAAGTCCCAGCCACCTGATTTAGAGATGAGTTTTTAAAACATTTCTATTTTCTATAAAAATTACCAAGTAAATCTATGAATACATGCTAGTTGCAAAACATTCAAACAACACAAAAGTACGTATGTGACAAGAAAATAGTAGATGGAATTCTGTGGCTATTCTGGGTTTTTGCCCCATAGACGCATAACCTGGGGGAAGTACCTGAACTGCGGTCAAACCTGCATTGCTCCTGACTACGTTCTCTGTGAACCATCTCTCCAGAATCAAATCGTACAGAAGATTAAGGAAACTGTGAAGGTTTGTGTTGAACACATCTGATTCCATTGGTTTTATTAAGATAAGGAGTGAAATCAACTGTTTGCAGGCAGCATCCTTATTCCCTCCTTTCCCCAGGAAAACTCCAGTAGTATATGTGACCAAAGTAAGTTACTGGCTAATTAAAAGTGCTGTCTGCACTTTTCATAGAATGTCTGCTGGGAGCAAGGTTAGGTTGGAGTTAAACCCACTTAAACTCTGTAGTTGGTTTGCTGATGAAACAACTGGTTAGTTATGGCACATGCTTTAAAATAAACGTTTTGTGCTTTTGAGAGAATGTTGCCAGTCCTCTGAAGTCCAGTCAGAGGTCCCTGGCCATATTGGCATTGCGAGTTATGGTTATCAGTTCTTGTGTATGTTGAGGGTTCAGGAAAGCCAATAGTTTGGAGGAGTGAGTGAGTTAGATACATACTTACATATAGTATACCCCTGACATGGTTTTCAGTCTTCCATGGTGTTTAAAGATCTCTAGCGAGGGAATCAAGGAAGGCTGTGTGGTAGTGTCCTGAGCTAAGCCTTGAAGAAATGGATGATTTAGATTGGAAGAAAGGAATGGGATGAGCCAGTGTGACTGAGTTCTCCAGTGGGAGGGAGTCGTTAAGCTCCCTGGGTGGAGGAAATTATTAGAACAATCATTGTTCACCTAACAGTTGCTAATTGAGCACAGAAGGATCAAAGGAGCAAAGAAGGATCAAGAACACCAAAGAGTAATGATTATGATCAGAGAATGGAAACTATACCAGGAATTTTAGGGAAGTACAGGGCTCCAGGAAGGGTAACTCTGGGCCTGAGCTGCCGAGGGTCTTGGGCATAAGTTATGGGACTGAAGGTGGAGCCAGACAAGGAGAACATGAGAGGAAAATTGGCTAAACTCAGAGAATGTGGAACAGCAGAGGGGTTCAAGATCCCAGTGAGACGGAAAATACTTGGGAATTGGAGAAGACGTGCTCAGTTGAGTATGGTGTTTAACTCAGTTTCAAAGGAATAAGAGCCCCATTGCCTTTTTTTTATTTTTATTTTTTTATTCCTTCATTCCTTCCTTTCCCCTTTCCTTTTCCTTTCCTCCCTTTTTTTCTTCCCATCATCTTCCTTTTGAGGTGTTTATACTCTTAACACAGTGGTTCTCAGCCGAGGTTCACTAGGGAGCCATTTAAGAAAAGTTCCCAGCTCTTACTCTCCAGATGGTGATTCAGTTGACCTGGGGTCTCCAGATGATTGTAAGGTGCAACTAACATTGGAAACCCCAGTTGGTGGCTCCACAGTTGGGGCCCAGAAACATGCATTTCAGTAAGCTGCCTGGATGATTCTCACCACCCAGACTTGAGGCTATTTATGGAGGGTGGGTGAGTAATACTCATTTTAATTTGAAATTAAGTAAGTTGAGAGCTTTCACAAGACTTTGAAGTGATGGAGCAATTCAGTAATTTTATGTTTGTTTTACATAATATTATGGTTTTTGAGGTTCTTTTACCTTGTTTAATTTACCAAAACTGTATTTTAGTCTTTTGAGTGGTTTTCCCTGTCATCTGTGACTGGTGGAAATACTAGTCCAAAGAAGATACAAAACAATGAAAGAGCACAAAGCTCAGCAAACCGTTTCTGGAAAGGGCTAGGTAGTATTAATACATATTTTAGGCTTTGCCGGCCATAGGGTCTCTGCTACAACTGCACAACTCATTGTAGGAGGAGAGCAGCCACAGCTGATAGGTAAACAAGTGTGGCCTTAACACAGCAAGAGCTCCCCCTACACCTGCTCCTGCATTTCCCCCGAAAAGGGCCCATGGGTAGACTTCAGGAGGTCCATATGAACCCCTGAAACCACAGAAAATGATAGATCTATATGCATGCTTTAATTCTTGTCCTTGAACCTGCCAAAAGCCTTAAACTTACTATTGTTAACACTGCAGATTCTCCTCGACTTACAATGGGGTTACATCCTGATAAGCCCCATTATAAGTGGAAAATATCGTGAGTTAAATTTATGTACTGTACCTAACGTACGGAATATCATAGCTTGGGCTACCCTACCTTAATCGTGCCCGGGACACTTATACTAGCCTACAGTTGTGCCAAGTCAACTTGCTGCTGCTGCCCAGCTTCACAAGAGTAGTGTTGAACCACGTATTGCTAGCCCAGGAAAAAATGGAAATGCAAGGTATGGTTTCTCCTGAATGTGTATTGCTTTGGCACCGTTGTAAAGTCAAACAAACGTAAGTTGACTCCTCCTAAGTCGGGAATACTCTGTACTATTAAAGTTCTTGGTGGGGTGGGATGTGATGATATAAAACCAGATCAATTTGGAGGCATGAGTGGATTTTGTACTTAGGAAAACAATTGAAATATGGGCCTTTTGTGACAAAAAAACTATTGTTTTAAATAGGAATTTTATGGAGAAAATGTAAAAGAATCCCCGGATTATGAAAGGATCATCAATCTTCGTCATTTTAAGAGGATACTAAGTTTGCTTGAAGGACAAAAGATAGCTTTTGGTGGGGAGACTGATGAGGCCACCCGCTACATAGGTAATGGAAGTTCACCTTTTCTTATGGGAGATGGCAGTTTGACAGCTTTCATTGATATGTTACTGGCACTAACTAAACAGATGAGTAGTGTTTAATAAACTGGTAAATACTGCTTTCTGTTAGACTGTTTTTATTATAAAGTGTTTAAAGATGGTCATGTACGTACACACATTGAATAATACTACCTGTGTTGCACTAGTTTTTTTGTATTCACACATATTTTATCAATTTTTTTTTCTTCTTAACTACCCTGAGCAGCAGAATAGAGTTCTACGTAATTATTTTCAGTTTATGGCTGGAAAAACAGCACAAAGAAGGAAATAGCTTAACCATAATTCTACAACTAGCCATGCTATTGCAAAAATAATGTTTTGTGTTTTTTATTTTTTGCCATGAATATGTATTACTTTTGAATTTTAAACATATTTTTCTAAAGTAACATACATGATAACAGAAGACTTACACATTAAGTTGGCGAAAAGCTGCCCCAACTAGCTTTACTTCTCTCTGCTTGGCTAGGATGCTGCACATTACCAAAGCACCCCACTTAAAAATTACTTCCAGGACTTAAACAACAATGAAAATATGTTCTCTGGTAATGAACAGCCCGCAGTGCTCCCACGCTGTTAGTGCAGTGGTTCAGTAACACCGCCAAAACCTCATTCTTGGCTCTTTCTGTTCACCCATCCTCAGCATGTTGATTTCCAGGCCAGTCAGTGATGAGAGGAAACGTCTGTCATGATTAGCTCACACTATTTAGGAACATTCCCCTGACCTGGAGTTAGGGTCCCCTTACCTGAGCACATGGCTATGCAGAGGAGGGTGGACACCCAAACCAAATCGGTTCTCTGACCCAGGGAAGCGGCAGGTTTGGGTAGCAGCTTATATACCTCTGGAGTGTGCTGGCAAGAGCTTCCCACCACATTTCCAGGAGAACCTAATAGGAAACAAGGAGTAAAGAAAAAGAGAAAACTTGTTATTGTCAGGCGTCTTCCCTTTTAGTTGATGATCCGGCTTGTTTACAGGGTCTTTCTGAGTATTGCTACCTGGTGACTTATTTGGCATGGATGGTGGAACACAGTGCAAAATTTCTTCAACATCCATGTTGCTCTCCTTTCTTGTGCCCTTTCCCCGTTTGAGCCCCTGGACCATTTAAATATGTTTTCTTAGTCTAATGGAGTGAAAATAAAGGTCAGTGAGATAATATGCAAGAAAGCACTTCAATTAAGTGGTGTTGATTTGATCCACAGGGGCTGTCTATGCTCCCAGAAAGCTGTAAATGTAACGTCCTATTATGAATGTGGATATGAATATGGCTGTGAACAGGGTTAAATATGAATAGGATATGCCCAGGTATATATCTTTTCCCCGGTTTGCATAAGGAGCCCCTGATGCATGTGCTTGGAAATAGTTATTGACTTTGCACAGTTCATCTACATACTCAGAACTTTTTTTTTCAATAGATACTATTTGGGTGGGACTGGAAGGGATGGATAGGTGACGGTATGAAACAAATGTAAAAATGAGAGTTTTGCATTTCTGTCTTCTGTAGCATTTTCATTTTGTTGTATCCTTTTCAGCCCCAACAGTACTTACTGACGTTGATCCTGAAACTAAGGTGATGCAAGAAGAAATTTTTGGACCAATTCTTCCAATAGTGCCTGTAAAGAATGCAGATGAAGCTATCAAATTCATAAATGAACGTGAAAAGCCCTTGGCTATATATGTGTTTTCTCATAACAATAAGGTAAACTTTACAGAAAACAGCACTCCGTCATAAACCACTATTATAAATCATGTTCCCTCTTTGCTGTAAAGCAAATGGTTTATATTGTGTAGTGCCAGAGTCCACCAAGTGAGGCAATACTCCTAAATTGCTATCTCAGGTAATGAGGCCTTGGGGTTATCGCTGTGATCTTTCCCATACTCTCTGGAGTTAGATCTGAGGTGAATGTCACAAGTTTTTTGACTCCCAAACACCTCCTATATAATTGGAAGACTCATCTACCAGCGTTAGAAGCTTTGCTGACATTACTCCACAGGTCATTCCTGTGTAGGAGCCTTTTCCCTCTTACCTAAATGGCATTCACAGCCACTCGGTGGGGCTGTATGAGACAGAAACCTCTGGAATTGTCACAGAAATGGTTGTTATATCTTGGAGTTGAGTTTCTCCAGTTACGTTACTTTGTTGTTAGAGTGATGGAACGGTGCCAGGCAGGTGAGCATTTCATACATATGACATGAGAATGAGTAGCCTGGATACTTGCTGCATGCATGGCTCATGCATGTGCATCACAAGGAGACTGGCTGCTGCTAAGGGACAATGGCCTCAAGGTGGGCAAGTAGGTTCAAGAGCCCTCTGAAGAAAAGGGAAAGACTGAGCGGTCAAGATTTGAGTTCACAAATCACATGTGTTGTGAGAGCCTCTGATGTTAACATGCAGGCCGTCATGTGGCAGCGTGGCCGTCATGTGGCAGCGTGGCCGTCATGTGGCAGCGTGGCCGTCATGTGGCAGCGTCAAGAGCTTGCCATGCTATTGAGACGCAGATCTCTACAGATAGGTTAAGTGAGACCAAATGTGTCTTCTGGAAAAAGAACGGGTTATTGACAGGCAGTGACCTGACATTTTAAATGACCATAGATAATGCGGTGGACAGGACCCTGAAGTCTAAAATCTACTACCCGGGGTGCAGGTCAGTGGGGTGCAGCAGTTGGGTGGTCTGTGGTAACCACAGTCCCCTACCACGTTCCCTATGAGGAACTCTCAAGGGCTTGTTGGCACCCAGTGAAAAGACATTTACCACTCAAGTGTCATTGTGCCTATTCCAGTCTTAGGTCAAACATGTATTTCTTCAAAAACTAGATGCTAAATCTTAAATATTCGTTGCATTTAATAAAAACTAAATGACATCTGTTGATCATATGCTATAATTTAGAGCAGAGATAAATACTAACAATTTTTAAAAACCAGAATACAGTCTGATTGTCCCTTATTTTAAAAAAAGTCTTTTTGCTGCTGTTTTGGGTCGTCCAATTCCAGGTGGTGACTGAACAGCCCCAGCTCGGTGCTGCCTCCCTTGAAGCACCTGATGTGCATCTGAGAAGTTAGATAGCCATCACGTTTGCTGCCTGTCCTCTGTCCAGGGATCAGCCTCTTCTTGAATTGTTTCATGATTTGGGAAAAGCAAGAGACTAGATAGGATGAGCCAAAAGAAATTCATTCTCGGTGAAACTCTTTAGACACTAGATTGTTGACGTGTTTGGCACAGTGTCCCCAAAAAAACTTGAGTAGTTGTGTGGACACATGAAGCCAGGATGTGTGTTACAGCACACAGCCCGCTGCGGCCGCTGCTGACCTGGGAACCTTTGTTCTCTTCTCAGCTCATCAAACGGATGATTGATAGCACATCCAGTGGTGGTGTCACCGTCAATGACGTTATCATGCACTTCATGCTTAGTTCTTTGCCGTTTGGAGGAGTGGGTGAGTATTCCTCTCTCCTGTTCACAGCAAATATTTCAAAATATTTCTGGAATAGTTGCTGCTTCTGCAGGTCTCTGTTTGATTGTCCTGTCCTGAGAGACCTTCCCTGACCACCCAGGTAAAGGTCCCCTTCCTGCCACCTGTCCAGGTACTCTGCTGAGGGGTTAATCTCTGTCCTGTCACCCACCTTTTATCCTTAGTAGCAGTTACCAAACTCATTATTTTATTCCTTTCATTGACTTACTTGTGTATTGTCTTTCTCTCAGATTTAGGGGAATTTTTTGTCCAACAATCAGATCTCAAATTAATTGGTAAGGTCCCGCTTGTCTTTGTTTTAAGGGAGGCAGTGCACGACAGGTTCCTGATGCCAGGAGCAGTCAGCAGTCCAAAATCCCTGTGCTTCTGCTCAGAGTAGCGTTAAGGGTGTCCAGGGATCGGCCTCTACTTGAATTGTTTCATGATTTGAGAAGAACAAGAGAATCCCTGTGTTCTAGAGAGGAGGGGCAGAAAGAAATTCTTTCTTGGTGAAGCTCTGTGCACAGAGCCTGGTCCCTACTGCTCCCTTAGGGCTGTGACCTGACTCCCTCTTTTACACCTGGGATGATTGACTCAACTTTTTATTTTTTTCCTTCAGGATCTAGGTGGTAGGCTTCTCTATTATCTATTAGAGGTATTACAAATGAGAAATGGCATAAAAAATTCTCATAGCAAAAACCAGACAATAAAAGCCAGTGTCTTAAAAGTTCCTGCTTTATTCTCTTCCTCTGTAATAGCATAAACTACTCCATGGGAATGAAATGGCCCAGTTTCGCCTGTTAACCACCTGTTCCTACTTAAGACAAGCTTATCCCAAGAAACCCTGGCCTGCTTCCCATAATTGCAACAGGTCCCTTTTTAGGACATAAACATATTGCCAGCACCCAGCACAGTGCCTGGCATATGTGCAGGACAGGTGAGGAGAGACCGGGTCAGTATTGTCAGATCCAAACTGGAGCTGGTGGTGGCTTGGACTAGGTTGGTGTCGGGAGCTAATGGAAACAGAGTGGTTATTTTGGAGGGTTAAGTGACATGATTTGCTAATGGATTGAACGTGTTTGAGTGTGGGGAGAGATGGTGGGTGAAAGAGGATGGTTCGTGGGATTTGGGCTGGAGTTACTGTAATTTCACTGCCCAGATTCTTGGGGAATTGGATTGACTCTGTTGTCTCTAGTTCTTCTGCGCCCCACAGGATCTTCGCTCCCAACTACACTGGCAACCATAGGCAACTTCTGAGAGCAAATCTGGTGACCTGGGCTCTGTCCCTCTCTTCCTTGACTAGATAGCATTTGGCATCATTGACCATCCTCTCTTCTTTATAACAACACAACCCCCCCCTCCCCCACCAAATGCAGAAGGAATACAGGCTTTTAAAGAAAACTTGGAAAAGATAGAAGAGACCAAAGAAAATTTAGATTACCTATGCCCCCATTATTTAAAGATAACCTCTGGTGTCCTTAAAATTCTTTTCCTTGCATATATACGCACATACACACACATAAATGCATGGCTACTTTATTGAAAAATGGTATTCTATTGTATTGCTTTTTGCCTCATATGTGACGATATAGTGTGACATTTTCCCATGTCAGTATGCTTGCATGTCATGATTTTAGTAACTGCATATTGTTTTATCATATAAATGCAGCATATTTAACTAATTTCTGATACTAGGTTTTTGTGATTTCAATTTCTTGGCATTATGATTCTAATATATATTTTTGTGCTATGTCTGATTATTTCCTTAGGAAAAATGTCTACAAGTATAATTGCTGTGTTAAAAGTGCTTATATATTTTTTAAAAATGAAATGCTTTTTTCTTTTAATTCTAAAAGTAATATAGGCTTTTTTGGGGGGAAAGGGCAAGAACAAAACACTACAGAAAGTTACAAGGAAAAATGTAATGACCTCCCAGGCATACACATTACTATTTGGCGTAGAGTTTAGATTTTCCTTTAAAAGTGCATATCTTTTGATACGTGTTGACAGATTTCCCTACAGCTTCGGCCGTCATCTAAATGACGCTCCAGCAGCCCAGCCCCAGTAAATAGCTTCCTGGCCTCCATTCACCTGTGCCTTATGCCCCTGTGCCATACATATGTCTGCCTGGCATACATGATGGATACAGAAATGAAAACTGGCACAGAACATGGCTTTTTGAGAGGGCAGAGATTTGCACTTATTATCACCCAGCTGCGAACCCTGTCATCCTGGTCTTTGTTATTTTCTAGGAGCTTAAAGGAAGCCAGTGGGTTGTAGGTAGGGTTGTTGGGAATTTTTTTCACTTTTCCGTTCCCGAATCCCGAGAAAAGTTGGTCGGCAAATCGGGAAAATCAACTCCTTGAACCCAGGTGGTTGGTAGTATCGGCTGTCACTTTGTGGAAATGATTCATCGTGGAGAACAGAAAACAGTTTTTATCTGGGTATTCGGGAACGGGAAAGCGGAAAAATTTCCTGAGAACTGGCAGGAATTACCACCTGGAAACCCTAGTTGTAGGGCTATGGGTAAATAAAGCCACGTGTAATGGTGGAAAAAGAGCACACACAGCACTTAAAGCCAGGCCAATCTGGGTTCACATTCTGCCTCTGCATTTTTCACCGTGGGCAGGTACCTAACCCTGCTAGGCTCCCGCCCTCTCTGGAATTGGGGGCGGTGATACTTTATGTGGTGGGGTGGGCTTAGGGAGGCAGAGCCAGGACATGGAGCTGAGTGTGGTCTCTGCCACCACCCCTGAGAGCTGTAAACCCTTGCCCTACTCTTGGAAAGCCTCCTGTTTGACAGGGAGATTCACCTTGCTGGGGAACGCTGGGAAGAATTTCCTGGAAAGAATCACTTGTGCTGGCTATGAAGTTGAACAGGGCTGTCCCAGGCAGCAGGGCATACTGTAGGTTTCCTCTGTCGGTGTTTAGACAGAAGTCGCTGGTGTCACCTACAGTGGAGCCTGTTTTGTCTGTTCCCTTTATTTCAGGTTCGAGTGGGATGGGAGCTTACCACGGAAAAATATAGTTTTGATACTTTTTCTCATCAACGTCCCTGTTTATTAAAAAGTTTAAAGAGAGAAGGTGCCAACAAACTGAGATACCCTCCCAACAGCCAGTCAAAGGTGGATTGGACAAAATTTTTTCTCTTGAAACGATTCAGCAAAGGAAAATTTAGTCTCCTATTCCTCGCTTTCCTAGGCATTGTGGCCGCTCTGCTTGTCAAGGTAAGTCCCTGTGACTCTCGAGGTGCCAGTCCTGATGATCCTGCCCGATTTCTCTCTCTCTCTCTCTCTCTCTCTCTCTCTCTCTCTCTCACACACACACACACACACACACACACATACACACAGACACACACCCTTGTTATTTAGCATTTCTGCTGCTTTTGTGCTGAGTGGTTGCAACAGAGCTTTATGGCTGCAGAGCCTAAATTATTACAGTTAATAATTTCTGACCTCTGGTCTAAGCGTTTGAAACACTGTAGAACTGCCTTGTAGAATTCTGAGCTATCTAACCCTCTGATCCTTTTGCTCTTGGTGTCTTTTATTTTTATTCTTGAATGTGCATGAAAGTCACATGCGATGTGGAGATGGAAGAGAGAATTCTGTGGTGGATGATAATGGTGGTAAAGCAGCTTTGGTGATGGAAGTTTGTATGTGTTTCCTCCAAAGTTGACTACCACATAAAGTTTATCTTTGGTGATAAGTTATAGACACGGGCTTGCTAAGAGGCCCTGTGACAGCTGGCTTCCCAAGGTACTTTGTGTATCCTTGGGGTGAAGAAGAAAATCGAGATAATGAGAGTGAGGATGGAGTGGGGAAAGGTATTTGTGTTCTCGGAGCTCTCACCCAGCCAGCTGAGGAGATGCATTAAAAAGATTGACAACATCCTTGAAGAATAGGCTTGGAAGAGAGGGAGGATTCACGATGGAAATAGCAGTGTTTATATCTGTATTTTGTCTAACATTTGAAAGGGGGCTGACTCATCTTACAGTATCCACGGCTTTGGTGGAATTGGGGATGCCGGTTGCATTTGAAATCACTTGGGTTTTCTCCAAATAACCAAGCTGCGCTGAGGAGAAAGGGGCTGTTGATTTTTCTGGCAGTTCACAGAATGCATTGTCCCATAAGCAGTGATGAGCAGGAGATTTCAGAACCCAGTTCTGTCTGTTAAGAGTGAGGTAGGAACTCCTCGTTTTCTTTTTCTGTGTAAAGTGGGCCACATTGGGGTATGTGTTCTTTTAGTTGTTTGTTTTTATACAGCTAGTGGCTTAGGGGTTATTGAAAAAATGTTTAACTTATTTGTCTGTAGGCATTTTGAACCTTGGCACAGAGAATCACAGTATTAAAACTTGACTTTTCCACAATTGTAAAAGGGTGAGGTTGCTGGACTCTTTTAAAAAAATGTGGAGAAGGAACAGCTTAGCTGGGTGTGGATGAAGCATACACCATTTGTACAGAAAGGATGGTCATGTGTGCGCCTCCTTCCACCCCCATCCACTCAGCTCTCCTGGAGGAAGTGCCAGCTGGCCAACTCAGACCGATAGTCACCATTTAGACAGTGAACTCTTTGTTTCATAATTTGAGAATCTTTTAAAAATCTCGGAGTCACTTTTTGTTTCAAGTTGTTTTGGTTTTTAAAAATGTGACTTTAGAATTCATGGCAGCAAGCAGTGAATCAAAACATAGTGTACGGTGTAGGGGCTTTATAGTCTGTTCTTCCGCATCATCTGAGGCGCGAGGGGCGCTGGGTCTCTGGTCCTTGTCGGCCTATCTTGTTCTTTGCCCAGGACATCAATCCCTAGCCTGATAGGCATCTTCTTGGCTGGGATGGAAATCCTTAGCCTTCAGGATGATTTGGAGGCCCAGGCTGACTGTGCCCCCCAGGCTTGCCATAGGGTAGTGCACCATAGCACAGACATGCTGCAACAGGCCAGGTAACCTCTGTCCAAAGTTCCCCAAAGGGTTTGGCAGACCAGCCTTTCTCTACTGGGGTCTAGAGAAGGAGCAATGTCTAAAAACATTTAGCTGGGAGCAAACAAATGTGGCTTTGGTTCCTGGCTCTGAGATCAACTTAATTATGACTTTGGGCAAGGCCTTTTCTGAGCCCATCCTTAGGCCTCAGCTTACTCATTTGTAGAGGGAGGGAGGAGGCAACAGTGAGTTCCCCGGTCCCTTTCAGCTCAGTGTCAGTTCTCATTACTGTAAGCTGATGTATTAGTTGTTCAGCTGTTTTGGATTCATTGTGAAACTAGATAAAGATTGCATTTCCCTCTTTGCTGCTTCTCTGCTCTTCTCTCTGAGCTTTTATCCTTTTTTCTTTTTTTAATCAAATTACCTTTTATTTTAAATAAATGACTGAGCCCACATTGGGCATTTACTTGAGGAATCTTTATTTCTGGTAACTGCAAACGTTTTTCTGAAGTTGCTTTTCTGCACTAGTTATTTTGTTTATGTACGGATGCAATTTTATTAATTCACTTTCCTAGAATTAGAATGGATTTGGAACGTTTTTAAGTGGGAAATTGAAAGCAGTGATTATCAGTCTTAAAGGGAGCATGTCAGAATCTCAGTGGAGGGCAGTTTTCTATATACATTTAATATATTCATATATATTATATATATTATATACATTATATATAATATACATATATAATATGCATTATATATATTATATACATATATATGTGAACACAAAGTAAAGTTCTAATAAAACTTAATATAAGCTACGGAAAGCATTGTAGGGGGTATAGGTTTTAAAAGGATGACAAATTAAAAAGTTAGAATTGATAAATGACATTAAGCTTTTGAAAATTAAATATAACTTGAACTGTGAGGTGGTGGCAGCACTTCTTCAGCCTCGGGAGATATGGATTCAATTCAGTATTTGGAATTTTTAGTAGTTCTGAAGCTATTTCTGTTTTCAGATTTCATGTGGAGACTTCAGCTTCCTACTCACAATGTGAGGACAGTAAATGAGCATTTTCAGCTCCTGTCTCTAGTATTGTCCCATTGATACTGGACAGATTACCGCCTCCATCACCACCTGTCTTATTATAAAAGCTGTTGTGGGTGGGGTGGGGTGGGCATAATCTTTTGTCCTCAGCTTAAACCACACTTAGACTTCTTAGGGATACATGGGCCTTTTATACGCAATGCTTTTAGAGTCTCTAAAGATAGATGTGTTTGTTAGAGTCGCAGTACTCACCTCATGTTCCAGGGCTGGATGGATAGGTTTTTAAACTAGCAGAGTAACCTGGATCCCTTTCTCCTCTCTACAGGCTGGATACTACTGAAGAATGATCCAGTTCAACCTCCTAATTGCCTCTACTGAATTATTCCTCTATTAAATAGTTAAGGAACCAGTAATTTTAATGTCCTACCAAAAATAGTAAAATATGCACCATAATTAACCCTAAAAGTCACTGGCAGGCACCTTTAATAAAACTTGTCATTTCAGCCAAATCCCAACATTGCCCACTAATGAGGATACTCAGAGAACCTGTTCTTGATTGTGTTACCCAGATTTCAGAGCTTTGGGCTAGGGGAAGAGAAGGTCGCAGGCTAAACCCTCATACCCTGGGAGATGTAAAGAAGTCTCAGCCTGCTCAGTGACTTCCTCACTACAGTTCATGGGACGTAGGACACCAAGTGTCATCTGTCATTCTTATGATGTAGCAGTTGTAGAATTCTGCATCTTATAAAACCTGACTGATGTTTTTAAAATGTAATAGAAGTACTGCACTTACAACAATACGTATCCTGTCTCAGGATCCTAAAGTTGAAAGTTAGTGGATCTCCAAGGATAAATCTTTAAGTTTTTTGTTTCTGTGGCACAATGCAAGTAAATTTCACTCTTTTAAACTTCAGAGAGACCCCTTTCGGAATAAATTCAACCTACAAAACTTAACATGGGGAAACCATTTCCTGTGTGTCATGGATAAGAGGCTTTGGATACTCAGGACTTTGGAGCTTGAGAGCCTCACGGGGCGGATGGTGGATCATTTGGAGAAATCTGCAGAAGGTCTCTCAGCCATAGCAGTTGGCCATGTTGAAGAGGATGGAGAACATAGGAAGAAGGTCTCCTGGGCATGGCCAAGACCTCAGGTCCTCTAGCTAGTGTGCAAGTGCTAAAGGAGAGCCCAGTGGAATGTGGCCTCCCTGCTCAGCAGTGTTCTCTGACTGGTGGCCAATCCTCCCTCCCATTTGAAAACAAACTCGGCCCACTCAACGAGACAATATAATTCACTTTATAGAATGTATCATCGGCTTTGTTGAATGAATTTGTTCCATTAAGGCTGTCTGAAGTATGTCTTTATCACAGGATGAGGTGTCAAGAATTAATCACTACACTAGGGAAAAGCTGCTTAAACTATGGCTGTAACTATCAGAATAATCCATCATAAAATGTCTTAGACAAAATTTCAATATGGCATTTTCATTTAGTATATTGTACATTCTAATTTCTAGTTAAACTTACTGATTTGTATATTCTACTTCAAAATAAATACATTATATTTGATAAAATTGGCATGATTTTAATATTCTTAGTGTGAACCTTAGATATGACCTGTTGAAGATAATTATTTGATCATAAATTTTCTCCAACTATAAATCATATTTTTTCTTTATTGAAGGTGATATTTGTCAGTTTTCTTTAAGTCATCTTTTCTCATTTTAGATTCTTAGCCAAGATTTTCACAAGCTTTACTGTCTGACATTTGTGTGTGTGGTTTTGTTTTTTAAAGTAGCTATGTAGTAAATAGGATTTTTTTCCAACTACATCCTCTGTGCTATGTAATTTATAATAAGAAATATATACAGAGGGTGCCAAAAAAATGTACACATTTTAAGAAAGGAAAAAACTATATTAAAATTGTAATAATATATACTGATAGCAAAAGATGAATGTAAGTCACGTTCGACCTGCAATTATAAGAGGTGGTCAAAGTAGTTACCATCAACGTAATTTTAATAGTTTTTTCCTTTCTTAAACTGTATACATTTTTTTGGACTCAGTATTTCCTAAAACCCTTTGAATTTCCTAAGTGATAAGAGTGAGAAAGATGTCTTTGTTGTGTTAATGATATGACTAGCACTGCACCTAGGATGGGGCGGTTGCCAAGGAAACCAGCCTTGTGATTAGCGGGTTAGAACTTTCAGTCACACACCCTCAACTTCCGAGGAGGGGAAAAGGGCTGGAGGTTGACTTAAATCACCAGTGATCAATGACTTGACCAGTCGTGGCTGTGTAATGAAGCCTCCATAAAAACCCAAAAGGACTGTTTGAAGAGCAGGGTCGGCAAACACATGGAGATTCAGGAAGCGTGGACGCTCCCTGGCCCTTTCCCCACACCTTCCTCTATGCATCTCTTCCTGACTTACATACTTTTATGATAAACTGGTAATCTAGTAAGTAAAATACTTCTCTGAGTTCTGTTAGCCACTCTAGTAAATTAACCCAAGGAGGGGGCATTGGAACCTCCACACTATAGCTGGTTGGTCAGAAGCACAGGTGACAACCTGGACTTGTGATTGGAGCCTGAAGTCACAGGTGGGGGGTAGGAGTGGGATGGGGTGGTAGTCTTGTGACTGAGACTTATCCTTTGGGATCTGATGTTATCTCTGGGTAGATTGTGTCAGAATTGAGTTGACTTGTGGGGCACTCAGCTGGTGTCAGAGAATTGCTTATTGGTATGGGGAAAAACCCCACACATCAGAACTGGTGTCAGAATCTTACCCTCTTATCCCCATTTCCTGATCTAAAACAAGTGTTTCTGTAAGTGCATTCATAGGACGAGATTTTATACAAAAACAGTCCTACCACCAATCCTGTCTACTACGGATTTGTAAAGCACACCAGCATATTAAAGGATCCAAGTTCTATAGAACCTTTGAAGTGCTAGTGTGTTTCCAAAACTCACTTGATGATAGAACTTTTTTCCTCAGTACTTGTTAACTTTAGATCAAACTTGGAGAAATAATGACATTGCTTTGCTATACTCTTGTTGACTGAAAAATAACATCAACGAGGTATTTCATTGCTAAACGGATTTATTTGGGAAAAAGAAAGGGTTGCGACCCAGTGCATGCAGACATGGCAAGCCCCGTGCACACTTTGGCCTGTGTGCCAAAATGGAGGGGTATTTATAGAGGGGAAAATGGAAGTTAGAACCATAGAGCTTTATTATAGAGTTCTTCCTGTAGGGTTCTTGCAATCACATAGAGTGTGAGAACTTCCATAAGCCCCAGCTCCTCCCATAGACCCTCCTGATTGATAACGTTTGCTTCAAGTTCCAGTTAGTCTTTATCACTGTATCTAGTTTAGTTTGGGTGCTAGAAACTCACTAAGGTATTTGTGTCACAGACTAGGTAGGATATAGGCTTTGCCTTCCTGAGAGTAGGCCTGGGATTTCTCTTTGGACACTAAAAACACCATGAAACTGAATTTATAGCATGTTTTTTTTTTTTAATTTATTTTTAATTTATTGGGGTGACAATTGTTAGTAAAAGTACATAGATTTCAGGTGTGCAATTCTGTATCACATCATCCATAAATTACATTGTGTGTTCACCACCCAGAGTCAGCTCCCCTTCCATCACCATACATTTGATCCCCCTCACCCTCATCCCCCACCCCCCAACCCCTTTACCTTCTGGTAACCACCAAATTACGTTCCCCAGATTAATTTTCAAGCCCGTGGCCATCCTATGGTCACCAATTGCCCTCCAATCCCCTCACCCTCCCCCCCACCCCCCATCCCTCCCGCCCATCTAGCAACCCTCAGTTTTTCCTCATTGTCTCCCAAACTGTTTCTGATTAGTTCATTCACTTATTCTTTTCTTTAGAATCCGCAAATAAGTGAGATCATATGGTACTTATCTTTCTCTGTCTGACTTATTTCACTTAACATAATGTTCTCTAGATCCATCAATGTTGTTGCAAATGGTAAGATTTCTTTCTTCTTTATGGCTGCATAATACTCCATTGTATAAATGTACCACAGTTTCTTAATCCAGTCATCTACCGATGGGCATTTTGGTTGTTTCCATGTCTTAGCTATTGTGTATAGTGCTGCAATAAACATAGGAGTGCATAAAGATTTTTGAATTGAAGTTTTAGATTTCTCCGGATAGATACCTAGGAGTGGAATTACTGGATCATAAGGTAGTTCCATTTTCAGATTTTTGAGATACCTCCATACTGTTTTCCATAGCGGCTGCACCAATCTGCAATCCCACCAACAGTGCACAAGCGTTCCCTTTTCTCCACATCCGCGCCAGCACTTGCTGTTTGTTGATTTATTGATGATAGCCATTTTGACTGGGGTGAGGTGGTATCTCATTGTGGTTTTTATTTGCATTTCTCTGATGGTTAGTGAGGTCGAGCATTTCTTCATATGTCTGTTTGCCATCTGTATGTCCTTTTTAGAAAAATGTCTCTTCAAGTCCTCTGCCCATTTTTTAATTGGATCGTTTGTTTTTTTGGAGTTGAGTTGAGTGAGTTTTCCATAGATTTGTGATATTAATCCCTTATCAGATATATCATTGGCAAATATCTTTTCCCATTCAGTAGGATCCCTTCTTGTTTTATTGATGGTTTCCTTTGCTGTGAAAAAACTTTTTAGTTTGATATAATCCCATATGTTTATTTTTTCTCTTAGTTCCCTCGAGCGAGGGTATATATCAGTAAAAATCTTACTCCGGGTAATGTCTGAGAAGTTTCTTCCTATATTTTCTTCTAGGTATTTTATGGTTTCAGATCTTACATTTAAGTCTTTAAGCCATTTTGAATTTATTTTTGTATATGGTGTAAGGAGGTGGTCCAGCTTCATTTTTTTTTTTTAATGTGTCTGTCCAGGTTTCCCAGCACCATTTATTGAATAGACTGTCATTACTCCATCGTACATTCTTGCTTCCATTGTCGTAGATTAAATGGCCATATAGGCGTGGATTTATTTCTGGACTCTCTATTCTGTTCCATTGATCTATGTGTCTGTTTTTATGCCAGTAGCATGCTGTTTTGATTACTGTAGCCTTGTAGTATAATTTGAAGTCAGGTATTGTTATACCTCCCACTTTGTTCTTATTTCTCAAGATTGCCTTTGCTATTCGGGGTCTTTTATGGTCCCATATAAATTTTAGGATTATATGTTCTATATCTGTGAAAAACGACGTTGGCAGTTTGATAGGAATTGCATTGAATATGTATATTGCCTTAGGCAGTATGGACATTTTAACTATATTAATTCTTCCTATCCATGAACATGATATGTGTTTCCATCTATTTATATCTTCCTTCATTCCTTTCTTCAGTGTCTTATAATTTTCTGAGTATAGATCTTTTACTTCTTTGGTTAAATTTATTCCCAGGTATTTTATAGTCTTTGGAGCGATTGTAAATGGGATTGTTTTTTTAATTTCTCCTTCTGATGTTTTATTATTGTGAATTTATAGCATGTTGATTGATACTTCAAAACAATTACACTATGCATTCATTTTTCTTTTTTTCCAATTGTTGACATTCAATATTTTAAATTAGTGTTAGGTGAATGCATCCATTTTTCTATTGTCTGGTCAATAAATCCGTTTTGTTTGTGATTGTATTTATAACTATTGATACTGAAGGGACTGGCAATGGAGGCCAGACTGACCTCCACCTTCGATGGCCGTGTGAGATGAGATACAGCAAGAAGCTGGAAAATGTTCACCAGTCCCAGTCCTCAAAGCATACTAGAATTTAGATCAACATTGAATCCATCCTGAGGCTATGTGGCAAAATGATCTGGGTTTTGCTGCCCATGTTTTTATTGTAACACTGCTGTAAGATCAAGTGTTTCTCAAGGTCTGTGATAAGTGAAAATGCCAGTGGAATAAACGGGTTGGAGGAAAGGTGAAGGGTGTGTGGACAGCCTCCCTGCCCTAGTGTGTGGAGTCTCACAGCAGGGGTGTCGGGGCAGGGAGCAAATGGGGGTTGAGGCCCACTGGCCCCTTTTTCAGAGCTTCACAAAGGCTTTGGGAACAAACCTGGGCAGAAGACTGGCTAGGAAATGTGTAATTTTTAATGTAATGGTGATTTTTTTTTTATTTGAAATGTCCAATTTGAAGCCGCTTACATTATTGAACAATAGTGGTGATCCCAGCATCCTCACTCTTCCAGTCACCCAATATTTTCTAAAGAGCAATTCGAGTCAGAGAAGAAAAAGCCGGTTTGACCACGACAGAATTGTCAGTCTGCACAATTAAGATCCCTCTGTCACATGAGGTACCGGCTGAAGGTCGTTTTTTGAGGAGTGCTCCAAAGTATCCACCTGCACCGGATTCCGTGGATGCTTTTGTAGAGTGGACCCGTGGGTGTGGGTGTACGGTGGGGGCGGCCACTCTCGGCTTCCTTTCTCCAAGCTGCTTTGCTAGTGCCTGGTGGTCAGGACCCTGATGATGAACCCCACAGTCAGTGTGGCTGACGCCACCCCCAGAGCAGCCCCACGACGGATGGCCAGCTGTTTCCCTGACAGTCTGCTGGAAGGAGCTGGAGGGGCAGGGGCTGCTTCTGAAGTCCTGAAGATGTCCATCTGGCACTCGGACCTTGAATACAGTGTCAGGGTAATGCCAGGGGAGAGGCCCGTAGCCACTGCAGAGGCAAAAGGGAGCAAATTCAGCAGTACTGGGGGTGGGGGGACGAGCCTTGGAGTCAGGAAACCTAGGTTAACGGCCTGGCAGCATTTGTTCTACTGTAGGACTAGAGAATTAACCACTGTGCCTTACAATAGAAAATGCTTGTGCAATAGTAAAATGCATGCCTTACCTCTTTTGCAGCAGGATCGGAGGAGATTATATGGGAAAGCATTTCAAACTGAACTTTACAGATAAAGTTTACTACTAAAATCAGATGAGGCATGTTTCTGTCTTTGTCATGACACATCGAATGTAACTTTCACATATCGTTTCAGGGAGCATATTAATGGTTAGTTGATCATGCCTTAGCTGCGTGACAAGTTAAGCTCCCAGAGTTTCAGTTAGCTGGCTCACTATTGCACTGATCATAGCCTCCCAGCATGAGAAGGAGTCACTGAGATAGCTAAGGGGTTTGGGCTATATGGCATGCCTAGCACTCAACACCAGCCCTGGGGTAGGGGGGCACCTGTGCCTTGAAGTGGGGCTATCACTTCATCACATAGACATTGGATGTAAGCCAGAGGCGCCTGTCTGTCTGATGGGGTGCAAAGAGGTAGGTAGAGGGGGTTCATTTTCCACCTCCTCCCGACCACCACCACCCGGCCATGCCAGTTAGTCAAGCCAGCCAGACCTTCCTGGACCAATAGCTGTGGGCCGGATGTGGCCTTTTGCCCTAGTCTGGAGTTAAGTGGTGAGAACGCACTCTAGAGTCTGATGGGTCCATGCTTGGATCTTATCTCTTGCCTTTTCCAGTCCAAGGACAGTGGAGAAGAGACCTAGCTCTCAGCCTTGCTTCCTCATCTGAGAATGGGGCTACGGCTTGCTGCCTCACAAGGCCAAGGACATGAAGTATATTCATGTCTTCCTTGCGCTGAGGACATTTTCATGCTGAGAGGAAGAAAGGCAGTTTGGGCTTGCATGGTTCCAGATCACCAGAGGTGCACAGGGCAGCCAGGAGCGAAGTGCCCTGGAATTTGTGTGGATGCAACAGAAGCACCTTGACAGCGTTACCTGAAGATACAACCGCTTTCTCAGGCCCGGGTCTGCGGGCCATGCTTGCTGGGCTCTCAGTGCTCTGCTGTGGCAGCCCCGCCTGTTTCTGAGCCTAAAGAACAGAGTTAGCTTGGGTCAGCCTGCCAGCCCTCCCGTTCACCACTGGCCTTGGTGGGGAAGATCACCAAAAAATGTGTGACTGCTGGTTTGACTCAGGAGCTGGACCCGAAATGGGAGGCGCTTATTCCTTTCTCTGTGCTTGAAATGTGTGTTCTGCTTGGCTTCCCTGATCTAGAAGCTGCCCAAGGACATGGCCTTGAGAGAGACATGTGGTGATGAGACCCTCTAGACCGCGTATATGACTGACCCCAGTTAAGGCCTCTAAATAAACTTTTAAGATTCTGGCGGGCGGGTGTGGAGATCTACTCGTCCTGCTGCCACTTCATAAGTAAGTTCCCTTGCTCTTCTTTTGGTCTCTCCCTGCCCTCTAACTACTGAGGGGTGGGGAGGGGGTGCAGTTCAGATTACACCTGGGAAGCTCCCTGACAAGAGGTTGTGATGCAACAGGCCTCATCCATGGCCTGCCTTTAAAATATTTCAAGCTAACGCAGTACACATTCATATACTCAAACTCTGGGCGGAACGGATCGGGGGTGGGGCAGGAGGGGGCATGGAGGAAGGAGCTTTAAAGTGGTATTGTTTTAAATCTGTATGTATCCATTGTCTTAGATGCCAAGATGACTTGCTCTCCATGTGAGGGCAAAACCATACCCTGCGAGGAATCCGGGTCATTAAGAGAACAATACCCCCTTCTGTGCTCTACCTTCAGGTTGAGCTGTGCCTCTGTCTCTGAGAAGCAGATGCTGGCCTGCCCTGTTTAAAGAGTTTTCCAAGAGCATGGTGGACAGAGTAATTTATTATCTCTTCCAAAGTCACGACACACACTTGGGAGCTCATGTGTGTTCAGGCTAGTTTGACTGCTCTTTGTTTTCTTTGGTTTTCAGCAGCTGGGGCTGGCTAAGGAAGGTTTTTGGTGTGTGTTCATCTTTGTAATTAGAGAGTGTGCTGCTTTTACTGGCACTATCTGGGGTCTAATTACAATGACAGGAGCTGATGTTGAGGCTGAGGTGTGTGACCCCACAGGTCATTGCTGCTGAGGCCTGATGTGCTCTGGGCATTTCTGGTGAGCAGTCACTCCACCTAGTTGGCCAGGTGACTGTCCCAGGGCAGGGGTGGCTGACTCACTCACCTCCTCTGCAGCCAGCTTCCAGTTTATCTGGGCGGTGTAAGCAATAAAGGCAACAGCTGCCAGCAGGGCACAGACTAGCATGCTCAGCCAGAGGCCTGCAGGAGAAAAGTGACAATGGGGCAAGTGTCCAAGGACCACTCAGGCCTCTTTAGACTCTTCCTCCCACCACATACCCATGATTCTCATTCTGACCACGAAGGTCAGAACAATGCCCAGTGGGAAGCCGATGACATAATACATGATTGCATTCACAATGGCTCCAAAGGCTTGCCGGCCGGTTCCTCTCAGGACTCCACCATAGACACACTGGGAGGGAGGCAGAACGGGTGGGAGCTTAGTTATGAAGAGACTGATGGTGGGCCTCATGCAACATGCCCTTTTCTAAGCAATTTACATCGCACAGCCGCACTGAACTCTCACAACATGAGGATGGTGCTCTTATCCCCCTTTCTTCCATGAAGAGACTGAGCTGAAGAGGTGAAGTCACTTGCCCAGTATTACACAAAGGGAGCTGCGTTTCGAACATGACTCCAGAGCCCCAGCTTTCACCTCTACCCCATTATTGCCTCACTAGAAAGTACGGGTAAAATTGTGACTAACCACGAGCTGGTCTGGGAGATTGGACTAACTTCGTATGGAGATGTGATGTGTTGGTTCCCTATCGCTCCTATTACCGCAAACTTAGGGGCTTAAAACAAGACACATTTATTATTTTATAGTTCTGGAGATTAGAAGTCCAAAATGGGTCTCATTGCAAAAATGTCAGCGCTGGTTCTTTTCGGAGGCCCCAGAGGAGAATCTGTCCCCTTTCCTTTTCCCCTGGAAGCTGCCTGCATTCCTTGGCTCCCAACCCCCAGACGATGATGGCACCACTCCAACCTCTGCTTTTGTAATCACGTCTTCTCTGACTCTCTGCCTCCCTTTCTCACTCATAAGGACCCTTGTGATTGTATTGGACCATCTGGATAACCCAGGATCATCTCCCCAACTCAAGATCCTTAATCACCTCTGCAAAATCCCCTTTTTGCCACATATCATTCACAGGTCTGGGATTAGGATGTGATATGTTTGGGGGCCATTATTCTGCCTACCATACTTGGCAAGCAAAGGTGTTGTCTTGTTCCATGTGAGACAGACAGTCCTTGCCCAGTCTGGAGAAAGTACTAATGCTTTGCTTTATGTGACTTGTCTCATCCTCCCAACTTGATCCCAGATGTAATGAACTAAAGAACCACAGGCATACCTCACGCTTGGTCCACACTGTTGATAAACAGATTTTTAGTTATTTTTATTTTGTTAAGGTGAAGGATATGGAGTATTTTGTGGTTTGTTTTTATGCATTTGAGCAAAAGGTAATGCACTGGAGATAGGAGATGTGCGTCTCTTGAACTTTGAAATATGGTGCACACATTTCTCATATATCATGACATAGACAATGATCTTTTTTGGTTAAAAAGAGACTTCTCCCAAATTATGAGTGATGTGGACAAGTATTTCACTCTGGACCAGTATTTCTCAACCCGGGGGCAGCTTTGTCCTCCAGTGGGCATTTAGCAATGTTTGGAGATGGCTTTGGTGGTCAAAACTGGGGGATGCTACTGGCATCTAGTAGGTAGAGGCCAGGGATGCTGCTGAACATCCTCCAATGTACAGGACAGCCCTCCTACAACAAAGAATTATCTTGTCCCAAATATCAGTAGTGATAAGATTGAGAGGCCCTTTAGAGCATGGTGAATCACAGTGATAATTTCAGCAGCAAGCACATAGGAAGGGCCAATAGCCCAACTAAACTGAAGTTGTGGGCCTGTTTGGGAGAAGCAGTGGACTGGTGGACTAGATAGGGACTCAACAGAGAGCACCATGAGGTGACACAGCCAGGGGAGGTTGGGAGGGCTTGGTAAGTTCTCCATATATCCCAAGTGATGGAAGGCTGTGCATATGTATAGCAGAGACTGGAGCAGGCCCAAGCCACCCCACACATCCTGGACAGTGGAGCATGTGCATGGACAGAAGAGACACAAGAGGACCCAAAAGGAAGTAAAAACTGGGCAGACCTGAAGACAGCCTGAACTTTGAATGTGCCCCAAGCCCATGCTCAGATCCTTCAGCAGAAAATGGAAGCCTTACCAAAGGTCAGAGGTATCTGAACACAATCTCCAACCAGTATTTGGCTGAACACAGAGCTATGCAGACATAGGAGTGACCCCCTAAGAAGCTAAGCTTAAAAATAAACAAGAAAACAGACAAACAAAAAACAAGACTAAGCAGAGATAGCAGCTGTAGATTGTGAAGGAGTCCGGATTCACAGAAATAGTCCAGGCAAGTTACTAAACAAAACAACAGTGCTTAGGAAAGGTCACACACAACATTCTCCAGGATGGACTTATGCTAGGCCACAAAACAAGTCTCAATGCATTTAAAAAGATTGAATTCATACAAAATATGTTCTCTGACAACAACAGAATTAAATTAGAGATGTCTTCCAGAAGGAAATCTGGTAACACCCTAAATATTTGGAAATTAAACAACACACTTCTAAACCCATTGGTCAAAGAATAGCTCACAAGAAAAATTTTAAAATATTTTGAATCTGAATGAAAAGAAAAACAACATATAAAATGTATTAGATGCAGCTAAAGTACTTAGAAGGAAATGTATAGTTTTAAATGCCTAGATCAGAGAAGAAGAAAGTTTCAAATCAGTAGCCTAATATTCTATTCTAAGAAATTAGTAAAGAAGAGAAACTATACCTATTAATAAATAAAACTGAAGGATGAGACTAATGATAATTAGAGTAGAAATCATTGAAATGGACAAGAGAAAAACAACAGAGAAAATCATTGAAACCAAAAATTCTAGTTCTTTGATAAGATCCATAAAACTAATAAACACTCACCAAAGATTTGACATTGGTAAAATAAGACCAAGAAAATAGGAAAGTGAAGACACAAATTACCAAAATCAGGAATAAAATAAGGGATATTACTTCTGACCATAAAGAAAAGAATTATAAGGGAATATTATGAGCAACTTCATGATAAAGAATTTTAGACAATTAGTTGAAATGAATAAACTCCTAGAAAGATACAAATTAGTAAAATTAACTCAATAAGAAATAGAAGGTGAATAGACCTGTAACAAGGAAATAAATTGAATTAATTAAAAGGGGAAAAAAAGGGCCGGCCCGGTGGCTTAGGCGGTTGGAGCTCCGTGCTCCTAACTCCGAAGGCTGCCAGTTCGATTTCCACATGGACCAATGGGCTCTTAACCACAAGGTTGTGGTTCAACTCCTCAAGTCCCGCAAGGGATGGTGGGCAGTGCCCCCTGCAACTAAGATTGAACATGGCACCTTGAGCTGAGCTGCCTCCTGGATGGCTCAGTTGGTTGGAGCGTGGGCTGTCAACCACAAAGTTGCTAGTTCGATTCCTCAACTCCCGCAAAGGATGGTGGGCTGTGCCCCCTGAAACTAGCAATGGCAACTGGTCCTGGAGCTGAGCTGCGCCCTCCACAACTAAGATTGAAAGGACAACAACTTGACTTGGAAGAAAGTCCTGGAAGTACACACTGTTCCCCAATAAAGTCCTGTTCCCCTTCCCCAATAAAATCTTTAAAAAAAAAAGGGGGGGGGGTGTGGGGGAAGTGTGAGCCACAAAAGAAAAGAAATTGAGAAGCTAGACTACATTACAAGTGCAAACTTTTGCAGCTCAGAAGATATTAGTAAGAAAATGTTTTCATTGCAAGCCACAGGCTGGGTTTGCAAATTATGTATCTGATAAAGGACTTGTATGTTGAACATATAAAGAATTCTTGCAACTCAGTAATAAGAAGATAAGTGTTATGGGTTACACTGTGTCCCCAAAAAGATGTCTAAGTCCCAGTTTCTAGTATCTGTGAATGTGACCTTAATTGAAAATAGGGTCTTTGCAGATTGATCAAGTTGAAATGAAATCATCAGGGTGGACACTAACCCAGAATAACTGGTGTCCTTATAAAAAGGGGAAATTTGAACACAGAAACAAACATACACAGAAGGAAGACGATGTAAAGACACACAGGGAGAAGATAGCCACCTATCTTCTCAAAGAACTCAAGAACTCCTGAGGATACCAAAAGCTAGGAGACAGGCCTGGAACAGATCCTTCCCTAGTGCCCTCAGAGGAAGTACCATCCATCTGATGCCTTGACTTGGGACTTCTGATCTCCAGAACTGTGAGACAATAAATTACATTATTTTTACGTCATTCAGTTTTTGGTACTTTGTTACAGCAGTCTTAGCAAGCTAATACAACAGACAACCCAATTTTTCAAATGGCCTAAAGTCTTGAATAGACATTTCACTGAAGAAGATGTACAAATTGATAATAAACACACAAAAAGGGGCTCAACATTAGTTATTAGTCATAGAGAAATGCACTCTAAACCACAATGAGATATCAGTACAGACCCACTAGAATGGCTATAATAAAAATGAGAAACAATCCCAGAAAGTTATTTTGTGGATATTGACAAACTGATTCTAAAGTTAATGTGGAAAGGCAAAAGACCCAAAATAGCCAACACAATATTAAAGGAGAATAATATCAGAAGACTGACACTACCCAACTTCAAGACTTAATTATAAAGCTACAGTAATCAAGACAATGTTATATTGGTGAAAGAATAGACAAATAGATCAATGGAACAGAAGAGAGCTCACAAATAGACCCACACAAATAGTCAAATGATCTTTGTCAAAGGAGCAAAGGAAATTCAATAAAGAAAGAAGTTTTTTTCTAGAAATTGTTCTGGGACAACTAGACATCTGCATGCATAAAGATTAAATACAGGGCGGCTGGATGGCTTAGTTGGTTAGAGCGTGATCTCTTAACAACAAGGTTGCTGGTTCAATTCCCACGTGGGCCAGTGAACTTCACTCTCCAAAACTAGATTGGAAACAATGGCTGGAGCTTGGAGTTGAGCTGCTGGTGGACAGTGGGTTGGCTCAGAGGTTGGAGTGAGGTGCTCATAACACCAAGGTTACTGGTTCAAGTCCCATATGGGCCAGTGAGCTGCGCCTTCCACAATTAGATTGAAAACAACGACTTGACTTGGAGCTGAGCTGCACCCTCCACAACTAGATTGAAAAATGACTTGACATCCTGGAAAAACACACTGCTTCCCAATATTCCCCAATTAAAAAGCAAAAAAGAATAAATACAGATACCCCTTGACTTATGATGGGGTTATGTCTCAATAAACTCATCACACGTTAAAAATATCAAAAGTCAAAAATGCACTTAATACACCTAACCTACCAAACGTCGTAGCTTAGCCTAGCCTCCCTTAAACATCCTCAGAACACTTACATTAACCTAGAACTGGGCAAAATCACCTAACACAAAGCCTATTCTATAATAAAGTGTTGGATATCTCATGTAATTTATTATGCAGATCGCTTTCACACCATTGTAAAATTAAAAAATCATTAAGTTGAACCATCGTAACTTAGGGACCGTCTGTATAGACATAGATCTTACACCTTTCACAAAAAGTAAAATGGGTCATACACCTAAACGTAAAATGCAAAACTGTAACATTCCCAGAAGATAATATAGGAGAAAAATTTGGGTCACTTTAGATTTGGTGATGACTTTTTAGATATGATACCAAAAGCATGATCCGTGAAAGAAAACAACAAAAACTTGGTAAGTTGGACTTCATTAAAATTAAAAACATTTGCTCTGTGAATGACATGGTTAAGAAAATGAAAAGACAGGCCATAGAATGTGAGAAAAATATTTGAAAAACACATATCTGATAAAGGACTGGTATCCAAAATACACAAAAACTCTTAAAACAATAATTTAAAAAACAACCCAATTTTAAAATGGGCAAAAGATCTGAACAGACACCTCATCAGAGAAGATAAATTGATGACAAATAAGTATATGAAAAGATGCTTTACATCATTTGTCCTCAGGGATTTGCGAATTAATCAGTGAGATACCTCTACACACCTATTAGAAGAGCTAAAGTCTCAAACTCTGATGAGGATGTGGAGCAACAAGAACTCTCACTGCTGATGGGAATGCAAAATGGTACAGACACTTTGAAAGACGGCTGGGCAATTTCTTACACAGCTAAACATAATAGTAGCATACTACACAGCAATCATCCGCCCAGGTATTTACAGAAAGAGTTGAAAACTATGTCTACACAAAAACCTGCACAACAATGTTTATAGCTTTATTTATAATTGCCAAAGCTTAGAAGCAACTGAGATGTCCTTCAGTAGATGAGTGGATAAACTGTGGTACATCTAGACAATGAAGTATTAATGTTAAAAGGAAATGAGCCGTCAAGCTCTGAAAAGGCAAGGAGGAATTTTAAATGATTATTACTAAGTGAAAGAAGCCAATCTGAAGAGGCTACATACTGTATAATTTCAACTATATGACATCTGGAAGAGGTAAAACTATAGAGACAATAAAAAGGTCAGTGATTGCCAGGGGTTGGGGGAGGAAGTACACAAGGAGAAAGGAAGGAATGAATAGGTGGTACACAGAGGATTTTTATGACCGTGAAATTATTCATATATATAATGTTGGATACGTGTCATACATTTGTCAAAACCCATGGAATATACAACACCAAGAGTGAACGCTAATGTGAACTGTGGACTTTAGTTAATAATAATGTATCCGTAGTCTTTTATTAATTTAGCAAATATGTCACACTAATACAAAATGTAAATAGTAAAGGAAACTGAGAGGAGGGAGGGGGGTTATGGACTTAAAGAGAATATCACAGGCCCAAAATGGCATCACTCGTGCCCGTGATACCAAACCTAGATTTAATATATGGCCTAATTGCATTTTCAATCTCGTCCAGAGCCTACTTTTAATCAACCAGTCTGGAATTTTCTGGTCAAGCTCCAGTAAGGTAATGGGCCCTCTCTATCCCCCATAGAAAGAAGAGGCAATCTGCATGATAAGAACCCTTCCAGATCTCTTCTCCCAAAGAAAAGATGTCGGGGCCCAGAAATAACTCTTTCTTTTCTTCCGTTCCTAGCTCCCTTGCCCCACTCTGTTTCCTATAAAAACCTTCCATTTTGTACAAGTCCTCAGAGCGCCCTTCTAGTTGTCAGATGGGATGCGGATCGATTCATGAATCTCTTTAAAAAAGCCAATTAGATCTTCAAATTTACTCAGTTAAATTTTGTTTTTTAACAATGGGAACTCTATTTTCTGTTCAATTTTTTAAAAAGTTGACTAACTTTTTTTTAAAGACAAACAATGCCAAGAATTGGCAAGGAAATAGAGAAACTGGAATCCTCATACACTGGTGGTGGGAATGTAAAATGGTACAGCCACTTTGGGAAACAATTTGGCAGCTTCTTAGAAAGTTAAATATAAACTTATCATTCAGCCCAACAATTCAACACCTAAGCCTCTACCAAGGGAAATGAAAACATACATCCACACAAAGACTGGTGCAAGAATGTTCCTAGCAGCCTTAGTCATAATAGCCAAAATCAGAAACAACCCAAATGTCCATCAACTGATGAATGGATAAATAAAATGTGTTATATCCACACAATGGAATATTATTTGGCCATAAAAAGAAATGAAGTCCTGAAAAATGGTACAACATGGATGAACCTCAAAAACATCCTAAATCACAAAAGACTACATATGATTCCATGTATACAAAATATTCAGAAAAGGCAAAGTTCACACAGACAGAAAGCAAATCAGTGGATTACCTGGGGCTGACCATGGGAGCAGAGATTGACTGCAAAACAGGCTCCGGGAAATTTTGGGGGGTGATGGAAAGATTCTAAAACTAGATTGCAGTGACAGTTGCACAACTCTAAATTTATTGAAAATGATTAGATTATGCACTTAAAATGTATGAATTTTATGGTATGTAAATTATAACTCAATAAAAGTATAAAAAACAAGGTCCATGGAAAACATAAATTAAGAATAATATAAATGTAGCCAGGAGGAAAGATGTCAGAAGGCAGATACACAAGCTATAAGGTCCCTTACAATTGCTAGTTGTCAAATTGCTTCCAAGTTCTTTGGTAGCCAAAGTGAGCAAAGACGTCCTGCCCATTGGAGGGGAGGCATACTTAATTCTTTGAGAATAGTTATTCCCAACTAGTGTCAGTGGTCAGGAGAAAAAATATGAATATTGTCCTAACAATATCCTGGGACAAAAACAGTAATAGATTCCATAAGATAATTTCTTTTAATGTTCCATAATAAAAGCTATGTATATGATGACAAAACACAACCCAGAGGAGGCAGTTGTGCTGAGGCTAAGAGCACATGCTCCAAGTATGTTGCTTTCCGAACATCCAGCTAGATTCACAGGTAAACCCTAGAATATGTAGCGAACTGGATAGTTCTTTGGGAAAATCCTCCATAAATATAATTACATAAGTATAATTTCTCTCAATGGGTTGTTGTTGTTTTTTTTCCATGCATTGATAATTATTGTGCAGGAGTTTTTCCCCAGGCAAGGAACAGCCTAGAGTGGAGGTGTTGTGTGGCCAATCATGCACACATACTCCTAGGCAGAGCTGTTGGATTTTATGCAAGGGATGCATTCCTGAAGAACTCACTTAACTCCAGATGTAAAGGAGAAAACAAGATTTCAAACTCTGCTTATAAAACAAGACTTTAGTGTTTTATTTTTTTATATCATGCTTTTTAAAATTCCCATAATGTATTTTGCAGTGTATAATGCACATCCATGATTTTGGCCCAAACTTTCAGGGGGAAAAATCTTTCATTTCAATTTTTTAGTTCAAATTTTTATCTGTTTATATTTAGGTACTTGTTTTTTGATTATAAAGGAATTTTAGCATTTATCTATCTATCTATTTATTTATTACACTTTTAACTCATAAGCATAAATAAAAGAATTAAAACCATTTATATAGACACAGAATTAGTACTACCCACGTATAATGCACATCCTTGTTTTTTCCTCACAAATTTGGGCAAAAAAGTATGCACTATACAATGGCAAAATATGGCAATTCAAACCTGCACTAAATGGGACCTGTCCTTTAGTGGTTAAAGGAGCAGAAAATTCAGGGAGTGGTGTTGAATCACTCCCTTTCAGAATGTCCCTTTGCACTGGCAACACGGTGCAGTTACTGTTGAGTTCCTGGCCAGTCAGGGGCATGGGCCCCTGCCTGTGGCCCCAGCTCATACGCAACAAGGAAGGAAAAGAATTTGTGAGTTTACACTTGGTGTGATTTTTCAGCTTTTTGCTAATCTGCATTCATCTTTTGTCACATTGGAATTACAGAAGGCAAGGGGAGTCATTGTTTTGAATAATAATAATAGAACTAATAATAATAGAACTGATATGAGCAAATACTTTGGACATTTACTGTACAGGTAGCCCTTTCCATGTACTGATGAGTTCATCCTCACAGTCCTGTGAGGCCTCAGGTAGCACAGGCCTATCAGTGGTACTCACACACATGGCCTCAAACAGATGAAAGACAATGTAAATCGGCAAGACCTTGTTCACCAGGGCAATGACGTCTCTGCAGAAGAAACGGGAAAGCACATTCGTTTGGAGCACTAAGACATGACTACATTCTTAGAGACCCAGTTATATGCCTTCTGTTACAGCACCTCCCCAAAATGTTGAGAACCTAACATACATGAGCCACATGAACCTGACACCCCTGCCCTGAGTTTCTACGTGTCTATAGGTCTTCTTAAATTCCAGAAGAGCTCCCAATTTTGAACTGCCATTTGATTAGCATCTTGTCTCTGAACAAGCAAGGAGGCCACAGTCTGGGGAGCAAGCATAGATGCTGGCCTCTCAGTGAGGGCAAAGCCGGGGCTAGTCCTGCTTCCTTTGGACCCAGCACTGAGCCACATCTCTGAGGACCAACTGCAAACCACTCTGACATTTCCCCGAAGTCAGGAAGGAAAACTGGTTACCTACTCATCATTGGTAAAAATATGCCCCAATTTATTTTTCAGGATGCTCAACAGGGTGCTTATAACCATTGAGATGCCAACTGGAAGAGAAAACGGAAGAGCAATCGGCTGAACCCAATCCATAAAGGAGCCCACAGCTGAGGCCAGCACAAGGCAGTGCAGCCCCCCCCACACACCCAGGAGCCTAAAGTCCCCCGCATTAGAGCCATTCATTTGGATTAAGACACCCTTTTGCAGTCCAGTAGGAATGACAACATATAAAACATCCTTCCTCCTGAGTTTCTCAAAGTGGGGCTCCTGGGCCAGCAGCATTGACATCACCTGGCAACTTGTTAGAAATGCAGATTCTTAGACACCCATCTCCGACCTACTGAATCAGAAACTCTGCCTGGTGAGGCCCAGCAATCTGTGTTTTGACACGGCCTCCAGAGGATTCCAATGCAGTCTGAAGTCTGTGAACCATTGTTTTCCACAGAGGCACTGATCTGAATCTGCCAGCCTCAGAAAGTAGAACCATCATGGAGGACACAAGAGTGTTCTTTCTGAGGGGTGGGATGGGCAGATCCCAGACTCCTGGGGATGCTGGGAGGGTGAGCTTACAGAGGACCTGGGCGGCTGGAGGGAGAAGCCTGGGGAGGAAAGGCCTTCACAGGGTCACACAAAGGTGAGTGATGGAAATCCCTGAGCTGTTCCTGGAAGGGCCCAGGAACCCCAGCAGCAGGGAAGAAGTGGAGAAGGGGCATGGGAGGCAAGAGAGATGCTTGCTGCTGGAGGGAGGAGGAAAGTGAGGGGGCCCTATTAACTCATCAGCAGGGGCTGCTCTGGGCCAGATGGCAGGTGTAACAGGTTTGGGAGGTAAATCTGTCCACTCCCAAGGCCAACCCTCCCTCCAAAGTGCCAGGACTTTCCCTGGTCCAGGCCCTTGATTTTCTACTTTCCAAGTTCCCACTCCCACAGGAGAGGACTCCACCCACCTGTGCAGAGCACGCCGGATATGGCCGATCGCTTAGCTTGAACAGTATCTGAAGCTCCCAGGGCTGTCCCCACTCGGACACAGACCGCGATACTGAGCCCCATGGGAATCTGGGATCAGTGATAAGATGGTCATTGGAGCCACCCTCCTGCCCCTGGAATGGGGTGGCTGCTGAGCCAGGAAGAAGCAGAGGAGCAGCCCTCCAACCCTCCAACCTGGGTCACGATGGGGGAGAGCAGAAAAACAGGATGGATCCCAGGGAGGCAGCATGAGGAGAGAGGGCATTTCATGGTTGCTGATAACAGGCAATGACATCTGAGGTTGGGAGACGGAGCCACCCAATCCTGCCCTCACCACTCCATCAAACATGACTGGCAGACTGGCCTTGCAACCAAAATCACTGTGGTCCCAAAAACTCATGAGTGAATCAATTTTAAAGAGGTGAATATGGCCCTAAGAATGCCAGCAAAGCTCCCTGTAAGAAAAAAATATTCAGTGGAAACCATTTGTAAAACTATGAATCACCTTATAAATTAGTTCTATAAGTGTAGGTTGTTGTGAATCTTTTGCTTAAACCTGGGATCACAGACTACATGCCCCCAGGAGCCTGGCACATGAGTGATAGGGGACAACCCATGTCTCAGAGGAGAGGAGGGCACTGGGGACCATGTTGGAGGAGAGCAATACGCCCCTCCACCAGGGGACGCTTTCACTCAGCTTTCTCCTACTGAGGTGTGCAGGACCATGGACCCACTGCTAAATGGAATGTCCCATTTTGCAAGAAAATGCAAAAATCCAGATTATGATGTGAAATCTCTCAATTTTTATGGTGTCAATTCAGAAAAAATTCTAACATCGTGTGAGTTCAATATTACTCCCAGTGGAGTATCTGTGGGCTACCTGTGTGTGAGTCTGGCAGGGCCTGAACCTGCTGGGCATGGGAAGTCTGGGAGTGGCCCTCAGGAGACAGAGATGGCTTTTGAGGTGACAGCCTTCCCCTCTCCTACAACACCCCCAAGCCAAGCAGGGGAGCAGGGCAGGGATGGAGGGTGTGGCAAAGGCACCCCAGAGAAGCCTCACCAAGTAGGTTACGGTGGCCACCTCGTAGATGATGGCTTGGGCAGAGAGGTCCAGCATGCTGAGCAGGCCTGTGGGAGAGCACACAGTGAGCGCCCTGCCCTGGGGTCAGCTAGGGGACCCTGGGCTGACAGAATGCCCCTCCGCTTTGGAGGCCAAGGAGTAAATGATTTCAAAGGGCAGATTCACAACAAAAAAATGTTCTTGCTTGGCCTTCAGCCTTCCAGGAAAATCCTGCTCAATTGTTATTTTAGAATTTGGAATTTCCTGCGGGCTGTTTCCCAGTATGATCTGTCTTTCAAGTTGAACTCCTCGGAGTATGAGGCATGGTGAGGGAGGTAAAAGAGACTGGACCAAGATCAGGAAACCCAAGTTCAGGTCTTAGCTCTGCCACTGTGTGACTCTGGACAGTCTGTCTCTCTTATTCTTGGGCCTTGGTTTTCCGATCTGTAGATTGGGGGGGGGGGAGGGAATTGGACTAGGTCACTCAGGGCAACTCCAGCACTGACCTTCTGATTCTCAGGCTGTTTGGACTCTGCACTGAGTGCTCCGATGAGCACACACTACGTCAGGTGAGAGCCTCACACCTGCCATGCCTGCTCACACTCATGCACCAGCCCACTCAACCTCTCAGTTCTTCATTGACTCAATCACTTCCACCAGGGTGACCATGCAGTGCCAGGCCTGTGCTGGGCAGTACTGAGATCCAGACTCAAAAGGCCTAGGCCTGCCTTCAGGGAGCTTACAGCCTGGTGGGGAGATGAGTGAGCAACTGACCTAGCCTGGGCCAGGCTGGTGAACTATCCATTTGGGGAGAGGGCTTCTGAACTGGTTGAGCAACCGACATGTTTCCCCCACCCTGCTCTTCCACGTACCCGCGAGGAAGCTCCAGATCTCATAGGCCCACCACTCAATGCATATCATGAGCATGCTGGGGATGGCCAGCTGGAAGAAGGAGCCCCAATCCTGCAGGCACTGGCTGGACCAACCTAGGAACAGAAGCACTGAGAGCTGAGCAGTGGCCCACCCATGCGTGCCTGCCCGCTGCCAGGGGCCCCTGATGGTCTTTGGCTCTGCCCACGCCTGGGCTCAGCTGAGCAGGCACTTGCCATTTTGCACAGGGCATGCCAGCTGGTCCAGTGCTGGTGGGGGGGTGGAAGGGTGCTGCACGGACAGGGCACCAGCTCACTTGGCCAGCACCATGGAGCAGCTCAGGATAGGAGCCTCAGGCACGGGCAGGTGTTCCCACTCTGCCTGTGACACTACAGGATCTTGGGCAACTACTCTCTCCTTTCTGGGCTCTGTTTCCTCAAGTAAAAATTTGAATCCTTATCTTTGTCCTTCCTCCCCAGAAGGGTTGTTGGGAAGATGGCATGAGATGAATGATGCAAAAGGATTTGCAAGGCAGATATGGCTATGCAGACTTGGAGGGGGGTACAACCACACAGGACTCCCCTGCCCCCAAATGAGGCGCTGGGCCCCCAGAGATGTTCCTGAACCACCCGGAAATGGAGCCCCCCGGCTACCGAGTTAGGTTTCAGGAGGCAGAAAAGCTCAGAACCCAAAGCCTGGGAGTAGACAGGCGGAGGTTTGAGTCCTAGCCTCCACCACGTATCACCCTGGGCATTTTGGGAAAATTACTTAATCTCTGTCTGTCTTAATACCCTCCATGTAAACAAAGTGAGAATAATAAGGCACTGCGCAGTTTAAGGTCAGGAATGTCTGGCATTCGGCCCACTGCTGAAACATAGGATTTATCTGTGTTACTACTATTACTGTAATCACCGTCCTGAGATCAAGGAACCCACAGAAAGCTCCCTGGGCCAGTCCCCAGCAGAGCTCTGCCCTGTGACACACGGCATAGGGGAACCTGGGGCCTTTGGGGATGTGCGTGCTGAGGGGTAGGACAAAGGGAGGAGGGCCCTGAAGGGAAATGGAAGCAGGCCCAGGATGGCGCTCCTCCAATGGGGCTCCAACTAGGCCCTCTGCCTTCCAAAGGAACACCCTATGCCCATGCTGGGGCCTGCCTGCTGCTCCCATGCTCAGCCCCCTAAAGGCAGGCCAGCCCTGCCCACCTGCCCATGTCTCCAGGTGCAGCTTCTTCAGCACAATGTAGAAAAAGAGGAAGATGGTCTGCACGAACTGGGAGATGGTGTTGGCATAAGCAGAGCCCCTGGGAAAAGAGAGAGAGCAGGAATGGGGCCGATGGCTAACTCTGACCCTGGGAAGGAGGGTCTCGCCTGCTGAAGCCAGCACAGGGAGGAGGAGGTATAGGCATGGCGCACCCAGCATCCCCAACCTAGAATTGGCCTCAGCCAGGAGCCCCCAGTGCCGCTGGCACCATTACTACACTATCCTGCCACGTCCTCACTCTCGGCCTCTCCTGGCAGGCAGGTGGAGGGGTGGGGAGTGGCTCCTCTCCTTGTCTTGTTGGTGGGGAGTTCCCACAAAATCCGCATGAAGCCCCTTCTGGACGACACAGGCAGCCTCCACAAATTTTTTCATGGGTGAGGCAAGGATGATGATTGCCCCAGTCAGGGGTGGGGCACTTGGTGGGCAGTGCTCTCTGATCAGGCCCCCAAAGCCCACCAGCCTCACCTGACTCCCAAGTTCAGCACAGAAACCAGGATGTAGTTGGCCAAGCCATTGACACAGTTGCCCACGACGCCACTGAGGACTTGGGGCCAGATGATTTCCTGAAATAAATGAAAACTGGGCTTGCTATGGGGTGAGCAGGACCAAAGGGGTGTGAACAAGCCTGGACACATCTAGGGGTTGGAAGGAGGCTGGGGACATGCAGTTCCTCACTGTGCCCTGTACCAGAGATCAGGACACGGCTCTGCAGGTTCACAGATGGTGCAGAGGGAAAACGCCCCAGGTGCCTCTTCCCACTGGACTAGGGGGAGGGACCACACCTCCAGCCAGGGACCTGTACCTGATTTTGCAAATATTTTGCCAGCAGGCTGTAAAAAAAAATCACCTGCATAAAATAAAACACATATACATACAAATAAACAACTATAAAAATAAAACCCAAAAATAAAAACAAACAAACAAACGAAAACACCAAACATTAACAAGTTTCTTAGATATCTGAGTTTGGGGCAATTAATTTCACCAAAGTGTGTCTGGAACCCTACGGGTGGGCTCTGAGGGAGAGCACGCTTCAGCAGGCTTGTGAAAGAGGCAGAGTACCTGGCAAGGCTTCTGGCTGCCACCAGCCTAGGAAGGCCACTTCAGGGACTTGTGCACAGAGGACATACCAGAGCCCAAATCCACAGTTTGTAACTACTCCAAGGCCTGGTTCTGGCTGCTAAAGAATCTGGAAGGAGTGGCCTTGGACTGAGTGGTGGAAACTGAGCAATGCTGGCCACCAGCCTCCTCTGCTGATCAAGTTGAAGGCCCCATGGAGGGGGGCAGGGCCTTCCCTGTCTCTGGAGGACAGGACCATGCATGTCACTGTGTGTGTGTGTGTGTGTGTGTGTGTGTGTGTGTGTGTGTGTGTTGAGGCCACTGCCCCTGCTCCTTCTGTCCTCTGCCAAAGCCCGGCCCAGGGCCTGTGCCTTCCTGCCCTGTCCTTTCCATTAGCTCTCCACTTAGTGCAGTATAGTGGTTACTAAGACCATGGAACTGGACCTACACTGCCTGGCTTCAAATATTGGTTCTGTCTCCTGTGGTGTGTGATTTTCAGCAATCTACATAACCTCTCTTGCCTGTTTCCTCATCTATAATGGGCATAATAATATGTGTACACTTTATATACACATATGTATACAAAATGTTTACAAAACAGTATTTGGCACATTTAAGCATTCCAAGTGTTAGGTAAGCATTATATAAGCATTATTATTATTTCATTGGTAATGAAATCCTGCAAGTGCATTTTGTGGGAGGGAATTGCTTTATTTGATAAAGAGTTGCCACAGTGATAACTTTATAGGATGTTTTCCCCTGACCCAGCCCTAATGGCCCTGTTTGACACGATACCATCACCTTGGTCTAAAGAGCTAACGCATGGGCACTTGGGAGAACACCAGCCTTTTCAGGTACTTTCCATGATACAGAAGAAATCTTGTGCTGGCAGGGCCCCAAAGAGGACATGGTACTGGCCTTTCAGTGTGTGGCCTGCCAGACTTCAGCAGGCTTTAAGGCACCCTGAATTCGCCGACTCATCCCCTTCCCAGCTCCCTTCTCAAGAACTTCGCCCCCGGTAGCTGGAGGGTAAAGTGGTGCTGCATGCCAGAGATGGGAGGATAAACTCCAGCTGGCAAGGCCATCCCTGATACAGAACTGCCAGGGAATAAGTAACACATGTCACTAAGCTTCAACAAATCAAATAGTGTAGCAGTGGATTCCAGAGTAGACAGACAGACTGCTGAGTCAGGCCAGAAATCTCAGAAACTGACCAGACTGGACACACTGCTTATTTAGTACTTAGTAAATTCATGGACAAAAGAAAGAAGGGAATAGTCAATAATGCAATTTAGGAAAAGTTTGTTAGATTAAAATCTTACTTGTAAAAATGGAAACCATAAAAGGGTTCAAAGAAAATATAGGCAAATGTTTATACAATCTTGATGTGGGTTAAGTGTTTTTAAGCTCAGCAAAGACAGATATTATAAAGGATAAGATTTATGGATCTGTTATGTGTACATTAAAAATTATTTAAGTGAAAAATATCAAAATAAGAAAAGGCAAGTGACAAACTGAAAAACACGTTTGCAACATATATGACAAAGGGTCCAGCTACTATTAGTATAGTATAGTACCAAGATACCATAGTAACAAGAGTTACTATAGTTAGAAAAAGATTAACTCACTAAAATAAGCAAAGGGTATAAACAATTCACAGAAGAAAAACAAATGATCAGTAAATACATGAAAAAAATATTCAACTTCATTGGCAATAAAATGCATGTTAAAACAATTTCTTTCTAATGGGAAAAAAATTGATAATACTACTCTGTGCTGATGAGTGTTGCCAGTGGGATTAGAATCAGTACAAATTGGTATAAAAAACCATTGAGGGGTAACTCCAATTACAATAATCCATTTTAAGGAAATCATTACAGATGTTCACAAAGTTTTTCTATAAGAATGTTAATCAAATCTTGTTTATAATAGTGAATATTGGAAACAACCTAAATACCTAACATATAGGACTTGGTTAATAAATTATGACACTCTGGGATACTATATAGCCTTTGAAATGGGTATTGCGGAAGGCTATTTAATCATATCAAGAAATTAATGACATATTTGAAAAGGAAAAAGCAGATTATAATATAATACATACATTGGCCTCATTTCAAACCATATGTATGTAGGTGTGTGTTTGAAGTCACACACCCATGAATAGAAATAATCCTGAAAAGAGATATTAACCTATGTTCTTTCTGGGTGGTAGGATTATAAGTGATTTGAAATTTTTCTTCCCCCGGATACTATAATTTCTTCAATAAGTGGTTTTCTATTCACAAAATATGTTCTGTTAATTTTTAGAAATTCAATCTGCACTGACTGGAAGGGTCATCCTCTCCTGCCTGTCAGCCATCCTCATGGCACAGTGGGAAGTCACTGCGGGCTAATGGGCTTCACAGCAGAAAGGTGGAAAGGCAAAAAGCCAGAATTTGGGAAAGTGTAACTCCACCCTCCTCCAGGCTCAGCAGACAGTAGGACTTACCGGAAGTGCTGGCATGAAAATCAGCACGTATTCCTGGGTTAGCCTGCAAGAAAACCAGAAGCTCTGGAGCTGACCAGCCTATGCTTTCTCGACTGGAGACCTACTGGGCACCCAAAGTTTGAGGAGAGAGAGGCTTTCCCAGGCCCTGCAGATCTCCATCAAGACAAGTGAAACTTTAGCAATCGAGGGTGGTGCTGCTACCACATGCCAGAAATAAGCCAGGAGGAGTCCAAGGACCCAACCACAGGGGCCTCATGACTAGGGAACTTAAATTCGGAGTACCATGTAGTTTGCAAGGGGGAAAAAAGTTCTATCTTATCAAGAAATAACAAAATGGGGGCGGCCGGTTAGCTCAATTGATTAGAGCGCAGTGCTCTTAACAACAAGATTGCTGGTTCGATCCCCACATGGGCCGCTGTGAGCTGCGCCCTCCACAACTAGATTGAAACAACTACTTGACTTGAAGCTGATGGGTCCCGAAAAAACACACTTAAAAAAAAAACAAAACAAAATGAAGTGCACATAATATAAAATGAACACGGTATTCCCCTGAGGGGATGTTTCTAAAAATAATGAACTGCAATTCATCAGAAATTAGTTCAGTCCTCTTCCTCCTTTTTGGAATATGGGGTAGGGCACATTTCATTTCTTCAAAAGTATCTGTGAAGGGGGCCGGCCCGGCCCGGTGGCTCAGGCTGTTTGAGCTCCATGCTCCTAACTCCAAAGGCTGCCGGTTCGATTCCCACATGGGCCAGTGGGCTCTCAACCACAAGGTTGCCAGTTCAATCCTCGAGTCCTGCAAGGGATGGTGGGCTCCGCCCCCTGCAACTAAGATTGAACACGGCACCTTGAGTTGAGCTGCCACTGAGCTCCCGGATGGCTCAGTTGGTTGGAATGCAAACTCTGAACCACAAGGTTGCTGGTTAGACTCCCGCAAGGGATGGTGGGCTGTCCCTGGCGGGCAACTAGAAAACGGCAACTGAACCTGGAGCTGAACTGCGCCCTCCACAACTAAGATTGAAAGGACAACAACTTGACTTGGAAAAAAAAAAGGCCTGGAAGTACACACTGTTCCCCAATAAAGTCCTGTTCCCCTTTCCCAATTAAAAAAAAAAAAAAAAAAGTATCTGTGAAGCTCCAACTAGTGCAGGGACACAAATGCAAATAACATGCAAATCCCTATTTTTCTTTCCTCCTATGTAAATCAAAACTGCCCATTTTGTCTGCTCCCTGCTGGTCACAACTAGAGCAGCACATTGTGCCGGAGAATTCCAATACCTAACCCAGAACCATCCCTAGAGAAGCTGCTCTTGTGATCCAGAGAAGCATGGGGCCTGGGGCAGGGCTTCTTTGGGGGTTCCCTCCCAAGCTTCCCAGCAGGAGCCAAGGGCTACCTGGCAACATCCGGGTCCTGCCTGAAGAGCAGCAGGATCTGCTGAGTGTTGAGGAAGAGCGCCCAGCAGGGGAAGCAGCAGAGAAGCAGTATGAGCGTCCCCCTCTGCAGGATGACCCCCATGTGCTTCTTGTTGCAGCTGCCAAAGCTCTGCAAAACAGCAACCCCTATGCTCAGCACCTTCCCTGTCTGCTAGGTGAGCTCAGCCAGTGCATCAACCTGCTAGCGGTGCTAGTGCTGTGGGATGGCAATGGGCACCAGTCAGTGCCTCAGAATAACTTTGGTATTCTTTGGTATCATACTAATGTGATTAAAATCATCAATGGAAATCAAGTGAGGTAGCGTATTTGGTTCACATTATAACATTATAAAGAGTAGATCATCACTTTTTTTTTTTTTTTTTTTTTTACATGTGGAAGTAGCTATTACTTACCTTCTGCTTCTTTGTCCTTCCTATTTAGGAGATAGTTATGAAATGCACTGTAAAGCTAACCACACCACAAAAATAATCTAAAAGGCCAATTGAATCCAAAAATGGCCTCTGGTGTTTGAATGCACTTTAAACAACTAGATAGGAAAGGGACATTTGGCAGCCCTGAGTATAGCCTGGGGCAGCTCCCTCTGCAGGGGCTCAACCTGCTCACAAAATTATAATAGCAGCAATGTACCGAGCACAAGCCTCTGTCCATCCATTGTCCCCAGTTCTTCAAAAGTGTCTAATGAGGAAAGCATCATGTCCCTACATCACAGCTGAGGCAAGGGAGCTCTGAGAGCATTTGCCAAGTCACCCTGCTGGTAAGTGGCAGCCAGGTCCGAGCCCAGGTACCTAGGTCCACCATGAATCCCAAACTTCAGAGGCACCTGAGTCCCCACTGGGGCTGTGAAGGCAGGGGGGCTCCCATCTGTGCACCCTCAACACTTGACACTCCGGGGCAGGGAACTAACTCCACCCATTTCTCTCCATGGCTCTCTTGGCTTCGGCCCACACTCAAAGGGAGTGTCTTATTCCCTGACAGCACAAGGCCCTAGGATATGTCAGGGAAGGGGGGACATCTGCCCCCTCCCCTAATGTCTGCCTGATAGGCTCCCAGCTGCAGGGGGCACTGAGGGGTCTTTGGGGGCGCCTCCACCCCCTACCATTTCTGCAGCAGCTGAGGGATCAGTTCTGCCCCTGCCCAGCTCCAGGAGGCCCACCTACCTGGGACATCAAGGTGTCACATGCTGAGGAGAAGCCGACTCCTACAGAAACTCCACAGACATTGACAAACTGGAGTCACACACAGGAGAAAACACGAGGCTTGTCAGGTGGGGACCTAGGAGGGGACCCTGCCTCTGGGGTAACACCACCCAGCAGCAGCTGTGATGTGCAGCTGAGCCAAAGACCCCCCTCTAGGCTGGGCCCGGCCCGCATGTGCTGTGTCCCATCAGGTCACAGCTGTGAATGTAGCTGTCAGCCCTCATGTTATGTCTTCTCCTTGAAAGCCCAGGGGAGAAGCCCAAGAGAGACCATCCCTGCACAGTCCCGGCTGTACTCACGGCCACCGACAGGGTCACCGATGCCAGCTCCACTTTGCCCAGGTGCCCACAGAACACCGAGCTCACAACATAGATCATGAAGGATAGCACCTGGAACAGGAACTGGAGGGTGGCGGCCAGGGTCAAGGGTGCCACTCAGCCCTGCCTCAGCCTGCCAGCCCCCATCAACCCCGAAGCTCCCGCCCATGACAGCCCAGTCCTACATGCACAACAGTGACATGCAAAAAACCATTCATAGCCACGGGGCCAATTGCCCACATGTGGAGAAACAAGCATGTGGCTAAGGCTGACATAGCAGCCAGGGCTGGAAGTCAGGAGACCTGAGTGCTACTCCTATTGTGCCGTCAGCAGCTTCATTGACTTCCTCGTTCCCGTTTCCTTGCCTGAAAGTGCAGAAGTGCACAAGAGGCACCTAGCACAGACCTCACAGAGGTTAACACAAGAGAGCATTCGCTATTGCTGTTGATGTTATTATGATCATTTGGTAAGGCCATATCCAAACAAAACAGAGGTGGAATAAAGTCCACCAATATCTTTGTAATCGCTATGTCCAGGGGATGGGATTAGAGATGAATTTCTTTCTTCTATGTAACTTTCCGTTTTATCTGAAACTTTTACAGGGAGTGGATATTTGTTAGTTTTTATGGTCAGAAGAAATGTATCTAAAGCCATTTTCCCACTAGAAATAAAATGGGCAGAGGGCCCCTTCTTCCCCTGTAAACGCCTCTTTGGGGAGACCTGCAGGCTCCTGGATCAATGAATCTCACTTGTCATTGTGGGATCTTTTAACACAGCCTTCCCCCCGTTTCTGAAGGACGACACACCCATCCCGGCTGAGCAGGGCCAGGCCCCACTGCACCCTGGCACTGTCCAGGGACAGCCGTCCTGCTGTCACCTGTTCTGGGCGGCAGACTCTGGTGCAGCCTGGACATGGTCAATGGTCAACACGGGCAGTTCCTGGGGAAGGTTGTGAGCAGGCCCTGGCAAACCCCGTGTCACACCTGAATAGCATCTAGCTCCCAGCCTCACTGCCCCCCCCCACCTCCTTACCAGGGGTCCTGACAGGACAAAGAGCTTCCACGCCTCAGCCCTAAAGCCAACGGGGACCAGCCTGCGGAGGGCAGGGCAGCAGCCCCCTTGGTCCAGGGAAAATGTGTCCTGGAGGCTGTCCATTCCAAGCCCAGAGCACTTGCTGGCTACCTTACACGCCTGAGCACTCCCAGCCTTGACCCGCAGCCTGCAGTCACCTTGCAGCCTGATTAATGAGTAAGGAGAGGGAGGAGTGTCCGCCTCAGCAACCTGTGGGATGGGCCCTGTTTCCCTGGTCAGCCTACTGGCCCTGGCCCCAGGGAAGGACAGAACAGAGCCTTAGACACCTAAGAGTCACCCAGGCTGAGCCTTGTGGGGGCTTCGTGTCTGTTCTCCCCAAGGGTCAGCAGCGAAACCCCAGGAAGAGAAGGTTAGGGGCAGTGAGAAGGTGTGCGAGGCCAAGGGATGGGGGTGCTGGGGTGCTGGGTATCTTACACCTTGGGGGTGCTGGGTAACTTACATCATTGTGCCCAGATGACTCTCATTTCACAGATGAAGAAATGGAGACTCAGAGAGCCAGGCAGCAGAGCCTGGGTTCCATGCAGGTGGGCTGCCTCCAGAACCCTGTGAGGGAGGGGTGAGGTGGGAGGGGACAAGGGCTGGGGTCAGGACTTACCATGTTTCTCCCAAAATAAGACCTAGCCGAACAATCAGCTCTAATGTGTCTTTTAGAGCAAAAATTAATATAAGACCACTTAGTCTTATTTTACTATAAGATCCAGTATATAATATAATAATATAATTATAATATAATATAATATAATATAATATAATATAATATAATATAATATAATGCCAGGTCTCATATTAATTTTTGCTCCAAAAGACTCATTAGAGCTGATTTCCGGCTGGGTCTTATTTTTGGGGAAGCAGGGCAGGATGCCTGAGAAGAGTCTCCTAGCCCTCCCTTTGCCCACCATCCCTTTCAGCAGCATCCCTGAGAGCCAGGTGGCCCCGCTTGGGCAATCAGCCCACCCCTCTTGCCATCTATTTTGCCCAGCAGAGCTGTCACTGAGCATCCCACCAGGTTCCTCTCTGGCTCACCTGGTCTACCCTCCTTTTTTTTCCATACAGGAATGGCCTGTGACCCACGAAGGACAGGCAAGGCAGTGCAAACCATGGGAAGCTCATAACTACTACCTCACTTGGCCCAGTCCTGGATCAGGCTTTGATGTACGGGTGCAGCCAGGAGAAGAAGCGAGGGGGCCAGCAGGATTTGCAGGCAGGACCTCTGGCCATGGGAGGGCTGGGCCCTAGTCCATGACATGTGCACAGCTGGTTTCCCACACCCACCTCTGCAGTAAGGGAGTGGCCAGCAGATCCCCATGTACAGCCCCCAGAGCTGCAGGCAGGGAGGATGCAGGACACAAACAAACAGGAGACATGCCCTCCAACCCATCCTGTGGTTGCCTTGCATACACGCCCCTCCCCACATTCACATACAACCTCCTTTCTTTACACGGAATTCCAAAATGCTTCACTGGTTTTACCATCTGGGTTATCTGGGTGATGTATATTCCCTCATTCTGTCGAGCTCCTATTGGAATATTCTACAATCTGTACACTAAATAGCCAATTTACCACTAACAAAGAAGAAAGAGAAGACATTTTATTACCACTGTAATTATTATTAGGATATGTAATGATGAGTGGGAGAAAAGAAAGAGGAGCATACGCTAGAGAGGGACTAATTAATTTATTTAGCAATATCCAACCAATTTATTTAGCAATATACAATAGCAAAAGACAAAAGCACTTAAAAGAATATGTTAATGACAGAAAGTAAAGGCGGTTAAAACTAAATTATATACATTAATAACAATGTCATGTCAAAGGAGTATGTATACATACAAGTTTAAGAGATCCCAACATATGTTTACTATTGATCAAAAATCACTTGGCTAAATACCCAAATGACATCAATAGGGAATATCTAAAAGCAGTAATAAATTTTATAGAATAGCAACTATTACAGTAGATGCCAAAAGCTCACCAAACTGTGGGGAAAAGGAAACAGTGGAAAGGTCAGGAATCAAAACCTCGACAGGTCCGTGGCTGGAAAACTGAGGTGTCTCCTGATACTGCAAGCTGCAAGCTGCATGCAAGTTTCCAAAATGCTAACAAGTTCCCAAGAATACTGCTGCTGTTGCCATTGTTGTTGTTGTTCTTGTTGCTGGAAGTTAGGGCATTTCCTGATATTGCAAGCTGCATACAAGATTTTAAAATGCTAACAAGTTCTCAAGAATGCTGTTACTGTTGCCGTTGTTGCTGCTGTTGTTTTTGCTGGAAGTTAGGGTGTCTTCTGATGCTACAAGCTGTATATAAGTCTCCAAAATGCCAACAAGTTCTCATTAAGGCTAACCGTGGGGAACAACACTGGAGAGGTTGGGAACCAGCCAGACCTCACCAGGTCCGTGCCTTGAAGTCAAGGCATCTCCTGATGTTATAAGTTGCACGTTGTATACAAGTTTCCAAAATGTTAGAATGATGAAGAATCTCCAATGACAAATGACGAAATTACACTGCCAACTGAGGTCTGTCATATATATTTTTTCAGATATACCTTAGAGCCAAGCTCCTTGTTCCTGCCTCCCCCTCAGGGAATGGATAGTTCCGGGAGGATTCAGCAGTTCCTATGATAGAAATATTTTTATCTGGCTGGAGGACCAGTTTACTTGGACAAACAATATCTACTGTTCTTGCCTGGGACCATCGGCCCAAGGCCTTCCAAAGCCTGACAACTTACCCATCATGTCATTCTGATATAACTTAGTTACTTCTCTACCTCATCTGCTAATGCAGGCAAAACAGACAGAAAGACTCTTCATCATCTCATATCTCCCCTGCCGGGAATGAGATGATGGAGAATTTTCTTAACCAAAAGCTAATCATCACCTCACAAGCAGTTTCTCATGGGAAGGAACAAAAAGCAAACCAAAAGCTAACCACCACCTCACATGCAGTCTCTCATGTGAGGGAACAAAAAGCTAACAGACCAAAGCTAACATCAGTCAATGAAGGCAAATTTTCCTAACATCTTTCTCACAGTATATGACATAGAAAGGGAGGAATACAGATTAAAAGCTACAACACTCTAGTTACAATATGTTAACTCTGTATACTTCATCTGTTATACTTCATTAGCCTGAAGCCATTGTATTTTCCCTTTGACCTCCAAGTGCCATGCACTCCTAGGCCAGGAGGCCAATGTCCCTGTTTCTGACTCATCCTCACTATCCCATGACTACAAAACACCCAGTTTTCCACTGGGGAGGATGAGGACTCTGGCCTTCTGGTCCCCCAGCTCCACATGCATCTTTGGGGCAAAAGACAGCTGGGTAGGACCAAACTGTCTGCCTCTTGCTTGGCCCAAGACCTTCTGCTGAGCAATGACCGACCTCAGCAAAATGCCTTAGATCACCCTGCACCTCCACCCCCCAACTACTGCCTTTTAGATTTGGCAACTGCTTCCCACTCTGTCTGTCTCCACCCCAAATGCCTCTTCCCTCCATTCCTCACCCATTCCTGCTTTCCTCACTCCCTCCTAGCAAGGCTTCACTGGTCATCTTCCCCGCAGAAATGCCTGGAGCTCAATCCTGACAGGATATCAAGGCACCCCCAGCCCTGCAGAGTGGGGAGGGACAGTGCCAGCTTGCAAAGCCTCAGCAGTGGTACCTGCCAAGTGCAAGAGCTACTAAAGTCCAGAAGATGGTGGAGCCATTTCTGACTGGGGAAAAGTTCACAAGAATTAGAAATGAATATTATTCAGCACTAAAAGAAATGAACTATCAAGCCATGAAAAGACATGGAGGAGCCTAAAATTTAGCTTGCTAATTGAAAGCACCCAATTTGAAAAGGCTAATACTACACGGTTCCAACTGTATGACCTTCTGGAAAAGGCAAAACTATGGAGGCAGCAAAAAGATCAGTAGTTGTCAGAGATGTAGGGGGACGAATGGATGAGTTGGTGGAGCACAGAGGATTTTTAAGGCAATGAAATTACTCCCATGGTTCTACAAGGGTGGATATACGTCATTATACATTTGTCAAAACCTATAGAATGTACAACACCAGAGTGAACCCAAATGTACAGGATGGACATTAGTTAGTAATATGTATCAATATTAGTTCATCCATTATAACACATGTACCACTCTCATGTAAGAGGTTAATAACAGGGGAATCTAGAGAGTGGGGAGTAAGGAGGTATATGGGAACTCTCTATACTTTCTGTATAGTTTTTCTATAAACTAAAAACTACTCTAAAAAATAAAGTCTATTAAAAATAGTACACATTATAATGATGAGTAGCATTTATTGAGGTTTTTAAGAAAAATCTCCTCCCTCTTGCACATTCAGTTTAAGAAAGGAGAGGTAGCATTATTCACAGGAACCAAAGAGTGGAGACAACCAAAGTGTCCATCAACTGATAAAAAGATGAACAAAGTGTGATATATTCAACAATGGAATATTATTAGAACACAAAGAAGAATGAAGTATTGAAAACATTACGCTAAGTGAAAAGAGTCAGTCACAAAAAGCCACATATTATATGATTCTACTTATATGAAATGTCCAGAATAGGAAAATCCATAAAGACAGAAGGTAGATTAGTGATTTCCAGCGGCTGGGGGAGTGGGAATGGCAACTAAGGCCTATGAGGCTTCTTTTGGGGCTGATGAAAATGTTCTAAATTTGACTGTGGTGATGGTGGCACTTATCAGTGAATATATTAAAAGTCATTGAATTGTATACTTGAAAAGGCTGAATTGTATCGTATGTAAATTATATCTCAACAAAGCTATTGAAAATGGGGGGGGCACCATGATAAACTCTTTACCACGAGGAAAATGTCTGGTGCTTACTACCGTGACCTGAACTCCCAGCTGTGGCAAAACCCACAGAGGGCTGTGTCAGGAAGGTTCCAGACCTGCAGGTGAGGTGGGGTGAGGGTGGTTATCTGCATGCCTAGTGAGGGACCCAAGGCTCTGAGAGGTTGTGTGAACCAGACCAAGTCCCACATTGGGGCCGCTCTGAGCTTGATTCAAACCCAGGTCTTCTTGATGCCACCGGGACCAGCAGGTGTGCTGGGAGTCCTGAAGGATGGAGAGAAAGCAGATGGGGTATGGCAGGCCAGCTAACCGAGAACCAAGGACCAGGAGAGAACACAGGGTGATGTAGCAAGGAGGGAGGCACTGCCTTGGCAGGAGGCACCCAGAATGCCAGCCCAGGTGTTTGGATGCTCCTGCCACTGGGGTGCCACTGTGGGATTCTGAGCGTGGAGCCTGGAGTCCTCTGACTGCCAGCGCGAGCAATTCCTTGGAGGGAGAAGGTTGAGGGGAGAGACCAGCCCTGAGTTGGCACTGGGCTTCCAGGAGGTAACAGGAAAGAAGGAAGGGAGTATATAGAGGGCCTTTCACTTCCCTTCCCCCAGGACAGGCTCACTCCTTCCTTCCCCAATATTGCAGTCCTCAGTTGTGGTGGTGGTGGTGGTGGTGAATCCAGGTTTCTCCTTTGCCTCTTACTCACCTGTGTCTTCTTTGTTTAAAAATCTCCATCATTTTTTAATGTAACCAAACAGACTGGGGAGTTGGGTTTTTTTCCTGCCTTGGTGAGACAAGCCCCACAAGGTGTCCTGTGAACCTGCATTCATTGACAAGCACGTTTTTTCTTGAGTACCTCTAAAACAGAGTGAAATGCTCTGCCTTTCTGACTCCATCTTGTTCAAGTCTGTTTGTTCCTATGGTCTTCGGGTTAATAGCTTCTTCCATATGGACATGTTAATCATTAGAGGAATTCTGCTTGCAGCTTGAACAGCCCCTTACCAGAAAGTACCTCTCCTAGGGAGATGAGGGAAGCATACTGTTTATCAAAGATTTGCAGGAACCTCATGACAGGACTCATATCAATTAGGGTCAACAGACTAAGCACAATCTTCCTCGGACCCCTGCTGGCACCCAGATGTCTTCAGTTGTCAATCACCTCTCGCCTCTCCCATTTCCCCTTCGCCTTGACATAAAAGAAGCCTGAACTCTGTACTTTGTTAAGATGAATTTGAGGTACCACTAGGTCTCCCATCTTCTCAGCTGGTGCCTTCTTTATCAATAAACCTTTCCTTACTCCAAACTGATGTTTTGAGTTTTGGCCTTTCAAAGCATCAGGCATACAGGCTTTGGACTGGTAACACCTCCTACATAGCAGGGACTGTTCTGAGAAGCTGTGTTGGGTGAAGAGAAGGCATCTTCCTGGGGACAGAACCCTGTGTTCTGAAGAAGGGGGAGGAGGAGGTTGGTGGGGAGCATGTCCTCTGATGGAAGAAGGGTCATCAGACCTTTAGTATCCTGAGGGACGTGAAGGGGGACAGCCAGGAGGCTGTGGCGGAGGTGGTGGCAGGATGCTCGAGTCCCCAGACTTCCCTCTGGCTCCCCACCATGTGTTTTCCCACAGGGCCTGTCTCCTCTATCCCCCTTTGGTGCAAATTTCAAGGATGTATAGAAGCCAGGGCTGAGACTCCAGCACCCACACCCGGAGCTGTACCAAGGCACCAGAACGGGAGGGAGGGAAAGGGCAATACCAGCATCAGCTTCCTCTGGATTCCCAGCAGGAGATGGCACTCAAAGAACTCTCTGAGCACCAGCTCTGCGCAGGCCTGGGCCACAGGCAGGAGCAGGGCTTCCAAGACATTCTTCCACATAACCATTCCGGCCACAAGGCAATGTAGGGATTTTCACATCACGAGGTCTGACAGTTAAGTTCGCAAACTCATTCTAGAAAAAGTGCTACATACCTCATTACTGAATATCACTATAGTCACCTTCTAAGTACTCCCCTTGGAAAGCTATGCACCCACGCCAGTGCCTAGTCCATCCTTCAAAGCAATTTTGGAACTCTTTTTCTGGAATGGCCATCAGAGCTGTCTTCGTATTACCGTTTCCCTGAAAATAAGACCCATCCGGACAACCAGCTCTAATGCGCCTTTTGGAGCAAAAATTAATATAAGACCCAGTATTATATTTATATTATATTGTATTGTATTATATTATATTATATTATATACTTGGTTTATAGCAAAATAAGACTGGTCTTATATTAATTTTTGTTCCAAAAGACGCATTAGAGCTGATTGTCTGGCTAGGTCTTATTTTCGGGGAAACACAGTACCCTTGATGTCCTGAATGTCATCCAAATGTCTTCTTTTCAATGTTTCCTTCATCTTTGGGTAAAGAAAGAAGTCATTGGGGCCAGATCAGGTGAGTAGGGAGGGTGTTCCAATACACTTATTTGTTTACTGGCTAAAAACACCCTCACAGACAGTGCTGTGTGAGCTGGTGCATTGTCGTGATGCAAGAGCCATGAATTGTTGGCGAAAAGTTCAGGTCATCTAACTTTTTCATGCAGCCTTTTCAGCACTTCCAAATAGTAAACTGGGTTAACTGTTTGTCCAGTTGGCACAAATTTATAATGAATAATCCCTCTGATATCAAAAAAGTTTAGCAACATTGTTGCAACAAGTTCGGGAACTTAACTGTCAGACCTCAGATGACAAAAGAAATGATTCACTCCTTAGCTACAAGCAAAGTGTTCCTCAGCTTTGCCTTAAGTGTTGGGGGGTAAAGGTTGCAAGTTGCCAGAAAGTACTACAACTTAAGAGAAAAGAGAGAGAGAGAGAGAAGAGCAAGCCTGCTGATTTCTGGATTTCAACATGAGAAAATGTGCTGTGAGATCAGAAAATAGTGACTCTGACCTTAGAAACCTCCTCCCTTTCATCCTGACCTTCCGTCCCCATTGCTGTCTCTTCAAACAGGGCCTCTGTGTCTCTGGCCTTCCCTCTCCCAGACTGGTGTCACTCCAACCCATTCTTCATTTTATGAAAGAGAGGCAGTCTGTGTTAATTTTGTCATTTTATTCTGTATTTTTGACACTTTGACATCTGGGGGCCTTGCTGACTATGAAAGGACTGTCCCTCCCAAGACTAGCTAATTTCTAGAGATACAAACAATTCTGCCTGCAAATAATAGAGAACAACTCTGCACCTTTCACATGTAAACCAATCACCCAGGGTGGTCACATCCCACCACCTCCTCTATATGCTCTCAGACTCAGGCCACTATCCTAATGGTCCTAGAGCCAGGTACCAGACACCTAGGATAGCCTTACGCCTCATAGTCAGCTGAAATTATTCAAACTAGCTATTCAATCTTAAACCTGCTTAACCTGCCTCATCTGTTCCTTCTCTGGAAAGTACGGTAAAGGTTCTTGCCCACATTTCTCCTCCTGGCCCACCCTGGTGCTTCCCCATGTGGCTGCTCTGTGGTATTGAGACAGGTTAGTTAGTATGTTGTTAGGTAAACAGGGAACCCCTGGTGAAATAAGCAAAAGGCAGCCATATCCTGAAACTCCACGTTCTGAAATGTCTCCTTTACTCTAGGACAAAGATATGAGAATGAGCCTTGAGGTTAATAAATTATCTCATAAATCCCCTTTGGCCAGACAAAGGAGCAGACCTGATAGATAGGGATGGGTTCGTTAACCCCTTTAGGGTGGGCAAACAGGATAAACCTGATAGAATTCCATTAAAATGTGCCAGCCTCCTTCCCCAAGCAGGCAAGGGAAGGTATAAAAGTAAAAACTTTTGCCTCAGTCACTGGGCAACCCGGTCGGGACCCCCTCTCATTCCAAGAGCTGTGACTTTTTACTTTTAATACATTATCCTCTTTTACAACTCCTCGCCTCTCCTTGGTCCTTGCTTCCATTCTTTGGTTTCACAGGACACGATCCCAGCACAAAGAAAATATTCTACATCACTTGGAGGCTCGTCACAGGATTGAAGAAGAGGTAAATATTATCTGTGCCTTTCTAATTGCCTGCTTATGGGCCTTCATCATTTTTTGTCTCTTTCTCCTGTCACACAAATATTGGGCCTCCATCAGCCATTTAAAAGCGAGTCGCGCGGCTGCCGACCTTAAGCCACTGAGGTAAAGGCTTTGTGGAAGGGCTCTGGTCAATCCCCTCTGGCAGTGAGCTGGCCGAATATTGTCCCCAGTCTGACCACTTTCTCTTGTAAGGAGGGGAGCCTGAGAATGGCGGGAGGTTGGCATGAATGACCCTTGATAGCAACTGAGGAACTTTGGCCATGGTTACTCTATGGCAAGTTTCCAAAGGCTCCCTGGGTCTTTCCCCAGCCCGACTGCCTGGAAGGGTGCTATTTGGAGGCTCTCCCACTCCTTCTCTGCTACTTTCTCCTATTCCTCTGCTGCCTTTTTCCTTTCTGTAAGGAGGCTGAATGCTGGTGCATGGCCAGGACTGTGGGCCTTTGCAGACAACTAAGGGACCCTGTTGGTGGCCACTCTGTGGTGGGTCCCAAAGGACTCTCTGGTCCCTTCCCAGCCTGACCACCCGTAAGGTGCCAGTGGGATGTCTCCTCCAACCATGCTGCTCTTTCCATCCTGTCACTATCTCTCCCCAGCTCTTGAGACGTTGATCCGGGGTCCCCTTCCTGTGAGACCTCCTCAACACTCTCCGGTAACATATTTTGACAAGCCAGCCAGGAGGTAAGCCCCTTTTAGGGGACCCTAAAATCTCTCGCTCACTTTTCTATAGCTCTTTATCTTGCCATCCTTTGCGGGCACAAGTTGGACAGTTAAATGACCATTAGGGTGTCTGCCACTTGAAAATTCCTGTGACAGGATAACCCAGTTGGAACAGGTCATTTAGGACCTGCCGGGCTCAAGACAAATCCAAGCACCAGTGAGGTCTGTGTTTGTACAGCATAATGTCTCTCGAGACTTGATTTTTCATCCCCTCTTTTCTTCCACAATCTCATTGTACTCCTCTGGGGATCTCAGCCTGCACTTCTTTGCTGCCTGCTTCCACCCCCAGCTCAGAGCTGTAGCTGAGAGGAGAGGCCTCAAGAGCAGGGCTCCTGAACCCCAGGCCACCTCCTGGCCACCATGAGGCAAAGTTTTTAAGGAGGACCGACATATTCCAGACTTGCTTTTCTTTAAGGAAGCAGCTTTGTCAGAAGCCTTTTGGGGACTCAGATACCTCTTTCTGTCCCCCCTCACACGTTTGGCTTCAGGGCCTCCTTCCACTGCCTCTCACCTAGGCTGTATGCCTGCCCTACAAGCTTTACGTATGCACTCCCTCCTTTACTACCTTTATTTAGAAGGCCGCCATTATTTAAATCGTGCCATCAATTTTCAGAATGCCCAAAGTCAAGCCACGTATCCCTCCACTTTAAAGCACCTCATTATCGGCCACAGCCTTTATTGGCCTGTAGGCTGATGCCAGACCTACAGGCGGGGACGTACACAGATTTGGGTAAGCGCCCACTGGAGGCACAGGCCAGGCTGCCCAGGTAAGCATGACTAACCCTGGCATGTCGTGTCTCCCCACTCATCCCAGAATCGGTCGTGAGATGTCCGTGCCCCACGTTTCTAGGGGACGCCCTAGACCAAGTTGTGGGAGATGAATAGTGAAGGGACACCTTTCTGTTATGGCTCCCTTCCACACGGGCAATCAGCCCTCACACGCCTTGACCTCCCTGAATTGCATCTTGAAACATTGGGATAAATTTGACCTTCAGACTGAAAAACTGGCACCTGGTCTTTTGTTCTGAGATTTGGCCTCAAATCTCAGTTAGAAGATAGGGAAACCTGGTTTCCTGAGGGAAGTAACAACTATAAAACTATCTTACAGTTAGATTTATTTTGTAAAAGGGATGGCCAGACGTGCCAGGTTTCTAGAAACCCTCAATGGGGACATAAAAAAAAGGAACTAACTTGATAGTTCAGTAAAAAAAAAAGGAGCTCCACCCATCTCCTAATCCACTTATAAACAGGAATGCCTGAAGCTGAGGTAAGTGAATGAAAAAAGTGGCACTTTTAAAATCCAAGTGGCTAATTCTCAAGCCAAGACCCTTTCCCCTTACTCTGCTCCTCTGGTTCTAAGTCCTGCAGGGACTACGCTGTGGGGACAGAGTCCCAGAGAGCAGCTTCCAGGCTCTCAGCCTCATGTAGAAAGGTGCTGACTCGGGTAGTAGATGGCCGTCAGCTGTGGCTAATTGACCATCAGCTGTAACCAGTTAGCCAATTAGCCACTGCTATGACTGCAGTGGCTTCGCTGGTTGGGGAGGTGGGAGTAGAGGGTGAGTCGGTCGGTTGGCAGGCAGAGAAGCGGACTGAAAAGAGACAAACTAAGAGAGAAACTAAGAGGTTGCAGATCGTGTGACTCCTGCCTCCAGTGAGACTATAGTGGTATGACTCCCCTATCTATGGCTCCGTGGGTGTTCCTTTTTGGCCTCACCGTGTCCTGTGTTCTTATGTGGGGAGCGGGACTAGAGGCCCCACAGGCCGCCCCACACAACAAATGGCGCAGCGAGCAGTGTCTCCCGCATGACACACCCTCAGTGGGATTCATTATAAGTGAAATAGCCTTTAGACTGGAGTCCCAGAGTACTAACATTCTAAATAAACCTACTTTTAAAATCATGTTATCTCTGTTGCAGAATTTGTCAAGAAAATAGCTTAGCTTATTTACTTTGGGATCTCATAGAGTTAGGAACTAATAAATGTTAACAGACAAAACTTTTCAGTAATAATATAGTGTGGATGTTTGGACAAGGTTTCTCACCATCTGTTGGTAACTTAAAATTTCAGTTTTACTAAGTTGTGTTAAATGGTAAAAATTATAAAATATCTAGGTATTTCAAAATAACAAAATACTGAGGTATTAATTGGGTATGTCTAAGTTCATCTATTTCTGGCTTCTTGTCACAGGAATGTTAAGAGATAAATTAAGATCTGTTAATAAATATATCTTAAATTTTATGACAAAAGCCTATGCTTTTGAAGGTTGCCAAATATATTCCTGGATTTGCCAGTGGAAGTGCTAATTGCTTGCTTTTGGTTGTCAGTAAAAATTAAGGTTCTGAAGGTTATGGATTCTAATATGGAAGAAAATGGTATGTGTTTTCAAGGAAGGTATAGGTATAGGAATGCATTTTTGAAGGTACTGAAAGAAAGCAGTTTGTCCTAAATATGGTTATTTTTGAATGCGGGAAAAGAGACAAACTAAGAGGGACTGGAAACATAGAAGGTTTGTGAGAAGTTTTGAGAGTTTTTTATATAGTTAAGCTAAATGTAATTAAGTAAATTTAAATCTCAAAAGCTGGTACAAAAAAAGAGTTAAGTTTTCTCTATCTACTAAGATAAAGTTTGTTCGACTATTGGTCTGCTGCTGATATGAAAGTTTCCTGCCTAAAAGAAAAAAAATGAAAAGATTATATACATCACCAAAATAATTTTCTATGTTTTATATTTTCTCAGTCAAGTCCTTGGTTACTCAAAAATTAAATCTGAAAATTAAATTTTGCTAATATATAAGTAAACGTCTATATTTTAGAACTGCTAGAGTTCATGTGCCTTCCTCGGTATCAGGTATAGACCAATATAAGGAAGCTTAGCCTGATGGTTTCTCCTAACTAGCGAGGAATTCTAATGGTTCTAGCCCCCTGTTACTTCCCTGATTAAGAGGCTTAGATCCTAGAGAAGGCCAGGAATTTGTTTAAATGTCTTTAACGACCAAGACAGGAAAATGAGGAATAAGGAAACAGTGAGACCAGAGGATGAGACAGGCCAGACTTTTAGCCACAGTTATAGACAACCCAGGGTTGAAGCCACCTCAGAACACCCCAAAAACCCCAGAGAGAAAATGCCAGATAAAGGAGCTTGCTTTGGATATGGAAGCCCAGACCATTGGAATAAGAAGTGTCCTAGTCCTCCAAAGCAGTCATGCCCCCTGTACAAACTAAAGGGCACTGGAGGAGGGATTGCCCCCTTGTTCTGAAGAGAACAGGGACCAACTCATTCCCCACAAATAGCTGAGATGACTGTTGGGCCTGAAGTTCCCAGCAGCTCCCAAGCTTCTCTCACCACAGAGATGAAACTGGGGGTGACCCTCACGTGACAGGTAAGCAAATTAATTTCCTAATTGATTTAGAAGCCATTTATTCTGTCTCAACTGCTTACTCTGGACCTTTTTCCTCTGAAAACTGCTTGGTTGTAAAGATAAAGACAGCCCCCAGACTTGGTCTCATTTTAATCAGCCTGTTCCTTATCATTGGTCTATACCTTAAAGAAAATGTAAAATAAACAAATTAAACTAAAAAAGGACTCTAGAAAAGTTTTATCAAAAGACCTCAAAGCCCGGGCCTTAACTGCTGCCCATTGCTTTAGATTCTAACCTCAATTCTGTTATTTCTTATGTTAACTTAAGAAGTTCAACAGTCACTTCAAAAATATAATGAACTCTCTCCAATCGACATGTTGACCAATGGAGTCACGGACAATCCAATTATTGCATATCAGGCTACCTAATGTTCTCCCATTCATTCTTAATTATGTCAGAAAGCCCTACTCCACTGTTAGGAAGAGACATTGTGACAGACAGCGGTGGGAATTATTGTTCTCCTAGCCCCTGGAAGTATTTCTAGCTGCCTCCCAGTAATAGAAACCAACATCAACCCTGTGGTGTTTGGACATCACAAGGGACAATTGGCCGCACCTTAATGGCCACTCCAGCCTTCATTCATCTGAAGGACCCCACTCTATTTCCTTGCTAGAAACAATACCCTCTAAAACCTGAGACACGGAAAGGGCTAATCCGTATCATTAAGAGTCTCAAACGACAAGGAATCCTTAGAGAATGCAATAGTCCTCGCAACACCCCCATCTTAGGTGTTCCCAAACCATATGGAGAATGGAGATTGGTTCAAGACCTCCAGGTCATCAATGAGGCAGTTATTCCTATATGCCCTATAGTTTCCAAATCCTTAACACACTCCTAGCCCAAATACCTGAAATAGCCAAATGGTTCATGGTGTTAGATTTAAAGGATGCCTTTTTCCTGTATACCCGTGCACCCTGACTTACAATATCACTTTGCCTTTGAGGACCCTGAAAGCCAGATTTCACAGCTCTCCTGGACGGTCCTCCCTCAGGCATTAAGAGATAGCCTGCACCTCTTTGGACAGGCCCTCTCTAAGGACCTGTTAGCTTTTTCCTATAATAGCTGTACTCTTTTACTATATGTTGATGATCTTTCATTGTGTGCTCCATCTGAAGATCTCATCGGCCAAGGCACTACTGCCCTTTTAAATTTTCTAGCCTCTAAGGGTTACAAGGTTTCCAAGACCAAGGCCCAAAGGTGTCAGACTTCTGTCAAATACCTTGGGCTAATTATCTCTGAAGGAACTAGGGCTCTAGGGGAAGACAGAATTTGTCCCATCTCCACATATCCCCTAAGACCCTGAAACAAGGGGCTTCCTAGGCCTTACCGGTTACTGCCACCTATGGATCCCGGGATACAGACAAATGGCCTGTCCCCTCTACCAATTAATTAAAGATACTCAAACTGCAAATACTCATCTGTTACTTTGGAGCTCAGAGGCAGAACAAGCTTTTAGCCTTTTAAAACAAGTACTGTTAAGTGCCCCAGCCTTAAGCCTTCCTGCAGGAAAATTCTTTCATTTATATATAACAGAGAGAAAGGAAATGGTTTTGGGAGTCCTAACGTAACCCAGGGGACCCTCACAACAACCAGTAGGCTATCTAAGTAAGGAACTGTATCTTGTAGCACATGGCTGGCCAGCTTGCCTCCAGGCCATAGCTGCAGGTGCTCTTCTAGTTCCTAAAGCCACCAAGCTCACAATGGGGCAAGACTTAACTGTTTTTGCCCCATACCACATTCAAAGGCCTTTAAATGCTGATAATAGTCACTAGCTCTGATGGTGGCCTCCTGTGGTATCAGGCCCTCTTATTAAAAGGTGCTGTAATCTAAATATGAACCTGTTCCACCCTTAATCCTGCCACATTCCTCCCAGAGACAAAGGAAGAAATAACTGCCAATGAGTTTTAATGCAAACCTACACTGCTAGAGCAGATTTACAAGAAACACCCATAGACAACACAGATTGGATGCTCTTCACTGATGAGAGCTCTTTTCTAGAAAATGACAAAAGCTGGATATGCTGTAGTTCCTCTACATAATATCTTAGAACTAACGTGTGTTACTCTTCCCTAATGGCAGTTGCTGTTATGTCTCCAGAGGGGGGATTGAGACAGATTAGTTAGCATGTTGTTAGGTAAACTGGGTAGTCCCTGGTGAAATAAACAAAAGGCAGCCATATCCTGAAACTTCAGGTTCTGGAATGTCTCCTCCACTCCAGGACAAAGATATGAGAATGAGCCTTGAGGTTAATAAATTATCTCATAAATCCCTTTTGGCCAGACAAAGCAGCAGATCTGATAGATAGGGATGGGTTCGTTAATCCCTTTAGGGTGGGCAAACAGGACAAACCTGATAGAATTCCATTAGAAGGTGCCAACCCCCTTCCAGAAGCAGGCAAGGGAAGGTATAAAAGTAAGAACTTTTGCCTCAGTGACTGGGCAACCCAGTCGGGACCCCTCTCATTCTGAGAGCTGTGACTCTTTACTCTTTATTTTTAATAAACTATCCTCTTTTACAATTCTTCGCCTCTCCTTGGTCCGTGTTTCCGTTCTTCGGTTTCACGCGACATGATCCCGGCACAAAGAGAATATTCTATATCAGTATGGTGTGTCCCCTTCTCTTGGGAACTTTGTGTAAGAAACTGTCTTTTCAACGGTAGTCGTCTCCTGATCTATTTGCTTTGCCATACCTGAATAATAACAAAACCTACACTTTAAAAGAGTGTAGGAAAAGGGGAGGAAAACCTTCATTGCACAAAGCTTGTGATGACCAGAGTCTGGGCAGCCTGCCCTCCCATGACGCATGCTGAGTTATGTTATCAGCCCATTCCGCCTGTATTCAAGGACTTGATTGCCAAGGGAGTCCTGGGCAGGAAGTGGAAGGGGGAGTATGCCCTCCATAAAAATATGCAGTGTAGGTGGGGACAGAATCAAAATCCAAGTAACAGAATATACTGGGAAATGTAGGCTTTATATATTATACTGGTGCAGAAAATCAGAGATTCACGCCGTAGGATGATTCTACCTCAATAAAGCAGACTGCATATTAGAATCATCTGGGAAGATTTTTGTTTGTTTGTTTTTAATTTCTCGAGTATGGCCTGGTCATCTACATTTTTAAAGCATTCCCTGGGTATTTCTAATGATGAACCGGTATTGGGAACTTAGCAGCTCAACAATGTCTGGGCTCTGGGTCAGTCAGCCATCTGTGCTCCCCTGGGCTTTTCCTTCAGGACTACAAGATGGCTTCAGCAGCCCTGAGCATCTCATCCCCCCATGACAACATCCATCCTTAAATCTCTGTCTGGACCCCTTTCAGGAACAAGATAACTTTCCCAAAAGTTCCTCAACCAACTTCCTCTAATATCAGACACACCCATGCTTAAGTCCATCTCTGAGGGGGATGGGATTACTAAATGTAGGTTGAACCAGCAGCTGTAACTTGACTTCACTTTAGACTTACCTAGGAAGCTTTTAAAAAACAAAAATCACTACACAGGTCCCACCCGAGATGTTCTGATTTAATTAATCTGGGGTGGGCCCACACAGCTATTTCTTTAACTTCTTATTGAAGTACAATACTCATACAGAAAAGCACACATGTAAGTGTACAACTCCATGAATTTTTATGAATTAAATGCACCTAAATCACCAGCAGCTAGATCAAGAAATAGAATTTTACTAGCCTCCTCTAAGTCCCCTGGTATCTTCTCCTGCTCACTATCTCCCACGAAAGATAACAACTATCTTGAGTTTTAGCACCACAGAATTCTTTTAGACCTCCCCAGGAAATTTCCCCAAGTGCAGCTGGGATTGAGAACCATTGGCCTGGACACATTCACCCTGGGGGCTGGGTGAATATATATTGCTGCCATAGCCAACCAGAATTAGTTCTCTTGGCAAAGGTGAAGTGTTCAATGGCATCATGCTCAACGGTTACTTCTTAAATTAATAGATGCATGTCCAGACTCAGCCTCTCCTAGTCCTGTCCCATATGGCAGGGGCCTCCTGAGCCTGACCTACTGTTTTTTCTCCCCACTGACCATATTTTCCCTCAGATGGCCCTTCCAAGCTTCAGGGGCTGTCAGGACTCAGAGACTTGGTACTATAGCCTGCCCAGCCCCAACTTTGCCAGCCCCCCTCCCCATTGGAGGATTTGGAAGGCACATGGTGGGCTGGGAGATCCTAGCATCCTTGAAGGCTATCCTGGGGGAGCTCATGGACAGGAGGCAGCTTCTAATGCCTCTAGGGGCAGCCCTTGGGAACTTCCTCAGCCTTGATAAACAGGGTCTGTCTAGCCACCCATAAGTGCCATCCAGGGAGCAGGGGCTGAGAGTTTGGGTGCCCAAGGCTGGGAATCATTGTCCATCAGCAGGCGGGGAGTGCCTGGCCTGAAACAACGGGCTTTCTGAGGTCAAGGTAAGGCTGAATCCGTGTACCTGACTTAGGCGCTCAGGCAAACAGGAAGCCAGAGCCCTAGCTCCAGATGGCTGCTGGATAGGAATTCACCCACCTTTATTTTAAAACAAACCATAATTCAGACCAAACTTGTGCACAGATGGCCTGGATTACCGAGGCCCAGGGGCGCCCAGATGGGTTAGACACGCTTCCTGGAGCCACCAGCCTGGTTGGGGTGGCCAACTAGGGGTAATACATGGACCCATCCCACTCCCCTTGAACCCCGCCTTGAGGAGCTGACCAGGGCCAGGACCAGAAGGCCGGGCAGGCCCCACCCACAGCACCCAGAAAAGGTGGTCCTGTGTGCCCCGTGACCACCTCTCCATCGCTGGCTAAACCAATCAGATTCTCTCTACCAGCACTTTGCGTGTGGGCTTAGAACAGAGGTCAGTGAGAAGAAGGCAGGCAGGGATGGAGACTATAGTTCCTTTTAGACTTGGGGAACCTGGAGCATGCCAGGCCTGGGCAAAACTGTATGAAATCCCAAACTAAACAGGAACAGGAGAAATGAGGTATCAGAGGCAGCCAATTTGGAAGGAGAAAAGAGAAGGGCAGACCCCAGTGAGAGGCAGAGATGGGAGACCCTATAGCCCTCTGAGAGAAGGACCACGGTATCATTCATTCAGTTATTTGCTTTTTTCATCGTCTTTCCATTTCTTGTCATTATGTGGCCTGGCACTACTTCCTTTTTCCTGTGATGCTATATCCTTACATCTTCATTTTTTACTTGAGATGATCTGAGTGGAGGTCTGTTCCTTGCAACCTCATGACCCCTGACTATGGGGCCTGTTAGGAGGTCTGTACTTCCAGCTCTCTCCCTACCCCCAGTCTCTGTGTCTTCATATTACTGCAATGAGCAAACCCTGGCCCTACTGTTCTTCACATGGGTCTTGCTAAGCACATGGGTCTTGTTTGCTAAGGAGAGAGACTGCCTAACATGAAGGGTGAAGAATGCTTCCAGACCCCTAGCAAGACCCTTTGCCAGCCTGGGAGAAAAGAGGACATCACCACTATTCCTCATAGGTGTACCCCCTTTTTCCCCACCTTCTTCTGCCTCCCCACCCCACTCTGGTTCAAGCCGTTGTTTCTCAATCTAGTTGTGTAGGACACAGCTCCCCGGCCCATGCTGGTATTAGGAGCCTTGTTGTTCCCCCAGCTGAGGCAGTCGGTCACCAGGGAGAGCTGTTGTTCACAATCTTAGCTGTACAGGGCGCAGCTCCCTGGCCCATGTGGGAATCAAACTGGCAACCTCAGCGTTAGGAACACGGCGCTCCAACCACCTGAGCCACGGTGCTGGCCCACATTTACACCTTTCATAAGGCAGTTTGTTGAACACAGTGTTTGCTCAAGGTAGTGTTAAATTGATTAAACAAGGAGGCCATTAGACTGAGGTGGTTCTAATACCTTAGCAGCCTACTGAAGCAAACCAAAACCTACACCTATTAATGTCTTAAGGTTAAGAAATAAAAACCAAGAACAACCAATTAAAACAGCCAATGAGGCACTTCCAAATAAGGCAAAGGCTTAAGCTATAGCCAATCAAATAATTTCCTTCCTTTGCTTCTGCCTCTTCTATAAAAGTCTGTTTTCTAGCCCCTGTCAGTGGAGTGCTCCTAATCCCTTCTGCTTTGGCACTGCCTGATTTGAATAGATTTTTGCTAAATAAACTATGATAATTAATTTTTAACATATCTTTTAACAGGAGAAAGGGAATATGTCATTTAAGCTCAGTTAAATTAAACTTGGGTTACATTCTGATTCTGCCACTTTCTTACTATGTTGACCTTGGGGCAAGTCACTTACTCTCTTTAGCTTGTTCTTCCTTTGTAATGAAATGTGACATATATAGATAGGATATGACACAGCAATTCCACTTCTGGGTATATACCCAAAAGAGTTGAAAACAGGGACTCAAACAGATACCTGTACACAATGTTGATAGCAGCATTACTCACAATAGCCAAAAGGTGGAAGCAACCCAAGTGTCCATTGGTGGATGAAAGGATAAACAAAATATGGTATATACGAGGCCTGATAATTAAGTTTATGAACTCATGCTAGAAAAAGTGCTACGTACCTCATTGCTGAATATCACTATGGTCACCTTCGAAGTACTCCCCTTGGGAAGCTATGTACTGACACAAGCACTTAGTTCACCTTTCAAAGCAATTTTGAAACTCTTTCTGGAATGGCCATCAGAGCTGTCATCGTATTACCCTTGATGTCCTGAATATCAACCAAATGTCTTCCTTTCAATATTTCCTTTATCTTCTGATAAAGAAAGAAGCCATTGGGGGCCAGATCAGGTGAGTAGGGAGGGAGTTCCAATACAGTTATTTGTTTACTGGCTAAAACCTCCCTCACAGACGTGCCGTGTGAGCTGGTGCATTGTCGTGATGCAAGAGCCATGAATTGTTGGCGAAAAGTTCAGGTCATCTAACTTTTTCACGCAGCCTTTTCAGCACTCCCAAATAGTAAACTGGGTTTACTGTTTGTCCAGTTGGCACAAATTCATAATGAATAATCCCACTGATATCAAAAGAGTTTAGCAACATCATTGCAACAAGTTTGCGAACTTAATTGTACATCCAGTGAATGTAGTATTCATCCTTAAAAAGAATGAAATTCTGACATGTGAACAACATGTGAACATTCTGAACATTGAAAATATTATGTTAAGTGAAAGAAGCCAATCAGAAAAAGCAAACACTGTATGATCTCACTTATATGAGGGCCCTACAGTAGTCAAATTCATAGAGGCAGAAAGTAGAATGATGGTTGTCAACAGCTAGGGAGAGGGGGGATGGGGAGTTGTTTAATGAGCAGAATTTCAGTTTTGCGATACAAAAGAGTTCTGGAGATTGATGGCACAACAATGTGAATATACTCGTAATTACCACTACTGAGCTTTAAAATGTTTAAGATGATTAATTTTATATTATGTGTATTTTACCACAATTAAAATAAAAAATAATAATAAAACCTCACAGAAAGTATTGATACAAGAAGTAAATGAATTAACATATATGGAAGTACAAGGAACATAGAAGACACTTAACAGATGTTAGGGCTTTTTCTCTTTCTTCCGTCCTTAAATTCTGGTCCTTTACTCCTGATGTTTTAGAGATAGAGACTAGATGAGACTAATTTATAAATCACCCAGACTTTACCTTTATGTTAATGAACATTGCAAAAGTTCTTGCATTTCTTTTCTTAAGTAAGTTAAATAATCTGCATAACAAATTTTGTTGCATACCAAATCTTTTTGAAGAAGGAGAAGAAAGAGAAGGAGTATGAGTAGAAAAAGATGACTCAAGAAAACTTGAGCTTGGCTTGTGGCATTTTGATCCCTGCAGATTTTCTGTAGAATATGTTTGTGTGGAGTGTATGTGTTGATGTAATGGTAGGTAGAGGTGTCTGTCCAGTATGTGCTAACCGGATCAGCAGCATTAGACATATTATCTCATTAGCTCTAGTACCCATCTTTTCAGGTAGATAGATATGCTAATCTCCATTTTACAAATGAGAGAACCAAATCAGAAATAAAGTTCTTGCTCAAATAATATGAGGCTGGGTTTGTATCACCTCCAAACTACATGTTCTTTCTACTACATCTGGGGTGGCAAAGAGCTTTTCTCCAGCCTGCCCGTTCTGCACCATTGGGTGTGTTTCCTTGCACTGCTATACTGTGAACCTCAGACAATTCAGCAGAAAAGTGCTGTGATCAACTCCCAATGTCTGCGTGGGCATGGGATAGAGGAGTAATAGCATGTGTGCTCTGCAGTTGTCTCTCTAACCTACATCATACTGAGCACAGGTTTGGAGCAGAAATAGGAAGAACACTTTTTTTCTCTCAGTCTAGCAACTGTTCTCTGAAAAAAAACTCAGCATTGGAATGCTCGAGAAGGCTCAGTCACTCCTGCCGCCAGGGCATCTAGCGGGGGCTAGGTCTTCTCTGGTCTCACCCCTTTACCTTCCCAAGATAGAAAAGGTGTTATTCATGTTTCTACCAGTCCCCAACCCTGTAAACTCCTCCCAGGCAGACAAGCTTTTGGGAACATTGTCTTTCTCAAGCACAATAGTTACTAGCACAAACATTTCCAGAAAGTCACATGAGGACTTATGTGCTCATGTCTGGCCCTGGTTCAAAGGGAAGATGTTTTGTGATTGCAGTTCTCTGTGACCAGGACTGAGCAGAGTTCCCAGGACGGGCAAGGCAGTTATTTGGGAAGCTTGGCAACTACTAGGCACCATTCTCATGTGAGGGAACAAAGGATATGAATTTGCTCCCCACCTCTTGATTTAGAAGCCTGGGTCAAACCACACAGGTGGGAACATCTTCCCACAGACCCCTGCCCTCCTTCTCCTCCCAGCCTGCTGTGCCTCCCTCTGTTCCAATTTTGCTAAGAGGATGAGGCCTGTCCAAAGTGTTGACAGAAGCCTGGAGTGAGCTCCCAGCTCACTCAGTATCTGGCAGAGTGAAGTGCTGCCATCAGAGAACAGCAGAGAACTTCATTGCCAGGCAGGGAACCAGAGGCAAAGGGCCCAGTCCTGTAGTGAGCATGGTTGGAAGCTGCACATCCTAGAGTACGTGGCTTCCTCCAGGCACTCCGGGTTCTGGAGTGGACTGACTGAGAGACTGCCAGTGGCTGCCTGCCCTGCTAGACCTGACTGTGAGCCTAGGCAGCTGCTTTGCCTGTGGCTGCTTTGCCTGCCCAAACAATCTCTGTTGTCTTTAGGAGTTATGCAGCATGGGCCACATCCGATTGCTATTTTCAAAATTTTGTATAAACAAAGTAAAAGAATCAGCTTATATAACTAACACCCCTGGCTGGAGAGTCAAACAGTTGCTGGCATGGCTGAACAGCCCACAAGGAGCCCAGAGGGCAGCATGTCCAGAGAGGCTGGGGCTAAGTGAGGGCGTGGGTTGTCTGTGGCCATAAGTGGGCTACCTTCTCAAGGCCATTCGCTCTAAACTTTCTGCAAACTCTCCACCAAACAAGTGATCTTTGGGACTTACTTCAGAGTAAGAGACCTAACTCAGGCTTAGAGAACCAAAGAGCTAGAAGGAAGTATCATTAATTAGCCCTTGATAAATCGCTATGCCAAGTGCTTTATGTGCGTTATCTCATTTAATCCTCACACTAAGCCTGGGAGGTATGCGTTAATACTGTAACTATTGAGTGATCAAAGAAAGGCTCAAAGAGGCTGAGCAATTGGCCCTAAGTTCACAGTGTTGCCTGAGGTCAACTGGCTCTCAGCATTCATTCCCACTCCCTGCTAATGTGTTTCCCCAAAAATAAGACCTAGCCGAACTATCAGCTCTAACGTGTTTTTTGGAGCAAAATATAATGTAAGACCCTGTCTTATTTTACTATATTATAAGACCGGGTCTTATATAATATATAATATAGTGTAATGTAACGCAATATAACATAATACCAGGTCTTATATTAATTTTTGCTCCAAAAGATGCATTAGAGCTGATTGTCCGGCTAGGTCTTTTTGGGGGGGGGAAACACAGTAGTAACTTTCTGTGTAGCAGCCGTCAGAAAGCTAAAAACTAGATTTCTAAGATTTGCAGCCAAGGTTCTAGGTGAACATTAAGTTCTGTCTGTTAGACACACTTGTTAAGATTTGACTGGTTGGGTTGATAAATAAGGGCATGGACACATAGAGCTTTCTGCACCAGACATCATGTGTCTAGTCACCACTTTTGTCAGGGTCAAGTGGTAGTCACTGAGGCGGTTTCACTTCGCAGTCCACGCCAGTGAGTAACAGAGGTGCGCTTTGATTCCTCAAGCAAAAGGGGCTGGGGGAGTGGGGTAACTCTCCGGTAGGCAGTTATCATGCATCCTGGGAGTCGTTCTCGGGTGCTCAGCCCTACCCTGATTTTGTAGAGACCTAATTCCCTTTAGTGATTCTCTTTCTATTGGAAATACCTACAGTGGTTTTCATTTCCTGTTCTGACCTGGCTGAGACAGTCCTAGAGCAAACAATAGGCAAAGCTGGGCCAACACCAGAGACTCCTGCCTCTGCCGTTTCCCATTGATTCAGAGTACTCAGGCACGAGCACATCGATGTACATGGGTGTTTAGAATCAGGAGGCCTAGCTGACATTTGCTTGTGGGACTAAGGAGGGGACACCAGAGAGGAGTAACTGCTGGGAAGCATGAGCAACGTCTCAGGTAAGGGAACAAACCAGCCCTGCTTGGAAGACCCTGGAACAGGAATGGATCAAGAGGCAAGAGGAGGAGAGACAGATACCAGCTGATGGAAGGGGAGGAGATTGAGTCTGTCCTGGGAAAAATGGTTGATGCCCTCCATCTATTAGGATGTGTTCAAATGTAAATAACTGAAAACACTTCAAAGTGATTTTTAAAAAGGTGGAAGGGGGTACAATTTATTGTCACATATAACAAAGAGTCCAAAGATAGGGTAGCTCCAGTAGCTTCGTCACATCTTCGAGGAGCCAAGTTGCATCTTTCTGCCGTACTGTCCTCAGTAGCACTGCTTATCCTCAGGCGGGCTGTCCTTGTGGTCACAAGGTGGCTGCACTATGCCAAGTGTCACGTCCAGACACACTGTCCTCTAAGAAGAGGAGACATCCCTTCTTGTGCTTCTGTTTTCACCTGGAAGAAACCTTTCGCAGAGTTCCCCAGTAGACTTCCCCTCAGACCCTATTGCGCACAACTAGGTCACACGCTCATCCTTAACTAATCATTGGTCAGGAAAACACACTTCACTATTGGCTTAGGCCAGGGGCTCTCAACCCTCACAGTATATTAAAATCACTTGGAGAACTTTAAAAAAAATAATTAATGTCCAGGCTCCACTTTGGAACATAGGGTCAAAAACTCAGATTTATGATGTATATTTATGATGTCATGATGATGTATCAACGTAAGGTCATCGATTGTAACAAATAGCCCACTCTGATGAGGGACGTGGATAGTGGGCTAGGCGGTGCATGTGCGGGGTGGGGTAGGAGGTATTTGGTAAATCTCTGTACTTTCAACTCAATTTTGGTGTAAACCTAAAACTGTCATAAGAAATAAAATCTATTTTTTAAAAATTTTAAGCTCAGGATCATAGGCATTAGTGTTTTTCTAAGTTCCCAAAATTATTATAATATTCTAGGGTGTCACCAGAGTTGAGGACCTATTGATTTAGACTATTTGGGACTTATCTCTGAGCTGGGGTCAAAGTCACCTTTCCTGGAGGTGAGTGTCTGAACAAAATGGGGAATCTGTTAGCAAGGAGGGCGGGGTGAACTCTGTTTGGGCAATAATGCTTCTGCCACACTCACCAAATCCACGCGGTCAGTCCAAGCGAGTCAAGGTGACTCCAGAGAAATTCTGGGAAAGTAGGAGAGTCGGAAAACGGGCCATCCTGCTGTTGGCCTGCATGCCCTCAAGAAGAGGCAGAGCCAAGAGAACCGCAGAGGCAGAGCTGGGGTTGGGAGCCCACAGCTAGCCTCTGCCCTCTTTCCGCACTTCTGGAGTGTGAGATGGTGGATTTCCCATCATCTTACCTTTAGAGATGACCAGGGATCAAGAGTGGACTCCTGATGGTGGTGTGCAGGGCTCTGGAGATGGTCAGAGGAGGCCTGGGATGGCAACAGTCCCAGCCTGGGGGACAGAGGGACAAGAGTCACTGCATGTCCAAGTTAGCTGTCAGAGGCCTATAACAGGACTTGCATGATGAACCTTTCCCTCAGTCAACTTCTCAACTGGCCATCTCTAAATGCTAGTGGCTTCTTCACTATCTGCTTAATCTGCCCTTTTTTTCAGGTAGTTTTTTGTCTGTTTATTCATACGGTATGTTTATTTTCTGTCTCTGTCCATGTGACAGCGACATTTGCTGCTCAAAAAGTAACAATGTTCTTCCACATTTCCCAGCAGCCTTTTAACTGTGAGTAGTCCTGGCCAATGGGATGTGAGTGAAAGTGATCTGCTGTGTAACCTCCAGCCCTCCTTTCCTCCACTAAGGTGGACACCCAAGGCCTGCTGTTTCTTCCACCATCATCCCCAGTATCTGGAACAGCCCACTCAATGAATATTTGTTGAATAAACAGATGAGTTGAAAATCTTCCCTTCTGTTTTATAGCAACAACCAAAGTTTATAATTTGGAAAAGACTGTGATTACAGCAGATTATGTTGGGTTTTTCTTTACTGTTTTTTGTTTCGTTTTTTTGTTGTTGTTGTTTTTATCTGAGCATCTAAACTCTAGAAAGAACTGGAAAATGGAACCGAACAATGATTTACTAAGGTTGTGGCTACTGGGTCATCTAGTGCCCTTTCATGTACTCTGTTCAGATGTGGATGGATGAGCAACCCAGAAATGTCACCTGCTTTCTCTTGGTAACACGTGACTTGTGACGAGTCTTGGCCATTTATGTTTTGGACAATAGCAATTGTTTAGAAAATTTGACACATAAGTGTGCAAATATTTTTTCAGCCCATTCCTTTATCAAAGAAAAAAAAACAGAAAGGAAAAACAGGAGATTGAATGACAGTGTTGTGTTGGGGCAAGATCAAGTTGTTTTTTCATTTTCTTTTGAGTTCAAATCTAGTTTGGAAATAGTATTAGTCCAGAACAGGCCAGCTTTGGGACAGTATGAATAAAACAGGTTATATTGTAAATTGTGTTATAATTGTAAACAGAAAAAGGAGACGAAGGAAGAGGAGAAGAATGCAAAGAAAAGGAAGGGGAAGGAAAAAGAGAGATGAGTATGATTTTTACCCATGTGCTCTAATTTTTCCTTCTGGAAAAACTCAGATCAAGTCTTTGGAAACCCTGAGCCATCTCTTCTACAAGTGAGGATTTCCAGTTCTCTCAACAGCTCCTCATGCAAAGGTTTTGAGGAGCCACTCAATTGTTACTGGAAGTGTCACATCTGTGGTGTCAGGAAAACAGAGATGCTCCAGAGACTCAGTACTTATACCTGGCACAGTGAGTCCAAGTGACATTACTTCCCGAACTTCAGTTTTCTAATCTGTAAATGGGTTTACAACCCTTACTTACAGAGTTGCTGGCAGGTGGGGGTGAAGGAGAAAAGGAGGTGGGGGCCGGCCAATGCTTTTTTCTTCCTTTCACTTCTGGCCTGGGGGTGGCTCTGCTTTCATTTATCAGAGCGATGACTGTGGACATGCTGTCTTTGATCAGGATGTTGTCTTTGTTGTTACTATGGTTTAAACTTCTGGGCTGCTTTACCCCACAGTTGGCCCTGCCTCTGTGAGCTAGTGTTCATCTAAAATTAAAATAAGGTCATTTCAGATAAGAAGATGGCAGAAAGGGGCTGGGGGCGATTCAGAGCAACAAAACACCAATGACGCCACTTGCATTCATTTACTTAAACGTCTATTGAGCACCTATGTGCTAGTCACGGTTCTAGCCTCTAAGGGTTAAGAGTGAATACGTCAGACAAAAGTCAGTGCTTGTATTTTCATGGGGAGAGGCAATAAACAGATAAACAAATCATCAAGATAAGGACAGATTATAATAAGCCTTTTGGAGCAAACAAAGCAGGTAAGTGATACACACTGAATGGGGAAAGGATTGGGCAGACAGGGTTTGAGCTGAGACAGGTGTGATGAGAAGTTGTGATGAAAAGATCTAGGAGAGGGTTCCAAACCCCGAGGAAGGGAAAGGCTTGTGGGTGGTTATATGTATTGAATGGGGGCTTTGAGGTACCAACTGATGTCAGAGAATAAGGCAGCTCAGATCATACAGTGCCTTGCAGGGCAATTTGTGGACTTGAGGATTTCTTCTACGTGCAGTGGCAGGCCACAGAGGGTAGTGTTGGGGAAATATAATTAAAACTCAAATCTTCCAAACCAGAAAACCTCTTTATCAAGTTAGAGAAAGAAAATACTTTTATTGCTGAATAAGCATGCAAACAGAATGTGATGTACGTCAGAGGCAATCTGCTAAGAGATTAGAAAGACAGAAAGAAATTTCCCCCCTGTATACAGCCAGGCAGTACGCATATTCTCACGATAAATGCTAACTAGTCCTCCAGTAAGAGGACAACACTGTTGGTCACACATAGTTCATCCTAACTTTACCTGGTAATGAGGGAGACTATCTGTGTTAGCTAATGGGCATTATCCAGAGGAAAAACAAACTTATAGCTTTACCACAGGAACTAATTCTGCAAAAAGGCACCACCAATGGGTCCTACCCTCCTATAGGCAATAGGAGTCCCTGTCTGCCTTGATGTTTGCCTGTCAAAGAGATGGCTCCCAGGTCCTTGAGAAAGACATTCCTGTCTTTTAGAGCTGGCTAGAGGCTTATTTAGCTTCTAAAAAGATTTGGAAGAGACCGAGGAAGAACATGGCAATGAAAATGTTCTGAAGTAAGTGCTCTAAGTAAAAGGAGGGGAAAAAGATCCTTTCCTTTATTTTATTATTTTCTCCCTTCTTCCGCCTCCGCCCCCCACCCCTCCCCCCTCCCTGTCCTTTTCCCCTCCCCCCTCCCCCCTCCCTGAGAGAGGCAGGGGTCCTGGCCAAGTGGAGGGTTGGCCTTTGCTGTGAGCGTGGACACTTGGTGCAGTCATGGGAGGAATGGACGGCTGGGGGTGAGGGCCCTGAGGCAGGGCCTGGCACACCTTGTGGTGGCAGCATGGGGTCAGCTGTGCTTCACAGGGAAATCTCCTGTGAGTGCCATCACACTCATTCCAGAGATTGGCCAGCCACAGTTGTCATACCAGCTGCGGGGAAGGAGTTTCTGCCGATGGGCTTGGCAGGCCAGCCAGCTTTAGCAGGCCTCTCCCCACCTGTCCCCACTCACCTGTTGGCCAGGTTGGGCTGATTTTTGGCTCCTGCTGTGACCAAAGTCCTACTTCAGACTGTCATCAGTGGACCCTGTCCCAGTTCCTCAGATTCCTAAGGCCAGACTCCTGGACCCAGATGCTGCCTGGCAAAAAGCTTTTGGGCACTGTGGGTCCTGAGGATAACCTGGCTTCCTGTCCTTCCGCCCCCAGGAGCAGTACCCAAAACGGAGCTGCCGTCCCAAAGTCTAGATGGAACACAAACACCTCCTGGACACCAGTGCCTCTTGCTAAGAGGCCTGGGTCAGGGGGTGGGGGCTGAGGTGTGTCTTTGAGTAGCTCTTCACTGCTTGTCAGAATAATGGGTGTGGGGGCATGGGCTAGAACTGGAGAAGCTGGGTGGGCGCCGGGCTGCAAAAGAAGCATGCATACGTACCCACTCTTTCACTTGGAAAACTTTATTTGTCTTCCATGTCCAGTAAGGGGGTGGGGACTTGGGGAAGTGAGGCCTAGGGACAAATGGGTGTGGACATGTGCACTGATCCACAGAGTAGCAAAAGGGGGCTTTAGGAGCAATTCTCCGAGGGACTGGAGAGCAGAGTGAGGGCAGAGCACAAGGAGGCCAGGTGCAGCAGCTTTAGTGACGCATCATCTGTGAGGAAGACACCGGGCAGTGAGGGCCTTGTCCCGTGCAGGGCCGAAGTCTCCCAGCAGCCTGGTCTTCCTGACAGCACCCGCACCACATCTCACCTTAGCCATGCTTGGTGGGTATCTGCCTTTGAGGGGGTCCTCCTTCAGCAGAGACCTCACCAGGCAAGCGCGGCGGTGGGAGAAGGTCTGGAAGCTATGTTTGCCATGGTAGCTTCCCATGCCGCTGTTTCCTGTGGGGGAGGAGACGCCCAGGTCCAGGGGGCCCTGTGACCCCAGACCATGCCTACAACTGACCCTCCCGGGGTTGGCCAATCCCTAGGTCATCCCTCTCCCTAGTGTCCATTCTGGGGACAACAGAGAAAGTGCCCAAGACAAGTTTAATCCCAGCTACGCTATTAGACAGCTGTGTGGACTCTAGCTGGTATTGTCTCTCTCAGGGCCTCCATGAAACAGGCCCAGGACACCAGGTGACCTTAAGGGCCCTCTAGGGTCTCAAGATTTAGTGTGGCTGATAGATGTGCTGGCAGAGGCCAGAGGCCCACACGGGAGAGGTTAGTGGGAGCCTGAGGCCCAGGACTGCTCTGGTCCCTCCTGAATTCCCAGTCCAGGGGTAGAGAGGACACCTGCAGGGAGCAGGTAGGCAGTGAGCTCTGCCCCAGACTCACCTACGCCCCCAAAGGGCAGAGAGTGCACGGACAAATGGATTATGACATCATTGGCTGTCACCCCACCACTCGAGGTCTCTGCAATCATCTTCTTAATCACCTGCAACAGCACCCATTCCCCGGCCTCAGTCTCCTGCCCCAGGACATCCCAAGCCCTCCTCTGGGTGCATCTGGAGGCCTCAAGGATGTGAGCTGGTAGAGGCAGAGCCCCAGTCATGGTTTGCTCCCTCCAAGCCCCATTTGGGGTCTCCCACTCTCTCCACATATCAAGTATTAGGCGGGGAAACAGTAATAGCAACAGTCCCCATGACTGCACACAAGGCACTATGTCAATGATCATCTCATTCAATGCTCTGGGATGGATGCTACTGTCCTGATTTCAGAGCTGAGGAGAAAGGCGCTCAGAAAGGTTAAGTGACTGGTCCAAGGTCACACAGCAATGAGTGGGAAGGCTGGGATTTGAGATGAGGTCTGTGGACCCTAGGGTCCTATTTGCATGAGTGCCCAGGAGCTCCAGAACCCTGGGAAGAGGGCACCCCAGGCCCACCTTGTCATTTTGGGAGAACACGTAGAGAGCCAGGGGCTTCTCACGCTGGTTGATGAACTGGATGGCCTCCTCCAGGCTGCGCACACACACAATGGGCATTATGGGCCCGAAGATCTCCTCCTGCATCACCTGGGACTGGGGGTCCACGTCTGTGAGGATGGTGGGCTCTGAGGCAAGAAACAAGTCAGAGTCAGCCTGCACTGAGACCTCTGCCTGCCTGGCAAGTCTAGACTTCCTCCTTCAACTTCTTTTTGGATAAGCCTGCCGAGGCTTAGAGAGGGGCAGGGATGAAGCCCCCACCTGCCTGAGCTTCATCCTGGAAGACTTTGGGGAGAACGATAGACTAAGTTGTATGGGAAGGTGCCCTGGGTCTACACCTCAAAGGGGGCAGGCACTGCACCCGACTGGCTACCTGAGCCCCTGCCAGAGCTCTTTAGTCTCCTGGCAAGTTGGAGGCCAAGTGGGGCCCCATCTGGTGACCCTCAAGCCTAGGCATGGGGAGCCCCTCCAGCTCTGCACACCTGGATCTCTTGTGGCCTCTGCTCTCTGAATTCCCTGCTGACACTGCAGGTGTGGGGCAATGAAGCTGCTCTCTGGGCCTTGTGGGGAAAGGGGCTTCTGGGCTGGGGTGGGGCTTCCCAGGAGCTGTGCCCAGCCCCTGCCCACTGAGAGCCTCAGAGCCCACCCCAGGCCCACTGGTGAAAGCGATTTCTACCCTCCACAGGGTTGTCTGCTCTTCAAGTATCTGTGCCCACTTGCAGCCAACTTTCGGGGACCTGGTAACCCAGCAGGTGGGCAGGTGGTGCTTTTCCAAAGGGTGAGTGCACACACCTATGTATCGGGTGGCCGCGTCCCCAGTTCCTCCATAGGCGACTTTCTGGCCCTCTATCAGGCCCATGACCCTCTGGAAGTGCCGGGAGCTAACGATTCTTCCATAGTCACGAGACTTCTTGACATCTTCCCCATAGAACTCCTGTGGAGAAGAGGTGACAGCCTTTAGGTAAGGACACAGCCAAAGGCTTCGAGGTCTCCGGCGACCCTGGCCTGGGACAACACATGGGCTCCGCCCAGCCAGTGCAGTGGATGATGGCACAGCAACACCAAGAACTACTGGGCTGCCAAAACATCTGAGGCACTCCACAATTTTCACGGCATAGGAAGTGCTGTGAGACAGCTATGCTTGAAAGAAATATTTGCACAGATGTCTGGACATCACATCAGGAACAAGTGTGTATGTTCACAGAAAGGAAAATGGAAGGCAACATACCAACAAGTTAGCAGTGACTGTCTTTGGGTGGTGGGATTCTGGATGGAGCATTTTTCCTTCTTTATGCTTTTTAATCTTTTCCAAATTATTTACAGTGAGTGTGAATGACTTCCATGATCAGAAAAAAACATCCAGTGTTTTCTCAAGTCCACACCCATCTCTCTACTTTGCAGCCTTTCACTCACCCACCGTGGGCCAACACTCACTTTCACGGACTTTTTGAGCTTCTCCACAATTTGGTTCTGGATGGAGGGATCACAGAGGATGTAGTCGGGGGCCACACAGGTCTGGCCAGAGTTCATGAATTTCCCCCAGGCGATGCGTCTGTGAAAATCCCAGATTAGACTCTAGCGTTCTTCAAGACATGGGAGGCTCCCTAAAAGAAGCACCTTTTTCCATCAGCTCAAGATCAAGGCGCAAGGGGCTGAGTGCTGGAGGAGAGCTCTCTCTCTGGTCAGCAGAAACCAGAGGTTGTGAGCTTTCCAGCGGGCTCCCTAAGTGGCCCACTGGCTTCTAGATTCCGGACTCAGCAGACCTGTGTCCCTGAACATGTTCACAGGGGCCTGTGGCACCACACACCTACACCTCATCAGTGACTGGTAGGGAGTTGCTGGGGTGGGTAGCCCTTGTGCCCCTCCATTCATGTTCTTGAGTCCTGCACAGCCAGGTATCACCACTGCTGGGGGTCCCCACACCCCAGAAGGCCATGCACATGGGATATGGAAGTTGGGGAGAGCTCTGGCTTGACCTCTCCTCTGCAGGAAGCCTTTCTGGACTGCCCATACCTCTTCTGTGAACGTGGAACCCCCTACTCCACCCCCGTCCCTGAAATGCCTGCCCAGAACTTCAGGCACTGTGAGGACAGGGAGTGTCTATGTCACTCAGAGTGGAATTGCAGTCCACATGAGTTGGAAGGCAGCTAGTGGACCACTCCAGTGCAGGAACACCAAGCCGCCTCACCTGCAAGCAACGTCCAGATCACAATCCTTGTCCACATAGCAAGGGCTCTTTCCCCCCAGCTCCAGTGTGACGGGGGTCAGGTGCTTGGCCGCGGCAGTCATTATAATCTTCCCGACACCAGTGCTCCCGGTGTACAGGATGTAGTCGAATCTTTCCTTGAGCAGCTCCGTGGTCTCGGGGACACCCCCATTGATCACTGGGTACAGATCCTTCCATGTGAGGAGAGAGGCGAGGCTCAGAAAATACCACAGACCCTCCTCACCCTGTCTGGGCAGCCACCACCAATTAGACCCCCTCTCTTGACTCTGACTCAAGGGTTCTGTTCACCCCAGTGGGAGAGGCCAACTGTCCTCACCTCCACCCGTGCCTTGGCCCCTTGCTGCAAGAAATCACTGTCTCTCAACCCCAAAGACCTGGCCCCAACACAGTTCTCCTTGTGCCCTGGAGAGCAGCTCACCTTGTCCAGGTACTGAGGGATGATGGTGGCCAGCAAGTTTGCCACGTTCTCGCTCACCTCGGAGGGCTTGATGACCACTGCATTCCCTGCAGAGCACAGGAAGTCAGAGTGCGCCCAATGCTCTGCCCTCCCAGTGACCAAGCCTGGAGGCTCCCTCCAACTTCTGTGTCCTCAGAAGAGTGGACAGAAGAGCTATGGGCACATGCCACAGGAGCCACAACACCTGCCCCATGCAGTTGATGAAATGAGGGAGGAGAGGGAAAGAGAAGGGGAGAAAAACATTCTGGGCCCAAGCAGAGCGGACTGACTGGCAAGAAAACCCTGATACATCTTAGCTGAGAGCTGCCCAGCCCCCACACATGGCCAGGGAGGGGCACTACATAGACATCTGAGCCTGGCTCGGCCTCAGGCCCCAGGAAGCCTTGCTAAATAGTTTAGTTCCTGCAGTCTCCTGTGAAAGACAGACCACTACTTGACCCCAGGACCCACTTTCTCAAAGGCCTGAGCTCCCCTGGCCTCACTGCACAGTAGGGCATGGTGATCCTTCCTGACTCTGCTCCCGGAAGGGGGCCCATGGTACCTGCAGCAATGGCTCCCACCATGGGCTGGATGGTGAGGGTGAAGGGGTAGTTCCAGGTGCCAATGATAAGGGCTACACCCAGGGGTTCCGAGTGGATGTAGCATTCATCCTGCTGGGTCTGGGCAGTCTTCTCTGTGGGCTCGTCCAAAACCCACTCCGGAAGCTTCTTGATCGCATGCTCAACCTCCTCCAGGCTGTACACTATCTCCTCTTGGTACGCATTCCATTCGTTCTATGGTGAGAGGACTTCTGTGAGCTTACCGGTCCCAGAGCTATGAGCAAGGAGTCACCAGGCTGGCCGTGTGTGTGGATCTTGGCTTACTGCTCCCTAGCTTTGTGACCCTGAATGAACCTGCCTACCCTTTCCTAACCTCAGTCTTCCAGTCTGCAAAATAGAAGCATAATCTGTACCTCCTAGGGCTGTTGGGTGGGCATGTTGAACAGAGCTGGGCATGTTCAGCTGCCAGGGTAACAGGAGACATTCACCATGGGCTCCCAGGGGGCAAGGCCAGAGAAGGTACATGGAGTACAGAGCTGAGGAGTAGCCATTGGGGCAGTGGGTCTGCGAGGGCCCCTTTCTGCAGTACTGGGGATCCAGGCAGGTTTGAAGGTGTTGAGTTTAAAGTGCCTAAAGGTATCTCAGACCTGGGCAGTGATTTGAAGGTCATTGATGAGTGGAGGGGAGTCAATCCAGTGAGTGCCCGGGAACACTTACAGATTAAAATGACACTTGAACCCTTGAAAGAGCCCTAAGACCACCTTCAAGAAGTGGATACAAGAAAAAGGCTGCCAAAGAGTTAGGAGAAAACCCAGGAGAAATTCAGCCAGGGAAGGGAGGGAGTAGGTGCTGGGACCCTCGTGGAGGGGTGGGGAGGCGTTGCAGACAGCAGAATATACAGCTCTTCCATGAACTTTGATTGTGAAGAGCTAAACAATTTTGAAATCAACAGTGTGTTTTCTCATTGTCTTAGTTTGTTGTTTTAATATGAGAAATCTTGAGAGATTAAAAAATACAGCAGCAAAGGGCCCTCTGCCCTGACCCAAGGTGAGATGGAAGAGTGGAAGCAGGTCCCTGATGTCTTGGGGGCATCAAGGTAAAGGGCTTGAAAATTTGGAGGTGTCTGATTTTGCTTAGGGTAAGGAATGGAGTGGGGAGGGGAGAAAGATGCCATGCAGAGCAGGTGTCCTGTGGGGTGTCCAGCTGTGCTATTCCCTGGTATAGAGAACCAGGTGGCCCTGGGTGGGCCCAGGGCTGGAGGAATGAGGAGACCAGAAGTTCAGTAGGTCATGTCCGCAGAAGATGGTTGAAACGGGTGGCATTATGCTCCAGGCCGGATGGAGAAGGAAGTGAAGCCAGGAGGGAATGGCGCAAAGATGGAGGAAAGGAGCTGCGGATTCCTGCCATGGAGGGCGGAGACCTGGGGCTCCGAATGGGGCGGAAAGAGAGGCCAGTCTGCCCCATCTCAGCATCTGATGGTTTGAGCCGCACTTTCCTCCTCTACATAAGGGTTCTGACATTTGCAGAGGGTTTTAAAGACTAAGTGCGGTTCCCTGTAAAGAGCTGGGCACAGCGCTTCAGGGGCATAGCAGATGTCCTACAGGCAAGTAGCGACTGTTCCTATTCCTGTCCCATCCTTGCCCCCCACCTCCCGCGCGCTCTGTCCACGGGCAGCGGTGGCTCCTAGCTGGGAGGGCGGTGCTGCCCCTTAAGAGGTGTGTGTGTGTGTGTGTGTGTGTGTGTGTGTGTGTGTGTGTGTGTGTGTGTGTGATCGCACCCTGTGGAGGTCCGCTGCCAGCGCGACCGCGATGTCCTTCTGGCGCTCCTTGATCATGCGCCGCAGCTCCTCCAGCTGCTGGATCCGGAACTGCAGGGAGCGAGTCCTGCCTGAGTTGAAGGCGGCTCTGGCCCGCTGTACGATTTCGCTGATTTTGCACATGGTGCCTGGGAAGAGACAGTACCTTGGAACAGGGAAGGAGGACGGGCTGTGCTCTGGCTCCCCGTCCTATCACTGGGACCTGGGGGTCGAGGGGACAGCATCTTCACTGCTCCTCCAACGCTTCATTTTATAGGAAGAGGAAGATATCCCCGGGAGCGCTTGGAAAATGACATTCTTTTGGCTTCTCAGCTCCCTAACCCAGATGTGTGGACCCTCTGGCCCTCTGGATAACTCCCTGAGTGGATGACAAACTCATCTGCAGTGAGGGCCAGGAAGGAGTGACAGGCGACCCTAATTATAGTTGCTGATGGTGGGTTCTTGGCAGTGCGCTGGGGCTATCCTGCCTCTATTTGCTTACAAAGCTGGTAACACTTACAGGCAAACACTCCAGGGGCTGTGCACACCCAGCCAGACCACTTCCCAGACTATATTGAATAACACAGGCTGTGATCCCACGCCCAAGCTGATTAAAGAAAACTTAGTGTAAAAATAATCCGCACCACCTTCTGACTAAGCAATTATTCTCAGAAGCATTGGTTGCTTGGCAGACAGAACTAGGCTTGGTCTTTAAACCAGTGTGTGCCTGCAACACCTGTGAGACACAATGGAAATGCCAGCAACGATCTCATAGAGCTTCAGATATCCACACAAAAGTGGGAGGGGATTCCAAGAAACCATACTGGCAGATTGGGATGGCTCTTCCTGGGAGTCATTTGGTTACATTTAGCAAAAAATCCTTTAAAACATGTTACTCTCACATTGTAGGTCCACATTCAGGGGCTTACAGAAATTACAACATTTCTAAACATTCGTGAATAAGAAAGTTCATTAATTTTGTTTATAACAGAGAAATACTGGAAACATCCTAAACATCGATCAGCAGGAGACAATTTAAATGAACTACTCTTCAACTATGTGATGGGTGAATGTGCAGTATTTAGGAGAGAGACAGAGCAAGTGTTTCAGCACCTTTAGAAAGGGCACTCTCTCTGTGCCAGCTGTGTCCCCCACATGAAGGATAAGAAAGAAAACAAGTTACAGAACAACAGGTACACTAGGTGTGTATATGCAAGTATGCACATGCAAGAAAGGGCCAGGTGGGCAGCCCCACATGGTAACGATCGATCGGTTGGGTGGAATTAGTGGTGATCATTGTTTTCATCTTCTGTAGTTTTGACTTTTGTGCAATGAGCTTGTATATTATTAAGATATTTGCTAACTTTTTGACTAAAAGTAATCAGTAATAGGTAATACATACTCATGGTAAAAAATGTAAAAGATTTTAAAAAAGGGAGTACAGAGAAAAGTAAGCCTCCATTCTCCCTCAGCAATTCCTTACTGTCCTCCCAGAGATAGTCCACCCACTTTCAGACACTGCATAACTTCTAGCATCAGAAGAAAAGGATAAAAGAAAAACCCACCACAATAAGGCTATTTCCATTTTGCAAAAAAGTATATATGCCATATATATGTATACCTATACACCATATATTACATATATATGGTATATATTATATATGTATGTGAATATATGTATATATGGTATATATAATACATGGTATATATTATTGTATATGGTATATACAATTTTTTTAAAAATGGAAATAGCTGTGTTTATATACATATATATGTGCAAATACAGTGCATGCCAAAAAATGCATACATATTTTAAGAAATGAAAAACTGTATTAAAATTACACTGATGGTCTGATTCCTTCCACTGCCTCTCCTCTCCATGGTGCTGACCCCCACCCAAGGCTTTCTGCACAAGGAGGGGGTCCTTGCTGGCATGCAGGGTGCCCCTATCCTGGAGGTGCCATGGACCCCTCCCCAGAGTTGCCAGTAGGCTGGAAGGACCCTTCTCGCTGGGATCCCTGGCCCAGCCTTCCATGGATCATGTGCTCCTGCTGACCATGACTCCAGCCACACAGTCCTTCAGGAAGGTCCTGCATCCCTCCCTAGCCTTGTGTGGTCAAACCAGGGCAGCACCTCTGGCCATCTGCCACCCAACGCTGATGGTAGAAGAGTCTGGTGTGAGTGAGACGGGATGGGCTCGCACCCCAACTCCAGCACTCATGGTCTCTGAGAAGGAGCCTCCCTGGGCCTCCTCTGTGGACAGCATTTATAATAGTGCCACCTCACAGTTATTACAAACATTAGTGGAGCCAGAAATCATCTAATAATGCACTTGGCACCCCAATGGGGCAACTGGAGTCCACCTTCCTGCCTCCCTGGGTCCTGCCCGCCTCACCTGTGCAGACTTTGCCACCAGGCTTCTCTGTGGATGGCTCCCCCTTCAATATCCCTTTTGATTCTCAAAACCTCCGTAAGAAGGAACCCTTGGGAGTATGCACTTTATAAATGAGGAGAGTGAGGCCAAGAGACATTAAATGCTCTGTCTTTGGTCTCACAGTTAGCAAGTGGAAAAGTCAGGATTTGAACCCACTGTCCTCTGCTCACACTTTTAACTACTGGGTTCTGCTGCCTTCTGTGGGAGTGAATTAGGGTTTCTCACCCATTTCCTTGCCACCCCCTGCTGCTCTGATCCCCAGGGCCTCCATCTCCCAATGCTGGGGGATGGCAGAGCTGCCAGACGTGGGCTTTGGACACTCAGGACACCCAACCCGAAGAGTCTCAGAAAACACGGCGAGTGGGGGGTGGAGAGGACCAGCCACAGAGATGGGTCCCACAACTAGCGCAGGCTCCAGCTAGATATTCTGACCTAAGAGAAAAAAGAACTGGGAGGAAGAGGATTACCTTTGATTCAGCTTATCCTTGCGACTGGGGTTCCTGGAATGAATATCAGCCGAGAGGAAATGCATTTAAGGACCCTTCTCCCCACCCACTCAGACCTGGCAGTCCTGCCCAGGAAGGTTGTATAACAAGACCAAAACAGTATTCAGATGTGGGGTGCAGCATCATTAGTGCCTCTCCTCCCTATGAGCCCCAGCGTTGGGGATTAGGCCTTGGGTTGTCTGATTTTGTTTTATTCTAAAATACAACAATGTATCTTTGAGACCTGGGTGGGGCTCACATCCAATCTTCAAAAAGAGTTCATGCATGTGTTTGTCCTGGGCGTAGGGGCTGCTGATTGAGTCAGCCTGATGTGGACTTTTTCCAGATTTCCAAAGTGCAATTGCCAGATGCTGTTCTCACGATTTTTCCAGTTACATAAGATCAGCAGGGTGAGGTACAAGTTATGGTGAGTGTGCATGCAGCTCCCTGAATATGCACCACTGCACTGGTATGTTCTCACCTCTCTGCCATGTGCATCGGTGCCAGGTCCCCACTGAGGCAGAGAACTTCAACCCTGGGAGCTGCAGGCCACGGGGCTTTCTCCACTGATACTCGGATCTGCTGTCTTGTTGAATAGCAGAGAAGAAGGCCAAGAACCAGTAATAACTGCCAGGGATCTCCCTCTGTGTGGTCACCCATGAAACCAGACATGCTTGGGGAGGAATGAATCTGGAAGTCCCTTCTTCTGCTATTACCAGATGTTTGCTGGGCATCTGATTTGTGCCATGCAGTAGGGGTGAAGGCAGATGTGGAAAAACACAGTCTGTCACTTCTCACAGCTCCCCCGCTACCGTGGGCTCTTGGTCTCTTCCTCCTTCACCCACCTGCAGGCTGTTCTGTAGTCAGCATTTGGATGCTCTTAACTTCCCATTTCACTAGGAGGGAAACACAAGTTCTCCATGATGGCCTACAGGCTCCTGAAGATGTGTTCTTGTCCTCCCCCTCCCTCCACCTGGAATGCCCTTCCCCATATATCCACCCATGTGGCTCTCCTCAAATCTGAGGTAAATAGCACCAACCTCGCAACATCATTCTGTGTCCTCTTCCTTCAGAGCAGTTATCACCCTCTGACATGCTGTTTGTCTACTGATTTTGTCTGTTACCTGTCCCTCTCAACCCAACTAAAATTTGATTTGTCCCTGCTGTAATCCTTAGCATCCAGAACAGTGCCTGACACATAGTAGGTGCTCAATAAATATTTGTTTAATGATGGAATAAACAGAAATTTTCAAAATAATATGAAAACTGTAGTGATTGGAATATGCACAAGATGCTACAGGGACTCTGAATGAGAGGTATTTAGACAAGGAACAGCAGGAGGGCTTGGCATAGCAAAAACAAAGGCACTGAGGCAGAGAACAAAGTCATGTGTTCACCAGAGTTATTAGTAAGTTGTGACATGTACATTATTGCAGCAGGAGATGAGGGGATGGGTGAGACTCCAGAAGGTGGATGGGTGGGGCTCACGGATGCCCGTGGGTTGGGCCAGGGGGAGGGTGTGGGGGAGCATGAAGGAGTTTATCATATGTCTGAGATACTTTTTTCCCCAGAAATCCCTCTTAATAGGGCACAGTCTTAATAAGGTCCACTCTGAAATCTGCAGCTTCCAGTAAAGGAGGAAAGAAATTACAAGACCCCAATCTAGACCAACAGAGTGGGAAACATGCCAGAATAGCAGGAGACAACATTGGCAGGATATGGTACCTGGGGTGCCTGGGCTGAGTGGTGGGCAGAATGTGGGGCATCCTCTGAGATGGGGAGAAGGTGGGTGGACCAGGCCTCTTGTGTCAACCTGGAACACCTGACCCCCAGCTTTTCTGGTGATAGTGAGATAAGAAAGTCAGAGGAGAGTTAGGGACAGGACCGCGGTGGAGGGCACCAAGGCCCAGACATTCTCAAAGTTAGATGGGAAAATCGTGGGCAATCAGGAACGCACAGAGGAGGGCTGCAAGGCCAAAGCGAACAGTAACTAACAGAAAAAAAATGTAAAAAAGCGAACTAGATGGGAGGGGCTATCGCATCAGACTGCAGAGTCAGCCAAGATACCAGCCCAGGTGAAGAAAGGGGAAACGGAGGGAGCCCAACCGGCTCCTGGTAAATAACTTAGAGATTACAGACCCAAGGACATATAGTGTCCGGCTCAGCTTAGTCTGGGGGGCATTCATCTGGGATCCCCCATCTCCAGTATCTCCCCTCAGAGAGCTATACTCTTGTGCTTTTCGCTTCTCAATAAAACTATATACTACTTCAATTTACCTCTCTGGGTCCTCATTCTCATTCTTTGGTGCGTGAGGCACGAACCCCGGTCACCAGACATCAGAATCCTACATCCGTGTTACCTGATTATCTTTGGAGATGACCCTTCCCCTCTGCTTGTAGGCTCATTGAGGTGGTGAACAGGGCGCTGTGCTGCAGACTAGCCAGGGTGAGCATGGGCCCCTGTTAGGCCACCCAGACTCTGCTGGGAATTTCTTGGCTATGTAGAAGGCAGGATGTAAGGCCACAGGCTGAAGGAGCTGATCCATCATGACAGCAGCACTCTGGAGAGATGGACCGCTCAGGAGCTCCCTGGGTGCCTAACTGCCCTGGCCCCAACCCTGCCCAGGTCTGATTTTCAGCTCCCTCTTCAATTCAGTGGAGATCTTCACTCAACTGCTGAACATAACCAACTGTGTGTTCTTAGGCAAGTTATTTAATTTCTCTGGACCTCAGCTTCCTCATCTGAAAAATGCTATGGTGCAAAGAAGTTGAAAAACTAGCCCCCTGAGCAACTCTGGTCCTTGGCTCCAACCCCTTTCCTTTCCATGAGACTCCTCTGCAGTTTTCACTGCTTCTAAGGCACCTTCATCCATCTCATTTCTTCCTTCATCTTTCAGCATGAAGTTGACCTCCCTGAGGAGAACCGTGGAAGCAACTGGAGAAAACAAACGCAGGCAACAATGACTATGTAAAGCCATTAGAACAGTATCTGTCATACAGAAAGCTTTGTGTAAATGATGGGTTGTTGCCATTGCTACAAGTAGCAGCTTTTAAGTCCTGATAGTATGGAGCAAGGAGCCTTGAAACTTGTTTATGTCTACGGAGTACAAAATCTTTAGATGATGATGATGATGATGATTTTGGTTCAGTTTCAGTCCTGACATAGCTTGAATTGTTATAGAAACTGTTGCAGATACATGCTTTTTAGATTTTAATCTTTGCAAGCCCTAGCATTCCATCCCCAATGTTTCATCCTACCCCTGGTTATCACCTCTCTCTCTGGGGCCACTGTCATTGCTGCCTGCCTGCTCTCTCTCAGCCTATGTTCACCTCTTCATGACACGTTCTCCAAAAAGCTGCCAGAGGGACCACTGGGCAATGAAGACCTAAGCCTGTCTCTCCCCCATTAACATCCTTCAGTGTCTTCCTACTGCTTTTAAGAAAAAACCTGCTATGGTCTTAAAGACCCTGCCTGGTCTGACTCCTGACCGCTTCATCACCCAACATTTTCACTGCATTCCAATTTACTGGCATCCCTTGAATGTACTAGGCGATTTCCTACTGCAGGGCCTTTGCACATACTCTTCTTTCCCTGGAACATTTCCCCATCTACTCTGCACCATGTTAACTCTTATTCCTGTTCTAATCTCAGCTTCTCTGAGCCCCTCCTCCCAATAATACCTTCTTTATTTCCAGGGACCAGTCACAAATTGCAATCATGTATTTGTTTGTGTGACTATTTGTTGATTATTTTTCTTTGCTTCTTGTCCCCATGCAGACTGGAATTTTCATGTATTGTTCAATACACAAAATCCCAGCACTTAGCACAGTGCCTGGCATATAAGAAGACCTCAGAAAATAATGGAAACAGGTCAGCATACCAACTCATCCCACAGATGGGGCTGGGCAGGGTCTAAGCTAAGACAGAATAATTATCAATCATTTAGTAAAATGATTTTCAGCAAATTCACCTAAAACTAACAAAAAAATTTTGAATGAATGAAAACATTGGCTTAAAAATTACTTTGCTTAAATTTCAAGGAATGCTTAGGTTAGAAATAGATGTTGGGAAAGGTAAACCACTTTCTTTTAAAGAGCAGAAGGGAAAAAAATGAAGCAGTGAGCCTGTGGGATTATTTCTCTCCTTTCTGTTAGAGAGAGGGACGAAGGAGAGGCTTGGACATACGGGACATACAGGAACACTTTGTGCAAAGAGTGTGGAGGAGATGGTCCTGGCCTTTTTTCTGAGCTTAGGCAGCCGGAGCTGGACAGTACAGGTGGTCTGACATGAAGCTGAAGTCACCGGCAGGATGAGAACAAACCCTCAGATGGGGGCTTTGATACCTCACTGGGCTGAGGCTGCATATCCTAGGATCAGAGATGTCCTTTGTGGTGATGTAAAAAAGCCACTTGGAATTAGAATCTTGAAATAAAGCCTATGACAAAATCCTAAGATGCCTTCCAGAAACTTGAAACTGCAAGTTGAACACATAAACTCAAACACAGTATCTCTTGTAAGGGTACAGGGACCAGACTATAAGCATGTGATGGAACATTCAGGAACAACCAAAACACCAGCCAACATGGAATTCTCTCTGGGTACAGGCCTGGCAGGCTATCATAATACATGGAAACTTAGTGAAGCACTTCTGTGGAGGACCACATGACCAGAAGGGTCTGTGGGCCGGGACAAGGAGCATTCCAGAGGCCAACATTGGCAGAGCCCCTGTTGGGACAGAAACCCAGAGAGCAGTTTCCAGGTTCTTGACCTCACATGGAAAAGTGCTGGCTTGGGTAGTAGATGGCCATCAACTGTGATTGGATGGCCATCAGCTGTGACTAGTTGGCCATCAGCTGTAACCAGCGAGCCATTAGCCACGAATATAACTGCCATGGCTACGCTGGCAAGGGGGTTTTTGGGATGGTTGGCAGAGAAGCGGATGGCGGATTGCAGCTAGCAAGTGGGGTTAGCAAGTGTGGATGGCAGATTGCAGATCGTGGGGATCCTGTGTCTCGTCCAGTGGCCAGCGAGACTAGGGTGCAGTAAGACCTCTTGTTGGGGTACTGGCAGATGTTTGCTTTTGTGTCTCGACAAGCCGCCATCGAGAATATAGTGGTGTGACTCCCCTATCTATGGCTCCGTTGTTGTTCCTTTTTGGCCTCACCGTATCCTGCATTCTTGTGCGGGGAGCGGGAGCTGAGACCCTGCATGACACATGGTGCAGTGAGCAGGGTCATTCCCAGGCCAACACTCTCCGAAAGGTGGTGGAACAGCTTGTGCATATGAGTGCTCAGTTTTGGGAAGCCCGTGAGGAGAGGCGCTGCGAATAGGAGGCACGATCTGCTTAGGAGAAATGTGACCCCCTCAGTGAATTGGTGGTCCTCTCGAGCCTCTGGATGGCATGCCACCCTGTTGGCCATGGAGGGAGTCACCTTCATTTTTGGTGGTCCGCTGTTGCCATGGGCTCTTAGAGTTGTGGACATCTGACGCCGAGTCCACCACCCACTCGGACACCTGGCACAGCAAGCAGGATTCTGGCCAGGTGAGAATGATGTCTGGCTCTGGGCAGGAAAATATGTGGCCTCCATACAGTGTGTGGTACCTGGTAGCCACTGTTCTCAGGAGCTGGAGCCCCGTGGAGGGATGGGAAGACGTGGACAATTCTCCAACCAGCACAGGCTGGAGAAAGCGAAGGGCATTGCAGCTGTGTGGGCTGGGAAGTGTTTGCTGGGGCAGCCCAGATGTGGGACTTTCCAGGAGGAAACGCTGAGTCCTCGGTGGAAGATGCAGGTGAGGTTGTCCCTCACCCCTAGGTTGGGGAGGACTTGCAGCCCTCGCCCTGCGGACAGGGCACACATTGTGAGGCCAATGCACAGCCCTGGAGAATGACTGTGGGCTATGGGGAATTGCCTTCCATCCCTGATTTGATGGACCACTTGACTGTTTGCTTGGGAATGCACCACCATGTAGTGGAACTGGTGGATGTTTGTTTCCTGTGTATCGACCGGCTGCCAAGAATATGTAAACACTTTGGCTGTGCCCAGGATATTTCATCCAACTCCAGGTTCTTCACATAGGGCCTCTCATGGAAAACGCTTGTTGCGTAGATTGTGAGGCGAGACCCTGGAGGGGTGGAGTGTGGGAACAGAGCCAGGAGAACAGTTTCCAGGCTCTCGACCTCATGTGGAAAGGTAGTAGATGGTCAGGTAATAGATGGCCATCAGCTGTGACTAGTTGGCTATCAGCTGTAACCAGTGAGCCATTAGCCACTAATATAACTGCTGTGGCTACACTAGGGGGTTGGTTGGTTGGCAGAGAAGCGGACGTCAGATTGCAGATAGTGTGGCGCCAGCGAGAATATAGTGGTATGACTCCCCTATCTATGACTCCGTGGGTGTTCCTTTTTGGCCTTACCCTATCCTGCATTCTTGTGTAGGGAGCGGTACTGGAGACCCTGCATTACAGCCCCTCACAGCCCGGGTCTGGAGAGCTGAGTCCTGGTTAAGCAGGGTGCAGCCTGGCAAGGCCCCCACCCCACTGCAGGTGAGGTGCCAAGGCTTGTGCACAGTGACAGCATTCCTTGGTTCCCACCCCTTGCCCACCAAGCTACCTTCCAATACCCTGGCCTCCCCAGCCATTTGCAAACAGGGAGAGTGTGCTCCGGTTCGGTTGTTCCAGCAGTTATTCTCATTATTGTAAAGCTGACAAATTGTTGGTTTATCTCTATGAGCTCAGAAAACGTCTACCCCGTCCCAAACAATAGCTCAGCTCTCATCCTGTTCATGCAGGCAAATTTCTGGGCCCACAAAGCCTGTGAGGACCAGACCCTAAACCACAGTGAAATGATCAAGATAAACGCCACTTCACGGAACCTATCTGATGACCCCAGGCCTTAACATCACCTATTTAAAAAGTATAAGACTAAGTCAGTGGTTCTCAAAATGTGGCCTGCAGCCAACAGTACCAGCATCACCTAGAAATCTGTTAGAGATGCAGATTTCCAGGCCTCACCTGTTCTAAATCAGAATCTCTGGGATGAGGCCCAGCAATTGGTGTTGTAGCAAGTCCTCCAGCTGATTCTGATGCATCCTGGTGAAGTTTGAGAACTACTGATGTAAGCAGTTACTAATAACAGTTCACTGGGAGGAATTCCGTTTGATCTGTGCCTTTATTCCTTTAAGAAATTGCTATAAGAAAAATCATGTTATTTACTCTTTAACATCTGCTACATGTTATACATTTGTAAATATATTGTGATTTATAAGACATTTGGCTTTCATCCACAGTTCCTAGCTCACAGCACCTAAAATTCTTGGAATTTCCTAAATGTTGAGAGTCATAAAGTTGTCTTTTGTTATGTCAATGATGTGACTTTTGGACCCCAACCAAGGATGGGGGCTGGTTGCTGGAGAACCAACCATGTGATTAGAGAGTTGGAACTTTCATTCCCACCCCCTGACCTCCGGGGAAGGGAGAGGGGCTAGAGGTTGAGTTCAATCACCAATAGCCAGTGGCTTAGTCAATCATGACTAAGTAATGAAAACTCCATAAAACCCCAGGGGGACAGCTCTTTGGCCTTCTTTTCCGGAGACCTTCTGGGTTGGTGAGCACATGGAGATGTGGGGAGAATGAAGCCTGGAGACGGCATGAAAGCTCCACACCCCTTACCACATGCCGTGCCCAATGCATCTCTTCCATCTGGCTGTTCCTGAATTATGTCCATTTACAATAAACCAGTCTTCTAGTAAGTAATATGTTTCCTTGAATTTTGTGAGCCATTCTAGCAAATTAACCAAACGAAAGGAGGGGGTTGGGAGAACCTCCGATTTATAGCCAGTTAGTCAGAAATACAGTTAACAACTAACATTCTGAGTTGGAGGGGTCATTGGAACCTCCAATCTATAGCTGGCTGGTCAGAAGCACAGGTAAGAGCCAGGATTTGCTTCTGGCATGTGAAGTGTGTGTGGGTAGGAAGGAGAGGCAGTCTTGTAGGACTGAACCCTTAACCTGTGGGATCTGATGCTGTCTCCAGGTAGATAGTGTTAGAATCTTGGATGCCCTGCTGATGTCTGAGAGTTGTTTGCTGATGTGAGTGCACCCCACACCATCACCACTGTGTTGATTGGGTCCAGAAACATAATTCAATATTCAACCCAATTTACAAAATTGTATTTTGTAATTAAATAAAGCAGGGTAGATTCATGGTGATGGTGTGAATGTAAGATTTTATATTGGTACATGGCACAGAATTCAGTTCACATTTTTCAAATAGCCAAGAAGCTAGGGTGACAGCATAAAACCTTCTAATAAATTGTTTTAAGGGGCAAATAAAATGTTTTAGTGGCAAATATGAAGTTATCAGATAATGGCAAGTGTCATGTCAGGTCTGGGGCTGTGTGTAATCATGGCCACCACTTATTGAACACTTACTGTATGCCGTGACTGAAGACATGGTACCTTTGATCATAATTCTACAAGTGTTTTTAACCCCATTTTGTAGAAGGGGAAGAAAGGCTCATAAGAATTTTTTTCTAGGCCCTCACAGTTTATCGGTGGCAGAACCAGGGCTTGAATCCATGCTTGATGGGCAACCAAGTGCAGGCTCACTTATCCAATTCATTTTATCTCCCTAAGTGAGGTGCATCCCATGCAATCCAAGAGGAAGCAGCACAGTCCGTGCCTGTTCCTCCGAGTGGAGCCCCTTCAGCCCTCCTTTGAATGTACTGAATCTCATTACCCAGAAGGTTCTAACCAACCTGGGGACCTGATTCCTCTGGCCTGGGCAGATTAGACACTGTAGATGAAAAGAAGAAGGATGAGGGAGTAGACCTGCGGTGAAGAGCAGTGAGGAGTGATGCTGATCAGAAGGAACAATCCAATTTACAATAACATCGAAAAGAAGAAATAAATTTAAATATAAATTTAACAAAGTTTAACAAAAGGAGAGCAAGACTTGTACACTGAAAACTGCAACACATTGTTGAAAAAATTAAAGATCTAAATAAATGGAAAGAGATCCCATATTCATGAACTGGAAGATGTAATATTGTTAGGTTCTAACACCCCTCAAATTGATTTATAGATTTGATGCAATTCCTATTACAATTCCAGGCTTTTTTGCAGGAATAGAAAAACTGATATTAAAATTCATATGTAAATTCATGGGACCCAGATAGCCTAAGCAATCTTGAAAAAAACAAAGCTGGAGTGCTCAGTTTCAAAACTTACAACAAAGCTACAATCATTAAGACTGTGATGCTGGCATAAAGACAGACATAAGATCTATGGAATAGAACTGAGACTCCAGAAATAAACCCTTACATTTATGGTCAATTGATTTTTGACAAGAATGCCAAGATAATTCAATGAAGAAAGAATAATCTTTTCAACAAATGGTGCTGGAATGACTGAATATCTACATGCAAAAGAATGAAGTTGGACCCTTACCTCACACTATATACAAAATTACCTCAAAATGGATTGTCAACTTAAATGTAAGAGCTAAAACTATAAAACTTTTACATGAAAATAGAGGAGTAAATCTTCATGTTCTTGGGTTAGGTTCTTGATTTCTTAGATACAACACCAAAAGCACAAATGACAAAAGAAAAAAACAGATAATTGGACTACATCAAAATTAAAACTTCTGTGCTGCAAATTATACCATCAAGAAAGTGAAATGAAAACACACAGAATGGAAGACTATATTTGCAAATCATATATCTAATAAGGGACTTGTATCAAAATATATAAAAAATTATTATAACTCAATAATAAAAAACTAAATAACTCCCTTTAGAAATTGCAAAGGATTTGAACAGCTATTCCTCCAAAGAAGATAAACAAATAACCAATAAACACATGAAAAGATGCTTGCCATCATTAGTCGTTAGGGAAACACAAAATAAAACTACAATAAAATACCACTTCACACCCACTAGGTTGGCTATATGTATATATTTTATTGGGAAAGGGGAACAGGACTTTATTGGGGAATAGTGTGTACTTCCAGGACTTTTTTCCAAGTCAAGTTGTTGTCCTTTCAATCTTAGTTGTGGAAGGCGCAGCTCAGCTCCAGGTCCAGTTGCCGTTGCTAGTTGCAGGGGGCACAGCCCACCATCCGTTGCGGGAGTTGAACTGGCAACCTTGTGGTTGAGAGGACGTGCTCCAACCAACTGAGCCATCCGGGAACTCAGCGGCAGCTCAGCTCAAGGAAGGTGCCGTGTTCAATCTTAGTTGCTGGGAGCAGAGCCCACCATCCCTTGCAGGACTCGAGTTGAACCGGCAACTTTGTGGTTGAGGGCCCACTGGCCCATGTGGGAATCGAACCAGCAGCCTTCGGAGTTAGGAGCATGGAGCTCCAACCACCTGAGCCACTGGGCTGGCCTTGGCTATATATCTTTTAAAAGGCAGACAATAACAAATGGTGAGAATGTTGAGAAATTGAAACCTTCCTACATTGCTGGTGGGAATATAAAATAGTGTAGCTGTTTTGGAAAACAGCCTGGCGGTTCCTCAAAGAGTTAAACATAGAGGTCCCATATGACTCAACAATTCTACTTCTAGGTATATTAACCAAGAAAAATGAAAACAGACGTCCATACAAATTTTACATGTGAATATTTATAGCAGCATTATTCATAACGGCCAAAAATTGGAAGCACCCTAAATGTCCACCAACTGATGAACAGATAAACAAAATGAGATATATCCACACAATGGAATAGTGTTCTGCCATAAAAAGGAATGAAGTTCTGATACACACTACAACATGAATACATTTTATAAGCAGTATACTAAGGTAAAAAAAAATCTAATCACACAATGCTACATACTATATGCTTTCATTCATGTGAAATATCTAGCAAAGGTAAATTTATAGAGATAAAGTAGATTAGGGGCAGTCTAGGGCTGAGGAAGGGGACTAGAAGTGGGGGAGTGCGGATTGACTGCTAATGGGTGCAGGGTTTTTTTTAGGGGGACCAAAAATGTTCATGATTAGATTGTGGTGATGGTTGTATAAAAGAACTAAAACACTGAACTATACACTTAAATGGGTGAATAATACTGTGTTGAATTATATCTCAATAAAACTATAAAAATATTTATATTATATTTAGTATCGTCACTCTAAAAAAATAGGAAAATGAATTGAAAATCCTCTTGAAATCTCCCTTACAGAAGAATTCAAAATACAGTGGTACCTCGGTTTTCGAACATAATCTGTTCCGGAAGACTGTTCGAGTTCTGAAACGTTCGAAAACTGAGGCGTGGTTTCCCCATAGAAAGTAATGTAAAATGGATTAATCCGTTCCAGACTTTTAAAATCAACCCCTAAAACGGAAAATTTAGCATGAATTTTACTATCTAATGATACCATAGATCCATAAAATTTATGGCATTCGTAAACCGAAATGTTCGTCAACGGAGACGTTCGAGAACTGAGGTACCACTGTAATTGATGTGATGCCCCCCGGAAGAAAGTGGAACATAACACCTCTCTCTTTAAATGTGGGATGAGTGCTGTGACTTCCTTCCAAAGAGGACAGTGTGGACAGGTTGGGGAGTCACTCTATAGTGGAGATGCCTGCTGAACACAATCTCACCAAGGTCAACATCATTAGCAATAAGTCATGGTGACAGCATGTTTCCTGGATGTGATGTGATGAAAATGGCACTTCACTTCTGTGGTCTTACTCCCCAAAACCCATAACCCCAGTCTAATCATAAGAAAAACATCAAACAAACCCAAACTAAGGGACATTCTACAAAATACTTGACCAGTACTCTTCAAAACTAAAAGGTCATCAAAAACTAGGAAAGTTTGAGCCAAGAGGACTCTGAGATATGACAATGAATGTAAGTGGTCTCCTGGATGGGGTCCTGGGACAGAAAAGGGATATTAGGTAAAAACTTAAAAAATCCAAATAAAGCATGGACTTTAGTTAGTAAGAATGCACCAATGTTGGTTCATTAGTTGTGACAAATGAAGTACATTTATGTAAGATATTACCAATAGGGGAATCTGAGTATAGGCTATCTTTGCAACTTTTCTGTAAATCTAAAACAATTCTTAAGTAAGAAGTTTATTTTAAAAACTCATTTGGAGGCAGCATGTAGGGTGAAATGAGTTATAGCTTCATGGCTCTTTAGCTGTGTGACCTGGGAAAGATACCTTCTCTGGATCTTATTTCCCCCATCAGTTAAAATAGCCGTGCCACAATCTCAAGCAGTTGTAAGATCCTAATGAGGCAACTTGTATTAAACAACTTTGGTAAGTGAAATTCCCTCCAAAATAGTCCACTGAAAGAGGTAAGCTTTGGTTAGCCACAAAATTTACTCATGCAGACATTTTATTCTCCAAACATTCTTACTTCCCTAATTTAATATAAATGAATTGGTCTGTGCCTCTGGCCACCTACGTATGTATAGACCCTTCAGCTTCCAGGTAGCGGCATTTCTTTCTTCCGTGCTATCCACACACACACTGCCTTCCCTCTATTACCTGCAATGGCTCCCCCTGCAATCAGCTCTTCCAATTGCCTGGAGTATGCCCTCCTTGCTCTCACAGATGTCACCTCCCCACTGAGATCCAGGTGTGGCGCCCTCCAACTGGGTGAGGGTCCTTTACATAGTATAAACTTCTGGATGAGGCACCAATAGTGGGGCTTGCTAACCTAGAGGGCTGACTGCCAGGGCTTAGCTGGGGTGAGAATGATGAAGGTAGAGGGAGGACGAGGAGGGATGCAGTGGGGCAAGCTGAACTTGGCTTCACCCAACTGCACATCATTTCTGACCTAGGGTTTCTCCTTCCTGGATCCCCTCCAATCCTTGCAGTTGGCAGGCGGGGTCCTCCTGGCCAACAACTCTTAAATGCCCACCAATGAGCCACAAGATGACACCGTTTTTTTAAATCCGCCAGTCAAGTCCTGTTTACAGAGCCTCTCTTTAGAGGGGAATGCAGTGAGCAGAGTGGACCTGCTCCTGAGCCTTCCCCAGCTGCTGCTGTACCTTCTGCAGGAATGCAGGAAAGGACTCCAAGGCTCTCTTCATTTCTCTGCGGCTGGTCACAGTGCTTTGGGTCGGAGAAGCTGCAGGTCTGCAGCTGGGGGAGTCAGTGGGAAGCAGAGGGAAACTTTCCCCAGAAAGCTGCAGAGGTCCCCTGCTCTCACGCGGATCTCTCGACCTTCAGTCCTGTCATGCAGGCTCTCAGGAAGCACCCAGGAAGCCAGGGCCTGAGTCAGGACAAAGGGCAGCAGCAAAGTGCAAGTCATGGTGAGCTAGGCACCGGCAGCCTGGCAGCACCCCAAGCCGCAGAGCCCCCCCTCCGAAGGCCCCCCTCGGGCACCCCACCTCCAGGAAGGAAGCCACCTGGGCACAGAGGAGGACACACCTTCCCCTCCTTCCCCCGCCCCAGACGCCGCCTCGCCTCCGCCTCCGCATTCCAGTCCTGACCGGGTTTGGGGAGCCTCACCCAGATCACAGCAAACATACTGAGCGCACTCCATCACACATGAAGTATTTACTCCAAAATTGACAAGAATCCGTTTTATTTCTGCACAATAACACACAAATATAATTCCACAAACATGCATAAATGTGATGAATATTTTTAGAGCAGTCTTTTCTTTCACGCTCAACTTGCTTCTGCCTCAATATCAGCACCCATACAAATTCTAGTATGTTTTCCCTTTGTTTTTCTCAATGCTTATCTAATACCCAGTAAAGTTAAAATGTACATGACATATTAGGGGTTGTCATTGTTTTTAAAAATAGGGTCTTGTCAAACATATGTTTCTGCATTTCTGTTCCCACTCGATGGTGTGTGTGTACACAGTCCCTCCAAGGCAGCAGGGACAGGTGAATCCATTGTAGTCACTCTTGTGGCTGTTTAATGTAAATAATGTTTATATGCATGTGGCCAGAATGTTCCTTGTTGATGGGACTCCTACGTTTTGACAAAGGCTCCATAAACTCCCGGCACTTACAGGTGATTTTCTTTCTACTAATAGATTCCTGATTCTAGGTTGTTCATCTAATTCTCTAAGATGTTCTTGTAAGATTTTTGTTGTTTTATGACTTACTCTGAGTCCGTAAAGAAATTATTTTACATATGAAATAAGAGGGAAGTCCACGGTTACTTTCTTTCTGATGGACAGCCTGTTGTGTCAATACCATTTAATAAAAACACCAGGGCAGCTGGATGGCTCAGTTGGTTAGAGCGCGAGCTCTGAACAGGGTTGCCCGTTCAATTCCCACATGGGCCAGTGAGCTGCACCCTCCACAACTAGATTGAAGACAACTAGCTGCTGCTGAGCTGCCTCTGAGCTGCTGGAAGGGCAGCAGGGTGGCTCAGTTGGTTAGAGCACGAGCTCCCAACCACAAGGTTGCTGGTTGAATTCCTGCATGGGATGGTGGGCTGCACTCCCTGCAACTAAGATTGAAAATGGCGACTGGACTTGGAGCTGAGCTGCGCTCTCCACAAGTAGATTGAAGGACAACTACTTGGAGCTGATGGGCCCTGGAGAAACACACTATTCCCAATATTCCCCAATAAAAATAAATAAATAAAAATTAAAAAATAAAAACACCAACAGCACTTACTGAGTCTGTACATACTGAGACTGTACTATGTGCATTTTCCATGTATTAACTCATTTAATCCTCACAACCACCCTCAGGGAAGAAACTATTATTCTCTCCATGTTATAAATGAGGAAACTGAAGCACGAAGAGGCTGAGGAATTGGCCTAAGTTCACAGGGCTAGTCAATGATAGAGCCAGATTTCTCCCAGGGCATCTAACTTCAGTGTCCCCTTTCGGAAGCTCATACCTTTCTGCCTCATCCATTTCTTCCAGGGTTTCAAACTTGTTGCCATAGTATTGAATATAGTTTCCTCAAAATTATTTTAATCTCTCCCAAATTTCAAATTATGTCTCCTTTCTCTTTCCTAGTCCTGTATATTTTTACTACCATATCTCATTTTGCCTTTCTCAAGGAAAGTGCAAGTCATGATGAGCTCAGGTTTTCCTGTTTGTGGTTGTTTGCAAGGACCTCGCTTATCCTTTCTAATGTAAATATGCAGGTAAACGTAGGTTTGGCTTTCTAGTTCATTAATTTCTGTTGTCTTTATCAATTCCTTCTTCCTACTTTGTTTTGGTCTTTAAACTGAGTATGTAGGTCTTTTTATTTTTGTCTTCCTATTTTAATACTGAAGGCATTTCATTTTCCACTGATTGAGGTTTTGCTATGTCCCACAGATTTGGTAAGGAAGTATTCTTATTTTCATTGCTTTCTGAATCATTCTTAATTTAATTTACATCTTGATGTTCTCTTTATCCTCAGTGTTTTCTAGAAGTGTTTCCTAATGTCCAAGTAGTTAATAGCCACACCTTTATGATTTATTACCAATTTTATCAGATTATGATAAAAATACGGCCTTTTTCTCTACTTTTCTGTCATGGTTCAGGTTTTCTTTGTGACTAAATATATCATTAATTTTTGTAGCCATTCCAGGGACATATGAATAGTAAGATGTATATTTTCTGTTCATAAATGTAAGAATCTCCACCTATTAAATCAAATTTACTGATTATTCCTCTCTATTATTCCTTTTTATTTACTTGGTCTGTCTAATTCTGAGAGATGTGTCTTGAAATCTCTCCTGACAATTCTACTACCGTGTTTCCCCGAAAATAAGACCTAGCCGACAATCAGCTCTTATGTGTCTTTTGGAGCAAGAATTAATATAAGACCCGGTCTTATATTATAGTATAATCTTATATTACATTCTTATAGTCTTATAATATATAATCTTATATTATATTATATTATACTATGTTATATTATATTATATTATATTATATTATATTATATTAGACTGGGTCCTATATTATATTAAAATAAGACACAGTATTATATTATATTATATTATATTATATTTTATTAACCTGGTCTTATTTTACTATAAGCTGGTTTTATAGTAAAATAAGACCAGGTCTTATATTAATTTTTGCTCCAAAAGACGCATTAGAGCTGATTGTCTGGCTAGGTCTTATTTTTGGGGAAACACGGTACTTTTGCCTTGTGTATTGTAATGACGAGCACAGGAAAGAAAAGGGAGGGACACAAGCTAGAGTGGGGCTAATGAATTTATTTATTTAGCAATATCTAATCAATTTATTTAGCAATATGCACTAACAAAAGACAAACGCAATTAATAGAATGTGCTAATGACAGAAAGTAAAGGTGGTTAAGACTAAACTATATACATTGATAACAATGTCACGTCAAAGAAGTATACATACATATGTACAAGTTTAAGAGATCCCAACACATGTTTACTATTGATCAAAAATCACTTGGCTAAATACACAAATAACATCAGTAAGCAGTATCCAAAAGCAGTAATAAGCTTTATAGGATAGTAATTATTACAGTAGATGCCAAAAGCTCACCAAACCAGGGGAGAACAGCTCTGGAAAAGTCATAAATCCAAACCTTGCCAGGTCTGTAGCTGAGAGAAACTCAGGCGTCTCCCACACTGCTGCTTGCTAGTTCCCAAGAATGCTGCTGCTGTTGGCGTTGTTGGCTACTGTTGTTGTTGTTGTTGGAAGTTAGGAAGTCTTCTGATACTGGAAGCTGCATTCAAGTTCCCAAAGATGTTAGAATGATTACAATTCACCAACAAAAGAAGTCTCTACTGTCCAATGAGGCAAGTTTCGATCTCTTACTCTGAAACAGTCCAATCCTGGAAAGCAGTTCTGAAACAGCAAATCTTTTGAATAGCAATCTCTTGAAACAGCAATCAAGCAGTATCAATATGCCCCCTGAGGTCTGTCTTATATATCTCTTTAGATGCACCCCAGAGCCAAGTTTGTGTTCCTGCCTCCCCTCAAGGAATAGCCAGCTCTGGGAGGGTTCGGCAGTTAATGATAAGAATGTTGCACATCCAGCTGATGAAAATAATATCTACTGTTTTTGCCTGGGACCATTGGCCCAAGGCCTTCCAAAGCTTGGCAATGTCCCTGTCACGTCATCCTGACATAACTTAGCTACTTCTTTAGTTCATCTGCTGATGTGGGCGAAACAGACAGAAAGCAACATCGTCTCATATCTCCTCTACTTGGGAGGATGAGACCAAAAGGGAAATTCTCTCAACTCCTGATCACAGAATTCTTTTAAACCTGAGCTAACCATCACCTCACAACACAGACAGAACAGCAGCCTCATCTCACATCTCCCTTACTCGGGAGGATGAGACCAAAGGGAGACAGAAAAGCAACCTCATCCCATGTCTCCCCTGCTCGGGAGAATGAGACCCAGAAAGCAACATCATCTCATATCTTCCCTGCTCAGGAGGATGAGACCAAAGGGGTAATTTACTCAACCCCTGATCACAGCACAGAAATCACCTCACATGCAGGAACAGATAAAAGCTAATAGACAAAAGCTCACATCAACCAATGAAGGTAAATTTTTTTCCACATCTTTCCTACATATATTTAACCACCATTTTGCTTCATTCATACAGGTTTATGACTGATCTTTGCAATTTTTGCTTTTCTTCTTCACATCACGTTTTAACCTTAAAGTGCACCTTATCTGGTGTTAACACTGCCTGTCATGCCTTATTTTTGTTTACATCTGTCAGCATACCTAATTATTTCCAGCTCTTATTGATCAGGCTGCTTTACATGCATTCTAGTCGGTAACATAGAGCTGGGCTTTGTTTTATTAATACTTACTATCTGACAGTCTCTCTTGTTTAGTATAATGACTGAAATACTTGATATTATTCTTTCTATTCCTTTATGGTTACTATTTACCTTGTTCTTCCTCTCAAATGGTTCTGACTTCTTCCCCTTTCTGTGTTACTCTGTAAGCTCTCTCTACCTTCCCGTGGGTTTCATCCTTCCCCTTCCCACTCCCTGCTCCCAGAACTAGTCACACATTCTTTCACAATTATTTAAAAGCAAAATACCAACTGATTCGCTGTGAGCTGCTATGTCCCTCTCCTGCCCTAAGAAAGGAGCTTTAAGATGCTTTACCTTCCTCCTTCCTGTCCCTACTCCCAGGCCTTGGTTGTTATATTATGTTGGTCTTACTTTTGCCCTCCCCAGCCTCTGTACCCTGTGGTATTTCCTCTCCCTTTAGAGTTCCTCCTCACCCCCTTGGAGACCAGTATTTTAATTCTAAACTAGTATTTAGACCAAATTGAGATAGAAAAACCATAGGCCGTCAGGGATACAGCCACAGTGGAGGGGATTAAGGCGGAGACCATAACAAAGCCAGAGAAATCACTTTAATAGCTCACAAAATGGATTCAAGCTGCAGAGCCCGCCAAAACTATCAGCTCAGGTGTGGGGGGAAGGCTCAATCAGCTTGTAATTAACAATTTCAAACTGCAGAGAACGTGCAGCAGTCTGAAAAGATAAAGTAATAGCCCCTTGTCAATCACAGGTGTCAATCAAGTGGTCCCAGACCTGGAGAGGAACAGCCTATCCCAGATAAAACCTCCAGGCTCCTGTGAGCCATGCCTTTCCAAACCTTGTCTTTGTTCAGGGAGCTCCAAACCCTTTGGAGTGTACTTTCTCTTCTAATAATGGCCTTGAACCACTGCTTTCTTTTCGGGCCCATTTTTACCTCTTTGAAGTGTACTTTTTCTTCTAATAAACTGCTTTTTCACTGCTTTATCTCGGTGTGGGGACAGAGCCAAGAGTGCAGTTTCCAGGCTCTCGCCCTCATGGGGAAAGGTGCTCACTCGGGTAGTAAATGGCCATCAACTTTGGTTGGATGGCCATCAGCTATGGCTAGTTGGCCGTCAGCTATAACCAGTGAGCCACTGGCCACTAATATAACTGCTATGGCTACGCTAGCAGCAAATGGGGGCAAGCAAGAAGATGGTGGCTGAGCTAGCAAGAGCGGATTACAGTTAGCACAGCGGATTGCAGCTAGCAAGTGAGGTTGGTTGGCAGAGAGAAGTGGACGGCAGGTTGTGGATCATGTGGCTTCTGCTTCCTGTGTCTCCAACCCAGCCGCCAGCGAGGCTATAGTGGTATGACTCCCCCATCTATGGCTCCGTGGGTGTTCCTTTTTGGCCTCAGCATATCCTGCATTTTTATGTGGGGAGCGGGACCAGAGACCCCGCATGACACCCTGCATGACACTCGGTATCTTGTTCAATTCTTTGCTCGAGATGCCAAGAACCTGGACTTGCTTGTCATGCGAGGTCTCTGGTCCCGCTCCCCACATAAAAACGCAGGATATGGTGAGGCCAAAAAGGAACAACCACAGAGCCGTGGATGGGGGAGTCGTACCACTATAGCCTCGCTGGTGGCTGGGTTGGAGACACAGGAAGCAGGCTCCACATGATGCACAATCTGCCATCCACTTCTCTGCCAACCAACCAACCAAACAACATAGCCACGGCAGTTATATCGGTGGCTAATGGCTAACTGGTAACAGTTGATGGCCAACTAGTTACAGCTGATGACCATCTACTACCTGAGCCAGCACCTTTCCACATGAGGCTGAGAGCCTGGAAACCACTCTCTGGGACTCTGTCCCCACCGTGAGCCACTTGAAATCTCCCCTGGAATTTACAACAAATTGAACAACTATAACTCCACAAAGTACTCCCTGCACAGCAGACAGGCAAGACTAAGAGGCGCACTACTGAAATCATCTAAAGGCAGGCAAATTGTGCAAGTGGGGGAGGAGGGAAGGGAGAAGTGGAGAAGTGGAGAAATGGGGATGTGCAGGTGCAGGATGCAGACCCAGCTCAGTGCTCCGAGCTTGCTGCATTCCGGAACTACTGCAGCTGCAGGAGAGGGAAGAACTTGGACTACTAGGGCTCCGATTATAGGGCTATAGGGCTGAGGGGTCAGCACATAACATGGCTGAACCCAACGCTCACGGCAGAGACCTCGGAGCAAAGACTGAGGGAAGAAGGCTGAAAACGGTGGTTTAGCCCTCAATGCCGAGCAGAGAATGGAAGCCTTAGGCACTGAGACTAGCCGCCCACTCCCTATCCTCCCAGAGCTAGGCCCGCCCCCACGTGCCCAGTGCTAGAAGTTGAACAGTAGCAGTGTCAGATCAAAAGAACAGAATATTTGCAGTTCTGAGAACTGTGGTCCGCAGACATGGACTCGCAGCCCAACTAGTTCCGGCAAAGGGGAGGGAGCCATGGAAGCAGGACTGGCTATGGTGGTGGTCCTGGCCATTGCTCTGGGCCACCTCTCACAACCCACCCCACCCTTGTCCCCACCTATTTGGGCGTATCCTTGCAGGAGTAAACAGAACTGCTGAAACACACGGGCTCTGAATCTGGTACAGGAAGAACTTTGGAACTTCAGAAGCTCTCCACATTCCCCCACTGCAGCGGCACCTATGACCCAAGTGAACTGTTCACAGAGGAGAAGCCCGTCTTCCAGGGAATCCCCCCATTGTGTGAGAAGCTGGAAGAGTGCAGAGAAAATATAACACTACCATGTGAGTGAGAATAAAAGGCTGCAGTTGGAGAGAAAATAAAACATTCTACAAGCACCTACTGGAAAACAAAAAAAGACCTATTTCTATCAAGCTGTTGGAGGACCCATTCCTGTAAATGTCTAGGAAGAGAAATAATAAATCATTAATTGCCATGAATAACCAAGGTAACAAGACAGCTAAGGAAGAAAATGCAAAGTCTCCAGAAAATGAACCTAAAGACATGGAAATATGTGACTTAAATGACAGAGAATTCAAGATTGCAGTTCTTAAAAAACTCAACGAGGTGCAAGAAAACACAGACAGGCAGTTTAATGAACTCAAAAAACACAATCAGAGAACAAAATGAACATTTTACCAAAAAGATTGAAATTTTAAAAAAGAGCCAAGAAGAATTTCTGGAGATTAAGAACTCAATAAAAGAAATGAAGAATGAAAATAGCCAGGTTAGGTAGTAGAGCTGACCAGATGGAGGAAAGAATCAGTGACATCAAAGATAGAAATCTGGAAATGACAGAGATGGAAAAAGAGAGAGACTTGAGACTTAAAAGAAATGAAAGAACTCTACAAGAAATTTCTGACTCCATCAGAAAAGAACAGTATAAGAATAATGGGCATACCAGAAAGAGAAGAAAAAGAGAAGGGAACAGAGAGTATATTCAAAAAAATAGTCGACGGGAACTTCCCAAACTTGTGGAGAGAACTGGATCCTCAAATCCAAGAAGCAAATAGAACACCTAATTACCTCAACCTGTTGGCACGCAGCAGCCTACCCATCTGTCTCCTCGTACCTGCCCCTAAGGAAAGGAGAATCTGTGAGATGGATCCTTTCAGTGGCTTTGCTTCACCTTTGTGCTTACACCTATGTCTCCCTGTGGCCCCAAAAGATGGCTGGCTAGTCAATGACGAGTAAGATTCCCCACGGGGAAGACAACCCAAGCCAGATACAGCCGCATGGGGACCATCTGGGGAACCCGCTTGCACTCTATTCTTGGCTACTGTATTTCTTAACCCTGCGCCACCCTCCTCGCTCCCCACAACTCTTGTTGCACTGGACGTGACATCAACCCCAACAGGCCTTCTCCAAGGCACATTGTATTGAAGCTGTCAAAAATTAACGATAATGAAAGAATCCTCAAGGCTGCCAGGGAAAAGAAGATGGTAACCTATAAAGGAAAGCCCATTAGGTTATCATCAGATTTTTCAGCAGAAACTCTGCAAGCCAGGAGGGAGTGGAATCAAATATTCAAACTATTGAAAGAGAGAAATTATGAGCCAAGAATAATATATCCAGCAAAGCATCCTTTAGATATGAAGGAGGAATAAAGACCTTTCCAGACATACAGAAACAGGAGGACTTTTCTAATACACGACCTGCACTACAAGAAATACTGAAGGAGGCTATTCGACCAGCATAAATAGGGATAATTTGTGGCAACCAAAACATAAAATGGGGGAGAGTAAAGGCCTGAACCAGAACATGGGAATGGAGAACGTAAGCGTGCTGAAGAAAATGGAATACTCTAAATATCAAACTTTCTGCTCTCAGGACGACTAAGACACCAACAGTGTGCATGACCCCATTCCAAGTTATCTATACATACAATAGACTATTATACAGCTTTTTAAAAAGAAGGAAATTCTGACACATGCTCCAAGGTATACAAACCTTGACGACATTATACTAAGTGAAGTAAGCCAGTCAGAAAAGGACAAATCCTTCACGATTCCACTTATATGAAGTACCTAGAGTCATCAAATTTATAGAGATAGAGAGTAGAGTAGTGGTTGCCAGGGGCTGGTGGGAGCAAAATGGGGAGTTAAATGTTTAATGAGGACAGAGTTTCAGCTTGGGAAGAAGAAAAGAGTTCTGCGAATAGATGGAGGTGATGACAGCCCAATAATGTGAATGTGCTTAACCCCACTGAGCTGTACACATTAAAATGGTTAAGATAGTACATTTTATATTGTGAGTATTTAACCACAATAATAATTTTTTTTCTTAAATCCTATTCACATTCACTCAGTAAAGCTGCAAATCCATCAGCACCATTTACTGACCTTCCCCCGGGGCTGGACGCTGGTGCTGTAATTTGTAAAAAGGGCAGAGGTGACCCTTGCCCTCACAGAGTACCCACCTGGCAGGGAAAGCAGAGATGGCCATGCCGAGAAGTGCAGAGGCTCCTGGGAAACTGGATGGATGACCAGAAGCACACGGCAGCATGCTGTGGCTTTCTGTAGAAACCCAAGACTGGAGAGATGCACCAGGGTCAGATGAAGCGGCCCCAGCACATAGTGTGGTGCAAACCAGCTCCAGCTTTAAGTGTGCAAGATTGGACTTGCTGTAAAACATGCATGGGCAACAATACAGCTCAATCAGGGCAGTGGAAACCTCTGGGGTCAGGGAGAGGGATAGATGGGAGACACACAGAGGGCTTCCAGTGTATTTCATTTCTAAAGCTGGGTGGATGGATCACAGGTGTTTGGTAAATATTTTTTATACTTTTTTACGTACCTAAAACATTTTATTTTTAAAAATTAAGACTATTTTTAGAGTAGTTTTAGACAGAGCAAAATCAAGGGGAAGGTACTGAGACTTCCTGTGCACCTTCCCCCCAATATGGTCAGCCTCCCCCATTATCAACATCCCCAGCAGAATGTGCATTTGTTACAACTGATGCACCCACATTGACACGTCATTATCACTCAAAGTCCATAGTTTATTTTAGGGTTCACTCTTGGTATTGTACATTCTATGGATTTAGACAATGTATAATGACATGTATCTAACATTATAATATTGCACAGAGTGTTTCACTGCCCTATAAAGAGAAATGTAGATTTTGAGGTGTCTGTGGGACATCCAAGCTCAAATGTCCGCAGGTGGTTGGTCATCGAAATGTTTGCTGGGCCAGAGCCCCACAGTGAGAGTGCAGATGTGGTCTACACTGCAGGTTAGCTGAGGACAGGCAGCCTGAGGGCCAGAAGGGAAAACAGAATAGAATCACAGCAGCCAAGGAGAGAAAGTTTTCTGAGGCAGAGGCGTCAACAGGCCGCAAGGGGCCAGGCAAACCAAGGCCGGTGAGGGATGCAATGGATTTAGGGTCATGGTGGCCATTAGGAGAGCAGCTTCAGCAGCCAGAGGAAACAGAAGAAGTGAGTGAAGACCTGTTTAGGTACTAGCAGCCTCACTGTGACATCACTTATGATGAGCATAGAATGGCAGCAGCCCTCAGGCCCAAAGAGAGATGGGACTGGTTAAGTAAACGGAGGTGTAGCCATTCGATGCAAGGCGTAAGATCCTTAAAAAGGGCAGATGTTCATAATATAGTGATCATTAGAAAAGCAGTTTTAAAAATAGTATATTTTCTATATTCTTATATTTTGTAAAAGATTTTGTGTGCACAGAGGGAAAATAATCTGGGCAAGATGAACTAAAATGTTAATACATAATCTCTGGGGTTATGGGAGGTTTGTTCTCTTTTTGCTTATTTGTATTTTAAAAGGTTTCTGCAAGGAACACAAAATACTTATAAAAAAGCGGAAGTGGAGAGAGGGAGGAAGGCAGGAGGACCTTCTGTGGAGAAGCGGCTCTTCTGGGCTCCCTTTATCAGTTCCTACGATGTTCATTAAGAAAGAAAAGTGAGCCCAAAGGTAGAACGGCGCTGTGCACACTGAGGACGGAAAAGGAGCCACATGTTAAACCTGACAAGCTCAGGAGACTGAAAATAACCACATAGGACAGTGTGTACACAAAAATTCCTAACTAAGGTGGGCCGTGGGGGTGAAGCGGGGGTGTCAGGGAAGGGGCTCTGGGCAATGAAGGCATTTCAAGGGAAGAAGTGGGAGGCAAGGCGCCCACTGACCTGACCTGTTCAGGAAGCCCAGAAAGGGTCTGATGGAGAAACTGACCTAAAATGGTGGCCCGAGCAGAGAGAAAAGTCCCCAGCCTAAGCCCCAGCCCACTTCTGCATAACCCCCTCCAAGCCACACCCCGAGCCAATCACCAGACGACACCTACCCCTTCCCCGACTCAAGGAAGTCCTCAACCCATAAAAACCTGCTCAAAACCTTGCTAGGGGCTCAGCCTTTTGGGAAGGATCCCGCTGAGCCCGCCGGCTAATAAAGCTGACCTTCCTAACTCTCTGAGTGCCGCTTGGGTTCTTTCTGGTCCTGGTATCCATAACAGTGCCAGTGGGTTGGGCAGGACCCTCAGAGCAATGGGGAGCCACCGAATGTTTAGAAAAACACCTACTGGTTGGAGCTTTATTGCAAATGACAACCCAAGTTGAGCCATCTCAAGCCAAGTGAGAGGACAATGCTTCTCCCACCTGGGAGGCCCAGGTGGCTCCTGTGGCAATCCAACCAGGGAAGACGTATAGGGGCCAGCTTCTGGCCTGGGACCTGGGGTGGAAGGGCTTGCTTCCTCTCCTTCCGTGCCTCCTTCCCTGCCTCCCTCTGTTCTTCATTCCTTCCCTCCTCATCTACTTCTCTGAGCGCTGCTTGTCTACACATTTCCCTCATTCTCTTCTCTAACAACCTGGAGAGGAAACACACACACACACACACACACACACACACACACACACACACACGGCTACTTGGGGCAAAATGAAGACTCTCACCTTCTGAGAGGTTACCCTCCTTGAGCTCTAATGCCATCACGCCAGTATCCCTGTTTCCCAGCTCATCCATTGCCCTGCACCTGTGCCCCACCTGCTCAGCCCAGCCAGCCCCGCTCCCACACCCCATCCACCTAAACCCCTCGTCTGAGTCCTCTGGAAAGCACAGGTCTCCTCCTCCCTGTCTGAATTGGAAACCCGGTTTGCCATAAAGGACAAAAAAACGTGTCTCCTGCAGCCTTCCCAAGGGGACTTTTTCCTCTCATGTTCCTCAGTCCTCAGGACCCAGTGGGCAGAGCTTCTCCCGGCTCCCACAGTGGGTTCCAGACCACTCGTTCTCCCTCACAATTCCCAGCTCCCACGGCCCCGCCCTGTCTCTCCTTCCTGGTGGTCCACATCTCCAACAACCTGGGCCACTGACCGCAAACCGGCTTACTGTGTGGGGCTCCGGACCAGCCCCTCATCAATGCTATCTCTTAGTCAGAAGATACATATTGTTGACCATAAAACCAATCAACCAGGTATTCCATCACCAAAAAGGATGTATTGTGGAAAAAGGAAGGATTGCCATCTGGTCTGTGCAGACATGGCGAGCCAGGTGCACACACTGCACCAGCCATAGAGGAGAAGGTACTTTTCAGAGGTGAAGAGGAAGTTAAGGGAGGGGCTGTTACCACCACAGAGCTTTGTTGTAAACAGAGCTCTTCCTGTAGGCTCTCGGGTTGACACAGAGTGTGAGAACTTCCACAGGCCCTCCTTACTATGTCCAGGTTAAAGGTCTCTGTCATAAAAATTTTTATCAGTAGAAAAATTCTCCCACAGGTCCTGCTGGAGATAGGTGTGGGAGATGCTCAAAGCAGTGTTGGCCTAGCTTCCTGAAAAAGCTGACTGGGGATAAAGGCTCAAGTGCACATGCATGGACTTCACCGGGAAGTGTGATTCGAGGGGAGTGAGACGAGGAAGGAAGGTGAGTCAACAGAAGGACGCCTTGCTGAGTTGGTGACTACTCGATTCTGGCTGCTGGCTTCTGTGGGACCATCTGAGGGCCAGACTTCCGAAATGCATAGGAAGAGCCTTGCTAGTCACCACAGAGAGGGTGGCATTCTGAAGTCAGCATTGCTCTTGGCTGCTGGCATGGTGGGAATTAGCAAAATTGATCTGCTGGCCCATGGATAACCTCCAACTCTGTCACCATAGCTGCTTGTTATGGGCTTTTGGTGCAAGCACCAGAGGGGCCAAGGACAAAGGCTGGTTGACCTCCCCTAGAAAACCAGGGTGGGGGGCTCAGTGCCTCCTCTGGTGGCCATTGATATGAAATGCAATATTTTGTGCCCACTTCCTACATCATCCACCTACCTGCCCCTTCTTCAGATGTCCTAGACTCCAGTTTTCCAGTCTTGCTTCTTCTGGGCTACTGGCCGTTCAGTAAAGCCATTCACCACTGTCCACATGTCTGTGTATACATTTATCTCAGATCTCTTCTTCTCTACAAAGATGATACCAGGTATGCTGCTTGAAGCTCTGCCCACCTTGTAAAACAGGATCTTGCTTGTGACCTAGCTGCACCAATCTGACAGAACCACACTGGGGCTTAAAGGAAGAGCAAAGAAGTCGGCACTTCAGGAGTCTTTCCCCTGACACCTGGAGTGGTTGCCACAGATCAAACCCCCAGAGCAGGAGTGGAGGCAGGGTTACAGCAGTGCAGGGATGTCCTTCCTATACCGGTGCTGCAGCCTGATTTCTGATTTGGTTCCCAGTTCTCCAAGCCTCCCCAAAATTCTCTTTACAAACATTTTTGACAAATCCCTTTCTGCTCAAATCAGCCAGAGTTATTTCTATTTGTGGTAGATTGCAAAAATGACTGCAGGAATTCTTCCTATCCCTGTGTGCACATGGCTTTGCATTACGTCATTGCTACACCTCCCAAGAGGTGAAGCCTATTTCTCTGCCCATAGAATCTGTATTTGGCTAATGGGACACTAGCAAATATGACTCAACAGGGGCTTGAAGAGTGCTAGAGCCCTGCAGCTTGCTGTTTTGTGTCATGGGACACCACCATGTGAACAAGGCTGGGCTAGCCTGCTGGATGATGACAGACAGGCAGCCAAGTCATCCTTGATTCCCCAGCTAAACATCAAGCAAACCTATAAACACAAGTGAGGCCATCCTAAACCATTGAGTACCAGCCATGCTGAGCCAGACCGGAACTAACAACTGAACCACAGAAGGATGAGAAGTAATATCTATTTTTTGTTTTAAGCAGTTACGTTTTGGAGTGGTTGGTCATACAGTAAAAACTCACACACTATTTCTAGCAACAGAGAACTCTACACTCCTACATTCTATCTAGGATAACTTATTTTTGGAACATCAGAGTAATTTTCTTTCTAGACTCTTGAAGGCACAACCACAGGCACCAGAGCATGAGACCACAGAGCCCCTCATATTTATCTGGTTTCCCAAATACCATCTCTATGTGCTGTAAATATTCATTATTGACTATCCTGTACCTACAACGTAAAAGAAATATTTCTCCCTTTTGCTTTTTATCCAATCCTAGATTTTCCCGCTTTGCTTTCTCCCACTCCCTTAATCTACCACTGATGGATTTCATGTCACCTTCTTTACATCTTCTCCTTTGATTCTAATGTATAAAATAAGCTGCACAACTGCCATTCTCTGGAGCATTTTGTCAATCCATTGAGATTTTGCTTCCAGGAATGTCCTCAAATTTTTGGCTCATATAAACTCTTATAAAACTTTTCTATAGGCTAGACATTCTTTCATTGACAAAACCACTCATCTTTTTCATCTGATTGTTTCAGTTGGTGTTCCTGCATCCATTTGTGCCCTCTCCAATCTTTTCTTCAACTTGCCAATTCAATCAGGCCACACTCTCTGCTAAAAACCTTTTAACGGCTGCAAGGTGACCTGCCTCACCATACCTCTCTCTCTCTCACTTTCCACCCAGACACTCTGACTTTCAGTCCCAGTGAGTGATGGTGTCTGAGAGCCTATGTTCCATCACAGGCCACAGTCTCTGGAGGACGCTGCCTGAGGTTGACTCTTGACTCAGATACCGCCTGTGAGAAATCAGCAAGTTATCCAACCTTTCTATGCTTCAGTTTCCTCACAGGCAGCTGTGAAGTTTACATGAGTGTGTGTGTGTGTGTGTGTGTGTGTGTGTGTGTGTGTGTGTGTGTGTGTATGTATATATATATGTAATTTTTTAAATGTAATTGTGGTTTTTGCAATTGACCTTTTATTTTTATTTTTTAAATTGTTTTATTGAGGAGTATTGGGGAACAGTGTGTTTCTCCAGGGCCCATCAACTCCAAGTTGTTTTCCTTCGATCCAGTTGTGGAGGGCGCAGCTAGTTGCAGGGGGCACAGCCCACCATCCCATGAACCGACAACCTTGTTGTTGAGAGCTCATGCTCTAACCAACTGAGCCATCCAGCTGCCCCCCAAGATTCTTAAAAGTGTGGCTGGCCCACAGAATACATACAATATATATCAGCCATCATCACCATTTTCCACAAATATTCACTGAGTACTGTAGAGTAAGTCCCTGATGGTAGATTTTTTTTCTTTTTTGTAATGCAAGTGCCCAACTTAAGCTTTGATTGCAGAGGCATCCATTTCAAAGAATCATCTTTAGTGATGGCTGTCTGGAACAAACACATTGCAGCCACAGGACTAAAGAGCCAGCCTTCCATCCCCCTCCACTGAGGCTCTTTTGTTTTAGAGATCATGGTTGATTTCAACAACTGACCATTTGAGCCAATTGTTTCTTTCTCTTCTGTGGTTTAAATTCTCATTCTTATGTTTAAAATTCACCAGTAAAGAGTGAGCTCCCAGAAACCCTAGGTCCCCACCCTCGATCCCAATAAAAGCAGAACCCCTGGCTCTCACTCTATCCCCTCACCCCCATGACCTTGCCGTGTGGTCGAAGGTGTGCTATGGAATTTCCAGGTCCTGTAAGTAATAAACCTTTATCTTTTCAAAGTTTCCTGGTGTTTTTTGCTGAAAGGTGTCTTGAAATCATAAGAACCAAAAGGGGTGGGCTCCAATCACAACACTGGTTATTGATAAGCTGAAACCAGCACAAAACAAGCACTTACTATTTGCCAGGGACTGTCCTAATCGGGACACAATTAGCAAGAAAGTAAGATTCCTGGTTTTAAAGAGCTGACATTTATTGAGTTGAGTAGAATAAAAAGCAAGTAAAAATATAAGCAAGGTAATTTCAGGAACTAATTAATGCATTGCAGAAAGCAAAACTACTGAGATAGAACGACTATTATATCTTTATCGCCTTCATTCCTTTATGTTCCCCCTGCCACAGGGTATTTGCACATGCTAGTCCCTCTCTTAGAACACTCTCCCCTCCTTTTTTAATCTTGTTAACACCCACTTATCCTTTCCTGATTTTTGTGGCTGGTCCTATTCACCACAAGCTCCCATAACAATAACATCATCCATTTCTCTTTGTAGTTCTAATCACAACTGTCATGTTATATTTATCTAAGTCTTATCTAAAGCATATACTCTGCAAGGGCAGCCATGCCTCTTTTGTTCACGGCTGCAACCCCAGTGGTTAGTATACCAGGTGCTTAACAGTTTTGTTTGTTTTTTTTTAATAAGCAGAATGGCCCCAGACCATCTGCTTTTTTTCTTAAGGAGGGCGCAGCTCACAGTGGCCCATGCGGGTATCGAACTGGCTATCTTGGTGCTACCAAAACCACGCTCTAACCAACTGAGTTAATCGGCCATACCTTGGTGCTTAATAGTTTTGAATGCATGAGTGAAACAGGAGAAAAGACCAGATTCCAAGCAGGTATCAGAGTTCTTTGAAATTTATCAATCAGCCTCTGGCATAGGAAATATTTCATAGAGGAGGGAAGTCCTTCTTTCGACCCTGCTTCATACCAGACCGCTCTTCCCTAAATTCCAGGCCTTCGCCCTTAAATCCAATTGTAGAGCAACTTGGGATGTTTTCCTTTTATGCCCTGGTTGGCCCTGGAGGCCTTCCCTTTCTCACCATCCAGGGCTGTTCTGGCTGAGGATGAAGGGCCCTAAGAAAGGGAAGTCAGAGGGATATGAAAGGGCAAGCCTGGGGTGGGGGTAGGGGGGCCCTCTGTCTCTCCTTTGGGCCACTCTCCACCCCCTTCTCATGGGAAAAGCTGATCTGAAGCCCCAGGAGGGGGTTGGGGGAATCTTTGGGGTAGAGTTTCCTTGGGGAAAGGGGATACTGAGAACTCCCCTCACAACGTCCCTTAGGAAGGGAGCTGGGCTTCTGGAGAGCAGGGTGGGGTGGACCCAGGACGGGTGGGGGGGGAAGGGGGGAGGGGAAAAGGAGGAGCGGGTTGCTGTGAGCTCATGCTGTGTCTGTATGGGCTTGTATCTTCTCTGAGGTTTCCCTCAGGCTCTCAAAGGGGTCCGTGGCGGTGATCGGTGACCCCTTAAGAAGGCGTTACCTTATTATCTGCTCCAACTACCATCTCTCCCTTATCCCCACCCCTAAGACTTTGTCCTCTCTGGGCACAGCGCTGAAGCCAGGACCTAGGACACCCAGGAAGCCTTATTCTAGGGTGGTGGGCGCCCTCTGTCTGCCATGGGTTTGGACTCGCCCTGTGAGACCTGGGTGTCTGCTCTCATGGGAGTAGTGGGGATGGGGGGCAAGGGGCCGCAGGGGACAAAGTTGTGCCAGAGAGGGTCCTACTCTGGCACAAGTTTCTCAAAGGCACTGAGGCCCATGGGGCCTGCTGCTGACACGGCGTGTGGCTGTGGACTTATGACCTCAAAGAAAATTATTTTTCAATTTATAGTACATGCACAAGATGGTTAAAAATACATTTATCTCATGTTTTAAACACATTGAGAAAACAGAGCTAAAATGTTTACAGAGGATCAGCTCCACAGCAAGGCACTGGGACTTGGTTTTGAAAAGTTAACGAGCCCATGTTGTCCTGCTGAGAGATGGGGCAAGGGCCCAAGGACAGCCTCCCTGGTGTATGTGCACAAATGGATGCTACCTTTGGCAGAACAACTCCAGGCATCTCTTTGTAAGAACAGAGCATCCAGCCCGAGAGGACAATGTTGCATAGTTTTAGAATTAAAAGCAAAACTACCACAATGCTAAGTGCCAGTCAGTGTGCAAAGGGCATTTCCCCACAAAAATTTTATTAGAAGGTATTGCTTTGATTTTCCTTAATGGATGAAAAAAATGGAGGCTCAGGAACGTGAGGTGACTTGCTTGAGTCCTACACCAAGAGTAAGGAGTAGAGCACCTCACTTGTCAAAGAACCAGAAAAACAATTGTTCCAAAAAATGTTCCAAGACTAAGAATTGTGCAAATTCTGCATTCTGTGTATATGCTAACAGTTTTATGAATTGTTTAAAAGCAGAACTGTCACCTGGTGCTCAGCTTCTGACCCACTGACACTATTTCACATCCATGTTAACTGAACCTACTGGACACCACGGATGGGCAAGGAAAACCGGTCATTTGGTGGGCACCATGGTTATCTCTCTATCGTTATCATTTGAACCTTGGCTGTCTCTCTCTTCTGCTATTAAGATACATGCTAGTTCCCGTCTGTGTCCTACAAATTAAAATAGTTTTTACATTTCTTAATGGATAGAAAAAATAAAAAAGAATATTCCATGACATAAAAATTATAGGAAATGCCAATTTCAATGTCTGTAAACAAAGTTTTATTGGAACAGAGCCATGTTCATTTGTGTATTGTCTATGGATGCTTTTCAAGGTACAACAGTAGAGCTGACTAGCTGCAACAGAGACCATATGGCCCTCCAAGCCTGAAATACTATTTGGTCCTCTACAGGAAAGTTTGCAAACACCTGGTATCTTGAACGATGCCGTCCCGGATTTCATTCGTTACAGAGGACCATAGGCTGTTTTTATGATCATGTGAAAGGAAACTGTAATTTTTACCAACAAGCTGCTTATGAAATAAGTATCCTGTTTCCCAAATATATCCCCCAGTTTTCAGATCCTTTCTGAACTGACATGCTTCTGTCACGCTGCTGACTCCTTTGTAAGTGAGTTAATAAATGTTGATATGTGCTCAAGAGCATCTTGTCTAAGAAATATTATTTTAGCACATTCTCAGTGGAAAGGTGGGATCATATCTGTGGATGGAAAGGGGGTCACATATTAAACCTGACAAGCTCAGGAGACTGAAAATAACCACATAAGATGGCGTGAGCATAAAAGAAAAATTCATAACTAAGTGAGCCATGGCAGGAAGTCACATCTTTAGCAAAAAGCTTCCTTCATAAAATTAATCTGTACCTTTAAGTGAGCCTCTCTGTTGTCTTTTTGCACATACAATGACATCCTTGGAATGTCAGTAATCCCTTTTTTGGACCAGAGCAGGAAAGTACAGAACCCCTCATTATTATTCTTGTCCCTTGATTAACATCTCTATGTGCACTATTAATTATTCTGTACCTATCTATATGAAAGAAGTACAGTGGAACCTCAGTTTTCGAAGTTATCCGTTCCAGAAGACCTTTCGAGTTCTGAAACGTTCGAAAACAGCCAACAGCTAGGACTCAGGATCTTGCACTCAGCGGAAGCCGTCTGACATGTTTGACTTCCAAGGAGTGTTCAAAAACTGAAGCATTTACTTCTGGGTTTATGGCATTCGTAAACCAAAATGTTCGTCAATGGAGACGTTCAAAAACCAAGGTACTACTGTACTTGTCTCTCCAGTTTACTCTTATCCAATCCCAGTGATTTCCCCGCTTTGCTTTCTCTCACCTCCTTAATCTATCACCAGTGGATTTCATGTAACCCCCCTTCTTTGATTCTATGTATAAAATAAGCTGCAAACTGCCATTTCACAGAGCATTTTCTCAATCCATTGAGATTTTACTTCCCAGCGACTGTCGTCAGTTTGGCTCAAATAAACTCTTATAAGTTTTCTCTTAGGCTGGATGTTTTTCGTTGACACATCTCAAAAACAAACAAATAAAAACACCCAGATGTGACAAAGAGGACGCAGCTTGTGACTGACAAAGGGAAGAAACAGAAGTCATTTCTGACCAGTCTTGGTTGTCAGTGAAAATGTATCCAGGTCCTGAGGCCTCAGGCCTGGAAGTACTATTATACTAATCATACCACTAGTGTTTATTCAGAGCTCACGTCAGGAACTGGTGTAAGCACTCTCCAAGGACTATTATTTCATTGAATCCCCACAATAAACCTGAGAGATAATTTCTATATGATCTCCATTTACAGGCGAGGAAAGCGAAGCTGAGGCTAAGCATCTTACCCACAGCAGAGTACACATGGAGGGTGGCTCGGGGACATGTGGCCAGGGAAAATGAGGACACCAAGGCCTCTTGAATCCACTTCCCTATTCTGAGCTGAGAGACTCAGAATGTTACTGTGGGACCTCCTGGTCTGTCCAGGCCAGGGACCTATTTATTCTGCTGCTCACAGTAAGCTTCTGACTGGAGGGGCAGGAACAAAGGAGATTTCCTTATTTTCTCCTAGCATTTCCCCACATCTTAATCTCCCTTCCTCTGTTGTGTTTGCTGCAAATACTTTTCCTAACTGGTTATTTGCCTTTTATAGTTTTTCCCCCCTATACCTAAAAAACCTTGTTTAAAAATTACACATGAGCTCACGGTAAAAGAGTTTCAGCATTATGGAATATAAAGTTAAACATAAGACTCCTCCACCCACCCCACCACCGACAACAATTTCCATTTCCAGACACTACTGATAGGAAACTTTGTTACTCCATTGGACAGCCACAGAGGTAGATCTTTGTCATCTTGTAGACACTTAAAATGCACTTAAATCTTTTGTAAGTTGTTTCCTCCTATTTAGGTTTAGAAAAGTCCTCCCCAGGGGACACGTGTAGGGGGCTATTTTCTCTTTGCAGTAAAAGGGATTAAAAAGAAAACTCATGATCAAAATATCCTGGTTTCCACTAGAAACTAGATCTGCTTTCCACCCTCTGTTTAAGTCATTCTACACCAACTCACTTCTGCTCCTTACGGGAAGCCCTAAATTAGCCATCAGCTGGTTTATTTCCAGAGTGTAGGACCAACCCCCTCACCTGTCATTTGTACAGAATCCCTCCAGCTGGAATGGAGCAATAGCCTCCACCAGGGCCCCATCAGAACCCCTGGCCACAGGCTTCCGATGGCTGCTTCCTGACCGACGTAGTGTGCCAGGCAGGAAGGCATTTTACTGACCAGATGGACAACTTTGGAAAGTCCTGGAGATCTGTCCCAGTCCAGCTCACTACCTTCCTCCCCAACCTCTCTTTGCAGTAGGGATGGGGCCCAAATGCTAATGGATAATCCCTGTGGGCACAGGACCCTCCCAGCTAAGTGGGCTGAAATGGGGAGGGCAGGACAGGAAGGTGGGAGGAGTAACAGTGGGGCCTTGGTGGTTTGAGACAAAGACAAAGTCTGTGCCACCATCCTCCTCTTGGTGCACTGAGGAGGCTGACATTGAACTCTATACTGGGCAGGTCCGAGTGGAGAGTGTGAGGCTGCACAGCAACGGTGGGGGCAGATTAAGGAGTTCCTTGGGAAAGGGTCTGTATCTGCTGCCATCAGAGAAACAGCTGATCCTAGGAGGCAGCCAGGCCTGTTGAGGCTCCTCCCACCTGGGAATGGACCAATTCGCTGCTGTTCAGTCTTACTGGCACATGTATAAGACAAACAAAAAGGGAAACTGCAAAGTGGGTCAATCAAATGCTCGAGTTTATTAATATTATGTCACAGAAGCCCTTTCACTGTGAGTTTCAAGGGTGGTTTCTGAAACCCACTGCTCTTGGGCTCCAGCCCAAGTCCCAAGAAGACTGCACAAAGCTGTTGACTTCACCTGTTTCTTGAAATGTGCTGCCTTCCGACGGGCAGAAGATGGCTCCAGCAGGAGACATCTGGACACCAAATGGCATAAAACTGAATTCGTCCCCTCTTCCTATACACCCACAGAAATTATGGGTTAGGATGTGGGAATGAACAGTGGTGGGACTCCAGGCTCACTGTGCCGAGAGGAGATGCTGTGCCCACACTCCCCAGCCCGCCAGCCTAGCAGTGCAAACCCCTTGTGGGGACAGTCCCAGAGAGCAGTTTCTAGGCTCGCGGCCTCACATGGAAAGTGCTGGCTCAGGTAGTAGATAGCCATCAGCTGTGATTAGTTGGACATCAGCTGTTACTGGTTAGCCATTAGCTGTGGCTACGTTGATTGGTTGGTTGGTTGGTTGGCAGAGAAGCTGATGGCGGATTGCAGCTGGCAAGTGCGGTTAGCAAGCGGATGGTGGATTGCAGATCATGTGGATCCTACTTCCGGTGTCTCGTCCGGCCGCCAGCAAGAGTGGGGTTCAGGAAGACTCCTCGTTGGGGTACTGGCAGATGTTTTTATGTCTCCACCAGCTGCCATTGAGAATATAGTGGTATGAAACCCCTATCCATGGCTCCATTGGTGTTTTTTGGCCTCACCATATCCTGTGTTCTTGTGCAGGGAGCGGGACTAGAGACCCTGCATAACATGACGCTGTGAGCAGGGTATGGTGCCCGCCAAAGCTCTCCGAAGGGTGGTGGAGCAGTTTGTGCATATGAACACTCAGTCCCAGGAAGACCAGGAGGAGCGGAGCCGGCAGCGGGAGAGGACGTGGATGGTTCTGACCAGCATAAAAAGAGCTGTGCGCCGCTGGAGAGCTGGACCCCGGTGGAAGGATGGGAAGATGTGGACGGTTCTCCAGCCAGCATAGGCCGGAGAAAGCAAATGTTGTTGCGGCCCTGTGGGCTGGGCAGTGCTTGCTGGGGTGACCCAGATGCAAGACTTGTAGTCCCAGGAGGAAACCTTGCTGAGTCCTCAGTGGAGGATGCGGATGAGGTCAAGGTCATCCCTCACCCCCAGGTTGGGGAGGACTTCAAGTCCTTGCTCTATGGAGAGGGCACACATTGTGAGGCCAATGCACAGCCCTGGCGAATGATCGTGGATTATGGGGAATTGTCTTCCATCCCTGATTTGATGGACCGCTTGACTGTTTGCTTGGGAACATAGCACCAGGCAGTGCAACAGGCGGATGTTTGATTCCTGTGTCTCGCCCAGCAGCCAGCGAGACTGTGGTGCAGGAGAACCCCTTGTTGGGGTACAGGCAGATGTCTACTTCCTGTGTCTCACCCGGCCGCCAAAGAGACTATGGTGCAGGAGAACCCCTTGTTGGCACGCAGGTAGATGTTTGCTTCCTGTGTCTCGACTGGCCGCCGTCAAGAATATGTAAGCACCTTGGCTGTGAGCCTCTATTGTTCCAGCACGATACCAAGAAACCCTGGCTGTGCCCAGGAAGTCGGGCTGTGCCCAGAAAGACTGGCAGTGCCCTGAGAAAGACTGGCTGTGCCCAGAAAGACTGGCAGTACCCTGAAAGACTGGCTGTGCCCAGAAAGACTGGCAGTACCCTGAGAACCCCAGCTGTGCCCAGGAAGTTTGATTGTGCCCAGAAAGACTGGCGGTACCCTGAGGAATCCTGGCTGTGCCCAGAAAGGCTGGCTGTGCCCAGGATATTGCATCCACCTCCAGGTTCCTGACACAGGGCCCCTCGTGGAAGACGCTTGTCACATAGATTGTGAGGCAAGACCTTGTAGGGGTGGAGTGTGGGGTAAGAGCCCCAGAGAGCAGTTTCCAGGCTCTTGGCCTCATGTGGAAAGGTGCTGACTCGGGTAGTAGTTGGCCACCAGCTGTTACCGGTTAGCCATTAGCATTGATATAACTGCCGTGGCTACATTGGTTGGTTGGTTGGTTGGTTGACTGGCAGAGAAGCGCGGATTGCAGCTAGCAGGTTGGTTGGCTCATTGGCAGAGAAGTGGACGGCGGATTGCAGCTACCTAGTGTGGCTAGCAAGCGGATGGCGGATTGCGGATCATGTGGATCCTACTTCCCTTGTCTTGCCTGGCCACCAGTGAGAGTGGGGTGCAGGAAGACCCCTCGTTGGGGTACTGGCAGATGTTTGCTTTTGTGTCTCGACCAGCCGCCATCGAGAATATAGTGGTATGAACCCCCTATCCATGGCTCCATTGGTGTTCCTTTTTGGCCTCACCATATCCTGCGTTCTTGTGAAGGGAGCGGGAGCTGAGTCCCTGCATGACACCCCTGGCAAGGAGGAGTCTGCTTCCACCACTATCTAGACATGTGGCCTTTCTCTTGGGTAAATTACTCTCCAAGTCTGTTTTTTCCATCTGCAAAATGAGGCAAGTAAGGGTTACCAAGATCAAATAAACATTTGATTGATACAAACACTGAAACTGCCAGATCTAGAAGGGTAATTAAAGGACATCTGAAAACAGGGTGCCCAGAGGGTCAGCTGCGAAAGAAGCTATGTCCTTTCAGAAGTTGTCCAGCTAGAGCAAATGTGGTTCCAGTGAGTCCTAAATCCAGGCCTTGCCCCAATCAATCACAGAACACATTTTAATCCACCCCCTCCCCCAAACAAAACACCAAGGGGCTACAGATGGACTACCACTGCAACAGTGGACGTTTCTGGACTTAACACATGCCTGGTACTGTCCAAACAACTGCATACTTACTATCATGCTTCATTCCCACCATGGCTCTAAGAGCTCTGTGCCCTTCCCCAGTCTGACAGATACAGAGAGGTTAGGGAATATGCCCAAGGACACAGTTATGCACGGGGGAGCTGGCGTCTAAGACCAAATGGACCACTTCACCCAATGACGCTGAGTTTTCAATAAACAAGCGCTCAGCTGGCCTTTCCCAATGATGTAAACAAACTCTCAAAGAGCTGGACAGTCTCAGCAGGAGGGCACACAGCACAAAGCAACAAGACTGAGAGGTCAGGTTGCCTTGCCCAAGGGGCCTGCCTTGCGACTCTTATCAGTGCAGACTTCAGAAGAGCCTCTGCCCAGAGAGGAAGCCTCCACAGCTCAGACTCACTCTCAGGAGGTGCCTTGGAGGCTTTTAAGGAGAACACACTAAATAACAACAAAAAGATATTATGGCACATTAAAAACTGGGCTGAGGGGCCCTCTGTGAAAATGGATAAATCTAAAGATTGGTTTCACCTGCAGAGTGTGAAGTGGCCTCACTCAGCACGACGTGGGTCCAGGTCCTCACTGCAGGAGCACTGCACTGTCATCTGGCTCTTGGCTCTGTTCCTTTCTCTAGCATAGTGAGGTCACTGAAGTCACACTGACCCTTCACTTGCCTCTTCCACAAAAGTTGAGATTTTAGGGGATGATTGTCAGTTTCCTGTAGTGCCGTGCTTTTTTCTAGGTGGATTAATTCTGATGTGGTTTCCTCTGATTCAGGTGAGGCAAATATCATCTTGATCCTTTTCCCAAAGAAAGTATTTTCATAGGGCTTTAACAAACAAGGAAGAGACTTGGTAGGCTCCAAGAGCTTCCATGGACGATTCAGCATCCCAGAAGTAACCCATCTCAAGGCTGTTGGAGGAGGGCCCAGATGCTTTTAAGATGTATCTATCAAAGGACGATGACATCCAATTCTCTGAGCAGTGGCTAGTCCCTGTCGAAAGCACAATCTTGCTTTATTCCAGAAAGAATTGAACACTGCTTATAGAAACTACAAGTAGGAAGCATACATTTAAGTGGGAAGTCCTCCTCCAAGGCCAGTGCTCAAATCACTTCTATCACCTCAAGAATTTTTTAGATATTTGTGCTAATGGTCTTATGTCCACTATGTCCAACTCAGCGTCCTCGTTATTACCCTGTGGGGCCTGAGACAACCAACCGTAACAATAAATTCCTCTCCATGACTCCAGCAAGAGGGAGAACACTTGCTGCTCTAGTGACTCCCCTTGGCGGGGGGCAGAAGGGAGTATGTCTGTGACTATGGGAACCATCAGGTCTAGCACAGGGTGCAATTAAAGCAAATCCTTAAAGCAGGAACAGCCAATTAGCAAATTCACTGATTACTCCATTTACGTTTGTGTGGTAAATAACTTTCCAGGTTCATAGGTGTCAACCCATGAATGTATGGACCAGTCCCAGTCCATTTCTATTTCATAAAATAGATGATATGAAATTAAAAAATACTCACGGAAACATAAAGCACGTGTTTATTATTGCTATAATCAAGGCAAAATCTCTTAAACAATTGGCCTTGATAATGGAAGTATAATCAGAACCATTATTCATGAATTTACAGTTTGTTGTTCCTTGCTGTTCAGACTTCATAGTTTCACACACACCATCTACCACAAGACCTTTATTACACAAGAGGAAGAAGCAGCAACTTGAAATCACAAAGCATGGCTTAACTCTTTCCCTAGTTACCCGGCTTCAGACCAATCATTTACTTGCTGTGAACCTGTTTCATCCTGTTTCAAAAAAAAAATGGAGAGGGGAGAAGAGCCCAGAATGAACGCATCGCCTTGGAGATCAACTAAGTCAGCACAGGTGATAACTGAGACAATGTGAACGGAATTGCCTTATACACTTGAAAAAATTATACAAACTAGAGTAACACCAACACCAGTGCTTATAACCCCTGCAAAGATGGACAAGATTCCTCACTACACAGTCGGCATTCCTGGCAGCCCTCGTGATAGTCACTGAGAGTTTGAAATCCTGGGGCAGAGCAAAAAGTACAATGATCAAGCCTCCACAATCACTGAGGAAGGACCTGGCTTGACAAGCCACGGAATATGGACCCAGCTTTACCCTAGAAACACTTTGTCAGTTTTATTTTACCTTAATATACATCTGTACAGGCAATAATAAAAAGACTATTGCACAACAATTCGGTGAGTTTTACCTAGTTTAAGAATAATAAATGCATGCAGTTACAAATGAGAGGTAGAAACACTGTATTAAAGACCTAAAAATACAAACATCATATAAATAAATGTTCAAATTAACCGCTGGAATTTCATACAGATAAATAAGATAAAAATTACATTACTTTGTCAAAGTAAAGAAAAATTATGTTTTTGTTTTTATCAGTATGCTAAAATTAGATTAATGCCAAAGAGCTTCTGTGCAACTTGTCAGAATTCAGGTTTATTATCTAAAAGGATTAAAATAAAAGGATTAAAACTGGAGAATGGTTTATTCAAGTATTCAAGCAGGTAAGTAAAAGAAACCTAATAACAACCAATATAGGAACCATTTCTGAAGGGATGTTAACTGCCCACTTCTCCATGACTAGTTATTTGGTGAACTGTCAGGATTAACACGAAAAACACATATTAGGCTGGAGAGAGCTACCCATTTTCCTAAGAGGAAACAAACCTCATTTTTTACTAACTTCATGTAGAAACTCCACATCATTACAAGCTTTTAGATCACCAACTTTGTTTTGGCCCTATTAAAATTCTTGAGAGTATCTCTTGATTGTTATTTTTTCTAATATTGCCCCAATAAACCTAGCCTTTAATAAACCTAGAGGTCACAGGCATCAATGCACATTCTGCATGCACAATAAAAAATGCAACCAAAAGCAAACAATCAGCAACTCAAAAATAGCACTGAGAAAAATCTGTAGGTGTAGATGAATAGGTTAAAAAAATGCAAAGGTTCACATGAACACAAGTTTTTATCATTTAAAAGTCCAGTAGAGATTACATGTGAAATCTGGAAAAGGTATGTTTATATAATCAAGTAAAATATTTTTTAAACAAGTCCATTGTGCCTCAGTTAGTTTTAAATTGCAAAATCCAATACAGAGTTGTTTTAATAAATTAGTGCAATATATGAAAGATTTTGGAAGGTTAACAAGTGTCCATATTAGATCAAATTCAAGATTTCACAATTTCTTCTAAGACCCACCTGTCGTGACTTTTTAAGCTATTTCTTCTTAAGCTGTTTCAGGACGCATGCTCAGATTATGATAAATTTACCCCCAAGTATTAGACTGCGTGGATGAGATATAGATTTTCTTTTTTTTCTTTTTTTCACTTTTATACCTCAGTAAACACATAGAATTTCACACATTGCTCTGACGAACCGAGTGAAGAACCACCCACCTTTGTTTCATTCTTAATTATCCTTAAGAATAACTGTACTGATAATTCTACTTCTAAGGTACATTTATTTACCAAGTTCAAACTGTGAGCCAAGTGAAATACTGTTGCTTCTGCTTCTACAAAGAAAAAGGGAAGGGGTGACTTCTCCAATAAGGCAGATTTCCTACAAATATGTAGTTTTTGGATTGTTTTTCCTTTTTGAAATCACTGCTTGTTCTTTGGTAGTCACCAGGTCAGAATCTACAGTTTCCTGGAGATGGGGCCACAGAACCCACACTGTACTCCCAAACGTGTCGCCTTACATCCCATCACTGGTCCACAGGACAAACTGCTCACATGGCCGAGGTGCTATAGCAGAGTGCTGACAATCTTCTTTCAATACTAGATTTATCTAGGAATAAAATAAATTGAATTCATAATAAAAATCATATTTTCAAAACCAAGGAAAGGAAAACTAATAAAAAAAGAATCACTAATTCTCTACCCATATCCTCATCTCTGTTCTATTTTGCCCCCAAAGTTAACAGTTCTGTATACTTTTTCTTCTTTCTACCTGGTAACTGATTTGTAGTTTAGTACTGCACATTGGTAAAACTTAGGTTAGTAGTACTGCACATTGGTAAAATTTAGGTTAGCATGTCAAATAAAGAACATTTAGATTTTAACAGCTAGCTTGCTCCCAATTGCTATTAGGTTGGTGCAAAAGTAATTGCAATTTAAAAGGTTAAAAATAATTGTGAAAACCGCAATTACTTTTGCACCAACCTAATAATTTTAGGATTGCCATCTCCTTGTGACAGTTCTAAATGTGATTTGGTGGACTCCAATGGGTCCACCACAAAACCCAGATCACTGTGCTTGTATCTGACAAGTGATAATTTCATCCTGGTATCCCATCAATCTCCATTCTGCTGTCTATACCAAACATGCAGTACATCAGGTCTTCAGTGGACTCTTCAGTCACTAAGCCCATGAGGCTTAAAATAGTTGCATTTATTATTATTTAATAAAAAAAATAATAAATGCTCTCTACATGCATGAACACACACCAACACAGTAATGCAGTGTAGAAATCTAAAGACTAATGATAAAAGCCATCAGTACTTTATAAGCATTATTCTAATCCTCACAACAATTCTACAAGGCGGGCACTGTTCCCTCATCTTTCGGAAGAAGAAACTGAGACCACAGAAAGGGTAAGTGATTTGCCCAAGATTGGAAAACCAAGATTCAAATACAGGCAGTATGATTCCAAACTCTAAGTAGAACTATACCTGTTGGAGACAACTAAATTGCAATCCATAAACACACTACTTTCTAGTCAACTTACATTTATGTACACTTTCAATATCTGCAGGGTCCTGGAGAATCTTAGTTAGGCCTTCCAAAAGAAGGGCTGCCTTATGATAGCGATAAACAATATCTTCAGTCTGCTGAAACATCTCATCCAGGGCTGCAGACTGAACCTGGAGCCAGTCAATAAAAACAAGAATATTCTCAGCTTTTCCAAGAAAATACAAATCCATTTGGACAGCACAGCTTTTAAGTGGGATCTATCTAAAATTACATTTTGACAAAATGATGTAATCTACCATACTATATCAAATTAAAAGATCATCAGATGAGCGATATAGTGAAGGAGCCTCCTGACAAAAGTTATTCTGCATTCAAACATAGCTGTCTTGTCCTCAGAGATTCATGATTCATAAAATTTATACTTCTAAATTGGCGCTTCTATGATTTCAGTAAAAAGTTTATTTTAAACATACACTTTCACGCTAGGGTAACCTGGCATTTCATTAAAGTAGATTTTGTTACAATAAAATAATTAAATGATGTTAGAAGTCACTGATCAGCTTCTTTTAGTTAAACAATTGTCTGGTTCATTTCATTCAGAGATAATTATTGAGCACTTAGTAAGTGTCAGGCACTGAGCATACAAGGAAGGTGAGCTCACAGTCTGGGAGAGATTAAGCCTGCAAAACATGCCATTCTAGTTCCAAGGGGTATGTGATATTACAGGAGGAAGCCCCAGATAGTACAGAATATATATGAAGTGCATCTAACTATGGAAGGAAGAGAAGATTAGGGAAAGCCTCCAGGAGGTGACGTTTGGGCCAAGTCATAAAGGAGTAGGGACAACTAAGATGGCGCAGTAGGTAAATGCTGTTTACCTTCTCTCACAACCACATCAAAATTACAACTAATCTACAAAACAACCATTATTGAGAATTGCCTAAAGTCAAGCTGAACTGCAGCCTTTCATCTAAGGACATGCAGAAGAAGCCACCTCCAGACTGGTAGGAAGGTCAGAGACACGGAATGGACTGGTACCGCACCTGCATGTGACCATTAAAGATCGGGAGGGCTATTTTGGCTGTGGGGGTCCCCCCATCCCCTAAAGGGGCGAGGGATCCCAGCCTCACCCTAGCCCAGGGTTCCAGTGCCAGGGAAAGAAGTCCCCATAATTTTTGGTTGTGAAAACCAGTGGAGATTGTGACTGGGTGAGACAGTGTGGCTGCACCTACAGGCGCGCCTCTTTAAGGGACCATGCATGGACTTAAGCACCAACAGAATTACCCGCTCTGAGCTCAGGGACGTGTGGTGGGGAATTGAGTTGCCTGGCTTGGGACGGGGGAGCTGGCAGAGGCCTTTGTTTCTTTGTTGAGCCCTTCCGCGTCTCAATGTGTGAACACAGGTGGCTGCCATTCCTGAGTCTCCACCGTCAGTTTGCCATGCTCTGGCGATTTGAGACCTGGCCCAGCCCAACTTTCCGGCAAATCCAGGCATCTTCCAGCGGCTTTTTCGTGCAGACCGCCTGCCTTAGCTCAAGCTGCAGACTTTCCTAGGGTCTCTCAAAGGTTCACAGAACCCAGACAAGCAGCATCTGGCTTGAGTGTGTCCTGTCCCTCTGGCTGAGCAGCTGAAGCCGGCATTAGTGGCAGCCGGCCTTGGTTTACATCTTGGCCTCTCAAGGCGCTTCCAAGTATAGCACGGGTGGCAGCCATTTGCAGATTTCTTTCTGGCTTCCGCTAGGTAGCCCCAGATGGGCACAGGCGGTGGCTGAAGTAGACATACAGTGGATCGCCTCCAAGGTGGTCCTGGTGCTGGCACCTCCAGTGGCCAGCTTCAAAACGAGCTGGAGCATCACCCAGCCACCTTCAAGTACAACACACCCAAGGGGTGGATTGGGCAGGCACCAGAGTCCTGCTGAGGCAGATCCTGCTCTGTAGGGTCAGCCACTGCACAACAACTCTTCCACTGTAGTCAAGGCTAGTCCTCACAACCAATGAGCCCCAGTGTGAGGGAGGTCAGTCCTTCACACTGATGTGAAATTATCAACCAAGGCTCAACTACAAGAGGAAGGCACACACAACCCACACAAGGGATGCACCTGGAGCGCATGGCTCAGGTGACCAGAAAAACTGTGCCACTGAACCCCACAGCACACCTACTACATAAGGCCACTCTACTAAGACCGGAAGTCATAGCAGCCCTACCTAATACATAGAAACAAACATAGGGAGGCAGTCAAAATGGGGAGACAAAGAAACACGTCCCAAACGAAAGAATCAAACAAAGCTCCAGAAAAAGAACTAAGAGAAACTGAGATAAGCAATCTATCAGACGCAGAGTTCCAAACACTGGTTATAAGAATGCTCAGTGACCTCAGGGAGAACTTCAACAGAGAGATAGGAAGCATAAAAATGGAGATGGAAACCATACAAAAGAACCAGTCAGAAATAAAGGATACAATAATGGAAACAAAGAATCAACAGTAGATTAGATGAAGCAGAGGATTCAACTAGTGATGTAGAAGATAAGGTAGCAGATAACACCCAACCAGAACAGCAAAAAGAAAAAGGAATCCAAAAATTGAGGAGAGTTTAAGGGGCCTCTGGGACAATATCAAGCATACCAACATTTGCATTACAGGGGTACCAGGAGATGATAAGAGAGAGCAAGGAATTGAAAACCTATTTGAAAAAATAATGACAGAAAACTTCCCTAACCTGGTGAAGGAAATGAATATACAAACCCAGGAAGCACAGACTCCCAAACAAGATAAATCCAAAGAGTCCGATACCGAGACATATCATAATTAAAATGCTAAAGGTTAAATACAAAGAGAATCTTAAAAGCAGCAAGAGAAAAGCAGTTAGTTACCTACAAGGGAGCCCCCATAAGACTGTCAGCTGCTTTCTCAACAGAAACTTTGCAGGCAAGAAGGGAGTGGCAGGAAATATTCCAAGTGATGAAAAGCAACGACAAAAAACCAAGATTGCTCTACCAAGCAAGGCTGTCATGTAGAATTGAAGGACAGATAAGGAGCTTCCCAGACAAGAAAAAGGTAAAGGAGTTCATCACCACCAAACCAGTATTATAAGGAATCTTAGAGGAACTTCTTTAAGATGGGAGGGGGGTTAAGCATGGGTAAAAGGGGAAGGGATTAAGAAGTACAAATTGGTTGTTATACAGTAGTCACATGGATGTAAGGTACAGCACAAGGAATATAGTCAACAATATTGTAACAACTAGGTATGATGCCAGATAGGTACTAGATCTATCAGGCTGATAGATGGGAATGGGGTTGGGGTCAGGGTGGAAAAGGTGAAGGCATTAAGAAATATAAATTGATAGTTAATACAGTATGGGGAATATAATCAACAATGTTGTAAAGATCATGTAAGGTGCCTGATGGGCACTGGACTTATCAGGGAGATCACGTCATAGACTGGGTAGATACCTGACCAATGCACTGTACACCTGAAGAGCTGAAGTATAGTAATATTGAATGTCAACTGTAAATAAATATATAGGTATATATAGTCACGGGATGTGGAGTACAACATAGGAAAGATAGTTGATGGTATTGTAACAGCTATATAAGATATCAGAGAAGTAATACCTTGGGGATTGAGTTATCGCTTTAAGAGGGGTTTAAATGTTTATTATGTTGCTTTGTATACCTGGAACAAAAAAAAATAAAGAGAGAAAAAAAACAGAATAAAAAAGGAGTAGGAATTAGCTAGGTGATAGGAAAGCTGGGTAGGGGATCCCCAGAAACAGGGGACAGTAGTATTATTCACAGGGTTATGAGCATTTGAGTTCTCTCAACGGCACGCTGATTTTCTCTTTAATCATTAAATGCCAGAGCTGTCAGTTCTCCAGTATTCTAACTTACTTGTCAATATGCTCTATCTCCTTCAAAAAAAAAAATTTAAAGCCACATAAAGATAAATAAAATGGATATACAAATCAGAGCCTGGAAAAAGAAGGAGAAATAATAAACAAGTAAACACAAGTGCTAATATCTAAGTTTGCTAAGCAGCCAGGGCAAAAGGAGGAAGTTACTGAAGTTACATGGCTCTTATTATCAGAAAAGAAACAAGCACCATAATTCCTTAAGGGAGGACAATTTTCCTGGCACAAATTTCTAAAAAAAAAACCAAACAAATGTATCATATGAAGTCTTAATTCGGTATAGAGTAATACAATGCATATTATTCATGTCAACAGCTTATATTCCAAAGTTCTTTTCATATGACTTTTTATTATAATGGTTTTCAAAATAAGGCCAAGGGTGTAATAAAACAATACAATTCAAAGTAAACAAATTTGGGGGGAAGAAGGGAGGTCTATTATGTTAATGTGGTAAAATAAGATCAGTCAATAAATAAAAATTTCCCCAATTTAACCACTATTCTTTAACAGTTCCTAATTTCATCTCTACTTTAGAGTAATTTTTTTCCCAACGAGACAGAAAATAAATTATTTCCAGTAGTAAAACCAGGGAATTGGAAAAGTAGATTTTACTTTGTGTCTATACTTAAGTAAGGTCAGTAAGGTTAGCACATGAATTTTTGTGGCTTAACAACAGTATTTTTCTAATGTTTTATCAAACCACAGCTTCTTAAATAGAAAATGCAGCAGATCCGAGCTTTTAGATAGATGCAAACTATAAAAAGATTATATCATGCGATGTTAGCAATTTTTAAGAGGCATAATAAAATTTACTGAATGTGATAACCAACGTTACTTAATGTGTTACTTAAATGTTAATTAAGTCCAATTACTCCTTTAGTAAGAGGTAATCACAAAATTTGGGACTTGGGAGTGATAGGGAATAAATTCTTTTTCATTTTTATTATTTATTTATTTATTTTAAACTTTTTATTTGTTTTTTTCCAGGTCCCATCAGCTCCAAGTCAAGTAGTTGTTTCAATCTAGTTGTGGAGGGTGCAACTCACAGTGGCCCATGCGGGGATTGAACTGGTAACCTTGTTGTATGTAAAGGGCACTGCACTGCGTTCTAACCAATTGAGCTTACTGGCTACCCCTAAATTCTTTTTTTAAAGGGCTAGATAATGTCAGGTAGATACTCAATTCAAAAGATACGCTTCATGATAAGTAGTATTATACAATATTGAACCTTAAAAAGGATTACCATTTCTACAGCACAATTATAGATGAGTTTCTCTGCAGTTACGCTGTTGATTTCATCAATAAATCTCTGTTTGTCAGAGAAGAAGCGATTCAGCTTTTCTGTAAGTTTCTTGCACATGGTGATGCAGAATTTATATCGTTCATTCAGATTTTTGACAACTGAAAAAAAAGTTTAGAATTTTAATTTTCCTCCAGAAATAAGGTCACAGTGACATGCACCTTGCCTACTGATTTAAAGGAAAGTAACACTACATGGTCATTGAAAAAAATGACTGGAAATCAACTTCTTTCATTAAGGTCTCTCTTGCAGTTAAGATTGAGAATAAAGCACTTTCTGACGACTCTCTGTATCAATTAAATGGCAAAAATTAAAAAGAACAGAAAAGCCAGCCTCTTTTCCCATTTAAGAATATTTAATAACAGTGATTTTTCATCAAAAACTTGTTTTAGTGTAGTGGGACAAGGAGCAGCTCAAGTATCCGAGGAGTCCCACATTGGCACACTCCACCCATACCTTGTTTCACCGCTGTGGACGGGCTCAGTTTCCCCGACTTGATTTGGGCTTTGGCAAGATGCAGAGATGCTGCCAGTAGCTGTGCCGCTTTCATGTACAACACCAGCTGCTCCACCCGCCTGCACCCAGAAGACAGCAAGCAGAGTGTTATCCTGTGAACCAACATGCCAGGCTCGGCTCTTTACACCTCAGGTCATCATTACAATAGGCTTTCTAAGGGACTGTCACTCTCATTGATATTTTTAATGCACAAATAACTCCTTCAGGAGAAGGTACAGCATGGAAGAAGACGTGTGTACTTTGAATACAATGATACACTCAAATAAAAATCAATACAATTTCTTTATCATCAAATATCTTCAACAGTAAAATTTACAGGGAAAAGGCAACAAACACTAAAGCTGCAGAATCTCCAAGTCTTGGCTCATGCAGTGAAATCTAGAAAAATGAAATAGCTTCAAGACTTTCCTGAAGCTTTTAATAATGAGATGCAGTCTTCAGTGGCTGGCTTCATCTCAGCCATGAATTCACACAACGCATAAAGGGCCTGGAAATGGATGGCACCTACCCCCAGTCTTTGCTCAGCTGGCTGATCTGGTCCACAACCACACTCTCTTGGATCTGGTACAAGGACACTGCAGAGGTGCAGAGCTCTGGGCTCGCCTCCCTCACGGCTGTCAGGTCCAGGACACACTCCGTGAACGTCAGCATCACATTCAGGTGACGTAACGTATCTGTGTGTTCTCGCTGCAGCAAAGTCAACTTGTCTTAGAAACTTTGGGGTTGAGAACACGCGCATACTCATTTTTGCATATGAACCATGGCCACTGATAGTATTTTTTTATACTTATGAATATCAGAATGATCAAAGGAAACTGAAAATTTTAAATTCCAGGAAACTAGTGAGAAAATAAACAGAAATGAAACCCATGTGGGTGTGCACATGTGTTTGTGTGTCTGTATGAGAGCACTCACAAAATTAAGCTTCCGAGGTATGAAGTCACTGTGCTTTTGCAGAAAAAAATGAAATACTGAATCATTAAATCAATATACAGGAGACAAAAACATGACAAAATAGATATAAAGATTATAAGGATATTCTGCACTAAGCCATAGTTCTTGACAGTTCGGTGAATTCTACTGACTTATAATTTCAGTGATGCTTTAGTTTCTGGTAGTTTTTCAGTTAACAGTGATTCCTAAAATCAAAGCTCTAAATTTGTGTGATCTTTTCTGTTAGTTAGAGAGGGGAGTATAGATAACACAACAGCTTGCATTAAAAATGGATATTCTAAAATTAATGTCTGTTTTTAACTATAAATGTATTTTTAAACCTCAAGTAAGACTAAGTTGCTCACTCTCCTTTTATGGTTAAAGAAAAAGATGAGAGTCATTTTCCTAGGAACAAGAGAATAAACCAATCAACTTTTGAAAGCCTCTCTGCTCTGTGACAGCGTACTGGACTATATGTTCCAATACACTGATGTCCATCAATGATGTTCCACACATAGTAGAATATAACTTATGTCTAATTTGATGGAGATTGAAAAACCTCTGAAGATTGCTTTTCCAATCTTAGATTGCATTACACAGTTTCAAAATTACTCAATTTACTACAAAACCACCACTAAAATTTTGCATGCAGTGTGTTACAACTTTTATGTGAAATATTTTTCATTCACACAAAATAGAAATGTCAGAGGTCCAGCCCAGGGAGAAAATTTATTCTTTAGTTGATCTAGAGAACTAATCATTTAAATTTGAAATGCAGGCTAAGTTAATATTGTATTCAGGGACCCAGAATACAATGCAGTCCACTGAAGGCTGTCCTTGAGTTAAGACTGAGGAATTGAGCTGGTACCATCTTTAGAATCATAAAATTAACTTCTCCTGTTCTGGATTTGTGCTCAGCATGCTTCAGATTATGATGTGTTTTCCCTGTAGAACTGGGTTCATGGAGGTACTGGTCTACAAATGTAAGCATCCGGTCTGCTTGTCAGATTTATTTCTCAGTGCTAGTGACTAATCTAGCATTATGGTTTATTATTTTTTTAAACCTGAGTTTGAATTGTATTTTTTTTAAATCTTATAAATAAAAACAAGCTTTGAGAATAAAAAGTTATGGTTTTAGGACAAAGATTATACTTCAAAAGTCCTGTAAGAAGTAAATAAACTTCAGATTAAAAAATTAACAACATAAAATCTATACATGTCACCTCCTATCAACCAAAGCTTGTGGATGAGTGTCATGGTCAACATTATTCTGAAAATATATTAGTAATGTTTTTCAAATAGAAAAGGGAAGTTAAAGGGAAGAGAAAAACTTCAGAACTTTCAATAGTATTTTGCTCTTTCCTTATCACTAGAACACTCTCCTATAGTATCAACATTACAATGACATGTCACAACAGTCTCTTTACCTCCATCAGTGTCTCCTCCGGCAGTTCAGGGGCTTCAAAGGTGATGAGCCCCTCTAGGCTGGGGGGTGAAGCACCATAAGGCACGTATCTCAGGCTAGGAGCTGCCTCTGCTCCTGGAGGAGAAGACCCCCAGCAGGGACCAGGTGGGGAGCCCACACACACGCGGCCACTAGTGGAGCACAGGGAGCCTCCCGAGCTGCTGGAGCCCACTGCAAGGAAACAGGACACATGGCACAGAGCCTGGAGTGAGTGCACAGAGTTAGGGTCCTCCTTGCCCACTCCTACTATAAAAGGAACAAAGGAAACATCAAAAGAAAAGTCACTGGCCCCGTATCTGAACATATGAATGGGTTTTATTTTTCCATGTTCACCTTCATTCCTTGTCTATATGTATATTTTATAGACATCATCCTAGCTAGTTTTTAAATATTGTTTTAGATATATTTATACCATATACATTTCTCCCTGTTTCTCCAAGTCTGCATAGTAGTTCACTAAATTTATATACATAATGCTATTCTGGAGGCATTTATACTATTTCTGATTTTTCTGTATCACAAGTAGCACTAACAAAATCCAAATTTTTTCCTTCTTTTGAATGATTTATTTGTGATTAATACTCCAAAGTGGTATTATAAACAGGAATGGGACTACTAGAGAGCAAATATCATGAACATTTTTAACAGCTCTTTCTAAGAATTGCCACTACTTTCTAAAGCAGCCGTGAGTAAGCACACAGATCCCACTAACCCTCAACAATACTGGGCATTACATTGTTTTTAACATTGGCTCAATTAATAGGTATTTTACGTTCTTAAAATGATATTTTCTTATTATCTAATACTTTCAATAATCTTAAAAACAAGATTAGCTCTTCTTTCTTGTTATTTATTTATATCTTTTGCTTATTAATCCACTGAATCTTGATTAGTAACCTATTCAGCATAAGAGAACTTAAAGGATACCGGTACAATATATAAAATAATGTCAAATGATAACTCATTTCAAGTCCAATCTAAATATTTTAAGTTTGGGTATTGATAACCTATTTATAGAGTATGAATGATAAAACCAATCTATTCGCCTGTCTAAATGTATATAAGATTAAATGCAAAGATTGGGACCCAAAGTAAAAAAAAAAAAAAAAAAAAAAAAAGTAAAACTTAGGTTTCTAAAAAAACAACAAAGATAAAATACAACCCATCATTTTCAAAAAATTTACTGGATGTACAAAAATAAATCTTAAGTATAAGCTAGGAAGCACCATATATGCATAGCTGCTTCATCATCAAAATCACATTTATATTATAATGCTATATAATATTACATATTATAAATGTATAATACAGTACTTTTATTTCATAAAGTTTTTTTCACAAATATTGCCTCATTTACTCCTTATAACCCTTTAATGTAAAGAAACGAGTTATCCCCATATCACTAGAAAAAGAAATTGAAATCTAGAGAGGTTAAGAGACTTGTCTAAGTTACATCATTAAGTCATTATCAGAATACTACCCTCCAAACACTGGCCAAAGATTGTAATATGACAATTCACCTGAGGTTGTTCTTGTTCGAAGGACCATGTGGGTACAGGTGGGGGCCGCAGCGCTGTGTGGAGGAGATCCTACAGTGAATAGGACAGCCCTGGAACTCGCTGTTGCTCCCATAGGGGGTGCCAGCACAACACCACAGGCTCCTACAGGGGCTACAACAAAAAGTTTACCAAAAGTTACATGACTTTGACAGTGTTTATATTTTGGGGGTGGGATTACAGAGAGACCTTCACTTTTATATTAGGGTTCTTTTTCTTTCTTTCTTTCTTCTTTTTTTTTACAGTAAGCATTTAGTACAGATACCGATTAAAACATTTTATAGTAACCTCTTCATGCTGTGAATCTTCTTTACCCCAAAGCCTAGTATTCAGAGTTACTTCTGTATACTTCTAAAATACATGTACTGCAGTCATACCTACAGGGGATAATTTGAAAAAGTGGAAACCAAGAACAGAGAATAAAAATGTGAGGTAAAGCGGACGGAGATCAGGAGTCTCCATAGCAATAGAGCTGTAGAAAGATACACAAAGTTGAGTCAAAGTACTTATATGTCTTAGACTCTCACCCTTACAACTGTCAGGAAGAAAGGGAGGTGGGACAGGTGTCAAAGGGGGCCTGATGGGCTAAGCTTGGGCTAAATGAAGAGAAGGTGAAAAATCTCCCATCCACCAAATAGCAGAATCAATAAAAGTTGTCCAAAGCATTTTCACACTCAAGCATCTGAAAAACATTACATTTCTGAGACCACAGATTTGTATGAAAACAACACAAATCATAAGCTTAAAGGAGAGACACTGAAGCAGATAGAGAAACAAAATTGCCTCTCAGTGTCCATCTTATTTGCAATGGAGTATAACTTAAAGCATTTAATTAACAGCAGAAGAGAGAGATCATAAAAATCTTCTAGGGAGCAAGGGAACAGTAAGAGGAAATTAATTAACTAGTATCTATTATTACACAAGATGTACAAAATGACATAGATATTCTCTTTACTTAATGTAGTATCTCCATGATTTTTAGTAGGTATAAAAGTATATGGTCATGGGTATATATTAAGTGCCAGTGACCCTGTTTTGCCCCTAAGGTCTTAAATTTTTCCTACTATCAACAGCTTTTATTTTCAGAAACTGAAACTTCATAATTAGAAAAAGAAATCTGTAATTTCAAATGATTATAATAAAATTTATGTGGAAGTGAGAAAGGAAAAAGGATAAAAATTGTCAAATACATATTTTATGCCTAAATATTAGGAAAATACCTGATTTCAAATCCATAAACTTGGACTTAAATTATTACACATATTCATGTACAACTTATAAAATCTATGAAATTTAAATTTATTTTTAAGAAGAATGAGACATGATATGCTCACTCAGGAAAGCTGTTTTCAAAACTGTCCCACTTCTAGTGACTCAGTGACTTTTGGTTAAAAGCACATAAAAGAAATGACTTCCAGAAGAGCAGTGTGAAGTGTGAGGAGCAGCACCGCAGAACTGCTCCCCAGTGAAACAAGCATAAGTGGTGAAAATTATTTTTTAAAAAACAACCATTTAAAGTCTCTGGAAATTGTCCTAGGGCATACAGGAAATGACACATCTATTCAAAAATATCTACTACATCTCAGTAAGAACTGTCTCCTTACCCAGCCCCTTCTCATGGAGTGGAAGTTCTAACCTAGGCCGGCAGATCAAATACTAGGGCCCTTACTTCCCTCACCCCAGTTCACCTGTCACTAAGGGCAGAGGTTCCATGCTAATAGAGACAAGCCAAGAAGGGCTTCCACCCCTACCAGCACCTAGCTCACAAAGCAGAGATGTCACTCTAAGAGAAATGGGCCACTGTCATCATGCCCAGCTCTAGGGTAATTGTGCATAGGATTTCCCGGCGGCTGGAGGAGGCAAGAGAACAGAGAATTCTGAAAATCTCCCCAAGGAAACTGACTTTACTTGAAAGAGATCATGGGGGACTTTACGCCTAAAGGCACTGTCAAAAACAATGAAGACTATGATGGTAAGAAATAAGGAGCAGCTGGTAGTTCTATGAGAGGAACAAGCTAACAAACACAGACCATGTAGAAGTTCAACAGAGAGAACCAGGGAAAGAGACAGCTAAGAAGAGCCCTCCTATGGTCAGAACAAGGCTCAAAGAAGACTGGCTTTAGAGACAACTTCTGCAAAAGGGCCAGAATTTAATTAAATAAGACCATGGAACAATTTATGCCCCAACAATTTACTGTCGAAAATAATACAGCAATCAGTTGGCCATCAGTGGAGGCTACTAGCTTGGTGTGATACCAACAGAGGTAGACAGTTTGAGAGATCAGAGAAATAGTCAGTCTTGCTAAGACCATTGTCACCCCAAGGTAACTGTACAAATGCCTAATGCTGTGCCCTCTGAGAAATGACATCAGAGGCTTTATACTATAGGGTAAATAGACTTCACTGAAATAGTCCAGCCAAGACTAAACAAATAAACAAGCTAAAAACAACAAGCCGAAGGGTGGGGGACTAGAGGATCAGCATCCAGAATTACTACCAAAATAGAAAATATCCAGTTTCCAACTAAAAAATCATGATATAAGCAAATAAACAATAGAGTTACCATACACAGGAAGGTAAGCAAGCAACAGAAACTGCCCTTGAGAAGGCTCAAATGTCAAAATTAGCAAAGACTTCATTTTAAAGCAGCTATTTTAAACATGTTCAAGTAACTAAAGGAAAACATGCTGACAATGTCTCATCAAATGGAGAATATCAATGAAAAGAGAAATTATGAAAAAAAGAACCAAATGGGAATTCTGGAGTTAAAAAGAATAACTGAAATGAAAATTCACTACAGAGGCTCAACAGCAGATTTGAACTGGCAGGGAAAAAAAAAAGTCCATAAACTTCAAGATCAATCAATAGAGATTATACAATCTGAAGAATAGAGAGAAAAGAGAATGAATTGAAAGGAACGATGTCTTAGGGAAATATAAGACACCATTAAATGTATCTATATATGGATAATGAAAAATACCAGGAGAGGAGAGACAGAAAGCAGCAGAAAAAATATCCAAATAAATAATGCCTGAAAACTTCTCAAGTTTGATGAAAAACATTAATCTATGTACCAAAGAAGCTCAACAAACTCAAAGTAAGATAAACTCAGAGATCCGTACCCGGAAACACCACAGTAAAACAGTAAAAGCCCAAGACTAAGAGAAAAATCTTGAGAATTCTCACATGCAAAGGAACCCAGAAAGATTAACAGCTAACTTATGATCAGAAAGAATGGAGGCCTGTGGGCAGCGAAATGTCAGATTTAAAATGCTGAGAAAAAAACTGTAAATCAAGCAAAACCCTTTAAAATATGAAGGCAAAATAAAGACATTCCGCAACAACCAAAAGCTGGGAGAATTTGTTAGCACACCTGCCTTTTAAGAAATACCAAGAGGAGTCCAACAACTCAAAAGCAACTCAGCCCAGACAGGAATTCCAATCTACATGGGGGAAGAATAGAGTGCTGATAAAAGTAATTAATTATGTATTAATAATTACAAAACACAGTATAATTGCATATTCCTTCACCTTTCTTTCCTTAACTGACTTAAAAAAGCACCTGTATAAAACAACATGTTTATAATTGTATCGTTGGGCCTGTAAGACATAGGAATGTAATATATTTGATAATGAGAGCACAAAGGAGGCAAGTAAGAGCAAAGCTGTATTGGAATAATGTAGTGACACCAGATGGCAACTTGAATACACACACACACACACACACACACACACACACACACACACACACACAAATAAAGAAAAACAGAAGTGGTAAATAAGAAGGTTAATGTAACAAATTACAAATATATACTTCATCTTCTTTCTTAGTTTCTTTGAAAGATAAAATTATAAAAGTAATAACTACAACAATGTATCATTGGATATAGAATATGTATAACAATATTAGCACTAAAAAGGGGAGGGAATAGAGCTACATAGGAGTAACGCATCTGTATTTCACTGGAAGTTAGTGTAAATCTAAAGTAGAATCTAATAACATGAATATTGTAAGCAAACTACTGTGTTTCCCTGAAAATAAGACCGGGTCTTATATTAATTTTTGCTCCAAAAGATGCATTAGGGCTTATGTTCAGGGGATTTCATCCTGAAAAATCATGCTAGGGCTTATTTTCCGATTAGGTCTTATTTTTGGGGAAACACAGTAAGAAAATAACTTTAAAAAGTGAAAAACGTCATTAAAGGGAACAAATTGTTACACTGGAAAATATTCACTTAATGCAAAAGAAAGCAGTAAAAGAAGAACACAGGAACAAAAAGACATGACATGTATAGAAAACAACAAACAAAATGCATATATAAATCTAACTATCATGTTTCCCCGAAAATAAGACCTAGCCAGACCATCAGCTCTAATGTGTCTTCTGGAGAAAAAATTAATATAGGACCCGGTATTACATTATATTATAATCACATTATGATTATATTATATTATTATATTATACCCAGTCTTATATTAAATTAAGACTGGGTCTTATATTATTTTTTGCTCCAAAAGATGCATTAGAGCTGATGGTCTGGCTAGCTCTTATTTTCAAGGAAACACGGTATATCAATAATAATAGTAAATGTGAATGGATTAAATAGTCCAATCAAAGAGGTAGAGACTGTCAGACTAGATTAAATAAACAAGACTCAAGTACATGTTGTACAGAAGACAAGTTTTAGATTCAAAGATACAAATAGATGGAAAGTAAAATGATGGGAAATGATATAGGGTGTGATAAAAAAATACGGTGAATGTTTAAATATAAAAAAAAAAAAATTACAGTAAAATGACACATTGCCATTAATCCTCAAAATACTCCCCCTAACTTCAAACACACTTATCCTTATCCTATTGTTCTTGCCACTTTCTGAATCAGTTCTAAAAGCCCTCTTTTGTAAGTGTCTTAGTTGTACTGTCGTGGCTGCCTCAATGTCCTCAATACGTTAACCTTTCATGGTCATTTTGACTTTGGGGAAGAGCCAGAAGTCGCACGATGCCAGATCTGGTAAATAAGGCGAATGAGAACACACCGTAATGTTTTTATTTGACAGAAATCGCCATTCCAGAAGTGATATGTGACACAGAGAGTTGTCATGATGGAGGATGAAACCGTTTGCCCATTTCTTAGGCCATTTTCTATGCACATCATTTCTTAAATGCTCTAATAAGCCCTATAACATTCAGAGTTCACCATAGTGTTCCTGGGTACAAACGCAGCTCACACAATTCCATCAAGGTCAAAAAACACAATTAACATCACCTTGATTGTTAATCGTACTCATAGAAAATGGCCTGAGAAATGGGCAGTTTCATCCTCTATCTTTTCTTCTCCCCATCCTTCCACCTGCCCCCCTTCCCCCCGTTTCAAGTCATTGTTTCTCAGTCTATTTGTGTAGGATATGGCTTCCTGGCCCATGCTGGTATTATGAACCTTGCGCTCCCCCTGGCTGAGGCAGTTGGTCGCCAGTTGTTGGTCGGCCACTCACAGCAGGTCACGGCAGCCCACGGCAGCTCACGCCAACTTCCTGCTGCTCACGGCAGCCCAGGTCAAGGAGAACTGTTGTTCACAATCTTAGCTGTAGTGAGCACAGCTCATTGGCCCATGTGGGTATTGAACTGGCGACCTCAGCGTTAGGAGCAGGGCGTTCCAACCACCTGAACCACCAGGCTGGCCCTCATCCTCTATCTTGACAATGTTCCTCTCAACACATTGCTTCTGGTATGGCAATTTCTGTCAAATAAGCTGCCATGACAGTGCAACTAAAGATACTCACAAAAGAGAACTTCCAGAACTGCTTCAGAAAGTGGCAAGAATGATGGGATAAGTGTATTCGAAGCAAGGGGGAGTACTTTGAGGGGGATTAATGGCAATGTGTCTTTTATTGTAATATATATTTTTTAATTTAAACATTCACTGTATTTTTTTATCACACCTCATAGATCATGCAAAGAACCGCCATAGGAAAGCTGTACGGGTTAAAGACATAACAATTTTAAATATATATACACGTAACGATAAAACCCCAAAATACATGAAACAAAATGACAGACTGAAGAAAGTAACAAACAATTCAACAATAGCTGGAGAGTTCAATTCCTTACTTTCAATAATAGATAGAACAAGTAAGCAGAATATTATCGAGGAAATATAAATCAACTGGACCTAACAGACATCTATAGAACACTATATCCAACAGTCCCAGAATACACATTCTTCTCAAGTACACATGGAATATTTTCTGAGATAAGACCATATTTAGGCCATAAAATAATCCTTAATACATTTTAAATGACTGAAATTCAGCAAAGTAGTTCTCCAACCAAAACAGAATAAAATTAAAATCAGTAACAGAAGGAAATTTAGTGGACTCACAAATATACGGGAATCGAACAAGTCCCAAACAACCAATGGTCAAAGACAAAAACCACAAGAACTATTAGAAAATACTTAATATAAATGAAAATAAACACACAACATACCAAAAGTTATGGGATGTAGCTAAAGAAGTGTTTAGAGGGGAATTTATAGCTATAAATGGGTAACATAAGCAGAGTGTGGAAACTCTAAGAAAGAATCAAAAGGAAACTATAAATCAAAATTATTGTAACATAAATGAATAATAAATGCATTTGATGAGCTCATCAGAAGACTGGACATGGCTGAGGAGAAAATCAGTTAGCTGGAAGACATGTCAATAGGAACTTCAAAAATTGAAAAGCAAAAAGATGAAGAAAAACCACACCACAGAATATCCAAGAACTGTGAGACAACTACAAAAGAGTAACGTGTGCATAATGGGAATATCAGAAGGAGAGGAAAGAGAAAAAGGAATAGTAGAAATAGTTAAAGTAGTAATGGCCAACAATTTTCCAAAATTAATGACAGAACCAAATCACAGATCCAGGAAGCTCAGAATACCAAAGGAGAATACCAAAAAATCTACACCTATGCATATCATATTCAAACTTCAGAAAATCAAAGACAAAGAAAACTCTTGCAATAAGCCAAAGAAAAAAACAATACCTCACCTATAGAGGAACAAGAGTAAGAATTATACTGGACTTCTCTTCAAAAACTATGCAAGCAAGAAGAGAGCGGAGTGAAATAAAGTTCTACAATATTTCACTTGGATTAGAAATCATGTTTAACCAGGTATTTGCTGGGCCAGATATTTCCTCCTTTGGATGCTCATAGGAGAGTCAATATAAAAATTATAGAGAAAATAAGAATAAAGAGGTTACAATAGTGATTCCCAAATTTAAGTGTACATAACAATCATGTGGGAAGCTTATTATAAAACACAGATACCTAGAATCCATTCCCAGAAATTTTGATTAAACAAGTCAGGATTATGGTCTGGAATCTGCCCTTTTTTTGACAAGTACTCCAAGTAATCTAGATGTGTGTCTATAGATATTAAGAGTCTCTGGAACAACTGTGAAAGGGCCAGGGATCTTCACGACCTACGGTTCCTTATAGGATCTACTTGTTGTATAAGAAATACTTAAGAGTACATGTGTGTTTAAGCTAACTTTAGCCACTTTAGCCAGTATTATCCTACTGATAAAAAACAATCTTAGTCAAAATTTCTTCTAACTCATAGGTTGTTGATCATCAAGATACAGCACAAGCCCCTGTCATGATGGGCTACTGAGAAAGATGAATGACAGAGATGAAGTGAAGAAATCTGGGTCATTAAGTTCATGAACAGTCAATAGAAATAGATAAGTAGAATAACAACCTCCCACCCCAGCCAAAGAAGTCCATGTCCTAAACCCTGGGACCTTTAAATAGGCTATGTTACATGGCAAAAGGAAATTAAAGTTGCAGATGGAACCATAATTGCTAATCAGTTGACCATAAAATAAAGAGATAATCCTGGATTATCCAGTGGGTCCTTTAAATGTAGAACAGGGAGGCAAATCAGAGTCTACAGAATGGCCATTGCTGGCTTTCAAGATGGCAGGGGATCGTGAGCCAAGGAATGAGGGCAGTCTCTAGAAACTGGAAAAGGAACACATTCTCTCCTAGAGCCTCCAGAAAAAACCAGCCCCGTCAACCCCTTGAGTTTAGCCCAGTGAGCTCCATTTGAGACTTCTGACCTCCAGAACCATGAGATAATGCATTTGGGTTGTTTTAAGCCACTAAGTTTGTGGTACTTTGTTACAGCAGCAATAGGCAGTTAATGCATATGCTAATAAATTACATGCCTTAAAAAAAAAAAGATTTTATTTACCTATATCCATCGGTCGTTCTGTATTTAAACTATCTGTGCTGCCCTGATGTCCACCGAAAGGTGTCTTTACTTGTTGATCTGATAATTTTCCAGTACTGACAGATCTAGAAGAGTAATGTTAATAATGGAAAAAGTATTTTTAAAATCCAGACATTTAAATAATAAGAGTGATTTAAGCTAAGCCATAAAAAGGTTAATGGGAAGTCAGAGAACAAGGAAACAAAAAATAGATACCAAACAATTCAAGGTAGAGATAAACTTCCATAACCAAAATAAACAAAAGGCAGAAATAGAATATTCAGGAAATTCAGGAAGAGCTCTTCATTTAGTTACAGGAAGCATCTATGGTTTGCAGAGATTCCAAATGTACACAGTTCATATCACTACCCATGTGGCATAAACCAGCTATTAAAGTAATTTGGTCTTGTTTTTATAATAGAAATATATGTACTATTATAGTGGTCATGTTTAAGGCTTAAAGGAAGCAGCGTCTTTTACCTGCCAAACACTGCCTTGTTCTGCTGCTCAGACTTCTGCCTCTCATTTCCTTGTATGAGGAGACAATGAGAGCATTCACGTGGGTCATTCCCATCTTTAGCCTGCCCTTCAGAAGGCCCGTGACGAGGAACCAAGGCTAGTAGGTTGGAAGATGCTTGTGTTTTAGGGATTTTGAAAGGAGCTGTGGTCTAAAGAAACAAATGTAAGCTAGTTATTACGATGTATAAAGCATTCAGAATTGTCAGGCTGCATGGCACAGCAGTCAGGAGCATAGACTCTGGAGTTCATTAGATCAGATTCAAATACTGGCTCTTCTGCTTACAGCCTCTGTAACCTTGGACAGTTCATCCAAGGGATAATATATATAACACATTCAGCAAGTAAAGGACTTACACTGTGCCTGGCACAAGTGCTCATTAAATTGTAGCCAGTCTCACCATGAATCCTTCCCATAAAGCACTTACTAGTCCATGACCTACTGCAGAGAGTTCAGCTCAGCTGCTCCATGGTATTGCTGCTTCTGCATCTAATTTGTTTGGCCAAGTGGCCTGCAGAGACCTTAAACTGACACTAGCTCCTCTTGCAAGAGCATGCCTTAGATAGCAGCCCACAGAGTCACAAGCAAATATAAGCTCCCCCAAAAGTCATTGCCATCAACAGTCTCCCCCACCTCCCACGGTGTGCCCCTTAGATAAGACCCCCATGGAGCTTACCAGAACCCTGATCAATCTGGCCTTAGCCAGGAACCCCAAAGCACTCCACCCACAAACCCTAATAAGGGCATGTGCCCAGGTCCTGTCTCCCTCTGTCTGCACCCTACCTTGACATCCCTGTATGGCTCCCCAAGGTGTGCTGGGCATTTCTTTCAAAATGCCAGTGAACAATTCAAGAAGCCTGTGAGTAACAGGCTTCTCTGTTTAAATTTCTCTTGTAATGTGTTATTGAACCTTGGCTCTCCATCCAGCACCCTATGTTCCACTTCACAAATGTTAAATTTAACAAAATTATAAACACCTACAAAGGGTTTAATAAACACACCTTAGTAGGAGAGCCAATGATTGTTGGCAAAGGGGTTTTAAAGAACCAGTCAGAACTCCGTGGAGAGGACCCCATGTGCTTGGTGGGAGAGGTCCCTAGGCTGCCAGGCCGATTGGGCTGAGGAGAGTAGCTGTACCCAGCCCCGGCGTGGGATGGGCACACAGGGTCAGAGTGCTGCTTTCTGAGCTTCTGCTTGTTCTGGTAGATGTCAGTGAGGGTGGGGGTGCTCTGCAGTCTAGCACCCAATAAGAAAGACTGTGGTGACTGAGCCTGCGGCACTGGAGAACCTACCAAGAAAATGGGTGCAACATTAACTCAAAGTGAAGAAGTACATGGCAAAAACTCAAGAAGAAATTCTTAAAGTGAGAATTTCAGTGAATGTCTTGTTTTTCATGAGATATTCTAAAAGTGTTTACTTGGCAAGAGACTTATTTTTGGGCATCCTTGACAAAACAGTGACAAGCACACTGTCATTGGCAGTCTCAGGATACAAAAGTTGATGGTGGGCATATTAAATGTTTTTATCAGCAGCTAGCAACTAACTCAGATTAATGCATGGTCTAGTCAGGACCAAAGAGAAATATATAGTAAATGCTTAATGTTAATGAAAACAACAAGAACCTACATTGACCAAGATGATTTCTACCCTTTATATGAATACATACTTGGGTATATCAATGCAATTATTCTCTTTTCTCACATAGCAACTGAAGTAAACTTTTCAAACTAACCCAGAATAACCCCTTATTTAAATATATATATATATATATATATATATAGTGGGAAAGAAAACCAGAAAGACAATACACCTTTCCTGGACTTTGTTTAAAAAAATAAGCATATGGATATTTATATTTGTCAGTTTCATTAATGACATTCATTTAAAACCTAAAGTATCCATATTTTCTACAAAGAAAACACTTGTCCACAGATATTCTTGCCTGTTAAGGGGACATTATATCAAGAGCCTGGGAGATAAGAGTCTTGATATGGTGAACAGTTGGCAACAACAAGGGAATTCCCCCCACACAAACCTTGTTGCCAACTGAAGTTCCATTAAGCCTTGACCTCCAGTTACAAATTCTTTGGCGCCTCTTGCAAACCAAACTACCACCAGTAACATTAAGGACACACAAACCTTCTTCGTGATTTATAATCATCATCTTTCCAAAAACAGACACCAATAGGAGCTTTTGCTACTGACCACTCTGGCTTACTCATCCTAAATTTGATATTTAATCTTTTAAATGCACACAGATACATGTATGTGTATATATATATATATATATATATATATATATATATATATACACACACACACAAATAAAATTAATGGCAAAATATTATGATCTGAAAAAAGCTAAGTTTTATATTTAAGGAAACACAGAATATGAAAAACTAAATTTAGAAAAAAGTGCCTTCCTAAATAACAGAATTCCTTTAACTGGCCAACTCCTCAAATGCACATGCAATAAAATTTGACTTAAAAAAGTATGATTCACACATATCCTTGCAGATACATATATATTCTATAGAAGGTATAGAATATATAATTATATTCTATAATAAAGCAAACAAAGATCTATATTTCTTTTTTATCTGATGCTAACGTATCTCTTGTCAAGAATAGTATTAATCAAAATAACAAAATTTCATTCCTAGGTTGATATTCATTATTTGTGTGATAATGACCAAAATTTAGCTAAATTACTTAATTCCTAAGACTTATTTTCATAAAAGAATCATATACCTAAAAAAGATAATTTATTGGCTATCTCATATGCTTAAACATATTAGACCGTGATTCTAAAAAACAGGGTAGCAGAGAAAATATTTTATATCAATTCTGTTCTTTTGATAAGACTAGAAAACCATAATTCAAATCCACTTATAACAGGATTTAAATTATTAATATACCAAATACAGCTCCTACCTGATGAGTTTCTACTCCTGGATTCATGGCTCTGAGGATGTCCACAGCAGCACTGACTTAATTGCTCAGGAATGGTACCAACTATGAAGAAGGAAAATGGGGAAAGGAAGGAGAAATGATTCAAAACTAATAAAGGATGAAAATAGGCAACACATGCACAAATTGCACGGTATATTACGGTTTACAAAACTAAATTAGCAAAGATTTAGTTCGGCTAACTCTAAGCAACCAATGTGCTGGGTGCTGGGCACACTAGGACCAAAAACCATATAACCTGCTTTAAAACAAGATCACCAGGAAAGAAAACCACATAAATAAACCAATGCCTGTAACAGGTATGTCTTTAAGACAGGGGAGTCCAAAGAGTTTGCAGCAAGTGTTTTCGGCTGTGGAGCTGACTGACAGCCCAGCTGCTGTTCCTCTCAACCCACCATGTTCCTGCTAAGGCAAGCTCCCCAGGGCTGTTCCCAGCCCTGGACTAGATATGGTTGAGGCTGGTCAGGGAATTTGGACAACTTATTTAGTGCCTGGGGGAAGCTACTCCTTCAGCCTGGCTAAAGCCTTCTTAGAACTCACTACAGTCAGAACTCCTCCTTCCTTTCTCTCTCAGTGGTCAGATCTGCACAGCAGTCTGAAGGGCTCCTTGTCGACTCCTGCTTCCTTCCTTTTACCCATCACAGGTGTGCAATCTCTCTTGCACATCTCTGCATCCACCTCTGAGAACCCAAACCAACAAAGGGGAGAGTTAGGGAAGACTTCAGGGAGTTTAAGCAGACAAGAGACATTTGTCTATAAAAAAGAAGAGGCACTGACCAAGTGGTCAGGTAGGCAGGCAAAGATTAGATCCTGGGAAAGGCCTTTTCCTTGAATGCAAGGATAAGTTTTGCAACTTGTCTCTGGAGACCCTGGAGTGCCTCAGGAGCTGCCGAGGGGGTGAAGGAGGGCCAAGATTTTGTTTGAAAAAATTTTTTCAGCTAAAAACAGCTTTAAAATCACTGCAACAGGTGAGGTGGTAATATAAACTTAAAAAAACAAAACATTATCATTGTGGGTTTTTGTTTTGTTTTTGTTTTTTTTAATTTATTAATTTTTTAAAATTCTTCCCCCCACCTTTTCCATCTCCCCCCACCCCACACACACACACTTCAGTTCAAGCCACTGTTTCTCAGTCTAGTTGTGTAGGACACAGCTCCCTGGCCCATGCTGGTAGTATGAGCCTTGCGCTCCTCCCCCCCCCCCCCCCCCCGGGGGCAGTTGGTCACCGGTCGGCCACTCACAGCTGCTCTCGCCAGCTGCCGGACACACATGCTGGCCACTGGCCGCTCCTGGCAGAACATGGTAGCCTGCAGCATCAACTAGCAGCCCACAGCAGTCCACAGCAGCCCAGGCCGACTACCTCTGGCTGCTCACAGCAGTCCAGCTCCAGGGAGAGCTGTTGTTCACAATCTTAGCTGTAGAGGGCGCAGCTCACTGGCCCATGTGGGAATCGAGCCAGCGACCTCCGAGTCTGGGTGGGCCCTATTTTATTTTTAAATTAGGGCTTCTGGGCACTACTTCAATCCTTCTCACTCTGCCTCCTCCTGAGATTTCCTCCCATACCCTGTTAGTCCTACTCCAGCAGTTTTGGCTGAGGGTGGGGGCCATTTTCTTTTAGAAATTATACATATTATATATTTGTGTGTGTGTGTGTGTGTGTGTATTTTTTTTTTCTTTTCACAGTTTTGAAATCTGCCACTACTGAACTCTCCCTGTACTGCCTGTCCTTCCCCACCATATCAATGCTGTTTCTCACAGATTCTGCAATTTCAATTGCTTTGGCCTCTCTTTCACGTATTCTGAACTTGGAGCATTTTCTTTATCTCTTAGTTTCACTAAAACTGTGGTTTCAGGTTTGATTTTGTTTGATTGGATTTTTGTTGTTGTTGTTGCTTACTCTTTGCTTGCTTGTTTGTTTTAGCATTCTCCTTGTTGCTGTATATGGTTTCGAGGAGAGGTGGGAAGATTGTAATGAAGCCGCCATCATATCCCTCCCGAAGTTGGAAGACCTCTGGTGAATGTAACCCAGTGCTGTTATGTACATTATTGTCTTTTAATTCTCATAAATCTGAGTGGTAAGTAGAGTAGGCATTTTATGTACTTTATCTAGGGTATCAGACTGTGTTTAGGGCCCAAACCCAATGGAGATGTTTTTGATCCATAATATGCATTTGCATCATTATATTTCTAGTAGAGGTCCCAACAGACTTATACAGAGATTCTCAAGAGGGAGTTGGCCATAAGGTATACTTAGATGGGTGGGATATGGCTCCCAATCAACTGAGACTCAACTGCCATCGTGAACTAATGTTCCTAAAGAGAGTGTCATGTCAGATTTGTCATAGTGAAAAAAAGTTGAAAACAATGCTTTAAACTCTTCTTACCCAAAGGGGAAGGTGAATAAGGCCTGGAAGAGCCAGTAGAGAGTCTTCGTCCAACTGTCTGTACTGTGTCTGCTGGCGCTGGGGAGCAGGATCCCAACCGGAGGAAGCCCATAGGGCTGGTGTTAGACCTTCGTACCACTGTAGATCTGAAAAGAAAAATAAAATGACTCCCTCTCTGGCAGGTTCTAGAACTTTTTATTTCCGTCCTTTTTTCTCAAATTTTCTAACAATATGCCATAAAGTAGATTTTTAAAAAAATATATAACACAGTCACATGGAGCAAATGTTAAATGTATAAAACGATACAGTGAATCTCCCTCATCCTTGTATCCTGTCTAATTCTCAACATTTCCTCAATCCTACTCAAAAGGTTACCACTATATTTAATTTCTAATGTCCTTCCAGAGTTCCTTAATTTATACACAAGCAAACAAAAAACTGAATATACAGTTGACCCTTGAAGAACACAGGTTTGAACTGCATGGGTCCACTTATATGCAGATTTTTTCAATAAATACTGTAAATGTATTTTCTCTTCCTTATGACTTTCTTAATATTTTGTTCTCTCTAGCTTACTTTATTGTAAGAATACAGTATATAATACATGTAACATACAAAATATGTTAATCGACTGTTTATGTTATCGGAAAGGCTTCTGGTCAACAGTAGGCTATTAGTAGTTAAGTTTTCGGGGAGTCAGATTTTTGACTGCACAGGGGTCGGCGCCCCTAACTCCTGGGTTGTTCAAAGGTCAACTGTATAACCTTATTTTCATCTTGCATGTTATATACCATACCATTTTCAATTTTTTTGGTCTTTGGTCCCCTTTATACTCTTAAAATTACTGAAGATTCCAGAGAGTTTTTGTTTATGCAACTTGTATCTATTAATATATACTGCATTAAGTTAATACTGTAATTAACTCATTAAAAATAATAAATTTATTACATGTAATATAAGATTATGAAAAATAATTATATCTTCCAAAACAAATTAGTGAAAATAGACATTATTTTACATTTTTGCAAATTTCTAATGTCTGGCTGAATAGGTAACAGTTGGATTCTCATAACTGTTTCTGCATTCAATCTATTATACAACATATGATTTTGGATGAAGTATATGAAGGAAATCCAGTCTTATACAAATAAGTAACTGGAAAGGGGAGGGATATTGTAATAGCCTTTTCAGATAACTGTGATACTCTTCTTTGATACTACGCAAAAACTCAGCAAGTGGTCATTTCTAAAAGATTAGCTGCAATGTGAATTCCGAAACCACATCAGTGAAATTTTGTACTCTGTTACATTAAACTCCATTCTCTTGCAAAGTATCTTGTCTTTGGAATCGATCTTTTCATCTAGGCATGATTTTTTTTTTTTTTTATGGGGAAGGGGAACAGGACTTTATTGGGGAACAGTGTGTACTTTCAGGACCCTTTTCCAAGTCAAGTTGCTATCCTTCAATCCTAGCCATGGAGGGTGCTGTTCAGCCTCAAGTCGTTGTCCTTTCAGTCTTAGTTGTGGAGGGCGCAGCTCAGCTCCAGGGCCAGTTGCTGTTGCTAGCTGTAGGGGGCACAGCCCACCATCCCTTGCGGGACTCGAGGAATTGAACTGGCAACCTTGTGGTTGAGAGTACACTGGCCCATGTGGGAATCGAACCGGCAGCCATCGGAGTCAGGAGCATAGAGCTCCAAACACCTGAGCCACTGGGCCGGCCCTAGGCATGATTTTTTAAACATTTGGTCATTTGGAAAATATTGGTTGACAGAGTTACACCGATATTCCAAATGTTTACACATTATACTACACCAAAAAGTTACATTCACATAAAAATATCACCACCAACCTTAACAGAAACGGCTGTTGAGACATAACAGAAGCTGTCGAGAAAATCTGAATACAAATTTTCCAAAATTCTAATTTTTCCTTAAAAGCTCAAATTTTGTCACTTGTTTTCTATGAAATGACAGACTGATTTACTTCATTTTTTACAAAATGGCTGCCAAATACCCATAATTATAGTTTGTCAGTTGTTCTTTCAAGTAAAAATGGTATTCCATGAAAACAGTGGCTAGTTCAGTTTGCAACTAAAACAATCATACAAGTGCTTTTCCTTAAGACAACTACTCCAATATGTGTTTTATGCCTACATTTCACTCAAGGTTAAGATTTTCAAAGAGAAATAATAATAAAATCATTTTACTGCTTCATTAAAGACATTCCTTGGTATTACAAGTGTATGGTGGTAAAGAGCACAAAGAGCAAAAGCACAGTTGGGTACCACAACCTTGATGAATTTTAAGGCACCAGCAGATTTTCCATCATTGCTTTTGTACCAGCAATGCATATGGCAACACAGTGAAAAAGCAAATAATGTCCTAGTTTTGTTATAGAAATTGTTTTGTCTTCATGGACCCTATGAAAGGGGAGCCACAGACCTTACGTTGAGAACTACTGCTAATACAGTGTTAATAATTTTGCGTTTTTCATTTTATGATACACCTTGAAAAATTTTCTACCTTAGTACATAGAGAGCTTCTTCACTCTTTCTGGAAGGTGTACCACTGTCATAGATGGACCATAATAAACCAGTCTCTTACTGGTGGGCACTTGGCTTCTTTCTCATACTTTGCTATTATAACAATTAACAACTTTGTATACATGCAATTTCATATACAGGCAAGGACTGTGTATTTGTAGAATAAGTTACCAGAAGTTGAAGTTCTGCATCAAAAGATACATGCATTAGTAATTTTCACACATATGGCCAAACGCCCTTTGTAGAAGTTTTCTCAATTTAATCCTACGAGATGGTTAGGAGGTTAGGATCATTTTCCATTCATTGAGCTATTTATTTGGTGGGCCCTTTTAATCTAAAATCTTGTAGCCTCCAATTCTGGGGGGAAAAACTGATTATTTACTAGAAATTTTCCTCCTCATCATCAGTTTACTTATTCTTTTTGGAATGCCTAGAAGAATATTTTTTATTTATATTTTAATCTTTATTTGATTCACTTATTTCAGATACTTCCTCAACTTTGTCTTCCAACATTTATTTTTATTTTAGCTATGTTTTGTAATGTCCAAGAGGTTTTTTTTTTTATTTTCATTGTTTTCAATAGCATTTCGTTCTTATTTATGGACCCAGTCTCTAACCTATCTCTAAGGGTACTAATTCCCCACCCTCCCACCACTCCGGTTCAAGCTGTTGTTTCTCAGTCTAGTTGTGTAGGACACGGCTCCCTGGCCCATGCTGGTGGTATTATAATAAGCCTTGCGTTCTCCCTGGCTGAGACAGTCAGTCGCCAGTCGTCGGTCGGCCGCTCACAACAGCTCATCGCAGCTCACGCCGGCTGCCAGCCGCTCACACTGGCTGCCGGGCACTCACGCTGGCCACCAGCCTCTCATGGTAGCTGACGGCAGCTCACGCCAACCTCCGGCTGCTCACGGCAGCCCAGCTCCAGGGAGAGCTGTTTTTCACAGTCTTAGCTGTAGAGGGAACAGCTCAATGGCCCAATGTGGGAATCGACCCTGCGACATCCGCGTTAGGAGCACGGCTCTCCAACCACCTGACCCACGGGCTAGCCCCAGGGTACTAATTTTTAAAATAAGTTTCTTTTCTTTCCTTGCATTCTTGCTATTTCCTTCAGATTCAGTTTTTTTGTTTTTGCTTTTGTTTTTAGCCTTATGCCTCACTTCCATACCTCTACTCTACCTGAGTTCTCTGAGATTTAGGTCTCTAAGGGTACTATGAGGCATGGTTACTCTCATTTGGTCAGAATCTCTGATTGCATGAACACTTACATCTGCCCTGCTATTAGCAGGCATCCATTTTCCATTCTCTTTCTGTTTTCCAGAAATTTATTGAAATATCTCATCCACTGCACATTTATTCTTATTTTACTTGTCTTTATGGACTTAAACCATTGTCATTCCTTTGAAACCTTAGTGAGGTTTCAGAATGTAGAAGAAATAAATAATATGTAACAATCTGCTACAACTGTTGGGATTTCATTTTTTAACAAGTTTTTCCTCAATTCTTAAAAATAATTATATTTGTGCACAAATATATACATATCATATTAAATTATTCAGCCAAGCTTAATTGTTTAATAGAGCCATTAGAAAAAAATTTTTATTATTGAATTTTTGTAAAGTTTTGTACACCTCCTTTATAAACATATATAAGAGACTAAGTTGGCTATGGAAAGTAACAGATATTTCAACAACAACAACAACAAAATTTTTAAAAGAAAAAGAAATTAGGAAGGAAAAAATACTAGCTTACCTTGGAGAACCATGTAGATTTGTGCCAGAACTGGCAGTAGATGTAAGATTCTGCTCTATGCGTTGATAATTCCTTATCTGAGTAGGAACCGGAATTGGTGTTGTTTCACAATGAGGTGACACAGTAGGCTGACACTGCCTGCAACCATAATTTATTGAAAAAAGGAAAATATTCAGATAAGATCGATTTTCTTTCATTTGAGCCATTAGTGATATTTAGAGAAAATTCTACAAGAAACCAAACAATCACTTCTACATATGAATAAGAATCGATCATCTTAAAAAACATGTAAAACAAAAAAAATCTCATTTGTCATTTAAAGAACTCTTCTAGCATTCGTATCATATTGAAGACTAAGAACTGTAACAAGAACTGGAAAACCATTCCTCTACAATAAGAAAAGTACGTTGGCAAAACTCAGTTTCATCCACTCACATTCTGCTATTCATTACCATGTGAGAGAAAAAAATATTTCTAGGAAAATATACTGGGTAAAAGAACAGGAAGTTCAAGAGCAAAGATGACAAAGGAATGTTTACAAAAGTTATGAATGCCATAAGCATTCCCAAGGAGCTCTTTTATGAAGATTGAAAAAACTCTCAAAGCATAAAAGGGATCTGAGGTCCACATTTTTAAGTGTTAATATTTGGTTTCTTAATGGACCCTTTCCTTGCTTTTCATAAACTCAGAAATAGTATGTCCTTAGATGACTTTCAATTCAATTTACAACATATCTTGAAACATCAGAAACAATACAGGGCCTTAAAAAAGATGACTTATTTCATTTTTCTGCCCTTCTATAATTCTAAAAAGCCACAAAAATGTCCCACTTTTTCCAAATTACAACATTACAGATATAAAGAGATTATATAGTTATTTAAACAAAACAACGTGATTGTCTTCTAAAGTGTCACTTTAGAACTTTTTAAACCATTAGAGTATTTCATATCAAAATGAAAAGAAAATCTTATTTGTAGCCAAGATGTTATTTGCTTTCTCAATATCCATTCACCAACTGTTTCGTACAAACAGAACTCAAATTTTATGGAAGGTAGTGATTTGTCCAGTTAAATTATGACATGTCCCAGATTCCTTTGCAGGCATGAGTAGTCACATGTCTTTCTTGGTCAATAAGACGTAAGTGGACAACTTCTATTCATTCTTCCTTCCTCCTACCCGGAATGTGGGTATGCTGCCTGGAGCATCAACAGGTATCTTGAACCATGCAAGAAAAGGCCAAAAGAACCGAAAAACCTTAATTTCCTTGAGCCACAGAAACAAAAGCAACAACTATTTATCTTGATTTCTCTTTGTGTGAGAAAATGAAACCTTTAGTGTTCAACCACACTACAACCAGGACCCTGTTGTTTATAGCCAAGTGGAATTCCTCACTGATATACCAGTTAGTGTGTTTCTATAAGCTCTCACTACTTTTCATTTAGGTTAATTCTATTAAGTATCTTTTAAATACAATGCTGTATTTATGTTTTTAATATTTATATATCTGATTAAGAAGTTTATCTACAACAGCAAAACAAAACATAACACTTTTACTCAAAGTTAAACAGCTTTATGAGACTTTACTAACCAACTTTGTTGCCTGCAACTCAGTACATGCACAGGCCAGACAGTGTAAGTTGCCCAATAATAAAGTAACCAGCACAGTCATCAAATAGCAGAATGTGAATGAACAAATGCCATCTTTCTACTGTCTCAATTTAATACGTAAATTAAAAGTTAGTGAAGCAAGTAAATCTGGGAATTTTTTTTTAACTAATACATTGTAAGGTTCTAATATTTTCCTGTACTTGTTAATCACCAAAAAGAAATTAAGAAGCTGGATAAAGATACCCTAAGAAGTAAACTTAGCAACCTCATAATTCAAGACACCTCTCTCAGGGAATCCCAAGCAACCAGCTGGCTTTTCCAATAACTCTGGTCCCCTCTACCCCCCAGCATATCAGGAGATGAACAGCTATAGCAGGTATTCTATAAGTGTCTCAGACATTTGCTGGACAGGCTTGCGCAGTCTAGAAAGTCTTCCCTGGACAAATTCCTGGACCTCCAGCTAGCTAAGACCACTGCAGTTACTTTTCGGTATAGCTTTATATTAACACCAATATTTAACCATTACCAGACTTCCTAAGCCCAAGATGAGGAGAGGGGAGGTCTACATATGCCCTGAGTATCCACCATGTCTTCTTCACCTCCACTAGCCCCTGCAAGTTCAGGGGATTCTCTATGTGGAAAGTCATCTTTGAACCACATGGAATACTACGAAGACTAAACAGTCTGCCCACACAGTAACACAATCATATATCATCCCATGTAGTCTCACAAATGCTGAGAGGAAGACACAGATGCAAAGGGACAATTAAAAGGCTAGATGATTTCACAACAGCTTCTTCAAATTCACAACCTTTACAACAGGAAATTCCTAATTGTTCCTTCTTTGTTTTAGGAAGACTTTATGAGAAAATCCCAAGAGGTTAACGGGAATACAGCTAGAATATAACACCAAGGACAGACGGAGAGAAGAGGAAAGGATGGATCTATGCATACGTTCCCATGAAACCAATCTCTGTAGCCAAATGCTGAGCCAAGCTGTAAACTCTTGTTCACAGGGCTATGGTAACTGATGGGGAGCAACAGCGAAGTAGGGGCCTAGTCTGGTATACAGGCCCATAGTTGCAGGTGAAAATCAGGTGACACGTCCAATAAGAAAAGACTTAGTGTCTGTACAGAGGCAAACACAAAAGTAAACAACCCAGAGATGACACACCCTAATGTATCATGTGCTGCACATACAACTGGCCTCCATCAATGGCTGGTAAAGAACCATTCTTCAAAATTCTGACACCCTGAAACTACACTAAACTAAAAACTAAACTAAACTAAAAAAATTATTTAATTAAAAAAAAAATTCTGGGTCCTTTCTCCCTGAAGTATTGGTGAGAGAAAAATCACAACCTCCAGCTGGACACAGGAAGCTTGGTGTCAGTAGGGAAGCTGGACTGTGCTGCAGAGTTATCAGCCACAAAACAGAACTGGGGGAGTATTCCGGGCAAGATGGAGGAGTAGGTAAATGCTATGCTTATCACCTCAATGTGGTCATGCAGTGCTTGACCACAGTGAAATTACAATTAAATTATAGAACAAAAACCTTGGAGAACCATCTAAAGACTAGCTGAACATAACTCCTATAACTAAGAATATAGAGTCCATGTCAAGACTGGTTGGAGGGGTGGAGACATGAAACGGACTGGCCCCATACCCTCATGTAGTGGTTGAGCATCGGAAGGGACATCTCAGCAGCAGAGGCTGCTCCCCACCCCAAAGAGGCCCACACTGCTCTCCCAAGCCCAGGGTCCGAGTGCCAGGAAGAGGAGTCCCCACATCTGGCTGTGGATATCAGCAAAGATTCTGCCCATCTGGGTGAGATGAAAGGCTGCTGGAAATCCAGATGTCCTCTTAAAGGGTCCATGCAGATTCACTCACAGGCACTCACCCTGGGCTCTGGCAGAGGGGTGGCAACTTGAGAGGCACCAGAGGCACAGGGAAAGACTGAGTTGTGTGGCTTCAGAACAAGGACTAGCTCCCATTATCCCTGTGTTGAGCCCTCCTCCCAAGCAGCCTACAGGTGGGTCCCATTTTTCCTGTGTTGAACCATCCCCCAACATTTCCAAATCTGAAATTGCATCGGCCTAGTGAGCCCTGTCCCACTCCAGTGACTCTTTGGGACCCCCACCCCACCCAACTCACTCAGCACCACCAGAGGCACGATAAGTACCCGAGCAACCAACCTTGCCCTGCACACTGCAGGAGGCTCTTTCAGCAACCAACAGTGGGCCGCAACTTGTGCATTGCTTGAGGCACTTTCGGTGGAAGGAAACCAGCCCTAACTTCTGCTGCAGCCTTTATAATTTTCTCTTATTTCCCCCTCCTCTTCCACCCTCCTCCCTGCTCTGGTTCAAGCGGTAGTTTCTCAGTCTAGTTGTGTCTCAGTCTAGTTGTATAGGAAACAGCTCCTTGGCCCATGCTGATATTATGAGCCTTGTGCTCCCCCCAGCTGAGGCAGTTGGTCGCCGGTCATTGGTCGGCCACACACGCTGGCCACCGGCCACTCATGGCAGCAAACGGTAGCCCACAGCAGCACATAGCAGTCCACAGCAGCACACAGCAGCCCACGGCAGCCGACGGCAAGTGATGCTGGCTGCCGGCCACTCACACTGGCCACTGGCCACTCACAGCAGCACACAGTAGCTTACGCCAACCTCTGGCTGCTCATGGCAGCCCAGCTTCAGGGAGAGCTGCTGTTCACAATCTTAGCTGTAGAGGGCGCAGCTTACTGGCCCATATGGGAATCGAACCAGCGACCTCGGCGTTAGGAGCACAGTGCTCCAACCACTTGAGCCACCATGCCGGCTCCTGCAGCCTTTCTTAGACAACTCTCTGGGGTTTGTGGCCTGAGGCAAGTGGTGGTTGGCCTCAGTGTTCTCTGTGCATTTTAGGAAGTGGCCCCAGGCTCAGCACTGGCAATACGATTGAATCTGCATTAACTCTGTGAACACTCTTCGCCCCACCTCAGTGACTCCCTGGGACCCCACCCAACCCAACTCACACATCACTGCCAAGGCAGTTTCAGCACCCAGGCAACCAGTCCCACCCCATGCACCTCAGGAAGCTCTTTAAACAACAAACAGCAGGTCTTGTCTCACGCACTGCTGGAGGCACTTTCAATCACGGGCAACCAAGCCCCAACCCATGCTGAAATCTTACTTACTCTTGGGTGTCTATGGGCACAAGGAAGGCAGCAGCTGGACATGGTGTGCTCTGAAACTACTGCAAAGGGACCTTAGACTCAGCACTGCCACCAAACCTGAATCTGCATTAACCTGGTGAACACTTGCCCCCCCCACCCTGTTGACTACCTGGGACCCTGCCTCACGCAACCAGCATATGGACTGAGGCTCTTTCAGAGATTGAGACTTGAGGGCAGCTGGAAGGTTAATAAAGCTTTAACAAGACTCATCAAGAAAAAGAGAGAGGACCCAAATTAATAAAATCAGAAATCAAAGAGAAGTGACAATGGACACCACAGAAATACAAAAGATTGTAAGAAAATATTATGAGCAATTATACGCCAATAAATTAGACAATCTGGTAGAAATGGATAAATCCCTAGAAAGATACAATCTTCCAAGGCTGAATCAAGAACAAAGGTGAATTTTTCCAAACATTCAAAAAAGAATTAACACCTATTCTTTCCAAACTATTCCAAAAAATTCAAGAGAAGGAAAGGCTCCCAAGCTCATTTTATGAGGCCACCATTACCCTGATTCCAAAACCAGACAAAGACAATAAAACTATAGGCTGATATCCCTGATGAACACAGATGTAAAAATCTTCAACAAAGTATTAGCAAACTGAATTCAGCAACACATTAAAAAGATCATACACCATGATCAAGTGGGATTTATTCCTGAGATGCAAGGTTGGTTCAATATCCTCAAATCAATTGACATGATACACTATCAAAACAAAATGAAGAATAAAAATCACATGATCATAGGCAGAAAAAATGTTTGACAAAATCCAGCATCCATTTATGATAAAAACTCTCAGCAAAGTGGGAACAGAAGAAACATAATCTCAACATAATAAAGGCCATACATGTCATACCCTTGGTTAACATCATACTCAATGGAGAAAAAGCTAAAAGCATTTTCCTTAAGATCAGGAACAAGACAAGAATGTCCATTTTTACCACTTTTATTCAACATAGTATTGGAAGTCCTAGCCACAGCAACCAGACAAGAAAAATAAATGAAAGGCATCTAAATTGGGTAGGAAGAAGTAAAACTGTCATTATTTGCAGACGACATGATACTATATAGAAAGAACCCCAAAAATTCCACCAAAAAACTATTAGAACTGATAAATTCAGTAAAGTAGCAGGATACAAAATTAATATTCAGAAATTGCTTGCATTTTTATACACCAATAATGAACTGTCAGAGAAAGAAATTAAGAAAACAATCCCATTTACAATTACATCAAAGAAAATAAAAAACCAGGAATAAATTTAACCAAAGATGTAAAAGAGCTGTACTCGGAAAATTATGACACTGAAAAAAGAAAATGAAAAAGTTACAAATAAAGGGAAACATATACTGTGCTTGTGGATAGAAACAATTAACATAGTTGAAATGTCTATACTACCCAAAGCAACCAATGGCATTTTTCACAGAACAGAACAAATAATCCTAAAATTTATATGGAACCACAAAAGACCATGAATAGCCACAGCAATCTTGAGAAAGAACATAGTCGGAGGTATCACACTACCTGATGTCAAACTGTACTACAAGGCCATAGAAATCAAAACAGCATGGAACTGGCATGAAAACAGACTCACAGATCAATGGAACAGAACAGACAGCTTAGAAATAAACCCATATTTATACAGTCATTTAATCTATGACAAAAGAGGCAATAATACACAGTGGGGTAAAGACAGTGTCTTCAATAAAGGGTGTTGGGGAAACTGGACAGATACATGCAAAAAAAAGAAACTAGATCACTTTCTTACTCTATATACAAGAATAAACTCAAAATGGATTAAAGACTTAAATGTAAGGCCCAAAACCATAAAATTCCTAGGAGGAAACATAGGCAGTAAGCTCTAACATTGCTCTTATTAATATATTTTTGGATATATGTCCTCAGGCAAGGGAAACAAAATAAAAAACAAATGGGACTATATCAAACTAAAAAGTTTACACAGCAAAGGAAATCATCAACAAAATAAAAAGATAACCTACTGAATAGATATTTGCCAGTGATATACCCCATAAAGTGTTAACATCCAAAACTTATAAAGAACTCACACTACTCAATACCAAACAAAGAAAGAAACGAAAACCAATCCAATTGAAAAATGGGCAGAGGACCTGAATAGACATTTCTCCAAAGAGGACATACAGATGGCCAACAGACATATGAAAAGATGCTCAACATCACTAATCATCAGAAAAATGCAAATTAAAACCACAATGAGATATAACCTCACACTTGTCAGAATGGATATCACCAATAAATCAAAAAACAAGTGTTGACGAGGATGTGGAGAAAAGGGAACCCTCGTGCACTGTTGGTGGGACTGCAAATTGATGCAGCTGCTATGGAAAACGGCTTGGAGGTTCCTCAGAAAATTAAAAACAGAACTACCTCATGATCCAGCCATACCACTTCTGGGTATTTTTCTGAAGAAATCCAAAACACTAATTCGAAAAGATATATGCACTCCTATGTTCGCCTCAACACTTTTACAACAGCCAAGCTATATAAGCAACCTAAGTGCCTATTAACATGATTAAATAAAGAAGATGTGGTACATTTATACAATGGACTATTACTCAGCCACACACAAAAAATGAGATCTTGCCATTTGCAACAACATGGATGGACTTAAGAGGGTATTATGCTAAGTGAAATAAGTCAGATAGAGAGAGACAAATAACATATGATACACTTATATGTGGAATCTAAGGAATAAACAACACCAAAACAGAAACAGACTGATAGAGAGAACTGATGGATACCAGATGAGAGGGAGGTTGGGGGGTTAGATGAAAAAGGTAAAGGGATTAAGAAGTACAAATCGGTAGTTATAAACCAGTGACCAGGATGTAAAATACAGCACAGGGAATACAGTCAATAATGTTGCAACAACCATGTACAGTGCCAAGAGGGTACTAGACTTATCAAGGGATCAATTCATAAATTACATAAATGTATAACCACTTTGCTGTACACATGTAGCTAATATAATACTGAATGTCAACTATAATTGAAAAATAAATTCTGATATGCTAACTCCAATGCCTGTGTCTACTTTTCCTCTGGATGCACAGGAAATGGAAATCACACTCCCTACATGTACTGAAACTGTCATACGGGTTGTGAAGGAAACTTTACTAAGAAGTGTTTCTTTAGGTAAATATGCACGTATTGGTGAAGAAAAGTAAAGTTAAAGAATTATACTATAAGAAGAGAAGCTAGGAAAGGAGGCAAAGATGACTCAAGAAAAAAAATTGAGTGGCCAGCCTGATGGCTCAGGCGGTTGGGGCGCCAGCTCCTAACGCGGAGGTCGCATGGTTCGATTCCCACATGGGCTAGTGAGCTGCACCCTCTACAGCTAAGACTGTGAACAACAGCTCTCCCTGGAGCTGGGCTGCCGTGAGCAGCAGGATGTTGGCATCAGCTGCCATGTGCTGCCATGAGCAGCCGGTGGCCAATGTGAGTGGCTGGCAGCCATCATGAGTGGTCAGCAGCCAGCGAGAGCTGCTGTGAGCTGCTGTGAGCGGCAGACCAACGACTGGTGACCGACTGCCTCAGCTGGGGGCGCAGTGCAAGGCTCATAATCCCTGACCAGCATGGGTCAGGGATCTGTGTCCTACACAACTAGACTGAGAAACAATAGCTTGAACCAGAGTTGGGGGTGGGGGGAAGGTGGAAGAAGGCGAGGAAGAAAAAGAAAAAGAGAAAAAAAATTGAGAAAATAGAAAAATAGAAAAAAAAAATCAAACTAAGAGTTGATATATTTAAAAGATCAACAAAATTGACAAACCCTAGCTAGATTAACTAAGAAAGAAAAGTAAGAAGACTCAAAATCAGAAATGAAAGAAGGGACATTAATACTATGAACAATTGCTTGCCAACAAACTGGATAACCTAGAACAAATGGATAACCTCCTACAAGCACACAACCTACCAAGACTGGATCATGAAGAAAGAGAAAATCTGAACAGATCCGTAACTGGTAAGGAGATTGACTCAGTAATTAAAAACCTTCCAACAACAACAAAAGCTCAGAACCAGATGGCTTCACTGGTGAATTCTACCAAATATTTAAAGAATTAAAACCAACCCTCCTCTAACTCTTCTAAAAAAATTAAAGAGGGGGGAATATTCCCAGGTTCATTCCATGAGTTCAGCATTGCCCTAATACCAAAGCCAGGCATACACTATAAGAAAACTACAGAACTATATCCCCGATAAAATTTGATGTAAAAACCTTCAACAAAATACTAGGAAACCAAATTCAACAGCACATTAAAAGGATCATACACCATTACCAAATAAGTTTTATAATAACCACATTAACAGAATGAAAAACCACATGATCACCTCAACTGATGCAGAAAAATCATTTAACAAAATTCAACATGATAAAAACACTTAACAAACTGGGAATAGAAGGAAATTATCTCAACATAATAAAAGTTATATATGAAAAGCCCACAGCTGAAATCAAACTCATTGGTGAAAGCTTGAAAGTCTTTCCTCTATGATAGGTACAAGACAAGGGTGTCCCTTCTCATCATTTCTATTGAACATAGAATTCCTAGCCAGGGCAATTATGTAAGAAAAAGAAATAAAAGGCATTCAAATAAAAAAGGAAGAAGTAAAATTATCTCTGTTTACAGATAACATGATCTTAAATGTAGAAAACCCTAATGACTGTGAACGAGCACGTGCGCATGTGCGTGCGCACACACACACACACACACACCCATTAGAACAAATAAATTCAGCAAAGCTGCAAGACACAACGTCACACACAGAAATCAGTTGCATTTCCATACAGTAAAAATGAGTAATCCAAAAAGAAAATTATGAAGACAATCCCATTTGTAATAGTATCAAAAAGAATAAAATACCTAGAAATAAATCTAACTAAAAAGGTGAAAGACTTGTATGCTGGAAACTACAAAACACTGCTGAAAGAAATTAAAGACATCCCATATTCAGATTGGAAAGCTTAATATTAAGATGTCAATACTACCCAAAGTGATCTATACAATCAATACAATCTCTATCAAAATCGCAATGACATTGTTTGCAGAAATAGAAATATCTATTCTAAAATTTGTATGGAATCTGTGAGGAACAATCTTAGAAAAGAAGAACAAAACTGGAGGTCTCATACTTCCTGATTTCAAAATATATTACCAAGATATAATAATTGAAATAGTGTGGTACTGGTGTAGAGACAGACATATAGACTAGACATATAGAATAGAATATAGCCCAGAAACAAACCGTTGCATATGCAGACAAACGATCTTCAACAAGGGTGTCAACACTACTCAGTGGGAAAAGGACAGTCTTGTCAGCAAATGGTGCTGGGAAAACTAGATATCCACATGAAAAAAAGAATGAATTTGGGATCCTTACCTTACACCATATTAAAAAATTAACTCAAAATAGATTAAAAATCTAAACATAACACCCAAAACTATATAACTGCTAGAAGAAAACACAGGAGAAAATCTTCATGCCTTATCGTTGGATTAGGCAATGATTCTTGAAAATGGATGCCAAAAACACAGGTAACAAAACAAAAAAGAGATAAATGGGACTACATCAAATTTTAAACCTATGCTCAAAGGACACCTCAAAGAGTGAAAAAAAACTATAGAATAATAGAAAATATTTGTAAATCGCATATTTGATGAAAGATTAATACCCGAAATATATAAGAAATTCTTACAATCCAACAAAATATAACCTGATTAAAAAATGGGCTAAAGACTTGAATAGACAACTTCTCCAAAGATGATGTACAAATGGCCAAAAGTATATGGAAAGATGCTCAAAACCACTAACCATGATAGAAATGCAAATCATAACCACGAGATATCACCTCACACCCATTAAGATGGCTATAAAAATATATGGCTATTATTAAAAAAAACAGAAATTAATAAATGTTGGTGAGGATGTGGAGAAATCGGAACTTTTGTACACTGTTGGTAGGAATGTAAAATGGTGCAACCACTAAGCAAAACAGAATGGCAGTTCCTCAAAAAATTAAAAATACAATTACCATATGATCCAGCAACCCCACTTTTGGGTATATATTCAAAAAAATTAAAACCAGGATCTCAAACAGACATTTGCACATTCACACTCGCAGTAGCATTATTCACAATAGTCAAGAGGTAGGAGCACTCCAAGTATACATCGACAAATGCATGGATAAACAAAATGATATGCAGTCTATACATACAATGGAATATTATTCAGCCTTAAAAAGAAAGGAAATTCTGACACATGCTACATGGATGAACTTTGAGGACACTGTGCTAAGTGCACTAACCCAGTCACAGAAAGATATATTGTAGGACTCCTCTTTATGAAATAGTCGAATTCATAGAAACAGAAAGTAGAATGGTGGTTACCAGTGTCTAGGGAAAGGGGAAAGGGGGAGAGCTGTTACACAATGAGTACTGAGTTTCAGTTTTGCAAGATGAAAAAGTTCTGGAGATCTGTTGTCCAACATTATAAATATACTTTACTGAACTGTAAACTTAAAAATGGTTATTAAGATGCCAGGCTTTATGTTTTTTTGGGTTTTCTTACCACAAAATTAAAAAAAGAAAAGATAAATTGTGAAACAAAATAAACTTTAGAATCAAGAACACAACGTTCTATAACTTTACTCACAAAAAAACCCCAAAATATGAAAAATCTTTTTTTTAATTATATGTAAACATACCCTCCACACACCAAGAACTCATTTGAAGCTCGTCTGCCAGCAGTTCCCATTGGCATATCATCTAAAACAAAAAGAGAAAAATACAGTCAATTCTGCTATACCACCAGCTTAAAAAATGTAAATTATTCCTACATGATTCTTAGGAAACAATTTGAGAATGACCATTTGCTTAAGTAGAATTTCATGCATGAATAACAATAGGTGAACACAGAACATTGCACCCAGCTGAATTCATAGGCTGCAACCCTTTCAATGCCCACTTCTATAAGCAAATACCAGGTCTTTTCAAGGTAAAGTGTCATATTTACTGCAGTATTTACATATTTCTTCACCATTTAACATGTGCAAAAATTGTGCCACTGTTTTATCATGTTCCTTTTAATGTGTCACTGACAAAGGTTTTGAGCGTTGTACCCCTAATCCCAATTTACACATAAACTCTGTGATTTTTACTAGACAGTTTTGCAGGTTGTGGTGATTTTTAGGAATGTGTATATCACATTCTAGCACAACTGACTGAACAAAGTCCACTTCTCTCCTGCATAACACTCTCCTGGGTCTTGCTGGGTTGTTGTCATGGAAGCTGGGGCCTCTTTGACATGCCACAGGCCATCTTCACCTACTCCGCCTTCATTTGTATATGGGAAGAGTGGAGCTCAGAAGGGGGACCCCTCATTCCTTGTCACTGTTATATCCATTACATCACATTGCCCGTGTGATTTTAAATGGCTATAAAAGTATCATTAATATGTGTTGATGTGAAATCACAGTGTTGACCAAATAATATAATTTTTAAAAAAAAACTTATTTATTTTAAGTGATTTTATTTTATTTTAAGTGATTTTTATTTTATTTATTTTAACTGATGGTCTAGGACCCATCAGTTCCAAGTCAAGTAGTTTTTTTCAATCTAGTTGTGGAGGGAGCAGCTGACAGTGGCCCATGTGGGGATAGAACTGGCAACCTTGTTGTTAAGAGCACCGCACTCTGACCAACTGAGCTAACCGGCTACCCAAATAATATAAATTTTAAAAAATAAAATAAACTATGCTGCTAACCTATGCTCAAAAGGGGAGGGGGGATCAAAAATATCCCTTTGAGTAGCCTCAAATTGGAATTTAGAAATACATTTATTTTGGCAAATCTCAGGTTCCCGCTCTTATAAAGCAATAATGTCAGGGAGTGATATGAGGTGTAAAGAAAAATAAATAAGGATAAGGGGATAAACAAAAGTGGGACAAGGAAGCTCAGTCAATTTTAAAGACAATAGCTGCCCACAGGACAATGGGAGGACACAGGGTAGACAGTGTACAGAGACTGAAGCTGGATTTCACTAAGTGAACTTCATTTCGTGGCTTTGAGTTTGAAACCATACATAATTATGAAACGAAACTAAATCAAAAGAAAAGAATAATCCCTAGGAATCAAAAGTAAAACAAAGCAAAGGAACCTAACCATACATCAATTTGGTAGCATAATAACCTAAAGTGCATTATTTCAAGAGACTGAAACTCAGTAATTTGATAGGACATTCCTACGGACAAAAAGACCCACAAAAAGTTTCTAAATGTTGTTTTAGTAATCATATTGTTAATGTGATACCATATTGCTATTTTGAAACTATAGGGAAAGAGAGAAAAGAGCCTAAACTTACCAGGGCAAGAAGAACAGAAAAGTCAACAGCCACAAAAACTTGGAAGTTAGAAAGTTAATGTAAGTGGTATTTGACCTAGCAGACCCAAGAAGATAGAACCCTTAGGCAAGCAGAAATAAAGCCCAGAAGTAAACCAATTTATACCAGATTTCCAAAAGTCTGAGTAATTAGCAGTACCAGGTGACTTTCAAAATGGCATTGAGGGCAGGACTGAAAGGATTATTTTAAAGTCAATTTGGAAGCAGTTAGAATTTTATATCCTTTCCCTAGCTCTATGCAGATAGGCAACACCCATTCCCCCACTACAAGAAAAGAATGCATGTTTATTATACCTGGGACAGAATAAAACAGAAGGTCTCTACTGCAGAACACCAGGCAGAGATGAAGACAGCAGTATATAGTGAGAAATGGTTGTGGAGAAAGGAGATTAGTAAGAGAAATTTTACACACTGACTATTGAGACCTCCAGGCTTTTCCCCATTTGGCTCATTCCTATGGTATCAGGTATATACTCTTTAGGCAGAAGAGTGGCTGAGTCATCTCTGGGGGATCTGCGAAGCACCCCCAAAAGGAAGCAGTCCAAGTCAGTGACTCAGCTGTATTATCCATGCAGAGGCTCACTATCTGTAAGACCTACCATATACAGACTCTTCAAACGTTTTAATTTTCCATTCTTAATTATGAGCAAACAACAATCATCAAATATCCAAGGAAAAAATCTAATGTGAAAACCAGACTCCAAAACAAACTAGTGGGGAAAAAAAGAACTAAAATGTATCTCAAGGAACAGTTAAATATATGCATTTAATGTCCTCAAATATAAAACAAAATAATGCACCCTAAAGTAAGAACAATAATATTCAGAGGGAGGCAAAAAGAGCTTCCGAAAATTCAAAATATGAGAGCATAAATGAAAAACTCAACGGAAAAGTTAGAAGAAAACATTTAAAAAAATTTCCCTAAAACTATAGCAGGAAGGCAAAAACATGAAAAATCAGACAAAAAAAGATAAAATCAGAGAAGGGTATTCAGGTATTTGTTATATTATTATTTTTAAATTGTAGAGATGTTTTAAATGTGTTATAAGGGTCTTCCAGTTCCTAATTTCCCATGTAAGGAACTTGAAAATCGGCATTCCATCTTAACAAGCAAAAAGCTGAAAAGATTGAAAAATCAACAACTCTTCTTGGATCGAAAAGACAGGGGAGGACCAGGACAAACCAATGCCCCCAAGATTGGAGAAACAGACATGCAAATACAGGGAGGTCTGGCTTACCTGAGAAGAGACTCACCAGCAGAAACCTCCTTGGAAATCAGAGCCAGGACAGAAAAGCCTGAACCATAACTGACATTCTGCTGGAGTCTCGGTGCAGATAACTCTGAGTTAAAAACTCCAGGAGGACCCAGAGAGAGGCTCACAATATCATCAGATTTACCTCCAGGAGCTTGATCAGATTCTCAAAGTAAATATCAGAGAAAAATCCATTCCTGCTTCCAGCAGGGCGATGGGAAAGAAAATATTTTTAAGTATGTCAGCATTCTGATCTTAACAAGACCTGGCCTCAGGGGTAACTAGTTAATCAGAGGTTAATCTGCTCAAGTTAAGCTCGGAGCCTAACTGACCTGGGGGAAAGGAAGTACCCAACTCCAGCCCCCACTAGCCATCCTGTGCCAGGAAACTGGAAAATATTTGTGAAGTTCAGACCAGACGCTCACTAAAAGACTGAGACCTAACCATACACCTAGAAATGCTGCCCCTCCCCCACAACTCACCACTACATTACTAAAGGCCTATCTACAGCAGTTCCTTTCACCAGGTACCTCATGTAAAGCTATCAAGAAAAAATTACAAGGCATACCAAAAAGCAAAAACACAATCGGAAGAGACAAAGTATGAGAACCAGATATGGCCTGGATGTTAATGTTATCAGACAAGGAATTTAAAACTGTGGTTGATACGCTAAGGGCTCTAATGGAAAAATTAGACAGCATGTAAGAACAGATGGGCAATATAAGCAGAGAGATGGAAATCCTAAAAATGAACCAAAAAGGCTAGACTAAAAACAACAAGACTGTAACAGAAATGATGGGCTTATTAGTAGACTGCAGGCAGAGGAAAGAATCTGAGCTAAAAAACACATCAACAGAATCCTTGAAAACCAAAAAAATAAAGAGAAAAAAGACTTAACCAGAACAGAGTATCCAAGGTCTGTGGGATAACTACACAACACAAAGTGTAACATATGAGCAATGCGATTACCAGAAGGAGAATAAAGAAAGAAAGTAACAGAAGGAAATATCTGAAACAATAATGACTGAGAATTTCCCCCAAATTAATGTCAGACACCAAGCCACAGATCCAGGAAGCTCAGAGAACACCAAACAGGATAAACGCCTACAACAACTATATGCATGACTACATTCTGAGAAATGTGTGGTTAGGTGATTTCGGCATTGTGCAAACATCATAGAGCCCACTTACACAACCCTAGATGGTGTACCCACTACACACCTAAGTATGTGGTATATATCCTATTACTCTGTGAGGGAAGAAAAATAATTTTCCCTCTAGCTCTTCTGGGTTCTTGGCTAAGACATCCCTGTAATAAAAGACAGATTCACAGGAGAAAAACAAACAAGTTTAATAACAACATATATCTCCTGTATACCTGGGAGAGACCCAGGAAAACTGAGTAACTCACCAAAGTGGCTGAAGCCACCATCTTATATAGGTACCATCTTCAGCTGGAGACAAAAGAAAATTTGTGGGGTGGGAGGAGTCAGTTATGGGAGGTGACCAAGAAAAGCACAGTCAACAAAGGTAAGGTTGTTGTGCAGATTTAAGTCCTTATCTTCTGCACTGATAAGAGTTCCTGGAGATAAGATCATCCCCCTCCTACCTGACATGCCAGGGAGACAACTTTACAAATGGAGCTTTCCCTTACAAATGTAAATAGCTTTTACAGAGCGTAACTTCTATTTGGTTTTCAGAACTTCTCCCATGTCTGTTGTTTCTTAAAATTAACAGCCTAAAATAATCCTTATACAAAAGAGACATACTTTGAGGTGACAAATTCTGTTGCCTTACAGTTACTAGATACAGTTACTAGTATACGCTAAGGGCTCTAATGGAAAAATTAGACAGCATGCAAGAACAGATGGACAATATAAGCAGAGAGATGGAAATCCTAAAAATGAACCAAAAAGGCTAGACTAAAGGATAAAAACTAACTAAAGGATAAAAACCTGTACAGCATGTTATTGTACACTGTAGGCAATTGTAATACACAATGGCACTTATTTAACGCATTGTGCTAAGACATCATAATGGCTAAGACATTGACAGGCAACAGGAATTTTTCAGATCCATTAAAATCTTAGGGCCCACGTAGGTATATGTGGTCCACCACTGACCAAAACAACAAAATGTGGTGCATGACTGTATACCTAGGCATATCATTTTCAAATAACAGAAAATCAAAAATAAAGAAAAAATCCTGAAAAATGCCAGGGAAAATGAACACTATACCTATAGAAGAACAAAGATAAAAACTACATCTATTTCTCCTCAGAAACCATGCAAGCAAGAAGAGTGGAGTGAAATATTTAATATTGAGAGAAATAAACCACCAACTTAGAAAAGTTGTACCTTGAAAAATTATCCTTCAAAAGTGAAGGAAAAATAAAAGATTTTCTCAGGCAAATAAAAATTGAGGGAATTTGTTGCCATTACATTGGCCTTGCAAGAAATGTTGAAAGAAGTTCTTTAGAGAGAAGGAAAATAACATAGGTCAGGAAATCAGATCTACAAAAAGAAAGGAAGAACACTAAAGAGGAAATAAGTGAAAGTAAAATAAAAACTTTTATTTTTCTTATTTTTAAATGATCGAACAGATAACCGTTTTTTCAAAATAATAACAATGTATTCAGTTATGTATGCTTACGTAAATATCTTATGTGTACATATATATTTATGAATGCTTATATATAAGCAAAATTAATAACAGCAATGATACAAGGGACAGGAGGAAGGAATGAGGATTATTTTGTTATTGTAATGTACAGTACCCTTGAAGTAGTCTAGTGTTATTTGAAAGGGGACTATAAATATGCATTGCAAATTCTAGGGCAACCACTAAAAAAAGTTTTAAGAAGTATAATTGATACGCTAAGAAAAGAAAAGACATGAAATAATAAATTCTCAATTAGAAGAAAAGGCAGAAAAAGAGTGGAAGACAAAAATAGAAACAAAGAACAAGGACAATGAATAGAAAAATGTGACAAATATGGTAGATATTAATTTAACTACATCAACAATCATGTTTAACATCAATGCTCTAACTGTTCCAAAAGACAAGGATTTCAGAGTGGATCAAAACAATGACCCAACTACATGTTGTCTACAAGAAACTCAAGTTAAAACATAAAGACACATATAGATTAAAAGTAAATGGATGGAAAAAAATAGACCATGCTAGCTAACATTCATCAAAAAGAAGCAGGAATAGCTATATTAATTTCAGACAGAGGAGACTTCAAACTAAGAAAAGTTATCAGAGATAAAGAAGGGCATTACATAATGATACAATCATATTTACATAAATATAAATTCATCAAGAAGACATAACAATTCTTAACATGTATGCCCCTAACAACAGAGTCAAACCATGTAAGGCAAAAACTGATAGAACTGCAAGGACAAACAGATGAATCCACTATTAGAGTTGGAGACTTCAACAACCCTCCCTCAAAAATGGACAGATCCAGCAGACAGAAAATCAGGAAGGACATAGCTGAACTCAGTAACACCTAAATAGAATTGACATCCATAGATTACTTCATCAACAACAGCAGAATACACATTTTTTTTCAAACTCACATGGAACATTCACCAAGACAGACTACAGTCTGGACCATAAAACAGACCTTAACAAATTTGAAAGAATAAAAATCATACAATGTCTGCTCTCAGATCACAATGGAACGAAACTAGAAAATAATTAACAGATAACTGGAAATTCCAAAATATGTGGAAATTAAACAACACACTTCTAAATAACACATGGGTCAAAGAACAAATCTCAAAAAAAATTTTAAATATTCTGAACTAAATGAAAATGAAAATACAACTCATCAAAATTTGTGGGAAACAGCAAAAGCAGTGCTTAAAGGGCAATTTATAGCGTTGAATGCACATATTAGAAAACAAAAAAAGCTCTGAACTCAATAATCTAACTTTCTACTTTAGGAAACTAGAAAAAGAAGAGCAAATTGAATCCAAAGTACACAGAATAAAGAAATAAGAATTAGAGCAGAAATCAATGAAACTGAAAATAGGAAATCAATAAAATCAACAAAACCAAAAGTTGGTTCTTTGAAAAGATCAAAAAAAATCAATAAACTTCTAGCCAGTCTAACTAAGAAAATAAAGAGAGGAGACACAGACTGTTAATATCAGAAATGAAAAAGGGGTCATCACTATAGATCCCACTGAAATTAAAAAGATAATTAAGGACTACTAGGAACAACTCTATGCCCACAAATTTGATAACCTAAATGAAATGCTCCAATTCTGTGAAATACACAATTTGCCAAACTCACACATGGAGAAATAGACAATATAAATAGGTCTATATGTATCAAAGAAATTAAGTAAATAATTAATGACCTTCCAAAATAGAAAGCACCAGGCCCAGATGTATTCTTTGGTGAATTCTACCAAACATTTAAGGAAAAAAATTGTACCAAATCTCTATCTACAATCTCTTTCAGAGAACAGAAACAGAGGAAATCCTTTCTAATTCATTCTATGAGGCCAGCATTAGCATTACCCTAATACCAAATCCAGACAAAGAGATTACAGGAAAAGGAAACTACCAATAGCTCTCTTGAACACAGATGCAAAAATCTTCAACAAAATATTACCAAAGTGAATCCAATAATGTAGAAAAAGAATTAGACATCATGACCAAATGGGAATTACCCCAGATATGCAAGGCTGTTTCAACATTTAAAAATCAATTAATGTAATCTATCACATCAATAGACTAAAAAGGAAAAAGTCACATGATCATATCAATAGATGCAGAAAAAGCATTTGACAAAATCCAACATTCACATTTATGATAAAAATTCTTGATAAACTAGAAATAGAGGGGACCTGTCTGAATGTGGTAAAGAATATATACAAAAAGCTACAGCTAATATCATCCTTAATGGTAAGAAACTCAGTTTTCCCACTAAAATCAGGTGAAAAGGCAAGAGTGTCTTATCTCACCACTCCTTTTCAGCACTGCACTGGAAGTCCTTGCTAATGCAATAGGTCAAAAAAAGGAAGTGAAAGGTATACAGGTTGGGAAGGTAGATATAAAATGACTGCTGTTTGCACATGACATGACTGTCTATGTAAAAAAAGTCTGAACGAACTGACAAGAAAACTCCTGGCACTAATAAATGATTATAGCAAGGTTGCAGGATACAAGGTTAATATAAAAAGCCAACTGCTTTCCTATCAACAATGAACAAGTGGCATTTGAAATTAAAAATACAACACCATTTACATTAGCACTCCAAAAAATGAAATACTGAGGTATAAATCTAACAAAATATGTATGTGATTTGAAGAAAACTATAAAACTCTGATGAATGAAATCAAAGAACTAAATAAATGGAGAGATATGCCATGTTCATGAATAGGAAGACAATATATATAAGACAATATATATATAGTTAAGATATCAATTCTTCCCAATTCAACCATTACTCTCCACCCCTCTTTCACAAAGACACAAATATTTAAAAATTATAATATAGATAAATAGACCAATGAATGGAATAGAAAACCTTAAAACAAATGCAATCCTATATGTAAACCTAACAAATTTGGAATTGCATATCTGTGGAGAAAGAACAGACTATTCAATAAATAATGCTGGGATAATTGATAGATCCCTACCTTATTCCATCTACAAAAATGAATTCTAGGTAAAGTTAAATATGAAAAAAAATAATTAAAAAACTTTAGAAGGTGCCATTATAACAGTGGGCAGCATGGCAGAGACTACTAGTTGCCTACAACTTGTTTGCACCAATATTTTATAAAGTTGAAGCTGTATATATCTAGAATATCCACTTGGAAGAAATTCTGGCAAAAGGATATCTGTTATAATACATTTTGAACAGTGAAAAGGCAGAAATAATTCAAGTAACCATCAACAGGGAAATGAATCAACTGTGGTTTAGTGGTACTATAAAATCCAGATATTAAAATGGACTAGATACACATCTAGATATGAATCTATATACGTAGCAAAAATATGAATAAAAAATCAAACTCAGAAACATTCCATATAGCATTTATTTAAAACTAAAACTACAAAAGTATGCTATTTATGGCTATAGGCATCTGTAGAAGTATAAAAATATCTACAAGAATATATCTCTGAGAAGAGTAGGATGAGGAAAGGGACTTTAGCTGTACCTACAGCTTTTTATATCTTTAAAAAAGACATATAAAACAAAATAAATACACATAAATAAAATTGACAAATAAAATTAGCTTAATGGGTGATTTGAGTATCTGCTCAATTATTTTGTCTGAAATAATTCATAATTTTAAAAGGTTGGATACTTTTTTAAATATAGCTACTGTACTGGATGATTTTTAAAGGTAACTCCCAGTTCTTATAGCACTGATCATAAACTGCCACGTACTATTGCTGTGGTGTCCATGTTTTCCCTCCCTAACCAATAAATCCCGAAGTGTGTTAGGTCCAGGGATTATGACCTTCACAACAACTAGCACAGTGTATAACATAAGAAGCTATTAAATAAGTATTTGGTAAACACTAAATAGACCTCTTGATAGAAATTTCTCCAACCATCTGTACCTGTACATAGTCAACTTGATATTATTCAATTATTAATCAAATTTCCAGTTTTTCTGATCTTATTCCTTCACAACCAAACCTACAGTTCCTTCTTTTTTTAATGGTTTTATCTAATTTCTCTTTTTTGTAGGTTTTCTGGTATCCTTCACTATTCCTCAGAACACTGACTTTACTTAGTCAACTTAAATTCATCTCCCTTTATAAAAATTCTTCCTATATATTTATGAAGCTCATTCCTGAATTTATGCCATTATCTTCTGAAGGACATCCAGATTGTTTTAAGACTCCTTTGACTCTTAGATTTTTTTCCAAAAGAGGTCTTCCTTTAATTCCTTTCCTTAAATATAATTTCTCTCATTTTGCTGGTTTCCATATTTCTTTAGGTACAAACAGAATTTGAGATCATTTCCTATAGTTTTCATCTATCTTTATAATCCAAAGTTATTGTTTTATAGAAGATGACAGCAGATTTTAGAAACGTTGGTATATAATTCTGGGAATTCAAACAACTAAATAAAATGGCCATGTGAAAAGGGGCTGTACACAAGACAGCATGATATAAAGGTTAAGAAAACAAACAAACAAAAAAACACTAGTCAAGTAAATTAAGAAATAGAATGTGTACAAGCAGAAAAGATTCTCACATGAGTGGTCTGACGAGATGTTGTGTGGAACCAAAACAAAGTCATCCGTGTCACAAGAAGAGTTCTTGCTACTAGTACTGGCAGAGTCTTTGGACACTTGTAGGTAGTTGGGAGGACCCAGTGGTGGGGAGGATAAGTTTTCTTCCTGAATATGCTGCATATCTGGAAGGGACTAAAATTAACAACATAAAATTAAAACTGGCCTAATAATAAAGTGCAAGTCAGAACAGCCATTAGACTAAAGAATTTTTTTTTCCATAAAAGTGGGCATAAAGTTCAATTCCATCTAAAATCTCAAAAAAATCTCTTTGGAAAATCTTTCCCTTAGAAAAGCACAGTTCCAAATGTCTTTGAATAAAGACTTCTTAAATGTTTTCCAAAAGTGACACTTAAAATAGTATCATACCACTTATCACATGTGCCTGTCTGCCTCTCCTGAAATTTTTGAGAAGGTGAGTTTTTATCATATTAACATCCCCAGTTTCAGCTCGAGGCCTGCCAAAGCAGATACTCAATAATTGTTCACTTAATGACTAAAACAAAATGTCCCAAAACTTTAATGACATCCTACACACACACACAGTTTTAAATTTCCAATGAAGAAAACATTATAAACAGCAAAGCAAGAAACTATATTATGTAAAAAACTAAATAAGTCAATAAAAATAACTGCATTTAGCCTAGAGATTTATTTACCCTCACAGAAAGAATGATTTTCAAAACTTACAGGTGTGGGTGTATTCCTTTGTTTTTCTTTTGTTAGGGGGAGGAGCTGGTTTGTGGAGATAGGACAGGAAGGGAAGGGAAGCATATAAATATATTTAAACAAATACTTAGGCATAAGTAGCCATTTATCTTTTGGCACTTGCCTAGTTCAAGGCCTCCAGTGACAACTCTAATTTAATGTCTTGATTATACAATGGTTTTCTAAAACAATGAACTGTGTTAAATCCCCATTACCCTGTTTAACTTTTGTTTCTATTGAAGACAAGAAAAAATACTACATAATGTTCTTTAAAACCAACTCTTAAATACCCAATTCATTGCTGGTGCTCCTCTGAATGTCACTGTGCAATTAAATCAGTTTCAAATCTCAATCACTTCTTTTTATGCATTTGTGCATATACATGACGTGAAATCTCCTGCTCTCTTTTTGAAGAGAACTTACATCTCAAAGTTATAAAGGGAAAGGAAGATGGAAGGACTAACTTTACTGAACACCACCTATGGGCTAGGCACAGTTAAGAACTTTCCATGTATTATCTAACTTTAGCCCCATTCTGAAATCCATTTCATTCTTAAATAAACAAAACTCAGAAGATTAGGAAATTTGCCCAAGATCACACAACTGAAAAGTAGTCGAGTTTAGATGTGATTCCCAGTATACACGTATACACAATTTCTTTCCAGTGGCTCAGGCAGAAACTTTCTGAATATCTTCCTCTGCTATTTATAAAATTATCTGCATCCACAACCATCTTGGTGCTACTCCTTGCATTCAAAGCTAATCTCTACTCCTGTGTTCTAATTCCATTAGCCTCCACCTCCAAGGACCTAGATCAACTCCCCTCTGCTCCTGACACTTTCATCTTCTCTCTTTAGTCTAGCTTTTTCTCCTCCAAACATAAACATATTTTTCTCACATTTCAAATCCCTGAAACCCTCTCAATTACGGTCTTCTCTCACTTCTTCACAGTGCTTCTTGAAATTATTTTCACTGCAGTGTAAGAAATTATCTTACACTGTATTTGTAAGGGATACAAATTCCTCACCTCCCATGTATCCCTGTGGATTGTGGTAGGTTACCACAATCCATTTTCTGCCTTCAACCCTCCAATAAAATTGCCTTTATTAAGCTTACCAATAACTCTCATTGCCAAGTCCTGTGGACACTTCCTCTATTCCTTAAGTTTCTTGAATTCTCTGCTGTACCTGCAGCACTGTGTACCATTCTTTTCTTGACACTCTACCCCTTTATTCAATGACCCTGCTCTCTCTCTTGCTTTTCCTCCTACTTCTTAGTCTCTTTTGTGGGTATCTGCTTCTCATTTGCCCCTTAAAGGACAGGAGTAGAGTATGGAATTCCCTGAGGTGCCACACTGGAACCTCTACTCCTCATACTTTTTATACTGATCCCAACGACCATATTCACCCTACCTTCAAGCATCTACCTATGCTTCCTCTCTCCCTCCTGCATCTCCTCACTCGTCCTGTCAGCACTGCATTCTGCTCTTCCCCAAAGCCTAGCTCCTGTTTTGCTCTCCTTTTCAATGCCATCTCATCCAGCAAAGAACTCCAACATGCTCTCTCCAGTCAAAGTAATTTCCAGCTCAATGTCCCTCCTGCTGGTCCACTCTTTCTCACCCCTTGGTCATTCTACCATCCCACAGGCTTCTTTATTCTTGCTCTCCCAAACCTCTTCCACAATCAAATCCTTCCCTGTTCTTTCTCTAGCACAAGCTTTGCTTTCTATATTATGTATCACATTGCATAAAATACATACTTCATAACAATACCTACAGTTTGTCAAGTACTCACTGTGGCTAGGCGCCTGGCACATATTACCACATTTTGCCCTTCAAGCAAAGGTTAACTAGACCAAAGCTACAGATGAGGAAGCCAGTGTCCAGCTCTGGAGCTGGCTTGCCCAATGTTACAGAGGGAGCAAGCAGCAGGACCAGCACTGAAGTTCTGCTGGCTCCAAATAAAGCCTATGGTCTTTCCATGTCAATACACTTCCTCTACATTTATCCCCAATCATTCCAAATCCAGTGTTTTGTATAGTATTCCAAACTAAAACAGGAAATATACAACGCTTGATTTTCCTCTTAGTTTTTTAAATTCACAGGGATATAATGTCTTATTAGCCCACCTGCTTTTTCTAATGTAGCTTGAGTCTGCAGTGTTGTGCACAAAGGTTTCTGGCTAGTTTTAAGACTCGTCTGCTTGTAATAGGCTTATTAGCATCTGCTTTGGCTATGGGCTATTAGATTTCCATGGAAAATAATAATAATAATAGCAGTTGCCACTTCCTGAGTATAAGTGCTTCTTGCGCATTTATACTTTTAAAACCCCACGAAGTAGGTAAATAAGTCACTTTATATATGAGAAACAGGCTAAGAGAGATTAAGTCACTTATCCTGGTTAACATAGCAAGTAAGGATTGTGGAAGCTCCCAAGCCCCGTTCATTTAAACCTCAGAGGGGCCTCAACCTGCTAATCATACAATCACCTCCTTTCATGGCTCCCCCACCCTTTTTCCAGAATTCAAGAAATTCATGTTGCCAGGATAATCTGGAAAATACAATAGCTGACACAAGAGCCCTTGGACCTTTAGCTTGTAGAGAAGCCTCAAGATCACAACCCTGCAACAGATTTGAGGGAAGAGTGAGTTTAGAAAAGTACAGTGGTGGGTAAAGTAAGACCCTAGAGGAGTAGAGTAGGAATAAGTAGTGCCAGAAGTAACCAGAAGTTCTCAGGATCAGGAAGAGGCACTGAGACTAGAGGGAGACAGCCATAGAGGAAATGGCTTGGGAACCTCAATGGCAGGAAGAAGTTCGAGCGGAATAACCGTACAGGGCCAGTAATCATGATTAAGGGAATCTAAAGTCAGTGGAATCTGACTCAAGGGTCCCTCTTCCACCATTGGAAATTCTATGTACAATAAATATCCACACTGTCTATGACATTCAGGTAAAATATGCATTGCCTATCCACCTGTAAGAGGTACTCTGTTTGCGAGTATCATCCTTACCAACCCCGACAGGGCATGAAAAGGTGAGAGTACCATACTCACTGTTCAGAGGAAAACAGCCCAAAGAGGTGACATTTCTTGCTGTAGCTTACACAGCTAAATAAGGGCAGAGGTCCAAACCTAGGTCCATCTGACCCAACAATGTTCTTCCCATAAGCCTCAGCTGCACTAGTAAACACTATACATAAAAAGAATATCCACAATGTATCTGCAGGCTCCGTTTGTGAACAGATGCGATAGCACTAACTCTGAAATCATTTTTAATAAAACCAGAACTTACTGGTGGAGAGGCAAAACGACAAGGTGGAGAGCTGCCACAGGAGCTTCCAGACACAGAGCCAGTATACGTGGGCACAGGGACTGGGCAGGCTGCGGGAAGAAACAAATGAAGAGACACACCACTTTGAGTTCAAGTACATGACTTGGCTAATACAAAAACCTGTTAAAACTACCACATCTTTGTTTGTGTTGATCCAAAATTCATATTCTCCTACTTATTACAGCTCCCATGGATGAAACTAAAAATGTAGCAATTGTTAGAACTATTTCAACTTGGGTTTGGAAGAAAGAACTGTTATTAATAAACACAACTACAGGTATTTAAGAAAAGCTCAATAAAATCTTAAGAAGCACAAAAAAAATTAATTTTGCAATACAAAATACTAATTTTTCGTTAAGCTTATATTCACTCTTTAGTAAAAATGCAAAAAGTGGGTACTCACATTTTTTTATTGGAACTTGCTCAAGAAAGGGATGGCTAAAAAATGTTTCTGTAATGAAAAATGAGAATGCAACCTTGAAACTGACATGGACTAGCAGACAGGTTAATCTACTAGGTCAATGTAGTCAACATAATGTCCTTGATATCATAAACAATTATTAACTAACTTCTTTATGTTGCTTCCATTTCTTTTAAATGTAAAAGGATATTATTTTTATTAATCATCCATAAAAACTGTCAAATTTTAAGTAACTCAATGAAAAATTTTAAATAATTGTGAATTTTCAAAACATCCATTATCAACACCACACATCCTGAGTTAACTGAAGTAGACATGCTCTCTGTGTGTACCATCCTCAGGCAGACAACCCCATGTTGTACTGTACTGTGACCAGGCCTTTGGTAAGCGTATTTTTGAACTATGGCTGTTCAGTGTGTTCTAAGAGGAAATCCAGGTAACTGATTTGTACAATAAATCCTATTCTTCTATCCCAGAAGAAGTATTCCTGCAGTTTGTTTCACATTTTTTTAAACCGTTAATTTAATTTCTTCACTATCCACCAAGAACAAAAGCTACACAATAAGTCTGCTAATTAAACAAGTAGGTGAGTACACAATAGTTCATTATTTTACTTTCTTTATTTTCCTATAGATGTAAATTATTTTATTATTTCTTTAAAACCCCACAAAGATCATCTCATTTATCATTAAGTCTCTGACTTGTATGATATTAAGTATCACAGAGTAGGCAAGAATAGCACAGCACCAACATGGAACTTATTTGGTAATACAAGATCAGGAATAAACTTAACTCAAATTTAATCTCAATTATCTTCCACTCTGAAGGATCCCATGAGTTTCACTGAAATTAATACCCAAAGCACCTCAAAGTAAATATCAATCACAATACGTGGTAAGGAGTGGAAATGTGGAGGGTTTTTAAGAGAAACCTGAGTTTTCTACCTTAGATATTTTTTAGAACAAAAATTAATATACATATATACATAATTCTAGTGTGACATGTAAGATTTTTTATGTTGACTACCAAAGACATAATAGGGATGAAATAGCAAAGATATAAATAAAGAAATTAGATTAACTGAATGCAAATACTGGGAAACCACCTTCCAAATCAACTGCTACGGCATAGAAGTATATAAATATTTAATATAATCTATAATTTTAAAACTACTACCCATGAGTTTGTTTTGCTGTTGACCCGTATTTTTCATGGTTATAAGGCAACTCTCAGTTTATTCTCTCCCTCTTAAAGATAAAAATATTTACCAACTACATGAACTGAAGTTTAATTCCAATTTTATAAAACTTTAAGAAAATATATATATAGACTATTTCATCTTTCCTTCTATACAGAAACTATTAGAGCTATCATCTACTGAGAACATTACTAGGACAATGAACTGATTGCTTCACATATCAATTCCTTATTTACTCCTCACAAGCTTTTTGCAAGGTATTATCTTCCTTTTATGGATAAGGAAATCATAGTACATAAAGGCCATGTATCTTCTTCAATGTCAAAAGCTCGTAAGTTAAGGGACTAGCATTCAAACCCCCATCTGTCTTATCCAGAAGCTTATGTGGATTTCCGTAATATATATTAATAGACCAAAATTCTGAAATAAATTTTTGCAAATTTCTATTATTACAACTATCACTACAGAAAAAAGTTAAACACTTTTTTTTCCTAAAAATTTGAAGACCAGGGTTAATTTGATAAGTATTTTCATTAAACATGTTTTATGGTTTTTCTGGTCTGACATTTTGAAGTCTTGCTGTTTTTACATAAGATTGGTAAGAACAAGCTAACAAACTATCCCCCAAAGAAAGCTGAGGCCCAAACAGTTTCAAGGATGAATGTTCTTTCAAAATCTTCAAGAACTGGATAATCCCTACAATATTAAACATTTTAAGCTCTTTCATTACAAATAAATTGGTGAAATAGTATTTGAAGAGAGATTATGATAAAGTACTTTGAGGGAAATTTTTAGCTTTAAATGCTTATATTATAAAAGTGGGCTCAAAATCAGTATGAGCTTCCACCTTAAGAATCTAAAATTCTAAGACAGAGGCCATGGCCTCCCAAAGGCACCCACATCCTGCTCTTGCAAAGCCTTGGTGAGAGCCAAGCTGCCACGGAGCACATGTTCATGAGTCACCATATAAGGAGATGCCCCTCCCTGGCTCCCTAAACCCCACTCTTTGAGGTTAGGGACTTTTCTACCAGGATTCTGGGGTGTTTCTCCTCCATTCCTTCTTCCCAGATCTTTCCCCCAAATAGTTCCCCAGCCTAGACCTCTCCTCTGATATCCAAGTGCCTTTTGACATCTAGTACACTTAGATGTCAAATGGCCATCTTAAATTTAACATGTCCAACCTAAACTCCTAATCTTGCCTTCACAGCCTGCTCTGTCTTCATGGTCTGTCCCATCTCTGTAACTGACAACTCTTTATCTTTTTAGTTGCTCAGGCCAAAAATCTTGGAGTCATCTTTGGGTCTTCTCTTCTCTCACACCCCACATCCAATTAATCCATAAATGCCGTTGCCTCTACCTCTAAAAAGATCCAGAAGTGAGTAACTTCTCACCATGTCCATTGCTGTTACCCCAGTCTAAGCTACTTCATCACTCACCAAGGTAACTGCGATCGTCTCCTGATTAGTCTCCCAGCTTCATCCCACTGCCTTCCTGGCCCTCACCACAGTCTGTTCTCAACAAGCAACCAGGCTGATGCTTTTTAAAACATTAGTCATATATACTATTCCTCTGCTCAAAATGCTCCAATCGATCTCCATCACACTTGGAGCAGAAGCCCAAGTCTTTAACTGTTTACATGGTATGCTCCCAGCTCTGGGCATTTGTACTGACTATTCACTCTGCCAGGAAAGCTCTTCCCATTGATATCCACGTGGTTCACCATCTAACATCTGTCAACCAAGTCTTTGTTCAAATGTTACTTTCTCAGAAAGGTCTTCACTGACTACCTTATTTAAAATTTCAATTCCTACCCACTCCCATTTCTCTTCCTTCTTTATATTTTTCCCCACAGTACTTATTACCTTTGAATATAGCATATAATTAGAGTTTATAATTTGTTTGTGTCTCTCCCCCACTAGAATATATACATCATGAGGGCAGGGATTTTGTTTATTACTCTTGTATTATTCTATCCCTCATACCTAGAACACAGCAAGCACTCAATAAATATTTACAAAATAAGTGAAAGAAAAAACAGAAAAAAAGTGAAATTGACTTTCATTTTCTTATGAAACCTCTATATTATCTTTTTTTAAAAAATATATTTTCAGAATACACAGAAATCGAATTAGAAAGCATGCAAAATTTGAAACTTACTTACCAAAGTCCATTCTATCTTTTTGGTTTCTTTGAAGCAAACCCAAAAGGAGATTAGCCAAATAAGGTGATGTTTCTCTGGGGATGCTAAAGGAAAGGAAAAGAAAAACAACCAAAGTGGTGAGTTTATATATATTAACTACACGTTTCTAGGACTCCATCCAAACAAAATGCACAAATGTGTATCCTTTCTCTCTGTCTCTCTCTCTGTCTCTGTCTGTCTGTCTCTGTCTCTCTCTCTCTCTCTTTCTCTCTCTCTTCCTGCCCCTTCCTTCCTTCCCTCCATTAAAGCCTGTTTGCAGTAAGCAAAAGATGAAAACAAGAATCTGATTAAACAAAATATGATATCTAACTATGAGACTCTACATAGCCATTTAAAAGAATGCAGTAGTTGCTGAACAATGTCTATGCTATACCGCATAGTAAAAAAAAGCTGCAGAACAATTTGCAAAGTATGATGCAATTTGTATTGAACCATATGTGTGTTTATAAATATATACACAAATAAGACTCAAATGTGTAAAAAGAACTTGCACAAAAAAGATTTCGAAAAGATACACAACAAACTCTTATTATCCCTAGAAAAAGGGAAAGGCCTAGGGAGAACTTACTTTCTATTTTATGCATATCTATTCTGTTTGCATCTCCTTCTCCTCAAAGAACACATATAACTTCCATAGTTGTTTTCTTTTAAATACATTTAACATTTTAAACAAGAAAGAAAATGACACAGTACTACACAGGCATTTATGATGTGCTATTAATTTTCTAATTTCCTGTTATAACAAAGGTTACATTACTGTCCATTGAAAAAATATTCAATAACGGAAATACATACAACACAAAGAGTTCAAATAAACAACTTTGTATTCACAAATAATAAAACCCAGTGTAATCAAGACACATACCTAGGCATTAAGCTCCTGTTTTTTTCATAAAACATCCTTAGGTCTTGAGGACTATTGGCCTGTTTAAAAAACAAAACAAACAAAAAAGGTTTAATTTCCTAAACAAAAGAAAATTCCAAATCATGTGATCAACACTCGTATTCTTGCTATTGAACATAGATTCTGAACTTGAAAGCCATGGATTGCTGAAGGAGCCATAGATAGGCACCAGGAACTTATAGAACCTCTGAAATTACATGCAAATTCTGCATATCTGGGTATAATATAGCTTTTCTGAGTTCAGACTCTCAGAGATGATGGAATTTAGAAAAGGTTAAGAAACCATTATTCATGGCTTACTCAATAAGTACATTTTTATAATGTCAAATCAGGGTATATTTTACCTGGGACTTTCAAGAGAGTCAAGGAAGAGAACTAAGTACACTGCTACTTTTCAGTCTCTCCATAGCAACAAGTAGTACCCTCATAATACTAAGAGCTGCTGAATTAGGGAAGCTACCTCTATATACAAACTAGATTGGGAAATTAAGTGTTTAACCTGGCTGTGTCATTGATTTTTTAATAACATCTTAGGCAAATAATTTCACTTTGTTCCAGTATTCAGATTCAAAATACCTCTTTGTAATAACTGGGTTAACATGAACTCAAGAGGAATCATCAGGATTATATTCCAGAAGGCCTCTTTTTAACAGGATATTAGGGGAAAGGAGGAAAGGGAGGCAGACCCAAAATAATTTCCATAAACCCTAACAATTAACTTTCTCTTACCCAGAAGTGACAGGAATAGACAGCTGGAGATACAGCTTCCTGTGATCTTTCCAGACCAGCCCTAGCCCCTACTTAGATTGCAGGACAGGAAAACAAGGCTAAGCAGGAAGAGCTGACATCACAGTTCACACCCATTCCCCACCAGGATGTTAGCCCTGACCCTTGCTAGTTTTCACTACCCTGGAAAACATCTAAAGGCTTCATGCTCAGTCCAACCACAAAGGAAAAGCAGAAAAGGAAAAGCAAAAGATGTTCTGGCTCACTACAGAATATTTTGCCTGTAGCAAAATCAAAATAAGTCACAAAGGAACCAAAAACACTGCTTTCAAAGTAGTCCCCATTTTATAAGTCAAAGGCAACTACGAAATAAGAAGATCCCAAAACTGAGCATGTAAGAAAAAAGTCAGGCTACCTGAAAAGGTGGTTTTCCTACTAGGCATTGATATATCACTGTTCCTATGCTCCACAAGTCTGCCTTAGCATCATAATGTTGAGACATAATAACCTCAGGAGCCTGGGGATAAAAAAATTCAAGAGACATGTTCATGTTATTTATATAACTAATATGCATATATTAACTGGAAAAGGTCACATTATAAGAAAACTACTAATATAAAAACAATACAATGTGATTATTTCCCTAACCAAACGATATTTTAATGAATACAGAACCACATTCTTACATTGACACTTACCGGTAAGTCTCAAAAACAATGTTTCATGAAAAGAAGTTGTAAAAATAAACATTTCCACATATCATTATGGACACAAAATACAGTAAGAGTATGAAAATAATAAAGAAATATATACACCAATTACAGGATAGAGGTTACTTCTGGGGTATGAGAGTAAAAGAGTGAGAAATGGGAAAAGGGAAAAGTACAAAAGGAATTTGGACTGTCTCTGAAATATTTTCTTTCTTTCTAAAAAAGGATCAAGGCAAACATGGCAAAATGTTAACTTTGTTAAATATGGATGGTAGGTACACAAGTGTTTGCTATGTTATTGATTTTTTTCTGTCATTTGAAAGCTTTTAAAATAGAAAAACTGTAACAAAAGACTAATAAAAACTGTCTTAAAAGCAAAGGCATTTCTCTGCTGCTTTGTTATAGCTATTTTTCCACCTGATTACTGTTTTTTAAAAATACCATCAATTAGGACAAACATTATACAGAAATGTCAAATATACTTAAAGATAGTGAAATTTTCCAGGCATAACATTTTTATTGTCCTTTGTAAATTTCTTACTGAGTCAATTTCCTTTAAAAATCTGCCCAAGCATTATCTCTATCTTTAAGACTGTTAGTTCAAGGCTGAACTAATTTCATACTCAAGAGTACAAAATAATTTTTAAATTATATTACATTATAAAATGTATCATATAAGCAGTAAAATTATGATCAAGAAAGTAAATGTAATGCAAAATTTTTTTGAACTTTGATTACCAGTTTCCTTGATCTCAAAGTTGATTTTAGATTAGAAGAAATCCTAATTAAACATAAACCCATTTTAAACTTTGAATTGAAACAGGTACGTTTATTTACTTTACAGGATTCTGAAGTTCCAGAATTAAGGTTATTTCCAGGCTTAATACTTACTTCACATTAGTTCAGAAGTTTCATAGCCTTACCCTATCAGACATGACAATATCCATATGAAAGGATAAAAAGGAAAGCTAAGATTTTTCAGCATTAAGTGTGACACTGATGAAAAAAACTTCTAAGATACAGGGATCTTGTCGAGACAGACAACATGCAAAAGATGAATATGTCCTATAACTAAAGAGGTGCCCCAAAAAGGAGTTTTGTTTTTTAAGTATTTCTAATATTACACATCAAGTATAGCACAACCATACTTCATCAATTTTCATTTTCAATTACTCTAGTAGATTTCTACCATAACTAATTAAAAAACAAAACCAATTGGCAAAGATTACTGACTTTTACAGTCCATTATGCTAAAGCAAAATATGTCGGCTTTATAGCATTATCAGGAATATAATTAATGTTAGTACTAAAAATAACAATTTGGACTATATAACATCCTGCTTGGAAACACACATTATACTTAAATTCCAACGTCCTGCTTAGAAACACACATTATACTTAAATTCCAATGCTTATGGATCAGTGCTGTAAATCAGGACACAAACACTCACCATGTACATTGGGGACCCACACAGTGTTGCAGCCATCATGTTACTATGTAGGTAACGAGCAAAACCAAAATCCGCTATTTCACAAAATAAAAAGGAGAAAAACAAATGATACCTTTGCTCACACTTAACATATAGATCATATGATTCTTCAACACACAAGAGGGCACAAAAGAACTGTGAGAAATTAACAACCACTGAGTAAGACTGTTTACCAAAGAAAAAAGCAGCTACCTCAATTTTGACAAGCTAAGCAATAGTAGTAATCATCAATTGTACAAGTCATTATTCTGCCAGTTTGGTAATCAAGGAGGGAGTTTCACCAAACTTTGCAGGAGAAAATGCTAATGATAATAAATACTTCATTATTATAGCCCTCATTAACTATCAAGACCAGGTTTAAAATTGGAACTGTTTTGGTCCTTTGTCAGATACCAGATGTAACCTATATAATATCAGAAATTTCTTAAAATACTGCTAAAAAATTATTTTTTAACCAAAAAAAAGTTTTAAAAAAAATCTAATATCACAAACTGCTTCAAATAATTTTGAGATATAAGAGTGCCAAAAAGAACTGCCAAACAAGGCTGAACTAAATGATCTCTTAGATTTCTTATGTTAAAATCCCATGGGTTGTAAAGTATCAGGGTTATTACTTTGCTGCCAATAACCGTAACACCACGTTTCCCCGAAAATAAGATCTAGCCAGACAATCAGCTCTAATGCATCTTTTGGAGCAAAAATTAATATAAGAGTTGGTCTTATTTTACTATAAGACTGGGTCTTTATAATATAATATATAATATAATATAAATAATACAATACCGGGTCTTATATTAATTTTTGCTCCAAAAGACACATTAGAGCTGATTGTCCGGCGAGGTCTTATTTTTGGGGAAATGGTATATGGTCTTCCTTCTGATGAGGAGAAGCAGGATTTCTGGCTGGGATTTATATTTAGAGTTCCTAACGTAGGCCCTTTGGCCCAATCTGAAATTTAGCATATGATGCCAATAATGTAACGGGTTTACATACCTCAATAACCTGACTGAACTCAATAAAATTTCAAAAGTGCATCAAGAAAATCCATCATTCTAACAAAGCTGAACTAAAATCTAAAAATACTGAGGCTTAAAAAAGTTATTTGCCTGAAACAATACATGGCATTTACCTATTTTGATGCGAATACCACTGACACTGGACTTTCTGCGATTGGCATAAGACAACAAGATGTTCTGTGGCTTGAGATCCCTGTGGATTATTCCTTTGCTGTGCAGAATTCGCATGGCAGCTGCAATCTGATGCAGAAACACTCTGATAGTATCTTCACTGAGAGTTCCTTTAGCTGGCAGAAAAGGATTCACATAAATATTTAAGCACACAAAATCAAATACCATCTGCACATGCCATCAATAGAACTGAATAGTTAAGAACATGGAAGGAACTGGGATTCACTTTTTTTTTTTAACTTTAATAATTTAAGTCTGAAGAGATACCAGGTATCTCAAAAATTTTAATCAATCTGTTATAAAGAAAAATGATTTACATTTATGCGCATCTTTTCACTGGTGTTCATTTTTGTTTTTCCTTTCTCATTTTTACTGTAGATGCCAACATTATTCTGAATACGATAGGTGCTCAGCAAATGTGACTCTCTTCTACAAGCCAAAAAATAAGTTCCCCTTCACATCAGTCAAATATCTGAGATAAATGTCCATAGTTAACTTCATAAGAGCACAAATGAGAAATCCTCGAAGGGCCTTAGACATGACTGCCACTTAGACCTGTCAGGGACCGGTGTTTCCACACTGGCCTCCTTTAATCTCCCCCACTCCCCAACACCCCTGTCCCACCATAGTATGTTTCATAACTAAAGGCACCTTTAAGAAGAAATCTTTTTTTTTTAATTTAAACTGTGTTTTTCCAGGATCCATCAGCTCTAAGTCAAGTAGTTGTTTCAATCTAGTTGTGGAGGGCGCAGCTCACAGTGGCCCATGTGGGGATCAAACCGGCAACCTTGTAGTTAAGAGCACCGCGCTCTAACCAACTGAGCTAACCAGCCGCCCAAGAAGAAATCTTTTAACCTGTTTTCCCTACTATAAAGAGGAAGTAGGAACATTATTTTTGAGGACAGTTATTATTCAGTAAATACTACAGTGTTTCTATATGTATGCTGGAGCATGTCATGGTTAACAGCTTGGTTTGGAGTTAAGGTGCCTTTGTTCAAATTCCAGCTCCTCCACCTACTTACTGTGTGACCCTGGAAGGTGATCCCTCTGTGCCCACTCCTCATCTATAAAAAGCTGAAAATAGGCTAACCACATGGGGTTGCTGTGACAACCAAACAAGATAGCACATTTAACAATGAAGACTTTAGAAAAAGGCCTGGCACATAATAAGTACTCAAATGCAGTCAGTACACAAATACAAACTTTTTATTACAAGTACAAAAGTCACAAGTGTAATTCCTTCAAACTACATAAGGGACTTAATACCCCTGACCCTATCTATGTCCTTTGTGCACAAATTTCTGCCTATACAACTCTAGAATATGTTCTCTATAACCTTTTCATATGCAATTAAGATTAAGAAAGATAAAAACAACATTAACACTTGGAACAAGTAAAATATTATGGTTTTAAAATCATTAAATGACATGTTAAATGATACTTTATGTCTTCAACATCATCAAATAAATCCCTACGGCTTAAAAATTATCACTTTTTTCTGTGGGGGCTGTTCTTAACCTATCCCCATTTTTTAATTCTTTGGGGTTCTGTTCCTGATGCTCACTGTAAAATAAATAAATAAATAAATAATAAATAAATAAAAAATCCATGAAAATTTCACATAATCCCATCCCTTGGAGATGAGCACTGTTTAAATCTGGATCTGCTTCTCTGCTGATGGCAACACAAATTACTGCATATTAGTGGGTGGGTCAAAGCAACACTAGAGCTTTATTTTTGTAATGTTTTACTTAAATTGCATTGCAATAATTAAAATGGATAGTATGTTTTTTTCCACTTCATTCATTTACATTTTCATTCTAGGAGTTAGAAAATGTTTTTTTTGCTACTTTTAAATGACTGCAGTCCTTAGAACTTGTATCTTTGCCGTATGACACACTATTGAAATTTGATTGAGTCCAAATTCTAACACTGTTTCCCCAGGGAAATAATTAGTGATCTACTTTAGTTTAGGCTGTTTCTGGGTGCAGACTGCAGTAAAAATTCATATATTTCTAGGAACATGGGATGTGTACTTCTCAACACAGTCCCATAAACTGAAACTCCCATGTTAAAAACTTAATACAAGCATCCCTCAGTATCCGTGGGGAATTAGTTCCAGGACCCCTGTAGATACCAAAATCTGAGGTTGCTCAAGTCCCTTATATAAAATGGTGTGGAACAATGTCCAATCAGTCCTCCACATCTGTGAATTCCCAACCTTGGACTGAAACTACTGTTTTCGATCCACAGTTGGTTGAATCTGCATACATGAAACCAGGATTATACAGAGGGCCAACTGTGTATGTATTGAAGAAATTCCTCATATAAGTGGACCTATGTAGTCAAACTCATGTTGTTCAAGGGTCAACTGTATTCTAAAGGTACTTCCTTCCAACATCAAAATGCTTTCAAATAAATGAGTTCTTGAGCAAGTTGGCTTATAGAAAGGCCAGCTGTAGCAGTCACACTTTATGTATTCTGCTGAAAATAATGTTAAAGTACAACTTACTAATTAATTTAGAATGTTTTATTTTAAATTTCCAATTTGTTTTCTGTATTTTGAAAACGTGAAAGGCACTTTAGTTACCAAAGCAAATAGAAGGACTAAATAATTGTGTTATGATATAATGGCCTTAGACCTTCCAGACTTTTTAGACATTCCAAATCTTCTAGACCAGTACTCTCCAACAGAAATATAGTGTGAGACACACATGTTAACTTTAAACTTTCTAGTAACCGCATTTTAAAAAGTGGGAAAAAAAAACAGGTGAAATAGTATATATTTAAGCTAATACATCTAAAATGCTATTTCAACTTGTAATCAATATAAAAAATTTAATGAGATATAATCATTCTTTTCTTCCTAGAAGTGTCCAAAATCCAATGTGTATTTTACATTATAGTACATCTCAATTCAGACTAGCTACATTTTGAAAACTCAATAGCCCCATATGGTCAGTGGCTACCATATCGGACGGCACAGCTCTAGACAATTCCTTGAGAACCCAATTTATTTTATGTAGCTTTTCTAGTGTTTTCAAACTACAAGGGCTGAGGCTGACCAGGTCAGGTATTTTCAACATAACTTCTTTGCAGTTACATTTGCCGCAAGAATTTTTGCCGCATTACTAATCAGCTGCAAGTCAATTTTGCCATAAAAAAGATTTTAAAAACTGGTTGACAGTTTGGGGATTTTTTGTTATTGTTGTTTGATTTCATTGCTCCATTGATGAAGTTTTCGCAGTTCCTCCCATTTTTATATTATATGCACATCTTAGCTACTAAGCCCTCGTAATGATCTATACAGCGACAAGGAGATGTGATGGCAGTCTTAAAATAGTTAGTGTTTCTTTCAGATGATGATTTGCCCCAAGAGTTGTTTTTTTATTCTGAAACACACTACATTGGGAGGAGATAGAGAAGCCAAGGGCCCTTTTTTAGGGCAGAGAGTTAGCTGAACACGTTTCTCATAGAATGAAGACAAGTGCTTAGTTAAGATCCACAAAATAAAATCAGTTATTTGCACAGTACTGCCATGAATCTCCACACATTTTAAATGTATTCAAATATTTTGTATTTTGCAATAGTGTTTTTAATTTTGTTATGCATTTTTTCATGTTTGATTATATCCTTTTTAATGTCCTTCTTTTATTTGTTATGATTGTATCTTTTTCCTGGCAAAATCACCTTACCGCCAATTAGCTATTCAGCAAAAACAGCAGCAAAGATGCTCATAGCGAAAGCAAGTAGAACTGTAGCAGACAGGGACCAGGGAGAAGTTAAATAACTTGACCAAAATCACAAAGCAATTAAGTGATGTAAGCCAGCTGGCCTGTTTGACTCCAATGTTCAAGTAAGCTCTTCCCTCTTCTTTCTCCTAACACTATTGCTCTGGAATATCAAATACAGAGTTCAACATCAGAGACACACCGCTGTCAAAACTAACTGAAATCTGCTACACCAGTAGTAGTACCTATGAGCAAATAGGTGCTTCATTTCTGTTAATGAAGAAAACTGATATTCTAATGAGGGCTCTAAACTGATAAGGTGCCACTCATTCTGACCCCACAAAAAATGCTTTATCTGGATCACAAAGATTGCCAAGGAACTCACGATTGAGTCTGATGAGAAGGTGGAAGCAAGGAGTCTTTTAGCTTCAACTCCTTTCCACCAGTAGTGAATTAAAAGTTCCTGTCTCACTACAATCTATCTACTAGTAAATTACATTTTGAAAATTTTTTTTTCCAAATTGACTTTAAAAAAAAAAAAAAAAAAAAAAAGAATCTCAGTTGGGAAAAAAACAAAAACACACATGGACTAAACTACCAAATTCAGGATAATGGTTGTCTCTAAAGAGGAAGGACAGGAATGGGACTATGGACTGACTTACAGGGAGCTGTATTTATAATGTTTTTTATTGGGGGGAAGTAATAACTGTTGTTTATATTATTCTCCACATAGCTTTTGAATGTAATATTTTATATTTTAAAGATTTTTTAAAATCTCATTTTAAATTGTACTCCCTGATTACTAGGTGAAATTGAACATTTTAAGTATGCTGTTTCTCTTTCATAAACTGTCCATACCCTTTGTGGGTGTATCTATCAATGTGTTTTTACCATCAATTGCCACAATCTATATATATATAGGTTGAGTTATGAATTTTTACTCCCTTTTTGCATATTCCCCTTGCATCTTTAAGGACTGAACAAGGAGAAGCTGGCCTCACCTAACATCATTTAAAAAAAACTTTTGAGGGACACAATTTGACCTCAATATTTATTATCCTACATGTATATATCTTAAAGAATTTCAAGCACCACCTAGTACTAAAATCTTATCTCTGTGCCATGAAATAATTTCAATATTACCTTTAATCCCTTCTAACATATTTTTTAAATTAACAAACATTCATATTAATCAACACATTCTTCGATACATTCTTCCATTACAATTTTTTAAAATTTTGATAAGTTTATTTGAGCCAAACTGACGACATATGCTGGGGAGCAATATCTAAAATACTCCCTCATCACAATTTTTTTTTTTAAAGAAATGAAAGGGACTAAAGGTTCACTGATGGCAACCCAGTACAGTTTTTTGAAGAAGAGAAATTCTATTTGATTATTTCTCTCTTGGGAAGAGGAACAATCTGTCTGTTAGAGAGAAACACATATAATGTAAGTACTAAAACACAAGTTTAAGAACAAAACCACAACAAACAAGTGAGTCAGAAAAGTAACCATAATTAAACAAGTACATAAATATTTATTAAATGTTTCTATATAAGTGCAGAAAACAGGGGTAGCATATTTCAGAAGTAATGCTCAGAATTAAACAGATTACAGTACTGTATTTATTGAATATTAACACAAAAAAATTACCTTGCAAATAATCTGCCAAGTCTCCACCATTGCAATACTGACATATAAAATAAAAAAATAATTAAAATAAGGACACCAAGATTAATTCAATCCATTATCAGTTAATTTTAATTAAAAATCCATTTGTATATAATATAAATCTATTCTGAAAAACAAAAGAACTATAGAATCAAAACATTTTAATTTTATATTCTTTATAAAGTAGAATCTAAATCAGAGTCAAATTTATTAATAAAAAATTTCAAATAACTACCTACTCTTAATTTTAAAGTACATATTAATCAAAAGGAATTTGAAATAAAAGGAATCTTGTATACTACCTACCTCCATCACCAGAAAGACAGAGTTGGGTAATTCCTGAAAAGTAAACGTATTAAAAATATCATTTTAGATTAGAGAAAAAATAAGCACAAATTTTAAAAATGTTAATAAAAATATTTGTTCATTATTAAATAAATTTTTAAAAATCACAAAATCCATTAGCAAGTGACAATTCAAATCCCCAACACAATGATTAAAGCATCTCAGCTTCAAAGCTAAATCAAGTTTGATGACACTAATGTAGTCATCAAGATTAATTCCGTTCATGGAAAGAACTAAAGAAAGACTCATCTTTTGGTTCCGGTTATGGTAAATTTACTACTTGTGAAAAAAAAGGAGATTCCGGGAAGCACTTCTAGTTAGGAAATTTATAATTTGGAGCAATGACTTGATAATCCTCCCTAGCAACACTAAATGCACACTTTAATTTCTGGAATGATTCAGGACGCTTAGTTTTTTATTCTAGTTTTTATGTTTATTTGGAGGCAATCACATTATCTGGGAATTACTGGCAATTCCCTGGAAGACAGTTCATCACATCTTGGTAACAGACTGATTTTATGGAACTGATTTGAGAAATTTTACCAAGTTTCTCAAATTCATGTAGTTCCAGGTCTGTTGCTTGTGTAAGCAATTTTCAAAAACTGATTAGCTGATTCTTCAATAACAATTTTTATAACATTAAATTTTAAATTGGGCTTCCATACAGCTTAACTTGAGCCAGTGCTCAAATGTGGTTCAAGAGATAGCCCTTCCAAGTAGCACTGGCTTCACCAAGATCCTAAATTCAAGAATAAGATATTCTAAGGGAAAACAAAAGGAGTAGTAGGGCAGAAATGGGGCAGGTCTAGGGTAGTATTCCTCAGAATGAGGTTTAAGGCCAATACCAGTCAGTGAATTATTTAGTAATGGCTCAGAATGAAAATTATAGAAATTAAAAGTGAGAACTTTTTTTTTAATTGGAGAATGTATTGGGGAACAGTGTGTTTTTCCAGGATGTCAAGTCACTGTTTTTCAATCTAGTTGTGGGGGACACAGCTCAGCTCCAAGTCAAGTGGTTGTTTTCAATCTAGTTGTGGAAGGCACAGCTCACTGGCCTATGTGGGACTCCAACCAGCAACCTTGGTGTTATAAGCACCTCACTCTAATCACTGAGCCAACCAGCCGCCCCCTGGCGGCCCAGCTCCAAGCTCAAACCGTTGTCTCTCACTGGCCCATGTGGGAATCGAACCGGCAATCTTGGTGTTAGAGCACCTCGCTTTAACCACTTAGCCAATTGTTTGCCCACCACGGCTCAGCTCCAGGCCCAAGCCATTGTTTTCAATCTAGTTGTGGAGGGCGCAGTTCACTGGCCCACGTGGGAATCGGAAAAGCAACCTTGTTGTTAAGAGTTCGCGCTCTAACCAACTGAGCCATCCAGCTGCCCAAAAGTAAGAACTTTTAAAGAAAACTCTGGACATCTGTTTGTAGGTCCTTTTTATTTCATTTTCATCATAATTCATTTTTATGGGTTTTATAAAAGTATCAGTTCATACAGGTGAGAAATAGAAACTGGTGCCTCACAACAGCTAGTTTAGAGCACTTCTGTGCAATGAAGAGCAATACAACAGGCTGCCACTGAGTGGTTTCACCATGTTCACCAAGAGTCTGGATAACACAAGTCAAGACCTGAATTAAATTATGTCCCGCAAGAAACTCAGTGACAAGATGATTTACCTCACTTATTTCTCCAGAGGACTAGATAAAAAATTAAAATACACCATGCCCAATTTTTTGACCCCTACCTCCCAAAGGTATATGGAGGTTCCGAAGAATGGCGATGCCTTCAGTTCTCTGCTAAGGAACAAGGAGTCACTGTCCTGCCCAAGCAGGTTCACAGCATTGAGAGAGCCTGGCTTCCCTAGCAGTAGCATGCCCATGATAAATCAGAAAGAGGTAGAGAATAGTCAGCTCCCAGCAGGCTAAGAGAGCAAGTCTGTAAGAAATAAATACTGATTTCATTTTATCATAAATAAAAACAAAAATATATTTCTAAAGGTTAAGTCACCTCCATTGTGCACTAGTCTTAATCCAAAACCTGACTGAATCCAGACCAAACTATTCTATCACCCCTAAAAATACTGAGATATCATTAAATATGATACCTTTCAACAAAAATTTTCTTCTTTGCAAGTTTAAGTACAAAAGTATTATTTCAAATCAGTATTATTTAATCATGTAATAGCACCATATCCTAACTACTGAAGAGAAAAGAGAGAGAGGAATTCCTAAGGGGAGGCTAAACAGCCATAAAGAACTGTTCACTCAACATGAAGAAGTCAAATTCCTCTTTTAGTATCCACAATCTGGGGATATGCATAACTAATTAGCTTCCTCCATTCATTCATTCATTCATTCATTCATTCGACAAATAAAATGGAAAGAGAAAAAGTGTCCATTTTTTAATGAAACAAATCAAGTTATCTAAAAACAAATTAAAACTCAAATGGTAATGGAGACCAGGGAAGAACTTGGAAGAGATACTTGTCAGGTCAGAAAGGCTGTGAAGTGAGGCCAATATAACCTGTGTGTCAGACCACTGATTTTTCCAAAGGTGAATACATATTTATCCTTCTTTCCTAGTATCAAGAAATCCACATCCTCAACTACCCCGCAACACTTCATCAACAAAATTAAACATAATGAATGTCATTTTATCATTTCCCTACTGAAACTCCTTAATAACAAACTTAAAAACCAAATCTCCAAAAAGAAAAAAGGATATTATTATGAACGAATTTATACCAGTATTCCAAAATTTAGATGAAATGAACAAATTGAAAAACAATTTGAGGAAAAACACACTTACTAAAACTGACAAGAAACAGAAAAATTTGAAAAGGCCCATACCCATTAAAGAAATTGAATTATAATTTAAAACTTTACCACAAAGAAATTCTCAAGTTGCTGTGTAATCCCAATCAAAATCTAAAAAGGTTTTGTGCGTGTGTGGAAATTGACACGCTAATTCTAAAATTTATGTGGAAATGCAAAAGGCCAAGAATAACTAAATATAATCTAGAAAAAGAAAAAGAAAACTTGGAAGATTTATACTAGTACATAGAAAGAATTACTATACAACTATAGTAAAAAAAAAAAAAAAAAGTGAGGTAAAGTCTAAGGGGACAGAAAGAAATCTAGAAATAGGCCCATGTACATGGCCCATGTATATGTGGTCACTAAACAGACACTACAGTACAAAAGGGAAAAGAATGTCTGTTCAGTAAATGGATCAACTGGTTACCCACTTGTAAAAGTAAATGAATCTTGACTCCTACCCTCATGCCACATAAAAAAAAAATCATCTCTGGGTAGATTATAGAACGAAATGTGAAAGAAAAAACAATAAGGACTCAGGCAGAAAAAAACAGCATTTTCATGATCCTGGTGTAGGCAAAGTTTTCTTAAGTATGACACAAAGGTACTAAACATAAAAGAAACAATAAAATGGACATTAAAATTAAGAATTTCTGTTCATCAAAATAAACCATTAAGACAGTAAAAGACTAGTCACAGTGTAGATAAGTCATTTACAAATATCTGGCAAAGGACTCATAGTCACAATACATAAAGAACTCAAACAAGTAAAAGACAACCCAATAGAAAAACAGGCAAGAGACTTACATAGGAATTTCAAAAAGATGATATTTAAATGACAAAGTTATAAAAGGTGTTCAAATCAGTGGTCATCAGGAAAAAACACTAATTAAAACCATAGTAAGATAACTCACCAAAATGGCTAAAACTGTCAAGTGTTGGCGAGGATGTGGAACAACTAGAGCTATCCAACACTTGGCGGGGGTGTAAACCAATATAATGGCAGCATATACTAGAGGTGGGCCTGCACATCCACGTACACTATGATCCAGAAATTCCTCTCCTAGTGATTGTCCCTGTTGAGATCCATTTCAATAAAGACAAATGGTGAGAGGGGGAGAACTGAAAAAGAAACCATAGCAACAAGTCATTTTTATTGCTTCTACCTAGCCTCTTTTTTTTTTTTTTTTTTAATTTATTGGGGTGACAATTGTTAGTAGAATTACATAGATTTCAGTTGTGCAATTCTGTATCACATCATCCAAAAATCACACTGTGTGTTCACCACCCAGAGTCAGCTCCCCTTCCATCACCGTACATTTGATCCCCCTCACCCTCATCCCCCACCCCCCAACCCCCTTACGCTCTGGTAACCACCAAATTACGTTCCCCAGATTAATTTTCAAACCCCGTGGCCATCCTGTGGTCACCGACTGCCCTCCAATCCCCTCACCCTCCCCCCCACCCCCCACTCCCCCCGCCCATCTAGCAACCCTCAGTTTTTCCTCATTGTCTCCCAAACAGTTTCTGATTAGTTCATTCACTTATTATTTTCTTTAGAATCCGCAAATAAGTGAGATCATATGGAACTTATCTTTCTCTGTCTGACTTATTTCACTTAACTACCTAGCCTCTTAACTCAACGAGGCACTGGGGTCAGGGGAAAACAACAGTGGTTTTTCTAGAAAAATGAAAATGAGATATAAAAAGAGGTATGAAAAGAAGGCATCTCTTTGCCACATTATATACTGTTAGACCACTTGAACTGTTTTCCCACTGAGGGCCTATTATAGTTTTGTAATTTAAAAAATAATAAAGATAAAGTGAATCTAAAAAGTCAGACAGCTTGAGTAGATGGTTCTCTCCAGCAGAACTCAAAGATGCAGAAGTGGAGAGTAACAAAAGAATCAAGTAAATAACAAGAGAAAGATTCAAAGGAAAATTCCTGGCTCCTAAGACCTGTATCTCACATTTCTCTGCTGCTTTTCCTAATTCATTCTCTATCCCTCAGGTAACTCCTATGGATTATCTCATAGGAGAAAAGGACAGAAACACCATTCTAACAGTCCTTACATTCACTTCCCTTGGGGTTACCTGGTACTAGACAGCCTCATAGCATCCTCACAGTAAATAGGGTTGGGTTACCACCCCCACTTTACCTAGGGGGTAGTGTAAAAAAGGAAAAAGAAGTGGCTTGCTCAACAGCCTAAACTGAGTTTAATATAAAAACAGCACTCTACGGTCAGGTTTCCTTATTTCCATCCAGGACTCTTCCTCTTAGATCACGCTCTAAAAAACTTAGAGATGCACGATACATGAAAGCCAGTTCTAGCTTCCTGACCTGACACAGACCGACACTGCTTTGTAGGAAAACCTTTTCCATAACCTGTGTCTTAATACTAATTACACTAAAAGTTTCAAAAATATTCAGAACGTTTGTGATGTTGTTATTTATAATAAGAATTATGTATTTGGTACATCCCTATTCCTGGCACAGAGCTCCTAAAACCTTTGGAATTTCCTAAGTGATGAGGGCCCTAAGTCTTTTGTCATGTTAATGAAGTGACTTTTGGAAAGGTAAGCATGGGGGCTGGTTGCCTCGACCAACCAAGTGATCAGAGGGTTAGAACTCTCAACCCCATCCCCTGACTTTCAGAGAGCGGAGAGGGATGGAGGTTGAGTCCAATCACTAATGGCCAATGATTTAATCAGTCATGCCTATGTGACAAAACATCCATAAAAACCCAAAGGACAGGCTTCCAAGAGCTTGTTTAGTGAACGCATGCTGGTTTGATGAAAGTGGCATCCCCAGAGAGCATACACTGCCCTATGCATCTCTTCCACCTGGCAGTTCCTGAGTGACATACTTTTATACTAATCTGGCATACAACATGTTTCTCTGAGTTCTGTAAACTGCTCTAGCAAATTAACTGAACCCAAGGAGTGGGTCCTGGGAACCTCCTTAAGGCAGGTTGGTCAAAAGTACTGGGAACAACCTGAACTTTCAATTAGTGTCTAAAGGGGGTAGAGGAGCAGTCTTATGGGACTGAGCCCTTAACCTGTGTGATTTGATGCTACTAACTCCAGGTGGATAGTGTCAGAATTAGGTTAATTGCTTGGTGGTGTTGGAAAAAACACACACTGGAACATAACACTGACCTCAAATAAATTTATAAATTGATAACTAAGTACCCACCTAATCTGAACCTGATTTGCCCGTAATTCTTCAAATTGCTTAAGTCTTAATTACTTTTAACAGTTTTACAGAAGATATCATCCTCTTTCACAGTCATAGTCAAAAACAGGTTAAATATTTGGGATAACTTCCTGGAAAATAACTGAGTTCACTATATCACTCTTTTGCGCATAAATAAATTCCAGAGATCAAAGATGTAAATATGAAAAAATGAAACCATAAGTACTAGAAGAAAATATGGGGGATCATTTTTATAATCTCAAGGTGGAAGAATCCTTAACATGACATGAAACCTAGAGGTCATTAAAGAACAGATAGATACTATGCAAAAACTTCTATATATCAAAATGAGACCAAAAAGAAGAGGAAAAAAAATGAGAAAAACATTTCAATTTCAATGCATAAAACAAAGAGCTACCAACTCTGATTCCTTTGTCTTCACCTCCCACAGCCCAAGTACCAAAGCCCTATAAGCCATCTTCTAAACATCTTACCCATCTGTCCAGGCCTCTCCATTTCCACTGGTGCCATCACCCACCCAAATGCCACCTACATATTGGCCCCAAATCACCTGCCAATTCTCCACAAAGGAACCAGTGTTTTATATACTTTCATAAACTCCTATGCCAATTAATTTATAATGGAGAATATTCCTTTCTCTAACCACAATACGTAGATATATATATTCCCTTATTGGTATAAAAGTACCTGGAATGCTAATTCATAATCAGAAAATTACCCAATGATGGAAGGAAAGAAGGAAGGAAGGAAGAAAGGAAAGAAGAAAGGAACGAAGGAAAGAAGGAAGAAGGAAAGGTACTCCGCCCAAAAAAAGAACTGTTGTCTTGATTATTAAAAAAAAAAATAAATAACGTGCTTATTGAAAAAACTTAGAATATATAAAATTTGAAGGAAGAAAGTTTTAAAAATCACTTTTATCTCATCCTCTGAAAGAAACCCTATTAACATGTTTGTGGTCATGCTTTCACGCATCTGTTTGTACACACACTCACACCCAAAGGAAACATGTATTTGCTGGGGTTTTTTATTTATTTATTTTAATATAATCCATTTCCACCTGTATGCTTATCTTCACCTTGCCAATGTTTACATCTGGTATGTATCCTTCCATACCTTTTTCCTGCTCATACAATTTTAAGTTAAACACACACGCACCCACTTTATTTTTAAAAAATGAGATATCGTAAATATTTGAATCTTGCTTTCCTCACTCAATAATACACTACAGAAATCCCTCCAAGTCAACTGTATATATACAGCTCTTTTCAATAACTGCATATTTCATAGTGTGACTATTTCACTGTTTATTGAACTATCATTCCCTTACTAAGGAACATTCACTTGTTTCCAGTTTTGGCCATTATAACCAATGCTGCATTGATTCTTAGACATATATCCTAATTCTCAGGCATTTATGGCTCTGAGATAGATGCCAGGAATCCGGTTTGCTGCGTAAAGGAATATATATTTCTAATGGTAACAGGTATTTCTCTTCAAATATTTTTTAACTACCTGCTATACGCAAGACACTATCCTAAGCACTGAGGATATAGCAGTAAGCCAACAGGGTTAAATGCCCTGTTCTTTTTAAGCTTCCATTCGAAGAGGGAAGGTTCAGAATAGAGACAACAAACAAATAAGTACACAGAGTATGTTACAGGGCAATAAAATGCTTTGGTAAAACAGTAGGAAAGGAGGATAGACAGTGTGGGGGAGAGGCTGCAATTTCATTTAGGGTGGCTAAAGAAAACTTCAGTGAAAACAGTGTTTGAGTAAAAACCTAACTAAGGTTGGGAATATATTAGGTTGGTCCAAAAGTAATTGCAGTTTAAAATGTTAAAAATAATTGCAAAAACCGCAATTACTTTTGCACTAACCTAATATCTGTGTATACTACAGAGATACAACTATATCTGCATATAGAGTCTATCCTGAGGAGGAAGATCCTAGACAAAAGGGAAAACGAGGCAAGGGACCATGGTATAGAGTGCTTCAGGAACCACAAGGAGGCCTGTATGATGGAGCAGAAGCAGCAATGTGCAGAAGAGATGGAGTTGGAGACAATAGGGTTTGGCTTCTACTCACAGAAATGGGGAGCCACTGCAGGGGTCCGAGCGGAGGAGTAACATGCCCTGAGTTGCATTACTAGGATTACTTTGACTGCAATATGTCGTTGTAAATATTCTTCAATGTATGGAAGCAAATTATCACCAGACAGCATTCCAAAAATTCTAACAATTCACATTTTTATTACAGTTACATGAGAATATTTTACACCTCCTCCCCAATTATACCACTAAGAATTGCTGCACTTTTTAATTTTGCAAATTGGAAGGATAAGAAATGACATCTCACTGTTACTTTAATTTATACTTCTCTTGTTCATGAATATCATTTCGTACATTAGCCATTTTTATTTCTCTTATGATAACCAACCATTTATATGCTTTGCTTACTTTCTCTTTGGGTTGCCTTTTCCTTATTTGTGAGAGGATTTATGTGTTTTAGAGATTAGCCTGTTGTGTTATAAATATTTTCTCAAACTATTATGTCAATTGCACTTTTTGCATTTTATATATGATTTACATGTGCTAACACTCACAGATTTAACTGTACAATTCAATGAGCTGCAACAAATGTACACAACCATGTAAATATCCTTCCAATCAAAATACGTAACACTTCCATCACCCCAAAAAGTTCCCTCATACCTTTTCATTGTCAATCTCAGCTATCAAGAGGTACCCATGTTCTGCTTTCCCTAATTTCTATCATCCTAGCTCAGTTCTGTCTCTTCCCGAAACTTATAAAAATAGAATCACACAGTGGCTATATATAGCTGGCTTCTTTTTCTCAACATGTTTTAAGATTCGTATGCTATGGAATGTATCAAGTTTGTTCCTTTATATGGCTGTCACGATTTGTTCATGGTATTATTTGCCATAGAGTAAGTTTTTAAAATTTTTGTATGTCCCAACTTTTATAGCTTCTGAGTTTCTTAGCTTGATTTAAAATAAAATATCTATCTCTTGGATCATATATAGTCATCTAAATATTATTCTAGTTTATTTTATATATTTAGGCCTTATATTATTTGGAAATTATTTTGGAAAATGATGAGAATAGGGATCTAACTTTATTTTTTCTCAGATGTCTCAGTTGTGCCAGTACGCTCTATTAAATAAATCACCTTTTTCTCACTACACTAAAACTTACCAAGAGGTACATATTTATCCCGATCACTAACAATCTTTCAGGTAAGTATTCCTAATTGACGATACTTTTCTCATGCCCAGAATGCTCAAAGATATGTATGAGGTGTGATCAAACAATATGGTGAATGTTTAAATTTAAAAAAATATATTACAGTAAAAGATACACTGCCATTAATTCCCCTCAAAATACTCCCCCTCGCTTTGAACACACTTATCCCATTGTTCTTGCCACTTTCTGAAGCAGTTCTGGAAATCCTCTTTCACGAGTGTCTTTAGTTGTGCTGTCATGGCTGCCTCGATGTCCTGAATCATTTTGACTTTGGGGAAGAGCCAAAAATTGCATGGTGCCAGATCCTGTGAATCAGGTGGATGAGGACACACCATAATGTTTTTATTGGACAGAAACTGCAGTATACCAGAAGTGATGTGTGACACGGAGCACTGTCATGATGGAGGATAATTATGGCACACTTTAAAACACACCTTCTCTCAACCGTAGCTCACATCCGACGGACTGCACCAAAGAAGTCGAATCTTGTCACACACTGTTACTAAGGTTCGATGCTCCACTTCCAGTATTGAAGATCCCTGCCTTTTCGTTAGATGGCACTTAGCAGCAACATTCACCGTATTTTGTGATCACAACAGAAAGGCTCTGTGTCACATATCGCTGCTGGTGTGGCAATTTCTGTCAAATAAAAACATGATGGTGTGTCCTCACCCACCTTATTCACTGGATCTGGCACCTGGCAATGTGCAACTTCTGGTTCTTCCCCAAAGTCAAAATGATCATGAAAGGTAAACATTTTGAATCGATTCAAGACATCGAGGCAGCCATGACAGTGCAACTAAGGACTCTCATTAAAGAGGACTTCCAGAACTGCTTCAGAAAGTGGCAAGAATGATGGGATAAGTGTGTTCAAAACGAGGGGGAGTATTTTGAGGGGAATTAATGACAATGTATCTTTTACTGTAATAATTTTTTTCCTTAAACATTCACTGTATTTGTTGATCACACCTCATAGCTTGTGAAAAATACATAAGAAATCACTCTTCTGCTTTTAAAACTCTTCAATGGCTTTACACTCTCCTTAGAATAAAGATTACATGTGGCCCCTGCAAACCTCTCCAGCATCATCTGATACCACTCTCGCCCTCACTCCTGCACTCCCATCACACAGGCCTTCTTCCATTCCTCAAAGTCTGGTCTCTCTTTCCTGTCTGTTCTTCACAGAAGGCTTCATCTGCTTAGGAAGCTTACTTGCTCTTCTCCCACCTACCTGAGCTCAGCCTTCTCCCTCTCTTCCATCAAGTCTGTTTAAACATCCTTTTCTTCAGGAGTCTTCCCTAGCTGCACAAAGTGGGTTGCCCTACTTCCCTAACCCCATGTTTCCTCCAAATCTCTTCTATAGTTCTCCCTTACGGGCCTGTGCACACTTAGAATTAGTAACTATTTGCTTCATATTACCTTCCCCAACATACTACTGTAAGCAACACAAGGGCAAAGACCATTTCTATTTTGTTCACCACTGTACTCCTGTACATCTCATTAACTGTCTCAAGAGATACTAATCACAAAGAAATCAGTAAGAAAAATAAATACAACAGAAGCATCGCAAAACAGCAACAGGAATGTCACAGAAATATGAAAAGGCAAATAAAACATGAAACTGATCAGGGCAATAATGATTTACAAAACAAAAAATAAAACTTAAGATAGTTTCCTCTTGAGATTGACCAAAAAAGAAAAAGAAAACACAGATCATTACTGGTCAAAATAAATAGGTACAAACTTTTGGAAAGCAACATGGTAATATCTTTGACAAAGTCATTCCACGTCAAGGAATTTATTCTATAAGAACACTCATACAAATAAGATGTATGCACACAGCTTTCTCGGCAGCACTGTTTCTAATAGAGAAAAATAAGAAACAACCCAAATGGCCACAACCAGGTTTTACTATCATTTGACCGTATAGTATTAAACTGATACGAAAAGGTATCCAAGATATATAAAGTTTAATAAAACAAGTCACATTTCTGTAAAAACACGATTAATAAGTTTCTTACAATGAAAAGCTTAAAAACCTAAGTAAAAATGACTATAGACTCATATATGTATTTAGAAAATGCTAAAAGAAATATAACAAACAGTGGTTATCTCTGGGAATTGCCATTTCTTTTCTAATTTACTCATTTTGACAATGTTTAATTATTTTAAATACGAGCATATATTACTTTTGTAATTAAGGAAAATGTGTTTCTTTTTAAGTGTCATCTAAACTGAAACCTGATTTTTACAATATCAAAAGTTCCCAATTTATAAATGTACATAAACCTTAGATGGATCTCCAAAACTGATGGCCAATAAAAATGATGTTCCAGTTAATAAAATTACAGTACCAGTCTCTACAAACACACTGTACCCCTTTATATTTAGAATCAAGGAAGCAAATCTAAAATATGAAATGAATATTGTTTACCCAATAGCCAAACGCATGACTGTATTCACTTGATCAATATTTCTTAAGTTTATTTTTATAAATTAGTTCCAGTATGCACAAAATAATAAACATTTTAATGCAGTCACTTTGAAATTCCTGATTGTTTCATAATTCAGGTTTTTGAGTTTATATGCTCCCTAATATCTCTTTCCACAACTAAAGCAAATACTTAAAAATATTTTTCAGGGACTAGCCCGGTGGCTCCGGCAGTTGGAACTTCGTGCTCCTAACGTCAAAGGCTGCCGGGTCAATTCCCACATGGGCCAGTGGGCTCTCAACCACAAGGTTGCCGGCTCAGCTCCTCGAGTACCGCAAGGGATTGAGGGCTGCATCCCCTGCAACTAAGATTGAACTAAGCACCTTGAGCTGAGCTGCCACTGAGCTCCCGGATGGCTCAGTTGGTTGGAACACGTCCTCTCAACCACAAGGTTGCCGGTTCAATTCCCACAGGGGTGGTGGGCTGCGCCCCGTGCAACTAACAACAACAACTGGACGCTGAGCTGCGCCCTCCATAACTAAGACCGAAAGGACAACAACTTGAAGCTGAACGGCACCCTCCACAACTAAGATCGAAAGGACAACAACTTCACTTGGAAAAAGTCCTGGAAGTACACACTGTTCCCCAATAAAGTCCTGTTAAACAAAACATATATATATATATGTGTGTGTGTGTGTATATATATATATGTATGTGTGTGTGTATATATATATGTGTGTGTGTATATATATATGTATACACACATATATATATACATATATATATATGTATACACACATATATATATACATATATATATATATACTTCATTCTGATAGACAAAATCTAAGTATACTCTCTACTCAGAAAGCAAAACCTACTCTGCAATTAAATATTCTGTACATCTCAAGAAATGGTAAATTAATAGTATTATTTAACAATTTTTCTACTAGGCACTGGCTTGTACCACTTGGTGTCCTCTATCAACAGCGACTAAGACAAACTACACAAACAGCTCTGAAGAAAACTGACATTTCAACCAGGTATTAAGAGATGAATTTAGTTTTTATTTCAAACTTTCTTCCCCTTTGCTTCTTTGCTGCTTTGCAATTTTTTTTTGGAAAGCAATCACACTCTACAATCAAAAATCTTTAAAACTCTGCATGCTATGTGCCCTGGTAATTATAATTCTAGAAATTGAACTTAAAAGAAATAATCAGGTATGTTCAGAAGGTATATGTTATCCACATTGCACTTTTCTACAATAGGAACAACCTTAACATAACACACCAAGTTAAATACTTGGTGATGTGATATTACATGAAAAATGACTATCTCGGGGTGGCCCGTTAGCTCAGTTGGTTAGAGTGTGGTGCTAATAACACCAAGTTTGCCAGTTCGATCCCCACATGGGCCACTGTGAGCTGTGCCCTCCTTAAAAACAAACAAAAAAATGACTACCTAAAGAAAAAAGTACACCTAGAACAGTCCATTTTATTCTCACCTCATTAAGCACACTGAGGGCAAGGACTTTTACTCACTGCTTTATTCCTAGTAGCAGTTAGAACAATGCCTGGCTCATAGTAGCCACTCAAAACCTTACAAAATGAATGAATGTAAGTAATCCAAGTGTATACAGAAAACATCTTAGCTAGAAATATATAACAGCAGACTCACATAACACATCCATTTACTTTACTGGAATTCAACTGTCCAGACTAAGCAAAACAAAAGAACGAAATAATGTAAATCATGCACCTGGCCTGCTTTGTAAGGAGAGTAGAGGGAAAAGCTTTATCTGCTGTTCCCTCAGTAGATCTCAGATCCCTGTGACTCTCACAGGAAGAATACCACCCTAGCCAAGTGTGATTCTAGTATTTAAAGGAGGATTTTTTAAAAACAGAATATGGCCTCTAAATATAAGCCAACTACTTGCTCTGGTGCTCCACCCGAAAACAGTAATTTTCTCCAAAGTTGGGCTTTTTAAAAGGATTGCCCAGGGTAATTTTGACTATATAGAAATATTGCTTTAAAAGGTAACTTTGGAACAGTATTCCCAACTCCAAATAAAATGCAAATCTACTGTATGCTATGGGAATAATCACAGATATAGCTGGGATAGGAATATGCACAATTTTCTTATTTTATTTAGTTTATTTTCTAATATCTCTACAATTAGTATATGTTGCTTCTGCAATAAGAAAAAAGCTCAATCTAATTTTTTATTAGTTCATAATAGTCCTTTTTACATTTATCACAGAGATGCTAGATCAATTATCAATAATCCTCTACTTTTCCTTTAAAACAGTACTCCTATAGTGTATTTTCACTTGTTAAAAAGTTTACTCATGCAGTATATTGTTTATTTTACCCTATTGCCCTATGATATTTTAAAGAATTCCTTAATTAATAAACATATAACAATAAGGAAATTTTCTATTTCTATCAAGATTCATTTAAATTTCTATGAAACAGAAAAAAATGTAAGTTCTTTATTAACAAACATGCAAGTATTTTTTAAAAATCCAAAATAAGGTACCTGAACATCATAGAGTGCTACAATGTTTTCATGCTGAAGTTCCTGTTAAGGAAATTAAGAATTCAAAATATTTGTACTTACTCTAATAATTTTAATATATTTCAATATGCAAATATAAATATACACACATATACACTATTTCTAGTATACTATAGTTCTGTTACTAGATTAGAACAATTCAGTCTACTAAAGAATAAGAAATGTGCCCGATCAAACTTGACTTGGGGCCTAAATATTTTTTTCACCACTATCATTTTTTAGACTCTTAACAAGGTACTTAAAGTACTCTCATTTACATAATAGTCATAGTAAGTATGACCACCGTCTTTCTGCTGGTCTTTTAAATTTAATACACAATTCCAACAGCAATAAAGGCATAAAATTCCAAAGTGCCTTTTAAAAACACATTATTTTCCTGAAAGGAAAAAGGATAATTCCTAGCTCAAAAAGCTGTCCACAGAATAGTTTTGTTGAAAGCTGGCACTAGTTGAGGGTTCCAGGTTCTTATTAGTTTGGGAAACATTGGGTTAAACACACCTAAACCAGTTTCTTCATTGTGTAATTTTTCAGACTTTATCTTAATGAGCCAAAAGCTTTGTGATTCCCCAAGAAGTATTTAGTAAATAAAATGTACTTCACCATAGGACTTTGTTTTCCTCAAAGCGTCTCACTTGGATAACACTGCTTGTGAGTGGTCAAAAAAGACCAATTCTAAGGAAAATAACTTTCTTCAATTTACAACAAAAAAAGATCCGAAGTCTCCCTATTACCCAAAAAACTTAACTGTAATCTGGAAGGGGATCAACAGAAAAGGCAAATAATGTATAAGAGGGGCCTTCCTCTTCCCAAATAACACAGTAAGAAATTATGAGAAACTAAAATCAGTTTTCACAGAATCCCTCTAAGCATTGGCCAAGAGCCACAAACATCTATTTTTAAAAACAGCTTCTGAGCACTCAATGTTTCAAAAAACTAAGCACACAAAAATAAGAGCAACAGGTGGAAAATCTCAAACTTGGGTCCAACTACCTAAATTGCAAAGAATGTCATCATGTATTCATGTAATTTAAAATAAGTTTTAATCTAGTATGAAATACCACATACCTTTAAGATTTTAATTTCCTTCCCAAGCAGTATTTGTGATTTTGACAAGTTCTTTTTATTAATACTTTTAATGGCTACCTCCCAATCAGTTTTCTGAAAAGGAAAAACAGTGTCAACTTCTCGAAATTATCCCACTGAAATAATCCAACAGGAAAAAAAAATCTATAAGCATAATGTTTTTGGCCAAGTCACATACAACACTAGGGGAAAAAATGGAAAAGGAACTGAATCTACAACTGAAAAATGATTTCATAAATTAGTGTTAACAGCTAATGTCCTACAAGACAGCCAATAAAAAATAATAAATAGAAAGAGCACATAGTAACCAACAATAAGTGAAAAAAGAACAGTTTACAACTATATAAGAGTTATGGAGAAATGTGGATAATGAACTGGAAAGTGGTATGCTTAACTAAAAACATTCTTTGATAGCTTGGCAAGAGTAAGCCGTGTTTTAACTATTTTTTCTTGAGTTTTACGTTATTTTCATAATAAATTAAAAGTACTATTTATTACTTTATCTGATAAGCAAAACCAGCTCCTCGGCAACAATCAGAACTGTCAAACCTCTTTATGATTATTTCCACACCCAAGGAGATTTTCCAAATTCTTTAGATTCTAAAACCTCGTGTGACCCTATTTTCGAAATAGCAAAACTTAAAAAAAAAAAAAAAAAAAAAAAAAAGCTGAACCTGCTCTCATGTTTATTTGGATTGGAAAATGGAGAGTCCAACCATCTTTTCCAGGCGGAGCCCTCCTTTCTAACCCCAGGAAGAGAAAATGGTACGGAGCTCGGAGTTCGTCGGGGCGTAGAGGAACCAATGCTGGGAAATGTGATACCCCCGGGCTTGAGAAAGTCTCAGGCTAACGGGAAACCAGCCCGTTTTCCGCTGGGTCTGCAATTATCGACCTCAAAGGTGCCGAGCCCTGGCCGCCCAGGGCGGGGAAAAACCAAAGATGCGTCCACGCCTGAGCCCTGAGCTGTGCAGGGAACCATGCAGTCCTCTAGGATTCGGGTACGTTCAGGCGAAAGGCTTCCTTGGGCAGCCAGACGGGTGCTTCCCTCCGAGCACTCGTTACCAGGCTCTCTGACAAGGAGGGGAAATCAGAGGCCCGGTAGCCCGTCGGTAGGTGGAGCGCTGCCTAGCGGCTTCGGCCTCAAAACAATCCTCGCCCGACCAAAACAAACCCCACAACACTGACAGCACGCACAATGGCAGGCCTCGGGGCGGCGAGCCAAGTTAGGGGAACTCAGCGCCCGTGGCTTCGCCAAGTTTCAGGACCACCCAGTCCGGCTGCGGCCGCGCGGGCGGGAGTGCGGACCACCGAGGCTCCGCGGGCCACAGACCCTAGCCTCGCCCCGGCCCGCGGGGCTCACCTGGCGGTGCCGCCCCCGGAAGACCACGGCGAAGGCCCCGTGTCCCACGAGGTCCCGCTTGCTGTACTCGAAGTCGCCCACCACTTCCATGGCCGCGCCCCCGGGGCATAAAGCGGGCTAGCGGGCAGCGCAGCGCGGCGGCCGGGATCAGCACCGCGGGCCCGCCGGTCCACAGCGCGCCCGCGGGCCGCCGGACTGGGGCAGCCGCGGCCCCGTTCCCGGGCGGACGCTCATGCCGACAGGACGGAGCGGAAACGGGTGAGGCCGCCGCGCGGGGCTGGGGTCAGCGAGGCCTGGCCCGGCCCTGGCCTCTCCTCATGGCCCAGCCCGTCGCTGGCCGCGGGCTCCCTCGCGAACTGCCTCGGCGCTGCCGGGCCAGGGGTGCCGCCGCCGTCACTGTGCGCCCTCGGCGCCACACGCGCGCCCGGGAGAGGAGGGGGGCCCGGTCATCCCCATCCCCAGCTCGTCCGGCCGCTTCGGCCCTCTCGGCCTGGGGTGCTGCTGTGGTGGCGGCCGCCGCCCTAAGACCCGCACAGCCGCGCTCCCCGCTCGGCTCCCGGCCTGAAGGGACCAGCCAACACACAAGCAGACGCCGACCGCTCCCGCATCGACTGCCGGCCCTTCGCGACGTCAGCACGTTTTGTAGGACGGAGCACGCAACGAGGTACGCTCCCTCCGCCAGGAAAATTAGTACGTGCACTCCTCCAGGAGAAGCTCCGCCGCCCCGGCGGGTCTCCAGTCCCTCGTTGAGTCAGGGAAGGAGGATGCTCGCCGCTGTGGCCACAACTAGTTACGCGCTACAGAGTCTAGAAACAGATTCGAGCCTGCCACGCCCCAGTCTGGACCCGCTGGGAGGCGGATTCCGAGAAGCAGATCTTGCACTCGAGCTGCCAGAGGGACTGGAGCATGCCTTGTGCAGTGTAGAACCCAGGGATCCGTTGCCAACAAAGGAGCATACCGTAGAGCCCTTCGGTTCCTGCGACCTGTAAAACCAAAAGTCATGATGCCAAACTGCATGTCTTCCCGATCCTTTTGCGTTTACTGAAAGAAATAGTATAGGGCAGGGATCCTGAACCTTTTTGGATCCCTTGGCTTCTCTGAAAGCTAATGACAGCTCAGAACCCTCTTCCCAGAGAAAAGCTTATACACGCAGAGTCAGTATTGCTTATGTTTTTAAGGGCTCTGATGAGAACCCCTGCCTTCTAGTGTCCTTCCAGTTTGACCTCAAGCTTACCTTGAATGGGATAAGGGGCTTTCTTTTGTACTTGATTATTAAGTTTCAAGTGACAAGGAACTTATTTGTCAACTTACGCTTTGGTAAGGAAGTGTCTTACCAAACCATTTAATAAATAACAAGCTTGAAAATGTCATAGAAAACTCAGGTCCCATACTATACTGTATGTTCAGTTGTTGAGCATATTTACTCTCAGGTTATCCCTTACCTCCAGAATTACATTTCCCACTCCAAGCCCAAGCCCGAAAACTGATCTCTGCAGGCAGGTAAGGGAACCTATCCACCCTTGAGGCAGACAGCCCTGGAATTCTGAGAGGAACCCCACCCTTCCTCAAACCTTCAAAATGTAGGGTCTTGGATTTCTGTTCCCACTACTGTGCAAAACTACATAATTCTTTCTCTACTTCAAAATCTGGCCCAGGTGAGTGTTAGAAACTGAAACTCTGGAGCCTTCAAAAATTAAGAGCAAATGAAGCAAGTTTGCACACACACACAAAAATTCATTCAGAAATGATTCCTTATCTCTTTGAAAGATTCTCTATAGTATATCTTTAAATGTGAGTATTTATATAAGATATAAGATTTAATGTACCAAAATTCACTAAAAAAATAACTCTTTGGGAATATGTATCTTCCGGGTATAGGACCGTGAACAAGTTACTTCACCTCCCATGCCTCAGTTTCCTCATTTGTAAAATGAAGATAAAAACAGCACCTGAGTTGTTGAGAGGATTAAATAAGTTAAACGTGGAAAGCACTTAGAACAGTGCCTGCTTTGTACAACAACGCACTATTTGGTTAGGTAAGTAAAGTGAGATCGAAGTTGGCCTTGGGCAACACTTCCCTAACCTTAGACCAGTGCCACAGGATCTTCCCCATTTCCTCCTCTGTCCACTCCCCAGGTGGTTCTTAGGTGAATAGAAACCAAGCTTTTCAGTTCTATGGATAGGCCATCTACATGAGTGTAAGGGTGGGTTATCTAGCAGATGTCTGGAGAATTCACTTCTGTTTAAAAACAATTCAACTGAGTAAATTTTAAACATTGACTTTATTCAATGATTGATGAATAGGGCAGCATCCCATCTAGCAGACAGAAAGAAGCTCTGAGGAGCTGTACAAAATCAAAGACATTTCTAGGCAGAAGGGAGCAGGAGCAGGGAAGCTATACTAACAAAGAAACCAAATGATTGTTGCAAGGTCACTTTCCTTTAAGAGATGGCAGGGGTCTATCAAGCAAATTATCTCGCTAGTGCTGACCAGGTGATTCCTGATTGGATGATTTAAGATTCCAATTCAGGGAGAGGACCAAACTGTAATTAAGTCTCAGTTTGGTGACATGGGACTTAGCATAAGTGCCTCCATTTTGGGCCTGTTGTCTTGTTTTTAACACTTCTGTCATACAGGGTGTCATGTGGGGTCTCAGCTCCTGCTCCCCACATAGGAACGCAGGATATGGCTAGGCTAAAAAGGAACACCTACGGAACCATAGGTAGGGGAGTCATATCACTGTAGTCTCACTGGTGGCACTATAGTCTCACTGGAGGCTGGAGCCACACGACCTGCAATCTGCTGTCCGCTTTTCTGCCTGCCAACCGAACGACCTGCTAGCTGCAATCCGCCATGCTAACTGCAATCCGCTGCTCTTGCCAGCTCAGCCACCATCTTCTTGTTAGCCCCCATTTCTGCTAGCGTAGCCATGGCAGTTACATTAGTGGCCAATGGCTCACTGGTTACAGCTGATGGCCAACCAGCTACAGCTGATGGCCATCCAATCACAGTTGATGGCCATTTACTACCTGAGCCAGCACCTTTCCACGTGAGGCCGAGAGCCTGGAAACTGCACTCCTGGCTCTGTTCCCACAACTTCCTATAAACTTTCTCTGCAGAAGTAATGCGTATAAAAATTGGATAGCAGGGAAGCAACGGGGAGGGGGTAAACACACCTGGACTAGGTCTGGCAGCCTCTCCCATACAGTACCTGAATATCTCAAGGAGCACAGGGGGAACACTCCCAAGCTGTCCAGAGGCAGCTGAAGCTGCTGGCTTCAGGGTCTATCCAATGAGGTGCTTCCTTGGGTCTCAGTATCCTCCAGGAGAAGCACTTCAACCTTCCTACTGGTCACCTTGCCATCCAGAAGAGGACAAGAGTACCCTTTGTCAGCTGAACCAATGCGTATTTTATGCAAATCTGTACCTCAGAGCTTTTGTTGTGGGACATAGTTCGTAATCTAGCCCTGTTAACAAGGTCACATCTGCTGGAAAATGAACTTAATGAAGCTAATAATTAATATATAATTTTGAGCTATTTATATTTAATGTCATTAAAATTACAATCCCACTGTGGGGACAGAGCCCCAAAAAGCAGTTTCCAGGCTCTCGGCCTCACATAGAAAGGTGCTGGCTCAGGTAGTAAATGGCCATCGACTGTGATCAAATGGCCAGCTGTGGCTAGTTGGCCGTCAGCTGTAACCAGTGAGCCATTGGCCACTAATATAACTGCTGTGGCTAGGCTAGCAGGACAATGGGGGCTAGAAAGAAGATGGTGGCTGAGCTGGCAAGCGCGGATTGCACTTAGGATGGTGGGTTGCGGACAGTGTGGATCCAGCCTCCAGTGAGAGTATAGTGCCGCCAGCGAGAATATAGTAGTATGACTCCCCTACCTATGGCTCCGTGGGTGTTCCTTTTTGGCCTCACCATATCCTGCGTTCTTATGTGGGGAGCAGGAGCAGAGACCCCACCGGACGCCCTGCACGACACCCACACTAGGGCATTAAGGAGATATTTTAAGAAGCCACCAGAGGCCTTTAATTCAGACCTGCATCGCATCCTATATGCACAGATTAACCATGGGCTCCATGAACACACCATTGCTTTAAAAAATAAAGTATGTAGCTTGCACACATAAGGATTTCTGAACTTGAGGCTCATTATTGAAAAGAAGTGGATGGGAACATTGTTAAGGGAATGTTTAGATAGGTCTATGTCGTTAGCAAGTAACAAATGCCAAATGTGGTAAAGCAGAAAATTAAAAAGGAATATAAAGAAAGATACAGGTGTACCTCTCAGTTAGTCAGGGCCTCAAAAGCAAACCAACAGTAGAACCAGGGACTCAAAGAGGACTGCTTCTCATGGGTGTCCTGCTTTCTTCTTTCACCTTAGCATTCCTTCGACATAAGCACTAACAGCCACCAGTCTCAAACCCAGATTTTTAAGGAAGGGATTCCAATTGTCTCAACTTAGGTGAGGTGAATTGCACAATCATCTAAAGCCAGGGATTGGAGTTAAGGGAGGCAAGTCGAACTGTATAACTAAGGCTGCTCCCAAAGCAAGCCTTCGGGTGCCAGAGGGAGGAGGTGATTCCCCAGAAGCAGGTGCTGGAAAGGCAACCCAGGAAGTGTTTACCAGAGGTCAAATTTTGGCTTAATTCAGGAATGGAGGCAAGGGGGTTTTCAGTCTGCTTCTGAAATCACTCAAAGTTGCTAATCTGATTCCCTTTCATTGTTTTTAATTTGTCCTATTAACTGTGTGTGTGTGTGTGTGTGTGTGTGTGTGTGTGTGTGTAAACATGACGGTTGATAAACTATTGAAATGTTTCAGTGCCAGTAAATTTTATAATAGTAACTGCAATGAGAGATAAATTACTTACCATTATAAACTTAATTTATCAGCCAAATGCTGTAGGTTGTTCTGATGATAAAAGGGCCTCTGTGAAAGTAAATGTGAGAAACATTCACGGCCCAGTCTCCTGGGCAGGGAAACATTCTGAGATTTAGGAGAATTACCAGTTTATTATTCTCCTCACATCATATCATTGCTATTGCTTCAATTTGGGTTCTTTTCTTTCTACTTTGATTACACTGCTGAAGCTTTGAAATTCTTGTGAATAGTGTGACAGCTTTGATATTTATATATGTATGAATTTATAATTAAATATGGAAATAAAGCACATAAAATGAAGAGACAACAAAGTTTAGATATATTTCTTAAACTTTTTAGGAAATATAAACACAAATCTTCTGAGTCATAAACACAAATCTGAAATTTTATAAACTTCAGCATAGGAATTTTCTGATACTATGATTATATAAGAATGGCAAAGAGCATCTTTCTATATTATGCAAGAATCAGTATCAAATTTGCGTTTTTAAAATGAAAAACAGTTTCATTATTTCAACCCAAAATATGAGTGGCTTATTTTTACTATTGCTGTAACTGTTAGACACAAACAGTGTTCAAAAGTTGGATTATTAAAAGTTAAAACTGCCAAGTGCATATTTCATAGAAATGGCCATAATATTCTGTTAATGCTATTAGTTGAAATAAAGAATATTTTCAAACATCACTGAGAAATTTCAAAGGATATCATGAGTCAGTTTCCCAAATAAAGCATCCAAAATATTAAAATTCCTAAAATAACTTCTTTACTGATGTGACAATAAAGAAAATGAAAAACATTTTAAATTTCAAAAAAAATTTAAGCAGGGAGCATTTGAGATCTTGCCCCCTGGCACGTGTGGTCAATTTGGCACAAATAAACTGATGAAAATTCTCTACAGGTTTGGATGTTTCTTACGTTGACACTTACTTGGCATAGTCAGCAGGATTCCTAAGAAGTCCACAGGACTACCCCGTGAAAATGAACCCAGTGCTAGGTACAAGCAAGGGTCCATTGTGCCCCACCAGCTCCCAACTTTTCATCAGGTGAACTTGTGTGAGTTTTTCTTGGAATTCCAGGACTCCTTGCTTTAAGTAGCAGGACATAACTTTATTTGAGCTGTTCTTATAAAATCCTGGAGGTGAATAAGGGTTGAGATAACCCAGAGAAAGCAAAATACATACATATATACATACATACATACACACATAATTAAAAATAGTAATAACAGGTTACTGTTTTAATTTTGGCTTTTTAATGGAATTGTTTACTGAGTCTGAAGAAAATCTTTGTTGGTTAAAGGAGAGACTGAACTCTCTTTAGCTCTGAAAGAGAAAGGACACTTGCTTCCCCGTCCAGAATAGACAATGGGGTGATATCAGTTGTTTCAGATGACTGAATTCGGAGTGGCAGAGATGGGTGCTGTGAGGCATCCAGTGTGGTGATGCAGCCTGAGCTGGCGGGAACCCCGGGGAGAAGGACAGGGCGCACTAGAATGAGTTCACCCCAAGAGAGGAGCCAAAGAGAGGGACCTGTGCCTTGGAAATCAGCACAGTTCTGTCAGCATCTGGAAGGCTCTCGCTGGCCCTTGCTCTGGTATTCTTATGTGACTAAGAATCTTTTGTGGGGTTGCCTGAGGAAAAATTTCCTCTAGGACCTAAAGCAGTCCTATAAGAGATATCCACTGGATTTGACTTGTCCAGGGATGTTCACATGCAGGCTGGTTTTCCCTAGAAATTTCTTCAGACTCTGTAGATCTCAAAATTAACATGGGAAGTTGTGCCTCTGAGGCCGACAAGCCCCATGACAGTCATCCTCCCATTAATACTAAGATGGCCAAGATGAGGATCCTTTGGTATTTCTAAATTAATCTTTTGTGCACAGTTAGAAAAAGATGCTATAAAATTAGGGAGAATGAATGGAAAACATATTTAATTGGTCACTCAAACCTTGAAAAAGAGGATTTAGATAAATAGATCAACCTGTAATGTCCTTTAGGTGTCAAACCAATTCTTTGAGGAATTAGAAATGGCTGTCTTTATTTTAAAAGGAGGAAGGTCATTTGGAACTTGACTTATCAAGGACAGATATAAATTGTTCTCTGTGTCTGTCTGGGTATGTCTATATGTGTACGTTGTAAATGTGATATAATTTTCTACCTCCAGGTGGTACTGTTAAAATCAATGTAAAGGCAAGAGCTTATACGAATTGGGTATTCTAAACTTCTCAGAAATATAGAAACTAACTCAAATAGTTTTCAAGTTCATGTGATCTAAGTTTAATCCTTAGTAAAGAAAATCAAGCTTAAGTTTGTTGGTTTAAGTAAAACAGATATATCTTTATTTCACCTGGGCTATCCAAAAATAAGTCCAATAAGTTAATAATTGACTTTTATGTCTATGAAATATGTTTCTAGAGGTTGTAAATGTCTTCACAAATTTGCTAAGCTAAAGAATGCTAATTGCTTTCTTCTCAGTTTTTATTAGAAATTGAGGTTTCAAGGGTTGAAATCTCAATATACATAGGAATAACTCTATGATGTTTCAAAAGGGCCCCTGGAACACCCCAAAGATTTGATTTTCATATTAAATTTCATGGGAAGCATTGTAAAATAAGTGATGAAAAACTTTCAGGGTATATTGTATTGGTAAAAATGGTGGTAAATTAAAAAAATAGTGGGGTCTATGGGAAACCCAAGATAGCCACTTGGTTCTTCCTGGCTCCCTGGCTCTAATTTTTGTTTTTTTAACACTCCTTCATGCATCACAGTGCATTTTAGCTGGACTTAGATGAAGGAACTTATGAACTGACATTATTGAAAGGAAACATCTTATAGTATTGCCAACATTTGATAGAGTCACTTCAAGAAATTGCCAAGTTGATAACCGCTTTCGTTCACAGCAAGCCCCCAGGAGACAAAGACTTTAAAGATCGTTGACTGCCTGTCACTTGGAGATGTTGTTTATTGGAGTGGACATCAAATAAAAGACACTCTCCAACCTCATTGGAAGGGAACTTATCAGGCATCTAACCTTGTCTATGAACATCAGAGACTCCTAAAGGACAAGAAGCTGCTGACACCAGAGGTAAATAGATGTCCCAAGACATGGATAAGGCCTGTATACCTATGGATTGAGATTGAACTCAGAATCCTTTTTGTTTGATTATCTTTACCTGTCTGTTAATGACTTTAAGTCATAATAATAGTTGTACCTGTTCTTTGGGTTTTTCTACTTTTATGATTACTGAAGATGTGTAAGAAAATGGTTAATACTCTTTCCATGGCTTACGTAAATGTTATGCTAGATGCCAAATACAGAAAAATGAGACAGAAAGGAAAAACTACTCAGGATCATGATAGTTCACAAGACAGAAATGATCCAGGGTGTTTTTTCCCAATGAAAGCCGTAAGTCCTGACCGCCATCCATTTACCTGCCCTCCCCTTTTGGGGAAAAATTTGGCCTCTATTCAGACCCCGTGGTTACAGAGTTGCTCCATCCCCAATGGTCGACAAGACAATGTTGATACTGATAATTCCTAGAAATGAGCCTTCCTAGAGCTGTGAGACCACACTATTTGACCAAAAGGTTGGTCATCAATGCATCCTTCAGATTTATGACCATAAGGGGGAACTGTGGATTAAAAAAAAAGGGGGGTTCTATGGAAAGTAACCTCACAGTGTGATCTGATCATAAACTCCTAACTAGGCAGATCATGGTGGGTAGTCATGCCCCACGCATATAACTTCTTCTTTTTATTATTATTATTATTTTTTTTTATTTTATTTTTTAGCATCTTACATTTATTAGATAGGCAAAAAAGAAAGAAGTCTGACAGCACCAAGAGTTGACAAGAACAGCATATAACTTCTTTAGTAAAAGGTTTATCTTTGCCTTCGGCAAGCCCTGTCCATTGATTCTGTGCACCTAGGTTAATACATCTTTGAAATAAACTGTAACTACCCTTAAATCTTGTAACTACAAAATCTTGTTAACTATCCTGTATTCCACTCCCTGCCTTTCTTTCTCCCACCTCCGTGTAATCTTCCTCAGTCCCTCCTTAATTTCAAATGCATAAAAGAAGCTGCAAAACTGTTATTCTCTGGAGCACCTGAGATCTTGCTCTCAGGCATATGTCGTCAGTTTGGCTCAAATAAACTCTTATTAAAAAAATTTAAAAGCAAAATTTTAAACAGAATCTACTGCATGATTTAAAAAGAATAGAACATCTTCAGCCATGATGCATTTAGTAGAACTTCAAAACAGAGTGATCCATATAAATGTATCATTGCAATCTAGATTTATGCTCCCTGTGGGGACAGAGCCCCAAAAAGCAGTTTCCAGGCTCTCGGCCTCACATAGAAAGGTGCTGGCTCAGGTAGTAAATGGCCATCGACTGATCAAATGGCCATCAGCTGTGGCTAGTTGGCCGTCAGCTGTAACCAGTGAGCCATTAGCCATGAATATAACTGCCGTGACTGGGCTAGAAAAGAGGAGAAAGGGGGAGCTAGCAAGAAGATGGTGGCTGAGCCTGCAAGCAGCACAGTGAGGGTCGAGAATTGTGTTGCTCCTGGTTCCTGTGTCTCCAACCCAGCCGCCAGCGAGAGTATAGTGGTGTGACTCCCCTACCTATGGCTCCGTGGGTGTTCCTTTTTGGCCTAGCTATATCCTGCGTTCTTGTGTGGGGAGTGGGAGCTAAGACCCTGCAGGCCGCCCCGCACGACACATGGCGAAGTCGGCAGGATCCCCTGCACTACACATGGCGCAGCGAGCAGGGTATGGTGTCGGCCAAAGCTCTCCGAAGGGCAGTGGAGCAGTTTGTGCATATAAACACTCAGTTGCAGGAAGACCAGGAGGAGCAGCTGCCTGAGAGCTGGACCCCGTGGAGGGGTGGGAAGACGTGGATGGTTCCCCAACCAGCAGAGGACGGAGAAAGCGAGGGTCCTTGCAGCCCGGTGGGCTGGAAAGTGCTTGCTGAGGCAGCCCGGATGCAGGACTTGTAGTCCCAGGAGGAAAGGCTTGCTGAGTCCTCCGTGGGAGCTGAGGGTGAGGTCAAGGTCATCCCTCACCCTCAGGACAGCCCTGGCGAATGACTATGGACTATGGGGAATTGCCTTCCATCCCTAATTTAATGGACAGCTTGACTATTTGTTTGGGAACATACCACAATGTAGTGGAACTGGTGGATGTTTGCTTTTGTGTCTTGACCGGCCGCCATCGAGAATATGTAAGCACCTTGACTGTGAGCCGCTGTTGTTCCAGCACGGTACCCTGAGAGGCCCAGAGAGAGTGGCAGTGCCCTGAGAGCCCTGGCTGTGTCCAGGAAGCGGGGCTGAGCCCAGAGAGAGTGGCGGTGCCCTGAGAGGCCCTGGCTGTGTCCAGGAAGCCGGACTGTGCCCAGAGAGAGTGGCCAGAGAGAGTGGCGGTGCCCTGAGAGGCCCTGGCTGTGTCCAGGAAGCCGGGCTGTGCCCAGAGAGAGTGGCGGTGCCCTGAGAGGCCCTGGCTGTGTCCAGGAAGCCAGGCTGTGCCCAGAGAGAGTGGCCAGAGAGAGTGACGGTGCCCTGAGAGGCCCTGGCTGTGTCCAGGAAGCCGGGCTGTGCCCAGAGAGAATGGTGGTACCCTAAGAAGCCCAGGAAGTCTGGCTGTGCCCAGGAGTACTGGTGGTGCCCTGAGAAACCCTGGCTGTGCCCGGGGAGACTGGTGGTACCCTAAGAAGTCCAGGAAGTCTGGCTGTGCCCAGAAGTACTGGTGGTGTCCTGAGAAACCCTGGCTGTGCCTGGGGAGACTGGTGGTACCCTAAGAAGTCCAGAAAGTCTGGCTGTGCCCAGAAGTACTGGTGGTGCCCTGAGAAACCCTGGCTGTGACCAGAGAGCTTGGCTGTGTCCAGGAAATAGCATTCACCTCCAGGCTGCTCGCACAGGGCCCCTCGCGGAAGACGCTTGTCGCGTAGATTGTGAGGCGAGAGCCTGTAGGGGTGGAGTGTGGGGACAGAGCCCCAAAAAGCAGTTTCCAGGCTCTCGGCCTCACATAGAAAGGTGCTGGCTCAGGTAGTAAATGGCCATCGACTGATCAAATGGCCATCAGCTGTGGCTAGTTGGCCGTCAGCTGTAACCAGTGAGCCATTGGCCATGAATATAACTGCCGTGGCGAGGCTAGCAGGAAAAAGGGGGGAGCTAGCAAGAAGATGGTGGCTGAGCCTGCAAGCAGCACAGTGAGGGTCGAGAATTGTGTTGCTCCTGGTTCCTGTGTCTCCAACCCAGCCACCAGCGAGAGTATAGTGGTGTGACTCCCCTACCTATGGCTCCGTGGGTGTTCCTTTTTGGCCTAGCCATATCCTGCGTTCTTGTGTGGGGAGTGGGAGCTAAGACCCTACAGGCCGCCCCGCACGACACATGGCGAAGTCGGCAGGATCCCCTGCACTACACTCCCTCTTATAAAACACATACCTACCGAAATGAGAAAACTGTTCCTAGGTGGGTTCTACAGAAACAATGACATGAAGTTGTGGTGCAAGATGATTATTGGGGATAACACCATGATGGGAGGAGGTGGAAGCAAGATTGACAGAGAGGGAACTGTGATGCAGCTTGACCAAACCTAGGCCATCCCAGCAGAAAGCTCTGGAACAAAACATCAGAGTTGACTCACATTGAGCCAAAATGCCTCAGCTCACTCACCTGATAAGCTGCCCGGGAAGGCGTGATCCTGGGCGTCTTACAGAGCTCTCTTGGGCTGAGGTCCGAGGAGCAGAGAGCAGGAGGCTGACTGACAGGGCTGCACGGCTTCTTCCCAAGGGCTACGAGCAGCACATCTCAGAGGCAACTACAGCAACTTTTTGGGAAACTTAGGAGTCGGGCTGTAAATTTCTATCATTATCAATGAATGTCATGTCCATTGTTTCACATAAAAGTATTTTAATACTGTACTTAAAGTGACAAATTGAAGACTGGAAGATCGTGTAGTGTAGTGGGTCTTGTGGGTTATGTGGAGCTGGCAGGAACAATGTCTAAAATCATATGTAAATTTGATTGTCAGTGCTCAAGGAAAACTGTTTCAATGAGAAATACATACGTGGAAATTTTACTGGACTTTGTAGAGATGGTGCCAGTATAATGCTAGGGAGAAAGTCTAGCATTTCAGCCAAATTTTTATAAAACTTTCAAACATTTCATTTGACACTTAGGCACTATATTCAGTTATCGCTGGATGATGCAACAAATTTGCAAATCAAGTAAGTCACTTTAATTAAATCTTTCCTTGAAAAACTTTATATTTACCCAATGCCAAATAAATAGCAGTGAGAATGAAATAAAATACCTGAAAGCTGGGAATGAAATAATGACAGTTGGATGAAGAATTGGACTTTCATAGGTAGCCTGCTACCCTAGAATGATAAAGCAGTTAAACAATTCTATCAATCCTCTACTGTAGAGTTTAACAAAAAATGGTAAAATAGAAGTGGCTGAATAAGTAATAAATAAATAAATTTAAGAGTTTGGATTTAATAAATTATATATTATAACAGAAAAGTCAATACTTTACAAGAATATTGTTGAAACTGATAGATCAATTCAATGGTCCTAAAAGCTTTGAGGACTCCTGAAGCTCTCTGAGACATTTCAGGGGTTCTGTGAGGTCAAAACTATTTTCATAAAATCACAGAGATATGAATTATCTTTTCCACTGTGTCAGTATTGGCACTGATGATGCAAAAGCCACTTTTCTCACTAAATTTGTTTTGGAAAGTAGTTGTTTCATAATGTTATTTGTGTTAATTTACAATGGACTTATTGTTGTTATCTTTAAACAGATTAAGAATAAACATATTTTGAACTCCTTAGTTTTTATTTTTAATACAGTAAATATGTCAGGGGTCTTAAGACTAAAAAAGTTTGAGAAATTCTGGGTTAATGAAGGAAATGATAAAAGTGACTGAATACATAAGGTTAAGTAAGGTAAACAATGAAAAGAGAGTGGAAAAAAGAAAAAAATAAAGAGATGTGATATGCTATTAGAAATAAAACAGGCCAACTTCTCCCAGCTGAGAAGCTGAGATCATCATCGGATTTGAAATACTTAAAGTGGATAGAAAACTGTTTCAGCAGTGCAGACATTAAGTGTGTTGTTATGGGTGATGGTGCCGTTGGTAAAACATGTCTCCTGATACCCTACACAACAAACAGATTTCCAGCTGAGTGTGTGTCACCTATTTCTGACAACTATGTAGTCACAGTTATGATTGGTGGGGAGCCATATACTCTTGAACTTTCTGATACCGCAGGGTAAGAGGATTATGATAGATTACGACCACTGAGTTACCCACAAACAGATGTATTTCTAGTCTGTTTTTTAGTGGTCTCTCCATTCTCATTTGAAAATATGAAACAAAAGTGGGTGCCTGAGATAACTCACTGTGGGGACAGAGCCAGGAGTGCAGTTTCCAGGTTCTTGCCTTCATGAGGAAAGGTGCTGGCTCAGGCAGTAAATGGCCATCAACTGTGATTGGATGGCCATCAGCTGTATCCAGTGAGCCATTGGCCACTAATATAACTGCTGTGGCTACACTAGCAGCAAATGGGGGCTAGCAAGAAGATGGTGGCTGAGCTAGCAAGAGCGGATTACAGTTAGCACAGCGGATTGCAGCTAGCAAGTGAGGTTGGTTGGCAGAGAGAAGTGGACGGCAGGTTGTGGATCATGTGGCTCCTGCTTCCTGTGTCTCCAATCCAGCTGCCAGCGAGAATATAGTTTGGTATGACTCCCATATCTATGGTTCCCTGGGTGTTCCTTCTTGGCCTCACCATATCCTGCGTTCCTATGTGGGGAGCGGGACCAGAGACCCCAGAAGAGACCCCGCCTGACACCCTGCATGACACTCACCAATGTCCAAAGACTCCTTTCTTGCTTGATGGGACCCAAATTGATCTCAGAGATGACCCTTCTACTACTGGGAAACTTGCCAAGAACCAATAGAAGCTGACCAGTGACCTGAAGGCTGTCGGGTGTGTGGAGTGTTCTGCATTTACATAGAAAGCCCTAAAGAATGGATTTGACAAAGCAATATTGGCTGCCCTGGTACCTCCAAACCCAACATAAGCCGCAGGTATGTGCTGTTATGAACATTTCTCCAGAGCCCTTTCTGCACATCTGGTCTTGGCAGTATACTAAAAGCCATGTTTAAATCAAACTAAAGATTAAAAATTAAAATTCATTTTTGCAGTAATGACAAATTCCCTGCCCCTATTCTCATGCACTCACATGAGACAAGGCTTGGAGGTATGGCCCTTTACCCACCTCAGTACTAGTTAATTTTGCATATTGTCAGAAAAGGGATCAGTACTAGTTTTTATTTTGCTGTTTCAAAACAAAACAAAAAAAATTTTTGTTTTAATTTAAAGCAAAGCATGCTTGTGTTGACTCCGTAACAGACTAATTCAGGTTGTTGAAGCTGCTCCTGGGTTTCACTCCAAAGAGTAATCTGGGACATCTGATTTTGTTTTTGCGTTTTTTTTTTTCCTGAGGGTAAGATGTGTGTGTGTGGTTTGTTTTTATTTAGTCATTAAAAACAAAATTCATTAGCCGTTAGCTCTTAAGAGGAGAAGGATGGAGTGATTCTTCATTCCACTTCCTAGATCTCGTTTAGAAAACATGCTCCCCTTGGTGTTCTTAGGAAGTATAGTAAATGCCTCATTTAATAACATACCCCTTTTTGAAAGTTGCCTTTTCTCTCCACCCTTGAGCAGGTCCAGTATTTGATGAAAGTGGGTGGAAACTATCTTGCCCCTCCTCTTTTCCAGGATGCACTATATATGTGAGTGCGACTTTTAAGGAAATTTGTTAGCCATTTGCTGATTTTGTTTTTGAAGTTAATTTCTAACTTCTTTCACTGATAAATGAAGAAAAGTATTGCACCTTTTGAAATACACCAAATGGATTGAATATGTAGTTAAAAAAACATTTCCTCCTTGTCAGTCATCGTCTTATATGCTTAGCATGGATGTGCTGCTTAATAGTGTATGATAAGGTGTTCCTAGAATACAGCTGGAGACCTGGCATATATGAGGAGTGGTGCTAGAAGACATGTCTGTGGGATGATTCACATCCACTTTCAAGTTATGAGGATGGAGATCTGCTTTGTTAAGAAGCCAGGGATGGGGTGGGGCTGGGGAGAACATTTAACAACACAGGGACCTTCAGAGGAATCTCCTAATTTCTGTTTTGCATGAGGAACCCTAGATCAGTGAATTGAGGCTCTCTAGTTTAATAAAAATCATGAGTTTTATGGAGACCCTTCATATGTGTTAATAGGGATTTTATCAGCTTATTTTGGTTGCAGTTTCCAATTTTTAAAAATGTTTAGGTAATCTTCTCCATGTTTCCCAAATCGGAATGCTTGTAGATTCATTAGCATTGACCCAATGTTTTCTCACGTCTCAATTCTTTGTATATGCATTCTTTTCAGATGTATTAAACGAACAAAAGCCCTTTAAAAGAAATAAAACAAAGTATCAATTCTAAAAGAAATTTTTAGGTTGTTTAATTATATGAAAATGAACTTATTATTTAATGACTTATTATTTCACAATCATTTAAAAGTGAAAATTATACTAAACTTTTAAATCTTTCCATTTTTCAAATTTTGAAACTTGTCCAAATGATGTCTTAGCCCCATGGAGTGAAAATGAACAAAAATTAATAAAATTATGCCAACTAATTAAATAAGACATACCAAATAAATTATTTTACATATACTTGATAATAAAGATACTGAATATATTTTAAAGTTCTGACATTATTACAAGGATTAATAAAGGAATCAGAGCCATGAACAATATAGTTAATATTAAAAGATATTATCTACATATTAAAAATATAAGTCATCTTGTGACTTTAAATTTAATGGAGAAATCATAAGAAGAATTTGTTATAGCTCCCTATTGTTAAACCATGCTTCATACAGAGCCCTCATTTAACTAGCGACAGCGACATCAGACAAATGGTCACCCAACAATTTCAAGATATTAACAGATTATTTAGGAATTATCAATCATTTAATAAATAATTTGTGCTGCATCTTCTATGTGTTGGTAAGAAGCTTTATAGGATATGATGTTTAGTTTACTCAGAGAATGAAATAGAATGATTGAGATTATTTATTTGTATATTAACATATAATATTGTTCAATGTTGTTTATACAGTATTAAAACATTGTTAAATATTTTTTTCTCTTTCTTCTGCCCCTCTCCCCACTCCGGTTCAAGCCGTTGTTCCTCAGTCTAGTTGTATAGGACACAGCTCCCTGGCCCATGCTGGTATTATGAGCTTTGTGCTCACCCTGGCTAAGGCCAGCAGTCATCGGTGGACAGCTCACAGCAGCTCTCACTGGCTGCCGGCCAATCACGCTGGCTGCTGGCCACTCACGCTGGCCACTGACCACGGCAAACAGCAACCCACAGCAACCCACGGCAGCCCACGGCAGCCCACGGCAGCCCACGGCAGCCCATGATGGTTGGTAGCCATTCATGCTGGCTGCTCATGCACATGGTAGCCAGTGGTAACACACAGCAGCTCGCTGCAGCTCATGCCAGCCTCTCACAGCAGCCCAGCTCCAGGGAGAGCTGTTGTTCACAGTCTTAGCTGTAGAGGGCGCAGCTCACTGGCCCATGTGGGAATCGAACCTGCGACATCGGCGTTAGGAGTACCGCGTTCCAACAACCTGAGCTACCAGGCCAGCCCTTGTTAAATATTTTTAACCTCACCCCAAATACTAGAAAGATTTGGTCAGTCCTCAGTAGCCCCTCAACGATGAAAATTGTTTCAATAATGTATTGCTATTTTGCAAAACTTCAAACAAGAAACTTTTTCTTTTTTTAATTGTTCATGATTCTGTGGATCAGGAATTTGGATAGTGCCCATCAAAAATGGCTTCATCTCTGCCCCACCCAGTATGGACAATGGTGGCTCAATTGGGACTGGAGGATCCAAGACAGCCTCACTGAAATGTCTGACGCGTCTCCCAGCTCATGGCTTGAATAGCTGGGACTGGCTGGGAGCCAGGCCTCTTCTTGTGGGGCAGGCTGGATTCACTCAGAGATACCCTTATGGCCCCACCCAAAAGGGTAACACTATTCCAACTTCTAGATTTAGTTTTGTATGGTTTGTTTGGGTCTTTAACGCAGCATTATGTATGGAAGAATCTTTCAAGTTGTTGTTACCTGCAGTTGTCATTCACATTGCTACTCAGGAATGAATACCAATCACATGGTATGAAGAACCCACAACGTATTCATTCTGCTATTGATAAGCACTTAAGTTGTGTCCAGTTTATGTGTATTGCAAAGAGTACTGCTATGAGCCCTCTAGGACACGAATTTGGTGGATAGATGTATACATTTGTTTGGTGTCTACATAACAGTGGAATTGCTGGGTAACAGTGCACATACTCAGCACTAACTGACCCTCACAAAGTGAATTCCAAATTGGTTTTATCACCAGCCTCATACGAGAGTTCTAGTTGCTCTGCATCCACACCAACACTTTCGGTATGGTCAGCCTTTTTATTTGGTGGGTGTGACAGGACAGTCTTCGCCTTTTCCTGGAAGGTTGTAAGCTGCATTATACAAGTCAGGGAAATCCCAAGGTGCTGGCGTCAGGGACAGAGAAGCAGCCACCTCACCTCTGGAGTCATAGGAGCAGCCCTCAGGAATGGCAACTTCCTGGCAAATGGTTGGACAGATGGTGATTTGAAAATCAGTGGAAGTTAACTTAGGGATGTGGGTGGTGGTTTTTTCTCTTGCTTCCCTCAGAGTCTCTTCAGGACACCTGGATCCACATCCTGATTCCTTCCTGCTTTGTTTCTCTGTACCCTCATCATCACACACCCAGAATTCAGCTCCAGACACTGCAGCGCATCAGTCATTTCCCAAATACACCCACCCCTTCACACCTCTGAAATCTGGTTGATGTTGTAATCCTTCTGTCTAGCATGACTCTTCTCTATAAAAACCCTTCTTGTTCTTAAAAGCCCAAATCAAATGTCACCCTCTCTGCAAATTTCTCCAGGATTCTCCAGTCCTTCCTGGATCTCCTTGCTGCAAGTTCCCTGGACCTTGCATCGTCTTTGCATCTGCTGTCCCTGGGCCTAGAAGCCTCTTCCTTCCATATGGCCCTTCACTGCCTTCTCATCTATTTTACCCATTTGTCTCTCAAGTGTCTGTCTCCTCCTACTAGAAAGTAAGCACTGGGAGGGCTAGGATATGTGTCTGCTTTGGTTATTGCTCTAGCCCCCATGCCTAGAAAGTTGCCTGACACACAGTAAAGGCTCAGTTTGTTGAAGGAATAAATCATCTCTTGATTTACCTGTCATGCAGTGACTCGGGCTTCCCACAAGCCAGGGTGATGTATTGAAAGCAGAAGTACAAGTAGAAGCTATTAATCATATCTGGATGAATTCAGATGAGGCTAAAATGGTGTTTCAGGTGAATCTGGAAAGTGAGTCAGGGGTACACAAGGAAGAAAGCCTTTAAAGGTAGAAATGGGAATGGTGGCAGCATTTTAGGAAAACAATCTGGAAAAAATCCATTACATTTAAAAATCCATTTGACTTAGCCGTAGCAACCCACTCCTGGGAATCTGTTCCAAGAAATAAAAGCACCAATACATAAAGAATAAATGTAACATAGCAGGTCAAGTCAGCAGCTTGTACCCAGGTCCAACAACTGTAAATAACCTGGTGGGGCTGGAGTACAGGGACTGAGTAGGGGACGAAGATGAAGCTAGGAAGGTAATGGAGGGATACAGCATTTCTTCATTCAACACATATTTATTTAATACCTGAACAAGAGACAGGTTTGGGAGTCATCAGTGAATGTGTGGGAGATAAAGCAGTGAGAAAGGTTGAGGCAATAGAGACAAGAGAGAGGAGGATGGACCCTGGGGACACCAATATAAATTTTGAAAGGAAGCGGGAGCCATTGAAGCACTGGTGGGAGAGTGTTGTTTTTTTTCAGGGTTCCTATGCTTTCATTTTTTAAAATTTTTATTTTTTAAATTTAAGCATAATTGGCATATAACATTATATTAGATTCAGGTGTACAACATAATGATTCAATATTTGTATATATTGTGACATGATCACCACAATAAATCTAGTTAACATCTGTCACCATACAAAACTTACAAAAATTTTTTGTGATAACTTTTAAGGTTTACTCTCTTAGCAACTTTCAAATATGCAACACAGCATTATTAAATGTAGTCACCATGATATACATTACATCCCATAACATTGATTTTATAACTGGAAGTTTGTAGCTTTGACACCTTCACCCATTTTGCCCATACCCCACCCTGGTGGGAGGGTATTAAGAAATCTTCCCTGATTTACTTGTTTGTAATATTGTCTTTACTTATAATAAAAGCAATAGGAATTCATTGTTGAAAATTTTGAAAATACAAGGAACATCCAGTCTTGGCATCTCGTAGTTTTTTTTGCCAGATATGTTTACAATTGAAAAAAATGAGAGAGATATTGATAATGTGTCTGAGTACCTCTATTTTTGTATGTTTTACCATTTTAAAGTTTATTTGTGAAATCACTTAGGTAGATTTTCAAAAAAAGTATAAATTATATTTTACTATACATGCTAAGGCTTTTCTTCCCTATTCCCCTTTTCATTTTTCTTCTACTTTTGCTCACCTCCCCCTTTCTCGTTTCCCATGAGACACATGTTAACTTTTTACCTATTATGGAGTTTCCCCATGTAAATACAATCATATAGAAACACATATAAACAGATGCTTATAAACATGTATGTGAAAAATACCCTTCCCATACATGTCCAAGTTTGACAAACATGGGATCATATGATATACACTTTCTTGCATTTTGCTATTCTCACATGTTACCTGATGGAATTCCTTCAAGTTAACTGGAGCAAATCTAGTTAACCCTTTTTAATGGTTGCATAATAGTCCACGGTGTGGATGCAACAGAATATATTCAATCATTCTCTGTTGATGGACAGTCACCATTTCCTGTTGTATGTGTGTGTGTGCATGAGTATGTTTATTTGCTGCTATAAACGATATGCTATGTTACATTTATTCTTTATGTATTGGTGCTTTTATTTCTTGGAACAGATTCCCAGGAGTGGGTTGCTACGGCTAAGTCAAATGGATTTTTAAATGTAATGGATTTTTTCCAGATTGTTTTCCTAAAATGCTGCCACCATTCCCATTTCTACCTTTAAAATTTTTGCCAGTCTAATGGCAACATTTCATTTTTCTTTAATGTGCTTTTCCCTAGAAACTAAAGAATATGCACATTTTTTCTTATTTTTTGTAGGCCATTGGGTTTTCTCTTTCGTGATTTGCCTATTTTAATATTTGGCAATATGTCAGAGCTCTTTGTAGATGTGAGATAATAGAAAATATATGAGGTCTGACAATTAGGTTACAAACTTGCCACGGTGTGCTTATGTTGGCAGCACTGTACAAACAGCTCAGTAAGTTTTCATAACCTTGGTATATCAGTGTCTCACAGCTGTGTTTGTGTGGACGTGTGGCGGTGTCTTGCTGAGTGGCGTTCATTATTGTTGTTGCATGTTTTTGTGTGCCATCGCGAGAACGTCTAAGGTTGAATTAGAGCAATGAACAAACATTAAATTTCTTGTTAAACTTGGCAAGAGTGGAAGTGAAATCAGGGACATGTTAGTCTAAGTTTATGGGGATAATGCCATGAAGAAAATGGCAATGTACAAATGGATTAAACATTTTTCTGAGGGGCGAGAAAGCGTCACTAATGAAGAGAGGTCAGGGCGGCCAGTAACGAGCAGAACTGACAAAATCATTGCAAAAATTGTGCATCAGAATCATCAGCTGACTGTGAGAAGCATAGCAGACCAAATAAACATCGACAGAGAAACAGTTAGGAAAATCTTAACTGAAAATCTTGGCATGAGAAAGATGTGTGCAAAAATTGCCCTGACGGAGCTCACCGATGAACAAAAGCAAAGGAGAATCAAAGTTTGCCAAGACCTTTTGGAGAGGCAAGACAATGTTTTGGGCCATGTTATCACTGGTGATGAAACATGGGTGTACCAATACGACCCTGAAACAAAGCGTCAAATGGCACAATGGAAGTCAGCCAATTCTCCTTGACCAAAAAAGTTCTGTCAGTCCAAATCAAGAGTCAAAACGATATTGCTAACCTTTTTTGATATCAGAGGGATTATTCATTATGAATTTTTACCAGCTGGACAAAGAGTTAACCAAACTTACTATTTGGAAGTGCGGAAAAGGCTATGTGAAAAAGTTAGATGAAAACGACCTGAACTTTTTGCCAACAATTTGTGGCTCTTGCATCACGACAATGCACCAGCTCACACAGCACTGCCTGTGAGGGAGTTTTAAGCCAGTAAACAAATAACTGTATTGGAATACCCTCCCTACTCACCTGGTCTGGCTCCCAGTGACTTCCTTCTTTACCCAAAGATAAAGGAAATATTGAAAGGAAGACATTTTGATGACATTCAGGACATCAAGTGTAATATGACGATAGCTCTGATGGCCATTCCAGAAAAAGAGTTCCAAAATTGCTTTGAAGGGTGGACTAGGTGCTGGCATCAGTACATAGCTTCCCAATGGGAGTACTTCAAAGGTGACCATAGTGATATTCAGCAATGAAGTAGGTAGCACTTTTTGTAGAATGAGTTTGCGAACTTAATTGTCAGACCTCATGTATATTGATCTCTGCTGATCTCTGCCTCCGGTTCCTGACACAGGGCTCCTAAAACCCTTGTAAATTACTGAGTGATAACAGCACTAGGAGCATCTCTTGTTCTAATGAGGTGACTCTGGGTGGCTCCTGGGTGGGGGCTGGTCACCAGAAAGGCCACACCATGATTAGAAGCTTGAAATTTTCAGCCCCAGCCCCCACTCTTCCAGAGAGGGAAGAGGGGCTGGAAATGGAGTTAATGATTGATCATGCCTACGTGAGGAAGCCTCCGTAATGTCCCAGTACCATGGGGTTCAGAGAGCTTCCAGGTCAATGAACACAACCACGAACGAGGAGGATGACGCATCTGAACTCCATGGGGACAGAAGCTCCTGAGCTCGGGACCCTCTGAGCTGTATCTCTTCATCTGGCTGTTCATCTGTATCCTTTATCATAGCCTTTTAAAAACTGGCAAACGTAAGTAAGTGTTTCCCTGAGCTGCTCTAGCCAATTAACTGAGCTTGAAGAAGGGGCCACAGGAACCTCTGATTTGCAGCTGAGTAGGACAGAAGTTGTGGGTAGCCTGGGGACCTAAACTTGCAAAGGGCATTGGAAGTGTGGTGGGAGCAGTCTTGTGGGACTGAGTTCTTAACCTGTGGGATCTGACACTACCTCTTGGTAGACAGTGTCAGAATTAAGTTAAATTGTAGGACATCCAGGTGGTGTCACAGAGAATTGCTTGTGTGGAAAAACCCTCACACATCTGGTGTCAGAAGGGTTGTGTCAGCTGTGTGAGGAGGTGAAAAACTAGGTTTTTTTCTAATACAGTAGGACTATATAATACATACACCCACACTGTCATTTGTCTTAAGAATATTATTTTTCTAAATCTATAATTTACCTGTTGGCTTAGTTTATGGTATTCTTCATGATACATTTTTAATTTTCAAACATATCTTTCTGTTTTTTTGAGTTCTCCTCGCCCCCCGTCTTCTGGGTTTGCTGTCTTAGTTGGGATGTTCTTTATTCCTGCAACTCCCATCAGTTACCCTGGGCAGCAGGGCAGGCACTAGGCCTACCATGATGGAGGCATGCATACGCAAATAGACATATTACAGGAGAGCTACATGTATAGAAGGCTGGCTCTGAGAGTCAAAGTTCAAAATCAGCACAATGGCTCACAGCAGAGTTTATGCAAGACATCTTAGGAAAAAAACATGACTCCTAAGCCAGCAAGATCTTAAAGACGACTTAAGAAAGCTGTGCCAATCAGAGAGGGGCCGGGAACCTTGGAAAAATAAAACAGTAGGGTCGAGAAGACAATGTGGGGAGAGGATATTGGTTAAGATTTTAGGTGCCTTGACGTGAGTGAATGCCTCCAACACCATTTCCCAAGATCAGCAGATAACTTTGGCTCTGATTCCAGCTCGCTTAGTACCCCTGAAGCTTTGGCTTCCCATATGGCTTTGCAGTGCTGCGGCATGTCATGATCTTCTGATACAAGCATTCTAGCCCACCAGACAGTCATTTATTCATTTATTCAACAAGTATTTATGAGTGAACAAAACTGACAAGATGCCTGCCCTCAAGGAGCTTATTCTCTAGTGGGGAAAACAGGCCATAAGTAGGATAAATAAAACTGATAGGATGTTAGCTGTTGACAGGTAACAAGGAGAAAACTGAATCTGGGAAAGGAGATACAAAGTATGGAGGGAAGGATACAATTTTAGAAAAGATGACCAAGGATGGCCTCACTAAGAAGGTGACATCTGAATAAAGACCAGAAGGAAGTAACGGTGTGATCCATGCAGATAGAGGGAGCGCATTTCAAGTTGAAGGAACCGCAAGTTCAAAAGCCCTGAGGCAGGAGCATGCCTGTAGCCCAGTGTGGCTGGAGCTGAGTAACCGAGGGGAAGGGTGATGGAGACGAGGTCACAGAGAAAACACACCAGATGCTATAGGGTCTCATAGATCACAGGACTTTGGTTTTTTCCCTGGGTCAGATAAGAAGACTTTTAGGGTTCTAAACAAGGGCACAACATCATTTGGTTTACTTTTTCTTTTTTTATCGACTTTATTTTATAAAGCAGTTTTAGGTTCACAGCAAAACTGAGGGGAAGGTAGAGAGATTTCCCATATACCCTCTGCCCCCACAGGAACAGCCTCCCGCATTATCAACATCCCCCAGCAGAGTGGGACAGTTTTTAACAAGCATGAACCTACCTTGACACATCATCATCACCCAAAGTCCATAGTTTACTTTAGGGTTCACTTTTGGTGTTGTACATTCTATGGGTTTTGACAAATGTCAAAATTTAGAGAAGTTCCCTTCTATTCCTAGTTTTCTGAACTTTTATCACGATTGGGTATTGGATTTTGTGAAGTGCTCTTTCTGGTTTACTTTTTAACAGTTGAACTTTTCCCATAAATCGATAAATTGACTCTTTGGTGAAATCTGGGAACTTAATTAACATGAACTGTTCTTGAGAAAATCTCTCACCCTGAACTCTGGGTGCTCATGAAATCAGGTTTTTGTAAATTCTCTAGAGGAAGCGCCCCCTAGTGAAGCCTTGGGGAGGACAGTGGGGCTGCCAGCTTCTCCTGAGGTCCCTCCTCCCTTCCCACCTCAGTCAGCCAGTGCGGAGGACAAAGCTCACTCACAGTGTGTCTCAGGGTTTTCCATCTGGTTCCACGGATCTCTGTTTTTTCTGCACCAAGACCATATGCAGTCTAAGATCTTGTTGCCCATGGGTTCTGCCCACATCCTCCACGAGTTTCCCTCCCAAGAGACCCAGCATGTCAATGATGTGGGTAACTTCAGGCAAGGATCCAGGTCAGGTCCCCAGGAGGCAGAGGAGACAGCTTGGGGCCCTGCGGTCAGGACACAACATTCACTTCCTCTTGAGTTGGGTGAAGACATCAAATCAGCAATTCTCACCATGGTAAGGAAAAAAGAAGGAAGTCTCTGTTTTCCAGCACTGGCAATTATAAAACAACTAGAAATAAATCCTCATGATTAGATGCCTCTAATGAGGAACCAAATGTCTGCACAAATGCTGGATCTGCACTATTGAGAGCAGCCTTGGAAATGAGATTATTCGGAAGGGTCTTTGTAATAAACCAAAGAAAACCAATAAACTCTTCACACTCTTCACCAAGACCTTTTGATTACACTACCAAATGTTTCTCAAATCAGTGACCTTCTCTCACTCTGCCATCACCAGCTGCCAAAGCATCACTATCTGCATTTCTACAGGTGACACTAGCTCAGAGATGTGACAGAAAGGCGGAAGATCCCACAGCAAGGATGTGGCACAATATGGAATTGAACCTACTTTCATGCAAACAGCATAGTGTAGATAAAGATTGGCTTCCTGGTGTGCCTTCCACCACCACCAGCCTGAGTTGGACTAGTGGGGCACTTCCCAAAGTTCTTCATCTCAGGAGCCCTTCTAATGTTTAGAATGTTTTGAAGATCTCAAAGAACTTTGTTTGTGAGGGTTATATCTACGGACAGATACTGTATCAGAAGTTAAAAGAGAAATGCTTGAAATATTTGTTTTTTAGTTCATTTAAAAAATACACTCATTAATGTTAACATAAATTACATGTTATATGCAATTATGTAAATATGAAAATGATACTTTTAAAACAAAAAAATTAGTGGGTGTTCTTTTGGATTTTTGCAAATCTCTTTTATGTCTGGCTAAACAGAAGACAGCTGTATTCTCATCTGTTTTTGCATTCAATCTGTTGTTTTGGCTAAAGCATATGAAGAAATTCTGGCCTCAAAGATATACAGTTGGAAAAGGGAGGAGTGTTTTAATAGCCGTGTGGATATTCTTCTTTGATACTGCACCAAAACTTGACAAGTGTTTCTTAAAGGTTAGTTGCAATGTAGAATCTGAAACCATATCAATGAGCTTCTCATACTGTCACGAGTATATTAAAAATCTATCTGTGGATCTTGTATTTTGAATGAATCTTTCACCTACACATGGTTTTGTACATCATGCATTGGTTATTTGGAAAATACTGTTCATTGAGTTATGCAAATCTTCCAAATGTTGACAAGTCATCATATTTTTTTTTATAAATTTTATTGGGCAATATTGGGGAACTGTGTTTCTCCAGGGCCCATCAGTTCCAAGTCATTGTCCTTCAATATAGTTGTGGAGAATACAGCTCAGCTCTAAGTTCAGTTGCTGTTTTCAGTCTTTAGTTGCAGGAGGCGCAGTCCGCCATCCCATGTGGGAATTGAACCGGCAACCTTGTTGTTGAGAGCTTGCGCTCTAACCAACTGAGCCATTCAGCCACCCCCTATATTTTTAAAAATCACCTTTGTTAACCAGATCTTATCAGAAGTGCCTCTACATATTGGGAAGCTATCAAGCTCACGGTAGTGAATACCAGTTTTCCAAAATTCTAATTTTTGTTTGCAAATTCAAACTTTATCCTTGGCAATCAATACTGTTAGTGTTTTCTTTTTTTTTTTTAATTTTTTTTTAATTTATTTTTAATTTATTGGGGTGACAATTGTTAGTAAAATTACATAGATTTCAGGTGTACAATTCTGTATCACATCATCTATAAATTACATTGTGTGTTCACCACCCAAAGTCAGTTCTCCTTCCATCACCATATATTTGATCCCCCTTAACCTCATCTCCCACCCCCCAACCCCCTTACCCTCTGGTAACCACTAAATTACGTTCCCCAGATTAATTTTCAAAACCCCGTGGCCATCTTGTGGTTACTGATTTGTTTTCTAATCCCCTCACCTTCCCCCTTACCCCCACCCCCCCCGCCCATCTAGCAACCCTCAGTTTTTCCTCTTTGTCTCCAAAACTGTTTCTGATTAGTTCATTCACTTATTCTTTTCTTTAGATTCTGCATATAAGTGAGATCATATGGTACTTATCTTTCTCTGTCTGACTTATTTCACTTAACATAATGTTCTCTAGGTCCATCCATGTTGTTGCAAATGGTAAGATTTCTTTCTTCTTTATGGCTGCATAATACTCCATTGTATAAATGTACCACAGTTTCTTAATCCAGTCATCTACCGATGGGCATTTCGGTTGTTTCCATGTCTTAGCTATTGTGTATAGTGCTGCAATAAACATAGGAGTGCATAAAGATTTTTGAATTGGAGTTTTGGATTTCTCCGGATAGATACCTAGGAGTGGAATTACTGGATCATAGGGTAGTTCCATTTTCAGATTTTTGAGATACCTCCATACTGTTTTCCATAGTGGCTGCACCAATATGCAATCCCACCAACAGTGCACAAGCGTTCCCTTTTCTCCACATCCGCGCCAGCACTTGTTGTTTGTTGATTTATTGATGATAGCCATTTTGACTGGGGTGAGGTGGTATCTCATTATAGTTTTTATTTGCATTTCTCTGATGGTTAGTGAGGTTGAGCATTTCTTCATATGTCTGTTTGCCATCTGTATGTCCTTTTTAGAAAAATGTATCTTCAAGTCCTCTGCCCATTTTTTAATTGGGTTGTTTGGTTTTTTGGAGTTGAGTTTTTTATAGATTTGTGATATTAATCCCTTATCAGATATATCATTGGCAAATATCTTTTCCCATTCAGTAGGATCCCTTTTTGTTTTATTGATGGTTTCCTTTGCTGTGAAAAAACTTTTTAGTTTGATATAATCCCACATGTTTATTTTTTCTCTTACTTCCCTCACGCGAGGGGATATATCAGTAAAAATCTTACTCCGGGTAATGTCTGTGAAGTTTCCTCCTATATTTTCTTCTAGGTATTTTATGGTTTCAGATCTTACATTTAAGTCTTTAAGCCATTTTGAATTTATTTTTGTATATGGTGTAAGGAGGTGGTCCAGCTTCATTTTTCTGCATGTGTCTGTCCATGTTTCCCAGCACCATTTATTGAATAGACTGTCTTTACCCCATCGTACATTCTTGCTTCCATTGTCGTAGATTAAATGGCCATATAGGCATGGATTTATTTCTGGACTCTCTATTCTGTTCCATTGGTCTATGTGTCTGTTTTTATGCCAGTACCATGCTGTTTTGATTACTGTAGCCTTGTAGTATAATTTGAAGTCAGGTATTGTTATATCTCCCACTTTGTTCTTATTTCTCAAGATTGCTGAGGCTATACGGGGTCTTTTATGGTCCCATATAAATTTTAGGATTATATGTTCTACTTCTGTGAAAAACGTCCTTGGTAGTTTGATAGGAATTGCCTTAGGCAGTATGGACATTTTAACTATATTAATTCTTCCTATCCATGAACATGATAAGTGTTTCCATCTATTTATATCTTCTTTCATTCCTTTCTTCAGTGTCTTATAATTTTCTGAGTACAGATCTTTTACTTCTTTGGTTAAATTTATTCCCAGGTATTTTATAGTCTTTGGAGCAATTGTAAATGGGATTGTTTTTTTAATTTCTCCTTCTGATGTTTTATTATTGGTATATACAAATGCAACTGATTTCTGAATATTAATTTTGTATCCTGCTACTTTACTAAATTCATCTATCAGCTCTAACAGCTTCTTGGTGGAGACTTTAGGGTTCTCTATATATAGTATCATGTCATCTGTATATAATGATAATTTTACTTCCTCCTTACCAATTTGGATGCCTTTTATTTCTTTTTCTTGTCTGATTGCTGTGGCTAGAACTTCCAGCACTATGTTGAATAGAAGTGGAGATAGTGGGCAACCTTGCCTTGTTCCTGATCTTAGGGGGAATGGTTTTAGCTTTTCCCTGTTGAGTATGATGTTAGCTGTGGGTTTGTCATATATGGCCTTTATTATGTTGAGATATGATCCCTCTATTCCCACTTTCTTAAGGGTTTTTATCATAAATGGCTGTTGGATTTTATCAAGTGCTTTTTCTGCATCTATTGATATGATCATGTGATTTTTATTTTTCATTTTGTTAATGTGGTGTATCACATTAATTGATTTGCGGATGTTGAAACACCCTTGCATACCAGGGATGAATCCCACTTGATCATGGTGTATGATCTTTTTAATGTATTGCTGAATTCTGTTTGCTAATATTTTGTTGAGGATTTTTGCATCTATGTTCATTAGAGATATCGGCCTGTAGTTTTCTTTTTTGTGGTGTCTTTGTCTGATTTTGGGATCAGGGTGATAGTGGCTTCATAAAAAGTGTTTGGGAGTCTTCCCTCCTTCTGGATTTTTTGGAAGAGCTTGAGGAGAATAGATGATAATTCTTTTTTGAACGTTTTGTAAAATTCACCTGTAAAGCCATCTGGTCCAGGGCTTTTGTTTGTTGGGAGATTGTTGATTACTGATTCAATTTCCCTGGTGGTAATCAATCTATTCAGGTTTTCTGTTTCTTCTTGAGTTAGCCTTGGAAGGTTGTACGCCTCTAGAAAATGGTCCATTTCTTCCAGATTGTCAAATTTGTTGGCATATAGTTGCTCATAGTAATTTCTTAAAACTTTTTGTATTTCCGCGGTGTCCGTTGTCACTTCTCCTCTTTCATTTCTGATTTTATTAATTTGGGTCCTCTCTCTCTTTTTTTTAATGAGTCTGGCTAAAGGTTTGTCAATTTTGTTTATCTTCTCTAAGAACCAACTCTTGGATTCATTGATCTTTTGTATTGTTTTTCTGGTTTCTATTTCATTTATTTCTGCTCTGATCTTTATTATCTCCTTCCTTGTGCTCCCTTTGGGCTTATTTTGCTGTTCTTTTTCCAGATCCCTTAAGTGTGAAGACAAACTGTTGATTAGTGATGTTTCTTGTTTCTTTAGGTAGGCCTGCAAAGCTATGAATTTCCCTCTTAGGACTGCTTTCGCAGCATCCCATAGATTTTGGGTCGTCGTGTTTTCGTTTTCGTTTGTCTCGAGATATCTTTTGATTTCTTCCTTGATCTCCTGCTTGACCCATTCATTATTTAGTAATAAGTTATTCAGCCTCCATGAATTGGTGTGTCTTCCAGTTTTTTTCCTGTAGTTCATTTCTAATTTCATAGCATTGTGGTCAGAGAAGACAATTGGTATGATTTCAATTTTCTTAAATTTATCAAGACTTGTTTTGTGGCCTAACATATGGTCTATCTTGGAAAATGTTCCATGTGCGCTTGAGAAAAACGTGTATTTTGCAGCATTGGGGTGAAATGTTCTGAAAATATCGATTAAATCCAAGTGGTCCAATGTATCATTTAAGGCTGTTGTTTCCATATTGATTTTCTGTCTGGAAGACCTGTCCTTTGTTGTCAGAGGTGTGTTGAAGTCCCTTACTATGATAGTGTTACTGTTGATCTCTGTCTTTATGTCAGTCAGTACCTGTTTTATATATTTAGGTGCTCCTATGTTGGGTGCATAGATGTTTACTAGGGTTATGTCCTCTTGTCGGATCGATCCCTTTATTATTATATAGTGCCCATCTTTATCTTTTAGTATGTTCTTCATTTTAAAGTCTATTTTGTCAGATATAAGTATTGCAACTCCAGTTTTTTTCTCATTTCCATTTGCATGAAATATCTTACTCCAACCCTTCACTTTCAGCCTGTGTGTGTCTTTTGTTCTGAGGTGAGTCTCTTGTATACAGCATATACAAGGGTCTTGCTTTCTTATCCAGTCAGCCACCCTATGTCTCTTGATTGGAGCATTTAATCCGTTTACATTTAAAGTGATTATTGATAGGTACATAGTTACTGCCATTTTTTAAATTTGTAGTTAGGTTGTTTTGATCTTTTGATCTTTCTTCTATTTACAGAAGTCCTTTTAGTATTTCTTGCAATGCTGGCTTGGTGGTAATAAATTCCTTCAGCTTATTTTTTTCTGGAAAGCTCTTTATCTCTCCATCAACTTTAAATGATAGCCTTGCTGGATAAAGCAATCGAGGTTGTAGGCCTTTGTTTTCCGTCACTTTGAGTATCTCCTGCCACTCCCTCCTGGCCTTCAATGTTTCTGTAGAAAAGTCATTTGATAGTCTTATGGGAGTTCCCTTGTATGTAACCCTCTGTCTTTCTCTTGCAGCTTTTAGGATTCTCTCTTTGTCTTTAAGCTTTGCCATTTTAACTATAATGTGTCTTGGTGTGGACCTGTTTGGGTTTATCCTGGTTGGAACTCTCTGCACTTCCTGGGCTTGTATGTTGGTTTCCTTCATCAGGTTGGGGAAGTTTTCGGACATTATTACTTCAAATATGTTCTCAATCCCTTGCTTCCTCTCTTCACCTTCTGGTATTCCTATGATGCGCATGTTGTTGCGCTTCATGTTATCCCAGAGGTCTCTTAAGCCATCCTCATTGTTTTTTATTCTTTTTTCTTTCTGTTGTTCCGTTTGGGTATCTCTGCTACCTTTTCTTCTAAGTCACTGATTCGATCCTCTGCTTCATCTAACCTGCTGGTAATTCCTTCAAGTGAGTTCTTAATTTCGGTAATTGTGTTCTTTAGTTCTAACTGGTTGTTCATTATGATTTCTACATCCTTCTTTATGTCTTCTCTAAGCTCCTTAAACATTCTTATCACCAGTGTTCTGAACTCTGTCTCTGAAAGGTTGGTTACCTCTGCTTCATTTGGTTCCAGTTGTGGAGGTTTCTTCTGTTCTTTTATTTGGGACGTGTATCTTTGTTTCCCCATTCTGGCTGACTCTCTGTGTTTGTTTTGATGTATTAGGTAGCTCCCCTAGAGTTCTTAGTTCTTGCTAGGTTATCTTATATAGTATGTGTCCTTTATATGTGACTGGCACTACTTTGTTCTTCTCCTCTGCGTGTGCTCCAAAGGTGACTCTTGTGTTGTGTATATTGTCCTGTTCAAGAAGATCTTTAATTGCTTTTTGCTTGTGAGTAGGTGGGGTTAACGCCTAGGCTGACTCGTTGTGAGACTTGGCTCTGCCCACCACAGGGCATTCTGCTGCGTGAGGGTTGACCACTTAAATGTGGTTTGGCCTCTATGGGCTCTAGTGCCTGCAGAGAATTCCCTCTGGGTGTGTGACTTGTAGGTCAAACCCAGTAGTACTCTGGTTTGGTCTGGAGTTGGCCTCTGGATATGTTGAATCTTGTGCCTCTTAAACTGGGCCCTGGTAGGGCAGTTTCAGAACAAAGCAAATCACCAAGCACAACAACAACAACAACAAAACTCAAATACATTCACATGTAAAAACACCCGATAACCCCCACTCGACACAGGCAAAGATATCAAAGCTATAAAGATAAAGCAAAACAAAACAAAGCAAAACAAAAAGCAGTGCCAGTCTTGGCTTAAGCTCACCAAGTAATGTCCAGGTTGTCCTCTGCTGTAGCCCCCTGCTTATTGCGCAGGCAGAGCCGGTCACCTGGTGCCCAGAGTGACTTTGGGACTGTAGATTTAAATGCGTGGGCCTGAGGGGTCTGGATGACAGTTTTTACAAAGTCAGTGCAGTTTCTGCCCTTGCCTGCACATATGCTCACTGAGAGCAGCACCACCAGCCCCGTGTCCAGTACTCCTGAGTCTTAGGGCACTTCTTCAGTGTGTGTGTGTATGGGGGGTGTGGGCGGGAGATTTCTGAGCTGCTGAAAGCCCAGAGCTGGGTCTGCTGCTTACTGCTGATCCCTGGGAGTGTCTTGGCAGTTGCACTTGCCCCGCCCTAGGTAGGCCAGAAAGGGTGGGGGCTGGGGATGGAGGGGTCTTCTCTCTCCCAGTCCAGCCACGCGTCACCCTCTTCCCGCAGGCCAGAAAAGATGGTGGCTGGGGTTGGAGGAGTCTCTTCTCTCCTAGTCCAGCCAAAATCACACTCTTCCCGGCCTCTTCCCTGGGTCAGTGCTGCCTGTGAGTCTTCCCAGAGCCTGAGCACTACTACGGCTCCTCTGTAATCTGACACTACTCCTCAGTTCAGGGGCCAGTTTAAGTCTCTGGAAGGATGGGGGTAGGATTGGGGGGGGAGGGGCCCAGGTATGGGGTCTGTGTTCTTTGTCCACATCAGGGCCCGCTAGCTGCCCTTCTGGCGGAAGAAATCAGCCATGGGACGCAGGGAAAGAGCCCACCTCCTGGTCTCTGTGCTCTCCGTTCCGCCCTGGGATCCCGTGCGTGCCCGGAGCTGCGGGTGCCACCGCGGTTTTCGCCGCCGCAGCCGCTGCCAGTCGAGACCCCACCGCGGGCCTGCGCGTTTTCACTCCGCTCCCTTCCTTCCTTCCTTCCCCTGCTCGCCCAATTAGCACACCTTCAAGTAATCCTTCCAAGAGTCTCTTAGCTGTTCTGTGTGATGAGCAAAGAGCTCTTTGATGGGTTATAGGTCCCGTTTGTAATAAGATCCGGAGGAGAACTCAGAAAGTGCGCCCCGCTGCTGCCATTCCTCCAAATGTCAGTGTTTTCTTCTTGAAGAGACAGGCTTTCATTCATTTTCAAGAAACTGTCTTTTAAATACCCACGTGTGAATAACCACTTTGTCAGTTGTCCTCTCTTGGTAGTCCATGACAACGGTGACTGGTTGTGCTCACTACTCAAACACCAGCAGAGTGCTTTTCCTGGAGACAAGCATGATACTTCAGTGTGCAGAAGGGCTTTATGCATACTTCCCTTTTTGTCCTCTGTGTTAATAAACATGTATTAATAGATGGAAATTTAATGAAATAAAATCATCAAGGACATTCTTATGGGAAATTGGCTTTTTTTTTTTTAATGGCAAGTTCTTGTTGGTGAAGCATATGACTACTGATAGTTTAGTGTCACTGTCCAGATTCCTGCTAAAGGACCAGAAGTCTCACCCACCCTTGCTTTAATTATCACTGCAAAGATTCACGTGGTGAAAAGACAGTATCTTTGTTATTGTGAAAATAGTTTTGACCTTGCTGACCTCCTGAAAGGGTCTCAGGACACTCACACACCTGCAAGTCACACCTCGTGAACTGCTGGCTATCACAAGAGAGAGACATCTCCACATCAGCCTCTTGCTAGGAGCAGGCAGGGAGCCCTTCAGCCTGACACACAGAAAGGCTTAGTTCTGATCCTAGGCAGATGGAAGGCCATCAGCTGGGCCTGGTTCATTTAAAGCCAACCTTCCCCACCTCCCCGTCATCTCCTGGGCCATGGTCAAAACCCAGACCTTTCCTGGGAAGCGCTCACTCACATCCGCTGGAGCACAGGCCCAGAACCGACCCTGCCTGATGCCAAACTGGATGCTGTGAGAGGTGTGCTCAGGGGGACTCAGATGGACTGAGCATCAGGGAAGGCTTCTCGAGGAGGAGGCGGAGGAGGAAGTAAACCAGCCTTCAAAGATGAGGAGAAGGACTTCTGTAGGCAGACGGTGGCGTAGGTCATTTTAAATTGTGGGCATTGAGCAAAGGCACAGGCTATGAGGTGTAAAAGCCCACCAAGGAAAGAATGGGGAGAGGTGTACTTTATGGTCCACTGTCCCAAGGTCTAGAAAGCTAGGTCACTCAGGGCCTTAAATGCTAAATAAGGAATTTGGACTTTATTCAGCAGACAACAGGGAGTTCATTTACGATATAAGTGATCCTATACTTAAGGCAAATCCCTAGTTTCCTAATGAAAAAAATTAAGGTATCAATCTGAGTATTTAAACTTTTTGGAATGTTGATAAAATAGTCAGACATCTAGTTATAATATCTAGTTTATTAGTTACACATGCATATTTAAAATAACATTATGTAGAATAATACAGTAATACAAAATATTGCTTTTTCCCTTCCATTCACACTTCAAGTAACAATTTTACTCAAACTCTACATGCATCTTGGACATCAGTGTCTTCATCACTCTTTAGAGCCAGTTTCTTGAGGCGTATCTCCTTCAGTTGCATCTAAGTTGAGATGCAGCCTTTTAAACTACTTGTATGACAATGTCATTGGAAAGTTTGATCCAAGTCATGATGTTAGGACTGTCCTCCCCCACCCTAACTTACATGTAGGTGCATGTTTATAGTTCTTACAACAAAACTATGTACTCATTTATTGCTTTTGAAATTGCTCTTTAAAAGGCTGGTTTACAAAACCTAACTCGTATACTAGTGAGGGAATACTCCCTGGAATATCTACTAAATTTCTTCCCTTCCCTTTCTTAACCCATTCCAATAGGAGGAATGTATAATCATACACAACTTGCATCATTTGAGGTTGTTGTGGGCCAAAATGTGAGGAGAAACCAGAGGTAGAGCGGTTGCAGGAGACAACAAAGTCTAATTATGGGTGTAACTTCTTGGGAACAGAAAAGGACAGAGAAATCTAGGTTGGGTTGTTGGGTGGATCATCATCATGGACAGGGGTTTCCTGGGGTGAGGATGAAGGAGCAATGAAAGCTAGGAGTGGTACCTCAAAGACCTGGAGAAAGACAGCCAGGAGTGTCCTGGAGCCGAGCAGGTGGCAGGGATGAGAGGACACCCTCCCCAGGGAGCAATGGAGAAAGTGGAACAAAGATATGCAAGCAGCACTGGCTGGGAGCAGCAGGTCATGGACAATAATGCTGAGACAAAGTCCTGGTCTGGTTGGGGGTGGGGAGTGGCCAGAATGTGTCAGGACTGTGAAGAAATTATGGTGTCTTAAGGGAAAAGATACATGCAGATGTCCCGGGGAAAGACTGAGATGATCAGGAAATATGTGGAATGCCAAAGGGGGGGTCCACCTAGACTTTGAGCCCCCTTCCTCCCAACAGGTTCCTTGCTCACTCCCATAATACTCATCACATGAATTGTCATTATTTGTTTTCTAGACTGCAAGGAGTGTAGGCAGTATGTTTGTCCTGGGTACTGCAAGTACCTCAGCAAGTAGAACAGGCATAAAACAGGCCCTCAAGAAATATGTGCTGAAGGAACAGAAAGGAGGGAGAAGTGAAGAGGGGAAGAAAGTAAGAATGAGGCACCAATGGCCCATGGGAGGGACTTGAAAAGGACAGCAGAAGAGACAGGCCAGGAAAGGCATGGCATGGTCAGGAGGACTTCAGAGGTCAGGTGGCATCAAGGACATGGGGGAAAACTAGAAGGAAATGGATCAGACAGCATTTGTGCATTAGGTTCCACTGGGACCTTGGGTGTGATCCCAGCAGCCCTTATTCTCAGCCCTAGAGGAGTATGTCAGCTGCACTGTCCCCAGCAAAGGCACGGAGGCCGGGGAGCCGAAGACCCTGGGGCAGAGACTGGTCTGTGGCCTCTTCTAAGCCTTACCCCGGGGAAGACTTGACTCCGTGGTCTCATACCTGCCCACTGACTGAGACAGTGGTGTGGTGTTTGAGTGCTCTCAGCCTTGATAAACATCTGAATACTAATACAAAATTTATGTGCTTGAGTGAATCATGAGTAATAGGTCTCAAACTACATTTTTGTGTAGCATGGATATTTCCAATAAAAAGGAATGAAAATATTCATTTCCCAATTTACAGGAAAGAGTGTAAGGCAGTGATTCTCAAAAGTGTGGTCTCTGGAGCAGCAGTGGCATCATCTGAGAACCTGTTAAAAAAGAGAATTCTCTGGCTCCACCCCAGACCTACTAAAATCCTACCAAGACTGTGGGGGTTAGGTTCAGCAATCTGCTTTAACAAGTTCTCCAGGGGATCATGATGTACATGAAAGTTTAAGAACTAATGCTTTAAGGTAATAGATGGAATATTTTTAAAGCCACAATCCCCTAAATTTTTCTTAAACCGTGGACATCTGCTATACTAGTCTTTAGTGAATAAAGCAGCAAAATGACAGAAGAGCCAACAATTTGCAGTACAACAGAACAGTGGGGAAGAGGGCAGTCTTGCTGCCTGGATTTGATTCCTTGCTGTAAGACCCTGGAGAAATTCCTTTACCTCTCAAGCCTCAGTCGCCTTGTTTATAACAAGGGAAAAGTACTATTTTAAGACTGTCATATGGATCAAGTGAGATGGTGCCTGGCATACAGTAAGTACTCAGTTATGCTGGTTATTATTATTATCATTAAAACTCAGGGGGGCCGGCCCGGTGGCTCAGGCTGTTGGAGCTGTGCTCCGAACTCCGAAGGCTGCCGGTCCGATTCCCACATGGGCCAGTGGGCTCTCAACCACACGGTTGCCGGTTTGACTCCCGCAAGGGATGGTGGGCTGCGCCCCCTGCAACTAGCAACGGCAACTGGACGCTGAGCTGCGCCCTCCACAACTAAGACTGAAAGGACAACAACTTGAAGCTGAACGGCACCCTCCACAACTAAGATAGAAAAGGACAACAATCTTGACTTGGAAAAAAGTCCTGGAAGTACACACTGTTCCCCGATAAAGTCCTGTTCCCCTTCCCCAATAATCTTAAAAAAAAAAAAAAAAATAAGACTCAGGAGCTAATCAGCTCAATGGCTAGCTAGGTTTTTCCCAGGTCAGGATTTTATATCACATGCATGGAATAACTTCACACTCGTTTCTGGTTTCTAAGAAATCACATTTACCACAGCTCTGCAGAACCCCAAGGGAATGGGGCTGAGACTGAGCCAGTGGCCTCCTTTTAGCCTTAACCTACTCAGAGCGACTTGCCGTGAGAGCCTCAGATATCAAGCTGCCTACCCCTATGTCAACCAGATGCTCAACACCTGAGTGTGTCTAGTCTTGCAATGAGTAAATGAGTCCTTGAGGGGCTCTGTAAGGCAGGCACTTGCAAAAGGGGGAGGTGAGAGGTCATGGAAGGGCAACCCCTCTACCTGTGGGTCTCCCTATGAGTCCAGCAAGCTTGATGACTTCCAGCAAGACTTTGGAAGGAAAAGGTGCTGAAGCATAGGCTCAAAAGATCATCTTGAGTCAAAAATACTAGTCCACATTAGACGAAATTTCCATCTTCTATCTCCTCCTCTGTCGAATGGAAGCTCCAAGGGGCCCAGAAGTTTGTTTTATTTAGCGAATGAACATTTGTAAACCAGTAGTTCTGTAACTGGAAGGAACAAAAGTTGCCTTTGTCAAGATGCTCGTTGCCAAACCTAAGATCTGGGTGGAACTCTTGGACTTTGGTGAGCCCACAGGCTGGGCGCCTGCTAAGAGCTACGCCTGGTTTGGAGACCCAAAGTGTTTTTCAGCTAGAGCCTTTTTCACATGTCTGGCATGTGGGATTCCTACTGTGATACAGTCAAAGGCCAGTTTGGGATCAATGAGGAGTGAGCTAAAGGTACATTCAAGGTAGGTGACTCGGGTATCTGAAGGTGGGGGGAAACGCCAGTCACCACAATCCTCTTACTTGCTTCTTGGTAAATCCCAGCCCCCTTCAAGCTTAACTTAAGCCCATTCTTTCCAGGCACCTTGCCTACCCACCACAGGCTGGGCCCAGAGGCCCTGCTGCCCAGACTGTGCTTGCAAATGCTATTCAGAGACAACTAAGTAGCAGTCCTACAGGCGCCCGTGGTGCCCGGGGGTGGTGGATGCATTACCAACCAGCTTTCAGCAAGGGGCTTAATCGTTCAGGTGAGTTCTGACACCAACCGTGCGCCAGAGTCGGCAGTTTGAAGGTAACAGACTGAGGAAATATTTGCAAAAAATTACTAAGGCAGAAATACTCACAACCCTGTGTGACAGGTAAGCCGATAGGCTTCTTCCTCCCTGAACATAAAAGCCTCTGGACCTTTGCTCTCCCTCCAATGCCCTCCACGGCCCTTTCCACATGTCCAAAATCCACAGTATCGTACCTCCAACTATGAGCCATTCCCAATCCTGCCCAAGCAGAGAGGCCTCCTAAGTGCCCACAGCACTCACCTGTAAAGGGCCTTATAGGGTAACTGTTAGTGTGGGTCTCCTAAGTTGTAACCTTGAAAGGTGTTCCTGGGATTTACTGCCACTCAGCCAATGGCCGGAGACCTTGCCTAGTACATAGAAGTGGTCAGCATTCACAAACTTTCTAATTATTGCCCACCATCATTTTAAGCTTTTATCAGTTACTCACTGATAGAAATGCCCTCTATTTCTGGGCTTATTATAGTTGCTAAAAGTGGGGATGGTGTTTGCCCTTTAGAAGGATGTTGGGAAGTATGAAAAGGCCCTGGTCCAGAAGGCCTGAGTTCTAATGGTGACCATCCCACAACAGGGCAAGGACCTACCCTTTTCCTGGGATTTAGTAACTCCTCCCTGTAAAAATGAAGGAATGTCTTTTAGTTTCATTAGTTTAGGATTCCATTTGATGGAATACACAAAATGACCAAGAAAGGTTTACTCAAGAATCCTCCAGAATTCAGTGGTATTTGGCAAACACATTGAGCACACACGATCATTAGTAATCAGAGCAGTCTGACAGTATTTTAGTCAAGGTCCTTTTGGTAGCATGTAATAAAAAACTCACTTCAGATTGATTTTTAAAAAGCCAAAATTCACTCTAAGGCTACCTGAGGGGTTAACGGAGTCCATGACAAGGATGCAGGGCTAGATCCAGAAACCAGCAAAGTCCTCAGGGCTACCAAGGCAGCTCCTCTCAGACGCACTTTCTCTCATGTCTCTGGATTTCTTTTAAATTTCTTTGCTTGTCCATGTAGCACTGGCTCACAGGTCTTAACTTTTTAAGTGCCCCATCCAAGCCACCATCCCAGATGGTGTATGGTATCCCTCCTTCCCCCTGCAAAATTCTTAAGATAAAGAATTTTCTTGGGCCTGTTTGGATCAGGAGATCAACACTGGTCCAATCATCTGGCATAAGGGGGAGGGGAGTAGAGGAGGGAAAAAGTCAATGTGTATGAACATGGTCAGTGTGGGTCAGGCAGGTACCCCAAACAATGTCATTTGAGACAGGTCAACCACTTCATCCGGTGTTTAGCTATCATCAGTACTTAAATAAAACAGCAAACAAGAATATAATTTTCTACAATTCAGAGTTTCCTTCCCCTCCAAAATCCTACTGAACTTGTTAAAGCTCCAGCACTGTCAATTACTTATGTATCATAAAGCTCTAATGAATACTGAAGCCAAGTAGAAAAAGCTATAAAACGTTTCTCCCTGTTTTATTGCTCTTCACTGGACTTGGTTGACATTTGCTTTTTACTTGCATCCAATCTTATAGGAGTGATAAAGACACACCAAGTTTCTCACTAACATCTTTTCCAACAATTTGTGTTGATACCAATAATATGATAAAGATGGATATTCAACTGATTCCTTGAACCTAAAAAAACCCTGCCAGGGAGTCCTATTTTGTGGGCACACAGCATAGAGCCTGGAACACGGTGGGTGCTCAATGCTACATGAATTCCAATTTAAAAATAAGTACAAGGATCTACTTGAGATCAAATACTAAATCTGGCTAATAATTTGAGGTCACATTCTGCTTCTGTGCTCCATAGCAGGTGGGGAAGAAAAAAGTAACCTAGTCTCACACTGCTATTCTTCTCAGAAGAACCACACAAACTATTGACATCTCTAGCTCAGAAGTACAAAAATGTATACAAAGAAATGCCTAATATTATCTTAACTGAAAGCAATAGTTTAAATAGCCTAGAGTCTTACAGAAAATATTATTCCAAAACATGCAGAGGCAGCAAGAGTCACCCAAAACTACATTTTATTCTATGATCTTTATATTGCTTTTCTGTTACTTAAAGATCAAAGCAAAGTGAAATGGATGGAAATATTTTGTTAAAAGAACAAAACGGGTTAATCACAGCATATACACCTCATAAAAGCTCAGGTCTGTGCCATACAGTCAACACAGGCTAGATCCAGTAGTGGTTCATGTTCTGGGTTTTTATAAAGCAAATGGAAATATTTGGAAGAATCAACACATTTCAATAGAAGAGCCATAAATGTCCTGAAAGCAGAAAGTTGACACAATTTTAAATATAATTCATATATATATATATTTTAAAATCAAACACAATTAAATAGAATATGGTTTAAGTACATGAAGACTTCAGCTTTAGAAGGATAACAGAGGTGGTACATAGTACCAAAAACTTGTACACAGCCTTTTTGCTTCTTCTGTTGATGGAACAGTGTGCCTTTATATAATCAAATATTGCAATGGAATAAATTCTCTTTCATTCAAGACTTTCTCAAGGACAGAGGTGATTAATAATTAAATATTATATATATATAGATATAGATATAGACATATCCATATATAAATTTCTTTTTTGCAAAGTCTGAGCGAAAGCAGTAACACCTAAGAGACCGTTCTTTCCCCTCAATCACGTGCGCTGAGGAAGCACTGGCATCCTGGCCAGTGGAGTGTTCGCCGACAGGGTAGACCCGCTGACGGCAGCGTAGTCCAGACCCAGAAGCCAACTGAGCAGAAGTGAGGTGAAGAGTCTCTTACTGTCCTAAAGACAGAAAAAAAAAAGGCCACCAAATGCACACTTCCCAGCTCACAGCAAAAAAGGGGAGACAGTCAAAACAGTGCTTTTCCTCCCCCAACCACTGCCTGCCCACCTTCTTAAAAGCCTCATATAACTTGGGAATAAACGTTTTGTTCAAGGTACCAGAGCGGGAACACTGGAGTGACTGATACTGTTTATTCCCCCCTACAGGTATTCTAAAGGGAAAGTTAAATAACCTGGAGCACGGAGTTCCAGAGGAGCAAGTTCAATACTCGAAGTAAAGGACACTCACCCTTTGGTTAGTAGGGGATAGACTAGCTTTAAGTATACTGCATCTCAGGAGCAACTAAAATGTGAAAATTGTATACTGTCACCAACAGGAAGAAGAACGTCAGCTTCCTTCCAAATGAATGCCTCTGTGAAGGAAGACTACACAGTGAGCCTTGCCCCGTTTCATCGAAGAGAAACAACCTTCTAGCACCACATGGCCACTCTGAGCTGCCGGCTCGCGGAGGGGCTGACTCCCGTTTGTTTTAAGAGCAAAGCAAAGCACCTCTGGTACCTGCTCTGTGTTGTTAGGGAGGCGTTACCGCTACAGAATGTGCAGCAAGTATCAGCTCTGTGCTCATCTGCCTCCCACAGTATGTGGTCCCTCTCTATTCCAGTGGATGAAACCTCTCTCATGAATGGGTTATTGCCATTGAAAAACTACTAATTCTTCTAGTAATGTAAACAATACCGCTTTGTCTCTTTATGACTTTCACTGTGTGAACATCATGTGCAGCAAATAAGTCTACATGTCACTCTGCTTATGGTGGAAGTCTAGGATTGTCTGTCATTCTTTCTTGGGAACAACAGTGATATATCAGTGAAAAGAAATACAGTGCTTTGTTTTCATTGGCTGTGTTGAAGAATCCAACCAAAAGAAAAAAAGTTCTCTCATTTTTCAAAAGCAGATTTCCTTTATCTCAGGTATTGAGTCATAGCTGAAAAAACAAAAAAGAAAATGGTAAGGTACATTTCTATAACCAGTGATACGTTTTGTTACAGGCTAAGGAGGAAGGGAACCATCATGTAGTATTTACTATATACCAGCATTTATGATAGCCAGAATCTGACAATGATGTGTCAGGTAAAATACTACAATTATATTTACATATGTGTGAACGGAAGCTTGAAGAGGTTAAGCAACTCACCTTAAGGTTACATAACAAGGACTGGCACCTATACTCATTTTACCTTTTTGGTTTGGCAATAGATATTAGAACAGAATATCTCCTTTTTGACAGAGTAATTCTTCTCTAGGAATTAATCCAACATCCTCCTCATAAGAGAGGGCACTTATATACACAGGCATTCATAAAGTATTGTTTGTAACAGGGAAAAACTCAAACCAACCTAAATGGCCACCCACAGGGGGTTCATTAAATGAAGACAGAGCCATGACATGGAATAGACCAATGCCTTTAGAAAGCAAAAAAGACCAAGCTCATGAGACTGAGTCCCTGCTTACTCATAGCACTGTGGAGTAAATAAACATCACAGAAGACTTAGTCCTTGCTATTTGTAAGATGGGACATACACACATGAAACAATTCAGTAATGCTGCGAGGTAGTTTACATTAAATGCCAACTACATTCTATAAGCAAACACATGTAGAATAAGAGATTAAAAGAAGAGAGGTATCTACATAGGATAAAGAGGCTGGCCATTCCTTTATGGAAGTAGGACTTGTCATGTTCATAAAATCAAGGAATGAGAATTAGAAGGCGATCTTACTAGATTTTCTACCATGTTTCCCCAAAAATAAGACTCGGTCTTACATTAATTTTTGCTCCAAAAGACGCATTAGGGCTTATGTTCAGGGGCTGTCATCCTGAAAAATCACGCTAGGGCTGTTTTCCGGTTAGGTCTTATTTTTAGGGAAACACGGTAGTCCAATTTATCTGATCTACTGACGAAGAAACAAGGAACTGGGAAAGGAAAATAACTTCAAAAGGTCACACATTTTGACTAAAAATGGACTAAACTAATTCTGCTAGCCTAGTGCTTCTTCTACACCAGTATATTGCTGACCCCTAAAGGGCAGGCAGGACAGACATCCTGACCAAAGAGAAGGCCTAGCAAGCTTAAAAAATAAAATATAGCAAAATATTATCTGTTTATCCTAAAAATGAAAAGCACATGGTAATAAAATCTGAATATACAACTCAAACAAAAAGCTTAATTTTAAACATCTGCTTTCCAAAATGGTTTCTAAAAAACATTTTCATATTGTCAAACATCTTACCACCCACATAATAATGGGGAATCACAAAAATAACTACCTTACACTTCTTTATACACTTTCATCTTGCTTTTTGCTATTTTAGGTTTGACTGAACCAGTAAAGATAAACATAGACCAAAATTATAACCCTTATATAGAAAAGAGGATAAAGTCTACAAAAGTGGAAAGAGCTATGGCATGAAGCAGCTTTGTGAAAAGTTCAAAATTAAACCAAGCTCTGGTAATGACGATTCTTAGAGTAAAAAGTTGGCTAGAAAGTTAACAAGGAAAGGGTGATGGCTGAACCTAAATAGAAATTCAAGCCCTCCAAACTACTGGGGTTTATTAAGGGCTATCATCTGAACATATTTAACTCTGATTCCTAATTTTTGCTAAGATAAATGAGAGAGGAGTTTAATGCCTTTACAAAGAATATGAACAGAAATTCTCCTATCACAGTAAGTCTTTGTGAATCTACTAAAGTTAGAGAAAGTAAAACTGTTGAACGAATTGGGAGTGTTTGGCTTGAAGAAAATACTGGGAGGGGATTAAGTGGCTCTCTTCAATTTTCGAGGTTATTTGTGTGGCTCTTGTGGACAAAACTAGAATTAGCTGGTGAAGCCATAGAGAAACAGAGTATTAGCTTATGGAAAGTCAGAATTTCCTAACAATTATGGCTGTTGACATCCAGGTAAAGATGGCAGATTGATCACACCCATTCAATTCACTCCTTCGTAAAACAGGACTTACACACCCACACACACTCTCATATGAATGAGGAAATTGAAAGAAGAGGCAACAACAAAATTTTAGAAGCTGGAAGCAAATGGATGAGTGGTAAATTACTAAGCAGATCCAAAAAACTCAATCCTAAGAGTAAAGTGGAAAAACCTGACAAGCAACCTGATTTACAACGCAGAGTCCCTCAAAGCCTGGAAATTGGAGGTACCAGGACCTCTGATAAAAAGGAATGGAGGTGAGTGCAAACATAAGGATTTCTCAAAATTTTGTTTTAGAAGTTAACAATCTACAGTTATTGTTTTGCAATTCTGATCACCTAGGTGACTATCCCTGTCTGAAAAGCAACCCAAGCAGATTTCTTCTCTGAGCAGATTAAAACATAGGGTCTTTGGGCAAAGGTTTATTAGGTATGACCAAGAACAAGGATCCTGTACTAAGAAGAGGGAGATTAAATAGAGGACATATACTATGTAAGGCCCCTGTGCCAAGACTGGGAGACATAGCATATCTATCTAATACATAGACACAAACACAGGGAGGCAGCTAAAATAAGGAAACAAAGAAACATGTCCCAAATAAAAGAACAAAACTTCAGAAAAAGAATTGAACAAAATGGAGGCAAGCAATCCACCAGATGCAAAGTTCAAAACACTGATTATAAGGATGTTCAATGAACTTAGGGGAAGAACTGATAATCTCAGTGAGAACTTCAACAAAGAGAGATAGGAAACATTAGAAAGGAAATAGAAAACATAAACAAGAACCAGTCAGGGTGCGGCCTGATGGCTCAATTAGAGCGCGAGCTCTGAACACAGGGTTGCCAGTTCGATTCCCACATGGGCCACTGAGTTGCACCCTCCACAACTAGACTGAAGACAACCAGCTGCACTGAGTTTCCGGAGAGGCGACCAGATGGCTCAGTTGGTTAGAGTGCGAGCTCTCAACAACAAGGTTGCTGGTTCAATTCCCGCATGGGATGGTGGGCTGTGCCCCTGCAACTAAAGACTGAAAACAGCGACTGGACTTGGAGCTGAGCTGCACCCTCCACGACTAGATTGAAGGACAACTACTTGGAGCTGATGGGCCCTGGAGAAACACACTGTCCCCCAATTCACCAATATTCCCCGATAAAATTTAAAAAACCCCACAAAATAACAAACAAAAAAATCCCAACCAGTCAGAAATGAATACAGTAACTGAAATGAAGAACACATTAGATGGAATCAACAGCTGACTGGAGGAAGCAGAGGATCAAATCAGTGATTTGGAAGACAAGGTAGTGGAAAATAATCAAAACATCAAGAAGAAAACAGAATCCAAAAAATGAGGATAGTTTAAGGAGCCTCTGGGACAACATCAAGTCCAGCAACATTCACATCACAGAGGTACCCGAAGGAGAAGAGAGGGAGCAAGGGATCAAAAACCCATTTGGAGAAATAATGACTGTAAACTTTCCTAATCTTTTGAATGAAATAGACATACCAGCCCAGGAAGCACAGAGTTCCAAACAAGATGAACCCAAAGGGATCCATGCTAAGACATACCATAATTAAAATGCCAAAGGTTAAAGATAGAATCTTAAAAGTAGCAAGGAAAAAGCAGTTAGGTTACAAGGGAGCTTCCGTAAGACCATCAGCTGATTTCTTAAGAGAAACTTTGTAGGACAGAAGTGATTGGCAGGACATATTAAAAGTGATGAAAAGCAAGGACCTACAACCAAGATTATTCCACCAAGCAAGGCTATCTTTTAGAATCAAAGGACAGATAAAGAGCTTCCCAGACAAGAGAAGCTAAAGGAATTCATCACCACCAAATCAGTGTTACAAGAAATATTGGGTCGAATATATGGTGATGGAAGGAGTACTGACTCTGGATGGTGAACACATAATGCAATATATAGATGACATATTATAGAATTGTACACTTGAAATAAATGCAGTTTTGTTGACCATTATCAGCCGAATAAATTTAATTAAAAACAGAAATGTGAAAGGGACTTTTTTAAGAAGGAAAAAAAAATATATGAGTAAGAAAATACTGCAAAGAAAAAAAAATCTCACTGACAAAGGCAAACCTAATAAAAGCAGTGGATCAACCAACACTAAAACTAGTACAAAGGTTAAAAGGCAAAAGCAGGACTATCGTGTATAATTACAACAGGAAATTAAGGGACACACACACACACACGTAAAAAATAATGACAAAACATAAATGTGTAGGGGATGAGTAAAAATGGTAGTGATTATAGACTGTGTTCAAACAAGCAACCATCAACTTAAAATAGGCTGCCATAAATAATAGCTTGGTTTACATGAAGCAAATTGTAACCACAAACCAAAAATCTATAATAGATATACAAGAAATATAGAGAAAGGAATCCAAACACAACACTACAGCCAGTCAACAACATACAAGAGAGCACGAGCCTAACAAAAGAACAAAGAACTACAAAAACAATCAGAAAACAATTAATAAAATTGCACTAACTACATATCTATCAATAATTATTTTAAATGGATTAAGTACTCCAATCAAAAGACAAATGGATAAAGAAGTGGTACATATACTCGTATTCAATGGAATATTACTCGGCCATAAAAAAAGAATGAAGCCTTGCCATTTGCGACACTTGGTAGACCCAGAGGGTGTTACGCTAAATGAAATAAGTTAGGCAGAGAAAGACAAATACCATATGATTTCACTTATATGTGGAGTCTACAAAACACAAACTCGTGGATGTGGAGAACAAACTGATGATCGTCAGATGGGAGGGGGGTTTGGGGACTCAGTAAGGTGATGAAGGGATTAAGAGGTACAAATTGGCAGTTACAAAATAGTTCTGGGGATGTAAAGTACAGCTTAGGGAATATAGTCAATAATATAATAATAACTATACATGGTGTCAGGTGGGAGCAAGACTTATTGGGGGAATACTTTGTAAGTTATATAAATGTCTAACCACTATGCTGTACACCTGAAATTAATATTGTAAGTCAACTGTAATTGGAAAAAATTTTTTAATTAAAAAAAGGGGGGAATTAAGAAGGGAATTGTGTGTATATATATACACACACACAAACATACACATACACACACACACACACACACACACACACACACACACACAATGAATACTGAGAGTTCTCTAGCTTTTCCTGCTTGGCTTTTAGAGCATTGGTAGCCTGGCTTTTATCTTCCAGACAGGAGACTGATAACAGTTTTCTCTGGGGAATACTTATATGATGAACCCATGAAAAAAGAACTTTAAAAAAAAAATTGTGACATCAGAGTTCCCCAACAGAACCTGGATGGTTTATGTTTTACTTTTTAAGAAACTGCCAAATTGATTTTCAAAGTGGCTGTGGCATTTTGCATTCCCACCAGTAATGTATTAGAGTTGAAACTGCCTTACATCCTTGCGAACACACGGTACTATCAGTCTTTTTAATTCTAGCCATTCTATCCAATATGCACCTGTGTATCACTGTGACTTTAGTCTGTTATTTCCCTACAACTAATTATGTTGAGCTCTTTGCATATGAGTGTTTGCCATCTGTATATCTTCTATGTGTAATGTCTGTTCATAACTTTTTTGCCCATTTAAAAAAACATCCAATTGTTGGTCTTCTGATTGAGTTCAAGAATTCTTTATATATTCTGGATATAACTCCTTTATCAGAAAAATGTTTTACAAATACCTTCTCCCAGTCTGTAACTTGCCTTTTCATTTTCTTCAGTGTCTTTTTTTTGTTTTTAATTGGGGAATATTGGGGAACAGTGTGTTTTTCCAAGGCCCATCAGCTCCAAGTCGTTGTCCTTCAATCTAGTTGTGGAGGATGCAGCTCAGCTCCAAGTTGAGTTGCCATTTTCAATCTTAGTTGCAGGGGGCGCAGCCCACCATCCAAAGCAGGAATTGAACCAGCAACCTTGTGTTAAGAGCTCATACTCTAACCAACCAGCCACCCCCACAGTGCCTTTTAATAAGCAGAAGTTTCTACTTTTGATGAAGTTCAATTTATTGAATTTTCTCTTTTATGTCTCATGCTTTGTGTGATTTAAGAAATCTTTGCCTAACCCAAAATCACAAAGATTTTCTCCTACAATTTTCGTAGTTTTAGTTCTTATATTTAGGTCTATGATCCATTTTGAATTGATTTTGTATATGTTGTAAGGAACAACAATCACCTTCTCTCCCCAACCCCTATGTGTATCTAGTTATTCCAGTACCATAAACTAAAAAGACTAACATTTTCCCAATGAATTATCTTGGCACATATATCAAACATCAATTGACTACGTATGTTTGGGTCTACTTCTGCACTCTACATTTGTTCCAACAATCTTTATGTCTACCCCCATGTAAGTAATATCCCAATGCCTTAATCATGTAGCTTTACAATAAATGGGAAGCCAAGCAGTGTTAGTCTTTCCATTTCGTGCCCTTTTCCAACATTTTTTTTTGTTATTCTAGTTCATTTATCTCCCAATACATTTTATAATCATCTTGTCAATTTCTACCAAAAAAAAAAAGCCTGCTGGAATTTTTATTGTGTTTGTACTGAATCTATCAATAATCTTGGCTAATGTACAGCATGGTGACTATAGTTAATAATACTGTGGTACCTATTTGGAAGTTGCTAAGCAAGATCTTAAAAGTTCTCATAAGAAAAACAATTTTGTATCGATATGGTGATGATGTTAAGTAGACATATCGTGGTGATCATTTCCCAATGGATACAAACATCATATCGATATGATGTACACATGAAACTAATATAATGTTATATGTCAATTATACCTCAATCATCTTCTTCATCATCATCATCATCATCATCATCATCGTCATCTTGGGGAGAAATGATACCTTAACAACACTGAGTCTTTTGATTCAAACATGATTTATTTGCTTTTATTAAATCTTTAATTCTGCTATGTTGTTTTGTAGTTTATATTGTATAAATCTTACACATACTTTGTTAAATAGATTCCTAAAATTTTTGTTTTTTCAATGCTATTGTACATTGTATTGTTTTTATTTCTTTTTTTTTTTAATTAAAGTTCATTGGAGTGACAACTGTTAGTAAAGTTACATAGATTTCAGGTATACAATTTTCTAATACCTCACCTATATCTCACATTATGTGTTCACCACCTAGAGTCAATTCTCCTTCCGCATCACAATATATTTGACCCCGTTTATCCTCTTCTAGAACCCCTCTCCCCACTTATCCTCTGGTAACCACTAAACTATTGTCTATGTCTATGAGTTTTTGTTTCTTCATTTGTTTGTCTTGTTTGTTGTTTTCAGTTTTAAATACCACATATCAGTGAAATCATATGGTTCTCTACTTTTTCTGTCTGATTTATTTCGCTTAGGAATATAATCTCAAGATCCATCTGTGTTGTTGCAAATGGTACTATTTCATCTTTTCTTATGGCCAAATAGTATTCCATTGTGTATATATACCACAATTTCTTTATCCATTCATCTATCGAAGGTCACTTTGGTTGTTTCCATGTCTTGGCCACCGTAAATAAAGCTGCAATGAACACTGGAGCACATATGTCTTTATGGATAAATGTTTTCAGATTTTTTTGGTAGATACCTAGAAGAGGGATTGCTGGGTGATATGGTAATTCTATTCTTAATTTTTTGAGGAACCTCCACACTGCCTTCCATAGCGGCTGCACCAATCTGCATTACCACCGACAGTGTATGAGGGTTCTTTTTTTTCCACAGCTTCCCCAACACTCGTTACTACTATTTGTCTTGTTGATAATAGCCATTCTGACTGGGGTGAGGTGATATCTCCTGGTGGTTTTTATTTGCATTTCTCTGACGATTAGTGATGTTGAGCATTTTTTGTTATGTCTATTTGCCATTTGTGTATCTTCTTTGGAGAAATGTCTCTTCAGGTGTTCTGCCCATTTTTCAATTGGATTGGTTTGGTTTTTTTTGTTGTTGAGTTGTACGAGTTCCTTATATATTTTGGATATTAGCCCCTTATCAGAGGCATTGTTTGCAAACATCTTCTCCCATTCGGCTGGTTGCCCCTTTATTTTGTCAATGTTTTCTTTTGCTGTGCAGAAGCTTTTTAGTTTGATATAGTTCCATTCATTTATTTTAGCTTTTACTTTCCTTGCCTTTGGAGTCAACTTCATAAAATGTTCTTTGAACCCAAGGTCCATAAGTTTAGTACCTATGTTTTCTTCTATGCAGTTTACTGTTTCAGGTCTTATGTTTAGGTCTTTGATCCATTTTGAATTAATTTTGGTACACGGTGACAGAGAGCAGCCTAGTTTCATTCTTTTGCATGTGGCTTTCCAATTCTCCCAGCACCATTTATGGAATAGGCTGTCTTTTCTCCATTGTATCTTTTTGGCTTCTTTGTCAAAAATTATCTGTCCATATTTATGTGGTTTATTTCTGGGTTCTCAATTCTATTCCATTGGTCTGTGTGTCTGTTTTTCTGCCAATACCATGCTGTTTTGATTACTGTAGCCCTGTAGTATAAGCTAAAGTCAGGGAGTGTGATACCTCCAGCATTGTTCTTTTCTCATAAGATTGCTTTGGCTATCTGGGGTCTTTTGTGGTTCCATACAAATCTGATGATTTTTTTGTTCTATTTCTTTTAAAAATGTCATTGGGGTTTTGATGGGGATTACATTAAATCTGTATATTGCTTTGGGTAATACGGCCATTTTAACTATCTTGATTCTTCCAATCCATGAACATGGGATGTCTTTCCATCTCTTTGTGTCTTCAATTTCTTTTAAAAATGTCTTATAGTTTTCAGCATATAGGTCTTTCATATCCTTGGTTAAGTTTATTCCTAACTATTTTATGCTTTTTGTTGCAACTGCAAAAAGGAATTTTTTATTTATTTCTTTTTCTGAGATTTCATTAGAATGCAATGGACTTTTGCACGTTGATTTTGTAGCTGGCAACTTGACTGTATTCGTTTATTGTTTCTAATAGCTTTTTGGTGGATTCTTTAGGGTTTTCTATATATAGCATCATGTCATCTTCAAAGAGTGACAACTTAACTTCTTCATTCCCAATTTGGATGCCTTTTATTTCTTTCTCTTGCCTGACTGCTCTGGCGAGGACTTCCAATACCACTTTGAAAAGCAGAGATGATAGGGGATAGCCCTGTTGTGTTCCTGATCATAGAGCAAAGGGCTTCAGTTTTTCACTGTTAATTATGGTATTAGCTGAGGGTTTGTCATATATGGCCTTTATTATGTTAATGTGTTTCCTTCTATACCTATTAAGTGTTTTAATCATAAATGGATGTTTTATCTTGTCAAATGCTTTTCCTGCATTTATTGATATAATCATATGATTTCTGTCCTTTATTTTGTTTATGTGGTGTAACACATTGATTGATTTGTGTATGTTGAACCATCCTTGTGCCCCAGGGATGAACCCCACTTGGTCGTGATGTATAATCCTTTTAATGCATTGTTGCATGCAATTTGCTAGAATTTTGCTTAGGATTTTTGCATCTGTATTCATCAGAGATATTGGGCTGTAATTTTCTTTGTGTTATCCTTACCAGGTTTTGGTATCAGGGTAATGTTGGCCTCATAAAATGAGTTAGGGAGTATTGTCTCTTCTTCAATTATTTGGAAGTGTTTGGGTAGGACAGGTGTATTGTTTTTATTTCAATTTCCAATTGTTAATTGCTAGTATACAGAAATGCAATTCATTTTTGTATACTGACCTCATATACTGCAGCAGTGCTAAATGTATTAGTTGTAATAGCTTTTCTGTAGATCTCTTAGACATTACTGTCCAGAAGAACTTTCTGTGATGATGGAAATATTCTGTATTATTCACACATCTATTCTGTATTAGTAACTATCATATTGGATAAAGCAGCTTTAGGAATGTCTACATGAATGATGATGTCTTCTGCAAAGAAAACCAGTTTATTCCTTCCTTTACCATCTATATACCTTTTTTCCCTTGCCCTTTTGCACTGGTTAGGACCTCCAGTGCAAATGTTTTAGAGTGGATATCCTTGCCTTCTTCCATAGAAGGAAGCATTCTGTCTTTCCCATTTTAGTATTATTTTAGCTGTCACTTTTATCAGGTTTCGGGAGTTCCCTTCTGTTCCTAGATTCCTGAGAGTTTTGTCATCTTGTTGAATTTTGTCAAATTCTTTTTCTGCATCTATTGAGATGATCATATATTTTTGCTTGTATGATGCATTACAGTAATTGATTTTCAAATATGGAAACAACCTTGCTTTCCTGGGTTAGATAGCCCCCACATGTCATGCAGGATGTATTATCCTTTTTATATAGTGCTGATTGCTTTCCTTATGTTTTGTTAAGGATTTTCAATGTATGTTCATGAGGGATACTAATCTACAGTCTTCTTTTCTTGTAATGTCTTTGTCCAGTGTTTGGTGTGAAGGCAATACTGGCTGGCCTCATAGAATGTGTTGAGAAATAGTACCTCCTCTTTAATTTTCTGGAACTTTGTCTAGCACTGGAATGATTTCTTTTTTAAATTCTATGTGGGCCTGGAGTTTTCTTTGTGGGAAGGTTTTAACTATAAATTGAATTCCTTTTTTCCTGCTCCCTTGCAATTTTATTGATATAATTGACATGACACTGTATAAGTTTAAAGTGTGTAACATGATGATTCAATATACATATATACTGCAAAATGATTACTACATAAGGTTAGTTAACACATCTTTCACCTCACATAATTACTTTAAATTTTTTTTTAATTTTTCAATTATAGTTAACATTCAATATTATTTTATATTAGTTTCAGATGTACAGTGTAGTAGTAAGACATTTATATAATTTATGAAGTGATCCCCCCAGTAAGTCCAGTACTCATCTGGCACTATACAGTTATTACAATATTATTGACTATACTCCCTATGCTGTACTTTACATCCCTGTGACTATTTTGTAACTACCAATTTATACTTTTAAATAGTGAAACTATTTAAGATCTCTATTAGCAACTTTCAAGTATAAGACAATATAGTTAACTACAGTCACCATGATGTACATTAGAATCCCAGGACTAATTCATCTTCTAATTGGAAGTCTGTACCCTTTGACCAATATTTCTCCATTTCCCCAACCCCTAGCCCCTGTTATTCACCATTTTACTGTTTCTGTGAGTTCAACTTTTTCAGCTTTCATATGTAAGTGAAGTCATACAGCATTTCTTTCTCTGACATATTTCACTTAGCATATTGCCCTCAGGTCCGTCCATCTTGCCACAAATGGCAGGATTTCATTCTTTGTTTTTAATTTTTTAAATTGCAGTTGACATACAATATTATATTAGTTTCAGGTGTACAACTTAGTGATTAGACATTTATAAAATTTAGGAAGTGAACACCCTGATAAATCTAGTACCCATCTGATATCATACATAGTTATTACAATACTATTAACTATATTCCCTGTTATACCTTACATCCCCATGACTATTTGGCAACTACTAATTTATAGTTCTTAATCCCTTCACCTTTTTCACCCATTCCTTCAACCCCCCTCCCATCTGGCAAGCATCAAAATGATCTCTGTATGTATGAGCTTGTTTTTGGTTTATTTGTTCATTTATTTTGTTCTTTAGATTCCACATATAAATGAGATCATATGGTATTTGTCTTTTTCAGTCTGATGTATTTCACTTAGCACAGTACCCTCTAGATCTGTCCATGTTGTTGCAAATGTCAAGATTTCATTTCTTTTTTATGGTCGAGTAACATTCCTCTGTGTATATATATACTACTACTTCTTTATCCATTAATTTATTGATGGACACTTAGGTTCCATATCTTGGCCATTGTAAACTATGCTTTAATGAACATATGGATACACATGTCCCTCTGAAGTAGTGTTTTGGGTTTCTTCGGATAAATACCCAGAAGTGAAATTGCTGGGTCCTTCTTTGTCTCTTGTTATAGCCTTCGTTTTAAAGTCTATTTTGTCTGGTATAAATATTGCTACCCCACCCTTTTTTTTTTCATTTCCATTTACATGAAATATTTTTTCCATCCCTTTACTTCAGTCTGTGTGTATCTTTCAATATGAAGTGAGGCTCAGTCATTCACAATCCCTGCTGTTTTTCACAGCCAGAATTTGTGGGGACTTCTCTTCCTGGCACTAGAACCCAGGGCTGGGGTACCTGGTGTGGGGCTAGGACCTCATGCTACTCAGGGGTACCTCCCCACTCAAGATATCCCTCCTGATTTTTAATCACCCAAATGGGTGTGAGACCACCCTGTTTCGCATCTCTGCCTGTCCTACCAGTCTTGATGTAGCTTATTCTGCATATCCTTAGTTATACGACTTCTGTTCAGCTAGACTTCAGGCAGTTCTCAATGATGTTTACTCTGTAGTTTAGTTGTAATTTTGATGTGGTAGTGGGAGGTGAGTACAGCATTTAACTACTCTGTCATCTTGATTGGAAGACAGAATTTCATTGTTTTTTATAGCTGAATAATATACCACTGTGTACACACACACATACACATACACACACAAATTGCCTTGATCCATTCATTTGTCGATAAACATTTAGGTTATTTCCATGTCTTGATATTGTGAATACTGCTGAAATGAGCATGGGGGTATAGGTATTTCTTTGAGGAAGTGGTATCATTTCCTTCAAACATGTATCCAGAGGTGGGATTGCTGGATCATATGGTAGTTCTATTTTTAATTCTTTGAGGAACCTCCACATTGTTTTCCATAATGGTCATACCAATTTACATTCCCACCAATAGTGAACAAGGGTCCTCTGGGACAACATCAAGCATACTAACATTCACATCATAGGGGTACCCTAAGGAGAAGAGAGACAGCAAGGGATCAAAATTATCTATTTGAAGAAATAATGACTGAAAACTTCCCTAACCTGGCAAAGGAAATAGAAATACCAACCCAGGAAGCACAAAGAATCCCAAACAAGATGAGCCCAAAGATGCCCACACTAAAACACATCATAACTAAAATGCCAAAGGTTAAAAACAAAGACAATTTTTTCTTTTTAATTTTTATTACACACATAATACACTGCATGCTACACAATACACTGCATAACCTTCTAGCAGGCCTCTATGAGCATAACGGAGTTACTTTTCAACAAACGTTTTCCTTTTTTCTACATCTTCACCAATACTTATTTTTTGATATAGCCATCAAACAAATGTAAGGTGATATCTCACTGTGGTTATAATTTGCAATTCCCTGATGATTAGTGATATTGAGCACCTTTTCATGTACCTGTTGGCCATTTGTATGTCTTCTTTGGAAAAATGTTTATTCAGGTCCTTTGTCCATTTTTTAATCAGAATATTTGGTTTTTTGGGGGGGCTACTGAGTTATATGCGTTCTGTATGTATTTTGGATATTAACCCCTCAAAGTCCATTTCTTTAACAGATACAGCATTACTCAGATTATCTATTTCTTCTTGACTGAGCTTTGGTAATTTGTCTTTCAAGGAATTTCTCCATTTCATCCAAGCTGTTTAATATATTAGCAAGAAGTTGTTCATAAAATTCCCCTATTATCATTTTAATATCTGTAGGATCTGTACTGGTGTCCCCTCTTTCAATCTTGGTATTGGTAATTCATGTCTAATTTCTTTCCTCACCCCCACTTAGGTTTATCAATTTAAATGGTCTTTTCAAAAAGCCAGCTTTTGATTTTTCTTTATTGTCCTCCTGTTTTCTGTATAATTGATATTCACCTTTATCTTAACTATTTCCTTCTTTCTGATTTCTTTGGGTTTATTTATTTTCCAGTTTCTTAAGATAGACTGAGACCTTTCTTATTGTCTAATATAAACTTTTAATGCTATAAATTACCATCTAAGAACTGCTTTAGCAGTAGCCCATAAATATTATGCTGTATTTTCACTTTAATTCAGTACAAAATATTTTCTAACTTTCCCTTGTGATTTCTTCATTGACTAATGGGTTACCTTAGAAGTATGTTGTTTAATTTCCAAATATGTGGATATTTTCCTCATATTGTTCTGTTATTGATTTCTTGTTTAATTCCTTTGTGTTCAGAGAACAGACTGCATGACTTAAATCCTTTGGAATTCATTAAAACTTTTTTTATGACCCAGAATGTGGTATATAGCCTGGTGAATGTTCCCATGTAAATGCCAAAAGAATGTGTATTCTGCGGTTACTGGATGCACTGTTTTATAAACGTCATTTAGGTTCTTAATGAACTGACCTTTTTATTATATAAAATGTCCTTCTTTGTGCCTGGTAGTATTCCTTGTTTTGAAATTTATTCTGACTTGTAATAATAAAGCCATTCTAGCTTATTTTGATAGCATCTACATAGTATATCTTTTCCATCTTTCTAACTGATTTCTTTATATTTAAAGTGGGCTTCTTATGGAAGTTGATCCTTGAATGATGCTGGGGTTAGGGGCAATAACAGCTCATGCAGTTGAAAAGCCCTCCACATACATAGATTCCCAACTGCCAGGTGACCAACTGCCAGTTGGATAACGTCAACTGAACTCAGGTCAATTGAAAAAAATCCTCATGTGGACCTGCGCAATTCAAACTCTTCATTGTTCAGGAGTCAACTGTGTATAATTAGGTTCTGCTTTATTTCCAATCTGACATTCTCTGTGTTTCAACTAGACTATTTAAGCCATCTATGTTTAATGTAATTATTAATATGATTTGGTTTAACTCTACCATCTTGCTCTTTGTCTCCTATTTGTCACATTGACTCTTTCTTCTCTTTTGCCCATTTTCCTGAGTTCTTTTGAATTCAGTATTTTTTAAGAGTTTGTTTTCTGTGGATTGTATTTTCTCCTGGCTATGTGTCAAGTTGTTCTGCTTCCTTGCATGCCCGGTAGTATTTGATTGGATGTCAGATATTGCATTTTTACACTTTTGGTTGCTGAATTTTGTTATTCCTTTAAGGAGAGTTGACCTTTCTTCATGCAGTTGTTACTTATAGAGCAGTTCTGTCTTTTCAAAAAACTGCTCTTTAGCTTGGTTAAGGTACTTTACTCTATGGTTAATTTAGCTCCAGTAGTAAGGCATGTTTCTGAGGATACTACCCAATACCTTGTGTATTACAAGATCTGTCCACACTGGTCAGCAGGAACATGAATTATTCTTAGCCCTATGTTCCAGGAACTGTTCAGACTATTAATTTCTGGTATTTTCCCCCTGGCCATGGTCATTTTCACCCAACATATGTATTAGGGCAAGGACTTGAAGGGACCCCTCTAAATATCTCTGGATCTCTCTGTGCAGCTCCTATCCTCGTACCCTGTTCTAGGAATTCTAGCCACGTTGGGCTCTCCAAACTTTGAATTCTGACTCCTCAATTAAGCAAGACTATGAACTCTGTTAGGTTTTCCCCTCCCTGCACTTTGGAAACTGCTTCTAGGCAGTAAGCTATGGATCGCCTAAACATTACCCTTCTTTTAAGAATTATAGCCCTCTACTGACTGCTACCTAATATCTAGGAGTAGTTGTTTCATTCAGTTTGTCAATTTTCTAGTTGTTTATGATGAGAGGGCAATTCCTATGGTAGGTAGTTAATCCTTCAAAGGCAGAAGCAGAAGCTCTCGTCTTTTTTTATATTTATATATCTAGAATCTAATTCTTTTTAGTTTTAAACAAACTAGATCAGAACACAAGTCATCCTTACCTTTGTAGACTTCTCTAATGGTTGATCATATTGTGCCTGCTGCATAACATCACTGACTATCATTTTAGCAATCTTCCATGCTAGCTCTTCTTGGGCCTAAAAGAAGTAATTCAAACTGTTGGTAACAGTTATTCATTAGAAGAATCAAGACATATATTATCAGTGCTCTAAACACAACTGCATATCATTTCCACGTATTTGGATAAGAACCACATTGCCAGGTATCAAAGGACCTGGGTCACCCTCTGACTATGATATATTAACATGCTATTTATTGTCTTCCAGAGTCAACTACTGGGTACCCAACATCATAACAATTTTCACACTAGATGGTCAGAACAAAATATTTTTATTTTTCCACTCCCATCTCTCAACGTACTTAACTATTCAAAAAGCAAGCCTCCAGTTCTGAAAGTAAAAATGAAAATGAGGAAGGAAATATTTGAGCTTTTGTTTCTAAACTGATTGCTGATGCCTGCCAGTTGATGAAAAGTTGAATGCATGGATATTTTTCAATGGCCAGAGTCTCTGGACTCCAGTGCCTTTACCAAGAACTTGTTAGATGCTAAGAAGGGCCCACCCTTTCTTGTTATACCCTGGATAAGGGAGCAATGATGTGCCATGCTGCTTCAACATAGGAACTAAAGAAAGAGAAACCTTAAAACCTTAGTTAGACAAGGTGCCGCTTATAAGCAGGAGTCTCTTTACACTAAAAGTAGAATTTACCTCATCAGTATTTCCTTGCACCCATTTCTTCATAGCTTGTGAGAACATGGATCCTAGTAAACAAAGCCAAAGTTGAATGGAGATTTCATGCATAATTTTAAATTAAAAATGCTCTTACTTCAAGACATGGACATTTTTTTTTTTGTACAACTTCCCCCAAAACGTAAAGGAATATTACCATTAATAGAAACTGTTCACATAACAGAGTATTTAACCTGCAAACATCATGCTTTGAAAAATCTTTGAAAAACTGTTTCAGAGTTCTGGATTTTTCTTCTCTCTTCACTTGATAAAAGAAAATTATCATCTAGTGTCACATTGGCAGCAAACTGAAAGTGCAAAACAAAACCACCATCTAATCTACAACCAACCTCATCATCCCTTACTTAGACCATGGCAAGAACGTTTCCCTGCTTCTCATCTTAAACCCCTACACTCTATTTTCCAAACAACTGCTAGAGCTGTCCCTTTAAAATATCAATCACACCATGTTACCTCCCTACTCCAATGTGCAATGTGTTCTCAACATTTTTAAGTCCCTACCATGGTTTGTGGTAACCCTCCCAACCTCATTCGCCTTCTACCACTTAACCCTTTCCACACTCCTCTTCAGCAACATCATTTCTTGCTGCTCTTTGATTCCTTGATCATGCTAAGCTCTTAAACTTCAAAGCCTCTATTCTTTTTCCTTCTGCCAAGAATGCCCTTCCTCCAGAAATTGCCAAGGCTTACTACCCCAATTTGCTCAGGTCTCTACTCAAAATGCTACTCAGTGAGACCCTTCCTGACAACCATTGCTAAAATAGTACTCCCCACTACTCTTCCAGTCGCTTACTCTGCTTATATATATTTTGTATAAATATATAAGCACACGCACAATTGTTTATCTACCTGTTTATCTGTTTACTGTTTCTTCCAATAAAATGTAAGCTCCATGAAGGCAAGAATTTTATTTTCTTCCCAATACCTAGAATGGTAGATGCATATATAGTAGGCACTCATATTTCAGAATGAATGAATGAATAATATGAAGAGACTGAATGAATAGAATGATAGTGGTTTGGGGAAAATTTTCTTGCATATCTTTAACTACTCATAATGTACGTTAATTCGCACAAAACAAACAAAAAGAAACTGCAAACACCCAACACCTATATTCTGGAGCCGTAATACTTCTTCATGAGCTGTCGGAAGAGTAAGACCAGCTTAAAAAAAAACAAAAATAACAACAACAAAATACACAGAGCGTTTGAGATCTTGCTCCTAGCATATGCTGTCAGTTCGGCTCAAATAAACTCTTATACGAATTCTCAAAAAAACACAAAACACAAAAAACAAACAAAAAAAACCCAAACAGCTCAGAGATTCTATTGATACCAGAGAACCTACTATCTCCACTGACAAAAGCTACTCTATAATATAGAGTCCTTCCTGGCCAATACCCCACAGCGGTTGTCCAGCACTTCCTCTGTTGCAAGGCTACCAGTGACCTCTTCCTAGTATTCATCTTTTACTCGATTAAAAGACACTACTGTAAGCTTCTTAATGGCAGGATCTATATCTTCTAAATTGTTCAGAGAATATGAGCACACAGAGGCACTCCAAAATTATTTACTCAATGAACTGTGTAACTTCTTTCAGTCTTTACACTTTTCCCAACTGTGTACCTTGGACTTCTCTGGCAAAACAGGAAATAAAATCAATTATTTAAAATTAAATAGGTAACAGGCCCTTTGTTGGACTAAATTATTTCAACAACTGCATTTTCTGTGTATTCTGTCAATGTTTATCTAACCTAAAAGGAACCTGGTTCATCAACCAAAGTGGTATGATTCTTTAGCCAAACAACAGTTGCATTAAAAAATGAGATAAACATAATAGGAATGCAGTCCTATTAAATTCCATAGGAAAACAAATAATAGCTCTTAAACACATATCAAAATGGAACATTTTCTTCTTATAAAAGTTAGTATCGTTTACTAAGGACAATACTGTCAATCCAATCACACTGAAAATTGTCATATCATCTGAATGGATCCATATTGATTTCCAAAATCTTCCTGTATAAATCGCTTGGAAGCTGAAATTAGTCATAAAAAATGTACTCGTTAAAAATGGTTTCTGTGTTTAACTCTTCTGTTTAAACAAAGGATTTTAATTTCAACCTACTAATATTTTCCACATGTATTTCATAATAACTTTCAGCGATTTAGACGAAATTTAATAAAATAAAGGGTCTCAAGATAAACTTCAAGGTCAATCTGGATTGGGAATTTCACCATTAAATAAAAAGGTGATGTATATTTTTTCATATAGATGTGTCTTCTGAATGATAAAGCAAGTTAACTTTTGATTCAGAGAAAGAGGCTGTATTAGAGATGTGATTACATGAAGCCCTTTTACTCACTTGTTATACTATAAGTACAAGGTAAAAGTCATGGCAGTTGTTTTGTAAAATAAGCAGTTTAAATTTTAAAAGATTCTTCACTTACAGTCAATGACTAACATGAGTAAAAGCTTAATAGTAAGTATGAAAACACCACAAACCTTTTGATTTCTTTACATCGGGTTCAGGCTCAGATTCTCGGATGAATTGCCCCAAGTCACTAACTCTTCCAAATGTCATCTTCCTAAGTATGAAAAGAAGAATATAATTTCTAACAATCAATTTTAAATTAAAAAGAAAAAAAAATCAATTTTTAAGCATCTCATCTAAATCCAGAAAGTTAGAAATACAATTTATAGCTATCCCATGTTATTCAAAATGCAGCTTACTTTAAATAGAACCATCCCCCACAGAAAGCAAAATAATCTTTAATTCAATGCAATTCCATTCAAAATCCCCAAAAGGTTTATAAAACATGGTGCATTAAAAGGTCATTCAAAATTCTAAAATTCAAATAGAAAAGACACAAGAACAGCCTAATTTTGTAAAAGGGGAGACAAAATGTACTATAAAGCTAGAGTAACTATATGTAATAGTTATATGTTATAAAACTATAGTAATATAAAGCAAAGTTAAAAGGCAAAGAACACAGTAAAAGGTCTTATTTTTAACAGCTATCAGTAACCAATAATTAATACCCAGAATTGTTAGAATTCTAACAAGTCACTAAGAAATTACTCAAAAGAAAAATGTGTAAAGGAGATGAATCATCAATTCACAAAAGGAAAACCTCAACAACCAATAAATGCCAAAGGAAGCTCTATCTCATGAGCAATAATCCAAGATTGGTAAAAAAATTTAAAAGTCTATTATTTAGTATTGACAAGTATGTGGGGGAAAATTAGTATCTTTATTAATGACTGGTAAGAATGTAAAGTGTCAGATATTTTAAAGGTAAATTCCTTTAAATAAAAAGGTAAGATTGCTTCTTGGTACAAGGAAGTATATAAAAGGAAGTCCTTCGCTATACTGTGTATAACAGAAAAATTGAAAACAACTTAAATACTCATTAATACCAAAATGACCAAATAGTGGCACAAGAGTATGAAATATTTTGCCACAGTTATAAGCTATAATTAATATTATTTATAGAATACTACAACATATTTAAAATGAGATAAATCTGTATAGACTAACAGAAAAATCTACAAAACTCACTATGAAGGAAAGCCCAAGATACAGAAGATAATATCAATTACACAAAAATAAGCCAATAAAAATATACACCATAACATAACAGTGATTATGCTGAGTAGGAAGGAGAGAAAATAAGCATTGGTGTGTGATCAAAAGGGACATTAGCCTTATCTTAAAAAAATTTAATTTTTTATAAGAAGATATTAATGTATTTATAATTAAAAGTTAGTTAAAAGAAGAAAAACAAATTTTGTGATGCCTATTTCATTTCAGGCAAAGTGGTTCTTATTTTAGATATCCTTCCTAGTAATAAGTCATCATTTCATACATGGGTGCAGTACACCAACTAATACAAATTTGTTTGCCTTGAGAAAAATTTCAGGAAGATTCTACAACCCTAAAATTAAAACAAACACTGAAACTATCTTTAAAGATGAAGAAAAATCATTCTTTATTTATGGCCTATTTTATAAGTTATCTTTTAAAATGTGTATTTATTTTACACACACACACACAAAAACTAAGTAAAACATCTTGCAATTGGTAGACTTTCTTAAGTAAGGTTTAAAATAAATGAACCAACCATTCCTTAAGAGTAAGTATCACCTTTGGGAATTAACTCATTTAGGTTTATTGTCCACCATTTCCTAAAGTAGAAATAAAGATTACTACAACGTTGACACAGCTGAAGTGTGCTTTCCAAAGATAATGTGGTCAAACAACCTTTTATTTACTTCAAAGTACCTTTCAGACTCCTTGGTCTCCCAAATATCACTGTTACTCTCTGATAAAAGCAATTAAACATGTTAAAATCGCTTTTTTATGGCCCTGCTGGGACTGGCATTGGGGTGGGGTGATGAGGCCTTTACAAAGGCTTAAGTGTTAATCAAGCCATCTTTAGAGAAGAGAAAGTGATTTTATGATTTGATTTGTGGTAAAGTTCAGTAAGTAGCATATCCCATGAATCACTGTCTTTTTATTATAGGATAAAATAAACAACCAAGTAATTCTTAACTACAAAGGAATAATTTTGTTCCATTTTCCAAGTATTAGTTATATAGTCCATAATAAACGACGTTGACATCTTTGTACTTTATTTTTATTTTTGCTTTTAAGACAGGGACTCTGAAGTAGCTAACATAGGAATCAAATGAAATATGGAAGAGATAGTCCAAAACATACTATATAAATATGACACTCATCAGTCTTTTATATGCTGATGTAATAATAATGGTAATATTTGTGGAGTGCTTACTAGATACCAGGCAGTGTTTTAAATATTTTTATTTGTTATCTCATTTAATTCCCTCAACAACCCAATGAAGTACTAATATTATCCTCATTTTATAGATTAAAAACAGACACAAAGAGGTTAAGTAGCTTGCCAATAAATGGCTGAGCCAAGATAAAACCCAGGCAGTCATTTCTGAGCCTTTACTCTTAACCATGTTCTACTGCATACCATACGTAAAAGTGTTGGGCATATAATAATAGATTAGAAATAACTATAAAATTTTTAACTAAAAAATAAAGATGCGAAATTCACTATACTTGTAAAAATTCTAGACATGCACCAAACTTACCCTGCATATGTCCGTTGATATAAAGATTCTGGATCCAGACTGGCAGCATCCACAATTATCGCTTCATCAAAATTTTTCAGAATTTTAACACTGGCTTTTTTCACACTGGACTACAACAGAAATTGCAGAATTAGTAGTATATTATTCAGGAACCAAATCAGTCCTGGGTTTGGAATATAATAGATCTCTACAAAAGCTTCAGTGTTTGAAATACATGTAATTTTCACTTAATCCCATCACTACTGAGATGCTTAACAGCAATGATTCTGAAATAAAACATCAAAATATAACTGTAAGAGAAAAGCTCAATATTAAAATGTACAACATATACACTTGTATGCCAAATCTGTTTTTCTTCATGACTCAAGTTCCAATAAATGTGGTATCTTCACAGCATTATTTTCCCAAGTGTGCAAAACTTCTACCCATTCAGGCGTATGTATCTTGGCTGATAAATGTAAAGTCCAACTTTTACAAAAAAAAACATGCTTTTGATTCTCAGTGAGACTATGTGACAAAAGCTAAGAAAATTTTAAAATGACCAGATAGATGAGTGTAATAAGTTCCCCTCCAGTATTCTACCTCCAACTCCTCACCTCCACAAAAAAAGCAAGTCAGAATTGATATTTCTATGAAATAGAGCCATGGGTTGACCCAGAAATTATTCCACTTCTAAAAACTCAATTATAGACTCACACTTATGAAATATGACTTATATACAAGATTATTCACTGTAACATTGTTTAAAATAACAAAAGACAGGAATAGGCTTAATATCCATAACTAAAATATAGGTTAATCAAATAAAATAAATAATTGAACACTTATAGAACACTCTATGGGGGTGGGGTAAGGGCTCTCTTTATGTACCCAGAAGGGCACATGATTAAAAAGAAAGAGGCACCAGAATAAAGAAGAGGGAACTCTTTTATGAGGCTATGATTACTCAGATTCCAAAACCAGACACCACAAGAAAACTACAGATCAACATCTCGAGCAGAGATACAAAATCCTCAACAAAATACTAGCAAACCAAATCTAGCAACATATAAAAATAATTATATACTACAACCAAGTGGGATTTATCCTAGGAACATAAGTTTGGTTTAATATCTGATAATCAATTAATGTAGTATATCTTATCAAATAGAGTAAAAACCAAAAGCCCACACAATCATCTCAACTGATAACAAAAAGAGCCTTTGAAAACATCCAACACACTTCCTTGATTAAAAAACCATTCAACAGTGGCCGGCATGGTGGCTCAGGCGGTTACAGCTCCATGCTCCTAACTCCAAAAGGCTGCTGGTTCGATTCCCACATGGGCCAGTGGGCTCTCAACCACAAGGTTGCCAGTTCAATCCTCCAGTCCTGCAAGGGATGGTGGGCAGCGCCCCCTGCAACTAAGATTGAACACGGCACCTTGAGCTGAGCTGCCACTGAGCTCCCGGTGGCTCAGTTGGTTGGAGCACGTCCTCTCAACCACAAGGTTGCTGGTTCAACTCCCGCAAGGGATGGTGGGCTGCGCCCCCTGCAACTAGCAACGGCAACTGGACCTGTTGCTGAGCTGCGCCCTCCACAACTAAGACTGAAAGGACAACAACTTGACTTAGAAAAAAGGCCTGGAAGTACACACTGTTCCCCAATAAAGTCCTGTTCCCCTTCCCCAATAAATTAAAAAAAAAAAAAAAAAGTATAATTCTTAAAAAAAAAGAAAAAGAAAAAAACCATTCAACAAATTAAGAATAGTAGGGAACTTCCTCAATTTGATAAAGAGCATTTATGAAAAACCCACACCTAACATTGTACTAAATGATGAAAAACTGAAAGCTTCCCCCCTGAGATCGGGAACAAGACAAAGATTTTCAACGCTTCTATTCGACACTGTACTGGAAGTTTTAGCCAGAGTGAATTAGAAAGTAAAATAAAATAAAAGGCATCCAAAGTGGATAGGAAGAAAGAAAACTATTTGTATTTGTAAATGGTATGATTTTATATATAGACGTATTAAAGGACGTATATTAAGGACGTATTAAAAAGTTAATTGATTTTATTAAAGTCACACAGTAAGTGGTAGAGCCAGAAGTATATTTCCCCTCTGGTGTTCTTTACCATAAGTTTAATAATATAGTATAATTATTTTCTCATCACTATTCAAACAGATAAATAACACTTTGGAGGTTTGACACTGGGCCTTGGTCAAATTTTCTTAACTTAGCGAAAGTACTGTTTTATTGCCATCAACGAGGCTCTCTTTAGTACCTTTTCCTTTTGTTAAGATTACATAGGAGGTAACCTGATGAATGTGGTTGCCATTTTGTTTTTTGATATAGGCTGGAATGTTTGGGGCTTTTTTAGGTAATTAAAAGGTCTAGGTGCTAATTATAAAATATATTTTTATATTTTTGGTTGAAGTATTACATACATACAGAAAACTCAACATAGCATAACTATACAGCTTGAAGACTTCTCATAAACAGAACTAACCCGTATATCTGCATGAAGAAACAGAACCTTATCAGTATCTCAGAAACTCTCTTGTGCCCCTTTCCAGTCACTAGCCTTCTCCCTGCCAGGGTTGCCGCTATCCTGACTTTTGATGGCACAGATTAGTGTTACTTGTCCTTGTGGTTTTACAACTGAAATCACAATGTATGTATTCTTTTTTCTTTCTTTTTTTGTACAGCTTTATTGAGATGTAATTCACATACCATACAATGAACCCATTTACACTGTGTGACTCAATGGTATTTAATATGTACATAGAATTGCTTAATTGTCACCACAGTCCATTTTAGAACATTTTTTTACCCAAGAAAGAAACCCTGTATCCTTTTACTGTCACTGTCCAAATCCTCCATTCCTCCAGTCCTAAACTACTGCTAATCTACTCTCTGTCTCTATTGAATTGCTTATTTTGAACATAATCATATAAATGGAACCATATAATATGTGGTCTTTTGTTCCTAGTGTCTTTCACTTAGCATAATCTTTTCAAGGTTCATCCATGTGTAGCATGTGTCAGAACTTTATTCCTTTTTATAGCCAAATAATATTTTTTGTGCAGACATACCACATTTTGTTTATCCATCAGTTGATGGACATTTGGGTTGTTTGCATCTTTGGCTGTTATGAATAATGGTATTGTACAAGTTTATTGTGCATATATGTTTTCATTTCTCTTGTGTATATGCATATACCTAGGAATAGAATTGCTGGGTTAGATAATAACTTGAACTCTGCCTTGATTGCTGATGCTTTGTAATAACTTTTGAAATCAGGAAGTGAAAGTTCTCCAACTTAGTTCTTTTTAAAGATTGTTCTGACTATTTGAGGTCCCTTGAGTTTCCATACGAATTTTAGGATCAGCTTGTCAATGTCTACAAAGAAGCCAGTCAGGATTCTGATAGGGAGGGAGTGCACTGACTCCATACACCAGTTTGGGAGGATTGCCATATTAAAATCTGATCCATGAACATGGGATGTCTTTCCTTTCATTCAAATCTTCTTTAATTTCTTTCAACAATAGTTTGTAGTTTTCAAGTGTAAGTTTTGTATTCCCTATATTTATTTCTAAATATTTTATTCTTTTTGATGCTATTATAACTGGAATTGTTTTCTTAATTTCATATTCAAGTTGTTTAATTGTAAGTTCATAGAAATACAACTAATTTTTTTATTGAGATAAAATTCACTTAAACTTAACCATTATAGAGTGTACAATTCTGTGACATTTTTGTATATTCACAGTGTTGTGCAGTCATCACCACTATCTGGTTCCATAATTTTTCATCACCCCAAATGGAAACCTTGTGCCCACTAAGCAGTCATTCCCCATGGCCACCTATGTTTTCTTCTAAGAGTTTTCAGCTTTTGATCCATTTTGAGTTAATGTTTCATATTTTTGCAACTTTATTCTTTTGCATTTGGATATCTAGTTGACCCAGCACCATTTACTGAAAAATTATTCTTTCACCATTGAAAGGTCTTGGCACCCTTGTTAAAAATCATTTCACCATAGAGATGTGGGTTTATTTCTGTATTCTCAATTCTTCTCTATCAATCTATGTGTCTATCCTCATGCCAGTCCTACACTGATTTGATTACTACTGCTTTGTAAGTTTTGAAATCAGGAAGTGTGTATCGTCTGACTTTGTTTTTATCACATCAAGATTGCTTTAGCTATTCTGGGTCCCTTGCAATTCCATATGAATTTTAGAATCAGCTTTTCCATTTTGATCAGAATTACATTTCATCTGTAGATTGCTTTGGGAGTATTGTCATCTTAACAATATTAAATCTTCCTGTCCATGAACATGGGACAACATTGTATCTGTTTAAGCTGCCTTTAATTTCTTTATCAGTGTTTTGTAGTTTTCAGTGTACCAGTTTCACATCCTCTTGGGCCAGTTTATTCCTAAGTATTTTATTCTTTTTGGTGCTGTTACAAATAGAATTTTCTTATTTTCATTTTGTTAACTGACAAACTGTTTATTTCCAAGCTATATCTGCCCATTTTTTCAATTTAAACATTATGTGAAGTTTTTTTGTGTGTTTTTCTCAATATCAAAACCCCGGGTGATATTAAGTTGTATTTATATTGATTTGTCGGTTACTTATCACTGAGAGGGTTCTTAATAAAGACTTTCTTCTAGGAGTTAATCAGGACTAGACAATTGAAGTTTTGCAGATCAGCATTTGTGTTTATGTTGTTTTCCTTGAATTTGTAAATATTTTTATTAAAGCTTTTTCCTCAACCTATCGCTTCTTTTAATCTTGAATTGGATCAAATTCTTCCTTTTCAGAAATGTTTTTGATGTGTATTCTTTTATATATTTAAATTTTTTTTGAGGTCTGGGAGAGCAAACCTTACATATCCCCCATTCTAAAAACATTATGAAACATTGATTATATATAATTAATTTCATTGTTTGATTCATCATTGATAGTGCATAGAAATATAACTGCTTTTTGTGTGTTGATCTTCTGCCTTGAGTTTTACTAAATTCATTTGTTAGCTCTTCAAGTTTTCTTGTGGATTCTTTAGGATTTTCTATATATAAAATACCATTTACAAATACAAATAGTTTTCTTTTTTCCTATCCACTTTGGATGCCTTTTGGGGATAACCTACTTCGTGTGATTTGGGGAACAATCAGGTAAGGTTTACTAAATGAAAGCACTCCAAAAAAAAAAAAAAAAAGATTAAGGAAATGTATAATAGCACTATAGTTCAAAATGAAACCAAAAGCTCTTGAGTGAAATATAATATTAAGAAATCTAGCAATCACTCAATTATTCTATAACAAAAAGCATCCCAAATTTAGTTACTAAATTTCCCAAACAATTATACAAAGAATTCTTCAGAGGCTATAAATGTGTATCAAATTATTTGATTATTAAAACCAATAGCTACAGTGTCAAGCAGCATAATGGCCTGAATGAAACAGCATAGTGCCTTACAATGTAATATGTACAAACACTTTGATGTGAACATATAGTAAGTAGGCTCATTTTATTTCTCCTTTAACTTAAAACTTACAACTTAATACTTTTATTGGTATTTGAAGGAAAGGATTTGTACTCCTTTTTTTCTAATGGTAGAGGCAAATCAGTTAATACCTGAGAAGCTGAGCTGTCGGAACAACCTGAATGGGAGTCGTCAGAAGGGCCGACAGAGCCATGAGAGATCAGTGAAACAGTTCCTCCCAGAAATTCATCCCCTCGAACCGAATGGATGAGATCATTCAAATATTTATAATAAAGATTGCTGGACAAAAAGCCAGGCAAAAACACCTAAAAGAGAGGACAAGCATTATTTTAAAGCTGAAACCAAATACAACTAAAACTTTATTTTAAAACACAATTTTACTTACAATTCTACCAGATAGCACAAATGATTTTACTTCTCCTTGTTACACTCCATGTATTAGCCCTTTATACAGATTACACTGTAACTAAAATTACGTGTACAATTTATAGGTTCCTTCCACCCCCAAAAAAAACATTTGCCATAAAACTATTACATAGACTTGACAGACTTTTTAATGACCAGAAAACAGTGCAGGGAGTGGAAATATATGGAAACTAGATTTTTCTGATTTGTTGTAAATATTAAAGTCTGTGTATATATTGATTTTTACTTTTGAACTGATTTTCTTACAATAAATTACCAGGAGTGTGATTACGGAGTTAAACAATACGAACATTTTAGTTTTAATATATAAATGGTCAATTTATCCTTCAGAAGGATGTTGTCACTTTTTCCCACCAGCAATACATCAAGCTGGGTGTTTTGACACAGGCTTTCTAACATCAGTTTGTGTTTTGTCAAATGATTGTTGAATAAATGCCTAATGGTATATGAATGTTTTTATTTAAACTTAAAAATTATTAATGATGCTGAGTAAGTTCCCATGTTAATTACTGGCATTTCCTATTACCAACTTTTCCTTCACAGCACTTAGCACAATTGTAAATATTTATGTCTGTGTTTAGTATGTGCCCTTTTCATAGACAGAGCTCCAGGAGGGCAGAAATTATGTTTGCTTTTTTTTTTTGTTTACCACTCTAACACTAATACCTAGCATAGAAATACTCCAAGTATTGGTGAACAAATCATCTATGTCTTTTGCCCATTTATCTACTGATAGTACTCTTATAATTAGTGTAAGTTCTTTACATACACATGTTTAGTAAGAAATATTTTTAGATTTTGTTTTTCTCTGTATTTTAATTCTCTTTATTTCTCAGAAAGTTTACATTCTTTATATGATACAGCTCTGGAACGTCTTCAAGATCAGACAAATTTGAATGTTAAACATGAAAAAATTGTCATCACTGGTCAATAGCTGATACTCTATTCAGTTTACCATTAGCTTTTTAATAATTTGACCTTTATATGTAACCCTTCCATATTCCTGGAATTCAGTTTTTATGTGTGGTGTTATTTAACAGTGCTTACTTAACCCTTTTCCACCTAGATACACATGACATATATAAGCAACATAACCTCATGGATTTATCCTAGGCTCTATGTAATTACTGGTAAAATCTGTACTAGTTCATTAGAAGAATAAATCATTCACAAATTCTAATACTTTATTATTAATAAGATAGATATTAGCGATACAATAATAAGTGATCGTGATAGTACACAAAACTAGTGTTCCAACCCTGCTGAGAGATATTGGTGGAATATTAGGATCATTCCTAAGCTAACTTTGCCCTATACTGCTATCTAATTAATAAGCACTTTATACTTCTTACTGCATTTTTATCCTCAAAATTACTTTAAAGTAAGTTATCCACATTATCCCCATTTTACAGATGAGAAAAATGGCATTAAAAAACTGCAGTAACTGCCTAAGGTGATTCAGCCTGTAAAGGTTAAGATTAATACAAACCAAGTGAGGCTCAAAGACTCCACTTAATGGCTACACTGCACTGCTTCAATTTTCCACTATTCTGTTACATTTGGTTTTTCCCCACGCTGTATTTTCTGGGTTCCACCAGTAAAAACTTCTTGTAGTTTGATACTTTTGAAGTTCTTGGTTACCTTCTCCATGGTCGTCCAGGCCTGACGTAATGGAGTTGTAAAACAGTTAGGGAGTGGCCCACCTTCCCTGCAGATATTGGATTCAATTTCTAATCTTACAACATCATCAAATCCAAGAGGATGTGTGGCCTGCAGGGAGAAGTACCTATGGTAGAAAGACAGCCAAAGTAAAACCAAATCCCACAGAAAGTCTAAGCAACTCCTGGCACCTACACCAGAGAATCTTCTATGAGGGTACTTGATTCAGCTTGCAGGGCTAGTGCTATAAAGCTGGGTGATGACAGCCCTATTGCAACCTTTATTCCCATTACCCCAAAGATATCTGAGTCAACATGCTACCGCTCTATCTGCCTCTCATTTTCCTTAGTCCTTGTTTAAGATTTGCAAGGGATAGGCTACAACTGAGGCAAAGAAATCAATCAATCACACATATTTAATGGGCACCTATTCTCTGTTCAGCACTTGGTAGAAAGAAATGGATTTAAAAGAGGGTAAGACACAGTTCTTTCCATTGGAAAGAAAGCAGAAAAGGTCCCTTCACAGGATACAATGAGAACACACCATCATAACTATGAGGCATACATAATATACATGTAGGAATTCATAACAAAATAGCACAGAGGGTGAAGTGGATGGATTTGATGTATTTAGATAGAATAATAGGACTTGTTGATGATTTGGTATATAAGGGAAAAGGAGTAATCAATGACAACTCAAAGATTTTTATCTTCGTAAGATATAGTGCAACTAGTGTTTTGGTAAGCTGGTACTTAAAAAAGGCATTAAAGAGAAAAAGATATACTATATGTTCTCTTACAAGCATTCTACTGGCTTCTAACTCCTGTTTGATACAAGTACAAAAAGGCTGATGAGGCATGATTGTGAAGATGCACACATAAAATATAAAAACGAACATGTAGGGACTGGTAAAGTCAAATTTGGCACAATGAACTCATCAAAATGACAGTGTCAGTGGGCTGCTATACAGTAACCTTCATTTAGAAATGGCTCTTGGGCCCGCCTGGTGGCTCGAGCGCCGTGCTCTTAACGCCGAGATTGCCGGTACGATTCCCACATGGGCTAGTGAGCTGCGTGCTCTACAGCTAAGATTGTGAACAATAGCTCTCCCTGGAGCCGGGCTGCCGTGAGCAGCCGGAGGTTGTTGGCATAGGCTGCTGTGTGCTGCTGTGCTGCCCTGGGCTGTTGTGCGCTGCCAGGAATGACCAGCAGCCCTGGAGAGCTGCCGTGAGCGGCTATGAGTGGCCGACCAACGACCAGCGACTGACTGCCTCAGCCAGAGGCGGGGGGTGGAGTGCCAGGCTCATAATACCAGCATGGGCCAAGGAGCTGTGTCCTACACAGCTAGACTGAGAAACAATGGCTTGAACCAGAGTGGGGGGGGGAGAGGGGAGGTGGAAGAGTGGGGGGCAAAGAAAGAAATGACTCTCAATGTGAAATGGGATCCAGCGGAAAACAGGGTCTCCGCTCAGGCCAGGACCGTACTAGTGCCACTCTTCGTGCCACTCTTCTGTTATAGCATTAAGAAAATTCTTCCTTTTTTTTGTGATCAGTGTTTTCTTAACAAAAGCAAGTCTTCCATCTTGTAACAAATGTTCCTCCATGATTTGAAATTTTGGGGCGTCCTGCTATTTCAACATCGACATAACAATGTTTCTTACACAACATTTTCCACAAATATACTTAAACACTGGATAAACAGCAAGAATTGCATTCCAGTCCAAGTTCTGCCACTAACTTGCCCTGTGACTTTGGGAAAGCCACTCCCTTTCTGCGCCTTAGTTTTCTTATCTACAAGATAGGAAAATCAGACTAGATCCCTAATCAGACTACTCATCAAAATCATCTAGAGTGTCTTCTAAAAATAAAGATTCCTGGGTCATACCTCAAACCTGCTGAATCAGAATCTCTTAGAGTGGAGTACTGGAAACCTGTTTTTAACGAGCTCCCAGGTGATTCTTATGCAGACAGCCCACTATCTGCAGAGCAAGTGTTCAGGAACCTAGCTCTCAGCTGTCTTCCAACCCTAACATCCGTGGATTTTTCTCTACCCTCCAGTTATTCTCTTAGCACTTGCTTGTGGATACAAACACATTACTTTTCTTTAAAGAATAAGAAAAGTTAAAGGAATACCATGTGGTATGGAGCTGGCCATAGCTTTATCACTTGCCTGATGTTTGCAATTCTGTTCACTGTAAGATTTTGCTACCCTCTTATTTTCAGTGAAGACTAATGAAAAACTATTATTCAGTGAGTAGTTAATCTGACTGAGCAGATCTGCACCTGAAAATATGATACACCCATACACAGATATTCAGGACCCTGTGCAATATAGTGGTACCTCAGTTTTCGAACATAATCTGTTCTGGAAAGACCCTTTGAGTTCTGAAACATTCGAACACAGCCGACAGCTAGGCCTCAGCGGAAGCCGCATGACATGTTCGACTTCCGAGGCGTGTTCAAAAACTGAAGCATTTACTTCCAGGTTTATGGCGTTTGTAAACTGAAATGTTCGTCAACGGAGACATTCGAAAACTGAGGTACAACTGTATTTCAATTAGTTTCACCTTCCTCCTACATTCCCTATCCAAGTTTCAACTCCATACTCAAGTTTCTTGAAAGTGACCTTGACAAGTTTCTTGAAAGTGACATCCCCCCAAGTTTCTATGATTTTGCTTGTGACAGTGCATCTGCCTAGAATGTTCTTTTCTGCCTTCTCTGGCTAGCAAAATTCAATTCATTCATCAGGATCCAATTTAAATCTTTCTTCTGTGAAACTCTTCCTGAACTCCACCATCATCATCCTGCCTGCCACACACAAACCTCCCTTTTGCCCAGCAGAAAGTTTTGTGCTAAGAACCCCCAATTACATACACCATATGAAAAGCAGCTTTTGTGCTGCTCCCTGTGAGCTCCTGGACAGCAACACTGAGTTTAACCATCTTTATTTCCAAAGTACATATTCCAAAGTACCATAAATATTTGCTGAATGCTGAATATACCTATCAATAACACTCACTTGTCATATAAAATCATGGCATCGTTCTGTGCCTCCTGTCCATCATACTGGCCCTTTTTGGCAGCAAGCTGAGACTGGAAGTTATCTGCTGCCAACCAGAACTGTAAGATATTCACTGCATCCTCTTTTTCCATGTACTAGAAGGAAAAATACAAAAGAGGAAATATAAAAGAGGAAAATAACACTATAAACAGATTTCTCTCACTATCCCTAATTTATAAGCCCTAACAATTAAAAATAGGCTATAAGCAAAAAACTAAAAAGAACTAACAGACCCACTTGTTCAGTTAATGCCAGTCAGCAACTTACAGTCATTTGAGATTAAAAAGTTTAAAAACATTATTTTAGGGAAATACAAAACAAAACGAAAAATCCTACCACCACATAGCTTGATGGAAATTTTAGTGAAGTAAAAATTACAGCAAAGATGGGTTAGCAGTTCATCACTGGCAAACATACAAAGAATAAAGTAACCAGACCTTATCTTTTACACCTGATCATTTCCATCATTCCATTCAGCCATATTAACCTGAAGAAATGCTGACTTAAACTTATGGCAAAGAGGAAGTGAAAAAATAAATCAACTGAACTGTATTCTTGTGAAAAGGCAGAACACAAATGTGGATTTAAGCTACTGTTTTGTGAGACTGGGAATCCTCTTATCTTTACTTAATAGTCACTTGCCTTGTAACAAAAGAATTTTATTTGTTGAAGCCTACAAATACCATTAGACTAAAATAGACTAAAATGTATGCCTCAGAGAAATTAATATACTCATTGTTTATTGCAAATGCTAAAACCAAAGTGATGATAGTTGGAAAAAATGTCCTACTGCTCTTTTTCTCTTCTAAAATCTGATCTCTGGAATCAAGAATCAAATTCTGGAATCAAGAATAGCTCCAAATAGGGGTGGCCGGATGGCTCAGTTAGTTAGAGCATGAGCTCTTAGCAACAGTATTGCCTATTTGATTCCTACATGGGCCACTCCCCGCAAGCAAACGGGGACTGAACTTGGAGCTGAGTTGCACCTTCCACAACTAGACTGAAGGACAACGATTTGACTTGGAGATGATGTCCTGGAAAAACATACTGTTCACCAGTATTCCCCAATAAAAGCTTAAAAAAATAAAATAAAATAGCTTCAAATAATTAAAACTATGCATTCTCTTAGATTTTTAAAAATTATAGTTATCTTACATTGAATTTTCATGTTCTCTCTTTAATCTAATATGTCATTAAAATACTCTTGCCATTATATACAACTTAAATAATAAAATTATTTCTTTTGTATTAATAAAGAAATATTATGAATTTATTTATTAATAAAGATCAAATAAATCCAATTGATCTTTTTGGAAATGACTGGTCTCTTCTACTATGTTATTTTCTATAGACAGGGCCTCAGCATTTATAATTAAGAGGCTGAAATGCTCTAATAGAGTAGGAAAGGAAATGCAAACTTTACCTCAGAGAAATAAAAGAGGGCTGACTCACAGAAGAGAATGTCAGCCAGGTAAACAGTTCCACTGGTCAGCACTTCAATCTGGTATTTACAGAAATGATGACTTCGCAGAAACTCACTAAAGTGCCTACACATGGACAAAAAGGGACAGTTTGAGAAAACGACCAAGGGAAAGAGCTTAATTGGGAAAAACACTCTTTCCATATTGTGCCTATTGTAACTTAAAAAGCCTAGGTCAACACCACCTCCCTTCCCACAGTGTCGTTCCTGATTCCTCCATCTGTAAGTAATCTCTCCCACCTCTTACTGACTTTGTAGCTCTCCTCTGATATTTAACACATGCTACCTCATATTACGATAACGAAAGAACATGCCCTGTTTCTCTTAGGCTGTAACTTCCTTCAAGGTAGGTACTATATCTAACTGTGCCTTGCATAGAGCACCCTTTTCGTAAATGTTAAATGAAAGAATGAATATGCAGATTTTTTTAAGGGCATGCAGCAGTAATTAATCAAAAAAAACATTTGGAGGCAGTTCAACAAATCTACGTGGATTTAGTAATACAACACCCATTAAGCTTAAAGCACACACTAACACATTAGGATATTCATCTGAAGACATGCATTGTTTAAATCAATAAACCAATTCTAATAGTCACAATCACCCCAAATGACTTCAGCATTTAAACAAATTATTCTAACTTAGGAAATATTGACATTAAAAATTAAATTTGTTTTATTTTTAAGAGTGTTCACAATTTACATTTAAAAGAAATTAACCAAATAGTGTTAGAATATGCCTATAAGATCCTGTAAATATTCAAAATACTTAATTCCTCAAAGACAGTTTTTTTAGTTGAATGAAGATCATTCCTGACACTGAACCCAAATTTTCAAGAATGCAAAATGTGAAAGTATGAAATTAACTTACTCTTGCTCCATTGCACTAAAGACTACAGACTGTGCCAAAACAAAACAGTTGGGATCCACCTGTCCATCTTCTCCACAAATCTTTGCTGTAAAACAAATAGTACATAATTAGACAATATATGGCACATCTCTCCTTAAGTGTCTTAACACCTCTTCACCTATTCTCTTTGCTTCCTACTTCACTAAGAAAATAGAAGCAATCAGGAAATTATTTCTATTACTTCCCTCATATCTAAATCCAAAATATACATATTTGTGAATCAAAGTAGGAAATAACTGTAAAGGCATATAAATTAGGTTTTAAATGGAACTAAGAAAATACAGGTGAACAGCTGATCTTGAGCGGGAGAAGGCCTTTCTGAGCATACATGCAAAAGCAGAAACCAAAGATTCAACAACATAAAAATTAATTTCTGTACATTAAGACACCCCAAAAACAAAATAAAAAGGAAAATTAGGGCAAAAAAATTTTCAACATGTATGACACCTTACTCTATATATGACAGATTATCATTTGTATATCAAGAGTTCTTACAAACTAGTAGGAAATATACCAAAAGAAAAATGAACAAAGGACATGAAAAGACAGTTCACAAAATAACAAATATACCGGGCTGGAGGTGCAAAAAAATGTATACATTTTAAAGAAATGTTTCTATGTATTACTTTTCAAAGTTGAATTGAATTACTGTAGCGATGTGTAGTATGACGTTTGCTCAAAAGATGGCATCAATAAAATTAATGCTAGTGTCACTCATTATATTACAATTTTAATACAGTTTTTTTCCTTTCTTAAAATGTGTATACATTTTTTTGGCACCTTCTGTATAACTATAGATTAGAATAAGAAGGTACCCCACCTTTTGTCTAGTAAATTGGCACAAAAATGTTGTAACAAGCTGTATGTTTAACTTTTTAACAATACATACGCTTGAGCAAGGGAATGGGAGAAGTGACACTAGTGTTAGTGGGAATATAAATTGGTATATCTTTCTGGAGGGCCATTAGGCAGTTTCTAGCTTAAGCTTTAAAAACGAACATATCCTTTCAATCAGCAATTCTATTTCTACCGTGTTTCCCCGAAAATAAGACCTAGCCGGACCATCAGCTCCAATGCGTCTTTTGGAGCAAAAATTAATATAAGACCCGGTCTTATTTTAACATAAGATCCGGTCTTACATAAGACCGGGTATAGTATAGTATAGTATAATATTATACAATTCCGGGTATAATATAATATAATACCAGGTCTTATATAATACCCAGTCTTATATTAATTTTTGCTCCAAAAGACGCATTAGAGCTGATGGTCCGGCTAGGTCTTATTTTTGGGGAAACACGGTAGGACTGTAACCTAAAGAATTATGGATTTATGAAAAGACTTATCAGTAAAAATCTTTAGCAAAATGTTATTCAATGGAAATTTTAAAACATTAAAATATGCTGAAATAAGGAACTGCCTAAATAAACTGTAGCACATCGATGAGATGTTTAGCTAACTATTATTAAACATGGCTACAAAAAGCCATACAACCATGATGGCTGGTTTCACTTTAAGTTCATGATCTTAATGGGACCGTAATGAAACCCAAGGATCCTTCTCTCACATTCCCCTAGACAATACAAGGCACATCTCCTACTCGCTCCTTCAATGTCTTATCACCTCTTCATCTGTTCTCTTTGCTTCCTACTTCACTAAGAAAATAGAAGCTATCAGGAAATTATTTCTATTACTTCCCACCATATCTACCAACCCACCTACATCTTTCCTGTTACTACACTCTCTCCTGCTACTACAGATAAACTGTCCTCGCTCCTACCTGAGCAACCCTCTGTTGGAGCACTTGGTCCCATCCTCCTTTGCCTTCTCCAGAATTGTTTCCTACAGCAACTGTCCGCCCTCTCTCCTGCGTCACATTTTTCTTTGCTATTGCCTTATTCTCACCACCTTTATATGCTGTTTGTACAGCATACATATGTGTTTGCATGCTATCATACACTTTATATGTTTATAACACATCACCTTAAAACCAAAAACCATTGTCTCTTAACATCCCCTTCCAGCTCATCTTTAGAGCAAAATGCCTCAGAAGAGTTTCCCATCCTTGTCTTCATTCGTCCTCTTAATCTCTCTAAAGACTCCTCCAATTAAGTTTTTGTCCCAAAAGGTCCACTGTAATTAAGATGACCAGTGGCCCAGTTGCCCACCAGGTTGCGAAATCCATTTCATTCCTATTATTCATTTTACTTAACCTATCAGCATGATTCAATAACTCTGATTACTCCCTTTCTCCCAGAAACATTTTTCACTTGGCTTCCAAAAAAAACTACTCTTTTGACACATAGTTGATGTAGGAGGGCCTACATTACTACTGGCAGTTATTTCTAAGTCTCCTTTGCTAGTTCTTTCTCATCTGACAGACTCTAAATGTTAGGCCTACCCCAGAATTCAGTCCTTAGACCTCCTGTCTTCACTCAGTACACTCAGTCCCATGGTAATCTAGTTTCATGACTCTAAACCTTCCATATGCTGATGACTTCCGAATACCGGGGGTGCCAAACAAATGTATGCAAATGGATACATCAGTCAACGTCACTCAAGCAGTAGTTCACCTAATCAGAAGTGTCTGGACGCTGATGGTAACCACTTTGAGCACCTCTTATAATAGCAGAAGTCAAACGTGACTTGTATTCATCTTTTGTTATCGGTATATGAGCATATTGAGTGTCACAATTTTAATAGTTTTCCTTTCTTAAAATGTATATACATATTTTTGACACCCCCTGTATGTATCTCCAAACTGGACCTCTCTCATGAACTCCTAACATAGATGTCTGACTGCCTACTTGACACCTACCATTTGGATGTCTAAAACCCAAACTCCTAATTTTCCTCATAAGCCATTACATCCACAATCTACCTCATCTTATAAATGGCAACTCCACTCTCAGGGGAATTCAGTCATGTTTGATTCCTTTTTTTCCTCTCACTCCACTCACTTCTAAACCATCAACAAATTCTGTCCGCTGTACCTTCAAAGTATTTTTAAAATTTCACCACTTCAAGGATTTGTGGAAGAAAGAAGAGGCAACAGAAGTATAGTTTTGGGGTCATTCTGAATCCCCACATCAAAACAGAGTAATTAGGTAGCAACACGAAAAATCTATGAATAACATTTACATTAAGCAGATGGGATACAAAATAATAATAGCTCAAGTGGACACTTCTTCAAATTATAACTTATTTAAAGTACAGCTATATTAAAATATTCCAACTGAAACAGGTGACAAATAATTAGGGCAGGATTCAGAAGAATAAAGAGGGACTGGTCTAAAGACATATAGGTAATTAACATTTTAAAATGCATAATAGACACTGGGATGGAAACATTCTCAGATCAAGCTGATCCTTCAGAATATTTTTCTCCTCATGGGATTACATCATTAATTTGATAAAGTTTAAGAAAAGGAAAATTAGAATTCCATTTTTAAATGTTTTAATTGGCTCAGAACTCCCTCCTTTTGTCCCCTACTCCAGACAGTTTGGTTATCGATTGGTACAAACGAACCCCCAAAGGAATCACCAGCCAACCAATTCTTCAAATAATCAAATTCCAATCAGTTAGGATACCCCAGTTGTATTATTAGGAAAAGTCAGTCTAGGGAAGTGTGAAGATGGTAGCAACAAATTCCCACATAAAAATCGGGAAACTACACAGAAAAACCAAAATTCCATGACATTTGCAACAAAACTGAGCGAAAACCCCAAAATACAAGCAGATAAGGACAAACCACCAAGAGTCACAAGACTTGTGTCATAAGACTTAGTCTATGTGGGTTAAAGAAAAGGAAGACAACGGGGGGAGACAGGGGCAGCACTGATGGACCCCAAAATAGCCAACTGTTGTTCACTGGAAAGTATGGTGGACCAATTCAAGAACCACAGCTGAGACTGAGGAGGTTTTGCTGTCTTCAGTAGTGAGTGCAAAGGACCTGCAGTCAAGACTGAAAGAGTCCCATGCTGGGAAGAATCTGCTAGTGGTAAAATAACATGCTGTATGTCCAAAATACTAAATTTTGGCAATAAAAATGCAAAACAGTACTAAAACTTGAAGGGAATATTTGTTCAATGAATAAATGAACCACTTTCATTTGTGATTACAGGTGCATATAAGGTTTTTCTGATGCAACACGGTAAAAGATTTCAAACATTTTTTTTTTTACTATGATTTACAGAGAAATATATTTACAAGTATGTGACTCAGTATACACATACATATGTTTATATGATGGAAACAATTTCCTGAAATGATGTTTGTTTGCTTTTACTACTGTGAAGAACTTTGACTTCTTTATTCTAGTATTTTTTTTGGCAGGGGGATGAGGACATGAGATTGGTCTTAGCCCACAGTTTGAAAAACAGTGCCAAATAGCATACTAGTTAACATGTAGGGGTCTGGTTTCAAATCCTGACTCTGCCATTTTTGAGCTGCGTTACCTTGGGCAAATTACTTACCCACTCTGTACTTCAGTTTCTTCATTTATAAAATAATAACTATATTTTTGTTGCAAAGTTCTATAGAAGATTAAATGAATTTATCCATGGAAAGTGTTTAGAATATTGTCTGGGACACAATAAGTACTCAATAAATGTGTGCTATTATTGTTCTTGCTGTTGTGCTTTGAATCAAAGTCTAAGAATTTGGGTCCAACATATAAGACAGTGTCTGTAAGTTAACTACAATCAGATATAATAAAGCACTCTGAAAACAGACTAGAAAATGATATATTAAATACCATGTTCACAAAAACTTATCTTAATCAATAACCAAAATTAGGGGTTTTTTTGGCCATAGCTTCAAGCACTACTTACCTATGATGTCATTTCTCATTGCTTCTGTAATTGGTATTGGTTTAGCAGCATCTGGAGATATATATTTGGTGAAAGTATTCACTGCATCTTGTTCTATACCTGCAAGGGAAGGAGGGGACAACTTCAAAAATCAAAATACAACTTGAACTAGTAATGGACTATATTCATGAATAGTAGGACACACACATATATACAAATATACATATATATAACAAATGTAAATATATGTATACATATATTTAGGACAAAACAAGCCTCATCATAATACTGCTTTTCCACTATCTGGTTTGCAGAGCAGTGGAGTTATATGTGAGTTTCCTCCAACACTCCTCATCTAAGCTAATAGGCTCCTTCACAGCAATGATTTATGCTCGTGCTCTTTCCATGTCTTTTCTTCAAAGTCCGAATGTGATGGATGTTCACAGCAATATAATAGGAGCTCAAAAATTATTTATAAATCTACATTTTAAATATTTTACAAAATGATTTCACATTTATGAATATTACATTCATTTGACCTAGAAGGGTAAAACAATAAATCTTGAACTTTTCAGTCTCAGGACTTCTTTGTTGTCTTAACAATTATTGAGGAACCTAAAGAGCTTTTGTTTATGTGAATTTTATTTATAGATATTAAGATATTAGAAATTTTAAAATGAGAAAAAAATTGATTCAGTTAAAATTAACAATATTAAATCTGTTATAAGTTAACATAAACAAATTTAATGGAAAAATAACTATTTTACAAACTGAAAAAATTAATTAGAAGAGGGTACTATTTTACATTTGTCTTGATAGCAAACTGTTGGATTCTTATATCTGCTTTAGCATTCACTTTTTCATGCTATTTTGTTTTGGCTGAAATATATTATGATCTCCTGATATAATAAGGAACATATAAATGTATAGTCTTCATCCTGGTTCCTGTTACAGAGTTTCTAAAACCCTGGGAATTGCTTGAGTGGTAGGAGTGATATGAGCATCTGTTGTCATTCATAATAAGCCCCTTTCAATCATAGGAAAGTTTATGGTAATGAGGTGACTGGCAGAATGGGGGTTGGTGCCAGAGGTACCGATCATGTGATTAGAGTGTTTGACTTTCAGCCCCTCTCTCTAACCTTCTAGGAAAGTAGAGGAGCTGGGAATCATCAGGTTAATTACCAATAATCAATGATTTAATCAATCATCCCCATGTACTGGAACCATAAAAACCCTCAATGAAGTGGTTCAGAGAGCTTCCAGGATGGTGAATGCATCTATGTGCTGGAAGGGTAGCACACCTGGACTCCACAGAGACAGAAGCTCATGCACTTGAAAACCTTCCGGATTTTACCCTATGTATATATCTCTTTACCTTTCTGTTCACTTGTACACTTTATAATATCTTTTAAAATAAACCAGTAAACATAAGCAGTGTTTCCCCGAGTTCTGAGAACTACTATAACAAATTATTGAACAAGAAGAACAGGTTGTAAGAACCCCTGATTTATAGCTACTGTGTTTCCCCGAAAATAAGACCTTACAGGAAAATAAGCCCTAGCATGACTTTTCAGGATGACATCCCCTGAACATAAGCCCTAATGCGTCTTTTGAAGGAAACCTTAATAAAAGACCCGGTCTTATTTTTGGGGAAACACGGTATTTGGCCAGAAGTATAGGTGACAACTTGGGACTTGCAACTGGCATCTGAAGTAGTGGTGGGGGGCAGTCTTATGAGACAGAGGTCTTAATTTGTGGAGTCTGCACTAACTCCAGGTAGTTAGTATCAGAATGAATTCAACTGTAGGATGCCTAGTTAATGTCCACAGGGAAATGGAGAATTGCGTGGTGTGGAAAATCCACACATTTGGTTTCAGAAGTGTCATGAATAGAGAAATGGATTTCTTTTATATATATATAAAGAAAATCTGGCCTCAGAGATGTATAGCTGGGAAAACGAGTATTTTAATAGCTTTTTGAAATAATTGTGGATATATTCTTCTCTGACACTACACCAAAACTTGACAAGTGATAGTTTCTTAAAGGTTAGAATGTAAAATCTGAAACTTGTTACGTTAAAATCCACTGGTTTATCTCCCATGTTTAGTGGATCTTTTACTCGTGAATGATTTTATAGTATCAGATATTTTCAAATATTTTGGAAAATATTGGTTCACTGACATATGCAGACCTTCCAAATGTTAGTATGTCACATCATATAGTGTAGAAAAAGAAATCACATCATTAGTATCACCAATGATCTTATCAGAACACTCTTTAAAGCTTTCAAAGCACATAGTGGTGAACACAAGCTTTCCAAAATTGTAATTTTCACTTGAAAAGCTTAAATTTTGCGATAGGCAAAAATATTGTTTTCCCTTAAATGACAAGCTCACTTCATTTCCAAGAAAATATCTGCCAAATATCCAAATTTGAATAACCATAGTTTGTCTATAGTCATTCTTACAAGTAAAAATGGTATTCCATGAAAAACGCAGCTACTTGAACTCACAAAAACAATCAACTACACATGTAGTATGCTTCAGTATGCTTAAGTGCTTCTGCATATTTCCGATTTCATCACACAAGTGATTTCATAAAATTAATTATCTACTTCTCCAAAGACATCCCTAAGTAAAACTGGCACTTAGTTTTACTGGGAGTATGTAGAAGCACACAATGATTATTAGTACAATTTGGTTCAATGTCAGCAGGTTTTCCCACAATTGTCTTTCTATCGTTACAAATGACAACACAGTGAAAAGACAAATAACATCTTAGAATTATTCTGCAAATAGTTTTGACCAAATTGATACCCTTGAAAGTCTCAGAGACCTCCTATGGCTGTGCAAACCATACTTTGAGAACCCCTGAGTTAGCTGAATAGATTATCCCTACTTTTATAGAAAACTGTACAAAAAATTAAAATGGGGCTGGCCCGGTGGCTCAGGTGGTTGGAGTGCTGTGCTGCTAATGCCAAGGTCGCTGGTTCGATTCCCACATGGGCCAGTGAGCTGCGCCCTCTACAGCTAAGATTGTGAACAACGGCTCTCCCTGGAGCCCGGCTGCCATGAGTAGCTGGCGGTCGGCGTGAGCTGCTGCAGGCTGCTGTGGGCTACCGTGTGCTGCCAGGAGCGGCCAGTGGCCAGCGTGAGTGGCCGGCAGCTGGCTAGAGCTGCTGTGAGCGACCGACCGATGACCGACTGCCTCAACAGGGAGGAGCACAAGGCTCATAATACCAGCATGGGCCAGGTTGCTGTGTCCTACACAACTAGACTGAGAAACAAAAGCTTGAACCGGAGTATGGGGGGGGGAGGTGGAAAAGGGGAAAAAAATTAAAATGACTTATTTGAGTCAAAAAAATGATAGGGTGAGGAGAGGGCCAGGGAGAAGTAAAAACAAAAAATTTTCGTATGCAATTCAAGTTAAGTTGTTATCAGCTTAAAATAGACTATACCACTGTACGATCTTTTATGTAAGCCCCATAGTAACCACAATTAAAATACCTATAGAAGATATACAAAAGACAATAAGAATCAAAGCATGTTACTACATTAAAAAAAGAAACACAAAAGACAGCAAGAGGGACAAAAGACCTAAAAGAGACTCAGAAAATAATTAATAAGATGGTAATAATAATTTCTACCCTATCAATAAATACCTTAAATGTAAATAGATTAAACTCCCCAAAAGACAGAGTGGTTGAATGGATTTTTGAAAAAAATAATCAAGATCCCACTACTGCTTTAGATTTTTTTTTTCCCTTTTCTTCTGTTCAAGCCATTGTTTCTCAGTCTAGTTGTGTAGGACACAGCTCCCTGGCCCATGCTGGTATTACGAGCCTTGCGCTGCACCCCGGCTGAGGCAGTCGGTCACCAGTTGTTGGTCAGCCGTTCATAGCAGCTGATGGCAGCTCTCTCCGGCTGCCGGCTGCTCACGTTGGTTGCTGGCCACTCACGCTGGCCACTGGCCAGCCATGGCAGCCCATGGCAGCACACAGCAGCCCTCGGCAGCACTCAGTAGCCCACTGCAGCTCATGTCAACCTTTGGCTGCTCACAGTAGCCCAACTCCAGGGAGAGCTGTTGTTCACAATCTTAGCTGTAGAGGGCGCAGCTCACTGGCCCATGTGGGAATCGAACCAGTGACCTCAGCGTTAGGAGCACGGTGCTCCAACCACCCGAACCACCGGGCTGGCCCTCGCTTTAGATTTAAGGTCACACATTGGTTGAAAGTGAAGGGATGGAAGATATTCCACACAAATAGTAACCAAAGGAAAGCAGGGAGGCTATACTTACATCAGACAAAAATATACTTTAAGTCAAAGGTGGTCATAAAAGACAAAGTGGGCATTATATGATGATAAAAGAGTCAATCTACCAAGACAACATAAAAATCATAAATATACATGCACTGAACATCAGAGTACCTAAATATATTAAGCAAACATTGACAGAAGTGAAGGAAGAAATAAAGCAGCAATACAGTAATAGAAGAATTCAATACCCCATTTTCAACAATGGATGTAAAATCAGTAAGGAAACAAAGCACTTGAACAACACCAGAGACCAAATAGACATAACAGACATATAAAAACATTCCACTCAGCAGCAGCAGAATACACGTTCTTCTCAACGTATACAGATCATTCTCCAGGACAGATCAAATGTTACATCACAAAATAATTCTTAACAAATTTAAGAAGACAGAAATCATACCAAGTATCTTTTCTGACCACAATGAAATGAAACCAGAAATCAATAGCAAAAAGAAAACTGGAAAATTCACACATATGTGGAAATTAAATAATATGCTCTGAAGAACCAATGGGTCAAAGAAAAAATCAAGAAGTTTAAAAATATCTTGAGACAAATGAAAACACAACATACCAAAACTTACTGAATGCAGCAAAAACAGTACTGAGAGGCATTTAAAACTACAAATGTTTATATTAAGTATTACCAAAGCCAAAGACATTACAAGAAAATTACAGAATGATATATCACTAATGAACACAGATGCAAAAGTACTCAACAAAATGTTATTAATAGCAAACAGAATTCAATAGTACGTTAAAAGGATCACACACAAAGACCAAGTGGAGTTCATCCCTGGAATGCAGGAATGGTTCAACCTAAAAAAAAAAAATCAAAGCGATATACCACATCAACAAAATGAAGGATAAAAACTCACATGATCAACTCAATAGATGCAGGAAATCCATATGACAAAAGTCAACACTCATAATTTAAAATTCTCAACACACTGGGAATAGAAAGAAATTACCTTAACATAATAAAGGCCATATATGAGAAACTCACAACTAATATCATATTCAATGGTAAGAAACTGAAAACTTTTCCCCTAAGATTACGTACAAGGCAAGATGGTCACTCTCATCACTTCTATTTATTTATTTATTTAGTTTTCAGTTTTTCAATTACAGTTGACTTACAATATTATATTAGTTTCAGATGTATAACATGGAGACTGAACATTTATATAATTTACAAAGTGATCACCTCAATAATCTAGTACCCATGTGACACCATAGCTAATACTACTGACTACATTCCTCATGCTATACTCTACATCCCCACGACTATTTTGTAACTACCAACTTGTACCTTTTAATCCCCTCCCCCCTTAACCTATTCCCTCTACCCCTCTCATCCAGCAACCATCAAAATTGCTCTGTATCTATGAGCTTTTTTTCTGTTTTGCTTATTCATTTATCCTATTCTCCAGATTCCACATATAAATGAAGTCCTATATAAATGAAGTCGTATGACATTTGTCTATCTCTGTCTGACTTACTCCACTCAATGCAATACTTTCTAGGACCACCTATGTTGTTGCAGATGGCAAGATTTCATTTTTATTTATGGCTGAGTAATATTCCATTGTATGTATGTACCACTTCATCTTTATCCATTCATCCACTGATGGACTGATCAGGTTGCCTCCAGATATCTTGGCTACTGGAAATAATACTGCAATGAACATTATGGATGCACATGTCCCTTCAAAGTACTATTTTGGGTTTCTTCAAATAAATTCCCAAAAGTGCAATTACTGTGTCCTCCTTTGTTTTTTTTGTCATAATCTTTGTTTTAAAGTCTATTTTGACTGGAATAAATATTGCTAATGCAGGTTTTTGTTTTTCATTTCCAATTTCATGAAATACCTTTTACCACCCCTTTACTTTCAGTCTTTGTGTGTCTTTTGACCTGAAGTGAGTCTCTTGTAAGCTACATATGTAAGGGTCTTGTTTTCTTATCCATTCAGCTACCCTATGTCTTTTGATTGGAGCATTTAACCCATTTACATTTAAAGTAACTGTTGACAAATATGCAGTTACTGCCATTTTATTATTCATTTTTTTTTATCGTTTTTCTTTTTCTTCTTAAAGGTGTCCCTTTCCCATTCTTGTACTACTGGTTTGGTGGTGATGAACTCCTGTCTGGAAACTCTTTTATCTGTCCTTCAATTCTAAACGATAGCCTTGTTGGGTAAAATAATCTTGGTTGTAGGTCCTTGTTTTCTATCATGTTGAGTATTTTGTGCCAGTCTCTTCTGGCCTGGAAAGTTTCTGTTGAGAAATCAGCTGACAGTCTTATGGGAGCTCCCTTGTAGGTAACTAACTGCTTTTTTCCTGCTGCTTTTTAGATTCTCTCTTTGTCTTTAAAATTTTGGCATTTTAATTATGATGTGTCTTGATGTGGGCCCCTTTGGGTTCATCTTATTTGGGACTCTCTGCACTTCCTCAGCTGGTATGTCTACTTCCTTCACCAGGTTAGGGAAATTTTCAGTCATTATTTCTTCAAATAGATTTTCCCTACCTCTCTATCTCCTCCTTCTGATACCCCTATGATGTGAATATTGGTACGCCTGATGTTGTCCCAGAGGCCCCTTAAACTATCCTATTTTTGGATTCTTTTTTTTTTCTATTCTGATTGGGTGTTATCCACTACCTTGTCTTCCAAATCACTGATTCGACCCACTGCTTCATCTGATCTACTGTTGATATGCTGTAATGTATTCTTCATTTGGGTTACTGTATTCTTCATTTCTGACTGGTTGTTTTTTATGTTTTCTGTCAATTTTTTATGTTTCCTATCTCTTTTCGAAATTCTCACTAAGATCACTGATCATCCTTATAACCAGTTTTAAACTCTGCATCTGGTACATTGCTTGTCTCCGGGTTTAGTTCTTTTTCTGGAGCTTTGTCCTGTTCTTTCATTTGTGACATGTTTCCTTTCTCCCCATTTTGGCTGCCTCCCTGTGTTTGTTTCTATGTAGCAGACAGAGCTGCTATGTCTCCGGACTTAGTGGTCTTATACAGTAGGTGTCCTGTGGGACCTAATGGCAGTCTCCCTGGTCACCTGAGTCAGGTGTTCCGGGTGTGTCCTTTGTGTGGGCTGCATATGCGCTACTGTTGTAGTTGAGCCTTGACTGCTGTTGGTACATCAGTGGGAGGGATTGACCCTTAGGCTTATTGGCTTTGAGGACTGGCTGTGACTACAGTGGAGAAGCTACTATGCAGGGGCCCACCCTACGCATCTGCACCCTGGGTCAGGGGAGGGCTCAACAAAAGAACAATGGCTTCTGCCAGCACTTTTGTCTGGGAGAAAGCTTCCCCTCCAGCCCTCATCCTGAAGACAGACAATTCAGTTCCTCCCCATATGTCCCTGACACCTTTCAAGCTGTTGCCCCAGAACTGGATCTCAGAACGAGTGAGTCAGTCAGTGAGTAAGTCTATGTAGCGGACCTTGAACAGGAACATTTGGGAATCCAGAAGCCCTCCATTTCACTCAGCCACAATCTTTGCTGGTTTTCATAGCCAAAAGTTATGGGAATTTCTCTTCCCTGAACTGGAACCCTGTGCTGGGAGCCTGGTGTGAAGCTGGGACCCCTTGCTCCTCAGGGGAGACCTCCACAGCTGAAATATCCCTCCAGATTTTTAACCACCACACTTGGGTATGGGGTCAGTCAGTTTCATGTCTCTACCCCTCCTACCAGTCTCGACGTAGCTTCTTCTGTGTGTCCTTAGTTGTAGGACTTCTGTTCAGCTAGACTTCAGGTGATTCTCAATGATGGTTGTTCTGTAATATAGTTGTAATTTTGTTGTGGTCGTGAAAGGAGGCAAGCACAGCATTTACCTACTCTGCCATCCTAACCAAAGCTCCCTCTTATCACTTCTAGTAGTAGAAATCCTAGCCAAGAAATTAAGCAAGAAAAAAAACGGCATCCAAATTGGGAAGGAAGAAGTAAAATTATCTTTATTGGCAGATGACATAATCTTATATGTAGAAAACCTAAAGGCTCTATTTAAAAAAAAAAAAAAACTGTTAGAAAGATATTTATTACAGTTAGAGGACAAAATCAGCACACAAAAATCAACTGCATTTATATATACTAACAATGAACTATTCTATCAAAAAAGGAAATTAAGGAAAAAAATCCCCTTTACAACAGTACCAAAACGAACAAAATACATAGGAATAAATTTAACCAAGGAAGTTAAAGGTTTGTACACTGAAAAGTGCAACATATTGATGAAAGAAATTAAAGACACAAATAAACAGAAAGACCTCTTATGTTCACGAACTGGAAGACTTAATATTGTTAAGATGTCAATACTACCCAAAGCAATATACAGATTCAATACAATCCCTTTCAAAATCTCAATAGTTATTTTTTACAAAAATAGTAAAAACAATCCTAAAATTCATACAGAACCACAAAGGACCTAAATAACTACAACAATCTTGAGAAGGAAGAACAAAGGCATCACACTTCCTGATTTCAAAAAAAATTTCAAAGCCACAGTGATGGAAACAGTATGATAATGGCATAAAGACAGACATATAGACCAATGGAACACAACCACAATCAGATATCATCTCATAACTGTTAGGATGGCCATTTACCAAAACAAAAAAGTTAACAAGTGTTGGTGGGATGTGGAGAAACTGGAGTTTTGTACACTGTTAGTGGGAATGTAAGATGGTATAGCTCGTATGGAAAACAGTATGGGGATTCCTCAAAAAAATTAAAAATAGAACTATTATATCATCTAACAATGCCACTTCTGGGTATTTATCCAAAATAATTAAAATCAGAATCTTCATGAGATATTTGTACTCTCATTTCATTACAGCCTTCATTATTCATAATAGCCAAGATATGGAAACAACCAAATGTCCATCAATGGATGAATGGATAAACAAAATGCGGTGTGTGTGTGTTGTGAAATATTGTTCAGCCAAAAGAAAAGGATACCTTGCCATATGTGACAACATGGATGAACCTTTGGGACATTATGCTAAGTAAGATAAGCCAGTCACAGAAGGACAAATACTGCATGATTCCACTTATATGTAGTATGTGAAATAGTCAAAACTCACAGAAGCAGAAAATAGAATGGTGGTTGCCAGGAAGTGGAAGAAAGGCGAAATAGAGAGTTGCTATTAACAGGTATAAAGTTTCAATAATGCAAGATGACTAAATTCTAGAAATCTGTTGTACAACATTGTATGCACAGTTAACAACATTGTACCGTACACTTAAAAATTTGTTAACAGGGTAGAGTTCATAGATTTCTTCACAATTTAAAAAAATTGAAAAATAAAAAAGAATTTACAGTAAGGAAAAAAAAAAGAAAAAAGAAAATGCTAGACTTACGACTAAAGCTCAGATATGATATTACAACCAATACTGTCTCCAATATATAGGTATAAAATTATAGATATGTTTTGGGAAAGGGAAGTTATGCTTGCTTGTGAATTAATCCTCTCTACAACCAGGGCCTTGATGAAAAGTATCAACTGTAAAGATTTGGGATTGTTCTGCCTTTAACCAAATGTAAAATAATCTAAACTAATTCCATATTGCATTCTCTCAATAAACATTACTGCATAGCAGCTATATGAGCAAATTGCTAATCAGAACAAAGAAACTGGTTTTGCAGAAAATGTCAAAAAGCCTAAAAATCAGAAGTTGGGTTGTTTCTAAATTCATTTCCACTAACTAAAAACAGCTGCCAATCCCAGACAAATGCTGTAACAACTTGTATAGATGCTAATATACATTTATTTTCTGGGGATTAAACTCACTGAAAGAAGTTTCAGGGCAGCTGGTTGCCTCAGTTGGTTAGAGCGCAGTTGCTCATAGCACTAACGTCACCAGTTCGATTCCCACATGGGCCAGTGAGCTGCGCTCTCCACAACTAGAGTGAAAACAACGGTTTGACTTGGAGCTGATGGATCCTGGAAAAACACTGTTCCCCAATATTCCCCAATAAAAAATTTAAAAAAATAAAAAAGAAGTTCGATACCCTTCAATAAAATACTGACTATATTTCATTTCAGAAACACAGAAGGTTACACCCTTCTTTTGGATCCAGAAAACTCATTTTCACTTATTTAAGAATAAAAGGACATTAATATATTTTTAACATTTTAACAAATTAAACATTTTTAACCCAATAAATACTGGGCTAAGATAAATGCTTTGGCCCAATTTCTAAAATACTCTTTAATAAAAGAACAAAGAAACATGGAAATGCTTAAAACATCTGTTTTGCTTTTTTAAAACATAACTATTAAGGAAGCTATGAGGCCAGATTACTGGGAATAAAGAACTTCCCTTCAGTTATTTGAATGATGTTTAAAACTACATTACTCAATTTAGTATTTTAGTAAGAAGCTTTAAAATATTTAAATGGATCAAACCTTGTAATTTAACTGAAACTAATCCTTAACCACAACAAACCTCAAAACACAAAATACCAACTGACTCCATGAGATAATACAAACATATATAGAACTTTACCCAAGACTTTCATGTAACCCAGATACAACAGCCTTTCATTAAAATGGATATATTTTAAAAACAAAGTTGTGACAAAATAGTTTCAGGGCACATAAAGTGACAGGTGTAAATATGAACAATTAAAGTGCAAAAGGTAAAAGTTTAAATAAAAAAATAAAATCTTTGGACTATAAACTTCATGTGTCGACTGGGCAAATAATTCTCCAGGTAGTCCACCAAAAGAGCGGTTTATTCGAGAAAAGAAAAAAGAAACAAAGCCACCAAGGAGCGTGTGAATGCACACTGGCCTGCTGGTGTTCCAACTGGCTGCCCACGTACAAAAAAAGCCCCGCCCCATTCCAAGACGGCTTCCCCATTTATTAGTATCCCTGCCCCAGAAGTTACCACTAAGTTTCAACAGGATGTCAGGACCAGAGAGTTAACAAGGGACCCAGTTCCACCCACAGCCCTCCCAGCTCTATGGTTAATCATCTGTTAATGCCAGTTCACTTTTATCACATACAATGGACAAGAATTTTCCTAAATGCCCAGCCTGTCACTATTTCATTTATTTTTGCATCCTTGGTATCTGGTTTTTCATTGTAGGTGCTTAATATGTATTTGTTGAAAGAATAAACTTACCACAAATATTATATTTGTTGAAAGTGAATTTATCTCATATAGTACCACATTATTTTCCTATTATTTTAAAGTATTAGCAGCATCTTTATTAAAAAACTTGAGGTTAGGAATTCTTTTTAGTCAGAGGGAAAATGTCTTGTGACAAAGACAGCTTAAAGCAGAGAAGATAATCAAGAGTGGGGCTCTAATACAAGGAACATGCATTAGTCAGCCAGCTAAGTGGCTATTCAGGAGAATGTATTAGCAAAATGCAAAATTAATACATTCATCAAAGTCAGGTCAGAAGAAATTATTTTGTTAACCCCTACCTCTATGCATAAATACCCTGAAACCAAACTTAGTAGCCATTTAAATGAAGTATAAAACATCAGTATATCCTAAAGATGTTACTCAGACGAAATCACACACTGCTTTTGAATTCTTAATATTGACCTTTAGTTTCAAAAGCAGTAGGTCATTACAAATCCCTTCATTGGTAAAAGAGTGACAAGGATATATTCAGAAAACCCTAGGCCATCTGAGTGAAATACAAAAAGATTTATTCAAGAAAGAGACTTTCTACTATTTCTGAAAAACAGGAGCTGGAACTAGTAGAAGAATAGGAATTTCTAGGCTCCAGAAAAGTTATAAATACAAATATAAGGTGTTACTATATGGCCACCTTCTGTAGCTCAAGGTTTTAATATAATGAAAATAATTATGATAGAAACCACCCAGAAGCAAGTGTTAAACATGTATTTGATTTTTAAGAGGAAAAAGGCAAATCCATATAGAAAGAATTATCCTTTGATTTGACTTGAAATACTGAGGGATAGGTCAACTTTAAACAAGCATACTCCACTCCATTTCTCCCACAGAATGCAACTAAAAACACTGGATAAATGTATCCAAGAACCTGAAAATATAAATGGTAGCAGGCAGATGGAAAAAGGAAACAAGAACTTGAAGTACCGCCATAATGCAGGCAAGTTTCCCACTCTTTGTTTCTCTAGTATCTCCTAGCCTGCACTCAAAAGTTGAAACTATACACCAGATGCACGATGAAAAAGCTCCAGAGAAGCCCTCTATTTCTGATCTAAGGAGCAAGAAGGGGGGCTCGTATGGAGTGGGGGAAATCCCCTGGGCCTTTGTTTTTCCCTTTCACTCCAGTCTCCGCTCCCAAGCAATACCAGATCAGCCCTAGTGGCAATGGCAGCAGCACCCAGACAGACTCCAAAAGCTCCAAAAACCCTCTTCTTTGACAAAAACACTGCAGTTCCCAATAGGAAGGGGAAAATCCCTATTTCTTTTATCCTTTATCCTCTTGCCAGTTGGTCAAAGAAGCTGACATCATTATGGGAAGTGTGCTAAAGTGTGAGGAAACTAAAGCTCTGGCTTTCTGGCCAAACAATCAAGAAGGCAGGGTCCCTAGAAATCAGAAAGTATCAGATCACAGAAAACAGGAATTTCATGAAAGCTTATAAAGTTGTGTGCGTTACTAGTGGCTGAGCATGCATGAACCTGACTGTAGGATCATTCTCCAAGGGTTTGAGAACTCAACTATGACCTGTCCACCTGCCAGGACCCAGACTGGACACTGGGAAGCATATATGCAGGTAAGATCCAAAACAGAACTGACTCTGGAACCACAACCTACAGAATGCTGGATGGAACTTGTAGCCTGAACCTCACTAGGTCATTTGATTGCTAAAGCAAAAATTTCAACATTTTTGACAGGATTTAAACGTGACCCAGAATCATATAAGTCAAACTGTCCAGGATATAACCCAAAATTAATTGCCATACAAAGACTAGAAAATCCCATTATCTCACAAGGGAAAAGACAATCAAGATGGCACAGATGCTGAAATAACAAAGTATGAAATTGACAACAGAAAAACAACAGATAGAAATCAATTAAATCAAAAGCTGATTCTTCGAAAAAGATGAATACCTATATATACTAAGAAAAAAAAAGAAGACACAATTACCAACATGAGGAATGAAAGAGAAATACCACTACAAACCCAAGATTAAAAAGATATTAAGGGAATGGTAGATAATTACATGCTCATATATTCAAAAACTTGATGAAATTAACAATTCTTTGAAACCTTAAACTACTAAAATTCACCCAAAGAAAAAAATAGATAATCTGAACAGTCCTATTACCATTAAAGAAACTGAATTCATAGTTTAAAACATTCTTAAAAATAAAACTCTAGGCCCTTGCAAATTCTACCAAACATTTAAAGAAGAAATAACACCAATTCTACATGATCTCTTCCAGAAAACAGAAGAGGTAGGAAACTTCCCAACTCATTTTATGGGGCTGCCAGCATCACATTGATATTAAAACCAGACAAAGGCAATATAAAAAAACTACAGACCAATATCCATAAGCATAGAAATAAAAATGCTTAGGAAAACAAATCCAGCAACATAAAAAGAATATACCACAACCAACTGGGTCTTATCCTGAAAATGCAAGCTTATTCAATATTAAAAAAAAAAAAAATCAATCAATGTTATATTAACAGACAAAAAAAAAAAAAAACAAAGGAAATTCAACAAATGGCTACATCAAATGACACAGAAAAAATATTTGACAAAATTCAACATCATTCATGATTCAAACAACAACTCTCAGTAAACTAACCCCATCTCTAACCTCATACTTAATGGTGACTGTGTTCTTACCACTCCTGGTACAAGAAGTCCCAGCTGGTGCAATAAGGCAAGAAAAGAAAAAGAATACAGATTGGAAAGGAAGACATACCACTGCCCCTGTTCACAGATAATATGAATGTCTATGTAGAAAATCCCAAGCAATCTACAAAAAAAGCTCCTAGGAGTAGTGAGTTTAGTAAGTCATAAAATAAAGATCAACATATAAAAATCATATTTCTATATATTAGTATTAAAAACAAATATATTTTAGAAACAAAAAAGTTTTAAAATACTGTTCATGATAGCACCAAAAAAAAATAGATATAAGTCTAACAAAACATGTGATGGATCTGTATGCTGAAAACTATACAATGCTGATGAAAGAAAGCAAAGACCTAAGTAAATGAAGAGGCATACCTTGTCCATAGATTATAAGACTCAATACAGTTAAGATGTAAATTCTCCTCAAACTGACCTATAGGTTTAATGTAATTGCAATAAAAATTGAAACAGGGTTTCTTATAGATACAGACAAGATTATTCTAAAAGTCATATGAAAAGAGAAACTAGAACAGACAAAAACAATTTTGAAAAAGAAAGAACATACTTGGAGGACTCATACTATCCAATTTTAAGACTTACTATGAAGCTACAGTAATCAACACAGTATGGTATTGGTGATACACAGTATGGTATTGGTAAAGGAATAGACACATCAATGGAACAGAACAGAGTCCAAAAAACAGACCTACACAAATACGGCCAAGGTACAAAGGCAATTCAATGTAGTAAGAGTAGTCTTTTCAATTAATGGTGCTGGAACAATTAGGTATCAACGTGCAAAAATAAAAAACAAAACAAAAAACTTGACCTAACCCTCACACCTTACACAATATTAACTCAAAACAGATACATATCTAAACGCAAAGTATAAAACATTTAATACTTTCATAAGAAAACACAGGAGAAAATCTTCATGACTTCTGAGGAGGCAGGAGCTCTTAGGTATGACTCCAAAAGCACAATCCATAAAAGACAAATGTTGATAAACTGGACTTAATCAAAAAAGTCCTTTTGCGGGCTGGCCTGGTGGCTCAGGCGGTTGCAGTTCCGTGCTCCTAACTCCGAAGGCTGCTGGTTCAACTCCCACAGGGCATGGTGGGCTGAGCCCCCTGCAACTAACAACAGCAACCGGACCTGGAGCTGAGCTGCGCCCTCCACAACTAAGACTGAAAGGACAGCAACTTGACTTGGGAAAAGTCCTGGAAGTACACACTGTTCCCCAATAAAGTCCTGTTCCCCTTCCCCAATTAAAAAAAAAAAATGTCCTTTTGCTCTGCGGAAAACACTGTTAAGAGAATGAAAAGTCAAGCTATACACTAGGAGAAAACATTTGCAAATCACATAGCCAATAAAGGTCTTATAGCCAAAACATACATATACTCTTGAAATTCAACAATAAAAAAAAACAGACAATCCAATAAAATATGGGGAAAGATGTGAACAATTCACCAATGAAGATATACAGATGGCAAATATGCACATGAAGAAACATTGAATATCATTAGCCATTAGGGAAATGCAAAGTAGAACCACAATGAGATACCACTACACATCTATTAGAATGGCTTTAAAGAACCCAAATAAACAGAAAGCAGATTATACCAAGTGCTGACACAGAAACGAAGCAAAGAGAATGCTCATATATTCTTGTGGGAACGCAAAATGGTACAGTCACTTTACAAAACAGTCTGGAAGCTTCTTAGATATTTAAATACACACTCAACACATAATCCAGCAAACCTACGGGGGTATTTGCCCTAGAGAAATAAAAACTTTTGTCTGCACAAAAGCCTGTACACAACTGTTTATAGCAGCTTTCATGACCATCAGGGTGATTCATAATCATTCATTCATAATCATCAACAGCTGGAAACAACCCAAATATCCTTCAACAGGTGAATGGATAGTGCATCCATCCAATGGAATACTACTTACCAATAAAAAACAATGAACTATTGATAGAGACAACAACATGGATGAACTTCAAAGCCATTATGCTAAGTAAAAGAAACCAGTCTCAAAAGCTACATACTATATAATTCACTCATATGGCACTCCAGAAAAGGCAAAACTAGAGAGACGGAGAATAGATCAGTGATTGCCACGTGTTGGGACAGAGTGCAGTTTAACTACAAAGGTGATAAAACTGTTCTTTACCCTGTTTATGATGACAGTTGTAGGAATCCATGCATGTTAAAATTCATACAGGTATACATCAAAAAGGTCAAGTTTACTGCATATATATTTTTAAAATAATGAAAAAGAAACACACAGTACTCTTTTAATAACTCCACTACTATTTCTATTTTTTTATTGAAATAAATTAACACCAAAACAAAAACAGTTCCCCAAAATGATAAAGCATGTTACAATTAAAGAAATAGACTTTAGACTTCCAATTCCAGAAACAGGCCAGACTAGATGCTCAAAGAAACTCTTCCCAGTACTGATTCTCCCAAAATGCTTTTAAAAAGTGTATCAGAGCTTAGGGAATAGTAAGGAAAATATTGATAAGCAAAAACAAGTACAGGCAGCTCCCTTATCTGAAATTTTTGGGGTCCGTAATATTTTAGAATTCAGAATTTGGGTGTTTTTTTTTTTTTTATAGAAGTAATGCACTACATTTACCTAGGATACAGGACCAATACACCAGCAGCATGTGGGAGAATACACCATAATCAAATATGTTCATATTTCTGCAAGAAGTTCATACCAGTTCAAGTTTTGTTCATTTTAAAAATAACTTGAGATAGCCAACGTTTTCTGGATTTCTGAATTGCAGATAAGGAACTGTGGACCTGTAGAAGCCAGTGCAAATCAAGATGGGCAAAGGTGCAAGACAGAGAGGTCATTCACAGGAGAAAAACCAACTCCAAGAGACTCAGAGTTTGCAGTTTCAAGGGCAATTGCCCAGGGCCCAAACAGGGTAGATTAGAACCAAAATGATGCCTAAGGGCTTAAAAATTTAGGGCCTGAAAAACCCAAGACAAAAATTTAGTTTTAAGTGGACCCAGGAGGGTAGTGAAGCTGGCCCCAGGTGTATGGCAAAAACAAATACAAATATACTCTATTAGAATAACACAATTTAACCAGTCCTCAAAAAATTCCCACATAAATATCCCAAAGAATATGTCCATGGTTAAGTACCACTAAAATCACAAGTTACAAAGAGTGTGGATCTGAAGAAAGAAAGAAAGAGTGAGTCAGATCCACAAAAACTGTAGATATTGTTAATTATCAGATAATGAATATGTTTAATAAATTTTTAAAAATTAAAAAATGAGCTCAAAAGTGGATGAAGGGATAAAGAAACAATAAACTAAAAAATGACCAGGCAAATTTGAAGGAAAAAAAAGAATTTCTAGAAATTAAAAGTTCAGGAACTTTTTTTTTCCCTGTCTTCCACTTACCCCCACCCCACTCCGGTTCAAGCCATTGTTTCTCAGTCTAGTTGTGTACACAGCTCCCCGGCCCATGCTGGTATTACGAGCCTTGTGCTCCCGCTCCCCACCCCCCATATCCTCTGCCCCCACAGCTGGCGACCGGCTGAGGCAGTCGGTCGCCAGTCGTGGGTCAGCCGCTCAACAGCAGCTCAAGGCAGCTCTCCCCGGCTGCTGGCCACTCACGCTGGCTGCCAGCCACTCATGCTGACCACCAGCCGCTCCTGGCAGCACATGGTAGCCCGCGGCATCTCATGGCAGCTCACGCCAACCTCTGGCTGCTCACAGCAGCCCAGCTCCAGGGAGAGCTGCTGTTCACAATCTTAGCTGTAGAGGGCGCAGCTCAGTGGCCCATGTGGGAATCCAACCTTGGCGTTAGGAGCTGGTGGCCCAACCACCTGAGCCACCCGGCCGGCCCAAAAGTTGAGTAACTTTAAGATAAAAACATGTTAAAAATATTGACTCAACAGAAGATTAGACCCATTTTTAGAGAGTACTAGAAGATGGAGCTGAAGAACTCACAACCAATCGGAAAAGGCTACATACTATATGATTTCAACTATATGATGTTCTGAAAATGGCAAAACTATGTAGACAGTGAAAAGATAGTGGTTGCCAGGAAATGGGGGGTAGAAAGAGATGAACAGGCAGAGCACAAAGGGTTTTTAGGGCACTGAAAATACTCTGTATGATATCATAATGACGGATGCATATTATTATTCATGTATTCAAATCTATAGAATGTACAACATCAAGAGTAAACCATAATGTAAACAGTGGACCTTGGGTGATTACGATGTAGGTTCATCAAATGTAACAAATATCCACTCTGGTGGGGGATGTTCATAATAGGAGAAGCCATGCGTGTGTGGGGGCAGGGGGTATGTGGGAAATCTGTACCTTCCCCACAATTTTGCTGTGAACCTTAAACTGTGCTAAATAATAATAATAATAATAATAATAATAATAATGTCTTAACAGAAAAAAACAAAGAAAAAAGCTAACAAAATTCAAGAAGGATCATAACACCAAGGTTGCTGGTTTGATTCCCACATGGGCCAGTGAGCTGCGCCCTCCACAACTAGACTGAAAACAACGATTTGACAAGGAGCTGATGCGTCTTGGAAAAACACACTGTTCCCCAATATAAAAAATTTTTTTAAATCCAAGAAGGAAGTCACCTACCCCTTTAAGAAACAAAGAACAGATAAGATGAAAGCGAAGAAAAACATGGAGGCTATCTAATCAGAATCCCAGGAGCTGATGATTGAAAAATAAGGCTGTGTAATTTCCAAACTAATAGAGAATAAAAAGAGGAAGGTGCTGTTGTAGAAATGCCTGGGCTGTAATTCTAGCTCCCCACTTATTGTATCATCTAGGGGAAGTTACTTAACTATTAAATGAAATTCTACTTGTAACTAGTAAATGAAATCTAAGTATAGCATTTGTCACAGAACTCAATAAATGTCACCTATTGGCAATTAACAAATAAATTTACCTGCAAAGTACAGTAATAAAAATTGTAATTAAATTAAGAGAGACAGAATGGATTAAGCCTATCTGGATAATGGTTTGATTTCAAAATCTGTAAAGAAAAAAACAGGATGGCAGTTGACCCCTCTTCATTTGTTAATTCTGCTAACATTCTTCTTAGAGGATCCAATCACTACAGATAACCATTCTGTTCCTTTTTCATACACTAATCCTACTCCAGGGTACTCTACAAACCCTCCCAAACTTGCAAGCGGAGAAAAAATTATTCCAATTCTTTTATTCCTCAAGTTCCACTTCGTAAACTGATTTAAAAAAAAAAAAAAAAAAAAAGCATGATAAAGAGAGAGAGAAGGAAATCACATACTTACTTTTCATTAGCTTTCCTGATAATTCCTTTAGTGGAGAAGAGGGGCTATTTCTACTGGCTACTGTAAGTCTGGAGGAGGATTCTTGGGTTTCCATGGAAACTTGAAGAGTTCCTCTTCTGGCCATTTCCAGATGAAGAGAATGGGCACTGTCACATTCCTGGGAAAGCAGCAAGTGATTCTGAGTGTTGCTAGTTCTATTATTCAGGTCAATTCCTTCTGGTTGAGTCATAAGCAATTGGACTGAGCTAGAATCCTCTAATCTCTTGTCAAGAGACTCAGTTACAAAAGATGCTGTAGTTTCTTGCTTTTTTGATGGAGAGACAGGCTCAGCCAATGAGCTTTGCTTCACTGTGTTCAGACTGTGTGCTCTTATTCGGGACCAAGTTGTAGAGTAAAAACTTTCAGCTTCTAACCAAAATTTAACCAAATGCTCCATTCTCCGAAGTTCCATGAATTGAATGAAATAAGGGAGGACAACAGTGTCATGCAAGACCTGTTCCAGGGTTTTTGAAAGACTTGATTTGGTCTCTTGAGTCTGGTAGCCCAGACATGATCTTCCTAAAAGAAGCAAAACAATTAGTAGTCCGTAACAAATAGTTTAAGATTAACAGATTAGTCAGTCACCGTAGCATCACTGGTATCAGAGTTACTAAGTAAAGTTTACCTCCTAGCAATTTAAATGAATAAAGAACTAGACATACTATGGTTTTGGTTCTAAACAAGCAAAGAAACAACTATCCAAAATATTTAAATTCTTAAAAAGCTCTGTTACTCAAATAATTCTTATATTTCTTTTAATGGCAATTCAGACCATGTAAAATCTTTTTAAAAATCTTGATACAAGTCCCAAAGAAAGAAAAAAGCCAATAAAAACATGAAAAATATTCAACTTCGATAAAAATCCCAGAAAAACAAATTAATACAAAGTAACATTTTGCCTGTCAAATTGGAAGATATTTTTTCAAAACTAACAAGCACAGCGAAACAGGAAATACTCTCACCCATTGGTGACGAGAAAGTAAACCGGCAAAACATTTTTGGAGAATTTAGTGACAGCAAACTTTAGCAATCTGCATGATTTTCAACCCAGTAACTCTACTTTTAAGGAACTTATGCTAAGGAACAATTGTGGATATGTGGATATAGCTAGAAAGAGGTTAGGAACTCAGCATTATTTAAAGAGAAGCTCTGGGATTTTTATCTTGAAAAATTAAACTTAAAACAATAAAAATAAGTTTATTTTACATTTAACTAAATTTAAGTCATAATTATAACCATAGCTACTAGAATAAACAAAAAATCAAAAAATGTTTTACTTTCACAGGATGACAAAAAGAGGTTCATTTTCATGAAATTAACTGATGGCTTCAATTTTTCAAAAGCGCTTTTCTTAATCCTTTGATAGTGAAAACTTTTCTTTTGAAGGACTTCAAATGTCATCATTCTTGCTGACTATCTTATTGTCAATGTTAACTAGTCCATTTCTGTAGACATCAGTTTCATGAACTTCAGGACATCCTGATCCGCCGAAAGACTTCCAATTTTTTAAATTAAACTTTTAATTTTGAGATAATAGATTCACATGCAATTTTAAGAAATCTCCAGCATTTTTCTTTGGGGGCAGAGGGGTGGTGGTTATTATAACACAACAGGGATCCTCCTACTCTGTCACCTTCTTTTTTCACTTTTTATCTTAGACATTTCTCCATGTCTTCTTCAAACTTTTAAATGGTTACACAGTCTTCTATAGTAAGGGTATATCACAATTTGACTACTTTTCTGTTAATGGGTATCTATATGTTGTTCCTAATTTTTTCTTATCACAAACAATACTGCAATGAATAGCCTTATACATACTTGTATATACCGTGTTTCCCCAAAAACAAGACCAGGGCTTATATTAATTTTTGCTCCAAAAGACGCATTAGGGCTTATGTTCAGGGGATGTCATCCTGAAAAATCATGCTAGGGCTTATTTTCCGGTTAGGTCTTATTTTCGGGGAAATACGGTACATCTTTATACATATATGTGAGTGAATCTGAGGGCTATATATTTACCTATATCTCATATATATTATATATATATATCTCATAGGAGATATAGGAAAATATATATATATTTCTCATAGGAAAATATATATATATATATATATATTTTTTTTTTTTTTAATTTTTATTGGGGAATATTGGGGAACAGTGTGCTTCTCCAGGGCCCATCAGCTCCAGGTCGTTGTCCTTAATCTAGTTGTGGAGGGCACAGCTCACTGGCCCATGCGGGAATTGAACTGGCAACCCTGTTGTTCAGAGCTCATGCTCTAACCAACTGAGCTACCCAGCCGCCCCTATCTTATATATTTTGATAAATACTTCCAAACTGCTTTCTAAAAAATCTTCACCAATTTACACTTCACTAAAAAGGAGTGGCTGTTTCTCTGCATCTACATTAACATTCAGATTATCAAACTTTAAATATTTGCTTATGTGCTGCGGAAACATTAACTCATTATTTTAACTTGCATTTCCCTGAGAGTATGAGTGAAAAAAGGCATCCTCTTCATACATTAATGGCCAAATGTATTTCGTCTTCTGGAAATGGCTGATTTTCCTACTGGGCATGTTTTATATTTGGTACTTATAGGAACACAACCTGGTGTCATACATTACACTTATACCTGTTATTTTAATTTACATACATTTTTTCAAAGCCCCTTCCAATTATACAGTTCAGTATTCTCTGGCAGAAGTTTCACATATTATATTCAACTCCTTCCACCTACTGTGAGTTAACAAAAAGGACTGTCACTTACCCAAGTCACCAAAATGAGCGGCCTCCATGTGGCTTGGCTGCTTCTTAAGTGTTGCTGTCCTGCTACTTGAAAAGGAGTCCATGTTGGCAGAAATGGCATTAATTGCAACATGACTTGGTCCTGCGGCCTCCAGCAAGGCATGATTTTTAGTGCTTTTTTGTGGGGAATGTACGGATATTGAGGCTATAATTTTTCAAAAAATTGGTAAAAATTAAACAAAATTTGATAATCTAAAACTGTCTCAAAAGAGGGCTTTAAGAGAATTTTAAAATTAAGTTTTGTAACACCTTAAGTAAGTCTCTTAAGTAGGCACACTCAACAAAAAAGATTTAAGGGAAAGGTAAATTAATCAAGCAGCAGAAAAGTGGAAAGAAATGCCCTATTATTATTTATAACTCTCAAAATACTATGCCAAAAATGGAACTTAAAAGAGAGATCTTTCTTTGAGAAGTTCTATTGAAGATAGGCAGATCCAAAGGCAGGAAACATTCTGAAATATGGACCCTTTTCAATTCCTTAATCCTTGCTTTCCCAAGGAACTAAACTAAAATTGCAGAATAAAAGCTTAAGGGGGAAAACTTTAGAAAAATACTCTTCAGAATACTTATTTTACTTTTTAATTGAGTAACAAAATTTCTTCCATCTAACAAAAAACATTTTAATCAAAGTTCAAGCTTCTTAAACATAAAGCACTCTTAAAAATTCACAAAATACATTTTCTTTAGTTACCTGAAGAAATATATCATCCTTTTGACTTCAGAATAAAGAGTTACCAATGTGTTAATAGGAAATAGTCAACTCAATGCTACAGTATTGTCAAAGTAACCCTATGAAACTTGTCAGTACAGCTTAATTAAAATTCTACCTATCCTATTTATTCCACACAAACATCAAAGACTCTTATTACATTTTTGAAGAAGTTTTGGTTTAGTACATTGCTGTAGCAAGAAGAATGGAAATGATACAGGTCACTTAGCATTCCACACCCTCAAGACACTCTCAGATAACTAAACTTGAACCTACTAATACCACTTATTTTATTGAGCAGTCAACAGAGAAGTGCTCTCAATCTTAGTAAATAGTTTCCAGACAGAATCTGAGTAATAGTTGGCAATATTTCTTATAAAGAATACATAGTACCGTAATTCAATCTATTACCCCTGGAGATAGGTTTATAGACCAAAGCAGATAAGAACGTGAATGTCCATACCTGTTTTCTAGGTATCTACCTGTATTTATCAGACATTCAACAAGAGTTGGGAGAGCTATGCAATGAAGCTATCTTCAAACAATGTTTTCAATTAAGTCAGTGAGTGAGTGCCAAGTATGGATTATTTATTGTCATAGAGTACAAGCATGGAATTATTTTAGGCTGGTACAAATTTAGAAGTTAGATAGGCCAATCTTCTCATTCTACAAATGGAGAATCTGAAGAAAGTTAATGACTTTCCAAGGTCATACTGTTAGTGTAGAAGACTGGTGTGCGTGAGGCATCAAAAGTCCCTTATTTCTTCTATAATCAGATCTAGTCTTCCCAAGCCTCTGCTTGCTAAGGGTTTTTAGCCTTTATCAGTGCCACTCAAATTTTGCCTAAAGAAGGCACTATGAACTAACATGGAATCCAGCTGGCTTTAAATGATCAGAAATAAGCAGAAAATAATCTTACAAAGCTCTTAACAAGTTACAATTAGTCTCTCTCTAGCAATTTGAAGATAAAAAGTTAATACTCAATGCTAGTTATACAACATACAAACATTTGAAATAAAAATCTAAATAAGTAGTAATAGATTTCATGTAAATAAATTACATTTATGAAATTTATAAGTAATGGCTATGGAAATAATTTCCATTATAATTTTCCCATTCCAATCTTTGTACATTGACAAAATGAAATCAGTGAAAATTACAACAGAGATTATAATCTAAGCATGTCTTATAAATAAAGACAATATATTGATTCCAATAAAGTACTCTGAATAAATTTTAAGTTAAGGCCATTCATCCAAAGTATTAACGTGAAAACTGTAATCATCCATACTTCTGGATAAACAACAGAAAACCAAGCCTTACAAGTGACACTACTTTCATTCAGCTGTCAGACTGCTCAGCTAAAAGTACTTTTTACCTTTGTTGTTTTAAAATAAAGTCAACTAACCACTTTTTGGGGAACAATCAAATGTGTGATTAATAGGGAGAGCACTGGTTCACTGTAATTACTAGGACAGCCAGCAAATGCTTAGCAAAAGCCTATTATATAAGCTAGGTGTTGAAGAGTGTATAAGTTAAACAGGGAAATAAGTCACAATCATAAATAATTCTAAAGGAAGGCAGAAGTGATTAATGGCAAAAGAAAGAAGATAACAGGATTACAGAGCTCATAAATGCGAAGCACATTACTTTTTAATACAATGGAATGTTGCTGAACTCACCTTTAATGGACTTGACATCTGAGATCTTCTCTTGTTCTCTGCCTTTCACTAGAAGATAAAAGAGCGTCATGGCCAACTTTTAATCAGAAAGATACATTGTAAAAATTAGACAAGCTTTATTCTAACAGGTGAGTATTCAAAGTTCTATGCAATGGACTAACTGCCTGGTGGGGGAGGGGCCAGGGTAGGCAGTCATCAGAAGTTCCTCTAAGAAGTGACGTCTGAACAGCATTCAGTCAAGAGCACTGAGTGTGCTTATGGAGAAACAATGTCAGGACACCTGGGTTCAAATTCTAGCTCTGTCACTTATTAGCCATGTGATCCTAACAAGTTACTTCATTCCTTTGGGTCTCAATTTCCTTGATTTATAAAATTAGGTCAATAATAATAATACCTACCTTAGAGGGTTGTGGATGAAAAAATAAATACTTGTAAAAGGCTTAGAGGAGTAACTAGCACACAGTAAATTTAGGATGTTAACTAAACTAATATTATTAGCTGGTGCCACCCACTGCAAGATGCATCCTGAAGAAAAAGAATTCTGTTTATCATATCTTATTTCTTATATATGGCAACCGTCACAGCATCAAATACAAACATTCTAAACTAACATTCTAAACTTCTAATACTCAAGATTTAACAACTTGCCTCCTAAAAAATTATACAATCTCTCCTCCATTACACAAAACAGTAGAAATTCCACTGCAGGGACGCTAACAATATAATATCCAAGAAAGGAAGGTGCATGGCAGGATAAGCCAAGTGTGAACTGCTACAGGATCTAACATAAGACTATTTTTAACCCTCTTTACTTTTTTTGTTTTTCAACATTAAATTTTCTTTAACCTCATCATGAAAAGCCTATCAAAATAAGAAATCCCAAATGTGACCATTTCTACTTGTGTTCTCAAACATTAAAGGCTAGTAGCAGGAAATAACTAGCTCTCATATTTTCTGATAAATCAATCAATCCATCAACGCAAATTTGAGTGCCTAGTATGATGTATCAGATATTCCCCTGGCTCAGAAAAGATAGTCCTGCCTTCAAGAAGTCAATATGCACGCATGTGGAGACAAATACGGACAAAAATCAGTAAGGTCATTCCAGGCACTAATCACTGCTGTCAGGAAGATAAAAGAAGGAAATGTGGTAGGTGACAGGGTTTTTGCAGCCCTCTCAGCAGCATCCGCCAACAGACTACATCTTCTGCTTGAAACATGAATTTGTCTTGGCTTCCACGACACTCTATTCTCCGGGTTTTTTAGCTACTCTTTAGTTTATTCCCTTACTGACTGACTTTTCCTTTGCCCACTGGGGAGTTTCTCTGGGAAAGGATTTGGATCCCTTTTCTTTTCACTATATATAAATATATATTTCCTGGATAATCTCATCCAATCTTAAGGCTTTCAATACCATAGCTATGCAACAACTGCTAAATTTATCTCTAGACTAAATACTTTTTGATCTTAAATTCAGATAACCACCTACCTGAAAACTTCCATAATTCTATTTGTCCAAAGTGAAACATACTATCTTTTCCCAAACCTGTTTCTACTAGATTGTGATCTCTCATGAATGACACCCTAGTTTCTCAGGCCAAAAATCTGGGAGTTACCCATAACACTGTCTCTTCCTTACCTCCCACACCCAGACCACTTCTAAGATCAACGGATTCTACCACCAAAATACCTTCACAGTTCCACTTTGCCACACTCGATGCATTCTCATCTTACCAATCGGACCACCTATTCAATATTTCAAACATAAAAGTATACACACAACCCAACTTTACCAAATATTGGCATTTTGCCTTTTCCCCCTAAATATTGTACACTACCTGATCCCAGTGCTCTTCTTCCCTTCTCAGAGACAAATACTACTCTAAATTAGATGTGTTTACTACCATGAATGTTTTAGGCTCTTACTGAATATGAACGTACTAAAAAAAGTAAAACATGGTATTATTCTGCATATCTTTAAAAATTACATAAATGACACAGGCATATTCATTTAATTGCACTGTGCTTTATTGCACTTTGCAGAGAATGCACTTTTTTTTTTTTTTTACAAATTGAAGATCTGTGGTGACCCTGCACCCAGCCAAGTCGATAGGCAGCCTTTTTCCAAAAGCTTTTACTCACTTTGTGTCTGTGTCACATTTTGGTAATTCTAGTAATATTTCAAACGTTTTCGTTAATATATTTGCTGTGGTGATTAGTGATCTTTGATGTTACTATAGTAATTATTTTTGGACGCCATGAATAGCTCCCATGTAAGATGATGAACTTGATAAACACTGTATGTTCTGACTGCTCCCCCGACCACTCACTCCCATCTCTCTCTCTCTCTCCTCAGGGCTCCCTACTCCAACAACATTGAAATTAGGTCAAATAACAACCCTACAATGGTCTCTAAGTGTTCAAGAAAAAGGAAGAGTTGCAGGTCTCTCATTTTAAATCCAAAGCTAAATATGGTTAAGCTTAGTAAGGAAGGTGTGTTGAAAGTCAAGACAGGCTGAAAACTAGGTCTCTTGTGCCAAACAGTAAGCCAAGTTGTGAAGGCAAAGGAAAAGTTCTTGAAGGGAATTAAAAGTGCTACTCCAATGAACACGAGTGATAAGAAAATAAAAGTTTTATTGCTGACATGGAGAAAGTTTTAGTAGTCTGAAGATCAAACCAGCCACAACATTCCTTTAAGCCACAGCCTAATCCAGAACAAGGCCCTACTCTCTTCAATTCTATGAAGACTGAGAGTAGCTGAAAGGCTAGTAGCAGGAAATAACTAGCTCTCATCATATCCAATAAATCAATCCATCAACACATGTTTGAGTGACTACCGCGTTTCCCCGAAAATAAGACCTAGCCGGACCATCAGCTCTAATGCGTCTTTTGGAGCAAAAATTAATATAAGACCCGGTATATATTACATTATATTATGTTATCTTATATTATATTATATTGATTATGTTATAAAGACCGGGTCTTATATTAATTTTTGCTCCAAAAGACGCATTAGAGCTGATGGTCTGGCTAGGTCTTATTTTCGGGGAAACGCGGTAGTCTGTACCAGATACTCTCCTGAGGGAAGTGAGGAAGCTGCAGAAGAAAAGTTGGAAGCTAGCAGAGGTTGGTTCATGATGTTTAAGGAAAGAAGGCGTCTCCATAACATAAAAGTCCAAGTGAAGCAGCAAGTGCTGATGGAGAAGCTGCAGCAAGTTATCCAGGAGATCTAGTGCCTGGCTTCAAAGCTTCAAAGGACAGGATGACTCTCTTGTTAGGGGCTAATGCAGCTGGTAACTTTAAGTTGACGCCAATGCTCATTTATCATTCCAAAAATCCTAGGGTCCTTAAGAATTATGCTAAATCGACTTTCCTGTGTTCTATAAATGGAACAAAGCCTGGATGAAAGCACATCTGTTTACAACATGGTTTACTGATTTTTTTAAGCCCACTGTTGAGATCTATTGTTTAGAAAGAGTCCTTTCAAAATATTACTGCTCAGTGACAATGTACTTGGTCACCCAAGAGCTCTGATGGAGATGTACGAGATTAATGTTGTTTTCATGCCTAATACAACATCCATTCTGTAGCCCATGGATCAAGGGGTAGTTTGAACTTTCAAGTCTTATTATTTAAGAAATACATTTCGTAAGGCTATAGCTGCCACGGGTAGTGATTTCACTGATGATGTAGGCAAAGTATATTGAAAACCTCTGGAAATGATTGACCATTTCACATGCCATTAAGAACATTTGTGATTCGATTCATGGGAAGAGGTCAAAATATCAACATTAACAGTAGTTTGGAAGAAGTTGATTCCAACCCTCATGGATGACTTTGAGGGGTTCAAGACTTCAGTGGAGGAAGTAACAGTAGATATGTTGGAAACAGCAAGAGAACTAGAAGTGGAGCCTGAAGATGTGACTCAATTGAGGCAATCTCATGATAAAATTTTAACAAATCAGGACTTGCTGCTTATGGATGAGCAAAAATAGTGGTTTCTTGAGATGGAATCTACCCTTGGTAAAGATGTTGTGAAGACTGCTGAAATGACAACAAAGGACTTAAAACATTACATAAACTCAGTTGATATAGCAGCAGCAGGGTTTGAGAGGATTGACTCCATTTTTAAAGAAGTTTTACTGTAGGTAAAATTCTATCAAACAGCACTGCATGCTACTGAGAAATTGTTCATGAAAAGAAGAGTCAATTGATGTGGCAAACTTCACTGTTGTCATATATTAAGAAATTGCCACCTCAACCTTCAGCAGCCATCATCATGAAGGAAAGACTCTCCACCCTCAAAAAGATTGACTCACTCAGATGATAAGATACCATTTTTTTTAGCAATAAAGTATTTTTAAATTAAGATATGTACACTGTTTTTTTAGATATAATGCTATTGCACATATCATAGACTACTGTATAGTGTAAACATAACTTACATGCACAGGGAAACCAAAAAATTCGTGTCACTTGCTTTATTATGATATTCGCTTTATTGTGGTGGTCTGGAACCTGACCCACTATATCTCTGAGGTATGCCTGCATTTTTCTATACAAACGTGACATTTGTCTTCATTCAATAATTCAACATTTGTCTATATTGATACAATTCTAGTTTTCACGTAGCTCTAGTGAAATTTAGCTGCTTAATTCCTTTAAATAAATCTATTTTATCCATTTCCCCGTTAATTAACATTTAGGTTTTATTTTCTAGTTTCCACTATCACAAACATTGATGTGCTGAACATTCTAGCACATGTCTTCCTATGTAAGGGTAAGACTTTCTCTAGGATAAGTACATAGGAATGGAACTGGTAGGTAAGAAACTATGTGCATTTTTTAATGAAAGTAGCTGTATCAATTTACACTACTAACACCATGCTTCATATTCTCATCCTTGGTATTTTAAATTTTTGCCAACTTAATAGTTTCAAATGGTATTTGATGGCATTTTTAATTCATTTTCTTGCTTTCCTTTGGCATGATATCCTTTCATGTTTATTGGCTATTAGGTGTTCTCTTTTATGGACTGCCTATTCACGTTCTTTGTCTCTTACTTATTAATTATAGAAATTCCGTACATATTCTGGATACTAACCCTTTGTTGTTTATGTTGCAAATACCTTAGGCATGTTTCATTGTATGAAAGTTTTTAATTTTAATGTAGTCAAATTTACATCATGAGGATTGTATTTTCCTATGTCTTATTTTTAAAATATGCTTTCCTACCCCCAAATCAAATTTTCCCCCTATATTTTCTTCTGTATGGTTTCAAATTTTGCTTTTTCAAATGTTCGCTCTTATCTACCAGGAATGTATTTCTGGTATCAGCTACAACTCATGGGCCAAATCCATTCCACCACCAGTTTTTTATAAATAAAGTTTTATTTTAGCACAGTCATGTCCATTTGTTTACATGCTGTCAATGGCTACAAGAATAGAGAGTGACACAGAAACCACATGGCTTGCAGAGCCTAAAATATTTACTATGTGGCCTTTTACATAAAACGTTTGTTGAACCCTGAATGTATATGATAGGAGGTAGGAAATTCTAATTAATTATTATTTATTTATTTTTTTGGCCAGAGGAATAACAAGCATCACTCATTGATTAGTCCAAACTTTCCCAAGTGAATAAGAACTCTTTATATACCAAGTTCCCATACTTACCTAATCTGTTTCTGAGCATTCAAGTCTACTGTCTTAATTACTTAACTATATAATAAGCCTCTGGCAAGGCCAAGTCCTCTACCTTACTCTTTTTCAAAAATACCTTCCATATTAACTATAGGATCAACTTGTCCTGATCCTAACCCTCCATGAGAATTTCTTTTTAAACAGCATTGATTTAATGATTAATTTGGGAGAGTTCCCAACTTTCTGGTATTGAATCTTTTTATCTATGAATATAGTATACCTCCCCATTTATTTGGGTCTCCTTTTATGTCCAATTATGTTTTGTAAATTCCATAAAGATTTCACATCTTTTGTTTTAATTGGCACACAAGGATACAATTAAGTTTTAAATACTTATATATAAATGCATGTTTTTAAAAACCTAGCCAAACTCTTTCATGAGTTCTAATGGTATATGTGTAAATTTTCTTGAATTTTTTATGTATTCAATCATATTACCTGAAAATAATGACTCCTTTGTTCCCTTTCCCTCACAAAGCTTAACTTTTTCTTGTTTTTTTTGTGTGTGTGTATGCACTACTATAGACCACATTAGCTTTCTTTTTGTTTGTATGTGTGTATATCTCTGATATATTTTCCATCTTTTTCTTTTAACCTTCCCACTATCTTTTCTATATTTAAGAGGTACTTAGCAGGGATCCAATCTGAAGATCCCCATCTTTTTACTGTCTGGGTTAATCCATTTCCGTTTATTGTGATTACTGATTCTTATTTCTAAAACAGAGTATTCTTAAAACTCTGACTTTGAACTTGCGGATTTCTCCTGGTAATTCTGTGTATTTTGCTTTATATTTTTTGAGACTGATATTAGGTGCAAATTAGTTCAGAATTTTATCTTCCTAGTACCCTGTTCATTTTATCATTTTATCATAATACAAAAAAAAACAAAAAACAGTGACCTTTTTGCCCTAATAACGTTTTATGCTTTAAAGTATTTCATGTGCCACACAAGCTTTCTTCTGGTTAACATCTGCCTGGTATATCTACCCATTTATTTTCAATGTCTTTATTCCTTATGTTTCAGTTGTGTCACTGGCAAATAGCTTACGGATGGATTCTGGTTAATCATCCAACCTGAGTCTTTATCTTTTAGCTATATGGACTTTTACTAGATTTTTAGCCATATTTTAGTCTATTTACACTTATTGTGATTATTGATCTATTTAGGTTTATTTCTGCTACCTTATTTTGTAGTACTACGCTTTTTCTTGTTTGTATATTTCTTTTTATTATGAAACATTCAAAACGTAAAGACCAGACCTTAATATGAGGAACATTCAGGGTTGCCAAATCTTAACATTGTCATATTTGCTTCAGAAAAATTTTTGAAAGAAATGAAACACTGTAGGTGCAACTGAAATATCTCCGTTTTCATTACCCCTTTCCCTAGAGAAACAATTGTATGCATTGAATGTTTATTGTTTCCATCACATATTTAACATATTTATGTATATATGAACAATATATAGCATTATTTGAGGTTTTTAAACTTTATACAAGTAGCTGTACCAACTGACATTTCCAGCAGCAGTGTGTCCTAACCAATTTTGGTACAGTCAAATCCCAACTCCACGGGTCTTCTCAAGAACCTCACTCCTGCAACAGGAGTTCTCTTTCTTCTGTATCATTTTCTCTCTCTCTAGATCATTCCAATCAATATAAAAACATGCTCTAGCATCTTTTATTTTAAAAAACAAAACAAACCACACCTTAACCAAATAGCCCCTTCCAGCTGTTGCCCTCTTTTTGTTACTTGTCACTGCAAAGTTTCTTATAAAAGGTGTTTTTAGTTACTCTATTTTCACTTCACATTCTCCCCTCAGTTCATTCCACTGACACTACTCTTATAATAAAAGTCGTCAGTTACTTCCACATTATCAAATTGAGTCGCTATTTCTATTTATCTTGACCTTGCAGGTGACATTCAATACAATACTCTATCCTTTTTGAAATATTATCTTCTTTTAACTTCCATAACATTGCACTCCTGTATCAGTGACATTTTATTTTCAATTCTCCTTTGCCAATGGCTCATGTTCCTCAGCTTAACTTCTAAAGGCTGAATTGACCTCAGAGCTCTCTCCTAGGCTCCCTTCTTATCTATAGTATGGCAGAAAATGCTACCTAGCCACTGAACTCATTCTCCCCTTATTTGCTGTAGCCTGGCACATAACTGGACTAGCTACTCTACATTTCCCAGAAGGCTTTGCAATTAGTTATGACCATATGACAAGGCTCTCACCAACAGAATGTGAATAGCAATGGCATATGCCACTTTGTGGCCAAAGCTTCTCTTTCCTTCATACTTTTTTTTCCCATACCATGGGTCAGTGGACTGAGGACAGACAGAAGAGGCTATGACCTGGCTTTCATATAACAGACCATAACCTAAGGGAAAGAGGAATAACAAGATGGGAGGAAAATGATCCCTGAATGACCAGGAAGCAAAACACACATTTCTCTCTTACACAGGAGAAATCTTATTTAAATCATTACAGTTTAGTGTCTCTTTTTATGGTAGCTTAGCCTTTCAACCTAATTCATATATGTACTCCCTAGGTGATCTCATCTAGTCCCATGTCTTTAATCATCATTTACGCAAAGTATTTCTAAATCCAGATCCAGGTCTCAAGTTCTGACCTCCTTCCAGAACTACAGACTTACACATTCAACTGCCTCCTTGACATATCCACATGGATGTCTAAGAGTTATCGCAAACTCCCAACTGCCGAAAGAGAATTCCTGATTCCCCAAGCTCTAAGCCTAAAGCTTTCCCAGTTTTTCTTCCCTCTAATCGCTTATTCAAGTCATGCTATCCCATCCCCCATTTCTCTCAGTAAGTTCCAGCCTTCTTTCTGTTCCTTGAATACACGGAGCTCATTTCTGCCTCAGCACATTTATTTGTACTATCAGTTCTCTGGCTAGAATGCAGTTCCTCTATCTTTACAATGCTGGCTCTCTCTTCTTATTCAGTCTCAGTTAAATACCATCTTCTCAGACAAGCCATCCACTGGACACAAATTGTAATCTAGTGATCTGCTCCCACATCACTGTTTAAATTCCCTACACAGCACTTATTACTAGCTGATATTTCTCTTATTTTTATTCATTTATTCAACAAATATTTACTTAATTCCTAATTATATCTCTGACCTAAACGTAGATACAACCATGAACAAAAGTCGGCTTCCATACTAATAAAATATACAGTAAAGCAGATGATGGTAAATGCTACAAATAACAAAAATGTGGGGCCAGGGGATGGGAGTGCAGGGGCCAGGGACTGCAGTCTTAAGTAGGATGGTCAAAGAAAGCTTCACTAAGATGCCAAATGATCAAAAACCTAAAAGAGATGAAGCAAAATAGGTGGGGATGTGTTGGAATAGGTTTCCAGGAAAAGAGAACAAGCGCAAAGGCACTGAAGTGGGAACACACTTAATAAGGAGGGCAACAGAAATAGACGAGTGATGGAGGAGAGGAAGTGATGAACATAGAGAGGAAATGAGACCTAGATTATGGAGGGCCATGCATAAGAAGCCATGAGAGGAATCTGAACAAAGGTATTTTGAAAATATACCATAGGGATCAAGGATGAAATAAGAGAAACCAAATTTAAGGCTATAGCAAAATAATGCTCTCCTTGATTTTCATAAAACCAGCTTCCTCTTGACACTTAAGCTGAGACTGGAATGACATCCTCTGAGAGGACTTCCTTAAGCACCCAATCTAAATAGAGATGACAGCACAGACCAGGGTGTTAAGGTCAGGGATGGTGAGAAGTGTCTGGATTTGGGTATGTCTGGGGTAGACCTAACAGATTTGCTAATGGAGCAGATACAGAGTAGAAATGAAAGAGAGGTTCAAGAATGTACTAAAGTTTTAGCCTGAGCAATTAAAAGACCAGAAATGCAATTTATTGAAATGAGAAAAACTGAGGAACAGGTTTAGGAGAACTAAATCAGGAGTTAAGTTTTAGATAAAATAAATTAAAAATTTATCTACTAGTCTATTATATCTATTAATAGGTATAACTATCTAGTAACCGTCTATTTATTAGATATCTACTAGGTACAGGTATAAAGTGGACCAACAATTAGAAATATCAGTCTGGATTCAGGGGAGACAATCCAAGCCGGAGATGTGAATTTGGGAGTCATCAGCATATAGGTGGTATTTTTTAAATGGTATTTAAAGACTGGATGGGATCCCTAAATAAAGCTGGATGGGACCCCCAGCGTCTACTCTTGCCACACCTAGTCTCCAAAAAACATCTAGAATGAGCTTTTAAAAACATAAAGATCAAATCACTTCTCTTTAAACATTTAAAAATAGTACTGTCTCTGCACTTGGAATAAAACCTAGCGATAGCCTATAAACCTCTGAATCATCTGCTCCTCATCTACCTCTCTAAGCCTGAGTCACGTGGCCTTCTTTTCTCTCTCGAAAGGTACCAAATTCTTTCTTGTGTCCCAACCTTTGAACATGTTCTTCTATGTCTAGAATGCTTTTCCCTGGCCTCTACATGTTATTACCTCCTGCTGATCCCTCAGCTCTAAGTTTCAAGGTCACCTGCTGAGGCCTCTAACATTCAACCTAAATGTTTCTTCTGTCAAGATATCTCATTCATAACACTTTACTCAATTTGTAAATACAGAGAAGAGCCCAGACTGAGATTGACTTGTCTGTCTACTCTAGCAGACAATACTCCATGGGTGAAGGGAGTTTGTCTTGTTCAGTTTTCTGTACTAAGGATGTAGCACAGTGCCTGGCAAACAGAGGACATTCAAAAGTATTTGTTGAATAGAGACAACAGTCTATTCACAACATGTAATTTGTCTCATTATACATAGGATGCTTTCTTTTCCCCATTTAAAAGAAAAAGACAAAACACCTAACCACTTCAAAACTGTCAAATTAGAGTTATTGACTACACCAAGGTACCTTACTTCCTTGTACCACTTTACCAGTTTCATTCATTTCATTTCAGCATTGTTTCATTCATTCACCAAAGTTTGTATGTACTTAAAAGGAATTCTTTAACTCACAGTCAGAGTTGACTGTAGCCATTAGGAATCATCTAATTCTCAGTGGAGAGAGAGCAAAGTGGGTGTACTTTTCTATACAGTTAGCAGAGCTGTCATGTAAACCCAAGTCCCTGATTTAGTTTAGTGCTTTTTCTAAAACCAGTTTCTGTCTGGTACATTTTCTCTGAAGCAGCAAGAACTGATACAAGAACCACTATCATACCAGAAGACACTTGTTCACTTTGGATACGTATTTTTTAATGAAATGCACTAATCCAATACACACACACACACACACACACAATCAAGCTGCCTCTACTTAAAAACTGGGCAGCTATTATTGAAATTGAAAATCAGAAATATAAATAGCTTGTTTATAAAGTTAGCATTCCAGTAGATAGTAAACTTGCTAAGCCATCAACAGTCTTTTTCATTAGGGAACTTTCAGCAGCAAGTTATGTTATTTTAGGAAAAGCAGAACCCCCCTTCCCCTCAAAAAACAGAAACTGGAAAATAGCACTAGTTGAAGAAAATAATTTTCACGTGTTGATTTTAAACTAAAACCCTCAATATTCTAAAAAGTCAGAGACTTCCGCAACAAGGAACTAAAGCAATTTCCTTTTTCTGGATCCATAGTGTACACGTACACACGTACACACACACACACACACACACACACCCCAAAAGCGATTTTTTACGTAGACAGGAATTAACTTGTATACATTTCGGCAAACACTTTGGACCATGGGACAATTCCCCTCCGACCTCGCGCGAGGCCACCTTTCTCCCTCCCTGCAGAGTCCGAGAGCAGAGCGATGCAAGCAGGCGGCGTCACCCGGGAGGAAACTCTCGTAGGCCCGTGATCCCCACCGCCGCCCCAGAGGCCGGGCCAGACTCCCCGCCGGGGTCCCCTCTGCTACCTTTCCGCCGGAAGAAGGACATGGCGGGGCCCGGGTCGGGGCGGAGGGCGCGGGGGGACTGTCGCGGGGAGGGCCCGGCTCCCCTCATTCAGCAACCGGCCCGGACTTCCGGGGCCGCAGCGGCCGCCGCACTAGCCCGAAAAGAGACCCTTCTTCCGGGTGTGGGCCCCACCGCCTCCTCGAGATGCCCAGGCAGCTCCTGCCGCCATATTATCAACAAGCCGCCCGCCCGGAGTTCCGGTCCTTCCCCGCGCGAGGCTTCACGGGAGGCCGCGCCGCCGGCCCCGCCCCCTCTCCGCCTCCTCCCGTGGGCGCGGGGGCACGCGCGGGTGTCCGAGCCGCCGGCGTGCCCCCCCGCGTGTAGGCGGCCTGCTCCCCTTGCCCGTAACCCAGATGCCCTTAGTTTGCGGCTGCCCGGGGCCTCTGCTTTTTGGTGACTGGCGCTCGCCTTCGGTGGATCAGTTCACTTCCTGCAAGACTCACCCTCCTAGAGTGGGAGCCCCTAGAACTGGGATGGCGCGGCCCCTCAGGACCGGGCACCCGGCTGTGGGTACCGTTTAAAGCGTGCCCTTCTAAAAGGCCGGGCTAACACCGCCACACTCCGGCCTAGCCATTCCTTTCTCCGTTTGAGTTAGGCTAAAAGGCGCTGGCGGGCCAGAGCAGCTTCACCCTGCACCGCCTTCCCCTGCTCTCCCAGGGGAGCAGACCCCCGGCGCGTGGGTTCAAGGCGATCAGGGTCCCGCGATGGAGACCAGGTGGCATCACCTGCTTTATGCGGCTCCACTGGCTGCGTCGATCAGTGACCTCAGCAATAAAAAAGGTAGTGGACTTATTTTTAGAACGCAATCCCTGCGAATGCTCAGATTGGAAAAGGACATAAAAGCCTCGGCAGTATTTACCAGGCAAACTCCAGTGAATTATCCTTCGAACCTTGTCCAAATGACATTTTCCTGTGAATCTGATGACCGTCCTTTTACCCCTAAAGTAGAGCTAAACAAGCCTTCCCACTTTTAGTGCCCCTCACCACCCTGTGGGTGTGCTTAGCGACTGGGTAGTAATTGTAACCTTGAGCTCCGGCGGGAAAGTAAGATTGTAGCAACTCAGTATATGTTGACTGGGTTTTAAAACTTTGAAGTCAATCATGTGGTGAATGGGGAAACTGATCCAGAGAGAAGAGGCAACTTGTCCAAGATTATTCAGTGTGTCAGTGTTGAGACTATAACTGGAACTTGGGGTCTTTTCACCATATAATTAGAGGTAATAAATTTGTCTATTTTGGTTTGGGGCAAGGTAATCACAGTTGATCTTTATTGAAAGTTTACTATGCCCAAGTACTGTGCTAAACCCTCCAGATTAGTAATAGTCCTTGGAGTCAGTCTTGGTATGGGAAAAACTAGGCACAGAAAAATAACCTGCACAAGGTCACAAGCTAACTAAAGAGTGGGCCTCCAGAGCTCAAGGTCAAGCCTGTCCTTGCGTGAAGGGGAGTGTGTCCTGGCAGGAGCAAGAGAGACTGGCACAGGCTTTCCATGCCCCAGTGTATCCTCAACCTGACCTGGTACTGAGAATGGACGTCTGTCTGACTGTCTTCCAGGCCTCAGTAGAGGTCACAGAGGAGTGTGACTGGCGCCCCTGGGGGTCAGACAAGCTGCTAGAAACCAGCCTGTGCTCAGGAGGGACCACTCTGCTCTCTGTGACCAATAAAACCACGGATCATGCCCCCCCACCCACCCACCCACACGCACCCTGGAAATGGAGATTGGCTGAAGTCAAGGAGGAGCAGGGCTGGGGTGCAAAATGGCATTTCTCTGCTGGGTTAGTATAAGGGGAGAAGTGGTATCTAGCGTAAGCACAGGGCGTTTGTACACTTGGCAAGAAAGTACAGCATCCTTCTCTCATTCTCATTCTTTTCAGGAGTCTAATCCTTTGACAGCAGCTGTTCTATATTTGTTGACTGATTAATTTGTTGTGATGGAAGGGGGGAAGTGCAAGAAATCCCCTGAATATCTCTGGGATAGGAGCAGTGAACAAGGAATATGGGAGGAGCACTCTAGTCCCTCTATATTTCCCCAAAATCCTTCCTCATTCTCTCCAACGAAGTATAGAATCAATGTAAAAGCAATGTCCTACCCCTTCCATTGCAATTGCTGCTCTTGAGTCCCTCCTAGCAGAAATTCTGGAGCTGCCTTTATCCCCCCAGGCAGCTAAATACATCCCAGTCAGGTAATAATAGCCATAGTTATTTATTAAATACTTGTTATGTGCTCTCAATGTATTAAGTGCTCTATAATTACAATCTCACTTAATCCTTTACCTTCTTCTCAGGGTCTTCTGAAAGACCCTGAGAGATGGCTACCATCATTACCCCCAATTGTCAGAGGATGACCCTGAGGCTCAGAGTAATTGAGGCAGGATCACAAGGCTAGTAAGGGATAGAGACAGGGTTTCAATCACTGTCAGTCTGACTCAAAAGCTATTTGCTTATACCATTTCCTCCTGTCTACCCTCCACCTTCAGCTAATAGTCATTTATCCAGATAGACACCTATGTTCTAGCATGGGTGTTTATTTTTTGGGCAAGTATGAGATGAATGATATTTAGCAGTGCGGATGCCTTCTGAATCATCACTCATTAAAGTGTTTATATGCTTAAGGAAGCTTTAAGAGTATTGTCGGGGCCGGCCCAGTGGCTCAGGTGGTTGGAGCACCGTGCTCCTAATGCTCATGAGCAGCTGGAGGTTGGCGTGAGCTGCCACGGGCTGCTGTGTGCTGCCATGAGTGGCCGGCAGCCAGCGTGAGTGGCCGGCAGCGGCGAGAGCTGCCATGAGCTGCTGTGAGCGGCTGACCGACAACTGGCGACCAACTGCCTCAGCCAGGGGGAGCGCAAGGCTCATAATACCAGCATGGGCCAGGGAGCTGTGTCCTACACAACTAGACTGAGAAACAACAGCTTGAAGGTGTGGGGGGAGGGAGAGGGAGAAAAAAGAGTATTACATTTAATCTTTTGAAATTTGAGGATCCATATATGGATAAAGTTCAAATAAAACAATATAAAAATAAACAAGAATATTCCATTAACTTGAATACCTAGTTGTGGTAAACCAAAACTCTGTATTGCATTTCCAAATTAATTTGTTAGAGTCACTTTAATTGGCATGTAAAACAAAATAAATTTTTAACAGAAGGAGTTCCTTTAATTATGTTCCTTATTTTAAGGGAATCCTTACACTCTTTTTATACCGCTTGTATCAGTTACAACAAATCAGTGAGGTAAAATCAGCAAGTCAGTTATCACAAAGCCAGTAAATAAAATTAATCTCCTATGACAAACACTGTTTACAAATATAATGAACCGTGTTCTACAACAAACATTCAAACATAGTTTTCTATATCAACCATTCATAACCTCAAGGAACTATTCAAACAAATCTTTTGACATCATAAGAAAAGAAAGCTACTTGTCCCTTTTCAGAAAACTGAAAAAAAACCTCAGATTTATGACAAGAGCCAGAATACATACTTAAAATTCTCATCAAATGTCTAAACAAAGGCTTATTCTTAACCCAGTGTTTTACATTTTCAAAAGCATTTGTATCAATAGCTTTTTAAAATTTATCTCCTAAAAATTGTGGCCTCTGATTTTAGTTAGTTTTGATCAAAACTGAAGCAAAGCAATTTGAGCTTAATTTATTTCTTCTACAGTCTGTAATCATGCCAGATAAATGGGAGTTTTTGAACATTTTTCTCATCAAAGGAACTCAAAGTAAGTAGTCAGGATATCATAATAATAATCTCTTAAAATTTTCATAACAGAGACTTCCAATAACAGTGGAGCAAATAATTGGGACTAGCCACCTGATGAGGAACAATAAAAAAGGTGAACAAAATATTAAAAGACATGAAGCAATAAGAAGGTAATAAAGAATTATCAGGTGAAGATAGAGAAGAAAAACAAACAAACAAAAATCAGTGAATTAAGTACTGCATTTGGAGCCACTTGCTCTAGAAGAATTCACTATTCATGAAAGAGATTGAAAAGCTAAGATGAGTAATGTTTTTGACACTTTCATAGGTTAGAGGACAAAAGTTGGAGCCCAGGGCCTGCGTTGGGTCGGGATTCTGAAAAAAATCACACTAGAAATAAACCAGCCTTTGCAGAGATTGCAACACAGCTTCAAGTCATCTGGGTGGCCCAGGAAATTTTAAACCCTTATGGTAAGTTATGGAAATCTTGATTTGATTTGCTTGTGCCCCCAGGTGCCTGATAAAAGCGAATGAAAATCCTCTCAGAATAAGATAAAATCACCCAAGTTCTCAAATTATTTCCACAAACAATTTTTCAAATATAATGTCTGGCACACAATCACAGATATCACTCATATCTGTGTGATAAGATGTTAGCAAGATAAGATGTTAGGAAAAAGAGCCAAGAGAAATGACAAGCAATAGAAACAAGAGCTCCAGATAGCAGAATTATTGGACAGATTTTAAAATAACTGCTTACTATGTTCAAGGAGATGGATAAAAGATAAAATTGGAAATTTGGGTTCCAATATATATATATATATATATATATATATATATATATATATATATATATATATATATATATAGTTTCTCTAACTAGAAACTATAACAACTGACAGGGTAGATATGAAAAAGAAGCAACTGGAAATTCTAGAACAGAAACTAAATAGATGGACCTGTAAGCAGAATTATAACTAAAGAGAGTTTGTGAAATGGAAGACAGGTCAGAAAAAAAATATCCAGAATAAAGCATGTGGTGAGGTTAAACGACATGGAGAATACAGTGAGAAAGTTTACCATATGTTTGATCAAAGTCCCAGAATGGGAGAAGAGAGAGAATGAAAATAGCAGAAGAAAATATTTGAAAAATTAAACATTAATGGCTGACAATTTTCCTGAAGTGATGACAGAAACTAGCCCACCAATTCAAGAGTTACTCTGAATCCTAAACAAAATAAATAAAAAGAAATCCACACCTAGATTATTAATAATGAAACTCAGTAAATAAAAAACAAAGATTACCTGAACTTTTAAAATCTAGTTTTAAATTAATTTTGGAGAAAGAAAACTTGAATTTTTTCCATTCACTACCAAAACTTTGGGAATCAAAGACAAATCAGTGATTTCACTAGTTCAGAGTTAGTGATGATATGAACTACAACTGCTTTGAGGCATGCTTTGAACAACTCTGAAAATAGCTAACTTCAGAACATAAACAAGATTTCTGGGAAAACACTTCAACTACTTAAGAGAACAGTCTGTTTTCAAGTATTCTTAAGCACCTGTTTTCATACAAATTATGGGCATGCTGATTAAAAATCAATCTATTTAGTCATTATAGGCAGATCCCAAATGACCTCTACTAGGCAACACTGGGATATCTAAATTCTTGTTGATTTAAATACCTTAGGGTAGAAAAGCTGCATTACATTAAAAGAGAATTCTTAAATTCAGATTTTCACCTATTTAAAATTGTTTGCCTCCAAATTAGTATGGCTTTACTTTCTGTAAAGAAAAGGTAGGAAAAAAACTAGTATTTATTTACTAAGTGATCTGGATTGGATATTTTCACATTTTTAAATCCCATTTAATCCTTGTTGCAGGTTGTAGGGTAGTTGTTGTCATTATCCCTGACTCACAGATGAAAAAAGTGAAGCTTAAACAACAAAATAAATAATGATAGTATTGGATTGTGGTCCATAGAATAAAATAAATATGCATGAGTCCGTACTGATATAAATAATTGAGAGGGGAAGGGAAAGTACAACTCTTATAAAAGAATTCCAATTAATAAATGTAAAAGGAATGAGGGAAATAGGAAATCACCATTAGGACACCCTAGTAATTGTTATAAGCAAAAACCACTGATGAATGCTAAAATTTGGGAGCAAAAGTATGAGAAACAAGATAGTTGCGTAATCTCAAAGTATCTCTCCATGAAATATTTATTATGGAGAACATGAAATAGAACAGTGGAGAAACCCACTAGACACCACCTTAAGTAAGTAGTGAAAGTCAACATGACCAATAATAAGACATATTGACATTATCTCCTAATATTATGCACTAAGAAGGGCATGACATCATCTCTTTGGTGTTCTTGCCCAAAAAAAAACAACAACAACAACAAAAAAAAGATATAACCTAAATCTAATTATGAGGAGGGAAAAAAAGACATTTTTATTCTTCAAAAGTGTTAAGGTGATGAAAGTAAGGAAAGAATGACGAACTGTTAAAGACTAGAGGAGACAAGGAGACATGACAACTAACTGCAGTGTGGGATCCTATTGGATCCTGAACTAGACAAAGGATATTAATGGCAAAATGGGTGAAATGCTAATAAAGCATGTAATTTAATTAGTGTTAATGTATCAATGTTAATTGATAATGGTACTAGTTATGAAAGATGCTAACATTAGGAGAAACTGGGCAAAATGTATGTAAAACTCTCTGTACTATTTTTGCAAATTTCTTGTAAATCTAAAATGATTTCAAAATAAAATTTAAAAATAGTAAATCTTTAGGGTGGCTGGATGGCTCAGTTGGTTAGAGCACGAGCTCTGAACAACAAGGTTGCTGGTTCAATTCCCACGTGGGCTGGTGGGCTGCGCCCCCTGCAACTAAAGATTGAAAATGGTGACCGGACTTGGAGCTGAGCCGAGCCCTCCACAACTAGATTGAAGGACAACGACTTGACTTGGAGCTGATGGGCCATGAAAAAAACATACTGTTCCCCAACATTTCCCAATTAAAAAAATTTTTAAAAATAGTAAACCTTTAGGGCCGGCCTGGTGGCTCAGGCGGTTAGAGCTCCGTGCTCCTAATTCTGAAGGCTGCCGGTTTGATTCCCACGTGGGCCAGTGGGCTCTCAACCACAAGGTTGCCAGTTCAATTCCCTGAGTCCCGCAAGGGATGGTGGGCTGCTCCCCTGCAACTAGCAACGGCAACTGCACCTGGAGCTGAGCTGCGCCCTCCACAACTAAGACTGAAAGGACAACTTGACTTGGAAAAAAGTCCTGGAAGTACACACTGTTCCCCCAATAAAGTCCTGTACCCCTTTCCCAATAAAAAAAAAAAAAAAACCTTTAAATAAATAAATAAACCTTAAAAAAAGTTAAAAAAAAATAGCTGGGGGTGGGGGAAACAGATTACCTTCAAAGGAATGACACATAGGCAGTTGATTTTTTTCAACAATTACAATGGAAACCAGAAGACTGAAATTAAATCTTCAATGTGCTGGAAAAAGTAACTACCAACCTGGAACCCTATACCCATCAAAAATATATTTCATAGATGACACAAAATAAGACATTTTCAAACAAAGAAAAATTATCACCAGCAGACTTCACTAAAGCATAATTTTTCTCTAAAGAATTTTTTTTAGGTAGAAGGAAAGTGGTATCAGCTGGAAAGTCTGAGCAGCAAGACATTATAAAGAGCAGCAAAAGTGGTAAATAAGTGGACAAATGTCAACAAACTTTTAATAATGTGAAAGTCACCAACTGTGAAGTTAGGGGGTACAGTCCACATAAGACCAGCCTCTCTTCTGACACCAGTTGCAAGTTGGGAGGGTCTTCAATACCACCTTTAAGTTTACTAATTTGCTAGAAGGACTTGCAAAACTCACTGAAAGCTGTTATACTCATGATTATAGTTTATTACAGCTCAAGTATAAGGATTGGAATCAGCCAAGAGAGGAAATACATAAGGCACAATCCAGGGAAGTACCAAGCACAGAGCTTCTGGTTGTCCTCCCCCCATGGAGTCAGGACAATATTACTTTCTTGGCACTCATAAATGATGATATGCATGGAGTATTGTCAATCAGGAAATTGTACCCAAGGTTTGGGTCCAAAGTTTTTACTGGGGCTCCACCACATAAACATAGTTGACTGCCCTGTGGGTTTTCTCAGTCTCCAGCCCCTCAAGAAATTACACTGATACTGCATGACCAAAAGCCCTCATCCCAAATCACATTGTTACTACTGTATTTGGCTGGACCAAGGCGTCCAGTCAAAATATAAACACTTCTATCAGGCATGATGTCCAGAGCCCTAGAGAAGACTGCCCAGTAGCTGAGGGCAAACGCCAGATCACTCTTGGGGCCAGGTTAAATTCTTTTCTACACAAACATCTAACAGGCTTAAAGTTTTCACCAATGTGGCAGACCCTTGAATTTTTGTAGGGCTTATGTCCCACCTTCTGACATGTATGTATGTGTCTTACCAGGGCATCCAGAATACCTGCCATTTCTTGTTCACTAAGTCCAATTAGCATGATGTCATCCATATAATGCCCTAGTGTGATGTTCTGCAGAATGTCCAGACAATGAAGTATTCTTCAGACCTGCACTGTCCAATATTGTAGCCACCAGCTACATGTAACTATTCAGCACTTGAGGTATGGCTAATCAAATGAAGATGTGTTTGTTATAGGTGTAAAATACACACCAGATTTCAAAGACTTGGGTCAAAAAATAATGTGAAATATCTCATCAATATTTTTATATTGATTACGTGTTGAAATGATAATATTTGAGATATGCTGGGCTAAGTAAATATGTATATTATTAATTTCACTTGTTGCTTTTTTTTTTTTTTTTTAGTGTGGTTACTAAAATTGCATACGTGACTCATATATTTCTTTTTTTAAATTAAAGTTTATTGCGGTGACAATTGTTAGTAAAGTTACATAGGTTTCAGGTGTGCAATTCTGTAATACATCATTTATATATCACATTGTATGTTCCCCACCCTCTTTCCATTACCATATATTTGATGCTTTTTACCCTCATATACCACCTCCCTCCCCCCTTACCCTCTGGTAACCATTAAACTATTGTCTGTGTCTATGAGTTTTTGTTTCTTTATTTGTTTGTCTTGTTCTTTTGTTGTTTTCTGTTTTATATACCATATATCAGTGAAATCATATGGTTCTCGACTTTTCCTGTCTGACTTATTTCGCTTAGCAGACTCATATATTTCTATTGGATAGTACTACTTATACTATTTTGACAGTGTGATGGTTAATTTTGTGTCAGTTTGACTGGCCATGAGGTGCCCAGATTAAACATTATTACTGGGTGTGTCTGTGAGAGTGTTTTGGGATAAGATTAGCATTTGAATTAGTGGACTCAGCAAAGTAGGTTGTCCCTTCCAGTGTGGGTGGGCATCATCTAATTTGATATGGGCCTAAATAGAACAAAAGATGGAGGAAGGGGGAATTCACCGCTTTTTTTTGCTCATAGCTTGAGTTTGGACATCTCATTTCATCTTCTCCTGCCTTCAGACGGGGTTTCACACCATTAGCTACCCAGTTCTCAGGCCTTCGGACTTGGACTGAATTATACATTTCTCGAGCTTGCAGATAGCTGATCGTGAGACTTCTGAACCTCCAAAATCACATGAGCCAATACCTTATAATCTCTCTCTCTTTCTATATTCTCCAGAGAACTGTGACTAATGCACTGAGAGCACTAGAGTTAACATGAACTGGACAAGACTGAATTTGTGCTGCTCTCCATCCTAACTGCATGCAAACTACTTTTGATCCTCCTCAGTGGAGTTTGAAAATGATGCATTTGCTAAATCAATAGCCACATACCAATGGTCAGGGGCTATGTTAATCTGGAATGGCAACTAAAATGAGAGCTACATCTTGGTTAAATTTACAGTACTCTACCATCATCCATCATGATCCATCTGAGTTTTGCAGGGGCCATGTGCCAGTGAATGAAATGAAAAGTAGAATGCGAACCACCACTGATTCTTTAAATCTTGAGGGAGGCGCTAATCTGTCATTCTACCCAGGATGCAGTATTGCTTGATTTGGTATCTTGGCCAAGGATTGGGGTTAGTTTCAGGGACTCCCAGTTGGCCTTTCTTTTTCCTTTTTTTAAAAATTTAATGACTCTTCTGCCAAGTTCTAGAAAAATCTATACTTATTATGCCTCATGGGGTCATGGGGAAAGCAGACAATGGTGAGATGGACTTGGGGCCAGGACTTTATTTAATCACAGGATCTTCAAATGCCTCCTACTCTAACAGGAAACCATGATAGTGTTTTGGGCCCCTGCTATCAGCTCAGACCCTAAATCCAATACCCCTTGAAGGGTCTGAATGTTCTCTTTTTTCCAGTTGACAGTTACTCTGGTAAATGACTGAAGAAGTATTTGGAGAAAGGATTGGAAGAAAAAAAAAAAAAAAATATATATATATATATATATATATACACACACACACACACACACATATGTGGTATTTCAGGGTTTTTCTTGAAGGACTCTCAGCCACCTTTTAAATGTTAGGTTTAGATCTTAGAACTATCTCAGGTTTGGAAACTGATGAAAGATCATGACTTAATCTATCATGGAAGTGATATCAACCTTCTAACAGCTTAGCTTCATCTTTTGATTATATAAGTCAAACAATACCCTTGTTTTCTGCTTGTCTTAGTCTGTTCAGGCTGCTATAATAAAAATACCATTGACTGGGTGACTTAAACATTTATTTGTCATAGGTTTCGAGGCTGGGAAGTCCAAGACCAAGTTATTGGCAGGTTCGGTATCTGGTAAAGGCCCGATTCCTGGTTTATAGATGGCCGTCTTCTCTGGATCCTCACAAGGCAGAAGGGACAAGAAAGCAATCTTGGGTCTCTTCTACAGGGCACTAATTGCATCCATGAGTGTTCCCTAATCACCTCCCAAAGGGCCTACCTCCGATAAACAAAAGTCCAGAATCCTTTTGAGAAATTAAAAAAAGTTTATTCAGATGATTTGCAAACCAGGGAACATAGTTCTCAGTATGAACTGAGAATACGCTCTGAAATGAGGGGAGTAGGGCAAGGTTTTGAAAAGCATAAGTTCCAAGAAGATGATCATAAAAGAGATGGGTTGCTAGGGGAAATAAGACCATAAACTTACATCATTTGTTTTCTGATTAGTGGGGGCAACTGAACTTTAACAATTAACTGACTCAGTGGTCAAGCAAGTGGGATTGTGAGATGAGACCAATGGGTGATATATGATTAAGCATTTATCAAGTCCTAGTTTCAGCCCACGCCTGTAGAACAAAATGTTTTTGTTTTTTTTATCACACAATTGTAATAAAGAAGTGTCATTTATCGACAACACAAGGAGTATGATTTATCAAACAGTACAATCAGCATAGGGGGGCTGCTTGCTCTACAGGCAGTTTTGGAGCCCAAAAGGGCAAAGTCATGCCTTATAAACAGCTTCAGAGCTCAAGCTGCAAAAATCTAAGTGTTGGGCTACAAGTTATGATATTAATAAAGTTCTTATAAGTCCTCACTCCTAATAGCATCACACAGTGGGACAGGATTTCAACGTACGAATTTTGGGCAGACTTAAACACTCAGACCAATACACTATCCATCTATCTCACTGCAGGGATATATTCATCATTAGCCACAGGGATATTCTCACATATCCCTGTGAGTTAAAGGCACTCTTGGTGCCTCCCCCACCTTTGTGGTAATTATAGCCACCGTGACTCTGATATTTTAAGGTTGTCAGGTGGGCTTTACTATTCTGGAATCCCGTCATGACCATTGATACTAGGGAGCCCAGTTGCATAACACCTAAGTTTTGGACCACCATTCAGGTTCTCAATGTTCTAGTGGCCTCCTCACTAATTCATTCCTTATTATTTTAGAGAAGGGAGTGACTTCTGGGACCTCCCAGGAGACATAGTCAGCTGATGGATCCTCTGGCATGATATAATACATTCTGACATTCCCACTCCTCTGACCTGACATTGTTAGCTATTTGGCATATCCATCCTGCTCCATGCACAGGCCAGATGCTAAAGAAAGACCACAAAGAGTCATTGGTGTTTGCAGTAGGAAACTCTCAGGTTAGAGTGCACAGAAATATTAGGTTGGTGCACAAGTAATTGCAGTTTTTGCAACTATTTATAACCTTTTAAACTGCAAATACTTTTGCACCAACCTAATAGCAAGTGTCCAGGGTGTATAGACCAGGTACCAACAGTGTCTGCTGCATTATCTCAGTTCCTACTTTGGGGCTGAGGAAATAACCACAGGGTGGGTTTGAAGACTCACTGGGACCACTGTTGCCTAGATTTGAGTCAAGACTCAATTATCATCTGGCCTTCATAAGTCTTCATTCTAAGCACAGGAGCATGTAATATTTTGCGTCTTCTGGATTCAGTCAGTCTTATCTCAGATTCCATATCACTTAGTCCTTGGAAATTCTTGGAAAAGATATTCTCCTTTTCCCAGTATATAGTTACCCTAGAAAATAACCTTAAGCCTCTCTTGGGGAATGATTGGAAAAAAATATATATATGGTTGTGTTGCAAGGTCCTTCCATAAGAAGACCTGGCTTCCCTTTCAAAGAATGAGCTCTGGGCCTGTAAACTGACTTACACCTGGGAACTTGAATGGGAATGTGATTTTCCATTATGACAGCTGACATTAGCCTTCTGCTCATGAGCTCTTAATTTTTAAAAATTATATAAATAAACATATCCTAGTCAGCTGTGCATCGTTCTTCCCACTAGGAACACCACGATCCATTAGCCATCTCTCAAGATTCCCATTGGTCAAGAAACTCTGATGGCTGATCCAGCCTCACTTCCCAACACGATAATTACATTCACCCTACTTTGATATTTAAATGCAGTCGACTGGCCTCTGCCATTCCAGAATCCCTTTATCCCCATGATAGTAGCACCACTCACTATCCACACCAGCCAACAGAGGACTGCCACCATCAAGAGTCTCAGAGATGCTGATGGTCTTAACAAGGCAGTGTCCTTTGATGTGTTCTCAGGTAAATTGGTTCCAGCATTCCTACCTCTTAACCCTTATGACCTTTCCTTAATATGATGTCAAGGAAGTTCTGGTAATATCCTCCTCATTTCTCTAGGCCAACAGTCTATTAAGACCAGGTCTTGGTATTCTTGCCATAGCCCTGGATTTTGACTTGTGGATGAAGGATCCCAAGTGGGAAAAAACTCCTCTTACCCAGCCTTGGATTTTACCCGTCTCCCACTCCAACAGCTTCAAAATCCACTCTTCCACATTACCCCTGGCTTCTTCTTGTACACGGTAGCCAGAGCCTGTGAGTCCTTTGGCATGTGTGCTGTTTTGTCCCAGAGCTGGGACTGAGTTCCTTCTTTTGTCTTTGCAGAGACCTGATTATTTGCTTTGAAATAATCAAGAGTGGAGAGGTGGATCTCCAGTAGAAAAAGTGACATTTTGCAGGGCACCTGTCTCAGCTGAGGTCATCTTATACTCTCCCCTGGGGAGCACAAGAGGGCTTGAGGTTCAAGTTTCTGAGGCTTATCCACTCATAAGTCCCGATTTCACAGCTCAGATTCCACACTTATGAACTGGGCTGACTGTCCTGCTCCCCACATAAGAACGCAGAATATGGTGAGGCCAAAAAGAAACACCCACAGAGCCATAGATAGGGGAGTCATACCACTATAGTCTCACTGGCGGCGGCTGGGTTGGAGACTGTGGGGACAGAGCCAGGAGTGCAATTTCCAGGCTCTCGGCCTCACGTGGAAAGGTGCTCACTCAGGTAGTAAAGGGCCATCAACTATGATTGGATGACCGTCAGCTGTGGCTAGTTGGCCATCAGCTGTAACCAGTGAGCCACTGGCCACTAATATAACTGCCGTGGCTACGCTAACAGAAAATGGGGGGCTAGCAAGAAGATGGTGGCTGGCAAGAGCAGACTGCAGTTAGCACGCAGGTTGCAGATTGCAGAGAAGTGGACAGCAGGTTGCAGATAGTGTGGCTCCTCCTTCCTGTGTCTCTAACCCAGCTGCCAGCAAGAATATAGTGGCATGAACTCCCTACCTATGGCTCAGTGGGTGTTCCTTGTTGGCCTAGCCACATCCTGCATTCTTATGTGGGGAGCGGGAGCTGAGACCCCGCAGGCCGCCCCACACAACAGAGACACAGGAGGCAGGAGCCACAGAATCCGCAACTTGCTGTCCACTTGTCCCTGCCAACCAACCTCACTTGCTAGCTGCAATCCGCCTCTCTGCAATCCATAACCCACACTCCACCGCACCACAACTACACCACCAGTTTGCTAGCTTAGCTGTGGCAGTTATATCAGTGGCTAATATCTAACCGGTAACAGCCGATGGCCAACTAGTCACAGCTGATGACCATCTACTACCTGAGCCAGCACCTTTCCATGTGAGGCCGAGAGCCTGGAAACTGCTCTCCGGGGCTCTGTGCCCACACTGACTTTGACTAGGAGACCTGTCAAGACTATGCATTCTGTCTCTTTTTTAAATCTGCCACTCCTGGGCTTGCTCTGCTGAAAGTCTGTCCTACAATTGCTTTTAAAGCTGCTAAAGGGACTCTGTGTCTTTCTTAATGTGACTGGAATTGGCAATTAGCTACCCTGAGCCTACTGTTTTCTTTTTTTCAACCAGAAGCCAGTCTACTCCACAATCCTTAAAGGTATCATTGCCTCCATACAATTTAAGTGCTACAGCTACTTATCCCCAAACTTCATATCAATTAATCATAGATGAAACCTGAGTAATTGTGACACATGGGGTTTCTCCCTGCTTGCATGGGGTTATTTGCACCTCTGCTCACCATCAGCAATAGTGTTTTTATTGCTGTCATACTGGTGAATACTCTAACTCCCAAATCTCAACTACCCCATTAGGTTTAACCTGAGTTCCCCAGGAAGCAAAGCCTGCTGCAGAGGGCTTGTGACGGGGCTGTGTTAAGGGAGCAAGAGTGAGAGACAAGGGGAGTGAAGCAAGGTAGTGGGGAGAGTCAGTGTGACACTGTGTTGAGTAGGCTGCCACTAAATGAGAACAATCAAAGGGTCTGTAGGACTATGCCCCAGGAACCTGTATAAACTTCACCCGCCAGCTCCCATCTCCTATTGATCAATGATTTACTCCACAGGGTGTTAACTCTCCTGTACCTCAGGGCTGCTCATACAGATCCCAGGACATTGTCAATATGGAAGCCCCAGAGCAGGGCTGAGAGGCACAGTAAGCACAGGAGATGCTGTCGGGCTCCTTAGTGTGACGCCATCTGGAGCCCGTGCAGAGCTGGGACCAGAGCCAGAAGAGACCATGAGAGTCTGGAGTGGCACAAGAGAAGGGTCAGAAACGTGGGTGAATACAACATACCCCACTCCAACTCCAGACAAGCAAGTTCGGACTGGCCAGGAACGAAGTCAAGGGAATGTGTGTGCAGGGGCCAAAAACTGCATGGATTCTAAGGGATCCATAGGGCCCAAAGGTTTGATTGTCCATATCTTTAATGTGCTGCTGGGAGTGAGGGCTATAGAGGAACTGAATAAATGGAGTGTTAGAATAACCTATTTTGGTTGTTGTGTTGTTGTTTTGTACACAGAAGAGGGGAAGTAGAGTCATATCGGACCCAGCAGGAGCAGCAGAGCCTCCAGAGTCAATTATGCTACCCCATTTATAGCTTTGCATGCTCCTTTATCTAGATGTCTCAAATATATTTAATCAGACAACCCTGCACTCAGTGATTGTCAAAGCTAGAAGGGATCTTAGCAATGGTGTCACACAAGTCCCACACTCTATGGACAAGAAAACTGAAGCCTCTCATGGTATAGTAAGAACAACAATAATTACTAGCATAGTGATAATGTCAGCTATCATTTTTGAGCACCCACTAGACACACTTTTTAAAAAACTTAATCCCCACAAGAGCTCTCATTTTGCCGATGAAAAAAAGTCTCAGATAGGATCTGATTAAATCAGTCTGGGTGATTCTAATGACTAGAATGTAGACACTGATGTTTAACTTAAAATTGTTTGTCTCTCCCTCTGCACCCTTGTCCAAAAGGAGACTAGTGAGCTTGAACCTTTATAATCAATCATCTTGTCCCCTTCTTTAATTGGCTATCTACCTTCAGTATCTAGATAAAATGATAGAGGTAGGAGACTAACCTCTGATTCATTTGAAATATGTTGGAGGAGAGCTCTATGGATAATCTGGACCACAAGAAAGATAAACAGGTGGCTTTTAGAGCACATTAAGCCTGAAATATCACTGGAGGCAAAAGAGTCTTCCTTTGTGCGCATCATGAGAAGGCAGGGCTCTTTGGAAAAGACAGTAATGCTGGGGAAAACAGAAGGCAGCAGGACAAGAGGAAGACCAAACATGAGATGCATTGACTCCATAAAAGAAGCCACAGGCATGAGTCTACAGGAGCTGAGCAGGGCTGTTGAGGACAGGACACGTGGACGTCACTCATTCACAGAGTGGCCAGAAGCTGGAGCCGACTCAATGGCACACAACACACACACAAGAGCCTAACACTGGTGGAGCGCATACTGTATGCCAGATACTGTCCTAGTGACATTTCATTTGATTAAAAGCCATGTTGCTTTTAGTTCTCACAACAGCCTGGGATGCCTCATTTTGTGTCTGAGAAAACAAGTCTTCAGAGAGGTTAAATAAATTGCCTAAGACCTTTCAGCTAATAAAAAGCAGAGCCAGGGATTGGAACACGGTTCTGTTTGCCTTCAAAGCCCCTTTTCTTTATGCCATACAGCAGAAAGATTTGGTTTGACAAATCTGATGGTTAATTTCATTTGACAATAACCACCAGATTTCACATGGGTGCCTTTCTGAGAATGTAAGTGACTGAGAAGTTTTTGGTTCCCAGTTTTCTGACTTAAGCTTCCTCTCTTTGCCCTGACTTAGGAGAGTCAGAAAGCAAATGTGATAGATGCGTCTGCATGCAGAAATGAAGGACAGCCACAGAGAGCTTTTGTTTTCAAGCAAGGCCACATAAGAGACACAAGGCAGAGGATAGAACCCACCTGAAGTGGGGTTCATCAAACCATGATGGCCAGAGGATGAACTTTCCATCTAGAAGTCTACCCAAGCCTGTAATTGCTTTTTGGCACAAATGTTTGTAAGAATTTTTTTTTAAGATTTTTATTAAAATATAGTTAATATACAATATTATATTAGTTTCAGTTGTACATCATAGTTATGCCACAATACTTACCAGGCACTATACAGAATTATTACCACATTATTGATTCTATTCCCTATGCTAAAGAAGTAATTAGCATGATAAGTCCAGCAACCATCTGAAACTGTACCATGCTATCACAATATTATTGACTACCATGTTTCCCGAAAATAAGACCTAGCCAGACCATCAGCTCTAATGCATCTTTTGGAGCAAAAATTAATATAAGATCAGGTGTTATTTTAATATAATGTAAGACCGGGTCTTATGTAACATAATATAATATATAATATAATATAATATAATATAATATAATATAATATAATATAATATAATATAATATAATACCAGGTCTTATATTAATTTTTGCTCTGGGCATACCTTTTACATTCATTATCTCATCTAACCCTCACCCCAACCCCCTGATGTCAATACTAATACTATACTCATTTTGTACCTGGGGAAACTGAGGCTGAGATCCAAAGCTACACATATGATAAATAATCCATCTTGTGTTCCAACAGGGTTTGCCCACTGCTCACCAGTGCCCACTGCTCTGGAGCAAGCAGAAGGCTCCTAAGAGTTGTACTGGAGATCAAGGGACATCTGGCTTGGCTTGACTGCTGCTGTGCTCTGGATCCCATCCCACTTTCCCACACTGTGTGTGTCTCTGTGTGGAACAACATCTCCCTGGGAAGTGGAACGAGTAGTTCAGAAATATTTTGTAAATAGGTGAATTTTAAGCCTGTCTTTGAATTGTATTTGTAATCGAACTGAATTCTGAAGTTTTAGTTAATTCCTCTATAAAACAGAGGTTCATACCTAGGGACTAAATTTGGGTATGGTCTTCTGTGGTCCCGGGATCCCTAAAAATGTGCTGGATTGGTATGTGTATTTTTCCGGAAGAGTGTTCATTGTTTCATCACATCTTAAAATGGATCCATGACCCAAAGTGTTATTAACTCCCGCAATAAAACATCTAAAAGGTCTTGTACAAAATTCCAAATAATTCTTTACATTCTATCTTTTTTTTTTTTTAATATATTTTAACTTTATTCAGTTAAAAGCAGCCTCCAGTTTGGGGCTCTGAATTTCAGCGCTCACAGTTCAGTACTAGATAAGCCCATTTGAGGGCAGCAAAACCCTTAAATAAACTTACTCCCTCTGGTTTTTGAATTTTCTTATCACTGGGTGGAATCCAGATCCGAACTTCTTTCAGCAATTTCAGTGGTTAATCTCAGAACGAACTAAATATATTATACTAAAGTGCTAATGCTGTTATTGTTAATGCAGGTTTTGACTGCTGGATTGATTGTAGTAAGGGCTTAGGTTCTAAACTAGAAACACACTGAGACTACGCGTATGCCTTTAACATTTTTGTATTCACAGTCCCTGGAGCAGAGTTGGTTGAACTGATGAATGAGTAGACTACCATAAGAAATATGCAATGCTAGGCTTCACCTAGTTTGGAAAAAGGCTTTAACTTGTCATATCTGTGGAAACCCCACTGTACCAGCCAAGGTTCTTAACCGCAAGTAACAGAAATCAACTCTGGCTGTCTTAAGTAGAAAAGGAATTTATTGGGACAATATGGGCGCAGATTGCAGAATTATGAGGAAAGGTTCAAATTTGGACTATTCCCTCGCTTGGCATCATGAATTCCAGACTCCTGGGTGGATGCATCCTTTGACAGAGCCTAAGTCACATTTCAGAACCTCAGCGGCCAAAGGGGGAAGAGAGGGAGAATGGCCCTGACGCAGCTTCTCGGAGAAAGCTTGCATCCCACCACAGCAAGCGCAGTGCAGGCGGCCTCCAGCCCTCTCTGCAGGCTTCAGCAGAGCATGTCAGGGGCCTCTGTCATCCTCCATAACATCACAGTCTTTTTATCACTGCTCATTTGTTCTCCTTAACTTCTTGGAATAGCTGTGAAGACTGCAGACATTCTCGTCTTGATTTTTAATGGGAATACATCTAATGTTTCACCAGGAAGTGTTATTTTTGCTAAAGGTTTCTGGTTGCTAGATTAGCCTTGTGTTCCCAGCTTACTAAGAGTTTTTGAAAATAGAAATCAGTGTTGTGTTTTGTCAAATGATTTATGGGCACAAAGTCTTCCTCCTTTAATGTGTTTCTACAGAAAATGACATTCACATATTTACTAATGTTGACCCTGTCTTCCATTTGTGAGATTAATTCATTCAACACCTCATTCATTTGACAAAGACTTACCAAGTACCTACTATGCAAAAGCAGTCTTCTCAGCACTGGGGATGAACAGAATGAACAGAACAACAATGAACACACCAGAAACAATGTGCGCAGGTAGCATACAACCTAGCTGGAGTGAGACATACAATTTTTTAAAAAACATAAAATACAAAGTATGTCAAAGAGTGATAAGTGCTGTGGAGAACTCCGTGTAGCCAGATGGAGGCACTTGAAAAGAATAGGAAGAGATATGTGCGTGCATATGTGTGTGTGTGTGCGTGTGTGTGTGTGTGTGTGTGTGTGTGTGTGTGTGTGTGTGTGTGTGTAGAGAGAGAAAAAGATTTTAAACATGGTAGGCAGGAAGTGACATTTTAGCAAATGCCTGAAGAAAGTGAAAGGGAGAGCCATGTGACTAAAAGACCATTCCAGGCAGAGGAAACAGCGTATGCAAAGACTGAAGCAGAAGCAAAGTCTGCACTATTCAAAGCACAGAAAGAAGAGTTGTATGACTGGAATGGAGTGAGCAAGGGGAAGGAAGTTGGAGGTGATAATAGGCAGTTAGATCATGTAGGTCATTACAAAGACTCTAGCTTTTAATCTGAATGAGACTAAAATGGGGAATCATTGCAGGGTTTTAAGCAGAGCAGTGAGATGATCTGATTTATGCTGTAACGGGATCTCGCTGACTACTCTGTAAAGACTATATGCTGAAGTGAAGCAAGAACCTAATCAAGGAGACCAGATCCGGGTGAAAGAGGAGGATGGCTTGGACCAGGTGTAACAGGACAGATGGTGAGAACTCATAGGATTTGGAATAGATTTAAAAACTGGGCCAACAGGATTTACAAAATGATTGGATTAAGGTGTATAAAAGAGAAGAGTCCAGGACAACTTCAAAGTGTTTTTTTTGCCAGAAGGATAGATTTGACATTAATGAAAATATGAAAGACTTTGGGCAAGTTTGAAGAAGAAAGTAGGCATTTTCTTTTGAGCATATTGCACTTGAGATGTTCATTATTGCAGGTAGATATATGAATATGAAGTTCAGAGGAGAACTCCCAACCAGAGATAAAAATGTGGGAGTCTTCAGTATAGTGATGGCATTTAAAGTCAGAGATAGAATGAGCTCATGGAGGGAGTGAGTGCAGATAGGGAGATGGTCTAAGGACTGCTTTCTGGGGATACTCCAAGGTCAAGAGGTTAGGAAGATGAGGAAGAACTAGCAAAGGAGTCTGAGAAGGTGCAGCCAGAAGTAGTAGGAAGATCAGAAGAGTGTGGTAAGAAAAGTATTTCTAATAGAAGTGAGTGATTAGCTGGATCAGACGCTGCTGAAGGGTCAAGTGGAATTAAAAACTGAAAGTTGAGTATTGGATGTAGTAGTGCAGAGGTCTTTCATGACTTTGACAAAAGTAGTTTCACGGAGTGACTGGCACAAAAGTCTGAGTGGAGGGGTCTCATAGAGAATGGGAGGAAAGGCATGGTGTCAGCACATATAGACAACTTTTTTGAGAAATTTTTCTGAGAATGGATAGAGACAATGACATAGTAGCCACATGGAGGAACCAGATTAAGAGAATATTTATCAGATGGGAAAATTATCATTAAGTTTATATGATGTTGGGAATGATCCAGTGGAAATCAAGGAACTGATGACAGCAGAATGAGGAAGAAGGGTTGGAGAGCTGTCTTAGAGACATCAACAGGTGGTCGGGTCTGGAGTGCAGGGGAGCACTGTCTTTGGCTGGAAGTTGGACTCTTGCATCCATCCTGACAGGAGAGGGGTACATGTTTGGAGGCAGATGTATGGAGATGAGTAGTTGTGTTTGTGTGAGATAGTGGAGGTTCACGCTCTCTTGTTTGTCAGCTGGGTCAGCAGCTGAGGGTAAGGATGGGGAAGGAGTGCTGGAGGTTTGAGGAGAGAGAAGAAAGAAAATAGCTTTTCTGGAGAGAGGGAGGGAGAGAAAGAGAGAGAGAGAGAGACAGAGAGACAGAGAGACTGAACAGAAATACTGTAGGATCTCCAGGAATTTCTAGTGGTTGCATGACCATAAATTTGGAAGTGAGACCAGTTAGCAGGGCTGGTGTCTTTCTCCAGGCATGCTCAACTTAATGTTTGCTCTTTTTATTGGTCTTTTCACAGAGCCAATATTTAACTATTGACCAGGTCAAACATTTTTTCCCCCTCCCTTTAACTTTTTCCTTTGCCTTTATTAATCATTTCCTCCCAGTTGTATTCTTTTAGCTTCTAGAGCTGAAAACTTGATTCCTTTATTTTTAGGCGTTTTTTTCCCCCTTGTTTTCAAATAGATTCACATAAGGTGATAAATTTTCCTCTGAGTCACCCTTTGTCAGACAAACAGGGTTTGAAAGATAACTCTGACACATCTCAGCTACAAGGACAAGCATAGACTCAAAGTGAAAGGGTGGAAATTGACACTCCAAGCAAATGGTACCCAGAGAAAATCAGGTATAGCCATAATGATATCAGATGAAACAGACTTCAGGGTGAAAAAGATAACAAGAGACAAAGATGGACATTTCATAATGGTAAAGGGGACTATACAACAAGAAGACATAATAGTCATCAATATTTATGCCCCCAATCAGGGAGCACCGAAATATACCAAGCAACTACTAACAGAACTAAAGGGAGAAATTGACCTTTAATTTTGACCAAAACACAATTATACTAGGGGACCTAAATACATCACTGACAGCTATGGATAGATCATCCAAACAGAAAATAAATAACGAAATAGCAGCCCTAAATGACACATTGGATGAAATGGACATAATTGACATTTATAGAGCACATCATCCTAAAACATCAGACTATACATTCTTTTCTAGTGTACATGGAACATTCTCAAGGACAAACCATATATTGGGTCATAAAATCAGCCTCAGCAAATTTAAGAAGATTGAAATCATACCAAGCATATTCTCTGATCACAGGCTTTGAAATTGGATATCAACTGCAAAAAGAAAGCAGGAAAAAACACAAATACATGGAGATTAAACAACATACTTTTAAAGAATGACTGGGTCAAAGAAGAAATTAGAGGAGAGATCAAAAGATACATAGAAACAAATGACAATGAAAATACATCCTACCAAAATTTTTGGGATGCAGCGAAAGCAGTATTAAGAGGGAAATTTATATCATTACAGGCCTATCTCAAGAAACAAGAAAATCCCAAATAAATAACCTCATGTTACACCTTAAACAACTAGAAAAAGAAGAACAAGTGAAACCCAAGGTCAGCAGAAAAAAAGGAAATAACAAAAATCAGAGCAGAACTAAATGAAATAGAGAACAAAAAGACAATAGAAAAAATTAATGTGACAAAGAGCTGGTTCTTTGAAAAGATTAACAAAATTGACAAACCGTTGGCTAGACTCACTAAGATAAAAAGAGAGAAGACACTAATTAACAAAATCAGAAATGAAAAAGGGGAAGTTATCACGGACACCACAGAAATACAAGGGATCATCCAAGAATACTACGAAGGACTACATGCCACCAAATTCAATAACCTAGAAGAAATGGACAAGTTCTTAGAAACATATAGCCTTCCAAGGCTGAACCATGAAGAACTGGAAAATCTAAACAGACCGATCACCAGTAATGAAATTGAATCAGTCGTCCAAAACCTTCCCAAAAGCAAAAGCCCGGGACCAGATAGCTTCACTAGTGAATTCTACCAAACCTTCAAAGAGGATCTAATACCAATCCTGCTCAAACTCTTCCAAAAAATTGAAGAAGAGACAATGCTCCCTAACTCATTTTATGAGGCCAACATTACCCTGATACCAAAACCTGGTAAGGACAACACAAAAAAAAGAAAGATAACTCTCATGTTGAAATTTACTTCTAGAGAGTTTGTAATTTGAATGTTTATTTCCCTTTTCCTCTCTGATCTGAGTTATTGGTAACATTAAGTTATGATTAATTTCTAATGTTATTGCATTGGGGTCAGTGTGATTGTTATTTTTGGAATTTTTGAGATTTCTTTTCTTTGTGGCCTAATATTTATGAATGGAATATTTCCCAAAGTGGAAATCATACAGCTGTTTCTATTTAATATAGCACTGTAAACTCAGTCCCTAATATAGCAAAGGAATATAAAAAGAGCAACATTTAAATATATTACCAGACTCAAAGACATTGAACGTATGTCCGTGGACTAGAGCTGAGCAGAAACAGAAGGTGGGGCATTGGCCTGAAGCCATTTGATGACTGGACCCCAGATCTGGAATCAGACAGAGACAGTGGGAGTTTGACTCCATGTGTAACAGGAACTAAAACTGCTCAACAGAGATGGGGTGGTAGAGACTGGGGTTGATTCCTGGCTCCTGAAAGATAAGGAAAGCTGCAGCCCATTATGCCTAGGGTTACAGTTTATGAGTGGTTATTCATGGAGGTGAGAGGACACAGGAACTGAGCTAAGCCAACCTCAGGTTTAGTGACCACGTCTGTAATACCTTTAATAAGCCTAAGGGCTGGGGCCCTGAGCTCCCCCCATCTAATACCTGTCTGGACTGGGGGATCCAGAGAGCTGCTGCAGGGAATTGTAACACGCTAGACATAGAGAGGACAAGGCTATCCAGCTGAAAGAAGTCTGTAAATAGAAATTCCAAACTCATCAATGAAAAGATAAGCACCCACAGGTAGGGTGACTATACCTTCTGTTTTTCCAGAGACAATCCGTTTACAATGTGAGTCCCAGCATCATATTAATATCACCCTCTTTCACTCTCATACTACCCTGGTTTGGATGATTGCTCGTATGGTCACCTAACATAGGTGAAATTAAAATAATAGAAAAATCTAGAAAAAGGATTGAAAATGGATCTGACTTAGACATGGTGAAATAAAATTGGAATTTCCCACTCTTCTTTCAGAAATTACCCAACAGTAACTGGGAATATGAGATACAATACCATCTTTAATAAAACTAGGAGACAGGTGAAATTCCAAACAATAAAACAGAGGGCTGCCAGAAGCACTTGAAATCAAACAGGAGAAAGCTGTATCTCTCAGGAAGAGCCAGCCAAGTAAGGTGAGAGCAGAGCTTAATGTATATGAAAGTCTGACAATTAAGTTCGCGAGCTCATCCTAGAAAAAGTGTTACATACCTCATTGCGGAATATCACTACAGTCACCTTTGAAGTACTCCCCTTGGTAAGCTATGCACTGATGCCAGGGCCTAGTCTACCCTTCAATGCAATTTTGGAACTCTTTTTCTGGAATGGCCATCAGAGCTGTCATTATATTACCCTTGATGTCCTGAATGTCATCAAAATGTCTTCCTTTCAATATTTCCTTTATCTTTGGGTAAAGAAAGAAGTCATTGGGGGCCAGATCAGTAGGGAGGATGTTCCAATACAATTATTTGTTTACTGGCTAAAAACTCCCTCACAGACAGTGCCGCGTGAGCTGGTGCATTGTCATGATGCAAGAGCCATGAATTGTTGGTGAAAAGTTCAGGTCATTTTTGTCTAACTTTTTCATGCAGCCTTTTCAGCACTTCCAAATAGTAAATTTGGTTAACTGTTTGTCCAGGTGGTACAAATTCATAATGAATAATCCCTCTGATATCAGAAAAGGTTAGCAACACCGTTTTGAGTCTTGATTTAGATTGACAGAACGTTTTTGGTCATGGAGAATTGGCTGACTTCCATTGTCCATTTTGATGCTATGTTTCAGGGTCGTATTAGTTCATCCATGTTTCATCACCAGTGATAACATGGCCCGAAACATCATCTTGCCTCTCCAAGAGGTCTTGGCAAACTTTGACTCTCCTTTGCTTTGTCATCGGTGAGCGCCTTTTGGACCATTTTTGCGCACACCTCTCTCATGCCAAGATTTTTAATTAAGATTTTCCTAACTGTTTCTTTATCATTGTTTACTTGGTCTGTTATGCTTCTCACAGTCAGCCGATGATTTTGATGCACAAGTCGATGAATTTTTACAACGTTTTCATCAGTTCTGCTTGTTACTGGCCACCCTGACCTCTCTCCATCAGTAACCCATGTTCTCTCCCCTCAGAAAAATGTTTAATCCATTTGTTCACTGTCTTTTTCTTCATAGCATTGTCCCCATAAACTTGGACTAACATGTCCCTGATTTCATTTCCACTCTTGCCACGTTTAACAAGAAATTTAATGTTTGTTCATTGCTCTAATTCAAGCTCAGACATTCTCACGATGGCACACAAAAACACGCAACAGCAATCATGAATGCCACTCAGCAAGACACTGCCACACGTCGACACAAATGCAGCTGTGAGACACTGATATAGAAAAGTTATGAAACCTTACTGAGTTGTTTGTACAGTGCTGCCAATGTAAGCGCACAGTGGCAAGTTCGTGAACTTAATTATCAGACCCTTCATATAACCCTTTCCAGGAACAATGAGCATAAGGTGCTTATATACCTTAGAATGAAACATTAGAAATATAATAGAAATAATGTATTAGAACAAATATTTAAAGAGTTAAGAAAAATGACCAGATGAAAAGAAGAGTTGAGTCCATAAAGCCAATCCATTGTGTCCCAAGAAATATCAGCTCAAAATGATAATTCCAACACGTGTAACAGTGAAGTTCATGCATTTCATAGACAAAGAAATAATTGGGGCAGCAAAGCAATTAAATAGCTTATAAGGAAAAAGAAATCAAGCTGGTTTCAGACTTCATTACAGCAACATTCAATGCTAGAAGACGATGAAGTAAAACCTACACATTCCTCAAGAAATAAAGTATCACTCAAGAATTTTATACTCAGTCAAACGGTTTTTCAAAATAAAGGCAACAAAGATTTTTGAACATTAAAAACTCAGAGAATATCATTTCCATAAATTCTTCTTGAAGAATCTGCTAAAGCAGGATCTCCACAAGATGAGATCAAAAGATGTACTCTCCCACAAAATGAGTGGGGAGAAAACACTTTGGTGGAATAACTAGTAGGAATTCTGAATCTCTTTAACTGTAGGAGTAGGAGAAAGACAAATGTGGGAATTATGGTTACAGAGCAGGATGTATGATTTTATAAATCCAGGAATATGGAAGTGGTATCATTAACAAAAATTAGACTTAGAAGGGAAAGAAAAGAAAGGGGTGTTTAAGCACACTAATTTCCTCATCTTTTATAGCCAAAATATCTCACTGAAATCTGATTTAAAAATCAAGAAATAGAAATATGTATAAATGTATTCAATGAAAAAAAGCACACACTAAAAAATCATTTGACATTGGGTGCGGCAAAGGAGAAGTGAAGTGGTAAAGGAAAAAGAGGAAGAGTACTATGCTACCATTGTTCAGAACAGGGAATCAACAGAAACAGTCTGAAGAAATAGAGGACTGAGAGTATTATATGAAGTTATAGTTATGAAAGCAACCACTTGAATAAAATACAAATCTTCCAAATGATTAGAAGAAACACAGCAGAGCAAGCACAAAGCACACAATAAAGAGTAACAAAGGACTAAAAAGGCCATGGAAACATACTATAAAAAAATATAACTATCACATGAATAGGACTAAACTCATCTATTCCAAGAAAAAAGACTTGCAGATTGAATCACAAAGCAAAACGTGGTGCTCTATTCAAATGATTTATTTAAACTGAAGGCTTCAGAAAAGGTGAAAATAAAAGGGCAAAGGTCAACAACATTAAATGAGACAAGGGAGGTCATTGTATAACGCCAGGGGGCAATTTATAAGAATATGAGGGATATTTATGTACAACTAACATAACATCATCATTTATAAAGCAGGACTCCAGAAAACGAAGGATAAATAAAAACACAATAGTGGTAATAGATTTTTATTTACTTCTTCCAGATTACATCAGGTCAAAATACATCTAAGGATACAGAAGACCTACTGAGATCAAAATCAGTAGGCTGAAAACAGGATATGCATTCCCCTCTCGTACCTATAAAACATTCACAAATACTGACCCTATTTTAGGCCACAAAGAAAAACTCAACTATTTCAAAAATACAAAGTAGTACAGACGACACTGATCTCTGATCTGATCACAATGAAATTGAACTACAAATAAATAACAAAATCAGAAACAAAAGACCCTTACACCTAAAAGTTTTTAAAATCTCACACTCTATCTTCAAATTTAGAAATTCTACATCAAAGAAAAAGCAAACCCAAAATTTCAGAATATCTACAAAACAACAGTAATGAAGATATCATGCATTTGAAATTATGGGGGTATATCTATAGCAGTACATATCTATATCTAAAGTCTAAGTCTTAACCTTAAATACTTACATTTACAAAAAGGATTTAAAAGTTAGGGATCCAATTCAAGAAGTTAGAAAAAGAGCAACAAAAATATCCGAAAAGAAAGCAGGAAAAGGAATTAATTAAGATAAAAGCAGAAAGTAATGAATCAGGAACAACAAGAATGGTAGAACTAAAAAATAAGTCTAAGAGTTGTTTTTTTTTAATTAAAAGGTAACATAATCAAGAAAGTAAAAATATACAAAATAAGAAATTATGGGAAAATTAAAACGTTCGCAAAAGATGGCTTTGTTTAACTTTATGCAAATACACTTGAAAACCTGGATGAATTGAAAAATTTGTTTCAAGGAAATATAATTTATCAAAATTAACTCTAGAAGAGTTTTAAAAATCTAACTTCTGAGATTACCACACACAAAAAATAAAGTTGTCAAAAATAAAGAAAGTCACTTTTCCACCTTTCCCCGATTGAAACACAGACCTTCCTAAGAAGACCTGTTCTGTAAAGGGCCAGACCATGCCTCCCCTTCACTATTGTCCAAAGTCCTGCTTCCTTAAGGTTTCAATCATTTGACTTTACCCCAACCCCCATATCTCTCTACTTTCTTATTCACTGGAGCCATCATTCCCAGTGATGCAAAAAATGTCCTGCCATGTGTATGGGTGGCTTCCACATCCATGTACATGACCTCGGCTTTTCTGTTCACTTCACTCCTCAACGTAGGGCTGTACAATCCACATAACAGTTGCAACTACTCCATGGTAGCCATCCATTCTCACATCCTGAACTGCTCATCACCAATCATCCCTATTCCCTTACCAGAAGCTCATCTCCAGCTTGGTTTTCCAATTACTCCAATAAGATAAGTAAATCTCTGACCCTCATCAAAACTCCCAGTGTGCTGAACTTAATACATCCTCCCAACCATTCAGCTCTCTCTTTCCTTTATTTATTACTCAGCCTAGATCCCATGATGCACCATTTTCCTCTCTCTCTCTCTCTCACACACACACACCTGTCTGTCCTCACAGTTTCCTCTCTTCCTTTCCAAAGAAAACCCCTTCAACTTATCTTTACCAAACCAAAGCTTTGCCCCTCTTCTTTCTTCTCTCTCCTTACAACAGAAGGCTTGTTGCTGTGTAGGCCAGGGTTTCTTAATCTCAGCACTATTGACATTTTGGGGCTAGGATTACTCTTTGCTGTGGGGGCGGCCCTATACATTGCAAGGTGTTTAACAGCATCTCTGGTCTCTACCCATTAGATGCCAGCAGCAACCTCAGTTGCAACAACCAAAAATGTCTCCAGGCGTTGCCAAATGTGCCTTGGTGGGAGTGGGGGGACAAATTGTCCCTGACTGAGAACCACTAGTCTAGGTTCATTCCTCTACATGTGCCTGACACTCTGCCTCCCCTTCACATATGTACAATCTTCTCAGGAATCATACAGTATGAAATATCTTTTTCTCTCCTGTATAGTCAGCAGCTCCTTCTCAACTGGATTCTTTTCAAATATTTAAACATGCTGAAGTTTTTCCCATCTTAACAAAAAAAAAAATCCTCCCTCAGCACTTCTACCCTCAGCGACCAGTACCTCTCCTCCCCACCACATCTTGCAAAAGTTCATTATTCTCCTTGCCTCCATTCCTCCTTCCCATTTGATCCTCACTCCCTCAAATATGACTCCAGTGCTTCTGCCCCTATAGTTTAACTGACTTCCATGTCAATAAATGAAGTGGACATTTTCCAGTCCATGGACATAAGGCACACCAGATGAGAACCAAAGTGAGGGAAGTGAAGATACCGAGTTTGGTCTTGACCCTGTTGAGTTTCAGGGGTCCCAGAGGCATGCTAGAAGAAATGTTGGGTGGGTATTGGGCAAAGAGGGCTGGAGTGAGAGGGTATGTCTAGGCTGGGACACAAACGTCTGGGCCTCTGGCAGTGTTCCTAGGGGCATACGGGTATGTGTGTAGGTTTGTGTGTATGTATGTGAGTAACAATGCCTTAGGTCTGACGAGGTCCCTTGGAAAGGGGATGGGGGTGTCTAGAGCAGTTATTCTCAAACTTTAGGGTACTTCAGAATCACGTGAAGGGCTTGAAAAATGCAGATTTCTGGGCTCCATCCCAGAGTTTTTAGTACAGTAAAAACTGAATAGCCTCGGTGGGATGGATAATTTGCAATTCTACCTAGTTCTCAGATGATACCGAAGCCATAGGTCTGAGTACCACACTTTGAGAACCACTGATCTAGAGTAAGGAGAGGGTAGCCAGGGCTCGGCTGGGACGCTCCAACATTTATTAAGCCGGGAGCGGAGGTGAACCCTTGAGGAAGACAGAGGAAGCACGGAGAAACAGAAGACTCCACCAGCCTGCTGATGGAGAGAGGCCGAGGGTGAAGATGCAGCGGAACCAGGACTACAACTCCCAGGTTGCCCTGCGCCGGCTCGCGTCCGCCCCCTGGAGGTTGCTGGGGAGGCGCCGGTAGCATACCGGGGACCTTTCGCTGAGCATCGGTGAGCGCCGGGAGCCGCGGCGGCTGCGGGCTACGGAGTCACCGAAGGAGCCGAGCGGGGCCGGTGAGTAGGAGCCGCGCTGGCCGCCGGCTGCTCTGCGCCTCAGCCGCGTGGTCTTTCTGGGGGGGGGCGGGCGAGCGCAGGGGTCCGGTGGTCCGGTGGTCCGGGGGTCCCGGCGCGGGGGCGCAGGACTGCTCCTCTGAGACGGAAAAAGCGCCGCAGTCGTCTCCGCGGTGGCCCGAGTCCCCCTCCGCCCGGCAGGTCCCGCCTCCAGACTCGGACGGAGGTCCTGCCCTGTCCTGCCCATTCAGCTCGCGAGCGGCGAGACCGGTGCCGCAGGTGGCAGCGGCAGGTGGCCGCCCCCTCCCCTCCCGGCCCGGGGGTTGGCGCAGGAGCCCAGGACAGAGGGCCGGGGATCTCCCGACGATTGCGGCGCTAGAAGGCGCCCCCCAGCCCTTGCAGCGGTGGGACAGGTGCGTGGGCACACCGGGCCAGGGGTTCCCCGGCCCCCCGGAGCCTCCCGCGCCCTCCCTGGAGCTGTCCTGGGGTCCTGTGTGATATCAGAGATCGAGTAGTGCTTGGCCATCACGGCATCCACAGACCCGGCACTCTTCCTGCCCTGGGCTGACCCGGTAAGGGCGCGGGCTGCTCGTCGCTCTGGTCAGCTGGCGGTGTCACAGCGCAGTGCACCTGCTGAGCCCTGGGGGGACCATTTGGATGGTTAGGGTGGCCCCGTGATGCAGAGCTGTCAGGAGTGCAACAGGAACAACTTCCTTCTCATATATCGTTAAAATAAAATTACTCTTATGTGCTTATTTTTTAAAAGGAAGTTTGACTCTGAATATCGTGTTTTTATTTGTGGGAGCGCCATTTGCCGGCACGTAAGTTTATGTAATGAGCAGTATACGGTTTGAAAACGTTACTGTGAAGGTGCTCTTCCTTGCCCTCTATCGGAAGAATTACGTTGGACTGGTTGACATGCTTATCCCTTAGTGACTGCGGTAGCTGGAGGCAGGAGATAAGTGTTTTTGAGAAGAGTCACAACTCAGCCCTTCAGAACAAATTTTGGTTTCAGAAGATTTTTGTTACCCAGTTTCAAACACGATGTTATTTCGGCGTTTAAGATGGGGGAGGAGGAAGGGAGCAAAGCTTGTCAATCCTAATACCTTGCTCTACAGAAAATAGCTTTGCATGATTCACTCTCAAAGCAAGCACCTTTAATTTGTTAGCTAAAACTAGATCTGAAGCGAGCCTCCGTACTGAAATCCATCGGTTTTCATAGTTTGTCAATTGATTTGTTTTGCTGTTTTAAGTAGACAGCCCGATCCTGTTAAGAAACAATAGGTGTCTCTTTCTAATGTTTGTACTTCTTATTTTTTTATTTAATTTTATATATTTTTATATTAGTTTCAGGTGTACCAAGCAACATAATCATTAGACATTTACATCTGTCACAAAGTGCTATCCCCCACACCGACGTAGTATATAGCTGTTACAATACCACTGGCTATATTCTCTATGTTGTATTTTACATCCCGTGACCATATATATATAACATATATATATATATATATATATATATATATAAATGTGTTTATTTAATATATAAATATATATTTAATTATAGTTGACATTCAATATTATTCTACTTCAGCGTCAGATGTACAGCACAGTGGTTAGACATCTACACAATCTATGAAGTGATTCCCCCCAATCTAAGTCCAGTACCCATCTGGCACCCTACATGATCTTTACAACATTATTGATTATATTCCCCATACTGTACTTCACATCCCCTTGACTATTTAGTGACTACCAATTTGTGCTTCCTAATCCCTTTACCTTCTCCCCCATCCCCCCAATACCCCTCCCATTTAGCAACCATCAGTTTTTTCTCTGTATCTCTGAGTCTGTTTTTGTTTTGTTTGCTCATTTATTCTGTTTTTTGGATTCCACATATAAGTGAGATCACATGGTATTTGTCTTTCTTAGTCTGACTTATTTCACTTAGCATAATATTCTCTAGGTCCATTCATGTTGTTGCAAATGGTAAGATTTCGTTCTTTTTTATGGCAGAGTAGTACTCTATTGTATAAATGTACCACAATTTCTTTATCCAATTGTCTATCGATGGGCATTTTGGTTGTTTCCATATCTTGGCCATTGTGAATAGCACTGCAATAAACATAGGGGTGCATATATCTTTTCAAATTAGTGTTTTGGACTTTGAATAAATACCCAGAAGTGGAATTGCTGGGTGATAAGGTATTATATAGTTCTAGTTTTAATTTTGTGGGGAACCTGTTTTCCATAGCGGCTGCACTGTACTTCTTATTACTTGTCTTCCATTTACCACCCTGTCTCTAGTGTTGAATATTCAGGTTAAATGGGACATTTTTGTTTGGGGATTGGTTTTAAGGGAAGGCTTCCACTGTATCTTCATTAAATATTTCCTTTATCATATTATTATAAAGTTTCCTTTTATGTCTAATTGCTAAGCATTTAAAAAGTCAGGGTAGGTGTTGATTTTTACCCCTAAAATGCTTTTGCATAGCATGCTTTGTTAGGACCACGTAGTTTTCTTCTTAAAATTATATGAGTTATGCTATCCTCACTGATTAAGTTGGGAAACTGTCCATTATTTTCTACACTCTGGAGCACAAGTATTTGTTCCTTGAAGTTTGACAGAATCTGACTGCAGACTACCTGGGCTGCTGCTGGTGTTTTCTTAAAGAAGTTGATATCAATATTTAACTTACTTTTCAATATTTTCCATGGTCATTGATTTTTCTCAGGTTTTTCTGTTTCTTCAAAGTCAATCTAATATTTTATATCTTCCTAGAAAATCATTAACATTATTGAAATTTAATATATATTAGCATATTGTTATATATAGTATTCTGTTGTAAGAAAATAAACTCTTCCATATGTGTGATTTGTTCCTTCTTATTCATACTTTTTTTTTGGTAACTTTCCTCTTTTTATTGGTCAGATTTGCTTAATGCATGCTTATTTTATTAGTATTGTCAAAGAACCAGCTTTTGGATTTATTGGTTAATCCTATTGATTTTTATTTTTCTATGTCGTTAATTTTGGTTCTTAATCTGTCTTCCTTTCAATTAATCTGAGTTTATTTTATTTGAGTTCTAGCCTTTCGAATTCAAAACTTAGATCATTTCTGTAATCAGTCAGTCGTCCTCCAGAGCAAGACAAGAAAAGACTTCTAATTCTTTCATTTCAGTTGCCTCCTGTTTGGCTTAGCTCTATCATTACTTTAACTCTTCAAATCAGACATTATTGCTGTTGTTATATTATTATCTGGGTCAATATTTATTAGATTTATCTACCTGTTTACCATTTTCTTCATTCCTTCTTGATCATAGATACTCTTCTTTGGATAATTTTCCTCTCCGTGAAGAACATTCTTTAGAAGGTCCTTCAGTGATGATAAATTCTCTGTTATAATAAGTGAAAATGCCTTTATTTTGCCCACATTCTTGAATTTTGATTTTACTAGTTTTGTCTGTTCGTTGATTTCAAAGTTATTTTTACATTTTTCTAGCATTTTAAAAGGATGTTTTATAGACGGAATGCTTGGGGATCTCTATTCTGCCATATTGCTGAAAGAAAGATGAAGATTAAAAACAGAAATTAATTTGTAGCTTAATGAACTGTCAGTTTTTGTGAACTTTCCCTGGACCCTTAATATATTGGGCACAAACTTCTATATTTATCTCACATTTATTAATTATAATTTATGTTCTCTGTATCCTTAACTTATTTTTTTCTCTGTTTGAACTGTTGATTTTGAGAGTTGTGTTAAAGACTTCCACTATGATTCCAAGTGGGTTTCTTTTGTTCTACTTCTGTCAGTTTTTGCAATATATATATATTGAAGCTATGTTTTTATATGCTTAAAGTGTCAACATTTTCATGTCTTCTTGGTGAACTGTACCTTTTGGGAATACAATAGTCATCTTTTCTTATTTAATATTTTTGCTTTTAATTCTTCTTTGTTTGATATCAATATTGCTACAACTGATTTATTTTGTTGACATTTATCTGGCATATCTTTTTTCATTCATTTATTTTCAGTCTTCTGTTTTTAGTTGTAACTCTTGTGATTAGCGTATGAGGTAGATTTTGTTTTCTTATTTTTTTTAAGTGTGGCAAAATGCATGTAATATAAAATTTATCATCTTAATCATTTTTAAGTTCATTGGTGTTAAGTGTAATCATGTTGTTTTGCAGCCAATCTCCAGCACTTTTTCATCTTGCAGAACTGGAACCCTATACCCATTAAATAACAACTATTCATTCCCCCTTACCCCCAGTCCCTGGCAATCACTATTCAACTTTCTGTCTTTATGACATAGACTACTCTAAGAACCTCAAATATGTGGAATCATGCAGTATTTGTCTTTTTCTGGTTGGCATATTTCACTTAGCGTAATGTCTCAAGGCTCATCCATGTTGTAGCATGTGTCATAATTCCCTTTCTTTTTGAGGCTGAATAATACCCCATTGTATGTATATGCCACATTTTGCTTATGCGTTCATCTCTTGCTTGCTTCCACATTTTAACTATTGTGAATAATGCTGCTATGAACATGGATGTACGATGATCTCTTCCAGACCCTGCTTTCAGTGCTTTCAGTTATATACCCAGATGTGGAATTGCTGAATCATACAGTAATTTTATTTTTAATTTTTGGAGGAACCACTGTACCATTTTCCACAGTGGTTGTACCATTTTATATTCCCACCAGCAGTGCACAAGGTTCCAAACTCTCTACATCCTCTCCAACACTTTATTTATTTATTTATAGCCATCCTAATGGTTGTGAAATCTTTGTCTTTCAGTAGACAGTTTTAACCTATTTATATTTACTTTGATTACTGATATTTGGGGGCTTATTCTGCCATCTTATTTTACGTTTTCTATTTCTTATGCTTATTTCCTGCCAGCTTCCACCCCTTTCCTACTTTTTATTGGATTGACTGAATTTTTCTGGTTTTATTTTATCCCTCTCAAGACATGAAAGATACAAATATTATTCACACTCTGCTTGTGGTAGGTAGCCTTAAATTTGGGGGCTACTTTTTATTGAAGTATAACATAAATGTATAAAGATACATCTATATGTGTGGCTCGATGAATTTTGACAAACTGAACACACATGTAGCCAGCACTCAGAACAAGAAATTTTTCCAGCACTCCAGAATCTGCACTTGTAGGCTCACTACCAAGGGTAACCGCTATTCTGATTTCTAACACAATAGATTAGTTTTGCCTGCTTTTCTACTTTATATCAATAGAATCATATAGTGTGTACTCTTTTATATCTAGACGTTACATTTGTGAGATTTGTCCACATTCTTGAGTGTAATTGTGATTCATTCATTTTCACTGCTGTATATATTCCAATTTGTGTATACCCACAATGTAGATATCCATTCTACCTTGATTGGTATGTGGGTTCCTTGCAGTTTGGGGCTATCATGAAGAGTGCTGCTGTGAACATTCTAGTATGTATCTTTTGTTGAAATAATATGTGCATTTCTGTTGAGTATATATCTAGTAGTGGAATAGCTTGGTCATAGGTGTGCATATGTTCAGTTTTAGTAGATACTGCTGGTTTTCAATAGTGGTTGCACCAACTTATGTACCCAAGCATTATATATGGTTGAAGCATATATGGTTGCTGCACATTCTGTCAACACATCCTGTCAACTCTCAACACATCCTGTCAACTCTCGTTAATTTCTATCTTTTCCATTTAAGTAAGTCTGGTGGGTATCGCATGGGTTTTAATTTGGATTTATGATGATAAATGAAATTGAGCTCCTTTTGTATCTGTAAGTTATCACACATTTCTTACCCACCACCTTCCGCCTCCCCCCTTCCACCTCCCTCCTCCTGTTCAAGCCATTGTTTCTCAGTCTAGTTGTGTAGGACACAGCTCCCTGGCCCATGCTGGTAATGCTGATATTGTGAGTCTTGTGCTTCCCCTGGCTGAGGCAGTTGGTCGCTGGTCGGCAGCAGCTCTCACCCTCTGCAGGCCACTCTCACTGGCTACCCGTAGCCTGCGGCAGCACTCAGCAGCCTACGCCAATCTCCGGCTGCTCATGGCAGCCCAGCTCCAGGGAGAACCGTTGTTCACAATCTTAGCTGTAGAAGGTGCGGCTCACTGGCCCATGTGGGAATCAAACCGGTGATCTCCGCGTTAGGAGCATAGCTCTCCAACCACCTGAGCCACCGGGCTGGCCCACACATTTCTAAATATTTTTTCTCTTACTGTTTAAGGATAATCTGTATATATGAACTCTTCATGAGTAAAGCAAGAAAAGAACCTTAACATGATTTTAATTCTGTCCCATATTAACATCACATGAGATTTTGGGGTTTTGTACATTATGCATACACAATTATTTAAATAAACTATGAATTTTATCAATTATTTGTTCATCATTGATTCTTTTATCTCGTTTTTCTTTTTGGATTCATTATTTGCTTTGCTTAAATGAGTCCTTAAGTAATTTCTTTCCCCAGAGATTCTATGGGTGCTAAACTTTCTGAGCCCTTCCTTGCATGTTTAAAACTATTTTTGGTTGGAGGAGAGAAAGTTTTATTTTTAAGTTTCATGCTCCAAATTGGTATATGCATTTAGTACTGTATAAACTTGTCTTTAGGATATAATTATTTGACTTGGGCAATATTATCTCACCTGAATTTATTTGGAGAAATACACCTTGGTCATTTTGCCTAAAATATCTAAAAAGCTACCAAATTGCAAAATAGGGCACTTAGAATCAGAAATTTTTAATTGATTCCCCACACACCTTTGTTTAAATTTTGCCTTTACACATGTATACTCTCTTTGCTGGGTATGGGATTCTAGGTTTAAAGCCTCTGAATTTTGAAGATAATTCTCCATTAACTGCTGACACCTAGTATGGTTGATGAGAAGTCTGTGCAGTCTGGTTCCCTTTTCTTTGTAGTTAACCTTTTTATCTCCCCAGAAGCTTTATAATTTTTTCCTTTTCCTAGGTGTTCTAAAATCTCACAATTCTTCTTGGGGTAGATATTTTTTGTTCTTCCTACCCAGTGCTTAGTGGTCCCTTTCATTCTAAAGATTAACACACATCTTTGGCACGGGGGTAGTTTCTCTTTGAGTATTTTCTTGCCTCCATTCTCTTTACTTTCTGCTTCTGGAATTATTGTTAAATAGGTATTAGAATTTCTCAATTTATCTTTCATGTGTCTTGACATTTCTTTAAAATGTTATGTCTCTTTATAGACTGCATTCTGGGAGATTCTTTGGTTTGATTTGCCAATTCACTAATCTCGTGTTTGGCTTTGTCCAGTCAACTCTTTAGCCCATCTATTGAGTGTTTTTCAATGTTGATTATCATATATTTAATTTCAAGGTCTCCACTTTTTAAATTTAATTTTTGGAATAAGATACTCAGTGTTCTAAAATCATACTGTGTTCAAAAGATATAAGTGAAAGGTCTCCCCACCATCCCTTTCCTATTTACCTATCAGTTAGCTGCTTGCTAGGTGGAGTGTCCCCTCAAATCTTCCCAAGGATATCTAATAATTTCTTCTATGTGCCCTATTACCTCTCTTTCCTTGGATGTATATATTATATATTCTCCTGTTGATTTGGTGTTCCCCTTTCATGATGTTGAATGAAAACTCAGAGATTCTGGGGCGGCTGGATGGCTCAGTTGGTTAGAGCGTGAGCTCTGAACAACAGGGTTGCTGGTTCTATTCCCACATGGGCCAGTGAGCTGCACCCTCTACAACTAGATTGAAGACAATTAGTTGCTGCTGAGCTTCCGAAAGGGTGGCCGGATGGCTCAGTTGGTTAGAGCACGAGCTCTCTACAACAGGGTTGCTGGTTCAATTCCCGTATGGGCTGGTGGGCTGCGCCCCGTGCAATAAAGAGTGAAAACGGCGACTGGACTTGGAGCTGAGCTGCGCCCTCTGCAACTAGATTGAAGGACAACAACTTGGAGCTGATGGGCCCTGGAGAAACACACTGTTCCCCAATAAAATTTAAAAAAAAAAAAAAACAAAAAAAAACCCTTTGAGATTCTTCCTTTGTGTGCTAGTCTTTGAATGAGAATTCCTGTTTTCCTGTGTCCTATTTACTATAGGAGGTCTCTGGGGACTGTTAATTTGGGAGGTGCTGCTGAGTGGAGTGTATATTCCAGGTAAGGGGTTGTTTGTGGTGGTCTGCTTAGTGTTTGTGGGAAAGGCTCCAACAGCCCTGGCCACTCTGACTGCAGGTCCCCAGTTCATTACTTTGTTGCATTCCATCCCTGCCCCTCTTTCTTTGCTGATTCGGAGCCTGGAACCCATTACCATTTTCCACTGCATTTCTTCCGAAGCTTGTATCAAGCTGGGGTATGCTCAGGCAATCTGATTCTGAGTATGTACTCTGTATCTTCCAGAAATTTCTTAGGTGTTCTAGATTGGCCAGAGGTACTGTCTCTTGTTTTCCAAGTCTCTTACTGATTTAGTGTTTTAAAAATAATATTTCTACCATTCCAAAGATTTTTAGGACACCTGGAAGGCAAAAGTATGTGTTTAGTTCATTATCTTGTTCCAATCTCCAATATTATCTTTTATCTTGAATTTATTTCTGGGTCGGGGATCCCCAAGGAGGTCTCATAGGACTTAGTATATTGTCATACTCAGAGCTGTGATTTATTATAGTGGGAGGATACAAAGCAAAATCAGCAAAGGGAAAAGGCTCATGGGGCCAAGTCCAGAGGACACTAGGCTCAAGTTTCCAAGAGTCCTTTCCCAGTGGAGTTACACAGGATGTGCACATTCCCCTGGCAACGAGTTGCAAGAACATGTGTGAAAGGTTGTCTACCAGGGAAGCTCACTGGAGACTCAGGCCCCAGGGTTTTACTGGGAGCTGGTCATGTAGGCATCCTTTGCCTAGTACATACCAAAATTCCAGGTTCCCAGAAGGGAGTCAGGTGTTCAGCATAAACCACAGTGTTTGTACAAATAGTTGGGGCACAGCGATCCTCTCTTACACGTTCTGCAAATGTTAGGAACTCTCCCGAAATCTAAGTTCCCAGATGCCAGCCAAGAGCCAGCCTGGCAAGCAGGCCTTTTAAAGAATAGCAGTCTCAGACCTGCTATGTTAACTCTTTTCTGCAAAATTTCCTTCCTATTTTCCACAGAAAAAGATGGATACTATACCTGGAAATGACTTCTCTCCGCGAGATTAATGAGTGTTTTATGTTCTCTCTCAGGAGAGAGCAGCATTTTTGAGTATTAAGATGCAAATGGTGGGTAAAGAACTGTTTCCTGACTTTGGAAGAAGCCAAATTATGGTGCATGCCAAGCGGCCTTGAAGGGATACCAATCTCTTCAGTTAATTATCTTCTGTGGCTGGATTAGATAGTTTTTATTGCTTCACTTTATGTCTGTCTGATTTTAATCTCCCGCAAGATTGAAAATTCCCCGAGGACTGAACAACAAGTCATTCTTAAATACCCTATGCCGACCTAGCAGAGTGACATGCTTATAGTTGGTGCCAATTAATGCTTGTTGAAAGAACAGCTACAGAAAAGCAGGAAGCAGTCTCTTCATTCTACTCCTTGCTTAACACGTAGCTGTCTCTTGTTCTGTGCTGAGGGTGCTGTGTAAAGCCCAAGCTGGCATTAACTGCTTGGGTTGTCTGTTTGAGTTCTGTCTTCCCAAGCAGCAGATGGTATAATTGTTTTAGTTTGAAAGACTTTTTGAAGTCATTGAAGCTGCATGTGGGCTTAGATTGTCAAACCATCTTTTCTATCTAACTCTAAGGAGCTGTATCTAGTTGTAGATCTGTTTCTTCCATCTCTCCATGTTTTTATACCTCTGGTGTGGGGAATTGAATTAGTCCTATTCCCATTTCTGGGCCTTTATCATTATTGGACCATGCAAGCCCCTCTCTTTTTTTGTTTACTTGTTCACGTATTTGTTGGTTATTTTATTCATTCATTCCTTTTTATTCTGTGTCCCCCACTCTTATTCTCTTCCCCCCATAGCCAGCTATTCTAATGTGTTTAATATATGCCCTTTTTGCTGTATGTATACTTTGTTGTATGTGTACTGTTTTGTGTGCATGTATTTTTTTAAATCAGTTTCAGGTGTGCAAAGCAACATAATAGTTAGACATTTACACCCTTCACAAAGTGATATCCCCCTCCCCCAAAGCAACTATCCCTCTGATATCGTATATAGCTGTTACAATATCATTGACTGTCTTCCTTATGCTATCCTCCACTTCCCAGGATCATATATGTATTTACTTATAGTTGACATACAGTATTATTGTACTTCAGCTTCAGGTGTACAGTGGTCACACCTGTATAGGTGGTCAGGCATCTATACAGTCTATGAAGTGATCCCCTTGATAAGTCCAGTACCTATCTGGCACCTTACATAATCTTTACAATATTGTTGATTATATTCCTTATACTGTATTTCATGTCCCCCGTACATCATAAAAATATGTATTTTTAATTTACATAAATGTCATATTATAGTTCTGAGTGTTATCACTCACCACCATGGTTTATGGCCCATCCCTGTTGCTATGTGACTTTCTGGTCTGTGTATCCACCACATCTTGCCTATTTGTTCTCCTGGTGATGGACACCCACATTGATTCCTACACCCAGACTACAAACAATGCTGAATGAAACTCTTGTATATGTCCCCATATGGACTTATGAGAGAATCTCTTTGGGATTTAGTCTCGTCATAGTGTGTGCCTATCCTTCCTAGAACCAAGTACCCCCCAGATTGCTCTTCAGAGCATCTGCATCACCCCACATTTCCCCAGCTGTGCACAGGATTCCAAAGACTCTTATCTCTGCAAACACTTGGTGTTTTTTCTCATTTGGGGCAGTATCACTCTTCTTACTTGTGTTTCTTTGATTACTATTGAGTTTAAGACTATCTTTTTAGACATTTTTTTTGAGTTTTCTTTACCATAGATTACCTGTTCATGTCTTTTCCCCATTTTTCAATTGGGATTTCTGACGAGAATATTTTAGATATTAGCCACTTGTTGATTTTTAGACAATGCAGATAGTTTCTCCCGACATGTTATGTATCTGTTAACTTTGTTGTTGGTATCTTTGTTGAACAGAAATCCTTAACTCTATAATCAAAACAACCAATTGGCCCCCAGATCACAATATAAGTACTATATTTTTCTAAAAACTTATTTAGTTTTATCTTTCGATATGTTGATTTACAGCATTTTAATAATCAAGACATTTCACATAAAAATCCAGCTATCTCGCTTCTGTTGAAAAAGTGGAAGGCATTTCAGTGTTGGTTAGGGCCTCACTCATTCTCTTGACCTCCTGGTCCCTGTAGTTATTTGACTTTATGACCAACCCCTGCTGTATGTGAATATGTGTATTGAAAGAACCAAGCATGGTGATAATATTTCTGAAGCTATTAAATGAGCGTGATTATGGGGTGAAGTGGACTTGGATTGAGAGCACAGTAGTGGTTGCTGTATCTCATGACATCAAATGAATGTCAATATAGTAATAGAAAACAGACTGACTGAATGTGCCAAACCTTGTCTGGATTGTCTCTTATTTTGATGCACAAAAATGTCCTTGCCTTACTGGAATCTGCGTATGAATGAAAACTCTAAACCAGGGCTGTGAAAACTTTTCCTATGAAGAGCCAGACAGTGAATATTTTAGACAGTGAATATTCAGGGCTCTCACTGCTACTCACCTTGACCCCTTCAGTTTGAAAGCAGCCATAGATAATATGTATGTGAACGTGGGCCGTTCCTTTGGTCTGGATTTGGTTCACAGATAATAGTTGGCCGACTTAAGTTTCTCTTTCTCCTCTTGTTTCTAAGAAGCAATGTTATTATTTTTGGGGGGGGGGTGGGAGAGAGAATGGCTGTTAAAAAAAATCTAGTCTGTATATGCAAAGTAAAGCAAGGAAATTCAGCCTTTTTTTTTCTTTTTTAAATATCATTTTTCCTAAAATATCAGTCCACAAAATTGGAATTAAAGGACTAAAAGGTGAGAAGGAAGACAGTGGGAGAGAAAACACACCATTAACACAAAAAGTAAAATTGTACAAACTTAAGCAGTTTATAAGAGAACAGGGTCATACTGCAAGATACCAAAAGGTGGTTGAAGAAATTCACCATTTTGCAGGAGCGGGGGTTTGTACTGCTGCGTGAAGGTCAATGAAGAGCAATTCACTGCCTTGGAGCACATCCTGGTTTCTGTACCACGCCTTCGAGGAGAGGGCCTCTCATTCCACTACTCACCCCACCTGGAGGGCCTCTGGGTCCCTGCAAGCGGTTATCTCGCTGGTTCCCTTCCCCGGGTAGCTGGAGTCTTCTTCTCTTCCACATTCAGACGGACCTCACCTCTGAACCTGAGGGGCCTGTTGCTAAGGACCTTCTGAACAGACTCAGAATCATCAAACACAACAAAATCAAAATTGGATAATTTCCCGCCACTGTTAATGCTCAGCTCAACCCCATTCCCATATTTCTGAAAGAAATCTTTAAGTTCTGACTTGTCCACCTCATGAGGTAGATTGCCAGTAAGAGATGGTGACTGTCAGGGTGTCTCACAGTTCTTCAGCGTTCAGCATCACCTTGCTCACCAGCCTCACGGATTGGTCTATGTCCCCTCTGAGGAGGAATATTTATTCATTGTTCTCGCACTCTTTGATCCTTCTGAGGCCTCTGTGGTGGAATCTGAGATTCAGGCTTAGACTCTGGGTGAGGCTGTGAGGCTGGTACTTGAACAGCATGAGGTGGTATCCCAGTAACTGGAACAGCTCCACTGGGTGGAAGGTTTTTACTGGTCACAGATGCCCAGGAAAATGTCGTCAAGTCTTCCTGCACTGTCTGAGCTGTCTAGGTGCTGGAGAAGAACTCTTCTGAGCATCCTCAGGAGCCAGTATTCTTCCAATACTGGCTCAGACTTTTCCTCTTGGATTTCAGGTAAAGGTTCTTGCTCCAGTTCGGGTTCAGGATCTGCAACAATATTTTCTAAATGTTCTGCCAAGTCATTGCTGACAGTCTGATCATAGAAAGCTCCAGAATCATCAGGTACCACCTCAGGTGCCTGCTGTCTTTCTTCAGGTCCTCCACTTCTTCCTCAGATTCCTCCTGAGGCTCAGTGACAAAGACAAAAGACCTCAGCTTGGTATCTGAAGATATTGTGAACATAGAACTTACTTGCAACAGAGCCCCCAGGAGCAAGAATGAGTGCATGGATCTCCTCAAAGCCTGGTTGTTATCAGAGAGCAACCCCATCCCCTGGACCATCACACCATCACCCAGAGTGGCATGAGCATCAGCGTGGCAAATCTCAGTGTGGCTATCGGTGAAGTTTTGTGACATCACTTTCTGTCAGTAGACCGTACCTGCTGGTTTTCCATTTGAATCCAAGCTCCCATGGACATAAGAAGAGTTCTTTCCATAAAATCTGGGTCACATGTCTAGGGCCTGGTGCAGCAGTGTGTAATTCCTGCCCAACGAGCAGGGGACTAGGCTTCTCCATAATCATTGCTTTGGTCAATTCAACCAATAGAATAGCCTGGAAAGATGAAAGGTCATCTCAGGGGAATACAGGATGGGAACCTCATCAGGTCATTGTGGGAGTAAACGAGAGGCACACAAGTTGCTCAGCACAGTACCTGGCACTCAGTGAGGGTTTAGAAAAAATGTTATCACTCATTACCCATGCACTCGCTGCTCCCTTCCCCTTTTACTCCCTATAAAATCCCGGAGCAGCACTTTTGCTTCCCAGGTCAAAAATTCTTATTGTACTTTCCTTTTCGTCCCACTCCTAAATAAAATTTCATCTGATCGGGGCCGAGCTAAAGCTCCCCATGCGACGCAGCTGGCGCGTGGGGGCTGACAGACGGGAAGAGCTGGCCATCAGGTCACATGGGACCCCAGGCCCCAGAGATCGCCCTGGTCCCGGAAGGCGGCTGCCGCTCACTCTCACCCTAAGTGGCTGTTCTCTAAGATGCCTTGTAACAGCCACTTAATTTCTATACAGCAAGACCTACTATGTGCCAGTGCCGAGATTATAGTGATGGATAAGACACCAAATCATTCTTTAAACTTAATGTCTGGGTTGAAACAGACGAGTGAGGATAACAGTCAGGGATGGGGTGAGCACAGGGTCGGGTATTGGGGTTTAGGGTGGGGCATATCAGGTAAGACTTTCTATAAGAAGGAGATATTAAAATGAAGGAGGAAGAGGAATTAGGCAGGACAGGAGGTAAGCGCCTCCATTTCATCTGCAAAATCCATGAGGTGATAGCTCAATATAGCTGGAAAGTAGAGACTAGGGTTTTGTTGTGGCAAGGAACAGGGGAGTCAGGATAGGTACAGTAGGATGGTAAGCAGCCAAAAAGTGGGTAGCAGCAATGACAAGAAAGAGACTGAGTAAAAAATCCACATACAAAATCATGAATGCTTAAATAATCAAAACTTGATGGTGGCAACTCCCATGCTATTAAAATGTGTCAGAAAATAAGAAAACATAGAAGCCTCTACAAGTAATTTCATAACATTAAAATAACCCTGATAGAGACAGTGGAACTCCACAAAAGTGAACTATATACCAAGGTTACATATGGTATATGGGCAAATATCCTAAATAAAATAGCAAAATGAATTCAGCAGAATTAAAAGAGTAATAAACTTTGTCTAAATAAATTTTATTCTAGGAATTCAAGAATGGTTTGGTATTAGGACGTATGTTAGTTTAATACATTATGTTAAAAAATAAAAGGGGAAAGCTATATAATCACCTTGAGAGATACTGAAACAGTGCAGAACAGAATTTGACTTTGAATCTTGTCATCCTTTGAAAAGCTTTCATGTGCCCTACCTTCAACTTGTGCAGTCTCCCTACCTGGCTTTCTCACCTTTTTATTTCTCTGGCAAATGCTTATTTAATCTTCGTATAACTTTTCATTCATCATGTCCTTTGTGAACCCTTTCTTGTGTCCTCGATGTGGAGTAAGTTATCCTCTTCTCTCCAGCACAGTAACACTATTCATATATCTATTCTTGCATTTCAGCTGTAATTCTCAGTTGATTTCCTTCTATCGGAGCCAGGTACTATGGTTAGGGACTGGAGATACAGAGATAAATTAGATTACTTGCCTCTTCACCCTCAGACTCCTTCCATACCCTTCTCCTGCTCTTCTCTATGCGAGAGGAAGCCGATTCCTACCAGCTGCATTTTGCAGGCTCCCTTGTCAACTGCCTCTGGCTAAGGTGGCTAGTGGGAGGCACTAATGCGAGATTGGAAGGTGAGAGGAAGGGAGAGGCCAGGGATTTGTCCTCTGTTTTCTGTTTTGGATGATGTCTGTGGGGTGGTTCCAGCTCTGGCTGTGTGACACTTGCCTCTGGCCACACCACCTCCTTCCTTTATTATCCCTTCAGACTTCAGCGTACTTGAAGTTTCCCACTGCTGCTAATCTCTGAGTTGGCTCACCATCCATCCCATTTGGCTTTTTAGCCCTTCCTAAAACCTTATAACTAGTTCACATATTAAATTCCCTCTATTGAACTACTTCTCTTGAATTCTGTTTTCCTGATTGGGCGCTGTCCCAAGTAGATAAGAACCCTACTTCTGTGTGCCCAAGTCTTATAGGATAAACAGACCTTAAGACAACCGTAATCTTTGTCTATTCAATGTTCCTTCTTCCCATCTTCTGGAAGTAGGCTTCACTTTGGGCAAAGGGATTGACCATGACTCAAACTGAGACAATCATACAACTTCACACTCTCTGTTCACAAAGATTTTTCTAAGGGTAATTATATTGCCCAAAGTAGGCTAATCACTTTGATTGTTCGCAGTGGAGCCAGTAGAGTGAGAGGCCCCTTTGTTCTCTGGAGTTATAAGGATGTATGAACTCCCCAGGAGCTTGGTCTGTCTTTTGTACAATGTATGTCTCCAGTTCCCAATAAATACTATTTCATAAAATCTAAGATGCCGTCAATTTTAAAACATTTATTTTGTGTTTCACTAAAAAATAAAAAAATGCTGTCCATTGAACTATGACACAGTGTGTTTTATTATGTACACTTCTAATTTTAGACTTATTAAAAGGTCTTGTAGACTTATTTAGACATAAATTTATATACTATTTTTGGAAAAGGAAAATATAAAGCGAAATAAATGAGTTAAGGTATTTCTAAAACTTCTCATTTGGAGTTTTCTTTTTGAATCACTTTTTAACTCCAAGTCATTTATGTCTGATTTTTCACAGATAACGTCCCCTCTGCCATCAAGAACACTGGTAATATGCTGGTTGTAAAAGTGCTCCTTGGTTGCCACCAGGATTTTTTTTTCTTTTTTCTTTTTTTTTTAAGCTTGTGACATCCATTCTTCAAATTTTATGATGGCAATTCCTTGATCTTAACTGAAGATATCAATAGAAGGTGTTGATAAAACAACCAGGACTCCTTTGATTGTCCTGACTTGGTTTGTAGGCTGAAATATTACAGAGTACAGTTATCGAGGCTACCTGGAATGCAAATCAAGTCAGTATGCTTTTTGATGAACTTACTCTTATTTATTTATTTATTATTTATTTATTTATTAACTTATTCTTTAACTGACCGAATTTGCACACGTGCAAACATTGACGAGCCAATAGCAACTGCTGGAGGCATGCTGATTCCAGGGATAGAAAAATGCATGTCTTAGAATTGATGGACTGTGGTATTTGTGCAACTAATTAATCTAATGAACCTAATGATGCTGTCTGAAAGCATAATAACTCCTTGAGAGAATGAAGGCAACATGCCGAAAGACATAGAGAGTGGGTGTTCCAAGACCCAGTTATTCCATAGGCCGCATCCACCTCTGTGCTTTCCGTGGTTTGTTTATGGAAGCTGGTGGTCTCTCCCCTCTTTTCTTTTGTCTTATTTTATGCCAGTTCAGTTTTTTATTCCCCCATTCTTCCCTCCCCCCCTTCAAGCCATTGTCTCTCAGTCTAGTTGTGTAGGACACAGCTCCCTGCCCATGCTGGTATTATGAGCCTTGTTCCCCTCACCTCTGGCTGAGGCAGTGGATTACCAGTCGTTGGTCACAGCAGCTCATGGCAGCACTCAGCAGCCGGTGGCAGCACTCAGAAGCCAGCGGCAGCTCACGCCAACCTCTGGCTGCTCACAGCGGCCCAGCTCCGGGGAGAGCTGTTGTTCACAATCTTAGCTGTAGAGGGCGCAGCTCACTGACCCATGTGGGAATGAAACCGGTGACCTTCGCGTTAGGAGCACCGCACTCCAACCATCTGAGCCACAGTTTTTAAGTCAGATTTTATGCTAGCTCAGTTTAATGTCACTTGCAACCTAGAGAATCATGAATAATACAGAAGCTTATAAAATGATGATAAATAGTGTTATAGGTGCAAAAATTAAAAGTACATACCAGGCTCAGAAGTAGCATCCAGGAGAGAGACACTAACTGTCAGAAGGTTCCCTATAGAAGAGATATTTAAGCTTTGGCTCCCTTGACTTTCCCAGGCGAGATGAGACCCTCCTCTTAGATGCCTCCCAAGGACCCTCTGCACAAACATACTTCAAGTTACTTGTCCCCACGCTATCTTTCTTACCACTTTCTGTTTCCTAAGGTGGGAATCATAGACCCAGTAAATCACTGTTGAACAAATGAATTAATGAGTTTTGAGGAACGAGGAGAAATTGCTCACAGGCAGGGTGGAATGGCACTCCAGGAAGAGAAACCAGAAGGTGCAAAGGCAAACAGGTATGGAAAAGCAAGATGTGTCCTGGAAACTACATGTAGTTGGAAATGCTGGGATGTGACGCTCAAAGCTGAGATGGTAGAGAATGAAGCTGGAGGGATGGGAAGGGCTAGAGGACAGGGGCCAAGTGTCATGTTAAGATGCCTGGACTCTATTCTTTATGCAGCAGGAACCATTGAAGTATTAATTTTTTTTATTGTGGTAAAATATACATAACATTAAACCCACCATCCTGACCACCTTCAGTGTACTTACTGTTCAGTGTCAGTAAGCACATTCATATTATCGTGCAACCATCTCCACCATCCATTTCCAGAACTTTTTTATCTTCCCAAACTGAAACTCTGTACCTGGTCAACACTAACTCCCCACCGCTCTCTCCATGGCAACCACCCTTTTACTTTCTGTTTCTATGAATTTGACTATTCCAGGTACCTCATGTAAACCACTGAAGAATTTTTAACATGATGTGTAAATGGATCTCCATTTTAGAACGTTTACATTGACAGCTTTTTAGAGGATAAGCAAGAGGTGAATAAAGCTGAATATAGGGAAGCCAGTTGGGAACTGAGATGATGCGTGAGGCCAAGGCTTTGGCAGTGCGGCTGACAAGAAAGGGTATAGAATCCCGAGTCCTGGCTATCGGGGTGAAAGAGAGGAAAGAGCTGGTTTTGACACCATATTTCTCTGGCTTGGATGACATCCACTGGAATAGGGAATCCAAGAGGAACTCCAGCTTTGGATGGATAGCAGAAGTGTAGCTACCTTGCCCATATACGCTTCCCCTCACTACTTCTGTGAACGCTCGCCTGACTTCCAACTGTCAGCACCTTCATCTCTTTGCCCAAGGCCTTGGTTTGTTTATGGAACCAACATGATGCCCATTTTACAACCCAGAACGGAGTTGAAGTCCCAGGGAAGTAACACCCTCCCAGCTCCCAGAACCCCTCAACTAGGATAACGGCATTAGCGAGTGACTGCCCCACGTCAATGCTCCAGTGGGAGAATGCTGAGTCACAGATTTTAGGTGCGGGGTCCCCGCCTTCCCCAGTGGGTTGTTAAGCTTCAGGTACCCACAGTGGTGACTTGCTTGATGAAGTACACTGTATCGCTGCCTTTCATTTCCTGTCTCATCTTCTCACTCCTCTCCCCGAGGTTTTTGGTATCACCTCCCAAATAAATAGTTTGCTGTCAAATCTGTATCTTAAGGGGATAGGTTTGGGGGAACCCAAACTAAGACAGAGTCTGGAGAAAATGATCCATTTTAGGTGTGGTATCCACATGGATGGGTCTGTTATACAATTGGAAATCTAGGTCTCTGGTTTAAGGTAGATATGGATTTGGGAATCTGAGTCTGTTCTTGGAAGTCGAAACCATGAGAGTGGGTGAGATTGCCTGGGAAGAGGTAGATGGAGAAGAGAACTGAGCCTAGAGTCCTGGGGAACCATAACCTTTAAAAGTAGGAATAAGAAGAAGATTCTAAAGGACTGGAGTGGGTCAGTGAGAATGGAAAGGAACCAGTAGAAAGGAGAGGAAAGAATTAAAGTGGAATGGAGGGTGGGGAAAGTAGGAGCAGGACTGGCCTTAAACCAGAAGCTCTGTTCTGAGTGTGGAGGGGAAGGAGCAAGGATGGTAAGTGAAGGTTAATTTGTTCTGCTTTCCCTTAGTGGAGGATGCATTGTTAGCTCCTCTCAGGATTAACTACTGACACGATTTGTGATGTGGGTGGATTTTATTTGGTAACCTTCCCAGATTCTTTTCTCTTTGGGGGGTTTCTTCCGTTTCCCCTTGCTGTCATAAGAGAGGCAACATTTTCTGCCTGGAGACCAGCAACTGCAGTGTTCTGTGTGTCCCAATGGGGAGGCCAAACCCAGGCTCCCATCAAATCCTCAGTGGACTTTTTCCTATTCATTCCAGTTCCTGCCCTATGATGAACAAAGTATCCCTCACTGTACTGCATGTCCCCTTAACTTAAAAAAGAGTAACAGCTTTAGTGAGATATAATTCATGTACCATGCAGTTCACCTATGGAAAAAGTACAATTCAGTGGTTTTTAGTATAATACATTCACAGATGTGTAAAACCATCCCCACAGTTAACTTACAAACATTTTTTAACACCTCTAAAAGAAATCCTGTACCCTTTACCAACCCAATCCCTATCTCCCTGTTATGGACAGAATTGTGTCCCCACAAAAATTTCATATTGAAGTCCTAAGCTCCCAAATCCATGTTGAACTCAGAATATAACCGTATTTGGAGAGAGGGTCTTTACAGAGGTACTTAAGTTAAAATAAGTTCATTAGGAAGGACCCTAGTTCATTATGACTGGTGTCCTTATAAGAGGAAGAAATCTGGACACAGACACACACACACAGAAGATGATGTGAAGACACAAGGAGAATACAGCCATCTACAAGCCAAGGAAAGATGCCTGGAACAGACCCTTCCCTCATGGCTCATAAGGAACCAGCCCTGCTGACACCTTGATCTCAGACTTCTGGCTTTTAGAAATGTGAGAAAACAAATTTTTATTGTTTAAGCTACCCAGTTTATGGTGCTTTGTTATTGTTAAGCCACCTAGTTTGTGTACCAGCAAACTAATGTACTCCCAGTCCCCTGACTGCCCAGCCCTAAGCAACCACTAGTCTACATTCTGTCTCTACAGATTTCCCCATTCTAGACATGCCATATGGGTGGAATCATACAATATATGGTCCTTTGTAACTGACTTCCCTCCCTTTGCATAAGGTTTTCAGGGTTCATCCATGTGGTAGCATGTAGCAGTACATCATTCCTTTTAATGGACAAATAATATTCTAATTTATGGATCTACCACATGTTTTTTATCTATTCATCAGTTTATGTGCATTTGGGTTGTTACCACCTTTGCTATTATGAATAATGCTGCTATAAATGCCCATGTACAAGTTTTTATATGGACACGTTTTCATTTCTGATGGGTATATACCTAGCAGTGGAATTGTGTTTAATCATTTGAAAAACTAGCAGACTGTTTTCTAAAGGGCTGCACCATTTTACATTCCCACCAGCAGTAAATGAGGGTTCTGATTTTTCCACATCCTCGTCACCATTTGTTATCTGACTTTTTTGTTCTAGCCATCCTTGTGGGTGTACCATGGAATCTCTTTGTGATTTTGATTTATATTTCCCTGATGACAAGTGATATTAAACACTTTTTCATGTCCTTATTGGCCATTTATATATCTTTTTTAGACAAAGATATTCAAGTCCTTTGCCCATTTTTAAGTAGTTTTTTTTTTTTCGTAGGAGTTGTTTATATAATCTGGAGATTAAACCCTTATAGATACACGATTTGCAAGTAGTTTCCCCCATTCTGAAGGTTGTCTTTTCACTTTCTCGATGGCATTCTTTTAAGCAGAAAAGTTTTTAATTCTGATGTAGTCCAATTTATCTATTTTTGTTGTGCTTTTGTTAAGAATTCTTTACCAAATCTAAGGTTTTTAGGATTTACCCCTATATTTTCTTTTAAGAGTTTTGTAGTTTTAGCTCTTACATTTAAATCTTTGATCCATTTTGAATTAATTTTTGTATATGGTGTGTGGTAACAGTCCAGCTTTATCTTTTACATGTGTCTATCTGGTTGTCTCAACACCATTTGTTAAAAAGACTATTCTTTTCTTGTTGAATGGTCTTGGCACCCATTTTGAAAATCAATTTACTATGGAGGTTTGGGTTTACTTCTGGACTCTCAATTCTATTTCATTGATCTGTCCTTGTGCCAGTACCATACTGTCTTGATTAGTGTTGCTATGTAGTAAGTTTTGAAAATGAGAAGTGTGAATTTTTGTTCTTATTTTTTGAGATTGTTTTGGCAGTCCTGGGCCCTTGCAATTGTATATGAATTTTAGAATCAACTTGTCAATTTCAACAAAGAAATCACCTGGAATTTTGATAGGGATTATATTGAATCTGTAGATCAATTTGGAGAGTATTGCCATCTTAACAATATTAAGTGTTCCAATCCATGGATGTAGGTTGCTTTCTCATTTATTTAGATCTTTTTTGGGGAAAAATTTAATACATTTTATTGCATCTTTCGGACTCAAAGCAAATTAAAAAATCCCTTTCTACAAACCTTCTACAACTTTTTATGTCAATTTAGATGTAGGTCACTATCCATCTCATGTTATGGAACAACCAGATACTTGCAGACACAAATACTCTATTCTCTTTTAACTTGACAAACAAGAATACATCAAACAAAAATATATTCATTACTTTCAGGTGTATTTCTTTGTTACCATTGCTCATAGGAGAGTCTCACTCTCCTGTACTCATTATAATTTTTTTTATTATTAGTTTCAGGTGTACAAAACAACACAATGACCAGGTACCTACACACCTCACAAAGTGCCAACCCCAAGTAGTCCACCACCCATCTGACACTGCACACAGCCACCAGGATACCTTGACTATATTCTTATGCTGTACTTTATATCCCATGACTATATATACAAAGTGTGATAAAATAATAAGGTGAATGCTTAAATTAAAAAAATTGGGGGCCAGCCTGTTGGCTCAGTTGGTTGGAGCACAGTGCTCCTAACGCTAAGATCACTGGTTTGATTCCCACATGGGCTAGTGAGCTACACCCTCTATAGCTAAGATTGTAATCAACAGCTCTCACTGGAGCTGGGCCGCTGTGAGAAGCTGGAGGTTGGCATGAGCTGCCATGAGCTGCTGTGTGCTGCCACGGGCTACCCTGTGCTGCCATGAGTGGCCAGTGGCCACCATGAGTGGCCGGCAGCCGGCAAGAGCTGCTGTGAGCAGCCGACCAGCGACTGACTGCCTCAGCCGGCGGGGAGTGCAAGGCTCATAATACCAGCATGGGCCAGGGAGCTGTGTCCTACATAACTAGACTAAGAAACAACAGCTTGAACTGGATTGGGGGGTGAGGCGGAAGAAGGGGGAAAAATTATCACAGTAAAAGACACATTGCCATTAATTCCCCTAAAAATACTCCCCCTCGCTTCGAACACACTTACCCATTGTTCTTGCCACTTTCTGAAGCAGTTCTGGAAGTCCTCTTTCATGAGTGTCTTTAGTTGCGCTTTCGTGTCTACCTCCATGTCCCGAATCATTTTGACTTTGGGGAAGAGCCAGAAGTCACCTGGTACCAGATCTAGTGAATAAGGTGGATGAGGACATAATGTTTTTATTTGACAGAAATTGCCATATACCAGAAGCGATGTGTGACACGGAGCATAGTCATGATGGAGGATGATTGACGGCACACTTTAAAACTTACCTTCTCTCAACCGTAGCTCACACCCGACTGACTGCACCGAACAGTTGAAACTTGTTACACACTGTTATTAAGGTTCAAGGCACTGTTTCCCATATTGAAGATCCCTGCCTTTTCATTGGACAACACTCGGCAGCAGCATTCACTGTATTTTGTGATCACAATGGAAAGGCTCCGTGTCACACATCACTTCTGGTATGGCAATTTCTGTCAAATAAAAACATTACGGTGTGTCCTCATCCACTTTATTTACCTGATCTGGCACGGTGAGACTTCTGGCTCTTCCCCAAGGTCAAAATGACCATAAAAGGTAAACATTTTGAATCCATTCAGGACAGCTGCCCAAGAAGTCTTAAGAGAAGACAGAAATTTTACTGTAGTTACATTTTTGTTATTTTTTCCTGATGTTCCTAGATTTCTTCTTTTATCATTTCTTTTTTGTTGAGAGAACATACTTTAACCATTCTTTTGAGATAAGTTTGCTATCAACAAATTCTCTTATTTACCTTTATCTGAAAATGTCTTGATTTCCCTTTGATTCCTCAAGGGTATTTTCTCTGAATATAGGATTTGGGGATGACAGTTCTTTTCTTTCAGCCACCATGGTTACTGATGAGGAATGTGCTGTTATTTGAGTTATATTTATCCAGTAGGTAAATTTCATTTCTCTCACTTTCAAGATTTTTTCTTTGTCATTTAGTCTTTAATAAGTTTGACTATGATATGTCTTAATGTGGATTTCTTTGGGCTTCTCAGTTTGGGATTCAGCTTTTTCAATCTGTAGATTTATGTCTTTTGCCAAACTTGGAAAGTTTTCAGCTATTGTTTTTCAATACTTTTTCTGCTCCCACCCTCTTTGTCTCTTTCCTGAACACTGGTGACATGAGTGTTAGATGTTTTATTATAGTCTCACAGGTCTCTGAAGCTCTGTTCTTTTAATTTCTGTTGTTTTATGTTCATTGTTATTTCTTCTGGCTGGGGTAGAGCATTTATTGTCTAAATGTTTTGTCTTGTTAGATTGCCCCTTTACTGGTCTTTTGGCTAGAGAGCAAGCTTTTCTTGGGGCTTTTATGTCTGTGCCCTTCAGTGTTTCCAGGTTACCTTCTTCTTCAGCTCCAAGTCTAATATATGAGGCAAAAAGAAAACCCAAGGAACTTGCCGCTGTGTTGGGCCCTGAGTTCCCTAAACAGTCTGCTTTCTTCTCTCCATTTCCTTATATTTATTTTATATCTAATGTCCCAGGAGTTTAGCTGTAATTAGTAGGAAGAATAGAGAAAAGTACTTCTAGTCCACCTTGCCCAATGCCCAAGTCTGTGCCTTGTGCTTTTAAAAAAAATTAGTTTTGCTTTTTATGAAAGTGAATTTTCTATTAAGAGGCAAGTTGTCCAATAGAGTGTCCCACATTGTGAATTTGTCTAATTCTATCTCATGATTAATTTCAAAGAGTTTTGGCAAGAGGGCTACATAAGTGATGCTGCGTGTCTCTTACTGCATTGTATACCTGAGGAGGTATACAATGTCACATTGTCCACCAGGTGATCATAGTAAGCTTGATCACTTTTGTCTTCCTTTTTGTAATTGATAAATTGTCTGTGGGGTGAAACTCTGATGTCATGTGAACGTTCTCTTCCCCAACAACCTTTTACTCAATAGTTTTAGTGAATATGTTAAGGTTTACAAAATAGTGATTCCCCCCTAATTCTGTCATTTCCTTTGCATTTATTAACAGTATTATTCTGTAAAGAAGAGCTTTATCTTCCTTGTTCTCTTATTATTCTTTTAGTATCAATAAGTGTTTTAATTAATGTTTTGTAATTCATTACTCTCATTATATTTTTTGTTAAATTATACCAAATTGAGCTCCTTCAGGTTCATTCCTGTTGTCCATTTGGCATGACCCATTAGTCTTTGGGCACTGCTTTGATTTCTGGGCACAATAAGATGTCCCAGATTCATCTTGTTCATTTCATACTCCATACCTGGAATCAGCTATTTCTACAAAGAGCCCTGCTTCCTTTTAGGGAATGGTGTTTAGAAATGTTGATAAGTTTCTAGGGGAGAAGGGTGGGAAGATAATGTACTGAATTAAAACAGTAATTCATAGCCATAATTGTTTCTATTTTCTGGATGACTTTGGTGCTCATTCAAAATTGGGGAGGTAGAATTTCAGTATGATAATTTGTGAGCCGTGTCTCCCCTACGAGACTGGATTTCTTGGGGACCAGCCAGTATCTTTTCCATTTTAATATTCATAGTGTTTAGCATGGTTTCTGGAAGAGAAGGGTCACTTAATAAATATTTGGGCTTATATTGTGCTGACTGAACTCATAAACTATTCATCTTATAATTCAAGTACTTTTCTAATTTTCTGACTCTGTAGAGAATAGTAAAGGATCTGGAAAGAAGTTGCAATGGAAAGGTTCATCAGCTGTGAACAAATTAATAAATGTTTCAGAACTTGTTTCTCTTGCTGAATGGCAAGCATTTATTGGCTTCACCATAGTAAAATGGCTATAATAAGATGTGAGGCTGTTCTTACTAGGTAATAGTAAGGCAGTGGGACATGACTCACTTTGAATGATTGCTGAAGGTGACTTTCAAATCTTTATAGCTCACCCTAGAGGTGAATAGTGTACTCAGCCTCTATATAAGTGTATTCAACCTCTATATAAGAGACTTAGGGTTTTTCTATTGCTGACTAACACTCCTACTATATTATTTTATGACATTTAAGTCAGTTGCTCAAATTCTCTTATTTTCATCTGGAAAAGAGTGTGACAGTATCCTAAATAAATTGAATCAAGATATAATGAGAAAAACATATAAAAGCCTTTGATATGTAGTAATTAAATGACAGATGTAGTATAAACACAGAACTTAGTCATTATAAGTAGCAGCAAAGGAAGCCTAATGTCCTATCCTAGGGATTGTTTTTATTTAAAAGAGTTGTAGTTCGGTATTTTAACAAGAGTTCCAAATGAAAGGGTAGTTGTAGGTTGAGTCTAGCTTTGAGACTATAATGATAATGGGACTATAAGGCTTTTTCAGTTTGCTTTAAATGGGTTTTGGTACAAGGCACATGTAAAGTAGATTTATTTATAACCTGTATTTTGAGTGAAGGAACAGAACCTAAAAGGAAAGATTAAAACGTTAAACACCATATTTATCAAGTAAAGGGTGTGTATGTATTTTTTTTTATGATTAGGAAGAAAACTTTTATTCCATCACCATTGGCAGAGTTAAAGCTATTCCGTGTGTGTCTTAGATATCAAAATATGAGAAAACTGGTATTTGAATTCTGTGGATGTACCCTCATTTAGTCACTATCCTGTTGATGGACATTTGGACTATTTCTTTTTTTCCTATTGTAAATAATGCTTCAGTAAACATCATTGTGTGTTTATATTTGCCCAGTATTATATTTTATTAGAATTGATGTATTTTGCTAGTATTGTGTTTTGCCAGGAATAGAATTACTGAGACAAGAGTTGTGGATATTTGAGATTTTGCCAGTTGTTCTCCTAAAGAGTTGATCAATTTACAGTGGCTGAGAATACCTCACCCCAAGCTACATCAGGTTTTCTCTTTTCTACACTCTCAAAGCACCCTGTATTTCTACTGTAGCACATGTCAGAATTGCATTTAAATAATTATGTACTCATTTTAAAAATTCCTCTCCCTCCCCTTATTCACCCTTTAAAAATGTATGTTTTGTGTGGATAGGAACACTGTTTCTATAATATTTATGTTTGTATTTCTAGCATCCAGCATAATTCCTTACATTTAATGTATACTCAATAAATATTTACTCACATACTGCCAACACTTGGTATTATCAAAGTTTGCCAGTCTGACAAATATATCATAGGTAATTATTTTACTGTATATTTTTAAATTAATAAGTGTGAACAATCTTTCACATGTATTTATAACCACTTATATTCTGTGTTTTTCTCATTTTTCAACTGGACTGTTTTATTATTGATTAAAAGAGCTCTTTATATTTCATTGTAATACTAGCAGTGTTGCATGTATTTTTTATCTGGTTTGTTGCTTGTCTTTTGAATTTATGGTGTTTTGGGCCACATAAAAGTTTTAAATTTTTACGTAGTAAAATTATAAATCTCTTTTTTATGGCTGTGGATTTCATGCCATGTGTTGAATGGTGTTTCCCACTCTATGGCTTTAGATTTTCATCTGGTAATTTTTGATAGTTATACTGAATCTACATTGTCAAAATACATAAGCATTTTTTACTCTACTGTTTACCTTATAATAATCATTTTGCCATAGTTTTCTGGGTAAATATATATTTAATTCTTACTACCCATCCTCATGCTGAAGTCTCTGTAGATTTTTTGCTTCAATAATGCTGTTCTCTGGGAGAGTCCTCAGGAAGGATCCACAGGAATAGCATTCCCTAAGTTCTCCCATGTTCCAAAGAGTTTATCTATGACTTTTATACTTGAGAATCTGTTTGGTTGGTTATAAAATCATTGGCTTATGTTTTCTTCTTTGAGTATCTTCAATTTATTACTCTACTGCCTGCTGTCAAAGTCTGATGACAATTGGATTTTTTTCCCCTTACATGCAACTTGGTTATTTTGTCTAGATGCTCAAAAGGTTTGTTTGTTTTTCTTTAAAGTCTAGAAGTTTTACTAGCAATATTTCAGTGTTAGCCATTTTGAGTTGACTTTTCCAAGTACACAGTGAACCTTTTCAATATATTTTTTCAATATGTAGTTTTCAATATGTAGTCTCTCTGGTATGCCTTCATTTCCTGTAGGGACATTAGTCTGCTCAGTATGCTCCTTTTCTTATCATACGTTTGTGTGGGATTTGATCATACTTCCTTTCTGTTGCTCTCCTAGGCTCATAGGGCCCCAAACAGTAATAAGCTGGTAGCTATGTTTCTCTGTTAGTCTCTCTTCTCTTCCCCATCACTGTACAAGGTGAACCAAGCCTCCTTCAGGCTGCCTCCTGCAACTCTCCCACACTGGTCCATTGCTCAAATGTAGTGGCACTGGAGGTGCCCTTTGAGATGGTGACCCCACCTTCCAGGGACATCTGTATCCTGCAGGATGTCTAAACTGGCACATGCCAGCTCTCAGCATGTTCCTCCAGCTCTATCCAGGCTTGGCAGAATTGGGCATGTGTGTTCATCGCTTGTGGTTTAGGACAGTTTTTCTACTTTACCTAAGATGATGCTTTTCTCCCCTATCTGTCATTAGTAATGTTGTTTGGGTTGAAGGTCACAGGAAAGGGTAAAGCAAAATAACTCCTACTCACTCATTTTCCGTTAAAAATAGATTTATGTCTTCTGCTACATGGCCTGGTTTTTCTCTTCTGCCCCTTTCTTAATTGGAAGATATGCCTGTATGTTTTTGATTCCCCTGTTTGTTACCTTTATCCCCTTAAACAATATGCTTCAAACATCTTCCTACATTTCTCAACTTGAGGAAGAAATCTCTTGACATACCGTTCGGAAAAAATAGTTGGGACTTCCACTATCCCTTTGTCTCGAATTTTTGGGACCCTTTGGGAATTTTTGTTCTTTTTGAATTAATATTATTTTTACACTGTTAGCTTTTTTTCTAGACTTCTTAAAATTATATTCTGTTCAGTAACCATAGTTAACAGATTATTTAGATTTAATTCTAGTTAGATTTAATTCTGTGATTAACTGGATTCAGTGGTACAGCTACCTCATTGATTGTTGATAATGAATACCCTGAACTACACACTGTTCTGGGTGCTTGGGATATGTAAGTGAAGAGGACAGAAATCCCTGCCCGCTGAAGTGTATGTCTGAGAGGAGGCAACAAACAAAAAACCTAATAACTGAGTAAATCAAATAGTATGTTAACAGGTAACAAGTGGCTCATATAGAGATAAACACAGAACTGGGTAAGTGAGATCCAGGGTGCTGGGAGGGATGGGTTAGGATTTTAAATAGGATGGTCATGGAGGGTCTCACTGAGAAGGTGACATATGAGCAAAGCCCTAGAGTAGGGGAGGGAGGTGAATAATTCCAGGTGCAAGAAACAGTGGAGCGAAGACCCAGATGAGGAGCATGCCTGATGTGTGGGAAGGCAGCAAGAGGCCCTGGGAGCCAGGGCAGGGTAGGAGGCAAGGTTACAGGGGTCAAGAGGGCACGCGCAGGTGCCTTGTAGACCAGTGCATGACCTGCAGGTTCACCCAGAATGAGATGGGGAGCCATTGGAGGATTCTGCCGTAGGTGTTGACATGGTCACTCTGTCTGCCATGTTGAGAGTAAACTGTAGCGTGTCAAGTGGAAGGAGGGAGATGAGTTGGCTTATTGCAGGAAAACCATGCACACCAGGTTGGTAGATGGGACCAGGGTGGTTTCAGGCTGTGAACTTTCCATTAACGAGCTCATTGTTTATGTTTAGCTTTTAATTGGCTGAATTATGACTACATTTTTCTAAATGATCCTTGAGTTCTATAATCTTTGAATTCTTTCATATTTTAAATTGGCTTCTTTTCTCCTTTAAATATAAGTGACATTCTAACTTGGTAAAGAATTCTTAGGAACCTTCTTTCCCTCAACACTCCATTGCATTGCTCTTTTTTTCCCCTGATATCTAATGTTATGGAGAAGACTAGTGAGATTGTGGAGTCTAACTTGTTTCTCTGTTATGGATGATCTGCTTCTGCTTCATTTTGGCAGGTTATTTCTTCATCTTTGAACACCAGTTAACTTTGCTAGGATATATCCTGTCTTGATTGCATTCTACTGATTTTTCTTGGTATACAGTGAAACTTTCCTCTGTTATATCTTTTTTTTTTAAATTAAAGTTTATTGGGTTGACAATTGTTAGTAAAGCTACATAGATTTCAGGTGTACAATTCGGTAATACATCATCTATATCTTACATGATGTGTTCACCACCCAGAGTCAGTTCTTCATCACCATGTATTTGACCCCGTTTACCCTATTCTAGAACCCCGGATCCCCCTTACCCTCTGGTAACCACTAAACTATTGTCTATGTCTATGAGTTTTTGTCTCTTCATTTGTTTGTTTTGTTCTTTTGTTGTTTTCAGTTTTATATATCGCGTATCAGTGAAATCATATGGTTTTCTACTTTTTCTGTTTAACTTATTTCGCTTAGGATTATAATCCCAAAATCCATCCATGTTTTCGCAAATGGTACTATTTTATCTTTTCTTATGGCTGAATAGTATTCCATTGTATATATATGCCACAAGTTCTTTATTCATTAATCTATGGAAAGACAGATTTCGGTTTTTTATCTGGTTTTTATCTTTGTTTGTTTCCATATCTTGGTCACCGTAAATAAAGCTGCAATGAACTTTGGAGCACATGTGTCTTTATGGATAAATGTTTTCAGATTTTTTGGGTAGATACCCTGGAGAGGGATTGCTGGGTCATATGGTAATTCTATTCTTAATTTTTTGAGGAACCTCCACACTGCCTTCCATAGCAGCTGCACCAATCTGCATTCCCACCGACAGTGTATGAGGGTTCTTTTTTCTCCACAGCTTCCCCAACACTCGTTACTACTATTTGTCTTGTTGATGATAGCCATTCTGACTGGGGTGAGGTGATATCTCATTGTGGTTTTTATTTGTATTTCTCTGATGATTAGTGATGTTGAGCATTTTTTCATATGTCTATTTGCCATTTGTGTATCTTCTTTGGAGAAATGTCTCTTCAGGTGTTCTGCCCATTTTTCAATTGGATTTGGTTTGTTTTTTTTTTGTTGTTGAGTTGTACGAGTTCCTTATATATTTTGGATATTAGCCCCTTATCAGAGGCATTGTTTGCAAACATCTTCTCCCATTCGGCTGGTTGCCCCTTTATTTTGTCAATGTTTTCTTTTGCTGTGCAGAAGCTTTTTAGTTTGATATAGTTCCATTAATTTATTTTAGCTTTTACTTTCCTTGCCTTTGGAGTCAACTTCATAAGATGTTCTTTGAACCCAAGGTCCATAAGTTTAGTACCTATGTTTTCTTCTATGCAGTTTATTGTTTCAGGTCTTATGTTTAGGTCTTTATTTCATTTTGAATGAATTTTGGTACATGGTGACAGATAGCAGCCTAGTTTCATTCTTTTGCATGTGGCTTTCCAATTCTCCCAGCACCATTTATTGAAGAGGCTATCTTTCCTCCATTGTATCTTTTTGGCTTCTTTGTCAAAAATTATCTGTCCATATTTATGTGGGTTTATTTCTGAGTTCTCAATTCTATTCCATTGGTCTGTGTGTCTGTTTTTCTGCCAATACCATACTGTTTTGATTATTGTTGCCCTGTAGTACAAGCTGAAGTCAGGGAGTGTGATACATCCAGCATTGTTCTTTTCTCATAAGATTGCTTTGGCTATTTGGGATCTTTTGTGGTTCCAAACAAATCTGATGACTTTTTGCTTCTTGTATTTGCGGATCCAGTTCTTTCCATAAGCTTGGGAAGTTCTCATTTGTTTGAATATACTTTCTCATTTGTTTGAATATACTTTCTGTTCCCTTCTCTCTTTCTTCTCCTTCTGGTATGCCCATTATTCTTATATTGTTCTTTCTGATGGAGTCAGAAAGTTCTTGTAGAGTCTTTCATTTCTTTTAGGTCTCAAGTCTCTCTCTTCTTACATCTGTGTCACTTCCAGATTTCTATCTTCGATGTCACTGATTCTTTCCTCCATCTGGTCAACTCTACTCCCTAAGCTGGCTATTTTCATTCTTCATTTCTTTTATTGAGTTCTTAATCTCCAGAAATTCCATTTGGTTCTTTTTTAAAATTTCAATCTTTTTGGTAAAATGTTCATTTTGTTCTTTGATTGTGTTTCTGAGTTCATTAAACTGCCTGTCTGTGTTTTCTTGCTTTTCATTGAGTTTTTTAAGAATTGCAATCCTGAATTCTTTGTCATGTAAGTCACATATTTCCATGTCTTTAAGTTCATTTTCTGGAGACTTTTCATTTTCTTTCCGAGCTGTTTTGTTACCTTGGTTATCCATGGCAATTAATGATTTATTTCTCTTCCTAGGCATTTCCAGGAGTGGGTTCTGCAACAGGTTGATAGAAGGAGGTCTTTCCTTTGTTTTCTGGTAGGAATTGGCAGAATGTTTTATTTTCTCTCTGACTGTAGCCTTTTATTCTCTCTCACACTATAGAGTTATATTTTCTCTGCACTGTTCTGGCTTCTCACACAATGGGGGGATTCCCTGGAAGATGGGCTTCTCCTCTGTGAACAGTTCACCAGGGTCACAGGGCACTGTCTTCGTGGGGGGATGTGGAGAGCTTCTGAAGTTCCAAAGCTCTTCCTGCACCAGATTCAGAGCCTGTATGTTTCAGCAGCTCTGTCTACTCCTGCAGGGATCTGCCTAGATAGGTGGGGACAGGGGTGGGTTGGGTTGTGAGAGGTGTCCCAGAGCAATGGCAGCAGCCACCACCACAGCCAGTCCTGCTTCCATGGCTCCCTCCCCTTTGCCAGAACTAGTTGGGCTGCGAGTCCATGTCTGCGGACCACAGTTCTCAGAACTGCAAATGTTCTGTTCTTTGGATCTGACACTGCTACTGTTCCACTTCTAGCACTGGGCAGGTGGGGGCCGGGAGAGCTCTGGGAGGGTAGGAAAGGGGTGGCTAGGCTCAGTGCCTAAGGCTTCCATTCTTTGCTCAGCAGTGAGGGCTTAAACTACCGTTTTCAGCCTTTTTCCATCAGTCTTTGCTCCGAGGTCTCTGCTATAAACATTGGGTTCAGTTGTGTTATATGCTGATCCCTCAGATGGGACTGTGGGCCATAAGTGGAGCACTAGCAGTCCGAGTTCTTCCCTCTCCCATGGCTGCGGTAGTTCCGGAATGCAGCGAGCTCGGAGCACCGAGCTAGGTCTGCGTCCTGTACCTGCGCGGGCCCGCATCTCTGCACTTCCCACTTCCCTACTCCCCCATTCACCCAATTTGCCCACCGTTAGGTGATTTCAGTTGTGCAGCTCTCAGTCTTGCCTGTCTGCTGCACAGGGAGTCCTTTGTGGAATTATAGTTGTTCAATTTGTTTTAAATTCCAGGGAAGATTTCAAGAGGCTCACCTCACGCTGCCATTTTGATGACGTAATCTGTTATATATTTAATTTCTTTTCCTATATCATTGGTTTTGCTCCCTTCTTCAGAATTAGCAATTATGTGTATATCACATCTTTGTTTTCCATATCTAACATCTTTCTAATCACTTTCATCCTTTTTATCCTCTATTCCATTTTCTGAAATGAGTCTTCTATTTCACTGACTTTTTCAGCATTTCAGTTTCACTCCTTAATGTTCCTCATGTAACATTCATCATATAAATGTGTTACTATTTTCCTTCACGTGCATCCTTTTCTCTCCTACTGTTGTTTTATTAGCTTTTCTGTGATGATTCATATCTCTCCTGTGTCTTTTTTCAGTGGGAATCAGAGCCCTCAGTGGGATGTTCCTTGCTCCTGCCTCTCACTTACTTTAGAGAAATCTGTAACTTGCTCAAGATTTAAAGAAGTGTCTATTAATTCCTGTAATTCTCTCTCAATTTTGTTCAGTGAATTCCTGTCTCTGGAAGATGTCTTTGTAACTGCTTCTCAGAATTGAGACCATTCTCTACTTTCTTCATAGGTCGAATTTCCTTATCTATTTTGACTTTAACTGAAGGGGAGAGTAAATAAATATGTCTTCTTTTATAAGAATTCATAGACATCTGGCTTAAAAAGTGCATTTTCTGAAAAAGTAATGTGACAATATACAAAATTCAACATGTACAAAAAGAGATATGGGGGAAAAGAAGTTTCTCTTCTGCCTTTGTTCCCTAATCCCCTGTTCCCAGCCCTGGAAAGAACTGATTTATAGAATATATTCCTAGAACGGAGTTGCTTTTGTCAAAGAATATATGTATTTGTAAGTTTAATAGCTATTCCAAATTGCCCTCTAGAGATGTTACTAATATATATCTTACTAGCAAAAAATGAGCATGCTAATTTTCTCACACTCTCACCAACATGGTAATGTATCAAACTTCTCAAATTTTGTCATGCTGATAGGTAAAATATATTTACAGTTTTAATTTGTATTTTCTTTATTAAAAGTGAGGTTGAGCAGCTGAGCAACTTAGGTGTTGAAGAGCCATTTGTATTTTCTGTGAACTGTTTATTACCTTGGCACGTTTTCATTTTGGGTTACTGGTATTTGCAGCAGGTTTGTCAGCACCCTTTATGTAGAGGAAAATTAACCCTTTGTCTGGATGTGAGCACAACATGCTTTTTCACAGTTTATTCAATGGTGTTTATTTACCTGTGTTTGTGCTGTGTTTAAATCTTCAGAAAGATTTGGTTTGTATATAATTGACTTTATTTTTTCTTTAATAGCTTCTGAGTTCTCATATAAACAGAAAGGCCTTTCCCATTCTGACTCTAAAGATTCTCCTGTGTTTTCTCCTTCTAATTATTTTCGTTTTTTTTCTTTGAAATACCGTGTTTCCCCGAAAATAATATCTAACTGGAAGATAAGCCATAGCATGATTTTTCAGGATACTCGTAATATAAAATAAGACCTAATGCGTCTTTTGGAGCAAAAATCAATATAAGACTCAGTCTTATTTCCTAGGGCTTATTTTATATTACAAGTATCCTGAAAAATCATGCTACAGCTTATTTTCTGGTTAGGTCTTATTTTTGGGGAAACACGGTATGTGGTACTGCCAGAGTCACTTTTGGTAACAGGATTAAAGTAGGGTGCTCAAGCATACTTTTTCCAGATGCCTATTTAGCTGTCTCAGACCATTTATTGAATCCATCCATCCTTTCCTTTGGAATACAAGCTTTATCAAAAATACTAAATTCCTCTATGTGTTTGGACCCAATTCTTGTTTTGTCGAGTCTGTTGTTGATTTGTTTGTTCATGCACCAGTATCAAAAGTTTTAAAAATCTAGGCTTATAATATTTTTAAAAAATACTAATTAAAAAATGTATTTTGGAGAGAAGTCATGTTGGAAGATTTTAGTAGTATCTTTACAGTGATGTTTTAGATGATTCTTCTGGGAATGCTCATTGTTAGGACATACGTTTATTTACTTGCTTTGAATTGATTTTGCTGATATAAATAAGGACTTTTGATTGGTCATTTTACGTTTTCTTACCCTGGTTCCCTAGTGATACAGGAAATGAGTGTATAACAAATTAGGATTTTTGCTGTTGTTGTTCTGGAATATATTGACACAATTTAGACTCATACTTGGTAGCTTCACTTTAGTAAGCGTCCTCCTTTAGTTAAACTGATCACCGATATTCTCCAAGAACAAAAATATTACTATTATTATTAGATGGATGTATGCATGAACTGGTAAACTGGAACTTTTCCAGGCACAATTTCAGAGTTATAGAAGCACATTTTTGTTGTGATCTTGCAAGTTTCCTAACTGCTTTACTGAAATAGCACATGGAAAAATATAGCACAGTATGTCCCAAATAAGCACAGGGGTATTTCTTTTTTAAAAAAGTCATAATTTAAATTCTGTCCTGAACTTATCAAATACTTTCTTGTAAAATGTATATTTATATAAGCATTTGCTTTAGTGCTTTTTTTTCTTTTGAACTTTTCATTCATTAATTCAACAAATATTTATTGATTATCTGCTCTACGATAAATAATGCTCTAGGTATTGATGATTAACAGGGAATGCAACAGACAAGGACCCCACTCTCCTTGAGTTTATAATCTAGTGGGGAGATCGGCAATAAATAAGAAAATTTCAGGTTGTGATCAGTTATTACGGAAAAAATAATGGAGGGTGGTATGATAGTGAATGACCTTGGGTGTAACATCTGGTAAGAGGTCAATGTAGTTATACTTTAAAATGTGTTACCATTTATTAGAGAACATTGTGGGAGAATGGAAAAAGCATGGACTTTAAAGTTAGATAAGATCCTGTGCAAATCTCAGATTTTCTACACACAAGTTGTGTGATTTTGAGCAAATTACATAACCTCTCTGATCCCCAGTTTCCTCAGCTGCCCTGAAGGGGAAAAGTAATAACCAGCCCATAGCAGCTTTTTGAGAATTAGATGTGATAACTTAAGGGAAAAAAACCTAGAAAAGGGTCCTGTAATAGTTGCTTTAAAAATAGTAGCTAAAATATTATTAGCCTAATCGCCTATTTCATTAGAATTTCAACAATAAAAAGTGTCCTTATAATTTCATTAGTTTTAATATCTTGTGCCTAATAAGATGTTTCGAAGATTCACTATGGTAACTGCTAAGATGGGGACTTGCTGGTATCAGGTTGTTCATTTTCACGAATGATTATAGTTTAATGTTCATCTGCTGTTGGTCAAATTTTGTCGAGGTCATAAATAACAGGAAGGGAACTACATTTATATTTAACAGTCTCACCCCCCCGCCCCCCGCCCCAGCAGAGTTCTAGTACAGAAACAGCACTAGCACACCTTCATCTGTTCCACATGAAGGAATATGAGAGACTATGATTCGAAGATGTTTTAATACTTCATCCATACTACTAGGAATCTAGGCTGAGATCATACTAGGCCACAGACTGGGAGCAGGGAAGGGCCCCAAGTAACCAAGTCTGTCAGGGCTGCTGATGGGTAAGTTCCATAGAGGAGATTCTGAGGCCAGGTTTGAAGCCATCACTTCTTAAATAGGCAGCCTAATCAAATGCCATCCCAGGGAGGAGTAGGGGTTATAAGAGGCTGGGAAACAGGAAAGCACGTAAGTCAGAATGACAAAACTTAGAACAGGCCAGGGAGATGTAGCAGGTGTCTGCATACAACGAAAGAAGGTAGGAAGGTTCACATGGCGGCTAAACAATTTGAGGTGGTTTTCTTAACGCGGGGTTGCAGCTGTATTCTTCACACACACTGTTGAATATCTATTTGCCCTAGAGACAGGGCCAGACTAAATAGCACTCATTCTTCCTTCTTCTCTCTAAAATGAAGAGGTCCTTCCTCGGTCCCAAGTCAATGGACAAGGGATTCCACCAAGACCTTTGTCAACTTTGTCCCCCAAAATCCCCTACTCTGACCGATGTTGACTTCCTTTCATGGCTAAGTTTTTAGGAGTAGCCTGATTCCACTTCCTTTATCTTTCCCCTCCTCCTTAATTCTGTGACTTTACTTCTGTCATTCTGTCGACTTTGTTCTTGCTAAATTCAGCAATGATCATCTCGGGGTATGTTCATCTGCCTGCTGGACCCTTCCAACCAAATGTGTTAAACATCTCAATTTCAGCATGAATTGACTCATTATCTACTTCTGTAGTGTGATGATTTTAAAAATATATCCACATATTCTTTATACTTTTCCTTTCAAGAGGTGAAGCTTAATTCCCCTCTTCTTGAATGTGAGCTGGGATGAGTGACTCCCTTCTAAAGAATGGAGTAAGGCTGAAGTGATGGTGTGAGACTTTATGGTCTTTAAGACATTGTGGCCTCCTCCTTGTTCTCTCTTTCGTGGATCACTTGGACTGGGGGAAGCCAAGTGCCATATGGAAGGATATTTAAGCAACTCTATAGGGAGGTTCACTTGGAAAGGAACTGAGATCTCCTGCCAAAAAGCAGCACTTACTTGCCAGACATGTGAGGGAACTCCTTAGAACTCCAGCCTCGATCAATCCTTCAGATGATGCAGCCCCAGCTGCCATCTTGACTGCCACCTCTTAACAGATCCTGAACTAGAACAATCAAGTTAAACCTTTCCTAGACTCCTTACCCACAGAAACTGTGAGGTAATAAATGTTGATTGTTTTAAGCTACTACGTTTTGTGGGTAATTTGTTACACAGCTATAGATAACCAATACACATGGCAAACCTTCTGTTTTTCCAACCACAGCAAATTGTCCCCAAAGCATGAAGCTCCTCCCTCTCCCCCAAATACATCTGGTGATCACGTCCAGTTATTTCTATTTCAGTATCTATTGATTCAGCCTCTTCAGAACTTTACTGTCATTCTCTTAGTTTATTATTTCTCATGTAGACTGTTTAAATGGCTTCTTAATGGTTTCTTGCTCCCAGCTTTACTCCATTATAATCTATCTGTTCTCCTCTCTGCCATCAAAGAATTTATTCTAAAATGTGAATTTGATTGTCTTCTTTGCTTAAACTGTACTCACTGAGTAGGGGTTATCAAGTCCAAACACTTTAGCAATGCAGGTAAAGCCATTTGAGGTTTGATCCCTGTCTTGTTTTCCAGCTTCATCTCTTGTCTCTCACGCAGGAGAGAGTTTAGCCATCACAAAAATGGTATTTATACCGTTTCCCCGAAATAAGACCTAGCCAGACAATCAGCTCTAATGCATCTTTTGGAGCAAAAATTAATATAATACGTAGTATTATGTTATATTATATTACATTATATTACATTACATTACATTATATTATATAAGACCCAGTCTTATATTATAGTAAAATAAAACAAGGTCTTATATTGATTTTTGCTCCAAGAGACACATTAGAACTGATTGCCTGGCTAGGTCTTATTTTTGGGAAAACACGGTATTGCTTTGTAGCATTTCAGTGTAGTTTTTAAATATGCAAAATGTATGAAAATTGTATTTAATTTCTAAAGAAAACTGTCAACTACTGGGAGAGTCAAACTCTTGGAGACTTAGCTGCCTACTTTGCAGTTTGGTCATATCAAAGTATCCTAACGTCTTAGCATTAAAAATCACGATATTTTGGCTAAAATTCAGACTGCTCCAAATATTGATTACCGAAATATTCTATGTAAGCAAGTCCCCTGAGATCGTAGAAATGATCTTTATTGGCTTTATCAATGTCGTGAAGAAACAGTTTCATATCATGCCTCATTTTAAATATTCACATGAGTGTTTTTGCCCTTAACAACCAGTATAGTCCAGAGTGGAAAGCAAATGCTGGTACTCACTGTCCATAGGGCACATTGAGAAGACAGATTGTCCATGACTGTATTTTGATTCATAATGTTTATCCCTTTTTCAGTACTGATTGAAGATCAGATGATTTATTTAGATCATCAACTCTTCTCTGAGACAAACAGTAGTGGTGTAAACTGGCATTAAGTGCAGCATCTTTTATTCTATGTAGCAGCTCTTTTTCTTCCTGGGGCACACATAATAGGTCCGCCATCAGTGTAGATCCCTGGGCTCCTTCTCCACTGTGAACCTTGGCCCTTGAATATGAACCTCAAACCTGAAAGGTCAGCACCTTCATTTCCTGCACAGAGGTTTCATTCAATGCTAAATTGAAATTATCTGCTGTCCTGCACATGTGCTAGCAATCCCTCTTCCATGTGGCATGTCACTGGTATTTCTTGATGTTCAGAGTGTTATTTGATAGAAGAATTATGCTAATATCACGTTCTGTTTTCTTTCTTACCAAAACACGTATCATTAACTTTGAGGCTATTCTAAAAAATGTCTATTAGTGTGTGTTCTGTACGTGTTTTTATGTCTGAGAAGTGTAACTTTAAATGATGCCACTACTGTTTTGGTCTTTTCCTTTCGTGATGAAATGCATCGGTTTTGCACTGAGAAACATTACTTTGCCTTTGAGGAAGAACTTGGTTGGTTTACCAAAGAGGCCCCTGTACTTTGTTTGAAAGTGACGTGGAAGGTGTACATGGTTTTCTGCCAGTATCAGAAGCTTCATAAAAACAATAAAACATTTTAGCCTTAGGAGCAAATGGATCAATGGTCCAATAAATTCCAATTTTTCAATATTCACCATTGTTAGTTACTATTTTCCTTCTCTACTGCCTGTGTGGCATCTCACTTGTCATACAGGGCATGCATCTCTCCATTTTAATCCTGTTCAGTAGTGATCCTTATAATTGTTAAGAGTCTCATTTATATTGCTTTCAACCTGACTTTTATACTTCATTAAACCACTTTATTCTATCAATTTTTCTGAACTGACATAATGTTACAAAATAGAAAAAGATGGAGCTGGCCTGGTGGCTCAGGTGGTTGGAGCTCTGTGCTCTTAACGCCTGCTGTCTGCTGCCATGAGTGGCCGGCAGCCAGTGTGAGTGGCCGCCAGCTGACCGACTGCCTCAGCTGGGGGGAGCGCAAGGCTCATAAACCAGTATGGGCCAGGGAGCTGTGTCCTACACAACAATACTGAGAAACAATGGCTTGAACCGGAGTGTGGGGGTGGGAGAGGCAGAAGAAGGGGCGGAAAAAAAGATGAAAACATGAATTTTAACAAATATAAATAAACAGCAGCAAACAGATATTATGAAAATTATTGTGAAAATACAGTACCAGACTAAGCAAGATAAACCACATCCTTTTAACTGAAGGTTAGCTGCAGAAAACTGACCAGTGCAAGTATAAATTCCAAACTTAGTGATTATCTTAAGAGTATAACAGGATTTCAGCGAAAATAATTTTGATTTCATATTTGTGAATAAAACTGTTTCCCTTGTATATTTTGAAATTGAAATTCCCAGAGTACCTTTTCATGTACTTTAGTGCCATTTTTCTTTCATTTATTCATTCCAAACATTTACTAAGTGCTCCGTGCTGGGCACTGCAAGGGGTGGAGAGATATGCAGCAAACAGCACAGAGGTTCTGTGCTCGAGTAGCTGATGTTTTTGCATGTGTGGTTTCCTTCTGTAGCATATCAGCCTGTACTTTGCTGCTTATTTTTCTATTTCTCCTTTTTCTTACCTATTATGTTTCAGATCTGTAAAGTATTTTAAGTCTATGTCCTCATTTCAAATTATTTTATTCTCTAATCTGAGAGAGTATAACAATTATGGTATTAATCCTTGAGTATACAAACTTAGAAATTACATTTTTAAAATTTCAAGTATAATACGAAAATACATTCTTATACTAATTCAAATATAGAGTAAAATATGAAAAGTCTCCCTTTACAACTTCCACTCTACCTGCCTTTCAAAAGCCACAGACACAAGTGTATGAAAGTGCCTACTTCCTACATTTTTGCTAGCACTGTTATCCCTTTTAAAAATATTAGTCCATCTGATGGGCTTAAAAATATCTTACTAAAAAATATCTTACTGCTATTTATAGCGACACTTATAAGTAAAGTTCATGTTTCTTGGATACTAGGTAGGTTACGTATCTTTTCATATATTTACTAGAGTTTTTCCTTTTGTGAACTGCCTTTTCCTGTCCTTTGCCTTTTTTTCTGTGAGGCTGTTTCTTCTTAAGTTAATTTTGGTAATCTATATTTTCCTAGAAAATTATCTGTTTTGCCCAGTTTACAAATCCATATATGTAATTATGTCTTCTTTTTTGTTTCTAATTTGGGTGCCTTCTATTTTTCTTCCTTGATTAGGTTTGTCAGAGGTTCTATCTTGTTAGTCCTTTCAAGACATCAGCTTTTCATTTTATTAATTTTCAAGACTATTCTAAAAAATGTTTTCTGTTTCATTAATTGCTGCTTTTATATTATTCATTTCTTCCTTCTACTTTCTGTGGATTTAGGGAAGACCCTTCCCGTATATAGATGAAGGTGGGAGCAGAGGTTCAAAGGTGGTTGTTGGGAGTTGGGAAAATAATCATGAACATCGTTCTTCCCTCACACACCATCACAAATACAGACAGTTCATAATCAGTGAAGAAACGAGAGTCAGGAATCAGAATGAGAGACTGGATATTAGCTTTGTTAATAGTGAAAATGCTTGACCTGTGATCACAGTCAGGCTAAGGACCTTCCCTTTCTAAGTTAAACTTGACTGAGAAATTCTTAGAATAAATGCTTTTTGGAAGGTTCAACAAGAAGCTAGTTAGAGTTGAATAAATCAATTGCTCAGAGACACTGAGGGTCATATGGCCTCAGGGGAATTCAGTCTGTATAGTTCCGTTTGGAGACCCAGGTCGTGAACAAAGAAAAATGTGTGATTTGGCAGTCCCTGGTTGGCAGCTGAGCAGAGCTAGAGTAAGGGTATCTAGGGGGCTGGTGGGCAGCATGGTGGAAGGAGGTGACCTTGAGGCTCAAAATGGGCAGGGAGACCTGTGCATCTAGCAGGGGAGGGAAGGAACCTGAGAGTGGGAGAAACCAGGCTGGGAGGGAGCATGGTAGTGGGGTAGCTGAAAGAGGAACAGCTGGAGGTCAGAGAGGGGTCTTTCAGATTCAGAATCTTGATCGCAGGAGGTCAGGTAGATGAGCACATCTCTAAGTATGACGGAACTGGGGGGGAGGGGGCCCTGAGGCTGAGTCATTCTTCAGATGCTATGGGGCTCTTGTTCTTTCCCGAAATTAGTTTAACATCTGCTTTGAAACCAAGAGTTCTCTGCTTTCCTATTCCTGGCTAATTAAACAAATTCAAACACATGCATAGCCTGTGTCCTCACACAGCCAGGGTGGGTGGCACAAAGTGCAATGTGGGTGGCAGGTGTCTGGCACTAGAAGCAGAGGGTGGTCAGTGGAGTGGGAGGACAGCAGGGAGGGTCCGTCCCCGGAGGCAGACATACCTCATGGCTGCATGACCTCTCAGGGTCCTTTAGGTGTATGAATTCATCTGGCACTAAGCTGAGTGCTTTTTAAAAAGAAAATACATCAGTGTATTGTAACTTGTAAACTGACAAACTTCTCGTTCCTTCGTACATTTACAAGAGCCTTGCTGTTCTGCTTTCTTAGGGAGGGCGCGGTGATCTTTGCCTCACAGCTTCTGAGAAGGCCATCTTTGCTAACCACCACTTTCCCGGTGCGGTGTGTCTCCCTCTGTAATTTCTCTTCTCTATGTAATTTCTTATAGTGAAAGTTTATGCTTAGAACTAAATTAAAAAGTCATCTTAAGAAATGGTTTGGTTAACATAGAAGTCAAGTTCCTCTTAGGAGTGAGTGGTTATAGTCAGATTTTCTAGATATTTACAAAGAGCAATGTATTTCTATACTACAATGCTTATGTCAAATTTAGGATTTTATTCAGTATGTTAGTATATTCACTATGACTTGCTAACTCATGAGATAATTTCTATTTATACTAATTTTCTGGTAATAAATACTGGAGCTTTTGTGGGCTATATGAAACTAAGAAACTCTTGAAGATTTTCGCCCTTTTCTGCCCTTGAGGGTGTGCCCTTTCACCCCGCACAATAACAGATTTTCTTGGGTACTTCTCTGCTGTAATGTAGGACTCTTACTCTGACAGTCTTTGCAAAAATTAGTCAAACATCTGTTTGAAACCAGAGTCACTTTCATCTTTTGGCTTTGTCCTAGTTATTTTTAGGTTTGCTGAATTTGTTTTCCAAGAGCAAAACAGAGCATTTTTAGGCTTTTGATTTTTGGCTAAGGTTTAGGAAATTCTGTTCCGTGGAGAGCTGGCAGGTTTCCCACTGAGGCACTTTGGAGCTTAGCCTACATGGAGGTTTCCTTCAGCTTTGGTCTGGACTTGTGATCTGGATCTCGGAGCTAGACCACCCTTACACTGTCCAGCCTCCATGCAAATGAACACCCCTACATGCCACTGTGGTCCTTCTTCTTACTCTGTTCTCAGAGAATCCATGAGTAGAGATTACATATTCCCTGCGAAGGAATTCTTGTCCGGGGTTTAATTATTTCTACAATTAAGAAAGCCTTCCTTGGGTCAAATTGAACCTGATTCCTGCAGTATAAACCATCAAAGTCACAAAATGAGTCTGATGTTCTCAGGGTACATAATTGTTGTTATGCTTAAATAGTATTTTTTAAATTATAAAACTGCTACATGTTCATTGCAACTGGTATAGAAAAATCTTAAAAGCATAGAGAAAAACTAAAACTTCCCATCGTCCCTCCACCCAGAGATAACTATCCTTTTTTGGAGGGGGGCGGTAATTTATTTTTTGAAGTTTTATTTTATTGTAATAAGAACACAACGTGAGATCTACCATCTTAATAAGTTTTCAAGTGTAGAATACATTATCGTTGACTGTAGGTACAGTATTGTATAGCAAATCTCTAGAGCTTATTCATCTTGCTTGACTAAAACTTTACGCCCATTGATTAGTAACTCTTCATTTTCGCCTCCCCCAGCCCCTGGCACACCATTTTACTCTTTGATTCTATAAATTTAACTATTTTAGATACCTCACAGAAGTGAAATCATGCAGTGTTTGTCTTTCTGTGACTGCCTTACTTAGCATCATGTTGTCACATACTGCAAATTTCCTGCTTTATAAAGGCTGAACGGTATTCCATCGTATGTATATACCATATCTTCTTTATCCACTCATCTGTCAGTGGACATTTATGTTGTTTCCACCTCTTGGCTACTGTGAATAGTGCTGCAACAAACATAGAAGTGCTAATATCTCTTAGAGGTTCTGATTTCAGTTCTTTTGGATAAATACCCAAAAGTGGAATTGCTGGATCATATGGTAGCTCTATTTTTAAATTTTTGAGATACCTCTGTTTTCCATAGTGTCTGCACTATTTTATATTCCCACCAATAATGTTCAAGGATTCCAATTTCTCCACATCCTCACTAACACTTGTCTTTTTTTTTTTTTTTTTTTTTTTAATAATAGCCATCCTTGACAGGTGTGAGGTAATAGCTCATTGTGGTTTTGATTTGTATTTCCCCAATGATTAGTGATATTGATCTTTTTTTATATACCTATTGGCCATTTGTATGTATTCTTTGGAGAAATGTCTATTCAAGTCCTTAGCCCATCTTTTAATCAGGTTTTTTGTTTTTTGCTTTTTACTGTTGAGTTGTAGTAGTTCTTTCTATATTTTGGAGGTTAACTCCTTATCAGATATATATGGTTTGCAAATATTTTCTCCCATTCTGTAGGTTGCCTTTTCTATTTTTAAAATAATTTTTATTTTCCCAATTACATTGACATATAATATTATGTTAGTTTCTGGTGTACAGCATAGTGATTAGACATTTATAAAATTTATGAAGTGATCACCCTGATAAATCTAGTACCCATCTGACACCATATATAATGATTAAAACATTATTGACTATATTTCCTATGCTATAGTTTACATCCCCATGACTATTTTGTAACTACCAATTTGTATTTCTTAATCTCTTCCCCTTTTTCACCCATCCCCCCAACTCTCCTCCCATCTGACAACCATCAAAATGTTCTCTGTCTCTATGAGTTTGTTTGTTTTGTTTGTTCATTTATCATGTTATTTAGATTCCACATATAAATGAAATCATGTGGCATTTGTCTTTCCCTGTCTGACTTATTTCACTCAGGATAGTACCCTCTAGGTCTATCCATGTTGTTGCAGATAGCAAGTTTTCAATCTTTTTATGGCTGCATAATATTCCATTGTATACATGTACATTTCTTCTTTATCCATTCATCTATTGATGGACACTTAGGTTGCTTCCATATCTTGGCTATTAAATAATGTTGCAGTGAACATATGGATACATATGTCTTTTTAAATTAGTGTGTTGGGTTTCTTTGGATAAATACCGAGAAGTGGAATTACTGAGTCATTCTTTGTCTCTTGTCACAGCCCCCATTCTGAAGTCTATCTTGCCCAGTACAAGCACTGCTACCCCAGCCCTTCCCCAAGCCTCCACCCTCATGAAACATTCCTCTTCATTCCCCCCCACCCCTAGTCCAATCCGAAGTAAGTCTCCTGTAGGCATCACATGCCAGGGTCCTATCAACCCATCCACCCAGCCGCCCCATGTTCTTTGATTGGAGCATTTAATTCATTTACATTTTGTTATTCTTTTTCAGGATTGTTTTGATTGTTCTGGGTCCCTTGCACTTCCATGGAGTTATAGAATTAGCTTGTAAATTTCCGCAAAAAGAGCAGCTGGAATTTTGATATCGGTTATGTTGAATCTGTAGATCAATTCGAGGGGTATTGTCATCTTAAGTCTTACAGTGCATGAGCATGGGATGTCTGTCAATTTATTTGACCTCCTTAGTTTTTTTCAATGTTTGCAGTTTTTGTGTACAAGTCTTATAAGTATTTTGTTAGATAAATGTCTAAGTATTTTATTCTTTTTGATGCTATTGTAAATAGAATTGTTTTCTTAGTATATTTGCATTGTTCATTGCAAGTATATAGAAATAAAATTGATTTTTGTATCCTACAACCTTGCTGAACAAGTTCATTAGCTCTGTTTTGTTGTTTCAGATTCTTTAGGATTTTCTACATATAAGACCACGTCACCTGTTAATAGAGATGTTTTTATTTTCTTACCAATCGGATGCATTTTCTTTCTTTTTCTTGCCTAATTCCCTTGGCTAAAGACTCCAGTATAATCTTGACTAAAAGTTGTGAGAGCAGAGACATCCTTATCTTGTTTCTAGTCTTAGGAGAAAATTTCAGATTTTTACCATTAAGTACAGTGTCAGTTGCCGGGGCATTTTGTAGTTGCCCTTTATCAAATTGAGGAATTTCCCTTTATTCCTAGTTTGTTGAGTGTTTCGTTTGTTTGTTTGTTTTTTATTGGGGAAGGGGGAACAGGACTTTATTGGGGAACAGTGTGTACTTCCAGGACTTTTTCCAAGTCAAGTTGTTGTCCTTTCAATCTTAGTTGTGGAGGGCGCAGTTTAGCTCCAGGTCCAGTTGCCATTGTTAATTGCAGGGGGCGCAGCCCACCATCCCTTGCGGGAGTCGAACCGGCAACCTTGTGCTTGAGAGGACACACTCCAACCAACTGAGCCATCTGGCACTGGCCCATGTGGGAATCGAACTGGCAGCCTTTGGGGTGTTAGGAGCACGGAGTTCCAACTGCCTGAGCCACCGGGCTGGCCTATTGGGTGTTTTTATCATGAAAGTGCATTGGATTTTGTGAGATGCTGTTTCTGCATCTCTTGAAATGATCATGTGGTTTTGTCCTTTATTCTCTAACGTGGTATATTACATTGATTGTCATATGTTGGACCAACCTTAAATTCCTGGGATAAATCCTGCTTGGTCATTGTGTATAATCCTTTATATATGTTGCTAGATTTAGTTTGGTAGTTATTCTGTGCAGGATTTTTGCATCTATATCAAAAGGAATATTGATATAGCGTCACTTTTAATGGCTGCATAATCTTTAATTATGTGGATGTACCATAATTTAACCAGTTAGACTTTTAATTATTTCCTTTGTTGTTGTCATTGTTATAATGAAAGATAAGCTCATAACTCTTACACATATAGCTTTGTCTTCATTCATGATTATGTTTATAGGATACGATCCTAAAAATGGAATAGCTGAACCAAAGGTTATGTTCAGATGTTTGTCTCATCTTATCAATGGTATTTGCATTTTGTTTATAGTAGTTTTTTATTTGCAGAGGGTTTTGATTTTCAAGTAGTCAAATCTGTTTTTCTTTATGTATTCTGCCTTTGCATGTGGGTTCAGAGAGGCCTTTCTCACCTTGTTTAGATATATAATCTCTGTTTTCTTCTAGTTCTTAGTATAATGCTTCTTTTTAGCTCCACTTAAATCTTTATTCCATCAGAATTCATTTGGGTACATGGTGTGAGATAGGGGTCTTTTTGTTTTTTGCAAATGATTAGCCAATTTTTCCAATGCCATTTTAAAAAACAATCTATTTTTTATCCTCAGATTAGTAATACCATCTTTATCACAACCTAAATCCTTATTACGGGTCTTTATTATGATCTACTGATGATCTTTCTATTCCTGAACCATACCATTGTAATTATTTTATTTTTCTGGTCTATTTTAATATCTTGCAGTAAAATCCACTTTCTTCTTTTTTTTTTCTCAAGAATTTTCTTCTATAGAGATGAATTAATTATTTTACCAGGTGAATTTTAGGATAATTTTATGAAGAATTTTCTTCACACTTCTAGTCCTATTAGAATTTTTATTGAAATTATAACATTAGAAAATTATTTTTGTAGAGAATGAGTATCTAATTGGAAGGACATGATATGTTTCTTTCATCCAGTCTTCTTTTTTGTTGTTTGGTAAAATGTTATAGATTTTTTTGAGGGTGACTGCAATTTTCTTACCAGGTTTATTTATAGCAATTATATATACTCATAGATATTATATATGTGTGTGTGTGTGTGTGTGTGTACATACACACACACACACACACACACACACACACACGAGATATGACAATGAAGTTCGCGAACTTGCCACAGTGCACTGACATTGGCAACACTATATGAACAGCTCGGTAAGGTTTCATAATCTTGGTATATCAGTGTCTCACAGCTGTGTTTGTGTCGACGTGTGGTAGTGTCTTGCTGAGTGGCATTCATTATTGTTGTTGCATATTTTTGTGTGCTGTCGTGAGAATGTCTGAGCTTAAATTAGAGCAGTGAACAAACATTAAATTTCTTGTTAAACTGTGGAAGTGAAATCAGGGACATGTTAGTCCACGTTTATGGGGATAATGCCAGAAACGGCAGTGTACAAATGGATTGAACATTTTTCTGAGGAGAGAGAACACGTCACTGATGAAGAAAGGTCAGGGTGGCCAGTAACAAACAGAACTGATGAAAACATTGCAAAAATTCATCAAATTGTGCATCAAAATAATCAGCTGACTGTGAGAAGTATAGCAGACCAAGTAAACATTGATAGAGAAAAAGTTAAGAAAATCTTAACTGAAAATCTTGGCATGAGAAAGGTGTGTGCAAAAATGGTCCCGAAGGAGCTCACCGATGACAAAGCAAAGGAGAGTCGAAGTTTGCCAAGATCATTTGGGATGCAATACGCTGTTTCAGGCCATGTTATCACTGGTGATTTAACATGCGCATCAAAGTGCACAATGAAAGTCAGCCAATTCTCCATGACCCAAAAAGTTCCATCAGCCCAAATCAAGAGTCAAAATGATATTGCTGACCTTTTTTAATATCAGATGGATTATTCATTATGAATTTGTACCAACTGGACAAACAGTTAACCAAGTTTACTATTTGGAAGTGCTGAAAAGGCTGTGTGAAAAAGTTAAACGACCTGAATTTTTGCCAACAATTCATGGCTCTTGCATCACGACAATGCACCAGCTCACACTGCACTGTCTGTGAGGGAGTTTTTAGCCAGTAAACAAATAACTGTATTGGAACACCCTCCCTACTCACCTGATCTGGCCCCCAATGACTTCTTTGTTTACCCAAAGATAAAGGAAATATTGGAAGGAAGACATTTTCAGGACATCAAGGGTAATACGACGACAGCACTGATGGCCATTCCAGAAAAAGAGTTCCAAAATTGCTTTGAAGGGTGGACTAGGTGCTGGCGTTGGTGCATAGCTTCCCAAGGGGAGTACTTTGAAGGTGACCGTAGGGATATTCAGCAATGAGGTATGTAGCACTTTTTCTAGGATGAGTTCATGAACTTGTCAGACTATATATGTATGTTTGCTTTGTATATGGGATTTGTTTAGCATTAAATAACTTCTTTAATTGTATTATTTTATTTAATATCCACCTGTTTAGAAGCTACAATGTGAATTTAAAAAATAAATGACACAATTCCAGAGATAACCACTGTTAACATTTTGTACATATCCTTCTATTAATAGATTTACAGTCCAGTTGGAGAAATAAGACATGATCACACATGATCACATGAAAGGCTTAATCATCCAAGGCAGTAGTGGGTTACTAGCTTGTACTTTCTTGTCTGTCCAGCATTTTTTTGCTTTTGGGAACTGTTCTTCTCATAATTAGTAGGGTACCAATCACCCAGTTCCTTCTGCTTGGTCACTGGGTTGGGCAATGTATCACCTTGGGGTTCTTTTCTGAGGTGTGTCTCCCTTTTTCTGAGGTCTTGAATTCTAAATACCTCTAATCCTGGAATGCTCCTGGGAAAGGCTTTCCCATCCCAAGAGCCCCTGTGTTTGAATTAAGTGAACCCAGGGAAGCAGAGCTGAGAGATAATGAAAAACAGATTTTCAATGACATTTGAACCTGTAGGTCTAGCTGGCTTAAAGCCAGCTTGAATTCATCCCTAGACTTTCCAGTTAGTCAAGCCAATAAGTTTACTATTTTTCTTAAGCAAAGTTGAGTTGGAGTTCTGTCACTTGCAGAGTCCCGGCCACTACGAACTCCAGTGTCTGTGCCATGCTGCCACACTGGAGGAATACCCAGACAAGTTATGTCCCTGAAACTCCTGACCCCCAAGAGGGTGGATACTCCTCAATGAGAGCAAGTCCCATGCTTATGCCTCTGCTTTCTTTAAGGCAAAGAGGGAGGGCCACCAAAGGTGGGAGCATTTGCCAGGAAGCCAGCGGGCCACAGTTGTAATAATACCCCTGGCAGGGAAAGGCCGGCACTAGGCTGTGTGAGGACAGCTCCTTACTATGGTCTGTGATGAGAATGGCAGAGTCTGCATATGGGGGATGGAACTACAGTGAACATCAGGGATTCAGTGTCACTGAGACTTTGCAAACTCACACTGTCTGCTAAGAACTCTCCGCCATGTAAGAGCTACTTGTCTGCTCTTCACACCTATTATCCAGTAAAAGAGCAATTAAAATCTAACATATGGCCATGACTAAGCTCAGCCTAGCCCTGATAATGCCAGTTTCTGGTGAGCGTGGATATAACACATGTAGCTTGTTTACCTGCACAAAATTTCTTCCTTTTTTTTTTTCTGTGCAGCGTGTTTGTTCCCTGTTGCAGGCGATCTCATGGTCACTGGGGCTTGTAGGCCACGTGTAGTGGCAGGGGACATGGACCCCAGGTTTTGTGAGAGTGCTCCTGTAATTTTGCAGCTCTTGGAATTCAAAATTAGGTACAAAAATATTTATTTAGAATGAAAAAGAAATCACAACAAATTACCAAAGCATTGGAGATCCAATGCCTTACCTCCAAGATCCCTTGAGTCAGTTTATCAGAACTACCTGCATTAAAATGCTTCCTGATTGTTACCCGGCTTCCCCATCTCACCTAGAACATTCTACAACTCACAGGCAAAGGCAAGTGAGGGGCCCTGAGGCTTCAGGGCAGACTCGCCTCTGAAGAACAGACTGGCTTTTTTTTTCTTCTTTTTTCTGTTTGATATCTCAGGGAGCAATCAATAAGAAACTAGGCAGTGTACATCTTAAATCCGTATGTTTTAGAGAGATACATTTAAGTACTCAGGAGCCGGGTAGGATAGAAATGATTTTGCAGTGTGTGTGTGTGTGTGTGTGTGTGTGTGTGTGTGTGTGTGTGTGAGAGAGAGAGAGAGAGAGAGAGAGAGAGAGAGAGAGAGAGAGAGAGAGAGAGAGATTGTGAGAGACAGAGGGAGAGGCCGTCAGAGGCCCTGGAGAGCAGAGCCCGCCTGCTTCCTGAGTGAAGCATTGCTCAAATGCTCACTGCCTCGGCCCCTTGTGGTTTTCCTCCCTGGCCAGCACGGAACCCCAGAATAGTGCGGCTGACTTGCTGATTGAGGTCAGCGGCTCCCAAGAAGCAGGAGAAGCAAAAGGCTTTGCAGTAAGTACATAGTTGGTTATTATTTAAGATGAGGATGGAAAATCTTAGACGAAAAGCTCTATCTGGGGGAAGAGGTTCTTCGGCTTTAGGTATACTGTCAAATGTACCCAGTGAATCTTGCTAGGACTAAGGCATTATTATTAATACATTCGTTTGTGGTTCATGGACTGGATCAGCTAACACTACATGCATGTTTGAGGGGCTAAAATTGAATTTGAAATTCATCTTCTGACATCTTGAAAAACTGTTTTGTTTTCACTACCTATTATTTTTTTCATCTTGCAAAGTAGATAATTCATGCTAACTTCAAGTTAACTGTGTAAAGTTCTTTGGAAAAGAAATCCTCTCTATGGATACTAATTACTAGCGGTGTGAAGATTCGCTTTTCACAACCAAGGTGAATAGGGCTGTTTCTGTGCATTCTTTTCCCCAAATGTGGGAAGTCTAAAGTCCTGTGGAGAGAACTGCCCACTAGACTGTTTCTTAGCCCCCTGGAAGGTGCTAGAGCTTTCTCCCCTCAAAGATCAGCACTTCAGAGTTCACCTTCCCATCTTGCAGAGGGCCTGATAACGTCCCTGTGCTCGATATCTGGGCCAAACATTGTACTTATGAGGCCTTGATGGCTGAATTTCAAAGATATGACAAAGATAGAGGCTTTTCTAGGAAGTTACTCATTATATGGTTTCTGTTTAGGCAGTATTTTGTCCCACCCCTCTTCCTGCACCCCACCCCTGCAAGGGTCTCAGACTACTTTGAAATGTCTTTTCACCAGTCTATTTTCTAGAAATTAAGTTTTGGGTTTTTATTCCCTTTTTCCACTGACTTAATTTCTTACTAGAATAAAACATTTAGCTCAGTAGTTTAGGAAGTCCATATTTTAAGTTTACTTGAGAAATGTGATTTCCCCCGTTCCCCCATTAGAAGGCAAAGGTAATGACGTACATTTGCTGTTTTTACTTTAGTCCTCATTGATATGGCTCCGTTTGTTCCTTTACAATCAACTTCACAGACTATTTATTTTCACACGGCTCTAGTTATGAGTAGCCATTTCACTTCTTTAATTTTTCCTTTGCCAAGTGAGTTTACGTGTAAGTGCTGTCTGTTCTTAGCAGGAGAAGCCCACAAAAATAGAGGAAGTCAAAATTAATCATACTAAACTTGCAGTTGAAAAAGAACCCACTTGTCATGCAGGGTGTCATGCGGGGTCTCTGGTCCCGCTCCCCACATAAGAACGCAGGACATGGTGAGGCCAAAAAGGAACACCCACGGAGCCATAGATAGGGGAGTCATACCACTATAGTCTCGCTGGCGGCGGGGTTGGAGACACAGGAAGCAGGAGCCACACGATCCGCCACCCGCCGTCCGCTTCTCTGCCAACCAACCTCACTGGTTAACTGCAATCTGCAATCCACAAATCCGCTCTTGCTAGCGTAGCCACAGCAGTTATATCAGTGGCTAATATCTAACCGGTAACAGCTGATGGCCAACTAGTCACAGCTGATGACCATCTACTGCCCGAGCCAGCACCTTTCCATGTGAGGCCGAGAGCCTGGAAACTGCTCTCCAGGGCTCTGTGCCCACACCACTCCATGTGAAGTATCTTCTTCCCTCATTTCAATTTTATTTTTAAAACACGTTAAATGTTTTTAATGATAAAAGTAGCATTTTTGAGTGTTTACTGTGTGACAGATACAGCAGTCAAGTTTTTCACAAACATTATCTTATTTGATTTTCACAGTAGTTCCATGAGGTGGTTACATTTATGGTCTTCACTTTATAGGTGAGAAAACTGAGGCACAGAAAGGTGATATAACTTGGTCAAGGTCAGACTAATTGGTGGATGGAGTGGTACAACTGGGATTGGAACTTGGGGTTTTTTAAATCCAAAGTAAATTTAGAAATTAGAGAAAATAGGGACTTAATCCTATGCCCTAACACAACTTAAAGTTTCTATGTTGCTATTTATATAACTAGATATTATAGCATAAGGTTATTTATATTTTTGGTTTCACAATTATTTTTAAGAGTGCATAATGTTCTAGTAAGTCATTGTTCCATAAATTACTTACGTTTTTATTCCATGTTTTTGAAAATTGGGCTGCTTTTCTTTTTTGGGTTTGGTATTCTTCTTCTTTTTTTTCTATTATAAATAATACTTCAGTAACTATCATATCCATTATAATTTTCCCCATGTTTTTGGATTATGTCTGTAGAATAGAGTCTCAAACATGGGGTTACTGAGTAAAAGGGACATGAATATTTTAATGGTGCTTGGTACATGTTTCTAAATTGCTTTCTATCAACACTCTGTGTGAGAGTATCAGCTTAATTTTATCCATTCCACCAATGACAGTGTCATAAAAAAATAGGCAAAACAGAAGCCCTTTTTTGTAATTTTGTTTTTTTAATATAGTTAGGCTGAACATTTTTTCCACATGTTTGTTTACAAGTTGTACTTTCTCTTTTGCTCATTTCTTTGTTAGGATATTAATGCCTTTTTTATTTTTTTGCTAATTTATATGGGTTTTTAATAAGATTCATTTGCCATATTTTCCTGTTATTTTTCGCAGACTATTGTATACATTTTTTTTAAATTTATTGGGGTGACAATTGTTAGTAAAATTACATAGATTTCAGGTGTACAATTCTATATTACATCATTTATAAATCCCATTGTGTGTTCACCATACTATTCGGCGGTAAGAAAAGATGATATAGGAACATTTGTGACAACATGGATGGATCTTGAGAGTATGATGCTAAGTGAAATAACTCAGATAGAAAAAGCAGAGAACTATATGATTTCCCTGATATGTGGTATATAAACCAAAAACAACAAAAGAACAAGACAAACAAATGAGAAACAAAAACTCATAGACACAGACAATAGTTTAGTGGTTACCAGAGGGTAAGGGACGGGTGGGAGATGAGGGTAAGGGGGATCAAATATATGGTGATGGAAGGAGAACTGACTCTGGGTATTGCATACATTTTAAAATAAGTTTTTTAGAAACATGCAGCCATTTAACATTTTTACATATCCAAATATATCCTTTTTTCCCCTAATTCTTCTTACTTTAGAGATATAAATTATCCTCTTTTAAGGGGTTTTTCCTTCTGGTTTTTACTCTGGTGGATGATGTGCAAAGTGGATTTAAACTGATTTAAAAATAACGCTAAATGGTTTTTCCAACATCATTTATGAGCAATCTTTGTTCTCTAATATTTTATAATTTTGTCCTTTTATATGCTAAATGATATTTCTGGATTATCTGTTTTATTTATAGGAGCTAACTATTGCTGTGCTGTTATCATACTGTATTAATTTTTGTTGTTTTGTAATATGTAAATAAAATTTCGCTTAAGAGCATAGGCTCTGAGGGCAGATTGCTGTCTTAACTTATGTGTCCCTTAGTCTTATTATTTGTAAAATGGGCATAGTAATAGTGTCTACTCCATGGGTTGTAGGGGTGAAGAAATAAAATCTAAATTAAAAAAACAAACACTGAAAAAGTATTTGATGTATAGAGATATGTATAGAGAGTATTTGATGCGTATATATGTGTGTGCATTTTATATACATAAATGTACATTATATATTTTTCATATAAAGTCAAATGTGTCATTCTTTCCATTTATGGCCTAAGATAACCTTTCATGGGTAATCTTGGGAGACCGAGAAAGAATGACACATTTGACTATATACATTAAAAAACTTGGTACATTGAAAGACAGGCAAGTAACAGACAGAAATATATGCAACATACATACCACAGAGGACTACTGTCCGTTATAAAAGAAGAATTCCCACAAATCAATTTTAAAAAGACAAACACACAAAGGAAAATTGGGCAAAAGCAATTTATAAACAGGCAATTCATATTTATTTTTATAAACAGATGAAATGCAGATGGCCAGTAAACATATAATATTTAATCTCAGTAAGGCTCATGGAAATGTAAATTCAAATACTAAGTATCATTTTCCCTGAAGCAGACCGGCAAAAAATGAAAACATAAACAACATCCAGTGTCAAAGAGAACATGTGGAGCTGGGTACTGGCAATCACAACTAATAGGAACAAGAATTAGTAAAGCTTTTATATGGCAATTTTTCAAAATCTACTAAAATGTAAAATATATATATCTTTCATTTATCTTAGAAAAATACTGTACATGTTTTCAAGTAAGCATGTAATATATACGTTAAAATTTTCATTATTTATATTAAGAAATCTAAACTATATAGTTTTATTTGTATGTATATAAAAATTCATTTTTTAAAAGTACTAGATATGTAATATCAAGCTGTTTACTATGTTACCTCTGGAGAAGGAAGTAGAATTAGGGCAAGTTCTCTTTCACCTTTTAAAAAATTTTTTAAAATTTTACTTCTATTTTTCAATTACAGCTGACATTGAGTATTATTTTATATTAGTTTCAGGTGTACAGCATGGTGGTTTTATATATATATTATATATACATGTAATTATATATATAATATATATTTATATAATATATATATATTAATATATATATATATTTTACAAAGTGATTCCCCCTGACTAGTCTAGTACACCTGGCACTATATATAGTTACTACAATATTATTGACATTATTCTCTATGCTATACTTTACATCCCTGTGACAATTTTGTAACTACCAATTTGTACTTCTTTAGCCCTTCACCTTTTTCACTCAGTCCCCCAACAACCTCTCATCTGGCAACCATCAGTTTGTTCTCTATATCTATGAGTTTGCTTCCAACTTGCTTGTTCGTTTATTTTGTTTTGTTAGATTCCACATATAAATGGAATCATATGGTATTTGTTTTTTTTTTCTCTGATGCATTTCACTTAACACAATACGCTCTAGGTCCATCCTTGTTGCAGATGGTAAAACCTCATTCTTTTTTATGGTCGAGGAATATTCCATTGTACATATGTATCACATCTCTCTCTTTCACCTTTTGCTAGATATACTTCTGTGTTTGAAATTTTTATGAGTCTGTATTTGTCTAGTACTTGTGTAAATAAATGAATAGTTATTTTTCCAGGCCCAGAGGTAAGAAAATTCTAGAGGCCAGTACCCTAGGTGTAGAGGCTCAGGGTTGGGAAAGTACATGATAAATTTTAGGAAGAGCGAACATTTGTCTGTCAGTGTTTTAACATTCCTTACAGGTTTTAACTTACATTTCAGGAAAAGAATCAAGGAACTTGTTGAGAAAACTCAGTCTGCGAGGTATAGAGGAAAAGCTGTTTCATTGATGAGCAGTGACCTCTAAACAGCTCCCGTCCCTATTTTGACGCGTGGCTTGTAGACACTATCCCAGATGCACTGTGCTCTTCACTTTCCTTTTCAGATGTGTTTCTTATCTCTATTTTTAAAAGCTATCAACCAGCTTTCAAAATAGCCATTCGTGCAGTTATTCACCCAGCAGACATATAGAGCCTGGTTCTAGCCAGGCAGCACTCTAGGCCCTGGGAGACAATGGTGCGCAGGAGAGAGAATGTGCCATCCTGTGGGAGCAGCAGACACACTAATGGGTTGATTGTGAGCATTGCTATGAAGCTGCCAACTAGGGGCTGTGGTGGAGAATAGACAAGAGTTCCTGTAGATGGGTGCTGTGGAGAGGGCAGCCCAACAGAGGTTATTCTGAGAAAAGCATGGGTGGGACATCAGCATCCTCTTTGAGGCCCCGCCCCTTTGGCCACATCCCACCACTTGGAACCTCGTGCTGATTCCATCACTCCAGGTTCTCGAATTTCTCCCCCTTCCTTTTACCCCTACTGCCATTTCTTCATTCCTTTCACTGGGACTACTGTTTCCCAGATTTTAGACATTTACTTCCTCTTTTCACAGTTCTTGCCATAGCCAAGTACCATCACTTACTCATTAAAATTCCTAAAGCTGACTTACATTATTAACATATTTTAAAAGGAAACTTTGGAACTTACTGTAAATGAGAGACAATGGAAATGAAACAATGCTAAATTTAAAAGTTAAAATAAAAAGTTATCAGCCGTGAAGGCAGACCTCAGTAACATGGTCTGTAAGGCCTACAGGGTTGCTCTGATCACAAAGGGATGCTACTTATGGAAGAAAATGTGTTAGGATTAGACATTCAGCCGGTAGAAAATCACTCTCTTGTCAGTGAATGCAGGGAGGATGCTGCTGGAAATACATGAAATAAGTGGAGACCGGATTTTGTATAATCACAAGAGAGAGGTAAGCTGGGAACACATGGCAACCAGGGAGACGGGGCCTTCTGAGACAGCCCTTGGAGCCATACCTGGTGCTGCAGTAATGAGAGCCTGAAGGAAGTGGCCTAATGAGTGGCCTCCTGGGGAGTCAACAGAGGAGTTGGGGAGGGGCTTATGCAGTAGATAAAGTAGATAGAGGATGAGACCCTAGGGTGAAGGTCTGGGTTGTAAATAAAAGTGTTTAATGAGCCTGGGAGCTTGAGAACCTCCCTGGTATCCACTACCTGTCAGGACCTGCCCTGGGTCCCATTGATGAGGTCTGAGCACCAGTAAAGGCAGGCTTTCCAGAGTCCTAGCTTCACCTGGGAGTCTTGGCTGCATGGGAGGAGCCCGAGCCCTGGGAAATGCTACAGCAGCTTTTGTGAATGGTGTGGGCTGTTGACAATTGGGCATCTCCAGGATGTGGGGGGCACCTGACAGATTCAGGGCAGTGAGAGGTGGTCTGCAAGGGCTGCCCGTGTACTCCTGCACCCACCTGGTGTCATGAGGCCACCCTGCCCTCATCCATGCAGCTCCTGCCACAGTATGTCTTTCCGTTGCCTTTCTGTTATCTCTGCCTGTGATGTTCTCCCCGTTTCATCTACTTAATGCACACAATCCTGGGAATGTCTTTTCCTCATGGAACCTTCTCAGGCTTTCTTCCCTGACTTGACCATACTTCCCTAAGGACAAGCTCTAATCACCCCATGTTACTCTCTTTAGTAGTTTTTCCCAGTTGAAATCTTGTGTTTTCAGGACTATTCGATTGTTGCCTATTCTGGACCATGAACCCCAGGTGAACGGGGTTTGTGTTTGCTTATTCCTGTCTGTGGCGCCTTCTCAGTGCCCGAGGCACTCCAGGTGCCTTAGGAGGGCCTGTTGACGGAACAGATAAATGAAAGCATCCTCAGCTATTGGACTGTATTAACGAGCAATTCCCTACGATCCCTTTTGGGCCTGACTTTCCTATGCCCAGTGCAGCGAAGGTCAGGGAATGGAGAGGCTGGAGTGATGGGGACATGCATGGGGACGTATGAACCAGGTGGGGGCCTTGGATTTTATTAGCTATGGAGACCCACTGGAAGATTTTGAGCAAAGGAGTGACAGGATCTGACCTATGTTTTAAAGGGAGTGCTGTGGGGAGGGGTGAGCCAAGGTTGGAAGAAGATCTGGGTGGATTAGCGTGCAGCCTGCACATAGAGCCGATGGCATATGGCCCTTCTAGTCGTCAGGATCCCATTGTTTGTTTGTGGCTCTGGTCAGAGAGCCATGATGCGTGGTCCTGAGTTTCTCATATTAACATTACTTGTAGAACTTTTAAATTAACACATTTTTGGTGCCCCATGGCTCTTTTGCACAGTTAAGAACGTGCAGTGCCCTGTGACTTCCAGTCATTCCCCTTGGAACCTGCGTGGGGAACACTTGGTCCTGCCAGCCCGCTGCTTCCTTCAGTCACAGGCAATACCTAGTTGCCACCAGTCACACAAGGAGGAGGCACTCTGGCCTACAGAGTAACGTCTAAACTCTTTAACCTGGCTTTCAGGTCCTCTACAACTGCTGCCAACCTTTCTTCCCGTGCTGCTTTGCACTGCTTCCCGCAGCGCTCAGCCACTGCTACCAAACTAAGCCACTCCCATGCACACGCCCAGCAATCGCACCCTCTCTGCCTGTGGGTGTGCTGCTCGCCTTGGCTGCCCTTTCTTCCAGTGTCCACCTATCAACTTCTCCCCATCCTTCTGAGCTGTAGAGTTTGCTGGGGCTACTGTAGCAAAGTACCACAGACTGAACGGCTTAAACAATGGAAATTTCTTTTCTCACAGTTCTGGAAGCTAAAAGTCCAAGATCAAGGTGTGGGCAGGGTTGGTTCCTTCTGAGGCCTCTCTCCGTGCTTTGTAGATGGCCGTCTTCTCCCTGTGTCTTCACATGGTCTTCTCTCTGTGTGTCTGTGTCCCAGTCTCCTCACTTGTGACACCAGTCATTGGACGAGGGCCCACCCACATGACCTCATTTTACCTTAATTGCCTCTTTAAAGGCCCTGTCACCAAATACAGTCACATTTTGCGGTGCTGGGGTTAGGGCTTCAGCATAGGAATGAGGGGTGAGGTGGTGGGGTGGACAGAGTCCAGCCCATAATCAGACTCTAGCTCAAATACCACTTTATCCTCCAGCATCTCCCTCTTCAGAGCCCTTCAGTGGACTAACACTCTGTCCTGTGGTATTCGTTTATTAACTCATCTGAAACACCCAGAAGCACATACTGAGCACCTCTGTGTGTCGGGGATCTGCTTGATGCCGAACATCCACAGGCAAAAACTATGGTGCCCACCTGGATGCTTAGGTGAGAGGCAGACAAACCAGTTAAAGCAACTGCAATGCAGCATTACAGACGCCGACATTCAGAGGACGGGCATCCAATCCAGTCCTGAACCGGAGCGAGCAGAAAGCTTCCTGGGGAGGCTTCAGCTTAGCTTGGAATGGTGAACAGTAGTCAATGGGCTGAGGGAGTGAGGAGAAGTCTGCAGCCAGAGGGTGCCATGCGTGAAGGCCTGGAATTGCGAGGCATCGTGGAGCTTTCAGGGAGCAAACAGTCCAGTGCGGGACTGGGTGTGAGAGAGAGTGGTAAGAAGTGGGTCTGTGGGGGTAGGCGCGAGTCGTGAGAAGCCTGGCTTGTGGAACTGGGTCTTCATCCATCCTGAAAAGGGGGCTGAGGGTGGAAGGTTTTTAGGCAGGGCAGGGACATGAGTGAGTATGTGTTTTAGAAAGCCTACTAACAGCGTGGTGGCAGACGTGGCTGTGGCCCTGACTTAGGTAGGAAAACCAGCTGTAATTCTGATCACAGTATGATGTGAGCACTAGAAATGAAGAACAGAAGAAGATCCAGGAGCGATTTTGGAATCAGTGACAGGACTTGGTGACTGGCTAGATATAGAGGGGGTGAAGGACAGAGACGGGGTCATCATTAGTTTCCTAGATTCTAAGTTTCAGTGAATGCCCCATTTTGAATGTGCAATTCAGTGACTTTTGCTAAATGTCTATACCCACAGAACCGCCACTACAATCAAGGTATTGAACATTTCCATCACCCAAAAAGTTCCCTTTGTGCCCCTTTACAGAAAGTCCCTTTCTCAGACACCACCACCCTCCACCCCCTAGCCCTGGGCCAATACTCATCTGCTAGCCTTCTGTCAGTCTGCATTATTTTTGACTCTTCTAGACTTTTATATCCATGGAACCATATACTATGTAGTATTTTGCCAGGTATAAGTGTATTACAATTTGATGATCCATTGACGTGTGTGTGTGTGTGTGTGTGAGTGTGTGTATCAGCTACCTGTGGATGGCCTTCTGGACATTTAGGAAAGTAAGTGCCAAGCTTGGCTGCTCAGAGTCACTCTAGGAGATTATTAACAATTTTAAAGCAGGACTCGCCCTTGACGGGCTGAATCAGGATTCTCGGGAGCGAATCCCAGGCATGTGTGTTTTTAATCAGCCTTGCAGGTAATTTTGATCAGCCAGGTTGGGGAACCGCTGCTCTAGGTTATTACCATAGAACAATAGCTCTGGAGTTATAACCTCCCTGGACGTGTTTGCTTATCACTAAGAGACCATCTAGTCCAAACTCCTGGTGACATCATTCTTTCGGCATGCTGGCCACACCAACTTGTCCTGTGACCAGTCACCCTGGCCACTAACTTTTTCATTAATTTATCCAACAGAAAATTTCTGAGCACTACCACAAGTAAGGCATCAATTGATGTAGACACTGCATATATACAGAAGCAAATCAGATTTGGGCTGACAATTAGTTGGAGAGACGTGATATTAACATACATAGTCATACAAGAGAAGGCAATAATTGTAAGAGACACATAGATAAAAGGCTTGGAATTTAGAGACACACCAGACAATTTCCAGCTTTTTGTGGGTGTGGGGAGATGGCAGTCAGATAAGGTTACAGGGAAGAAGCAACATTTGATCTGGGCTTTGAAGGATGGATGAGATTTATGCATAAGGGGATGAGTGTGGGAAAGACAGTCCAGGCAGAGGGAACATGGGGAAAACAAGAAGAAAGGCATGGAGGGGGCAAGTCCTTTGCTGCTGGGGCCGTGGAAGCCCAGCTTGACTGGAGCATGGAGAGAATAAAGGGGGAAAGGAGGGTTGGAAAGGTGGGCTTGGGCTGGAGCAAGGAGAGATTGCATTCACTCGGCCCACCTGAGCTGAGTGAACATGTCCTATGTGCACTCACCACCACAAGACTTACAACACTTCTGTCACCCCAGATTCCTCACACCTCGTTATAATCAGCCCCTCCGATGTGTGCTTTCCAACAACACCAAGAAACTAACTTAATTCTGACACTGTCTATCTGGAGCTCGCATCAGACCCCAGAGGTTAAGGGCTTAGTCTCACGACATTGCCCCCACTTCAGACAAGGTTGTCACCTGTGCTTCTGACCAACTGGCTATATATTAGATGTTCCCATGGCTCCCTCCTTGGGTTTGATTAATTTGCTCCTCAGAGAAACATTTACCAATTTGTTATAAAGGGTATTATAAAGGATACAGATGAACAGCCAGATGGAGAGACACATAAGGCAAGGTCCAGAAGGTTCCTGAGTGCAGGAGCTTCTGTCCCTGTGGAACTGGGCTGTGTCACCCTCCTGGCACGTGGATGTGTTCACCTATCCAGACGCTCATCAAATCTTGTTGTTAAAGGCTTTTTACTTAATTTGGAGCCCTCTTTTTCCCCTTCACTGGGTGGGGGCTGAAAGTTCCAAGCCTCTAATCACTTGGTCTTTTTGCTGACCAGTCCCACCTAGAGGCTATCTAGGTCCCTACCCTAAGTCACCTCATTAGCCAAAACTCAGGTGTGCTCAAAAGGGGCTCCTTAGGAATGACAAAAGACACTCCTATCACTCAAGCAATCCCTAGTGAAATTCCGAATTCCATTTAGGAGCTCTGCGCCAGGAACCATGGACAAAGACCAAATATATTTCTTATTATACCACAGCCCTTCCTCCCACTCCCAGGACCTGGTAACCACTGATCTGTTTTCTGTTTTCAACACTGTCCCTATAGTCTTGCCTTTTGCAGAATGTCGCATAAATGCAATCATATAGTAGGTAGCCTTTTGAGTTGGGCTCCTTTCAGTTAGCACAATGCATTTAAAATTCATCTTTTTTTTTTTTTGCATGTACCAGTAGTTTATTCTTTTTTTTACTGAAATACTAGCTAGTATTTCATAGTATGGACACACCAGTTTATCCACTCACTGTTGAAGGACAGTTAGGTTGTTTTCAGTTTTTGCTGTTGTGAACCAAGCCTAAGCATTAAGCTATTATGAAAACTTGCATTATGGACGTTTGTGTGAAAACAAATTTTCACTTTTCTTGGAAAAATACTGAGGAGTGGGATTTTTGGATTATATGGTAAGTGCATGTTTAATTTTATAAGAAATGCTACACGTCTTGCAGGGCAGCTGTACCATTTTGCATTTCCACCAGTAGGGAAGGAGATTCAGATGCTCCCTATGCTTGCCAGCCAGCCCTGACACTGTCTTCTTTTCACTTCTAGCCATTCTAATAAGTGTGTAGTAATATTTCATGTGGTTTTAATTTGCATTTTCATAATGACTAATGAGGGGGAGCATCTTTTCAAGTGTTTACTTGCCATCTGAATATCATCTTTTCGAAGTGTTTAAATCTTTGACTGTTTTCTATTGAGTTGTGTATTTTGTCATTATTGAGTTTACGAGTTCTTTATAAATCCAAAAATCAAGTCGTTTATTAGTTTTGTGTTTTGCAGATGCTTCCCTTCCAGTCTGTGCCTTGTCTTTTTGTTTTCTTGACAATGTCTTTTGAAGAACAGAAGTTTTAAATTTTGGTGAAGTCCAATTTATCAGTTTTTTTAAAAAAATTTATTTTATGAATCATGCTTTTGGTGTTTTATCTAAGAAATCTGTGCCTAACTCAAAGTCACAAAGATTTTTTCCTAGCAGCCGTTTTCTGGGTTTCTTTAGGTTTCATGTTTAGATCTATGATCCATCTTTAACTAACATTTCTCACGGACCAGACACTGGGCCCAGAGCTGTGGACCCGCAGAGGAATGAGAGCGTGCTTTGCTCAAGTTTCATCTGGGCTGGGGAGCGGGAACGGGAGACAAACACATCAACAGAATGTTAGGCTGGTGTAAGGGGTGCTGTGGACGCTCATTGTGGTGGAAAAGCTGGCTCTTCCCTGCACAAGGGGGCCAGGAACTGAGTTTTACAGGACAGTAGGAGTTAGGTTGAAAGTAGGAATCAGGAGTGGGAAGCCCTTTGTTCTGGGCGTGGAGGGGCCCCGGAGAGGCCTGGAGACTGGAGGATAGAGGTGCTGGGGTTGGAGTGGAAGGTGCCTGGCAGGAGTGGGCAAAGCATGCTGTGTGCCCTACCCTGAAACAAAGAGAAGGTGGGGGTGACTTTATAACACGGCTCGTGCTGTGTTCTTTGAGGGACTAGGGGACTGTCTTTTGTCACCGAAAGTCAGACACATTTGTATCACAAAGAGCCCATCCTTAGGGGGCTGTTCTTTATTGTCTCCCACTCCCACCAGAGGCACGGATCACAGAGCGGTTGCTGTACTGCGGTTCCTTGTGGGTTTACTCCCAAGGACCATGCAGTGGACACGTAATGATAATGAGGTAACCCCAGGAACAGCCTGCAACATTATCCCTCATATTTTTGGCTATTGTGTATATTTAAAACACAATACTAGAAGCATTTTATGCCCGGGAAAGATAGGGCATGTTCCAGGCTCTGAATAAATTAACCCTGCAAAGCGCAGCAGTTGCTTTCATTAGCCAGCTGGCACTACAGGAAAATTGCTAAACCCTGTGGGTTAGAAAGGAATATTTCAGGAATACAAAAACAAAAAAGAAATCAGCTGCATTCAGTGATTTAACTTAATCCGGTAACAATAAGGAAATCCAGAGCAATGGCACATTCTCACAGGCTTTGCCAGTTACTCAGTGGGGTGTCTACCATGACGCTGGGGCAACCAGGGGACAATGCAGGCGAAAGTTTAGGTCCCTGAACCCTCTGTGCTGCAGAAGCTCCAGGGAAGTTCTATCTTCCCCTCATTTCTTCCCAGTGGTCCCAGGAGTCAACACAGACTGCTAACAGGCTCAGCTGCTGTGTGGCCTCTCTCTTCTGCCCCCCCACACCTGCCATTCCCCCACCAGGGCACTTTCCAGAGTGGCTGTCCACTACACCCAAGGCCTCCCTGCCCACCATGCTGCAGACACTTCTTCACAGCTCCTGGGACCACAGTAGCCCTGGTACACTGCTGCCCTTCCACCACCACCATGGTTTCTTTGTAACTGGCACATGCCAGAGAGCCAAGTCTCTATACATCCCCGAAGACGCAATGGATACAGTGGGGGACCTCAGAATTTCTTGAGGAAAGAGCTCTTTCAGTGTTGTGTTGATGGCCGAATTCCTGCCTGCCTCCCTCGTCCCCTTCCACAGCACCCCTTACAGCACTTAACAATCAGTGTTCTCCCAGGAGGTTTCTTCAGTTCTGCAGACAGGCAGACTGCCAGGCCCTCCCCAGCTGGCCTCCCGATATTCCTGGGCTGCAGCATCTCAGTTGGGATCCAGCTGAGACCCTGCTGCTCTGAACTCTTCAGGCTTCATGACTTAGGGCTGTCTTTTCAGATGACTATCATAGACAATCCCCTTCTACCTGGCAGATGTCCTTTGTGAGTCTGTCAGAAGCCATTGGCCTCAGAAGGAACCATAACAGAGGAGAAGACCGCCATCTTTGAGTGAGAGCAAGAAAGGAACCAGACTCCAGTCTTGTTTTTTCCATATATAAATTCTATATTTTGCCAAGCTGAAAATTTACTTTGGTTATTAATTTGGTTGTTCCCACACCCCACACACATGTACGCTGTCAGAAACAAGTTCAGACAGCTTGGGTATTTGTCAGGTTCCTGAGGACACCCTATCTTTGATGTGAGATGCAGATGAGTGGTGAGGAACCAGTGGGGATGAGCACATGTCTTTCAGAAGGAAGAGAAATTAAGTAGTCATGATTAGAGTACTGATGGGGAAACGAAGCATTTGAGGAAGTCCCACCACGTAACTCATGGACAGCGCTGGCTGGAGAGTTGTTACTGTGATGGTGTAGACAAGTGGATTCCAGTGCTCTCGCCTCTGAATTGAAAGTGGGGATGTGGGTGGGATTCTTCCACCACAACTCTTGAGTTGTTCAGCCACTTTCTCAGCAAGGGGACCCTCTATGGTTTCTCTGGTTGAGTCCCATTTGTGATATACATTGTGCAGCACGCGGAGGTTGTGTGACACACAGAGGCTGCCTCTCCTGAGTTTGCAGAGCTGGTACTTCTTCCTTGCTTACATTTATCTTTGCCGGAAAGCCAGTGTGGCTAAAGTATAGTGAGCAAGGAGAGGCCGTGGGTGTGGCGAGGAGACCCACCTCTGCAGCAGGGACAGGGGTTCTTGTCATGGGCGGTCCCCTTTTGCGTCTCTGCTCAGCAGTGCTGGGGGAGAGGACTTGTCCCCTCCTCTCTGGATCTCATAGTGCCCTGCAGTGTGTTGGTGGAGGACATCTGGATTTTGCTGGGTGGGTGGGGCAGCCTGCCCTGCAGTTCTTGCATTGTTCCTGGAGGAAATAGAACAGAATGAGTCAGACTGGCCTGCCTGTTGCCTTGGAAGCTGTGCCACTGACATCAGAGGGCTTTGCCCCTTGTCCCACCTGACTTAGGGGCCCCAGTTAAGAAGACAAAAAACAGAAAAGATTGGGTAAAAGATGGCGTACTTAGACTGGATACTTAGAATTATTGGGTCCCTAAATCTGTGGTTATAGTCAGCTATCACTTTTCAAAGCATGTAACATAAATTTATTTATTATTATGTTTCAATTAAGATGTTTTAAATTTTAAAGCATAAAAATGTAAAGTATTATTTACTATTACTGTGAAACTAGAATGTATACCAAAAAGTTAAAAAGCCATCCTTCAGGAATAAATTCAGGAAATGAGATGAAGCAGTAGATGATTTTAGAGATTCGGTGTTGAGTAATTTTAGGAACTCTTTTCTCAAGCATTTTATAAGTAAATGAGATTAATTTTTATAACCCTAATGCTTATACAGCAACATGAGTATTATTTGAAGGTAATAATGCTGGAAGGTTCTGTATTTATATGTATCTCATCCTGAAAGCAAAAGCAATTTTGGGATTTTTTTTTTTTTTGCAATTATTTAGAGACATTTTATAAGTCTTACAGGAAAAGAATTGTCATTGCTTTGTAGTTCCATTTTGTATTCACCCATTAATTCAGCACCTACTTAGTGAATGCCTGTCATTTTCAGGGCCCCATGCTGGGGCCTTTGTGTCTGACTAACGAGGGAGGGGTAGGGAGATACCTGTACACATTTCTTCAATGAAAAGCAGAATCTAAATATTCATTACATAATATTTATTGAGCATTTACTATATGCCAGGCACAGTGGAAGCGCCAGGAACACCATGATGAACAAGAGAGGTAAGGCCCTGCTGACACAGAGCTTCCCTGGTGGTGAAAGATTATCTGCTGATGTTCAATGATAGATCATCAATGATGCTGACAGTTTTAGTTTGGTTATAAAGGCTCTGAAGAAATGAACAGGGGCTGTGGAGTGGGGTGGGAGAGCTACTCTAGAGAGTGAAAAGAAAAGGCCTCAGTGGATGTACTCCTGAGCAGAAACCAACTGAGGGGAAAGGACTCCACTGTGTGAAGAGCTGGGGGAGCATTCCAGAAGTAAAGCTCTTCTTTGGCGACTAACTGGGCATATTCAAGCAGCTGGAAGCAGCTCGCATGACCACATGACCACAGTACAGCGAGCAGGAGGGAGCTTTGGGACTGAGGTAGGTGAGGGGGGCGCCCAATAGCCTAGGATTCTGGGAGTCATGACAGAGTTTGGATTGTCATTCTAAACGCAGTGAGAAGCCATCAGAGGCTTCTACTTAGGGAGTGACGTGATCTGATTTGTGTTTTTAAATATTTTTAATAATTAAAAATATTTTAATTATGGTAAAAAACATACAACATAAAATTTACCATCCTAGCCATTTTTTATGATTTTTGTTTTTTTTTAAAAAAAAACACCCGGCTGTCAAGTGGGCATTAATTGCAGTGGGCAAAACGGGGCAAGAGCAGAGGCAGAGAGATGGTCAGGATGCTGCAGCTCCAGGCAGGAGGCGGCAGTGGCTCTGCCGGTAACAGACAGGAGACAGCAGGGACATTGATGTGCCTGCCACAGAGCTCACACGCTTTCTGGAGGTTTAGAGGTGGGAGTGTCAGAAAAGCCTGTAAGAAAGCCTTGACTGGCCTCGAAGGAGGGAAAAGAACATTCATTGCGGGAGGTCTCAGAGGAGGGTCTTGGGGGCCCCGACATGAGGCTGAGTGGAGAAGAATCGGGTTTGGCCACACAACCGGGTAGGTGATGAGCATGGCATGGCCAAGGTCAGCTGGGCAGCCCTTTCATTTGGGCTCAGGCTTGGGTGATTGCCTGAAGTGGTCCCTGTGAGGGAAGTTAGCAAACCCAGTGTCAGTGTCACCGATGGTAAGGCATGATGACAACTGCTTTGTGGGCATTTGGGAGCATTAAAGAAAATCATCTCTGGTGGCCTGGCTTGTTGTTGGTACTGACAAATGTTAGCTTAGAAATAAATTAAGGGCCGGCCCTGTGGCTCAGGCGGTTGGAGCGCCATGTTCCTAACGCCGAGGTCGCCAGTTCAATTCCCACATGGGCCAGTGAGCTGCGCCCTCTACAGCTAAGATTGTGAACAACAGCTCTCCCTAGGGCTGGGCTGCCATTTGCCGCTGGAGGTTGGCATAGGCTGCAGTGACCTGGGGCTGCTGTGAGCGGCCCACCGAGGACCGGCGACCCATTACCTCAGCCCGGGAGGAGCACAAGGCTTATAATACCAGCATGGGCCACGAAGCATGGGCCACGAAGCTGTGTTCTACACAACTAGACTGAGTTCTACACAACAACGGCTTGAACCGGAGTGGGGGTGGGGGGACACAGGAAAAGGAGGGGAGAAAGAAAAAAAAAGAAGTTAAAACAAGAGGTCTTGGGCAGGGAGTGACCAATCCCAGCTGAACGTGGGAAGTATGTCAGGAATCAGGGAAGGCATGAGCTTCGTGAGGAACTTCCGAAGGGGAATAGTGACAGCTGCCACCCAGGTCTTTGCTGGGGAGAAAAGCCAGGCTCTTGCAGGAAACATTGCAGAGTCTAAGTTCCCAGTCAGGGCAACAGTGGTTTTGAGAAATGGAAGCTCCAGGGAGGAGCCCAAGATGCCCCTGAGGTTTCAGGTCTGGGAGAGAGACAGGCCATGGCAGTAATAGAAATGGGAAGTTAGGGGGACAGCTGGTTATTCAGGATCTGTGCTCGGCACACGGGCAGATGCCAGGAGACTGCCCCCTGGGAAGGTACCTGTGCAGCAGGTACGTCCACAGACAAGCCTAGGAGCCCTCATGAAGCCCTCCTAGAAGAGGGGAAGTTTCCAGAGTGGGGACACTCTTGAGTTCCCTTCAGAAGGTGGCATTGAAGGCAGCCAGGCCAAGGCAGCAGGGCGGGTGTCCTGAGCTTCCTCTGTTTGCCCCTCCACGTCTCCTCTCCATCTCTCTCCACCAGCTCCTAGATACCACATCAGTGGGCTTCCCTGTGAGCCAGTCATGTGCAGGTTGGAGGAAAGGTGAGAATGAGTTTGAGGCCTTTCTTTCCCCAGCTCCCACCCAACTGAGTCTCCATGAATTGGTGGCATTTCCTCTATTGAGGGGCCCAGCTTCTGTCTCTCGTTCCAGCTCTCTCTGGGTTCCACCTGCGTCCTCCCCTGACCCCTGAAGGCGTAGGGGTGATGATGGTCCTAGGTCCTAGCCCGGGGTTCTATACCTTCCCGACTGCTCCTCCAAACCCTGCCCCCACCCTTGTAAATGGTTCCTTTCTGAGCTCTCAGTTTCACAGCTGATGTCCCAGACAGGCAGGGGCAGGTACAGGGGCCCAGAACTAAGACTGAATATTATGGCTCAAGATGCTTCCACCTAAACAGATATGAAAGTCTCCAGAACCCTTCTACCCTATAGTTTTTGTTTTGTTTTTCTTGTCACTTTTTTTTAAATTATGGTAAAATACACAGAGTATAAAATTTACCATCTTAAACACAGTTTTAAGGGTACAATTCAGTGGCATTAAGTACATTTACATTGTTGTGTGACCATCCCTCCACAGAACTTCTTTCATCTTACAAAACTGAAATTCTGTACCTATTAAACAATAACTCCCAATTCTCCTTCCCCTAGCCCCTGGCAACCACCATTCTACTTTCTGTCTCTATGAACTTAACTACTTTAGGTACCTCACGTCAGTGGAATCATACAGTATTTATCTTTTTCTCACCAGTTAGCATAATGTCCTCAAGGTTCACCCATGTTGTAGCATGTGTCAGAATTTCCTTCCTTTTTAAGGCTGAATAATATTTCACTGGGTGTACAGACCACAATTTGTCTGTCTATTCATCCATCAGTGGGCACTTGGGTTACTTCCACTCTATGGCTATTGTGAATAATGCTGCTATGAATATGGATGTACAGGTATCTCTTTGAGACCCTTCTTTCAGTTTTTTGGGAATATACCCAGAGGTGGAATTACTGGACCATATGGTAATTTGATTTTTGGTATTTTGAGGAACTTTTTCATACTGTTTTCCATAGTGACTGCACCATTTTACATTCCCAGAAGCATCACACAAGGGTTCCAATTTCTCCACATCCTCACCAGCACTTGTTTTCTGTTCTTGTTTTTTTATAATAACCATCATGATGGATGTGATGTGGTATCTCATTGTGGGTTTGATTTGCGTTTCTCTACTGATTAATGATGTTAAGCATCTTTTCATGTACTTATTGGCCATTTGTATATCTTCTTCAGAGAAATGCCTATTTAAGTCCTTTGTCCGTTTTTATATCAGGTTCGCTTTTGTTGAGTTGTAGGAGTTTTTTTAAAAAATATATTCTGGATATTAATCCAATCTTCATCTGCTCAGTCGGACTATTTTAACAAAATATTATGTACTGAGTAGCTTAAACAGGAGAAATTTATTTCTCATAGTTCTAGAGGCTGGGAAGTCCAAGATCAAAGTGCTGGCTGATATGGTTCTTGGTGAGGGCCCGCTTCCCGGCTTGTAGGTGGCTGCCTTCTCACTGTGTCATCACATGGTCTTTCCTTGGTGTGTGCATAGGAGAAAGAGCTCTCTTTCTCTTCTAGGGTCTCTTCAGATTAAAATCGACCCTTATGACTTCATTTAACCTTAATTTACCTCCTAAAAGCCCTATGTCCAAATACAATCACATTGGGGATTAGGGCTTCAACGTATGAATGGGGCGGGATGGGAGAGGAGAGACACAATTAGGTCCACAGCAAACCCCTTTGCAAAATTATTTTCTCCCATTCTGTGAGTTGCCTGTTCCCTCTTGTTGATTATGTCCTTTGATTCACAAAAGTTTTTAATTTTGATGTGTTCCAGTTTATCTTTGTGTGAGTGTGTGAGTGTGTGTGTGTGTGTGTGTGTGTGTGTGTGTGTGTGTGTGTCTGGTGCTTTTGGTGTCATATCTAAGAATTAATTGCTAAATCCAAATTCATGAAGGTTTTCCCACTGTGTTTTCTTCAAAGAGCTTTACAGTTTTTACCTCTTACATTTAGGTCTTTGATCCACTTTGAGTTAATTTTTATCTAAGGTGTAAAGTAGGGTCCAACTTCATTGTTTTGCATGTGGATATCCAGTTTTCTTAGCACCATTTGTTGAAAAGACTGTCCTTCCCCACTGAATGGTCTTGGCACTACACTAAAGTTTTTATTCTTAGTTACTTTTCAATAGGTCTTTTCAAACTATTCCTATAGAAAAAGCTCTTGAAGTATTTTATTTCTATCCCCTTTTCTACTGCCTTGGCTCATTCACTTTTGATTCTTTGATGTGAAGCCACATTATAGGTAAGGAAATAACTACTGATTAGTGGCCATCAAGCTCTGTGGGATGCTGGCTTGTTGGTTCAGCTTTGGAGACAGAATGATGGCCTGGGGCAGTGATTCTGAGCGTGTGGTCTCAGTATAGCTCCCAGATTAGAGCTTCTCTCTAGGGTCTACATTTCATATTTAGTGACCCAACTCCTCCTCTGTGTCTTATTCCAGCTTACACCCTATTCGTGGCAGCGTTTCATAGTTTCTGCAACTTATTCCATTTTCAAAGTTTATTCACAGATTTGAGATGGTGTGGTTAGTGGCATACAAATGTTCTTTTCCATTTAGTTTTTGTTTTATCACTTCTTGGTTCTTGTTTTCTTTAAATGACTTCTGCTGATGGGATACATGAATTTTAGTTTGCTGTTTTTCTTCTGCTGCTGTGTAGAAATCTGTTCTCTTCCTTATTTACCAGGAAGGAATCTAAGACTAATGGGATGATTTTTCATCTCAAGACCACAGGAAATAATAAGCTTTGAAATGTTTCCTATGACCTCCAGCTGAAGTCTGGGATTCCCTCGGCTGTTCCTAAACCAGATTTTCAGCATTAACATTTCAGTGTTAGGAAATGAACCAGGTGCGGGTCTAAGAAGCAATGACCCAGGACTCTCATTCGTCCTGTAGAACTGAGTTTCTCCACCTCGGCTACTGACATTTTAGTCCAGAATGCTTCTTTATTGTGGGACTGCCCTTTGGATCATAGGAAGGCTAGCAGCGTCTCTGGCTCTATGCAGTAGCACCCTCAAAGTTGTGGTAACCAAAACATCTCCACACATTGCCAAATGGCCCCTGGGGGCAGAATCATCCACCCACCCATCCCCAGCTTAGAACCACTACTGTGGAAGAGGTCAAAAGCAAAATAGGCACATGTTCTAAAAAGCTCTAGCTAGATATTTTCAACATGTTGCTCACTTACATTCTATTTCCTGCCGAGTCCCCTGGTAATTTAGCTATGTGAACATTCTTATTTTGTTAGTTCTCTGACTTGAATGCTTTAGGTTTCCGCTTCCTGGCGCTTATTGTACTTGTAGTCGAGACTTCAGTGCCCTCTCCCACTTCCAAGGACTCATTATTTTGTGATAGTCCAGAAGGGTTTCCCAGTTGCCTTTCTGTTTTCTTGCCTTATAAGGGTAACAAAGCTGAGGCCCCAAAACATCGCATCCAACACAGTCTCTGAAGGCAGCGATTAAGTAACAAAGGAACCTGTCCCGAGGGAGCAGGAGACCACCGCATGGGCCCAAACACCTCATCGTATTCCTAAAATACCTGTTCCCTCTTTCCTCCTTCCCTCCCTCTTTTCTTCCTTTTCTACTTTATGCCATACAATTTGTGAATTACAGCTTACATGTAAGTCTTATACTATTCTAGAGAGGAAAGAAGCTTGGTAACAAAATAAAATATTTGAAAACTTAAAGACCCCTGGAAAGACCCTCTGCCCCACCATGGGAGTGGGTTCCTAGATTTAAGTGTAATTTCTTGATCAGTTTGATCCTTTGAGGTGGTTTAGGAAGATTTTCAGAAACCAGGGAATTAATCATCAAAACCTTTATGTTTTCATTGTTTTAGACTTGGCTAGAGCCCATCCATTTAAGTTTCTGTTACTAATTCACATCCATTAGGAGAGCATTATTCATCCAGCATTCACATCTGTGTTTATCTTTCAGCAGCTAGGATGTATTAAGGCTGGTGCCGATTCTAATGACTGTAAGGTGTGTCTATTCTCAGTGTTTATTTTCCTCTCTACTTTCCCTCTTGCACGTTTCCTAATGAAAAGAGCTGCTCTGTGTATAGGAAGAGCACTTCCCTTAACTCTGGCATGTCCTTCCACTGAGCATTGATTTACTCATCCATCACCGTGTGTTGTTGAGTTAGTAAAGTGGAGCGGCCCTCCACTGAACACAGTTAACAGTGTTTGCTGGGAAAGGAGCTAACATTCGCTGAGTGCCTTCTGTGTGCCCTGCCCTCAATGTCCATGTTCTCCTTCCTTCTTCACAGTTTTGTAAGGCAGGCATTAATAATTCCATTTTATTGGGGGAAGAGGTTGAGAATCACGGTGTTCAAAAAACATGCCCAAGTTCACATAGCCAACAGTGGAGCTGGATTTGGAGCATGGGATCCAGAAGCCCTAGTGCTTTCTCATGGGAGCCAAGATGGTTCAGAGAGGCTATATCCATCCCTGGTATTTAAAGCCAGTTGAAACTGGGTATGAATCCAGGCTTTATCATGCTCTGTGATTTAAGCAAGTTGCTTAACCTCCGTAAGCCAAATGAAGTTGCCCCTTTTGTAAATTGGGGGGTGACACTTATCTCATAGGGTTACAGTGAAGATTTAATGAGACACCCACATAAAGAAAGCGTGGAGCAGTGCTTTGCCAGGCTCAGAGTGGGTACGTGTGGCCAGTCTTAGTCACACAGTGTTTATTTAATGGACTGCTTCCCTATGTCAGCAGCCAGGGTGAGGGATGAGAGGAGGGTCGAAGAAGAAGTGGTGGGAAGCAGATTGAGTGAAAGTGCGCAGAAAGCTAGGAGTGGGCCTAGGGCTACCTGCTCTGCTTCCGGCAGGAGGCATTCCTGGAAGTGGACAGAGAGCAGGACCAAAGCAGCTGAACATTGTGGGAAGACAGCTAGTTCTGAGGATGAACCTTTCTGAGTCTGTCCCAGAGGGCACGGCTGGACAGAGCAAGGGAGAGGAGCAGCCTCCAGAAGAAGACAGGTTCAGGCTGGGGGTGAGGGTCGTGCGATTTTGAATACTGTCCTAAAACATGGAGCCTGGACAGCAGGTGCAAAGCTGGCATGAGTCTGCCTGGAGCGTTCTCCTTCGCACCTGCTCTCACCCTCTCGTCCATCCTGGAGACCACTCCAGGCCTCTCATCCCAGCACTTTCCCTACCTCTAGGGTTCTCCTCCTGGTTCGAGTGAGTGGGACATTAATAATTTCATTTCTGTGTATTTTGGATTCTGAAAGAAGGGGGAATTTGAAGAGAAGAATCACGCTGATGGATGGTTACCAGATAGAAATCCTACTCTGGGGAAAAGAATGGAAAAAAAGAGTAAAGGGAGCTAAGAGAAGATACATGGTAAATAAGAGGGGGTCCAGATGGGAAAAGGTCTCTGGGTACATTCATTTGGGAATAATTTGATCAGGTTCAGAAGGTTCTAGGAGAATTAAAAGGGTGTGGAATGAAGCCACCCTGAGAATTCTGCCTCAGAGCATGCAACGTAACAGTCTAAAAAATGGTTGAACATTTTTCAGATGCACTGTCCAAAATACTGTCATATTTGTTGCCAGAGGTTAAGGGAGGAATTTAGATGTGGACTGAAATGGCTTTTTTTTTTTTTAACCGAGGTCTTAGATTACTTAAAACATTGGGGAAAAGATGTCAAGGAAAATCTCCATCCCCTTCCTGCTGCTTTTCATCTTCATATTCTTATCTTTCTTTTGGAAAATAAATAAGAAGCATTTCATTTCAGGATTAACCTGGGCAGATTTTGGAAAATGTAGATGCGTTGCAGAATCACCTTATGTTTTCATAAAGTAAACCCTGTAATAGTTATTTCTAAATAGTTGTAATCATAACATAAACAGTGCCTTGATTAAATAGATATTTTATTTAAGTCATCTCCATGCGTCAGACATGTTACTGATTGGTTCTGTAGTAATTGGTAAAATTCTTCAGTAATTCTCTTCAAAAATCACTCAAGACATATTAATTTTTTTATATTGGGAGTCCTAATGAAGTTAGGTTTTACTGTATAGGTTTTAGCCTAGGAATTCTTTCATTGTTGCTGTAGAAACCAGCATTAAAAATTGTGGATCAAGAAAAATAAATTGGTGCTAAACGTCAGGAAAATATATAAGAAGTGAGATTTAAAAAAAAAAAAGATTAAAATAATCATGATACCTGGAACCAAGCTGAGACTAACAGGGTTCTGAACTAATCATATACCTGAAATCATGAATAGTTTTCCTCAGAAACATTATAGAAAACAAACTGCAGAGTCTTTAAAAAATTATTTCCACCTACAGCCACATTCACACTGCTGCTAGGAGAGCAGTGCTGCGGAATGAGTTCCAGGTAGTTCCGTGGACACGTGACACCAGCTAATCGCTTTAAGTAGGAATAGGAACTGGGTGGCCCTTGGTGAGACTCGGCAGTTGAAATGGTCTCCTCTGACCAGGAAAAGGAGACAAGAACAGGAGGAGCTCACAGCCTGAGCTAGGCTGGGAGGCTCTCTGTTATTTTTCTCGTAGGGGTTAGTGGGGTGTACTGGGATACCATGATGGGTGAAGAGGCCCAGGGCTGCTTAACACCAGCCACCATCCCTCAGGGACAGTTAATTAGAACCCTGGGTCCTGTGAGTATGGTCGCTGGAGTTATCTCTCACCTATTGGTGTTTTTTAAAGTGCATTTTTCAATTTGTTTCTTTGAAAAGATGGAGCATTATCTGTGGTTTTGGCAATCTGTCTCACTCTCCTGGTCATTAGAGTCCATGGGGACAGGCAGAGTTAGGATTGAGGCTGGATGAGACCCTAGAGGGCATTTAATCCACTCCCATAGTACTAGTGATGGAAGACACAGGCCCAGAGAGGTGGAGAGATGGCGGCCGACCTCACTCACGAATGACAACGCTGATTGCTGATCTCAGCAGTCAAGCTGCCTCCCAGGTCTCTGTATGTGGATTTTCCCCATAGGTCTTAACTGCAGCCTGCTGCTTTGAACAATTTTGCTTTCATGAAATATTTTAGTTAGGGCAGTAACTCTGTCCCAGATCTGACCGATTAAAATATGCTCCATTAATTTTTAAGTGATATCCATTTTTGTCCAAAAGAAGAAAAAAAGTTGTGCTTCTGCACAATCTAATTTTCAAGTAATTCATTATGTCTATTTAAAAATTAGGTAGATTGTTCCATTGTCAGCCCTAAAGCTGCAAGGCTTATGGACATAATACGTCTTGACTCAAGCTGACCTGCTTCATATGGAGAAATAGTGTATGGGTATAATAATACTGTGTTCAGTGTCCCTGACTAAGAAGAAGCCATCATTTGCTGGATAGTAATGTTAGAACATTAATAATATTGTGCATGTTTTCATAGTTTGGTAACAGCTATTACGAAGTTGTAAAAATTAGCCTAGTGCAAAGGTATCATTTTAGGAATAGAACTCTATTTGCAGGCCAATCATAGGTGCTGGTTCTAACAGTGCTGAACGTGGTATATGGAGGTAAAGCCCTGTAATGTATGTTACTCAGCAGGCTCAAGTTGTGGACACACATGTTTTTTTCTTCCTCTTTCTACAGAAAAACAGAGCCATTTAACAAGCATGAGGAGCGCAGCCAAGCCCTGGAGCCCAGTGACCAAAGCAGGAAGCCATGGGATCGACCGTGTACGGGCCCTGCCCACAGCCTCTTCCGGCATGAAGAGTTCCAAATCTTCGACCTCGCTGGCTTTTGAGTCCCGACTCAGCAAGGTATAGACTGAATCGCACAGGGCCAGGCAGCTGGGTTTCCAGTGTCCCTGCTCAGGAGGACTAATGAGGGCAGTAAGCAAAGCTAGTGGCCTCCCAGGGCTGGAACAGAGGCTTCAACGGGGGTCCTGGGAGAACCAGCATATCTTAACCTAAAGGAACAGAGCAAAGAGGGTGTAGCAGGGATACCAGGGGTCGAGAAAGGAAATCTGCCAAATGTTTAACAGTAATTCCGATCTCCTGGCCTGGAGAGTTTTGCTTCCAGTGTCCCACTAGATGGGGTCAGGATCACCAGTGATCCTGGTAATCCAGAGGGCAGTTCTCCATCCTCGTCTCACCTGACAGTCGGCAGAGTTCACACCGTTGATTAGGCTCTGTGTCTGGGACCACCTTCTCCTCTCAGTTGCCTCCTTCCTCCCAGGCAGCACCTTGGAATCTCCCTGTGGCCCCTCCTCATGCTCCGGGTCCCTAATGTTGCATGGGCACAGGGCATAGTCCTGGGGCCCCCAGCTGTTTTCTAGCTACTGTATCACATCCAACATCTCCTTTACTAGCCCGACATGAAATCAGAGATATTATAACCTACTTTCATACACACTTTTGAAAAATCAATGTAATATCCCAGCTACAAAGGAAAATAGATTATAGTTAGATAATCCGTATTTCCATTCGCATATGCCTCCACATGACTGTGCCAAAGGACCTAAGATACTTCTTGGGGCACCTTGCATGTGACAGCTATGATGAAGTGATTCAGGGTTGTGTCTGTGACTCAAATACCGTGAAGGACATTGAGGGAGTGATGTGATTGTTGAACACACTTGGTAAATTTCTGAACCAAACTGCAGTCTTCCCTAGTTATTCTTAGAAAGTTCAGTGTACACGGTCAGACAATTAAGTTTGTGAACTCATCCTAGAAAAAGTGCTATGTACCTCATTGCTGAATATCACTATGGTCACCTTCGAAGTACTCCCCTTGGGAAGCTATCACCGATTCCAGTGCCCAGTCCACCCTTCAAAGCAATTCTGGAACTCTTTTTCTGGAACGGCCATTAGAGATATCGTCGTATCACCCTTGATGTCCTGAATGTCATCAAAATGTCTTCCTTTCAATTTTTCCTTTATCTTTGAGTAAAAAAGTCATTGGGGCCAGATCAGGTGAGTAGGGAGGGTGTTCCAATACAGTTATTTGTTTACTGGCTAAAAACTCCCTCACAGCTGGTGCACTGTCGTGATGCAAGAGCCATGAATTGTTGGCGAAAAGTTCAGGTCGTTTAACTTTTTCACGCAGCCTTTTTAGTACTTCCAAATAGTAAACTTGGTTAACTGTTTGTCCAGTTGGTACAAATTCATAATGAATAATCCCTCTGATATCAAAAAAGATTAGCAATATTGTTGCAACAAATTCTTAAACTTAATTGTCAGACCTTCATATATTCAAGCTGTGTGAGAAGTATATTGTTTTTAAAACTCATAAACACAGACAACAGTTTGGTAGTTACCAGAGGGTAGAGGGTGTTGGTAGAAGAGGGTAAAGGGGGTAAAATGTGTGGTGACAGAAGGAGAAATGATTCTGGGTGGTGAACACAGAATGCAATAGGTAGATGATGTATTATAGAAATGAACACTTGAATCCTATATAATTTTGCTAACCAATGTTATCCCAATAAATTGAATAAAAATTAATAAAAAAGAAGTACATTGTTTTTGTATATAAAATGAAGGGACCCTATAGGCTTGGATAATAATAAAGTGTTGCACCTATGTGCATGTCTGTGGCATAGGTGAAAATCGTGTGGGATGTGGGATAATTCTTTATGCAGGATTGACACATTCATCATAGGACATCTAGGTTCCTTGTCCTTCCACCTATTAAGTATCAGTAGCACCTCCAATCATGGTGACAATTAAAAATGTCCCCACAAATTTCCAGCACACTCCTTGAGAGACAGCACAGTGCCTACTGAGACCAATTGTTGTGGGCATAGCATCTATTCTCATGAATACCATATATGCCTGACGTCCAAATTTGTGTCTCTAACCAGGACCCCTCCAACTGCCTTTGTGACATCACCTCTGGGATGCCTAAAAGGTACCTCTAATGTAACATGGCCAAAACTCAATCCTGATTCCTTCCCATTGATGTCTCCGTCCCCCCAAAGCTGCTCTTCCTGAATCTTCCCATTTGAGTCAATAGCAACTCTATCCTTTTGGTCACTCAGGCCAGAGCCCATGGCATCATCCTTGAACACTTCTTTTCTCATATCCTATAGTCCATCAGCAAGATGCCATCACTTCTACCTTAAAATTAAATTGTTGACTCCAAGCAACTCCCACTGCTTTCCCTGGGACCACCTCGACCATGCCACCCCCTTTGTTGCACGAGCTTCCCAAATGATCTCCCTTTTTTTTTTTTAAGATTTTATTGGGGAAGGGGAACAGGACTTTATAGGGTAACAGTATGTACTTCCAGGCCTGTTTTTCCAAGTCAAGTTGTTGTCCTTTCAATCTTAGTTGTGGGGGGTGCCATTCAGCTTCAAGTTGTCCTTTCAGTTGTAGTTGTGTCGGGCGCAGCTCAGCTCCAGGTCCAGTTGCCGTTGCTAGTTGCAGGGGGCACAGCCCACCATCCCTTGCAGGAGTCCAACCAGCAACCTTGTGGTTGAGAGGACACGCTCCAACCAACGGAGCCATCCGGGAGGCAGCTCAGCTCAAGGTGCTGTGTTCAATCTTAGTTGCAGGGGGCGAAGCCCACCATCCCTTGCAGGACTTGAGGAATTGAACTGGCAACCTTGTGGTTGAGAGCCCACTGGCCCATGTGGGAATCGAACCGGTAGCCTTCGGAATTAGGAGCATGGAGCTCTAACCGCCTGAGCCACCGGGCCGGCCCCCTGAGCTCCCTTTTTTTGTCTTTGCACCCTACAGTCCATTCTCAACAGAAGTCACAGTGGTCTTTTGAACACGTATCAAATCACTTCTCTGCTTCAAACCCTCAGAAGCTCTCCCCAGTCACTCAGAGTGGAAAACAAAGTCCTTGAATGGCCAGTGATGCCCTGGAGATTCAGCTCCAGTCCCTCTCAGACGTTGTGTGCAGTGTTCCCTCCCCTCTCCCTGGCCCCTCCGTGAGCCAGGCACACTCCTGCAGCAGCATGTCTGCTGTTCCCTCTGCCTGGAGCATTCCTGCCTCCCACACATCTGCCACTTCTCCTGCTTTAAATGTGTGCTAGCGTGTCACGTTATCAGACGTCACTCCTGACCACGCTATGTAAAGTACCTTGACCTCCATACACCGTCCTCACCCTGCTTGGCTTTCCTTCTCGGCTTTTCCAACCATCACAAATCCACCTACTTGTCTAGTGTCTGTCTCCCCATGGCTAGAATGTAAGCCCCATGAGGACTTTTCTGGTTGTTGTACAGCTCTGTCCCTTTTGCTTAGAAAAGCACCTGCTACCTGGCAAGCACTTGGGGTATACTGAATGCCAGAGTCCACCAATTCTTCCGGGCGTGGTTGTAAGACACAGTGTTGGAACAGGAGGAGCTTGAGCTTGGAGTGGGTCAGACCTGGCTGAGAGTGGGGACCCTGGCTCTGCTCCTTCTAGCTGTGAAACCCCAAGCAGGTTATGTAGCTGTCCTGAGCTCTGAGATAACAGTTAATGTGGATAAAATGTCCTGCACATAAATTTGTTGATTATTCTATTATACTGGACTTGACCATAATTTCCATGATTTTTATTTTTATTGTCTTTGACCTATAGCACATTTAGGAGACATCTTTAAATTTTAAATGAATACATACATTCCCCCAATAACATACCAGGAGAGCTTCTGGAATATGTTACAACATTTTTTAAAGCAGTGTTTAGAAAAAAAAAAAAAGTCTGAAGCTCAGGGGTGTTGCCTGAGGACAATGAAATGTTGGTCACTTCTGTCATTGATAGGTAAGCATTTTGGAAACTTGTTCCACAGGAAAAAAGTAAATACTCATGTTAGAGACTTTCTGCTCCCATTTCTTTTCTTTTCTTTTCTTTTCTTTTCTTTTCTTTTCTTTTTTAAAATTTATTGGGGAATATTGGAGAACAGTGTGTTTCTCCAGTGCCCATCAGCTCAAAGTCGTACTTCAATCTAGTTGTGGAGGTCACAGCTCAGCTCCAAGTCCAGTCATCGATTTCAAGTGGTAGTTTCCAATCGCCGTTTTCAATTGGTTGCAGGGGGCACAGCCCACCATCCCATGTGGGAATTGAACCGGCAACCGTGTTGTTGAGAGCTTGCGCTCTAACCATCTGAGCCATCTGGCCGCCCCTCCGGAAGCTCAGTGGCAGCTTGTTGTCGTCAATCTAGTTGTGGAGGGCGCAGCTCACTGGCCCATGTGGGAATCGAACTGGCAACCCTGTTGTTCAGAGCTCACAACTGCAGGTGGACAGGAGAGAATGGTCAAAACAGAGGGACATGACAAGAGCTAGAATAGTGCAGGCATGATGCAGCTCCTTCTGCCAATTCTTCCCTCAAACCCTGTCGGTCTCTTTTATAGACTTAGGCCTGCAGATCCCAAGCATGCGGGGAAGTTGAATTATACCATGAACATATTACTATATTTGCTTTGTAGTAAATGGATACATATGAGATGGGTAGATATGTTTTAACCAGTCAAATATAGAAAAACTGAAACAAATCCACCAAAGTAGGATGAAATGCCCTGCTTCACATACTGGCCTGATCTGAAGGAGCAGTGGAAGAACAAAGTGGAACAGGAGCCAGATGGGATGGGGGTACATCTTCCTTGTGCTGTCAAGCCCAGTCCGGGAAAGGCTACCTCCTGGAGTGCTCTGATGCAGGCAGGCCACTTCATTCTGGCCGTTTGTAAGGCCCAAGTCTATTAGTCAGGACCTTCTTGATTGCAGATGGCTTGAGCTAGCTTCAGCAGAAAGGAAATTTACTGAATAAGTCCTAAGGTTCCCGTGTCACTGTGCAGGACAAAGGTACAAACCTGGAGCCCAGAGAGGCAGGGACCAGGGACTGGAACACCCAGGACGCTCTCTGTTGCTTATCTCCACTTGCCCCTGCTTCTCTGTCACCTGCTGACATCCCGTCTTCTTCAGTGTGTGGTATGAAGCCTGGCTGCCATCATGCCCAAGCCTCTCACTTCCCTTGGAAGGCCTGGCTGCTGCTTTGCTTACTTCTGACTTACTTTTTTAAAAATCAAGTAAAAAAAAAAATTGGGAAAAGTCTGCTTGGTCAGGTATGAGTCCTGTATTGACGCTGCCCAGTCTCTTGTTGCCAGGGTTTCAGGGCCCCCCATGCCAGAAAACAGAGTCTTCGAGGTTTGGCACGTTCTGTGTAAGTCTTGGGGACCCAGTCAGAGTTACCCATTCTGCTGGAGTGCTCTCAACCTGCACTGGCCATCCAGGACCCAGCCATGCGTGGCAACTAAGCCCTTGAAATGTGGCTCATCAAAACGGGGACGTGCTGTGCGTGCGAAATACACACCAGATCTTGAAGAGTTAGTGCAAACCCCTAAAATGCCTCGTCGATGTATTTTCCATTGATTGATAAGATTTTGAATGTGTTAAGAAAATATATTCTTAAAATTAATTGCACCTGTATTGTTTTACTTTTATAATGTGACTCCTATACAGACTGTGTACAATTCTGTGTGTGGCTTGTGTTTTATTTCCATTGACAGTGGTGCTCCAAACCATTGGTTCTCAAATCGCGGACCCAGACCAGCAGCATCAGCGTCACCCAGGAACGGAACGTGTTCGAAATGCAGAATCTCAGCCCTGCCTCCTTCCCCCACACCAGATCTAGGGAATCAGAAACTCGGTGGTGGTGGTGGTGGGCACACTGGGGCTTGGGGTGTAGGCAGCAGGGTGCATTTTAACAAACCCTCCAAGGAGTCTGATGCACACTCAAGTTTGAGAACCACTGCTCCAACCATAACATTCCCTTTAAAGACTGGATGATTGTTGTGTGTGATTTTAGGGTTTTGGATTTCCCCTACTCTCTTTGTGGAATTGAAAAGAAATTCTTAGTTACTTTACCTGTGAGCTATTTAAACATTTTCCTTTCATAAGCTTTCCTGTGCAGGTGCTTGGCAGCTTAAATATCAGTGAAAGAGTTAGTGAAAAGACTTGCTAAACATACCAAAGCAACACCGAAGTGTGTACCTTCATAGGGATCTTCTATCACAAACCAGCAATCTCAAGTGGTGCTGAAGCTGCATTCCATGACCAGGAAACAAAGCCAAAAATGCAGCCATGAATAGAAAAAGAATAACTGAGACTAGTAGCTTTCTGTATCTGATGTTGTGTCTAAAAAATAGTCATAGAGGAAGAGTAGCTCCAGCTGTTGGCTTAGGACAGGGAGAATCAGTTTTTAGTCTTTATGTCCTGCTTCCTGCAAAAGCTTCTAAGCAATAAATCTTTCTCAAATGGAATTCCTGGTGGAAGGTACAAGGGAAAGGAAGTGCTCCCCATGAAAGCTTTGCTGCCACCTGAACTCCCCTTGCTGGTAAGCAGATGGCACATGACTGGCCTATTGCACGTCTTAATTATCCTTTTGCCTAGAGAGGACAGGATCTATGTATAATACAGCCTGGGACCATGGAGTGGGAAGCCTTCTCACTGCTTGCCGACTCTTTTCCCTGTCCTCTGTTGCCTCTGCCTGATATTTCACCAAGAACCAACCTCTTGTGGAGGAGAGGGCAGCAGCAACGTCTACCCTCTGGCACCACTGGGGTGGAGGCTGTGGTGGGATTGCAGAGGCAACTTCACCTCTGGCCCCAACTGTCCTCTCATTCTTTGGATTCCTTGTTCTGGCTTACGGACTGAGCCTTTGTTTGCACACTGGACCTTTCGATGCAGAGTTTGCTAATTTGCACTTTGTGTGTCAGATTTACTGATCTTGGTAACAACGGAGAATAAGATAGAGGAAAGCAGAACTAAGTGCATATCATTTGCATTATTGCATTAAGAATTCCCTAACTGAAATGATTTCCTTTTTTTTTTTTTTTTTTTTTTTGCAGGTGTTGTCTGGAGAATTTCCAAAGTCTAAAATCACAATTGATTTTCCTTTAGGGACCTAGGGAGGTACCAGGGCATGCTTCTAGGCAGAGTGAATAATAGTTTTTTTTGTATTGAGAAAAGGTTGCTGACATGAACTACTATCATTTAGTATGAAAAACATGACACTGGTGACCTGATGGATAATTTGAGAGGTTGGAGAGCTTGGGTGCAGGAACTCTTATTACTCTGACACGGAAAGTGGAAAAACAGTTATGGAGTCCCTGTAAGGGCAATTGAGTGACTTCTTTGTCAACCCAAGGGTCATATTTAGTCCTGTTGTTAAACTAGGGGTATGCTGTTGGCTAGAAAACATGGTTATATTCCCATCTAGTAACTGGAAGTGCATGCAAATCATCCTTTCAATGTTAGCTATTTGTTTTTTAAATTAATAATTTGTTTAAAGATATTGACCAAGATTTCTTGACTAATATTAAGACTTTTACCATCTTCCCTCTTAGAAAATAGGATATAGGAAATTATTGTTTAAATTGTAGAGTTTCAGTTTGGGACGATGAAAAAATTCTGGAGATGGATGGCGGTTGATGATTGCACAACAATATAAATCTCCTTAATGCTACTGAACTACACACTTACAATGATTAAAATGGTAAATTTTATGTTATGTATATTTTACCACAATAAAACTTTTTAAATAACAGTGGGAGGGAATGAAGAAAAGTAGACTGGCATTTGAAGGGGTAGAACCAAAGCTTTGCCCAAATTATAACCCCCCCCTTTTCTTTTTTATTGAGGCATAGCGTATTTACAATAAAAAATGTAAAGTGCACTAATCTGAGTCTCAACTGTACAGCTCATTCAATTTTTACACGTGTTTATATCTGTTTAATCACTCCCGGTCAAGACGTAGAACATTCCAGAAGGTTCCTTTCTAATCAATAACTCCCCTAGAGATAACTGCTGTTTTGACTTCTGTCACCATCATTTAGTTTTGCTGACCCTAACTTCATGTAAATGGAATCAGGCAGTATATACACTTTCATGTCTGATTTCTTTCATTTAGTATAAGGTCTCTGAGATCAATCCATTTGTTAGTGTATTCATAATTGTTTTGTGTGTGTGTGTACTCTTCTATTGTATACTCTACCACTATTTAATTTACCCCTTCTCCTGTTGAAGAACATTTGGGTTGTCATAGTTTGGGGCTGTTATAAATATAGCTGCTGTGAAGATTCTTTTGATGAACCTGTGTACTCACTTCTCATGGGCATAGATCTAGGAGTAGGGTTGCTGAATCACAGGGTGCAGATATTCAGCTGTCAGTTTCCCAAAGCAGTCGCCAGCAGAGATGAGAGTTCTGGGTGTTCTGCCATCTCACTGACACTTAATATTGGCATTTTTTGCTCTTTCAAGCCATTCTGGGGGTGTGTAATACCCTGAAATTTAAACTATGCAAAAGTGGGGAAAAAATTTAATTGTGCAAATCTTTAAACCCCTAATCCTCAGTAAATGACCCTGAAGCTAGTGGCGTGGAATGGAGCCGGCCTCCTGGCCCTCGGCCAGTGTGCTGGGCAGGGGCTGCCTGTTCCATGTCTCTGTTGCTTTGAAGGCTTTTTCATATTGTTTTCTCCAGATGTCAGATATATTCGTGATGGCTCTGGGCATCTCCCTGTTTCCAGTCTTCTAGAACTATTCCTCTTCAAAATTGTTCTTTAAAGAAGGCTTACTATGGTTGAGAGAACTTATTTGTGCTTTTCTCATTAACCTTGAATGTAACTTACCTGGACCAGAAGTGTAAGATCATTTAGGAGCCCCCCTCTTAGACTTCAATTCCTTTCAAAAAACGTTTGTTTACCCCTTTCATGACAGAGAAGAAAGCAGAAGAGGAGTGAGGGGTCACTCATTACCAGTGTTCTGGCCTCCGAAAAAGTTCCTTTCTTCCTTTTGAACACGTTCTCTCTACAAGATCATATAGAGTGTTTGGTGTTGAGCACATGGTAGATATTCGGGTCTTTTGTATCTCTTTCCTCTACTTCCTTCAGTCATGTATTTTTAAGTTAATTTTGTTGTCCTTGAATTTTTTTGTTGATTGCCCTGTCCTGCCTTTTGTGCATCTCACAGTTCTTTTATCTTCAGCTCTCATTCTTCAATTTTTCTTTTTAACCAACAAAGCAGGGTTGTAAAAAAAATTCATTATTTGAAGTGTGACATGATGGATAATATTCACCCATAATCGTATAATATTCTTTGAAACAGTAGTGGGAGATCATACACCTGTAAATGATACATACAGGTGTGTCTAGCTTTGCACTTGTCCACTTTGCACTGTCGTGCTCCTCAGAGTGCCATTACTGTGTCGTACCCACTAGGCAGGTGGTTCTGCGCAGATGCTTTCTTGGTTTGTAGCACTCCTTACTGAAAACGTATCTTTTCTTCCTGTCTCTTTCCTTCTACTTCTCTCTTAGCTCAAGAGGGCCAGTAGTGAAGACATGCTCAACAAACCAGGAAGTACCATCACTTCTGGGGTAGTCCGACTGAAAAAGACTTCGACAGCGGGAGCCATCTCCGAGATCACTGAGAGCCGCCTGAGGAGCAACCCAGGTAGGAGAGACCCAGGCAGGAGGGACCCAGGCAGGAGGGACCCAGGTAGGAGGGGCCCAAGCAGGAGGGACCCAGGTAGGAGGGACCCAGGCAGGACAGACCCAGGCAGGAGGAACCCAAGCAGGATGGACCCAGATAGGAGGGACCCAGGCAGGAGGGACCCAGGTAGGAGGGACCCAGGCAGGAGGAACCCAAGCAGGATGGACCCAGGTAGGAGGGACCCAGGCAGGAGGGACCCAAGCAGGAGGGGCCCAGGCTGGAGGGACCCAGGCAGGAGGGTCCTTCAGTGATTGGTGCATCCCTTTCCTTCATCAGCTATGTACTGAGTACTTACTCTGGGCCAGGAACTGTTTTAGATAACAACATCCTGCCCACAGGGAGTTTGCATCTAGTGGGGAGACAGATGAGAAACAAAAAGGTAACAGGGTTGTGGATCCCACTGTGCTGTGGTTCCCACCGTCCTTCTCGTTGTCCATCTGTCACCAGGAGTGTGTGAAATCCAGGCAAGATGGTGTATGTTCTGGGTTCATCTTGGTGCAAAGTACATTAGATGAGTGAATGAACCCTGTAGGTCCCTTACGGAGGTGGGTGTATAATAACATTGTGTGGAAAACTGGGACAATCCTCACATAAACACTACTTGGAGTCACGTAGATGGCTGTGAACTTTCTCAGTGTGACTATTTTTTTTTTGAGAAATAGAAAAGGTTTTTTTAACCATTATATTTGAGTTCAGAGCATGGGAAACTTCAAACATCAATGTATTTAACTTTCTTTTGGATCACATAAATAAGAAAGCTAAGCTTTCCATGGTTTTATTCTTATAATGCAGCTCTCTATGTATTGCTAAATTGTGTGAGATGGGAAAATAGCTGAAATATGTCGTTATTAATTTATAATAGGGTTAAGTACTAGCATACTTATGATTGTTGCACTCTTTACATAAAATATCACAATCCAGATTAGCTTTCCACAGGTATATTTTAATTTGTTCAGTTTTCAAAAAGTTGAATCTATGAAGAGTATATGTAGCTTTTTTTAGGATGTAGGGGAAATGGCCTGGTGTTTCTATACAATGTTTTACTATTTTAAAGACTGGTTTCATACTAATACACAGATTTGGTTTTAAAATACGACAAATGAAAGTACAACTTATTTTTATCAATCCACCTAACAATAATTCCAAAAGTTAACAAAGCACCACTAAAAAATGACAGAATGATCTCACTGTCAAATATTGATGCAAAAATGTGAGCTCAAAATATTAGCAAATAGACTTCAACAAGAAATTAAAAGAACAATAGTGCACATCATAACCAAGTAGATTTAATTAGGAAATCTAGGTATATAATCTATCACACAATATTAATAGACGAAAGAGGAAGAAACATACAGTCATCTCAATAAGGATGGAAGATGCATTTGACAAAATTAGCAGTCTTTCTGATTTGAAAACAAACTCTTGGTAGACTGAATCTATGAATACTTCTTTAGTGATATAAAATGTGTGTATCTCAAAGAAGCTTGATGCTCAGGGGTGAAACCCTAGAAGTAGTCCCATTAAAATCAAGAATGATTCAAGGTTGCCTACTATCACCACTGTCATTTAAATTCGTCTGCAAGTATTAATCAAAGCAGTGAGACAGGAGAGCTACAGCTGTATCTATTGGAAATGAGGAAACAAAATGATGATTTTATGCATATAATAACATTGTATACTTAGACAAATGCTTAGAATATCCTGAAAATTATATCATTAGAAAAAAATCTTAGAATGTTCTGAAAATCTATTAGGTACAGTAAGCGTTCAGTATGTGGTTGGTTGTAGAATATGAAATGTCAATAGCTTTCTTATCAGTGACTAGTTGGAAAAGATAACATAAGAAATGATCTCATTTATACAGGAATGAGAAAGGTAAAATATCTAGGAGTAAACTTAAAGTGTAAAAGCCTATATTTTAAAAATCTTAAAACTCTTTTAAGGACATAAAAGAAGACATAAATAAGTAGAAGGATATACATGGTTCTTGGATAAGAAGATTAAATATACCAAATATTAAATTTAATAAGTATAATATATATAAAAATATGTCTAAATTATTATATGAATTCATTTTAATTTCAATTAAAATCTCACTGGGAATTTGGATGTGGATACACTGATAAAATGATACTGGGTTTATCTAAAATAGTGGTTCTCAGTCAAGGGTGATTTTGCCCTCTCCCCAACCCAGGAAATAATTGGCAATGTCTGCATGTTTGGTTGTCATAACTAGGGGTGTGCTACTGACCTCTAGTGGGTAGAGGTCAGGGATGCTGCTGAACATTCTCCAATGCACAGGACAGCCAGCCCACCCCCCAATAAAGAATTATCCAGCCCAAAACGTCAATAGTGCTGCTGTTGATTTACCCTGATTAGAAAAATAAATGTTCTAGAATAACCAGGAAGTTTCTGAAAAATAGAAATCAAGGAACTAACCTTAAACACCTTGGAACTGGAGAAGAAATAGGCAATTCAATGGAACAGTACAGAATGTCCAGAATACACCAGAAGATTTAGCAGAGGGTAAAATTGCCATTGTATATCAAGATGTATAATTCATTCAAAAATAATGACTGATTAGGTCTTTAGGAAAAAATAAAGCTAGATCCCTATCTCATTCCTCTATCAAAATAAATTTCAGTGGATTGAAGATTTAAGTATTAAAAAATGAAACCATGAAAATACAAAGAAAAAAAAACAAAGAATCAATTTGTAGTGTTGACCTTGGAAGGACCCTTCTAAGTACTGTGTTTCCCCAAAAATAAGACCGGGTCTCATATTAAGGTTTGCTCCAAAAGACGCATTAGGACTTGTGTTCAGGGGATGTCATCCTGAAAAATCATGCTATGGCTTATTTTCCAGTTAAGTCTTATTTTCGGGGAAACACGGTAGGAACAAACACAGAGCATGGGTAGAAATCATGACAGGAAAAGGTGAAATATCACAAAAATGTAAAACACTGCTTTGTAAAAAGAGAAAATTATTTGCAATACATGTAGCAAAGCGCTTATTTACAAAGAGTTTATATAAATGAATAAGAAAGAAAAATAGTACAGTAGAAAAATGGGTAGTTCACATTACAAAAAATAAAGGTAGCCAATAGAAAGATGCTGTCTCTTGTATAGGTAAAGCAATGTAAATCAAAACAATAACTAGATATACTATTTCCCCTGACAGATTGATAAAATTAAAACAGTTGATAATTTCTAGTGTCATTAAGGGTGTTGGGAGCTGGCACACCACCTATAGTGGATGCACAAGGACAATTTGGTAATATTTATCTACATTTGAAATATGTACATTCTTTCACCAAGGATATCGAGCATTTAACACTACTGATTTACTTGAAAGAGGATGTTGATATATATGAACAAGATGTTCAGTTGTGGCATTATTATATTAGTGAAATATTGAAAACACTTCAGTGTATATCAGTACAGAGCTGGTTGTATAATGAGATTTTGGTCCAGGGGAATAATATGCAGCCATGAAAATGGACACAGTAGATTTGTATGTACCAAAATGGAGAGATCAAAGTATATTACTAAATGGGGAAAATAACATGGTGCATAGAATATGATCTCATTTGTTTTAATTTTTTAAAGTATATGTTAATTTAATTTTTGAAATCATAACTTTTTTTCAGGAAGGTTGTAAGAATGGTTATCTTTGAGGAGAGTTACCAGAAATAAAAGTGGTGGGGAAAAAGACTTTTTATTTTAGATCTTTTTATACTGTTTGAGATTTTTAAAACATGTACATAAAATGCTTTATAAATTAAAAACGATAAATATAAGTCAAAACCTGAAATTTTTTTTTTCTTTATCCAAATCCTTCCTCTTTGACTTGCGTTTTGTGATGTTTCTTTACCATTTGTTGGTAAGTCATTTAATTGTTTGATCACAATATGTGCTTCTTTTGGACAGGAATCTAAAGAAAGACTTCAGTTTAATACTGGCTCCTAAAGTGAGCACCTTCCTACACCCCCTGGGACATTAGTGTCCTTATTTGTCAAATTAAGGAAATACCTCTATCTATTACACAGTGATAATGTCAAGACAAAGATCTGTGAATTCTTCGTAAACTCTAATGGGCTGTTGGAATGTAAGATGCAGTTCTCATTGCTATAGTTATCACTGGAATTCATTTTGCCACCTGCTTTATATAGAGTTGAATTAGAAAATTACGTTTTTGTCTCTAGAACTTTTATTTTTAAATGTAAGTAGTCCTTAATACTTTTGTATCAGCTTTGAACAGCTGGCAGTTTTATGCATTGTCCTGTATCCCCAAACTGCCTCATTTACGGTGAATTTGGATCCCGCATCAGCTGACGAGCCCGCTGTTAGGAGCCGTGGCCTGTGTGGCAATGCTGTCCATCAGCCAGGGCTTCTCTGTAGTAGGTGCCATGACTTTTGCGGATGTACAATAGAGTGAGGTGTTCACACAAATATTCATCACATTTTGGCTTTATTTTATATGCACGGAAAACAGGGAAATAAAAGTGCTGGTACTAGTAATACCCACTAGTAAAGTGGGTTTTAAAATCTCAGTACTGTTGAGACAAAGATGGAAATGATTTCATGTTAGAAAGGACACCCCATTGGATGCTCACTGGACTTAATATCTCTTCTCTACAGATTTAGCTGTAAAGAAAAGAAAGAAAATTAAAGAAAATGCTAGCAATATATAGTTGATTTCCTCTTAAAGGAAAGATGTGATTATAAATTATGTATTGACTCTAAGGGGACAGAATTCTCCTTATCGCCCTCAAGTCTTAATTTTTGAACTTTTGGCTTTGTGATAAGTTTTCTGTAATTCATGGTTATATACACAGATATTATATGTAATATATGTGTTTCCTTTCAACTATATTACTAATTTTGAAAAGGATCTTGTCATGAAATTATAATACAATACAGGTGTTGTGGTTTTAACCTTACCATCATTAAACCTATTATCAGCCTGTATTGCACACTCTCCTGGGAATTGATCTGTCCTCAGAGAGAATCCCTCAAACCCAGTACCAGCAAAAAATTCTCAGTCTTTTGATAATAACAATTATATGGTTACTCACACTTGTAGATATTGCTAATTTACCATCTAACACAGGAAGTGACTGCTTGAATGGGGGTGCATGAACTTTCTGGAAGCTTTTTCTAGGCTGTTTCCAGGTTCTGATATCCAGGCTTTACACTGTCCACTGGGACTCTGCCAAAGTTGATTGGCTTCAGCAATAACAGGATCACAGCAGCAGCAAAGGTCTCAAAGGGAGCAGCTGTTGCCATTTCTAGAGCCCTACTTCGTGGCCCGCCACTCTGCTGGCATCTGTCTGTTCCCCTACTTCATTGTTACAACAGCCTTAAGAAGAACGTGGTGTTTTATCGAGATCAGGAAACTTGGCTTCATAAAGTTCAAGTTAGTTTGGCTTTGCATCTCCCATGCCCACCCCATGTTTCCACACTCAACATCCACTCCTCTGATTTTTCTAAATCAATATTACTAACCTATCTGCATTACAGCCCAGATAAGTTCTTCTCCTTTTCTCTCTAAGGTGCTCTTTGTGTATATCTCATCTTACCCGATACGTGTAGATTTTAGAGAATGGGGTGGTCCCTTAGGCATAGGCTGTTGTCCTCCTGGCTTACCCCATTAACTGCTCAGCTGAGTCAAAATGTTGAGTCCCCACAAAGCTATAAAGGAATCCAGCCACTAGATGGCAGTCTTATCAAAAACACTGCCGTGCTTTTTAACCATGAGTCCTGGTTCTAAAGAATGGTTTAATGACCAGACTAGAAACAACCCTCCTTTTACTCATTTCTTCATTCAACAAATATTTTGGAGTGACTACTGTGTGCCCGGCACTATCCTAGGAAATAGGGATCATCAGGGAACAGGACAAAAATATCTGCATTCATGAAGCTACATGAACACCACATGAAAGAGGGGAGGAAGGCTGCCAGGTAGACGACGTGGGTGACCCATCCAGCAACAGTAAGAAGCCAGTGTGGCTGCAGCCAAGTGAGCAAGGAGGAGGAGAGCAGTGGGAGAGGAGGGCAGAAAGACTAGGGGTGGGGGACTGAGAGAATAGAGGAGAGAGATGACCTGACTTCATTTTGAAATGAGGAACTTTGGCTGCTTGTTATGAGTGGACGAATGGAGTGAGGAGACAGATCAGAGGCTATTGCTGGACTGGGTTGTAACTGTGGAGCTGGGAACAGTAGTCGGGTTCTGGGTATATTTTGAAGGGGAGAGTCAATGGTTCTAATCACTGCTGTGGATTTTCTTTTTTAATTGTGGTAACATACACACGACATGAAAATTACCATTAAGCATTTATTTTACTATAAGACCGGGTTTTATCTAACATAATATAATATAAAGCCGGGTCTTATATTAATTTTTGCTCCAAAAGACGCATTAAAGCTGATTGTCCATGTAGGTCTTATTTTTGGGGAAACACGGTACCTCAGAAGAGTGGGATTGCCAGATAGTCTTCAATGGGTTTGAGGTAGATGTAGGGTCAGCTTTCTGCTCCCATTAGCAGTGGGGCAGGTGAGATGAGAGCTGATGGGTATCCGGGGGATGAGGGCTGAATACCAATCCCTTTTAGAGACAGCACTGGGCCAGAAGGAGCTTCCTGTAGCCACATAGATGAACGTTATGAAAACCAGCGATACACAAAAGTGCTCACTTAGATTATTCTATATATAGCACATGTGAGATTTTTTTTAAATGTCACTATTTTAAACTGATATCCCAGTGTTTTCTAAAAGTTAAATAGATTGAATGTTCAATGCCAGTTGCACATTGGCCAAATTCCACATTAATGCTCACAGATCTCAGATACCTCAGAGGACAAAGCAGCTGTGATTCCAACTTGAAAGCAGGCTCACTTCCAAGATAGTATCCGTGTCCTCGGCAGCACACTTGCCAGTCCAGTCTCCAGTTATACACATGAGACCCGGTGCTACCTTAGGCTCCAACCTAAGACACTTGTCCTCTTCGACATGTGAAGGCACATGTGAAGAAACAGGCTCAAGTTGGTTAGGTGGTGTTCCCAAAGTTAAACCCACTGTGACTCCAAGAATTCTTTCCTCTGCTACACTGTTTACTGCAGAGGGAGGGAGACTCCTTTTCTTCCCCATCATCTTCGTCTGTTAATGGAATTACTACTACCAATCGTTAGCATTCTTTGCATACTAACTATGTGCTAACCACTGTTCTACGTACTTAATAAGTATTCTCTCCTTTAGTCTTTACAACAACCCTATGACATAGGATCATTATTATCCTTCTCATTTTATAGATCAGAAGACTGAGGTATAAAGAGAGTAAGTAATTGAGACTATTTAAGTCCATGCCTCTCAAGTACTGGGACCAAGACTTGCCTATTAGGAACCTGACGCTGAGAGAAAACCGTGTTTTGGGTTGGCTTGCCAGCATAAGAGGGGAGGGAAAAGAGGTTGGAGGTCTTGGAACTGAGAGTCCAGAAGATGTCGGGATCAGTCTCATGGGTGCTGCTGATGGAGGAGCTTCGTGAGCCAGGAGTGTGAGGGAATTGAGAGATTGGGGTGGGGGTCAGTAGATGACAACAGGGAGGAAAGAGGATGCCAGGGCTTAGAGCATGAGCTTTAGAGATGGAGAGTGTTCATTTAATGAGTGGAGGAGAGACAGTTGGAAAGTGAAAGTCGGGGTGGGAAGGACACTTCCACCAGCTCCTAGCACACAGGTTCAGGAAACATAAGAAGAGGAACAGACTGGCTGCAAATGGCAGAGAAGTGAGGGGACAGTCACAGATGAGCCTCACAACATAGGGTGTGCTGATTTCAGCTATGATTTATCCAGCGCCCTGTGGTTGTTGAGGACAGGTGGTGGTGCTGAGTGCATTTGAAGATGAGGACCTGCAAAGTCACAGAATGCTAGGAATGAAGTGTTTTGTGGTTTTTTTTCATAAGTTTACATGGATCATTTATTGATGTATACATTTTGTGGTAAAAAAATAACATTTTAGATTCAGTATTTTCATTTTTCTTGTATTTTTCCTACACTTATTTTATTTTTGGTGTGGTGTGTGTACTTAACATGAGATCTACCCTCTCAACAGTTTTTTAAGCATCTAACACAGTGCTGTTAACTGTAGACAAATGTTGTACCTCAGATCCTTACATGACGAGATCTATGCCCATTGAACAGCAACTCCCCATTTCCCCAGGTCCCTGGTAACCACCATTCTACTCTGTTTCTATGCAGAGAAGAGCTTCACTATTTTAGGGACCTCATATAAGTAGAATCATATACTATTTGTCCTTCTGTAACTGGTTTAGTGTCCTCCAGATTCATCCATATTGTAACACGTGTAGAATCCCCTTCCTTTAAAGGCTGAATAATATTCTATGGTATGTAAATACCACATTATCTTTATCCCGTGACCAGTGATGGGCCAGGAATGAGTTTTAATTTTTGGTGTCTGGGGGTAATCCTGACATGAGGAGGTTTTGAACTTGGTACTAATGTTAATAAAGTCCTGGATTCATGGCCTGCACTTCCCAGGAGTGTTTATTGGGCAGTCAGGCATTTGGAGCAGCACCAAGGCTTTTCTCTGACTTTTTGCAGAGACACAGGGCAGGGCGCTGGTTGGGGTTTGGTGGCTTTCCTGGGTTCTCCTTGGGCCCCGTGGTCCAAAGCGGAGGGAGCACTTTCTGTGTATCCCCCAAGAGTATTGACATTTTTGCAGTCTTTCCATCCAGAAACCTGTCGGTCTCTCCTGTTCTCTGAGTCTTCTTTTTTGTCTTTCCCTAAAGTTTGCTTTCCTCTCCCTCCTTCTTTTTGTTCGAAATTATGCCTAGACTTTAGAGTTTTACTGCTATTATGGATGGGATTTCTTCGTCATTGCATTTTTTTTCTTTTTTCTTAAAAATATGCAACTCTTCATGAATTTGCATGTCATCCTCTATGCTAATCTTCTCTGTCATTCCAATTTTAGAATATGTGCTGCTAAAGTGAGCACTCATTGTATTTTTTTAATATTTAATTTGTAACTGACTCACTTCCCTACTAGTACTAATGGTTTTCTTAATGCTAATGGTTTTCATCTGATTCTCACGAGCTTTCCAAGTGGACAATTATATCAGCTGCAGATAACAATGCTTTTTGTGTCCTCCATTCCAGTATTTGTGCCTTTTATTTCTGATTCCTTTTGTATTGAGTGGTGACCCACAAAAAGTTGTGTTAAGTGCTAGTGATGTACTTGTTCTCGTTTTACTGTGTTTTTGGTGTTTCACCATAAAACAGGATGCAGAAAGTTGGCCTGAGATATTGCTTTGCATGTTCAGTTCTTCCCTTCGTATTTTGCTCAGAGTTGTTACTAGTATTGGGTGATAGAGTTATTAAAAATCCTCTACTCATTTTGGTATTACTTTGATTATTACTTTTCTTTTTACTTTGCAGTCTCCTTCAGGAAATTCAAATATTATATGTGTATGTTTGGTCTCTTGGGTATGCCTTCTACTACATCTCATATATTCTTTGACTCTTTTGATTACTTTAATTCGTCCTCTGACTTTTTTAAGTTTAACATCTAATATGCTTTGTTTTGTGTTTCTTTATTTCAACTTTAGTCTAATTTCTCTGACCTCAGATTGTTTCTTCTTCATGACTTCTTGCTCTGGCTTCATAGCTATAAAAGCTCCTTGAATTTCAATGATGATGCAGATTAGAGATTTTCAAAATTTTCCTATTTCTTCTAGTAACTTTGTTTCATACATGCATGTTTACCTGGATTCCTCAGATGGTTCCCCTGCTCAAACTTCCATGTAGATCCAGTGATTTTTCTAGGATCATCCATCTTTACAGAGGGCAGTCTATGTTTGTCCAATATTGAAAAATTGAAAGAAATTTCATTGCAGAGGATTCCATTGAGGATATTAGGTCATATATTTTATGTCCAATTGAAGGAAGAAGGAAACAAAGTTTGCGTCGGCCAGAAAGAGATTGGGGAGGGCAATAAAGCCTTAGGTAAGTTTTGCCATTTTTTCTTTGGTTTTTGTTGTTGTTTCAGTGAATGTCTAAAGGTTCTGTTATCCTTTCCTTCTGCTTGCATGACTGCCCTTGCTATTAGCTGTGCTATTAGGCTGTGGCTTTTGTTGTTGTTGGCTGGTTGTTGGTGTTATTTCCTCATCCATGGCTTTCCAAGTGAAACGCAGTCATGAAGAAAAGAGGAAAAGAAAATCAATGTAATGTCCTACCTATAAACGTAGAGTAGAAATAAAAGGCAAAAGAAGTTCTAATAAAATAACACATTGTTTCAATATACATACCAGTATGAATGCTGGAGGCTGACTGCATTAGAAGACAGGATGTTTGTCTATCAGTGCAGAGGATAGATGCTACAAATAGGAGGGGACCCAGTGTCAGGGGTTCACATACCAGGGGCGGTGCCAACACCAGCGACTTTCTATAATGCTGACAACTCAGGGTAAACTTCTAAACAATATAAAGCACTATCTTCCCTTAATTTACATGTTAGTTGCATTCTTTGAAAATTCAGTGTATAATAATAACATTGTGTAAAAACTGGTTTTTGTGTTTCTATGTAAAGTAGAGTTAGATTCTGGACTCAGATCATTATAAACAGTTTTTTTCAACTTCAGGAATGCTGGCATATCCTAAGAAAGGAGAGTGGAGTGTAGGAAGCAGGCACACCCCTGACATTTGCAAGACCTAGGGCAAGAATACAAATGAGGGCCCATTATTTGTTCTCAATGTTCTAATCAGTAATTAAATATCCTACTAAAGAATACAAAGTTTCAGGGATTTTTGCATAACCTATTAGGTTGTGGATTTGATGAGAATAATTTTCTCACTCATTTTCATTGTTTTTATCAGTAATGGGTGAATTCTGTGTGGCAAAATTTCTTTTTTCTTTTTAGCTTTTTTTCCTGAGTTCCATGTTAGTATTTTCTAATTTCTATCCCTTCATGATTTGTAATCATTCTCAAAGAGTAAAAAAGAAACCTGTGATGATATTCAAAGTACATAGTTTTTATGTAAATTTTCATCAAAATGTAAATTAAAGTCAATACAGTATACAGGTTGAACATGTATTTCATGTTTTTAATTAAACTTTTAATTTTTCAATAATTTTTTAAATTAATACTATACCTCACATTATGTGCTCACCACCCAGAGTCAGTTCTCCTTCCATCACCATATATTTGACCTCCTTCCCCCTCTTAATAATTGAAGATTCACATTTGTATCTTCAATTGTAAGAAATTATAGAGAACGATGCCCCTGCACCCTTTACCTGTTTTCCCCAATGGTAACATCTTACAAAAAGATTGCACAATGTCACAAGCTAGTATTGATATTGACACAGTCTGGTGACAGAACATTTCATCACCATAAGGATCCCTCCTGTGTCCCTCTTATAGTCACACTCACTTCCCTCTATCCCCACACACTCCTTAACTCCTGGCAACCACTACTCTGTTTTCCATGTCTACAATTTCATTATTTCAAGAATGTTATATAAATGGAATCATACCGTATGTAAGCTTTCAGGACTGGCTTTTTTTACTCAGCATGATTCTCTGGTCACTAATCTAGGTTGTTGTGTGTATCAGAGTTTATTCCTTTTTTATTTTTTTCACAGTATTTCATAGTTTGGATGTACCACAGTTTAACTATTCACCTACGAATCTGGATTGTTACTCGTTTTTTGCTATCATGATTAAAGCTGTTATGAACATTCATGTACAGGTTTTTGTGTAAATATTTTGTGGGAGCACTTCTCTGGGAAAAATGCCCAGCAGTGCAATTGCTAGGTCATATGGTAGTTGCATGTTGAATTTTAAGATACTGCCAAAATGTGTTCCCAGAGTGACTGTACCATTTTACATTCCTACGAGCAATGTATGAGTGATGCAGTTTCACCATATCCTTGCAAGCATGAGGTGTTGTCACTTTTTAATTTTAGCCATTGGGATAGGTGTATAGTGATATTTCATTATAGTTTTAATTTTTATTTCCCTGATGGCTAATGATGTTGAACATCTTTTCGTGCGCTTATTTGTCATCTGTATGTCTTTTTTAGTTTGTTCATGCCATTCATTCATTTTTTTTTTAATTTGGATTGTTTCTTTCTTTCTTTTTTTTTACTGTTGAGTTCTGTGAGTTATTTATATGTTCTAGATACTAGTTCTTCATTGGATATGTGATTTGCAAATATTTTCTCCCAGTCTCTACCTTTTTGTCCTCATAACAGGGTTTTCACAGAGCAAAAGTCTTTAATTTTGATGGTCTAATTTACCAGTTTTTCCTTTTATGGCTCATGCTTTTGAAGATAAGTTTGAGAACTCTTTGCCTAGCCCTAGATCCTGAAGATTTTCTCCTGTGTTTTTTGTCTAAAAGTGTTACTGTTTTACATTTTGCATTTAATCATGTGATCCATTTCAGTGAATTTTTCTATAATTTGTGAGACTTGGGTTGAGGTTCACTTTTTTGCTATGGATGTCCAGTTGCTCCAGCTCCATTTGTTGAAAAGGGTATCCTTCCTCCATTGGATCATTTTTGCACCTTTGTTAAGAGTCAGTTGGGCATATTTGTGTGGGTTTATTTCTGAGTTTTCTATTTTGTGCCATTGATCTGTGGGTCTATCCCTCTGCCAGTACCTCTGCCAATAGTCTTGATTATTGTAATTATATAATAAGTCTTTGAAATCAAGTACATTGATTCTTCAACATTATTCTTCTTTTCCAAAGTTGTTTTATTTAGTCTAGTTCCTTTGACTTTCCATATAAATTTTAGAATAATCTCATCTACATAAACAAAAAAAAATCTTCTGGGAATTGATGTATTTAACAATATTGAGTTTTCCAATACACAAACATGGTATGTCTCTCCATTTATTAAGATTTTTATTTCTTTCATTAGCATTTTGTAGTTTTCAGCATACAAATCCTGTATCTATTGTTTAGTTAGATTTATACCTGTTGTTTTTAGCAATTGTAAATATTATGTTATTATATTTTTAATTTTGGTATTCATTGCTAGAATATTGAAGTGCAATTGATTTTTCTGTGTTTATCTTGTATCTTGTGAACTTGCTGAGCTCACATTCTAGTTCTAGGAGTTTCTTTAGATTCTTTGGGATTTTCTATGTAGACAAACATGTCATGTACAAGTAGGGATAGTTTTAATTCTTCATTTCTGATCTGTGTGCCTTTTATTTCCTTTTCTTGCCTTATTTCACTGTCTACATCTTCCAACACAATGTTGAATGAAAGTGCTGAGAGTGGACATATTTGCCTTGTTTTAATCCTAGGGGTAAAGCATTCAATTTTTCACCATTAAGTATAATGTTAGCTGTCAGTTTTTCGTAGATGCTCTTTATCAAGTTGAGGAATTTCCCCTCTATTTCACTTTTTCTAATATTTTCTGAGGAATTTCCCTCTATTCCAGTGTTTATCAGGAATGGGTGTTGTGTTTTGTCAAATGCTTTTTCTGCATTGATTGATATGATCATGGCATTTTTCTTTTCAAGCCTGTTCATATGGTGGATTACACTGATTGATTTTTCACATATTGAACTTGCCTTGCATCTGTTAATTCCCACTTGATCATGGTGTATAATTCTTTTTACATATTGCTAATCTTTTATTAAAGATTTTTGTATCTATATTCATGAGGTTCTGCAGTTTTCTTTTTGGTACTGTTGTCTATTTTAGGTATCAGAATACTACTACTGCACTATTCTGTACACATGAAACTAATAGTAAATAATATTGAATATCAACTATAATTGAAAAAAATAATTTTTTAAAAAAGGTAAAAAAAGAATACTACTACTTTATAAAGTGAACTCTTATGTCTGGAAGAAATTGTGTAAAGTTGGTGTTAATTATTCATTAAACATTTGGTAGAATTCTTAAGTGAAATATTCTGTGCTTGGGGATATTGTTCAGGGGAGAGAGTTTTTTTAAATTACAAATTTAAATTAATAGGTATAGGGGTATTGAAATGATCTATTTCATATTGGATGAGTTGTGTTTTTTAAGTTGTATTCATTTCTTCTAAATTGTCAAATTTATGTGTGTAGAGTTATTTGTAGTATTCCCTTTTATCCTTCTGAGATGGAGGGTCTGTAATGATATCCCATTTCATTCCATATTGGTAATCTGTATTTTCTCTCTTTTTTAAATTTGTCATCTTGTTAGCAGTTTATTGATTTTGTTTAATCATTCTCTGTAATTTTTGTTTTCAATCTCACTCATTTTTTCTCTCTATTATTTCCTTATTTGTAAAATGAAGCAAATCTTACCCATCTTATAGAGTTATGAGAATTAAGTGAAATGATATGTAAGAATGTAGAGTAGAACCTGAAATATAGATATTTTCACAAAATGTAATTCTTTCACCCCTCAAACTATCTTCCTTAATGGAACCTCCTACTTATGAGTTATGACAGTAAAAAACAAGCAAACAAAAACTCGACCTGCACTAATGCCTGTAATATCTTACCCAGAGGTTCAGGCTTCGCTTTCTTAAGATAATGGCAACCATTGCAAAAACTGGGAATTCATGAGTACTCCAGAAACACCTGTTGGGACATGAATTAAAGACAGAAAGTGGAAAATGGACACTTGGCACTTCTGGCCAAGTGTGATAATCTCTTGGATTCATCCTATCTGAAATGACCGATTTAACAAGTTAATCACTTGTGTTATGTCTTATGAATGCCCTTCCTGGCATTGCACTCTGCACTCCAAATCAAGCTCCATTTCCATTGTGGGCAACTGTACATCCCACAAAATTTCACAGCATTTAAACACAGTCCCTTTTGTTTCAAGGACATGGAAAAGAGATGTGGGGGAGTGTTTTCCAGGGGCCCAAATGGTGGCATTCATACCAATGGATGGTTAGGGTTACAAGTCTCACTGTGTGTACATGTACTTAATACAACATATTACATTACATATGTTTATATGTTACATATACTTATATAGAATATTTACACATGTTACTTACTTCAATCCAACATCTCAGGGTTCTTTCTAGTCTTCTTCCTTTCTGTGTTTGTAACTAACATCTCTGGTAGTGAGAAACATGGCTCTCATTATCCTCAATTTATTTATGTATTTACTCAATGTAGCCAATGTCTCAAATCATTCTCTGCTACCTCCACTCAAGTCCCCACCCTCCACCTTCTGTCCCCCAGACCCAACAACCCTGCATGGCCTCCTAACTTCCTTTCACTACCATGCTGACTCCTCTGCTCTGGAAAGGGGAGGAAAGATGGGCCCATGAGCTTTCTTTCTTTTTATTTCACTAGGAGCTTTCTTAATTTAGTACATTATAAGGTCAATTAAATGTGGTTCGTTCTTCCAGTTGTTTGCACTATCGAAAAAGAGGATCTCCAACCTTCTTTGATGAAAAAGAGTTCTTCTGGTTGCCTAAAATTGTTGAAATGTTGAATGATCAAGGAAAGTTGTGTGAGATGCTCTCTGGGGGGACTCTGAAGGACTAGGTGGGCCCACTGCTTCTGTTACCGGGAATGACATTTGTACCTCAGTTCTTGTCTTCTTGACAGAAAGAATTCAATCAAGATACAGAGAGTTTGTGCAGCATAGGACAGCAAGAAGTTCATTAGTAAAAGCGAGTACACTCTGAGACATGGAGCGGGCTGACCCAACATTGTGTGAGGGTTTTTATCTACATGGGTAGAATTGTCTCCCCCTCTCGCTCTCTATTATCTTCCTCTCTCTCTGCTGAGGTGTGCGGTCCTTCCTTCTGGTTCCCAAGGTTGTTTGTCAGGGCGTAAGCATGAACCTGTCAGTTTCCCATGATTTATTTGAGAAGCTCATTACAATGGTCCTGAGAAGCAGGATGTATGTTGTGATAAGCGGATGGTTTCCCTCCCTCTCTGGCATTTTTCCTTCTTCTAACAACGATGACGTAATCTTGTTCCCAGTATCCTGCTGAACAAGCAAGGTGTTTGTGCCCCAAGTGAGAGCAACTGCAAGGGGCCTCCTTACAGGCTAGTTCCCTCCTTCTCCACTCATTTCTACCTGTCTATCTACCCTGTCACTTCTGCTGTAACCAGGGCGCGATCAGCTAGCTGGGAAGAGTTAGCACGTAGGATAGCGTGGAGATGATGAGCACCGTCCTACCAATTTCCTGCACACTGTCCTTGTGGATTTTACATTGCACACAGCTATCACACAGAAAGCAGACCAGCAAACGTTCAACACATTGATCATCTAGATTTACTTTTTTTAAATGTAGATGGTTGAGAGAACTTTTTTTGAAATACTTATTAAGAAAAGTGAAGTTTAATTTTTAATTTTTCAAAATTATACCCTTTCTTGTTGTATGAAAGAATTTGAGAAGTGTTACAGACATGAATGCAAGAATATAAAAATAAAATAATGAGAAAATGGGGGGGAAATAGAAAAATCAAAAGCTAGACATAAAGCTCGTACACAAGTAAAGTGCACTGGGTGGGCTTCTTCTTTGGCATGACTGTCTTAGAAACCAGAGGGAAGAGGGAAACCTGATTTGTGGTGACAAGATGAAAAGAAGCCAGTTACTGATGAAACACACAACTGTTCCTGGGACTGAAACATAAAAAAATAAAGTCTTCTTTAGGAACCGAAGGACACAAGAGATTCAATATTATAAAATCAATAAAGTCACTATATAGAGCAAATAAAATATGGCTGAACACCCCCCTAGCACCCAATATGTTAATGTTTTCCCCTTTATTACTATTAAAACAATTCATACATTTAAATTCTCTCTACAATATTTAATCAAAAACAAAATTACTGTTAGATTTCAGTGTACTTAAAGTTATGCCTGGGCCAGGAAAGAGGATTGGATTATCTGTTAGAGTAATAATACACTTCAGGGATGGTGATATTATGTTATCAGTGATGGATGTTTATGTTAATAATTGATTGGTGTCTACTAAATGAAATGTAGAGGATGCACGGTGAATAAATATGGCAGGGGTTTGTGTAAAAACTCAGGCGTTATATGACTGTAGCACAGAAGCTGGAGGACGAAGACATTTTCCACTGTGACTGTCGTTGTGTTAGAATATTGTGGCTGAAGTCCTTTAATAGGGTCAACTTCTTTTTCTCAATATGTGTGTTAATTTATTTTTTCTAAGAGAAGGATCATTGTTGTTGTTCCTTTAGTTCGAGCTGGTTCATGGTCAGAATGATGTAGCCTTGTACTAGCACCCCAGGCTTCATTATGGAAGAGGAGAAAAGGGGAGGAAATGTAGGGTCCCACCGTAGAACAAGTTTTATGTTCCAGAAGAAAGGTCTGGTTTTTTGGTTCTGTGTAATCTGTTGGATGGAAGGGAAACTGGAGGTCTTTCCACTGAATTCATGGAATATTAAAGTTCCAGTCCTTGAACTTGGCTGTGACCTTCTGAAATGTTCAAGTCCCTCAATGGAAAACATGATCAGATCTGCTCTTAGGCTGCTTTTCCTGGCTGCCAACACACAGTAGATTTTCAGTGTTGTATTCTCTCTTCCTGAATATTTGGATGACTGAGCTTGCCATTGAAGTCTCTTCGTTTGCATGTAGATTTCCATGTCAAAAATCAGTTTAATACTGTGGAGAGTATTTTTCCTAAGCAAATTACAGTACAGATAGAGTAGAAGTATGTACTGTTTGTTATTTTCCTTCCCTCCAACTGAATTTGCTCATATTTTCTTAAAGCTGTTTGGATGGGATATTTATCCTTGTTTGATCAATCCCAAAAGACAGCCCAGTTGTGGTGGTTTTATGATGTGGGAATAAGTTTTGGAACATTAAGTCAAGAGATTTATAATAAATTAAATCAACATATATTTGATAATCTATGTGCAGTGTCTTCTGGCCAAATAATTCTCCAGATAATCCATCAAAAGAAAATGGTTTATTCGGAAAAAGAAAAAGAACCAGAACCACCAAAAAGTACAAGCACACTCGGCCACTGGACTGTCCTCCTGCAGCCCAGGTGGAAAGAAGAGAGGAGCCCAACATGGCTTCCCCCTTTATTCACATCCCTCCCCCCAGAGATCACCACAGAGTTCAACAGGAAGTCAAGACTAGAGTGTCAAGGGGGGGAGGGAGGGGGCTAGCTCCACCCATAGTCCTCCCAGATCTATGGTTAAGCGTCTTAGGATGTCAGTTTCCTTTCAACAGCAGGCTATTATATTAGGAACTATATGTGGGGTTGATGCCAGAGAAATGGAAAACAAGACTTGAACACAGTCAATGCAAGCTACTCAGCTCTGCAGTTGTAGCTGGAAAACAGCCATGGACCATATGTAAAGGAAGGGGCATGGCTGCATAACAGTAAAGTTTTATTTATGAAAACAGGCAGTGGGCTGGGTTTGCTGATCCCTGCTCTAGGATTTCTTTGCCAAAATGTCATAGTTCTTGGATGTATCTTGGTGGTGTAATAAATCAAAACTCTGGAATATCATTTGTCAATCAAAGCCCAAACAGTTCCTTGTGAGCTGTGGGTTGTTTTGGCAACAAAGCGGGTATAGTTGGGAGGGGGGGAGAGAAGACCAGGTGAAAATTGACCTCGTCTAGAGTGGAAGGAACTTTGCCCCTGAGGCAGGCTTCAGAAGGGGCCACAGAGTCTGCTCCCAATATCATGGGGCACATGGGAGAAAAAAATTCCAAATACCCTGTGGGTGTCCACCTTTTCCTTGGTTCCAGACAAAGTTCCAGACAAAGTAGAGGGGGTGGAAAAGCTGGGTAAGAAAGTCTCTTAGGAACACAGACAGCTTTGTTCTGTCCTTGCTGCATCCTAACTGTGTGTCCTTAATCAACCTACCACCACGACCACTCCTGCTATTGGGAGTAGCCAAGTCTGTGGATTTTGGAATGAAAGCAAGTGGAAAGGGACCTAGAGCAGTTTGGCTTATTCTCAGTGGTTTTTTTTCCTGGTTAATCCATACTGACTCCTGGTGATCTCTGTGTCTCCTTTCAGGTGCTTAGAAACCACTTCTTTAAAAATCTGTTCTACCAAATTCTAGTCTTCCATCAGGTAAAAACTTTTTTAACTTTATTTATCTTTTGAATAAGTAATACAATTCACCTGGTTCAGGATGCATAGGGTGCGGTGAAAAGTTTTGCTGGTAACCCTTTGTGCAGCCTACCCTGTTCAGCATTGTGTAGCAATCTGCTGCCCTTCTAGAGATACCCAGTGTGTGTGGAAGCAAATGTATGTCCTCTCCTTTTTTGTACACACACGTGACATAAACAGACACACCGTTCTGCATGTGTGCTTTTTCTATGAACAGTGTATTTTGGAGACCATTCTATATCAAAGAGCCACCTCATTCTGGTTTACATCTCTCTGGCATTGTTTCATCATTTCTCAGAGGTTACTGATAGCAGTTCATGACCTCATTCCCCAGTTATCTCAGCATCGTGGGTTGTAATGTCGCTGGGCCAGGAAATTTAAGCTCATTAGGTGGTTTTCTGGGACTCCAGTTTCCTCTTACTAAGGTTTGATCTACTCTTTATAGGGCATAGACCATTTTAACGTGTATACACAGGCAGAGCATTTCTGGGTGGGTGGGTTTTGTCCTTACATTTTCAACAAACCTCAGCTCCTTTTCAGGGTTAGCCTTCCAGACAATTTTCTGATAGGTTTCTGATAGGTTTCAGCCAACCTCATATTCACCCAAGACTGTGTCCTATTTTTCAGGTTTTATACGTGCCCTCAAGTTTGCCTGAGCACGTGGAGGACAACCTGTACAATCACACTGGTTGCTTTGGGAACCTCCTGCTTTTGTCTTCAGTATCCATTATTCATTGGGGGTCGGAATCTCACCTTTGGAGAAGCATCATGTGTGACTTTGGAAAGCTGCGTGCGTAGCCTCTCTGAGTGTGTTTCTTTATCTCTAAGATGAGATTAATTACACCCATCTCATCTGTGAGGATGAAATGAAATGGCATACCAGTATGTGAGGAACCAAGAGCAGAACCTGAAATGTAGATACTTCTATAAAATGTAATTTCCCTCTCAAACCATCTTACTTTCAGAATCTCCTATGTAGGAGTCATGGCAATTAAAAAAAAAAAAATCCAGTTGTCTTACTCTGGGGCATCTTGCCCAGACTCTTTCAGCTTTGCTTTACTAACATGACATGTTTTTTTCTTGCAAAGTTACTATCATTTGCCCTTTGTCAACCAATTCTTTTTCTGGTCAAAATCAAATTTTTCCTTTTGGTTACAAGCAGTAAAATTAGGGCAAGGGTTTGACTTAATATATGGAAGACTATTCTAATAGCCACAGAAATTCAGAGGGTGTGTCACAGCAGGAAAGAAAGAATTCCCTGTTATTGCTAGAGAGGCTTTCATTCTAGCTGAACAAGTCCTTAGTGGAGATGTAGGGTGATGGGATTAGATTTTCATTAAAGTCCTTCCCAACCCTGAAGGTGTTGCCTATTAAGGTCAAAGACCATTTCTTACAGATCTTCTCTTGTCTCCTCCTATATGGAGACACTATTCCAGGCCCTAGGATTACAAGACAGATAAGGTCCTTGATGGCTCCCAAATCTGCATCTTGGCTCCAAATTGTGCCCTGCATTCTAGAAACACTCCAGCTGTTTGCTGAAAACATGTCGTGGATGTTCTGCATGTGTATCCATCCATTCATTCCTTTAACAAATATTTAGAGTGTCTGCTGTTTTCCAAGCGTCTTTCTAGATACAGCAAGTAACAAAATAACGGAAGCCCCAGCTCTCCTGGATTTTACATTGTGTTCTCATTGAATTTGTCTAAATGAAACTCACCACCCTCATTGCAAGGGTTGCTTAACTGCTACCTTTCGGCATCTGGACTTAGCATGGCTGCAGTGCCAGTTCCCGTCACCCAGATAAATTCTCTTGTCACCTTTGTTAGCGTCCTTTCCTTTAATGTGTAATTGTCTTTGTCAGCCACATCTTTTCCACTTCTTTTCATTTCCTGTGTGTTACCCTGACCCCACCCAACATAGCATCTCTCACCTAAAGCACAGAGGCTTCCTGGTTGGAGATGTACTGCTATTAATGCTCATTCCATACTTTTTTGTCCTGTGAGATTGACATCAGTTTGGGTCAATTAATTGACAAAGTCAGTTAAATCAGGGAATCCTAAAACATGTAGCATATATACTTTAAACATTTTATTTTCACTTAAAACATACAAGTGTGTATTCACCGATATTGTCATAGTGCCAAGGCGTTTTCTTAGCTCAGACCTGCTGATTGGAATTCTTTCACATCTTTCCACGATTTCCAGTAATACATCATCCATGATTTCCAGTTTTAGTTTCTTTAAATAGGAGCAAGAACTTAGGGACTTGAGAAGAAGACTGTATGCAGAATCCTTTCACATGTTTACAAGTATTCCCCTAATGTTTTTATAGTTGCTTCAGGCATTTTTTAAGGACTCACCTTCACTGAATCTTTTCAAAGCATTCAGAGAGCCTTTTAAAGAAACAATACCTCTCTCTTTGCGCTTGTATTTCATTGGTTTACATAATAATTAAGTTATGTAAATAAAATCATGAGGGCAACCAGTATAAACAGGTTTGCAACAAATACACCTGACTCTTAGTAGTATGCAGACAACCCAAATGGTGGGAGCAGAAGTGCATCGTTGTTCTGGAGAGGAGCCTACCAACCAACAGTATTCATCTAGCCCAGAGCATTAGTTAGTATGTCTTGTTAAAATGGAATGTGTTGGTTGTTTTGGTGAATTGGTTATCTGTAACATGGTAGGTAGAAGGTGTATCAGAGAGCAGGTTTTGTATTACTAATTTTTCTGAAGAACCGCTTTCCTCAGACCACTTGTTTGCTCCCACACCTTCTGTACTCCTCACTGGGTAAGGAACCCAGGACAAACCTTTCTGCCTTGATTCAGTGAGATCCCACTGCAGCCTTATCTCAGTCCCCTGTTTGTGCCTTGAGCTCCAGCCCCAGGCCACAGGATGGCTTGTCCTTTGAACACTCAGGACCTTCCCACAATCTAGCCTTTGTTCACTCTGATGAACAAAGACAAGGCTCTGCTGCTGGGGCCTGCTTGTCCAGGATGCGCATGTCCGTGCCAGGCACCTCCCTCCTGCTGCCCCCTGCCCCCTCCCGCCACACTGGACAGTGGGAAAGGACCCTCTCAAAGCAGCACCTCCTTCATAAAGTCGTTCTTGATGTCACAACGGAATGTGCTTTTTCCCTTTTTAACATCTGTAACTCTGCATGTGTATATCTGTTCAGACACTCACCATATACTGCCTTGTACTGTTTCTCTTTCCTGACTTAAAAATTCTCTGTTGCTTTAAGTGGAATCCAGTTTATTGGACCTGCGGGCAGCACACTGAGTAAGCAATACATCCTAAGTATGGGTGGTGCCTTTCTTTTTCCCCTTTATTTCATCTTCTTCAAAGTCGTGTCTTTCTGGCCTTTATTCCTGGCAGCCTGGCACCCCCAGGCTTCAGTCATGCTAATTGATTCAGAGTGAGGACGGGCTCTTTTTAGCAGAAATAATACATGGAGTCTTGAAACCTCATCCATTCATCTATCTCTCTTGACTTAAAGCAAACAGTTTTATTGATGTATAATTTATGTATCATAAAATTCACCCATTTAAAATGTTCAATATAATGATTCTTAGCAAATTTCCTGAGTTACAACTATCCACCCCAGCTAAGTTTTAGAACATTTCTGTCACCCCATAAAGATCACTTGTTCCATTTCCAGCCAATGCCTGTTTCACCCCCAACTCCAGGCAACCATTAATCTGCATTCTGACTTTATAGATTTTCCTTAACTTTTCCTGCCACCTTTTCTGCATTGGAGTGTTTTTTAGACCAATATACATGCTATTTGCCTGAGGAACTTTTCTTCTGATTCAGTTACTAAACTTTGTTACCCTCTCTTTTATTCTTTCTCCCTATGTTGAAGTTTCTTTTAGTTTTCTTTATGTGAACCTAGTCCCTGTTTAGCAAGTTGGCCTGTGGCTTATTAAGAAAGTTGAGGTTTCCCCCCTCCTTTAGAATATGGAAAACTTGAATAGTGTCATGTACAAAACAGATACTCAATATTATTCATTGAATAAAGCAATCTAAGCCCCTTTAAGGAATGGAAAAATTTCATCTCCTGTTATATTTAGTATAGTGCACATAAAGCCACTTTAGTTATTATTTTTAGTAATAAATAGTTTTTGGTAAGAAAAATGACATTGTTTTTATTAAAATGATTGAAGTTTGATAGCTTAAAAATTTTTTATAATGAAGAAAAATACAAAGAAAGTTAAAGCATGATCCAGAATGCCAACTCTCAGAAGCAACCAATGTTAAACAATCGATGGTGATTATCTTTGCAAACATCTCTTTCAGCAGTGATACAGCTATAAAGACAACTATTGATATTGTTGCCAAGCTGGGGAGGCAGCTTTGGTTGCCGTAGGAATCCAAGCCACACATAACAAGTCCTTGAGAGGAGGCTTGTAGCTCTCATGAAGCTTGTACTCTAATGGAGAGAAAATATAAACCAATAAACAAGTAAATATATAGTATACTAAGTCGTGGTAAGTGTCACGGAGGTCAACAAAGCAGAGAAGTGTGTGCATTTACTATTTAATGTGGTGAGACAAGAGAAGCCCCTCCTAGTAGAACGATGTTTGATCAGAGACCTCGGAAGTGAGAGCATGAACCGTATGGTCTATGTAAGGTAGGACTGTGAGAGAGGAGAGTTCCAGGCAGGAGGAACAGCAAGTGAAAAGGCCTTTGGGTGAGAGCATGCTTGAGAGCATGCTTGACCTATTTGAGGCGCAGCGAGGCGGCCACTGTAGCAAAAGCAGTGTGAGGGGGAGAGAGTCCACTGAAGGAGGGTGGCGGTGGGGGAGGTTATTCAGGGCCTTGGAGGCCCTTGTAAAGGCTTTGGGTTTTCCTCCCAATGAGACAGAAAGCCATTGGAGCACTGTAAGTGGAGTTGTGATATGATTCGAGCTAGGTTTTAGAAGCATCAGTCTGTTATGTGAAGATTAGATTCTATTATATAGAGAGGTGGGGGCAGAAGAAGGGAGACTGGTTAGAAGGCAGTTGCAGTAGTCCTGGTAGGAGATGACCACGTTAGATGAGGTGGTAGCAGTGGAAGTGGTGCGAAGTGCTGAGATATAGTGGCATTTTCCCCCCCCCTTCTTCTGCCCCGCCCCGGAGGCCGACCTCTGGCTGCTCATGGCAGCCCAACTCCAGGGAGAGCCGTTGTTCACAATTTTAGCTGTAGAGGGCGCAGCTCACTGGCCCAGGTGGGAATCGAAGCCCCGACCTTGGCGTTAGGAGCACCGGGCTCCAACACCTGAGCCAGGGGGCTGGCCCTGTGGTGGCATTTATGATATATAGTCTGACATATTCCGTTTATGGAGATAGAGAAGACTATATGAGACATCTGTGAAAGAAAAATTAAGAATTTGATTTTGTTCCAGTTAAATTAGAGATGCCTATTAAGATACCTAAGTGGAGGTGTTAAAAAGGTAGTTGGGTAAATGAGTCTGGAGTTCAGAAGAGAGGACTGAAGATATATAGATGGTATTTGAAAGCCATAAGTTGGTTGTAATGGCAAAGTTAGACAAAGAAGAGATGACCAACTTGGATAGCGCTTTAGGATACTCGAGGGTCTAGAGGTCAAGGAGATGAGGAGAAACCGATAAAGAGGACTGAGAAGAGGTGCCAAGGATATAGACAGAAAACTAGGAGATCGTGGTGTCCTAGAAGCCAAATGAATAAACTGTTTTGAGGAGCTGAGTGATCAATAATGAATGACTTAAGATGTTGATAGGTAGGATGAGAACTGAGAATGGCCCATAGTCAAGTGATGCAGGGGATAGAACCAGTCATTCCACTCATGATTTTATTAGTCCTAAGTATTTTTCACTGCGAGATTTAGTTAGTTCTAAGTGTTTTCACTGTAAAATTAACTATGAAAGTTGTTCAGGGTAATTTCCATAAGTTAGTCATTTCTGATAGCAACAAAACAGTTACCACTTAGGATTGGTATGCATTTTTACTAGGGGTAGTAGTCATCTTGGGTAACGGGCAAGTCTTTGTTAAAGCGTTCTTTTTCATCACCTCCTCAAGAGTTGCTTATTCGTCCATTCATTCATTTACCCTCAAAAATCCTTATTGGCCCCTGTCCCATGCCAACCCCTGATAGAAGATCTAATTTATTGCCCGCAGGATTTTGCCTTTCCGGTGGCACTTGGATTCAGTCTCCCTGCGGTGGGGTTTTTCCAACTTACCTGGTCCAGCTGCAGTTCTCAGAGTGTGCCCGTAGAGGCCTCAAGTCGGTCAGAAGTGCGTCCCTCTCCCCTCTCCCCCGCCGGAAGGACCCTTTGGACGCTCAAGTGCGATATGCAGATGAAGTGGGTGGGTAGTATGCAGATGAGATGGGCAGGCCGCACCAGGCGTGCTGTGTGGATCGCGGTGGGCGGGAGGTATGCAGATGAGGGGGCAGGGCCCTCCCGCGCGGGCGAAGAGCCGCTCCGCCAGCGGCCGCCGGGAATTGGAAGGCGCCCGGCCCTTTCTTTGACTGGAGCGGACCGCCGGACGCAGCTGCCTTGCCAGCAGGAGCCGGCGCGAGCTGCTGCAGGGTGGACACCGTGTTCGAAGCCGGCCAGCCGGCCGCTGCCCGAGTCGGCTGAGAATGGGCAACCACTCCGGGCGGCCTGAGGATCCCGAACCAGGTCTGTGCGGTTGGTGGGGGTCGCGCCGCGCCCCCTCCCCGGCCGGGCGCCCTTCCCCCACTCTCCACCGGGGCCAGCGGCAGCCGCGCTGCTGGCGGGCGCCGGGGAGCTAGTGGAAAGGTGAAGTTCCTGGGATGTGATTCTTGCCTTTGGAATGCGCTCATGAGGTTATGAAATTACCTGTGCCTGCTCCGCGACAAGGAAATGCCACTCACTATAATCACTTACCTGGAAACCCTGGGTCCGTCCGGACTCAGCAAGTGGGGCGGGAAGGAGCTTGGTTCCGTGGCGGGGAGCATGCAGGCCCGGCGGATAGAGAGGAGTCCGGGGGCGCGGTGGGTGTCTTGTGTACAGATTTCCCAGTGGAATCCGATTTGCCCCTCTTGTCTGCCGCCTATACTGTGTGTAGGCAATTCTTGCAGACTTTCCAGGCATTTGCAACGAAAAGTGTGACTTGGCAGTCATTTTTCTGGTTCATTGTCCATTTTGCAGTGCATCATTTGCGTATCACACACTTTCTGGAGTCTCGTGGAACGTGGTAACCCGTCAGCAGATCTGTTGCTCATGGTCAGACCAAGGGCTTGATTGTGACTGTTTCTTACGCAAAATAGCCTGTGCTTATTCTGGGACACCGAGAACTTCTTCAGTTTATAAAATTCTTATTTAAGGAATTAAGCGATCTTGTTGGAGAGTCAGCTAGGCTCTAGTTTTCATCTTCTGGTGGATCTTCCTGGCCTCTGTCACAGATTTAGATGCAGATAACCACGGGGTTGCATTTAAAAACAAAACAGAACGTTTTTATACTGTCACATGAAGCAGATGGTATTTAATTTAGCCTCAGAAATTGCGTCTTGGCTGATTGGGGAGAGATGGTGGAGTCCTGGGTGGCAGGTGATGAGTATCTATTTCTGTGACAGCCAGATTTTTAAAAAATTCCAAGGGAGAAACTTTTAAATTTGAACTTGAATGAGGAAATTGAAGTTTTGAGAGGTGGAGCGACTTGTCCAAGTGACTTATTCCTTGAATTGGGAGCAGTTTTGTGATTAAGACCTTGGTCTGCTTAGCCTCAGCTCTTCTGCCTGTCTCAGCTGCCTGTGTTGGCAGGTAGGCCAGTCAAGCTTAGGCCGTATCCTTGGGGCAGGGCTGAGATGGGTGCCGCCCTGTCAACTGTGGTACATTGGACTGGTACTACCAGGATCATAAACGTTGCCACATGGGAATACTGTGAAGAAAAGTTTTAGAGATGAGTTACTGCAAAGATTACATAGGGGTTACTCTCAAAATTACACAGCACTTATCCAAACTTCTTTGGGCAGAATTACCAATATTTGCAAAATAACGTCTTTGTCATACACAGCCCTGTGATAAACTGTTAGGTAAAGGATATGTAATATTTTTAAAAACACCTCTCATTAGTACACAACTGCCCAGGTATTGTGAAAACCCCTGTGTATTATTTCCTTTGTGTCAAAATTGTGAAGAGACCCCTTATTAGAGCTTTTAAGAGTTTTACTTGGGTGCTTGTGTTCCAATGTCTAAGTGACCTTGCTTTTTAAAGCACTCTAATGGATAGGAAAAAGGACACTTGTATGCCAGTGACTTATTTTATTGCATTTTTCAAAGAGTGTATATAATTTCAAACTGGGAATTTAGTCTGATTTGCCGCAAATAAGGTACCCAATTAGAAAATCTTAGGAAAGACTTTAAATGCTGGACTACAGTTGGCTGAAAGTGTGAGTATAATTTTAAATGCTCTCTTAATGCTGTGATGAAATGCTATAGAATGCATCATTGAGATCCTGGAAATTAGAGTTTTCTTAAAGATTAATTTATCTTCAATCTGCTTTACCATGGGGACTGGGATTAGGCAAAGTCCCTAATCCCAGAGTCCCTTCCCACTGGCAGTTGTGCATTGGACTAGAATCAGAACTAGTGCTTCAATGTCACCAGAACAAGGGGCCTAAAGATTCATGGTAGAGGTAAGGAGAAAATAGTGGGAAGCTGGGCGAGGTGAGAGCAGTACCCATCTGATTTTTACAGTTTCTGTATTGTGTCAGTTTTGTCCTTTGAGACACAGACCCTTGAACAGGTCTGTGGAATTAGGAATGAACAGGTTTATTAGAGAGTGACACCTAAGAAAGAAAAGGAATCGGAAGCAGAATTGGGCCAGGGAAGCTTTAAACTGTGATGCAGATCCAACACTTAAGAAAGGAAAAGGGGGAGGAGAAGGTTTGGTCAGGGAGAGCCTCAGGTAACTAGGTAGATGTGATGAAGTCTTGGCCAACTGATTGGGGAGCTCCAGAGCAGACTACCTATTAAAGGAGTCCCAAGTTGGGAAAAGATGGCCAGTCCCTAGTCCTCTTGCCGTAGCTGTCACTACTGGAGGCTGTCTAGAAAGAATGTGCCTTCAGCTCTAAAACCAAGTTGAATCCTGGGATCCTGGTGGCATTAACAGCTGGATGCGTCAGCTAACTGCAGTCCTTGCATCTAAATGGCACGTTCTTTCTCAGCTAGAGATCCAAGTGGTACACCTCATGGCTGGCTTCCACAGGACCTCAGTTGCTTGGGCAAGGGTGGAAGTGGCCCATTTAAAGGGTAAATGATGTAAAATCTCTATCTCAGTCCTCCCCCACCCCATCTTACTTAAAAGGGCTGGAATTGTCAATTGTCCTATCTCTTCCAGGTGGAAGCTCCTCATCTTCTCTGGGGCACACCTCAGGCAGAAGGCAACTTCTCAAGTGCCATTTCTTTTCTAGCTCTGGAATTGGCTGTGGTTGCAGCAAGATTCCTCTTTTGTGATTCTTGTGATCCTGAGTTGGGTCATTGTGATTTATTGTGGGGTTGCAGAATGGACAAGAGAAATGGATTTAAAAACGTGAACATTTGCTAAGTGAGGGCAGCTCGAATCAACATGTTGATGACCACAGCTCTCACTTCTTAGAAGGTCCCAGTTAACAGTCCTTCAGTTTCCACCTGGGTTGTCAGTGCTTGCATTGTCAGAGAGGGCTGCTGGGTGTAGTTGTATAGGATGTGCACTGTTCAAAGGCATCTGGGAGAAGTCATGAGTGGGCCAGTTGGGGTTGTATCAATCCAGAGGAAGAGGTGCCATTTTGCAATTTTGCCTTTTTATATTCACACAAAGGTGCTCCATAGGCTAAAGGAGGCCTTAGTACTATAGAATGTGAGCTAGAAGGCTTTCCCCACTGTCACTGCTAGCTGCTTTCTATTTGCTTTAAATTTGCAAGTATGTGTTTAAACAATGAATTTAAATGATACAGAACAAAAGAAAAAGCTAATTCCCATACCCCCTCAGGTCCTACTCTGTATTAGTTATATTAATAGTTAATGGTAACTTGGGTTAAAGAGGAATCCCAAAATAGCCATTAAAAGTTGATTTCTCCCTCACGTCATAGTCTAGTGTGAGTTGGGGGCAGTCTGGGGAGTTACAGGCTAGAGACTCAGGCTGGTGAATGTCGATTTTCAATGCTGGCTTCCAAGTTGCTCTGGATCTGCCAGCAGTCAGGAAAAGAGAGCAGGCACGTGGCGGAGGGTACTGCCGGAGGCTTTAGGGGCCTGGCCTGGAAGTTGTGCACATGGTTTCTACCCACACCCCACCTGGATGCTAAGAGGTTAGAAAATGTCTCTGCGAGTGCCACCCAGAGGACAGCATGGATGCGGGTGAATACTAGTGGTCTCCTTCCAGTCTTGTTAACTACTCTCAACCACATTTGTATCAATATTTTATTACAAAAGTTTTAATCAGAAAAATTGAAAGACATGTCTAGTAAACACCCATATACCCACCACCTAGATTCTGCAATTAATATTTTGCTACATTTGCTTTGTTCATATTTCTATCCATCTATTTGTCCTTCTCTGCATCCGTCATCCCATCTTATTTTTATGCATTTCAAAGAAATGGTTATCTCTATACTTATACATTATATGCTCTACCTATACTATTCCTTGATTCATTAGCTTTCGAGGCTATCTGCTAACCTTACTCTAAAAGTTGAGGAATTAAGTATTTTTACTACTATATTCCTCTCCTCACCCATTTCTGCAAGTCATACTTCAATATTCTAAATTTCTTATTAGTATAGTAAAATGCTAATGGTGGAATATAGGTGATGTATATACCATTCACTGTAAAATTTTTTCAAGTTTGCTATATGAAATTTTTATTTAAAAAACTTAAAAATTCTAAGGAAATCTATTTCTTGACTAACAGTGTCCTTGTCTAGCTAAATGAAGACATGCTATTCCTTCCTGTATTTCTTCTGCCTTTTCCCCAACATCCTCTGTACCTTATTTCTGGTCTGCATCTCAAACTTTTACATGGCGTAGAACATTTTGTTTTGTAATTAGTATTATTAAATATTCTGTGCATTATTTACAGATTGATCCTAAAAATCGAAAACCAATCAGCATTTAAAATATTAGGATCCCATAGGTATTATTAACTGGAGAATCGGGTAGTGCATTTAGGTTTACAGAGGAGGAAATGTAATCTTACATTGCTTAACTTGTAATCTGTGACGGAAAATATTACTTTAAAAGAAAATAGAAGGGTAAGGAGATTGGAAAGGAGTTGGTACAAGTATTATAATTATTTAGTTTTCAGAGTATCTTAAAATGCTTTTATCTTATTAGCCAGCTTCTTGATTTTACAGATTGTTACAGAGAATTCATTTTCTTCTTGAAGATAGAAAACACGATGAGTAAGAGTTTGGGCTTTGGAGCCAGCCTGCCTGTTCATAATCCTACTTTTGTCAGTTTGTAGTTCTGAGACTGGGCAAGTGCTTTGAGCCTCAGTTTCTTCATCTTGAAAAGGAGATGGTAATATATCATACCTCATAGGGTTGTTGTGGTGATTAATTGGTGAAAAAAGGTGAAGGGTTCGGATAGGCTCGCATGGAAAGTGCCTGGTAAGCTGTAGTTGTCACTATTCCTAGACTTCCTTCCAACTTTATGTTTTAGTTTGGGGTTAGATCATAGTTTGGGGTTGCCTTCTGGTCCTTTCTCACTCTCAGGTTAGCTCACTACTTCTTGGATCCTTTTTCCATTTTTGCATTCCCTTTGCTTTAGCTGGAGTATTTCCAATGATCGTCTATGTTGCCAAACTTTTATATATTTTATCATCTCTATATTCAACTTTTTCTTTGAGTTTTCCTATTGACTTCTAAATTTTCATCAACTAAATTTTCTATTTCCAGAATATTTGTTTGTCTTCTGTTTTATTCTTATTTATATCAATTTGGGGTTAAGTTAGTGGGGAGGGGTTGGAATTGGCTGGAGGGCTTGAGCAGGTGAGTTACTGGCTTCTGTTGCCTGTTAGTTTTAGATTTCAAGAATTCATTAGAATTTTTACAGTATTCACTAAGAGGAAAATATAGTACGCATTTTTCTCAGACGTATTTTGTTCTATAGGTGAATTTCAGAGTGGAATTAGTGTTCTGAGAGAAATACTTTGGAAAATGTGTCCTTTTTGGATATATATATATATATATATATATATATATATATACATATATATATACATATATATATACATATACACATACATGATCTATGATAACAAATAATAAAAAGGTAGAAAGTAATATCAGATATATTTGTTACTGTAATAAATGTGAATGAGTTAAGCTCTCCATTAAAAAAGAACCCCTTCCTCTAAATTAAGACAGAAAATAAAATATATTTGCTGCAGAAAACTATACGTACTCAGGTGATACTTTGATTTTAAAAACTAAGTCAGTTAAAGTTGTGAATAATAAAAAAACTACGTCTTTAGGCTATCAAGTTCAGTATTGTGTTATTTATAAGTCCAGTAAAATTTAATTATCGTTAATTAAGGGGATCTTTGATTAATGTTCAGTTCCATTTGCAAACTTAGTTAATAAGTTTTAAGTATTTTAAATTGTTTTTTAATTAAATGTATTTAGATTCTAGTTAGGCTGACTGACAAGTCCAGTTAAGTCTTAGAAATTTCGTAATGATTCTCATAAGCATAGTGATTATTTTTTTTAAAGATTTTTATTAAAATATAGCTAACATAAAATATTATATGATATCTTTCTTGATAGTAAAGCGAAATGTGATTTAATTGTGACTATCTCTCATGGCTTTGTCTGACTTACAAGGTCAGTCTACTGAAACAATGTTCAAGACACACAGGCGTGCGCGGGGGCGCGCGCGCACACGCACAAATATCACAAAGCACCTTATATCAGACAGGACCCTCTATCTTGATAAAAGTACAATTCAAGAAGAAAAGGTAGGAGTTACAAAATCCCATACACTAACTAGCAAAACACTGGAAGTGACTAAAGCAAACCTATTAGAAATGTATTGAAAAACTCACAACTAAAATGAGAAAAATTCAACAACGTGTCTTATACAAATAATTTTTCTAACTGTTCATGGAATGGTTAAAACATTGATCTGTTCTACACAGAAAGAAAACCAACCTCATTATAATCTCTTAAGGGAAATTTTACTGGTTACTTTTTGATCATAATGCAATAAAATTGTAGGTAATAAAAGTGAAAATTTAAGAAAACTTAATCCATTTGGAAATTTTGACCCAAATAGGAACTGAAAACTATAATTATAGAAAAATAATTAGAAAAATAATTCTGAAGTACTTCATAAAATTACAAGTAATAAGCAAATTCATTCCTCTGAAAGCTTTTGTAATAAAAAAAAAAGCATGAAAATAAATGGAATAATTACTATACACAGAAAATTAGAAAATAATAAAAGAAATCTGGGAAGATAGGTGGGAGTTTTTTAAAAGGGCAGATTAATGAGAAGAGAGTTTTGACTGTGTCTGTTTCACTTTTCTTACGTTCAGCGCCTAGCATATCACCCAACAAATGGTTGGCACTTAGCAAATATTTATTGAATTAATGAACAAAAAAGAAAATAAAAATACTAGAATTAAAAAAAATTTCAGAGTAGGTTCTTTGTTAAAACTGTGAAGTAGGTAAAGCTGTAGTTAGACTAATTAAGAAAAAAGATTCCATTGCTGAAATGCAGTGTAGAACGTGATGAAGTGAACTCTTCCTTGAAAAGGATGGCGGATTAGATAAATGTTATGCCTACTGCCTCCCAGGATCACACCAAAATTATAGAAAAAAAATTATAGAACAATCAACCTCAAGAATTATCTGAAGCTGGCTGAACAGAACCCCTGTAAGTAAGGGTATAAAAAAGAGGCCACATCGAGACTGAAAAAACAAAAAAAAAAAACCTATGGGCAAAGGAAAAAAAAAGGTAAGAAAAATACCCCAAATTAGCAATGTAAGAAAGTCTATAATCAGAAATATAAAGGTTTAAAAAAAGAACAAAACAGAAAATTTTGATGAAATTGAAATTTTCTAGGAAAATGAAACTATGAAAATCAATTCAGGAAGAAATGAAATACTTGGACAGAAAAATCTTGGAAGACATCACAAAGTGACAAAATAGCTCCAAAAATAATTCTAAACCCAGATGGTTTTATAGGTAAAGTTTTTCAAATGTAAGAAAAATGTAAATTCTGTGCCATTTAAAGTCATCTAATGCATTGTTTCCCAAAGATTACTATATTACAGAGGGTACAGATAATGCTTTAAGGTATATGCAGATGACTATTTGTCATTTTAGTTTTAAACGTGTTAGAAAAATTGTAACTAGTACATTGAATCTGTGTCTGTTGTCTAGGAAGAGGTTAGGTTTTAAAAAAAAGTAACTCAATATTGAGTTTATGCAGAAAAAATTAAACATGTAGACAGGTAAGTGCAAATATAGCCAAAATTGTCAAGGTGATAGTAGAAACTTGAAAAATATTGTGATGTACACAAAAGATGGAAAGCATTCCAATTTATTTTAACAAAAGTAGTATTAACACTATTAATGCTATTTCTGATACCAAAGCCTTTCAAAGATAGAACTAACAAAGTGAGAGTTCGTGTTCACTAGTATAGATGTACAAGTCCTAACTGGAACATAAGCCAAATTTAACCCAACCATATATTTTAAAATATTAAACCACTGTAAAATGAGTTCATTTCAAGAATGAAATAATATTATTGTATAATTAATTTAAAATGTGTTAGACATCAGTAAATTTAAAGAGAAAAAAATTTCATCTTACTGTTTGTCAATAATGCATTTAATAAAATTTAACATCTACCATAAATACATTTAAAAGAAAGAAATGGATCCTTTCTTAACATAATAAATAAAATGGTCTGAAAGCCACACACACCATGCTTAATAGGAAACTGAAAATATTCCTATAAAGGTCAGGAAAAAAACAGTGGTGCCATTACAGGACATTGTTTTCAGATAAACTAGCCAAAGCAGTAAGATTTTTTTTTTAAGTTTATTAAAAATGAGACAAAATTAGCATTATTTGTAGGTACTGTAATTCTCTTATTAGAACAGCCAAGATGATCAACTGAAAAACTGTTAGAAGTAAGGAGAATTCAGTAAGGTATCCAGCTTGGAAATGCATATAGCAGGGGTGCCAAGAAAATGTATGCACATTTTAAGAGATGTTCTCTATGCTCAAGCAGTAGTTTGCCATAATCAGAAGTGTCTGGACGCTGATGGTAACCACTCTGAGCACCTCTTGTAATTACAGAAGTAAACGTGACTTGTATTTATCTTTTGTTATCGGTATATATTGAGTATTAGAATTAACACAGTTTTTTCCTTTCTTAAAATGTGTATACATTTTTTTGGCACCCTCTATATATACATATATGTATGAATCTGCATAATATGCATGTATGTGTATATGTAGATTTATATGTAACAGTAGCTTTCTTTGTGTTAATAATAATCAGAAACAAAACTTTATTAAAAGGTCACAGCATGAGCAAAGTGTGTAAAACCTGGGGGAGAAATAAGGAGGGTGCAAAGCCTTTGTGATAAACTGTTAATTTTGTAGTCAGAGAGTAGACTCTAGTGTTGATGAAATAGATGTCCTCTGTTACATGGAGGAATTATACTATACATTATAGGTTTTAAAATCAGAAATAGTTGCTGAATTTAGTCAAATGCCTTTTGGGCATCTATCCTGATGTTTGATTTTTCTTTTTAGAAATAATGATTTGATGGATTTGAAAATTTGCACCTTATAATAAAACATTTTTAATTTAATTAATTAATTACTTAATTAATTTTTAAAGGAGGGCGCAGCTCACAGTGGCCCATATGGGGATCTGAACCGGCAACCTTGGTGCTACTAGCACCACACTCCAACCAACTGACCTAACCAGCCAGCCTGAAATTTTTATTCAAGGTTTTCTAAAACACCCTATTGGAATTTTTTTTTAAATATGGAAAGTGAATTAGCAGCAGACATTTTTATTGTTTCCCTGTTGCCTATATGTAAGAAAAGGTGTATGAGCACAACGTTAGCTCTAAAGTCCCTGCTAACTTTAACATTCTGTGACTTTTCTAACTCAGAATTGTTTGAGAGTGGAGGAGACTGGATTTCATCTGTTGAGTGTGGTGACCAAATGTGCTATAAGTATGAGATTTCCCTGTTGAATTTTGTTTACGTGTAAAAAATGTGTGTATATGGCTCCAGTGAGAAGAGACCAGCCTATTTGTAGTCCCATAGCATGAAAACACTGAGAATTTTGAAAGTTTCAGTGTCCTTTTGAAGACTTTGCCTTCCCTTTGCAAAGCACTTCCTCCGGGAAAATGCTCCAACCTGTTCCAACTGGTTGGCGCATCTTTACCCTTCCTCTTCCTCTTCGTGAGATGCCCTCTTTCCTGTTTGTTTGCACCTTCCCATTCAGCCATCCATGCCCTCTGGTGTCCCCCTTCACGTGGACACTGTACATTCATTCTACTCCAACTGAGTAAGAACCGCTTGAGAAGAACCCTTCTGGGTCTTGCTCGTCTCCATGGCCCCTAACACTCCTTGGAGGCCCTAGCAAAAAGAAAGGTTTTATTGAATTGATGGAAGCTGTCCTTTGGATTTCTAAGAAATTTTTGAATTCTCAGAAGAAAGTAGGTTTGATATTACAAAATTAATGTCATTGGCCAAATATTTAAAATTGAGATTTAAAAAATCATTTAATGTTACAAATTTCAGAAAAGTTTGTTTCACAGGAAGTGTTTTTCCACATTCCACATCACTACAAAGATAACCCAGATATCCTGGGTCATTGGAGGAGTACGGGGTGGGGAGGTTACAGGGGGCAGGGTGGGGGTGGTGGGTGGCACAGGGAACTTGCCCACCCACTCTTTCCTTTCATCACTATTAGAGAGACTGAACAAAGCCCACCATCCCCCCATTTCCTTCTGTTTTTCACATCTCATACCTATTCCTAACTTTTCTGTTACCAATATCACTGCTTCTGCTTATTTTTTTTAACCCTTGCTCTGTTACTTAAGAAAAATTAGTCTTTTTCTTCTTCACTCTTTATTTTGCCCTCATTTCCAGCGACTTGTTCCAAATTGAACCTAGTTATGGATAAGTGTTAAGATTAGGGGTTATGATAAACCTGGAAGAGTAAAGTCATAAATTTTGACCTAAAACTATATCCAATAAAGAACTAGTGCCAAAAATTTCCAGAGCCCTTGAAAACACCCTTTGTTTTATCTGCCAAAGAATTCATCTTCTTCCTCTAATTGGTCCTGCTTTTCTTTCTAGCACCAGCAGCCAAATGTAAAAAAAAAATTCCTGAAAGGTTAAATTATCAGCAGTCTAACCTTCTGATTTATCAACAGATAAACAAAGAGCCTATTCATAGTGGTCATAGAACTATTATGAAAATTATGTGTATAGTTTTTATTTTTGGTCTCTTCTGCTTTCCTTTCAATCTGAATACATTACATTGTGCCAAAGTTACATGGAATCATATGCTTGCAGACTGGACCAAAGATGTGGTAAAACAGTCTCTGCAGGGTAACAAAGTGTGCGTGTGTGTAGTTTTGTTTGCACAGGTATTTGTATTGCTGCGTGTGTGTCCCTTACAACTTCCCCGACATCCTCACCTTCCGTGGCATTCTACTTTTGTGCTTTATGCCTTGGTAGGGATTTTTAATCAGTAATTGTGATTAAGAAAGAAGAATGAAAATCAAGAGATAATAGTAATTGGAGCAGTGATTACATGTTAATGTAAACTGTACATTAAAATGAGCTCTTTATAATAAATTCTTGTATCCAGAGTCTTGTGCTAACCATTTCATATACAATCATCTCCTTTTATTTACTATTTTCCCATTACTCAGGTCATCACTATCAATGTCAATTCTATTACCAGCCTTGACTCTGGGGTGCCCTGGGGGCTTCTTGATGTCCACACCAGGGTTGTATACTTGTCCACATTCTGGACTTTCCTCACTTATCACCTGCTGCCTCTAACTGTTCCCATGTGCCTGGAAACCAGTAGTAACGAAAGCTGCCAGAATTGTGTCCAAGCCAGAGTGCTTCTCCTAATAATACAAGAGTGTGAAGTTTAGGGCATAGACATTTTTAACTTCTCTGGAGTTAAACTTCCGGTTCCTGGTTAATGACAATATCTCAGGTGCTGAATGGCAGTCCACTGTGCCCGGACGCTCCCCTGAGATGCTCGGGCCTCCTGTTTCCCGTGAACCACACCAAGCTCTCCTCCTGCCCTTTGCAGGGATGCTCCTCTCACAGAACTTCATAGCTAATTCCCCCGTAGCTTGACTGTAAGTCCCATTTTGTCCAGGATAAGTCCCAGTTAACTTCCATTGCGGGTCAGTTTATGCCTATTATTTTTACTTTCAAAGTGCCGCCATTTGAAAGATAAATTATACCTTCATCCTACTTACTCCTCATCTTTTCAGGCCTCCTCAGCTCAGATGTCACCTCCCTAGGTAGACCTTTTGCCCACCAGGTAGGCTTACCCTTCATCCCCGGTGGTAAGATCCGTTGTTTGCCGGGACTGCTGAATAACCCCCAAGGCTTGGTTGGACTGAGCCAGGGTTGGTGAGAAGCAGAGAAATTTAGGCTTCTTTAGGCGTGAGGACCCAAGCAGGACTAGACTGGGAGGAACTGAGAGAGGAGAGCCACTAGGTGCTAGGAGGGTTGGGAAACGATGTTCAGGGGAGGGACTTGTGAGGGGAAGGTGAGATAAAGCGAGAAGGAAAGAGGAAATATGGGAAAGAGCTGTGGACTTGGATTTATAGTATGGCTTACTAATGTGTACATCCTCCCTCGAGAAAATTTCATTTACTCTATCCCTCAAGTCTGTAAGAGTCAGACTTGAGTGTGTTAGAAATGGGACATTATGAGCGATTAGCCTTGAAGGGGACCAGTACAGAGTGCAACTTCTGGTGAGGCTTGATTATAAACGGATTGAATGAAGCAAACTCCGTTTTCCCTAAGTGACAGGTTGGAATATTAAACAAAACCCTGGAATCAGAGACAGACATTCAAGATTCGTTTCTCCTTCTCCCCTCCCTTGATGGGTTTTCATAAAGGCAAAAGGCTTGAGTAATATCTATAATGTCTCTTCCACCTTCTAGAAGTATGATTCTCTCATATGCTTTGGAGAGGGCAGACTAGAAAGCATTTTGAATTTCTACAGAATGTTTTTTTCCCAATTGCAGGCCAGAAAGGAAAACTTCCAAATAAGGATGCATGAGCTACTCTGGGAAACAAAGGGAAACAATAACTAAAATTCAAGTCTAGCCTTTGCCCTGGCATGAAAAGAATGCAGACTGTTAACTGACCTAAAGGTTTCTGTTTTATCTCATATTTAGGTGAAATGGTCAGCTTTGACCATTATTCCCAAAGAAGTTTCTCTTCAGACTTTTAAGATATTTGTGTAATACTGAGATGATTATATTATCCTTGAGAATGCTGTGGTCACTTTTATCTATATAAAACTGCCATGCTTAATTGTATATGTACCAAGAGCAGTGCTTAAAAGCTAAATTTAGAAAAATTAATCTCAGGTCACATTATGGTAGACATTCAATAAACACCCCTATTCAATACTATCACAGACATTGCTAGGTCACCTCCCAACAATTTAGCCATCTAAACATAAAAGAATGGTTCAGTAATTAGGGTGATTTGATTCATTAGATAGTACGCAGACTGCCACCCAAATTGGAATTGTTGGGATTACACCCAAGGATGAGAAATGTTTGATATAGAGGTGAATGAACACCACCGAATGCAAAAGTGAGTGTATACTAATGAAATCTTTGTAAAAATGTAGTCCATGAGGACACAAATTGGGAACTTAATTTGTCCATGGGGGTCTTAAAGTTTTTCAGTAAGCAAGTTTTCAGGGCCTGAACTCTGGCGTGTCACATTTCCTACCACATCCTTTGCGTCTTCACTTTGCATTTCGCAGACATTTATTTACCTGTCGGGCTCTGTAGGCAGTTGAATTTTTGTCCTCTGATTAAACAAATAATAAGAGTAATTAAAACTTAAATAAGACTAAATTAAAATAAAGGTTATTTTCAGATTAATTAAAATAATTAATATAGTACAAATATAAAATGAGGTTGTAATGAATTGTCTTGGTTGCTTCGCAGGGAAATAGGCCTTGATGCCGATTTGTGTACAGAAAGTTTATGGGCGATGCTCATGGAAACAATACCTATGGAAGGGTGAAGGCAGAGGGAGAAGTGGAAAGGTGATGCAATCGCAGCAGCTGTCTGTCTGTCGCCAGCGGAGCTTGAGCTAGGATGGTCCTCCACAGTTGTCCCAAATTAAGACCAGGTGGTCAAACCTTTGTACCTCCCCCCCAGGGGCCATGGGAAGGCTTCAGGGGAGAATCTGCTTCCTTGCTTTTTCCAGCAGTCTTTCATTTCCTCTATGAATTCTGCCCTGAAGTGCGCGTTCTGATATCCTGAAAGCAAATAAACATTCACCCAGTATTTTCTCCCTTAAAAAGTGCACTTGCAGGGAGTTGGCTCCATGGCTGACCACAGGTCCTGCCCGCACACGGCCTGGCTGACTCAGGAGGTCAGCACCCAGGCCTGACTCACTTCTGCGTGCCCTTGTCAGGGCCTGTTCCCCCAAGACATCTGGCCAGGACCTCATAACCACCGCCTTTGTGCCTGTGGCCGATGGGGAGGCTTGCACACTGCTTGCCCTGCAGAGTGGAGGATGAGACCTTGTGATGTGATACGTAAAAAATATATATTTGGCCCCCAGTTACTGGCACAGAGCTCAGAAAACCCTTGGAATTTCTGAGTGATAGGGGAAAGGGGGCGTCTTTTGTTATTCATAATAAACCCCTTTCAACATACTTGAATTTATGCTCTTGGAGAATGGGGCTGGTTGTCAGAGGAACCTACCATGTGATTAGAAGGTTGGAACCTTCAGCCCCACCCCCGCACCTCTGGGGAAGGGAGAGGGGCTTGGAGATTGGGTTGAACTGCCAGGGGCCAGTGATCTAATCAGTCATGCTTACATAATGTCACCTCCATAAAAAATCCTGAGCAGTGGGATTTGGAGAGCTTCCGAGTTGCTGAGCAAGCACTTCAGGATGCAGGGCGGGTGGCACACCGGAGCGGGAATGGAAGCTCCGTGCTGCCCCCACACACACCCATACCTTGCCCCATGCATCGCTTCCTTCTGGCTGTTCCTGAGTTGTATCCTTAACTGGTGATCTAGTAAGTAAACTGCTTCCTGAGTTCTGTGAGTCATAGCAAACAATCAAACCTTGGGCAGAGGTGTAGGAACCTCCCGATTTATAGCTGGTAGACAGCATTACTTCATCTTTCACAGTCTAGGAAACAGGTGTTTCCTAGAAGTACAGGTGACCACCAGGGACTCATGGGACTGAGTCAACCTGTGGGGTCTGTGTTAACTCTGGGTAGTTAGTAGTGTCAGAAATGAATCATCGGGCACCCAGTTGGTGTCTGGAGAGTTGGAGAATTGGTCAGTATTTGGAAAACCCACACCTTTGGTGTCAGACGTTGGTGTGAGTACAGTGGAGAAACACAGTTTGTTTTCTTAGGCCTCGTCAAGGTCTTGAGCCTCCCAGCTTTGGCAAAAGAGGCCTGACACCTGCTCCTTCTGGTGTGACTTACTCACTGTAGGTGCAGCACTTACGGTCTGGAGCTGCACGGAGAGGAGGGTTGAGCCCCCAGACAGGATCTGGGCATTCCTGGGCTCCGGCCCCTAAAACCATCATCAGACTGTCAGACCCCTCACCTCCAGCCTCTGGTCGGAGAATATCTGCTCTAAGTCAGCCTGGGGTTTGGTCATATGTCTGGATGTGAATCCCTCTCCATTAATTTTGCCTGTTAGTTGGTGAAGCCCTTTAAGTCTTACCCTTTTCTTACCTCAGGTTAGTTTTGCCCCATTGCTTTCTTCTTACCATCTGGCTTTCCTGTTGCATTTACATTGGATCTTTCCATTCTTCCTTTGTGTCTCTTATTAACAAGCAAAACAAAACATTGTAGTCTTCTCATTATCCTTTTTCTCAGAGTTCTGAGTGAATTTTCTTAGTTGATCTTCTAATTCACTGACTCGATTTTCTATAGTGTTCATATCGCTGGCTATCAGATTTTGCATGTGAAAGCAACCTTTCCTGATGCCAAGTTTCCCCTTTTAATAAAGGTGTTTTCCTCTCAAATCTAATTGAAAATATGAATGGGAGACTTTCTACAGATCTGTTTACCACACTGGCCTTGCTGAGTAATTTGGGAACCATGACTGATTGGTCCCGGGAGTTCAGTGCTGCTGCCGGCCAGTGGTCACACACTTCTCTCCCACTAGCATTCCTGACCAGAAGGAACACGTGGGTGCTCTTTGCAGGTCCTGGGCCTTCTCTCCCCACTGTCTAGCTCAGGTCCTTGTGCAGCCTCCTCTGGGCCTCTGCAGGATGGGGTTGGGAGTTAGTGTTGGATACAGGTGAAGGGTAGGCTGCAGGGCAGTGTTCCCACAGCCTTTAAGCTCCGCCTTCTGCATCCCGCCAAGGGATTTGAATCCAGGTGGGAATTGGACTATACAGAAAACAGAACCACACAGAACATGGCATATCGAATAGAAAACATTCCTTTAATAAATTCAGCCTGATCTGAACAATATTTAGTCCCCTTAGCTTATGTAAATGTGCAAATTCCAGCAAATCCCTCACTGTGTAAGCCTTTTCTTCTTAACATGTAACAGCATAGGCCTTGGAGCTAGAATTCCTGCATTTTTATCCTGGCTTCCCTTTCTACTAAGCTGTGGGATTGTGCGCTGGTTTCTTAATTTCTTGCTTTGTTTTCCTCCTCTGTAAAATGGGAATAAGAGCACTTCCTTAAAGCCATTCTCAGTGTCTAGAGGGTAATGTGTCAAAAGTATTAATGAATGTTAACAAATTAACAGCGTGTTAGCTCCTCTTTTTTTTCCTTCCTCCTGCCTTATTTTCAGGCATTTTCCTTGAGATAGGCACCATTTCGTTTACCGCCAAATTGTGACAGTGCTCCCTCCGACTCCGTGTCCCACAGCTCCCCTCGCCCCCCATGCCTGCCCCAAGGTGCTCTCGGTATAGTCAGGGAGCATATTAGTTTCCTATTGTTGCTATAACAAATTACCATAAATTTACTGGTTTAAAACAACACAGATTTATTTTCTTACAGTCCTAGAGATTAGAAGTCTAAAATGAAGGTGTCAGCAGGGCTGGTTCCTTCTGGAGACTTCAAGATGAATCTGGTTCCTTGACTTTTCCAACTTCTAAAGGCAACGAGCATTTTCCCTCCATCTTCCAAGTTCATCACTCCAGCCTGTGGTTCTTTCATTATGTCTCCTTTTTCTGTCTGACCCTGCTGCCTCCTCCCTCATAATCATAAGACCCTTATGATTACATTGAGCCTACCAGATAATCCAAGAGAATCTCAAATCAAGACCCTTAACTTAATCATAACCTGCAAAATTCCTTTGCCATATTCACAGGTTCCAGGGATTGTGATACGACATCCGTAGGGGAAATTATTCAGTCTACGTAAGACAGGGAGGAAGATAGGTAATAAACCTTATACATACTCACTCCACATGAGGCCCTAAGTAGAGAGGTGGGGCGCTCGGACCAGGAAGCAGTCTTTTTTCCTGGGGTTTTCCTGGGAAAGGTTACACAGAAGAGGGACGTTCAAGCCCAGCCTGAAAGGCTGATGAAGCGTTTGCTGGGATGGAAGGGTTTTAGGCAGAGGAAACAGCACTTGCCAAGAAATGGACTTGTGAAAGGATCCAGCAGTTTTGAGGGCTAGTAGGGTATTTGATGTTGCCAGAACATTCAGGAGGGATGGTAGGCAAAGAAATGTGTTCAAACTAGAGTGTGCTGTGATAACGGATATGGAATGTATCCTGTGAAGAGAAGGGAACCAGTGAAGCTATTCTGGTGGGTTTTTATAAGTATTTTGTCTGATTGTGTAAGTAATACATGTTCAGTTTATAGAAAATGAAGAAACTAAAGAAATATACGCAGGAAATACAAATCACTCAGAAATAATGACTTGACATTTTTGTGTGGTGTGGTTATTGACCCATGTGTGTATGTGTACTTTCACGTAGTTAAATCATATTATATATTCAAGTTCATATCTTGACTTCAACAGTGTATCAAGAGATTTCTTCATGTCATTCAATATTCCCAAATATTCTTAACACGTTCATAATATTCTATTCTATATATTACTGTAATTTATTTAATCCTCCTGTTGTTGGATCCAATATTTTTCTCTATTTTAAGTAATTCTAATACATAAATCCATGTTTAAGTTTCTGAATATATCCTTAGGCGAAATTCCTAGGTAGGTATGTACTTGGCTAAAATATAAGATTGTTTATAAAACAGTTAATATGTATTTCTGTGTTCTTTCTAGAAGTATTATAAAATACACATAGCTATATAGAAGTGTTGGTCTTGCGGTATTATTATGTTCCTAAGTAATTATCCCTAATTTGGTGGGCAAAAAAAGTACTTCATTGTTTTAATTTGCATGTCTACTGAATTGCATATATTTATTGGTCATTTCTCCTGGGATTTGTCTATTCCTTTCCTTAATGTTCCATTGGGGTTTTAATGTTATTCTTGTTTATTTTTTGGTATATTAACATTATAAATTCATTTCTGTTATACTGTTGCGGATAATTTCTGCAGGTTTTTTTTGGGGGGTGGTTAGCTTATCAATTACTATGTGTTCTTAAAATACAGAAGTCTGAAACTGTTATAATATAGATTTATTTTTTTCATTGTGATTTCTGACATTGTTTCTAGGCTTAGAAAGATTTTTCCCCACCCTAAGTTCAGATGTTTTTGGATTTCATATTCCATTTTTAAAAAATATTTATGTCTTTAATCCATTTGGAATGTACTTTGATTTATGACATAAGAAAATATATTTAAAACTTTTGGCAAATCAGCATTTACTGAGCAAGATTTCTTTTCCTCACTGATTTGAATTTGCTATTTTTTAAATCTTATGTTACTTATATATTCTTGGATACATTTGCTGTTCTCTATATTTATTCTGCTCCATTGATTACATGATTTTAATTGTTGTAGCCATGTAATATTTTAGAATGTGGTAAATTAAGTTTTCTTCATTGTAATTTTTACTTTTACTATTTTTTCTTGTTTATTCTTTGAGTTACTTTATCTGATTTCCAAAAAATTTAATTTGAATTTTGGTTAAATTTCATTGGTACTTGACGGGAGGAGAATCAGCACTTTTTCCAGTATTGAGCCTTTCCTCCTAGGAATGTGATAAATGTTTTCATCCATATTCTCTAGTAAAATTTTAAACTCTCTGTAAAGGGAGAAATACGTTAAAGGCTATGTACGAAAATTGGATGATTGGGAAAATGGTGGTATTATTGAGGCAGAGACAGAGAGACAGACACCAGGAAAGTCAGGAAGAGAATTTGAGAAGCAACATAAAAAATTCACTTTTAGAAATTTTGACTTTTAGCCCTCAGGCACATCTGAATGGTACTCCATCTTCTATTGAGCTGATATTGATTTGTAGTGGGGAAAGTGGTTGTTGGTCAATGGGGATGTTCTGTATTTTTTTATTAGGCTCAATATCTATCCTTCTACCAGGACACTTCCTTTCCTATAGGAGGAGTCAAGCAGTTATATAACACACACACACACACACACACACACACACACACACACACACACACACACTTCTACTCGTGCTGTTTTCTCTGCTGCACTGTCCTCAGTCTTTCTGGAATCTTTTCTGAGTTTTATCCTCTTAAATTGTTCTCTCTCAGGATAATACTTTTCAAGATTATAGGGTGAGATTGGCTTCTCCCTAATTTTAGCAAAGCTGTGTTGTTTACTAACTCTTTGTTGTTTTATTACATGTTTATTTTGTTGGATTTGTGGGTTCATCTGTCTGCTCCATTTTCTTCGTCCACAAGTCTACTATCTCTGTCGGAATGACCTGTCCCCACCATTCTTACTGGTCTACCTTCAAGACCCAACTCAGTTGTGATCCCTTCCTTGACCACCTTCTCTGGCCCTCTGGGCTGGACCCAGTGTCCTAATGTGCTCCCAAGGCTCCATGTTTACTCTTTTCATTCCATTTACTGCACTGTATTGAAGCCATCTCCTTGTGTGTCTGTTATATACATTCCTACATCAATACCTTATACCAGTGTACTTAGTACATATAAGATATTTAGGAAAGGTTTGTAAAGTGCAAATAATCTGAACTACATTCATGCCAGGACATAGAGACTGAGAGAGTAAACAGACGGTTGGAAATCTTATAGCTAGAGATTAATATTTTGGAATCATTCATATGAGTGGCAATTTGAATCTTTAGAAGCGGATTAAGAAAAAGGGAGCAGAACAAGAAGAGTCGTCAATAATCCCCCTGCCCTGTTCATCTCTGGCATACCTTCGCTCAGGAGTCTGTAGAGATGGTGTAGCTCAGGCCTGGTTCCATCTTTTGGCCACTGCTTATGACAGAATTGATTTTCAACACAGTAAAAGCCACAGTGTGTCAGGTATGACAGCTTCCTTTTCCTGCCTTCAGTCCTTAAATGGGCTCTAGGTACTGCAGATCCCAGGAGCCTGGAGTGGGAAGGAGTGCTTCCCCTCTGTGTATTCTCAGAGATGTGAGATAAGACAGACATGTTTCCTGTGGCTAGGTGGCGGAGGTCCCAGTGTACCGATCCATTCACTGCTGGGTTCTAGAATGAAACTTCCATGGTATCCTCTGCGTGATGATCTGCCAATGCCCAAGAAGTTGTTGATATGTTTGAGTGCTAAGGGCCAGACCCATATTTAGCAAAGAAAAAGTGTGATCCACTTTTAAGAACTTGAGATAGAGAGCTCAAGCTGAACATTCAGAACAAGCATAACTATGTATAAACGAGAGAGACAGAAGAAAGCATTTACCAGAAAAAGTAGTAACTCAGAGTTATTATTTCCTGATTTGGAACTTTTACTAGATGAAATACAAAGGATAACAGCCCCTAAGAACTGAATTAGTTTTCTGGAAGGAGTATCCTATAAAATACAAAGATACCAATATCATGAGTTGAAAAAGGGAAGATTCTTGAGGGCTCAATCTAGGAAACCTAGTAATTGAACAAAGGATTCCTAGAAGGGGGAAAAAAGAACAGATGGAGAAGACATAATAGGTAAATAAAAGGAGAAAACCTTCTAAGCTGAAGAAAATTTTAGACTTCAGATAAAAGGACTCAAGGAAGCCTGGGAAAAGACGTAATTGTTAGACTGTAGCAATAAAGACAAAAATCAACCAACTTCTTGACAGGACGATAGGTGAATTTTGAGGAGAATAGGATGGCATCTAATGCTCATGCACTAGAAGCTGCAATAGTGTCTGTAGGGACTATTAACCCTAAAGAACTGTAAATCTTCTATACCCAGCCATATTGGCCTGGATTCTCACTTGCAGGCTACAGAGGCTGATTTTGGTTGATTTAGGAAGAAAAATCCAATTTTCAAGGATATTGAGTTGCTATGGTATTGTCAGAAGGGCTGGAGAGTGAGGCTTGGAGACTATGCAGCCAGAAACACTGTCCAAAATCTCACACAGAATTGGCTCCGGCTAGACACTGCTGCCCTGTGCATGAGCACGGACACTGCAGCTTACACTCGACACATGGGCACTGGAGCCAACAGCGGGCACCCGGGCCACTGCTCGCCAGGATCTTGATCTTGCTACAACTGCCAGAGCTCCAGTTAGCATTTCCCATCATAGTCCTTGCTTTGCAGCCTAGTTCCTGAGTCAGAGTCTGGTCACATATCGGTAATGTCAAGGCCAAGCTGCTGCCTCGCTACAAAGGAGCGTGGGGGTAAGAAAGCAAATAGCTGACATTTTCAGCTTATTTAATAGGAGGTGGACCCCACCTTTAACCTAGACGCATAGAGTGGGGAAATCCCCAAGCATAGGAAAGAAGGGTTGAACAGCTAGGTAGTCAGAAAGAATGCCAGATACAAATTCTCCTGCCAAAACATCATTCAATGAATCAGAGCAAAAGAAGGACATTTTTAGACCTGAAGGATTTATATATCCTACTTGAGCAAATATTCAAATGTCCAGCTATAGGCAGCTGAAGAATATAAGACACTGGTGAGCAGTGAATCTTGTAGCGTGAAACATTGTATACACAGAGGAAGCTAATATGGCTGAAATTCATAATGTATTCTTGAAAAGAAGGATCATACGTTTAGGGAAAATCTAGGAAATAGCCCAGAACTAAAAATTCTAGACTATCAGCAAAACCAAGGATTGTGGATAGGGGCATTCAAGGCATTCAGATGTAAAAGTACTCTAAAATTAATCTTGTCTTTGTTGGCAAGGGGTTGGGGGATAACAGTTATTTGGTTAAGAATATTGTGGTTCCTACTATCAGTAACCACAAACGTAATAGAAGAGCATACATAATATTCCCAAAATAATGAGGGATAAACAAATCAGAAAGGAATAAAGAAAAGCAATATCAAATCAGCAAAAGTGAGGAGAGGAAAAATGGTGAAACAAGAGTAAATAAACAGTAAACAAAATGAAGTACAAGCAATGAAGCCAAATAGCCCCACAATAAATATTCTTAAGCTAAATTCACCTATGTAAAAACAAAGATCAGAAATATTAGTATCGGACAAAGCAGAATGCAAGAACAAAAGCATTGAATTGAACAAAGAGGGACATTATGTACTGATAACAACCAAAAATACGTAACCGTTTTTAATCTTGAAGCAACAAAATATATAGAACAAAAACTGGAAATAAAATAATTTGATTTTCTAAAAATCCATACTATACTGGGAGATGTAAATTGTCTTTCCTAATTTGACAGGTCAGGGAAACGCGATTGCTAACTTGGATGCCCACGGGGACCAGTTGGGCAGCGTGAATATGTGAATTACTGGGTATACGACAGCAGAGACGATGCAGTGAACTAGAGAATGCATGCCTTACCTAAAGGCATTGAGATTCATGCATTTTAAAGCACTTTGCCAACCAAACAAAATATATCTGTAGCTTGCAGCTGCTGGTTTTCAACCTTTGAAACAAACAAGTAAAAACAGCAAAATTACAGAGGTTATAAATAACACATTCAACAACTTTATACAACAGGGAATAGACATTGTTACTCTAGATCTAGGAATTGTTTACAGTAATTGATCATATACTTTGTTACGGAAAACAAAAAGTAAAATATAAAAATTAGCATTTTACGTGTAATCTGTCATCTTAATCCAGTGGCATTAGTGGTGGAAAAAAAAAAGATTATAAAAAAACTACTTTGGAATTCAGAGACACTTTTTAATTAATCTCTACACCAAAAGCAAAAATTATAAATAATCTAGAAATAGACAAAGAAAGGGGAATTTTGTAGCAAAATGTGTGGACTATACTCAGAGGAAAATGTATAATCATAGATGCTTTTATTAGTGTAAGAAAAGAAAGACTGAAAAATATATCAGTGAAATATTCAGTTTATGAAACTAGGAAAGAAAAATAAAAGGAAGAGAAATAAATTAATGATAAAAACTGAAATAAATGAAATAGAAAACATAAAATGGTAAAGAAGATAAAAGACCAAACACTAGTTCTTTGAAAAGGCAAGTAATGGAAATTATCTGATTAAAATAAAAGGGGGGGAATATTAAAAATGAGTAAGGATCTATTGTTAAAGGTATGAAAGAAATTAAAAATACAGTCTGTAACAATTTGAAAAACTGGAGGAGACCGAAGTATTGTCACTATTATTCAACATTATGTTGATGTTAATGCAATAAGACAAAAACATCTTTTGGTTTAAATCTTGAAAAGAAAAAACAAATTCCCAAATAAGGGAATGTATACGTGATTTATATGTATAAGATAAATATAAAAAGAACAATAGCTTTTTTTTCTATACTAGGAATAACTGGTTAACACTGGAAATTGAAAAAAAAAATCAAATTCACAGATGCCATAGAATATCTAGGAATCATTTTAACTAGAATATTATAGGACATAAGATAAAAAGTATTAAATCTCGTGATTTATAAAACAAGATTTGAAATAATGGAGAAACTATAATGCATTCCAGGATGGTCAGATTAAATATTATAAAATTACTAATCCTTCTCAAGTTACATGCCTGGAAGGATATGACACTAATTTTTCCCCAGAATTATTTCTTAGGAAAAAAGGAAACTCCTTACATTCAATCCTTACAAAGTGACATTTTTTAACTGGGCATGTTCTTAATTAATTGATTCTGCATAACAAAGTAATATTTGGGGAAGACAGATTAAAATAACCTCAATCTCTTTTAATTTTAGTTTTATAGAAGCCACCTGACAGAGCTGATTTAGAAAAAGGGAGACAAATTTAAAACAAATTTAGTATTTATTCCATGGGGTGTTACATGTTGTTGAATTGAGGTGTTGAAAGATTATATGACAGTACAATAAGAGGGTGTAGGGATCACAAATATATACCCACAGGGAGAATTTTTTTAAGTGACCTAATACGTAAATATGTATTTGTGACATGGTAAATTTTCAGTTACTGCATGCTATTGTCACTGGATTCAAAAAGTACGAATCTCAAACAGCTTAGATGGTTCTCTGGCAAATTGGAATAGACGTCTTAAAAGTAGCTGTAGTAATAAATGCAGACAGTGATGTAGAACCTGCAGGTGATGAATTTGGATAAAAATGTTCTTGAAATATGAGTACGTATCAATATTTCTGAATGAATATATTTTATATAATGTGATTCTAAATATGTACATATAAATATAAGTTTATTAGTATACAGTATATAATGCAATAAAGCATGTAGAATTATAACATTGACATATATAATGTAAATAAATATGTAATTTATTAAAGTACATATTTTATATGTAAATATGTAACATATATTTACATATTAAATGTATACAGTTGATCCTTGAACAACAAGAATTTGATCTGCCCGGATCCATACGCAGATTTGTTTTTCAATAGATATATAGTTGGCCCTCTGTATCAGTGGATTTCGCATTCACAGATTCAACCAACTATGGTTCAAAGAAAGTATTTTCAGTCCTAGGTTGGGAATCTGCAGATGTGGAGGGCTGACTGTATGCATTGTTCTACACCATGCTTTTGATATAAGGGACTTGAGCATCCTCAGATGTGCGTGACCACGGGGGTGTCCTGGAACCAATCCCCCATGGATACCAAAGGACTGTAGTTAAGTTTTGGGGGAGTTAAAAGTTATACAAGGATGTTTGACTACATGGGGGGTTGGTACCCCTAACCGTGCATCATTCAATAGTCAACTGTATTTACATATAAATAATCTATAAATTAAAAATAGGGATTTGACTATTTGCAGAATAAAAGCTTACTCAGGTTGATCAAGAAGCCTGTATTTTGTTTTGTTTTTGTTTTTTGCTCTTGGAAATGGGTAGCACTTTATATTCAGGGTCACTCTTATATTAGGAATAAATTTAGCTGTAGGTGACAAAACCCCCAAATAATAGTGGCTTAAAAAAGACACAAGTTTATTTCTCATGTAAATGAGTCTGGTAGGTAGTCCAGGCTGGCCTGCACCTGGGCTCAGTGGTGCTGGGACCTTGGCTCCTGGTGATTTCTGGGCCCTCTATGTGAGACCCTGGCCTCATGGTCCCAAACGTGACATTTGCATTTCAGGCAGCAGGATAGAGGAAAGGGGTGAGCACTGCTTGTTCAGGAAAGCTTCCAGAAAATGCTTCATCCAGTTGGCTAGAACCTGGTCATCCAGCCACACCCTGCTGCAAAAGAGGCTGGAGAATATTCTTATTCTGAAAACCACATCCCCAACAAAAAGGCACGTTACTGAGGAAGAAAAAGAAAAGAAATACTGGGGTACAACCAACCTCTGCTTCTTACACATATAATAATCTGGGGAATATATTACAAAATATCCTGACTATATGAGATACACCTATAAACAAATGAGGAAAAACTATAAATGCCAAAGGAGGGGGTGGTACAGGTCAATTGTATGATAACCAATTCAATGGCAAAAAAAAAAAAAAAAAAAAAAAAGAAGAAGAAAAGAAAAAAAAATTTGACAAAAATGTAATCAGAGAAATGGAAGTCAGAGGAACCCATTTTCCACACATAAAGAGTAAGAACTCCCAGTTCTGGTCAGGGTGTAGAGATACAATTAATCCCATAAATTGCTGGTGGCATGTGAATGATTCCAGTCTTTTCGGAAAGCAATCCATCAGTAGCTATTGAGATTGAAAATATCTGTTCTTTTGACAAAGCCATCTCATTTTGGGGATTCTGTCCTCTAGACATAGAAGAACCAGTCCTTTTTTTTTTTTTTTTTTTTAAAGGAGGGCGCAGCTCACAGTGGACCATGCAGGGATTGAACTGGCAACCTTGGTGTTATTAGCACCATGCTCTAACCAACTGAGCTAACCGGCCGCCCCACAAGCACCAGTACTTAAGTATGTAGTGAATGTAGAAAAAGTTTGTTACTTGCAGTACTTTTTTGTAGCAGCCCAAGTTGAGGAACAATCAAATGTTCCTCAGTGGGAACTGATTGAATAAATAATAGTACATCATTCTTACAAAATATTGTATTATTAAAAGAACAAGTTAGATCTATTCCCACTATCCTGGAAGTTTATAAATATAACGTATTCTAAAGTGATAAAATAGAATTCAAAAAGGAATGTTTACAGCCTCATGTCATATATGCAAATGTTATGATCCCAAACAAAAGATTAAGCCTGTTTGTATCAACATGGAAGAACACATTGTTTTCATATTTTGTATTGTTATCTCAACAAAGTAGGGAAATTTGATTATTTCCATTTTAGAGCATTATTATTTCTGTATGCAGAGGGGAGAGTTTAGTGATTAAGGGTATGAACTTTGGAGCCCACACTTCCTGGGTTTGAATCCCAAATCAAGCTTCGCAACCTTGGGCAAGTTTTCTGAACCCATCTGTACCTCCATTTCCTGCAAGATAAAATGTGTATAAAAACAGTACCTGCTGTGTAGGGTTTTGTTTTTGTTTTTTGTTTTTTTTAATTTATTGGGGTGACAATTGTTAGCAAAATTACATAGATTTCAGGTGTACAATTCTGCATTACATCATCTATAAATCCCATTGTGTGTTCACCACCCGGAGTCAGTTCTCCTTCCATCACCATAATGTAGGGTTTTAATGAGATAATTTATGTAAAGTGTTGGGTGAAGACTAAATTGTACACGAGAGCACTGTTTTGTTCTTTTTTCAATTAAAAATATTAATAATGTAAGTCAAGGGTAAGGGGAAGTTTATTCTTTTTGTGGTAAAGCGCTAGCTAAGCCTATTTTCATCAATCTTAGACCTTGCTTCTTTGCACTGTAGTGAAAAAGTGGGACCAGTTTGCCCAAGAATCAAATCTTGTATTTACCAGAGACTTCACAACTGTCTCCACTGTCTCTTTGGAACTGGCAATTTGTCAGTACTGTGTTTCCCCGAAAATAAGACCTAACCGAACTATCAGCTCTAATGTGTCTTTTGGAGCAAAAATTAATATAAGACCCGGTCTTATTTTACTATGAGAGCTGGTCTTATACAATATACCAGGTCTTATGTTAATTTTTGCTCCAAAAGACCCATTAGAGCTGATGGTCTGGCTAGGTCTTACTTTCGGGGCAACACGGTAGAATTAACATTGGCTCGCATGTCTAGACATTTCAATGCTGAACACATCAGTTTGGGAAATAGAGGCACCCAGTTAATGGCTTTTTGAGATAAAAATCTGACTTAAGCCCACTGAAGCATGATGAATTATATTTTCCAGAGATGGCTGTGACTCTGTTTCCCACCCCACATGCTCTTCCACAGTGTGACTTTGCCACTTCCTTCATCAAGGAATCTGAACCTTGAATCTGGACAGGCTAAGACTGCCTCAACCAGTGGAATACAAAGTGACGCTGTGTGACTGTGGAGGCTGGGTTATAAGAGGCTGTGCAGCAGCCCTTGTTTGCAGAAACACACTTGGAGCCCTGAGCCATTCATTCTGTAACAAGTCCAGCCACCCCGGTCCATCATGCTGGAGAAGCCATACCACAGTGCTCGGCCCAACAGCCCACCTGAGCTCCCATCCAACAGCATCACCATCAGACAAGTCAGCGAGCTAGCTGGGACATCTGGCCCAGCCGGCAAGTCCTCAAGTGACTGCAGCTCCAGCCATCCTTGAACTGCAACCACCTGAGAACACCTAAGTGCGAGCTGCCTGGCCATGCCTTTCCTAAATTCCTTACCTGCAAAATCATGAGCAAAATAAAGTGGCTGTTTTAAGTATGACTTTATAGGGAAACTTGGCCTGAAACAATGGTAACTTGAACATGAGGGTTTAGTAAGGAACATCTTACCTGTGATGATATTCCTTCACTCATGTTCGAAGAGCCTTTATAGAGCCAGTTCCAACCACTTATTGCACGCAGATAATCGGTCTCATAAATTAGAAATGTTTGCCTAGTTATAATTCACAGTAGTCTTCAAATTCAGTATCCCGTTTTGGTCTTTTTCCATTCAGCATTATATTTTAAGTATTATGTACATGTGATTATATATTATGTATATGCATACTAAATGTATGCTAAACAGTATACATAATTTTCGTTTTTGATTATTGCCTAATATCCCCTTCCGGGGTCTGAAGCCTTTTTGTTTGTTTTCGCCTGGTGTACGATATCATTTTCTGTGTGTTGTATCACTACACCAGTGTCCTACACTAAGGAACTAACTCAGCACTGGTTCACACCACATTATGAACACTTTATTTGATGTTCCCCCTGCTTTCAGGAATTTTCCTTGGATAATTCACTGTTTCCCCACTTTCAGTGGATCAGCATATCACCTTGACCTCAATGACTCAAAGACGGTACAGACCAGTCAGAATGAAACGAGAGGAGGCATTTGTAGGGGCTTCTGGGAGAGGCTTAGCTCTCTTCATTGGAGTTGATGGCGTGTAGATGTGAGGCCTACAGCTGCTAGAAGCATCGCGCTGTTTGGGAAAAGTTTTTCCAGTTCTTTGTTTGGGATCACTGATGAAGGTGACCTTTGAGGAAGGCAGGAGCAAGATATGGAGAGAAATGGACCCTACAATCATCTTTCCATTGAGCTGGACCTCAAGTTGGACCCGCTCCTAGACTTTCAGTTAGGCGAGCCAAAAACTTCTCTTTTTATTGTTGCAAGCTTGAGTTGGGTTTTCTGTGTTGCAACCAAAAGATTCCTAACTCATAGTGACCACATCTGCAGCATTTTTGAGATTCTGGGTAACAGTTCAGAGGGACCTTGCTGAATGAAAGGATCTTGAGGCAGTTCATCCAATAAATGACACTGGGTCCTGTGAGGCCTGGTGGGAAGGATTAGAAATGTTTTGCTGAAAGAATAGTGGAAACAAAGCTGCCTTCAGATACTCAGATGTCCTGTGGGAAAAGCAATACATTTGTCCTTTGTGGTTCCAGATTGTTTCAGAACTGGAACTAACATGTGCCATGTTAACGAAGATAGAATTCAGCCAAATATACAGGATTGTCCACTGGAGCTGCTCAGCAGTGGAAGGGACTGTGTAATGCTGGGTTCTCTTTCACTGGAAATATTCATTGGTAACTGGAACATGAGAGTTTAGTAACTAACAACAGAAGTTGGATGCTATTGATACTACTTTGTATGGTTACATGATTTCTGTTTTTCCAGTTCTGAAATAATACAATTTTGTGCTTCTTAGGTATCTAAATGTACTTCTTATGTGACCCTTGGGTAAATTGTGAGCCTCTCAGACTCTGTTTCTTTATGCGCAAAGTGAAGATAGATAATACTATTCCAAATGGTTTTTGTGAGCCTTAATGTGTATGAAATACTTTGAAAACCAAAGCACTACACAAATGTAAAGTTCTCTTGTCATTTCTTACTTTGCGAATTCCATTTTGAGGAACGTAGACAAATTCCTTAAAGACCTATGGGTGATTTAGAAAAAGAAAAAAGTGATGTTAATCCAAATAAATAGGACTCAGCATGCCCAGTCCACCTAATTCTCTGATTTCTCCTATCACAAATTCGGATGAATTTCATATCTTATAATGGTAGAACTTGGAAGTTTCTCAGTGATCACTGTGAGATAGAGCTATAACTGAGCCAAGTGTATAATTTTAGGGAGTCAGAGCTAAATTGTGATTGAGTAGGTCATTCTGAGTTGCATCAAACCTCACAAATTGGGAAGCCAGTCTTTTGTCATCTCTATTGAAAGAAGGCTACATGGAGAGGCAGGTTTTTTTAATTCACTAAAGCCCTGCTACCCTGAGCTCCTGCTCATTCTTAGTGTTTGCTGCCTAGAGACCACGGGAGTGCTGGGAGATTCCTATGCAGAGGTGCCAAGCTCTTGAGTTAGGTAATGAAGATTTCATTAGGCCCACACAATGGGCGAGGAGGCTAACCAGTGTGCAGAGCGAATTCTGGGACCAACCGTTCCTCTGGCCACTTCGGTTTCAATGGAAATCAGATGTCCCTGCCTGCTTTACACTTTTCACATGGCACATAGGGAACTGCCTTTCCTGAGCTGTTTTGCATTTTGGCTTCTCCTGGTGGTGACTAACTGCAGCCGGCTGTGTGGCCCGCCTGCAAGAAGCTGGTCAGACCATAGCATTATCTCTTCTTGTAACACTGCTGCTTTGTCTCCTGCCTTATCTCATCTTTAACCCCGCACAGAGCGGTCACTGTGTCCTCCCCTGGCCAGAGCCCCTTCTGCATGTGAGGGGTCTTTTGTTCAGAAACGCCTTCGTTCTGGAGCACTGCAGCCGTGGAACAGTATGAGTATTTGGGAAAGAGAAGGATGCAGATTTACAAGTGTTTTAAACTCTAACTCAAGTTGCCAAGCTGGAGAAGTGAGAGCAAAATTAATTTGGCATTCTGAAAAAGAAGTAAAATGAACATGAGATAGAGAACATTTATTTATCCTGTTAACAAAAACCATCTCTAAACATGGACCCTACTATTTGCTTTTAACAAAGGAAGCAAAATGAGCAGTAATTTGGTTCATTTGTATGTGTAGAATTCTTGCCTGATTTTTCCTATTTGGTTTGCAAAGTGTTTCCAATAACTTTCATATGAGATACTTATGGATCTCTAGAAAACACTTCATTGAAACTCCCCAAAGGACAGTCCAGCTATGGAAAAAAATGACTTTCTTCCGCAGGCAAGGTGGGGCTCTTAGATTTCATAACAGACTTAGTTCCTTGTGGCAGTTCTTCAGCTCGCTCGCTGTGTAAACTTTTTTTCTTTTATCTCATTTGTTCTAAGTCCAAAGGATCAGTGCTGCCTATAAAACCAACGGATTGCTGATTACCTGCTTCCACACTGCATTTGCAAGCATTCACAGTTCTTTTTCATAATTCTTACTGTCCAAGTAGGATATGCACAGGCTAAAAAACAAAATGGGACAAGGCCTTTCTGAAAAGCAGGACTGCAGCCGCCCTACACCTTCACGTTCCTGTCCCCCTGCTCAGAGGTCACTTCTTCATATGCTTATCCGGCTTATTGGTCAGCAGACTTTTAGAGCAGTTTGGGTGCAGCAAAAGGGAGCAGAAAGCGCAGAGTTCCCATATGCCCTCATATGTGCCCCACCCGAGGCTCATCCACCAGCAAAACCCCTCAGCAGAGGTAAGTCGATGCTGGCATCATCATCACCCAGAGTCCACAGTTTACCTTAGGGTTCACTCTTGGGGTTGTACGTTTAGTGGGTGTGGACAACATATAATGACATGTATCCATCATTTAAGTATTATACAAAATAATTCTCTGTGCTCTGCCTGTGCTCTAAAAATTCTCTGTGCTCTGCCTGTGCTCATCCCTCCCTACACTTAAAGCCCCGGCAACTTTTCACTGTCTCCATAGTTTTGCCTTTTCCCGAATGTCTTATATTAGTTGGACTCATGCAGTATGGAGCCTTTTCTAATTGGCTTTTCACTTAATAATGTGCATCTAAGTTTCTCCATGTCTTTTCTTCACTTGATAGCACATTTCTTTTTAGCGTCGAATAATACTCCATTGTCTGGATTTACCACAGTTTATCCATTCACCTACTGAAGGACGTTTTGGTTGCTTCCAAGTTTGGGCAATTAGGAATCAAGCTGCTGTACATATCCATGTGTAGGTTTTTGTGTGGACATAAGTTTTCAACTCATTTGGGTAAATACCAAGGAGAGCTATTGCTGGGTTATATGGCAAGAGTATGCTTAGTTTTGTAAGAAGCCGCCAATCTGTCTTCCCAAGTGACTATCATTTTGCATTAACATCAGCAAAGGCTGAGCGTTCCTGTTGCTGCACATCCTTGTCAGCATTTGGCCTTGTCAGTGTTTTGGGTTTTAGCCGGTCTAGTAGGTGTACAGTGGTGTCTCATAGTTGTTTTATTTTGCAATTCCCTAATGACATATGATGTTGAGCATCTTTTCATATGCTGCTTTGCCATCTTTATGTGTTCTTCAGTGAGGTGTCTGTTCAAATATTTTGCCCATTTAAAAAAATTATTTTTCATTTACAGTTGAAATTCGATATATTAGTTCCAGGTATACAGCATAGTGGTTAGACATTTATATACCTTATGAATAATCCCCCTGATAAGTCTAATACCCACCTGTATTTTGACCATTTTTTAATTGTGTCGTTCATTTTCTTATTGTTGAGTTTCTTGCATATTTTAGATAACAGTCCCTTTTCAGATATCTTTTGCAAGTATTTTCTCCCAGTCTGTGGCTTGTCTTCTCGTTCTCCTGACATTGCTGTGTTTTTTTTTATTTTCAAATTTAAACATTTTGTTGGCTCCTGCTGTGATAGATGAGGATTTAACTCGTAACCTTTCATCCCCTCCCCATGTCATAATATCACTATTTTTAGTTCCTTTCTTGGTTACTTCTTTTATTTTAATAATGTATTTCATCTTTATTTCTTGTTTTGTCAGCTGTATACAGTATCTTTGACTCTCCATTTGTTAGGTGAGGATGGGTATTGTCACTACTCTCCTCTCTACCTTGTCTTCTACCTCCCAGTTTCTTTCATTAGCACTTCAACTTTTTTTGCTAGCGAGGATGATAATATCAAATGTTCTATAAAATAGTCTTGCATACTTTGTGTATAGGTCAATTTAAATAGTATTAATGTTGTGACTACACAGATATTCTTCCCGGCAGAGTAAAATCGTATTATGATTTTGTTACCTTTCTTATGCAGCTTCTTATTTTTACGAGGTTTTTGGTTTTTTCACTGTTTTTATTCTATCGTCAAATTTTTTTTCATACTCCTAATCCAATCGTGTGTTCTGTCAAAGAACCCTCCCTTATGAGGCACTTAGTCCTCTTGACCCAGTCTGGACTTATTCTCCTGATTTGCAAGATAATAAATAGGTATTATCTTGAGACTTCCCTTGACTGCTTTCCTCTAATAGAGCCACTACTTCCTGGATCACTGGTCCTCTTCCTCTTTGATTTACTTCCTTGTTTTACTGGAGCTCGACCTCAAATAACTTCCTCAGAAAGAATGTTGGCAGTATAATGTTCTGAGTCTTGCATGTTTTTTTCTACCTCTGTGATTGATTTATAGTTAGGTTGGGTATAGAATTCTAGGTTGAAAATCATTTTCCCTCAGAACTTTGAAGGCGTTTACTTTGTTGTCTTCTAGAGCTCAGTATTGTTAATGAATAATGATGGCCAGTCTCATTCTCAGTCCACACCCCTTCTCCAAACTTTGAGGCATTCTTGGTGTTGTGAAACTTCATAAAAGATGTATCTATCTCTGTGTGGGTCTTTTTTCATTTCTTTTGCTTGACATGAATTCTGGAGACTTGTGTTCTTCAACTTTGGGGAATTCTCTTGTGTCAGTTCTTTGATAATTTCTTCCACTCAGTTTTCACTGATCTATATTTCTGGAACTTCTGTTAATTGATTGTTTGATTTGCTGGTTGGCCCTCTGTGTTTATCTTTTCTATTTCTGTCTCTGTTTTGTTCTACATATTGAGTTCCTTGATTTTGCATTCCCTCTCTTCTATTGACTCTTTTAATCTGATACGCATATTTAAAATTTTTGAGAGCTTTCTCTTATATTATCTTTATTCTTTTTTATTTTTCCATAGCATTCTGGTCTTGTTTTAATGGATGTATATCACCTTGAATTTCAATGAGTTAGATCTTCTTTGAGTACCCTGTATAAATTAGCCTTCTTCCTCACTAGTCCCTTCCCTGCCATGGCTCCTCTGCACTCTAGGGCCTTTGCACATTCTGTTCACTCTTTTATAACCTGCCTTTCTCCCTTTTATCTAGTTTGAGGTACTTTTGAGATAATTTATTTATGCTTATCAAGTAAGTAGTTCAATATTCAGATATTGCTCAGAGTAGAGGTCCATATAAGAGTTAATTTGGGAGTCATCAGTATATAGGTGGTATTTAAGATCATGGGATTGAGTAGAGTCACCAGGAAAACACTTATAATAAGAGAAGAGAAAAGGCCCAGGACGTAGATCTGAAGAATTCTAATATATATAGAGTAGAGAGAGGAGGAGGAGGAGGAACCCACAAAGGAGACAGACAGAGGGTAGCTGCTGAGGTAAGACAGAAACTAGGACAGTGTGACATCATCAGAGACATGTTTCAAAAGGGAAGAAATTGTTCCAGCTCTGCTGAGAGGATGAAAAATATCCACTGTATTGGACCCCATGGCAGTCATTGGTGACCTCAGCAGCAGACAGTGAGTAGTGGGAGTGGGTAGAGAAGTGAGTGAGAGGGAAAGAAATGAAGACAACCAATGAACATAATTCTTTGGAGGATTCTGCTGTGAGGGAGAAGAGAGAAATCAGATATTACCTGGAGGAAGATGTGGATTCCAGTTTATATATATATATATATATATATATATTTTTTTTTTTTTTTCTTTTTCTTTTTTAAATTTTTTCCCCTTTCTTCTGCCTCCCCAGCTCCACTTCGGTTCAAGCCATTGTTTCTCAGTCTAGTTGTGTACGACACAGCTCCCTGGCCCATGCTGGTATTACGAGCCTTGCGCTCCCCCCGGCTGAGGCAGTGGGTCCGCAGTTGTGGATCGGCCGCTCACAGCAGTTCACAACAGCTCTTGCCGGCTGCCAGCCACTCACGCGGGCCACCAGATGCTTATGGCAGCACACTGCAACCCACTATAGCACATAGCAGCCTATGGCAGCACACAGCAGCCCATGGCAGCCTGCAGCAGCTCATGCTGGTTGCCGGCTGCTCATGGTGGCCACCGGCTGTCCATGGCAGCAAACGGTAGCCCGTGGCAGCACTCAGCAGTCTGCCGCAGCTCACACCAACCTCTGGCTGCTCACGGCAGCCCAGCTCCAGGGAGAGCTGTTGTTCACAATCTTAGCTGTGGAGGGCCCAGCTCACTGGCCCATGTGGGAATCCAACCTGCGACTTCAGCGTTAGGAGCACAGTGCTCCAACCACCTGAGCCACCGGGCCGGCCCTGTTTTTTGTTTCTTGTGTTTTGTTTTTTTAATTGAAGATAATTAAGCTTGTTTAAATGCCAGTCAGAAAGATACAGAGGAAAGGGAATGATATTTCAATAAGTCACAAGTATATTGGGGACATTGAGGATACTGGCTAGAGTTAAAATGGGTGTATCGGAGAGCAAAAAAACCCAAAAGGTAAATAAAATTGGGTATGTTGATTAGAGGTTATGTGAGACCTTGAAATTCAAGGGAAGAAGTTTGACATTGGTGCAGCAGATGAAAAGAAATACTTCCAGATTCTTGAACAGAAAAATGAATGACTTATATAAGGGATTAGATCCAGAATATCTCAAAGGTGAAAGAGGCTAAAATCAGGAAGACCTGTGAGAATGTTTCAGAAATTTAGACGGAACATTCTGAGGACCTGGGATAAATTCATACTGAAAGGAAAGGAAAAAACATGGAAACATTTCCAAAAACAGTTAATAGGTTTTAATGACTGGTTGGTTACAAAACGAAGGGGGAAAGGAAGTTTTATATATGTTTTGAAGGTTCCTTAAATGATTGGTGCCACAGTCAGACATGAATAAAAAGAATTAGGGGAAAAAGGAACAAACAGATAATGAAAGCTAGCTGCCACTGAAAAGTTGAAAAGATTGAAGATTAATGGGGAAAATTGGATTTGACAATAAAGCAATTATTGGAACTTCTGAGAAAAAATTTATGCAGAGTGATAGTAAAAAATATCCTAGTAGTTTAGATTCTTAAACTAGAATGAGCAAGTTCTCTTGTGTTTATGAGCGAAGCAGCAATTGTGTGGAATGGGAAGATGGTGAACTTTCATTTGTGTCTCCCACCTGTTTCTTCTACAGACAGGTACTCTATGAATTCTTGTTGAATCAATATGAAAGATTGATATGAAAGACCTTTGGAAGGTCTCTAACACGCACTGATGAAGGAAATGGTGACATTCTGAATAACTTTTTCAGAATGTCACCATTTCCTTCATCAGTGCGTGTTAGAGACCTTCCAAAGAACAACCCCAATAGCATATTCTTTGGGTAAGATGAGGAAATTAAAAAGGGACTGAAAATAGTTTATTTTCAGCTCATGAGAATCACTACTTAAAACAGTCACCTGATTTATGATTTAACTGATCGTGCCATTGTTATTTTGAACGTGCTTTTTGTTCTATGAAAAGATTTCTTTTTCCCACCCCTTTATCTCGCTGTATATTGTTATGGTAGGATTCTTCCCTCCTATTTTTTTTTTAATGTATTGCATAAATGTAACTGTAAAAAAGAAACAGGAAAATTTCTCACCATCCAACCAGCTTAATACTCATCTATTCTCAATGTTCCTTCCTAGTGTGTGTCTCTATGAATACGTAGTTTAATGCACCTGTGATCAGCCACAGTATACATTAATTTTTCATTTGGACTCTTAAATTGTAACATGAAGCATGGTGTTTTAGAAATAAATTATTAGGTGGAGCTTGCTTTTATTTTCACTTCTTGCAATTAAGACAACCAGCCTCAGTAGGAATAGGTGATGATCTGGTATGAGGATGGGAAGGAGACAAAAGAAGTAAGGGTGCCAGCTGAGCCAGTCCCTGTGCCATTGGCCCCAGCCTCCCCCCACCCCTGCTGTCACCCTTGCTGTGGTGTATTGTTAAGCAGCAGGCCCAGTTTCAGGGTTCCAGGAGGTATTCAGTTCAGCATTGAGGCCGCTGAACCAACAGTACTTGAAGGAGACTGAGGGTGGAAGTCCACTTAGTGATTACATTGTTACCTGTGCTTTTTACCACTTTACTCTTCCCACCATTGCCCATGATGAGGTGTTTCTGGGTGGCAGACTTGGGCACAAATAGGGCAGCGAGCAGCCAAGCACCCCTGATGATGAATTTTAACAACTTTCTAAATTTTACCTCTGCTAATTGCAGTTTCTGAAATGATGTGTACAGAATGGGAAGAACCTTTTAGAAAATTGTAAACAAACTAGGGACTCTCTTCAAGTGATGATGAAGTGGCAAGAACAGAAAAGAACAGATGTAGTCAAAAATACAACTGGATTGCGTATCTCATAATCCACAACTGGATATATTTCATAAATGTACTTTAGTTTGATGTGAAAAAAATTCCTAGTAGTTTGGATGAGGCTTAAGTAACACCTAAGTGGAGAACAAACTAAGATTTGGCAGCAAAAGGAAGAAGTTAAACTGTAGCTGGCAATGATGACTGAGTTGATCTACTGTCTTCTTTTAGATCTTTCCATCTTCAAAACCAACAAATAATTGAAAAGGAGCCTTAATTTTAGTGGCATTATTAGGAATGGCCAATGCCCCCGTGATAATCAGTCCTGGACTCTCAGCTTTGCCTGTTCTGACTATAAGTATGGTGAAACTCTAGTTATCTTGCAGTTTTATTATGGTCCTGGCCAAGATTACTTCACTCTAGAGAACTGCTGTTACTAAAACATTTCATTGCTTAGCGATTTCAATATTCATTTTACAAGAATAATTAAATACATTTTTTCTTCACTGTGTATGTAGTGTGATGCAAGTGAGGCCTCTAGACACCCGAGAGCATTACACGTGTGCTGTAGTACTCTTAGCTTTCCAGTAACTTAATCGGAAAAGTTAATATAAAAACCGTTCTGTATATTAATATGACAGTTTAGCCTTTATTATGTCAAAGTTTTAAAAGCACTCAACTGTCAGAGACTTGACAGCAGATGTTAAGTCACCTAAGATCATCACCTCAGATTTCAGGATGTTAGGATATGCAGTTTGTTCATGTCTTAGTAACAGTCTTGGCTACGGTGCCATGTGGGGGCTGCTGCCAGTCTGTGGCTGCATCCCCTGCCCCCCAACCCCTCCCACACTGTAGAGGCCTGGAGTTGGGTGCCCTCCAAGCTGGGTGCATACTTGTGTAAGTCATAGCAATCAGCCTTGGTTAATCAAATGGTCTTTGAGTTTGTAAAACAGGTCCAGGTTTTTTCATTTACACTTTAACCTCTGAGGTGGGTTTCATTTCTAGAGCATATAGGAGATCCATGTCTGGGTTTTCACTCCTAGAATTTTTTTTTAACATCATCAGTAGTAATAGTATTACTGAAAATTAAAAAAAAAAAATACAGCATAGATGAAAATTTAAAAATAATTATAGTAGTATAGATGAAAATAAAAAACAATTCCTTACATTTCCCATTGTAAGTATTCTAAATTCCTTATAATTTCCGTATTATATAATTCCCTTAAACATTTAAAGCTGTACCATAGATATGTACAATATATGCCCTTATCCCATTCGTTCTTGTTTCTTTATAGATACAAATGAGTACACTGTTTCCACTTATGTTAAAAGCAACAATAGGTTATTGAATCAGATCAGTGTCTCCTTAGTATTATTTATGTCTTCTGATTTCGTAATCAAATGTGTGTTCAGTCAAAATATGTTCAGGACGAATTTTTTAAGTGTTTATTGAGAAATTCATAATGAACTTGTATTTTGCCAAAAGGCTGTTTGTTTAGTTGCCAAGGTTATCAGTTCAGAGGTATTAAATTGCAAATTACAGAAAACCCAATTCAAGGTGACTTCTATTGGCTTGTGTAATGGAAGGCCAGCAATAGGCCAAGCCTCAGTGATGATTGATTTAGCAAATCTACAATGCTACTAAGAATTTGATTTCCTTCTTTCTCTGTTCTCTGCTTTTCACCTTCCTCTTTTGATGACAAGATGTTTGCCAGTCATTTCCAGACTTACATGAGCTCTCATTCATGTCCAGTATTGTTAGAAGCACACCCAGAAAACCTTTCATTGACCTTAGTTAAGGGGTGTGCCCATGCTGAGGATAGGATTATGCTGAGTCAGCCTCCCAAGAAATACAGGGCTGTGGAAGGAGGTACAGAAACCCCAGTCAGAATTGGAGAGCCGTGCCCCTAATGCCGAGGTCGCCGGTTCGATTCCCACATGGGCCAGTGAGCTGCGCCCTCTATAGCTAAGATTATGAACAATGGCTCTCCCTGGAGCTGGGCTGCCGTGAGCAGCTGGAGGTCGGTGTGAGCTGCTGTGTGCTGCTGTGGGCTGCTGTGTGCTGCCAGGAGCGGCTGGCATCCAGCGTGAGCGGCCAGCAGCAGCAAGAGCTGCCGGGAGCTGCTGTGAGTGGTCCACCGACCGACTGGCGACCACTGCCTCAGCTGGGGGAGCGCAAGGCTCATAATACCAGCATGGGCCAGGGAGCTGTGTCCTACACAACTAAACTGAGAAACAACGGCTTGAACTGGAGTGGGAGGCGGGGCGGAGGCAGAAGAAGGAAAAAAAAACCAAAACTGGATAATTATCTAGAGAAGGAGGAAATGGACGAAGGGCGACAAGTCACCATGTTCACCATGCCTTGAAGTCATTTGGGTTTCATTTATAAAAGTGCTTCCTTTGTTTCATTGGTTTCTGCTTCTGTCTTTAGGGGCTGTGACAACGACCAAACGGACAGGCATTCCAGCTCCTCGAGAACTTTCAGTAACTGTCTCAAGAGAGAGAACTGTGCCACGTGGTCCCTCCAACCCAAGGAAATCGGTGTCCAGCCCAACTTCTTCCAGCACACCCACCCCCACCAAGCATCTGAGAACCACTTCCACAAGACCCAAGCAAGAGAATGAAGGTGGAGAAAAGGCCGTGCTTGAGTCCCAAGTTCGGGAACTTTTGGCAGAAGCCAAAGCAAAAGATAGTGAAATTAACAGGCTTCGAAGTGAACTTAAGAAATACAAGGAGAAAAGGACTCTGAACACTGAAAGAACCGATGCTTTGGACCCAAAGTTAGATGGATCCTCAGTCACACCAGGTGACTCAGAACTGTTGATAAGAGCTCTTGAGGAGAAGAACAAGCATTTTCAGAAAGAGCTTGCTGACCTGCAGGAAGAAAACCGGACCTTGAAGGAGAAACTGACTGATTTTGAGCATTCACCAAATTCAGACGGTGGAGCAAGTCACACTGGTGACAGCAGCTGCCCAACATCTATAACCCAAGAGTCAAGCTTCGGAAGCCCAACTGGAAATCAGTTGTCTGGTGAAATCGATGAGTATAAAAACAGCCTTCATGGAAATGCATTACGGACGTCGGGTTCTTCGAGTAGTGATGTTACCAAAGCTTCTTTGTCACCGGATGCCTCCGATTTTGAGCACATCACAGCAGACACCCCTTCTCGGCCCCTGTCTTCAACAAGCAACCCTTTTAAGAGTTCAAAGTGTTCCACCACTGGGAGCTCCCCTAACAATGTGAGTGAACTGTCCCTGGCTTCTCTGACGGAGAAGATACAAAAGATGGAAGAAAATCACCACAGCACTGCCGAAGAACTGCAGGCTACTCTACAAGAATTGTCAGACCAGCAACAAATGGTGCAGGAGTTGACAGCTGAAAATGAGAAGCTGGTGGATGAGAAGACGATTTTGGAAACTTCCTTTCATCAGCATCGAGAGAGAGCAGAGCAGCTAAGTCAAGAAAATGAGAAGCTGATACATCTTTTACAAGAGCGAGTGAAGAATGAAGAGTCCAACACCCAAGAAGGAAAACGCCTAGAACTGGAGCAGAAGTGTGCAGAGATCCTTGAACAGGGCCGCTTTGAAAGAGAGCAACTGCTCCACATTCAGCAGCAGCTGACCTGCAGTTTACGGAAGGTGGAGGAAGAAAACCAAGGATCTTTAGAAATTATTAAACACCTGAAGGAAGAAAATGAAAAACTGAATGGGTTTCTCGAACTGGAACAGCATAATAACAGTGTGATGGCCAAAACTCTGGAAGAGTGTAAAGTTACACTGGAAGGGCTGAAGATTGAAAATGGGTCTTTGAAGGCTCAGTTGGAGAACGAGAAGCAAAGAGCTGGAGAGACCAGTCCCCTGGGGCAGATGGTGGAGGGCTGTGAAATTCAAGAAATGTTGAAAGTAGCTCGAGCTGAGAAAGATCAGCTGGAACTGTCTTGCACTGAGCTCAAACAAGAATTACTAAAGGCACATGGTGAAATTAAACATGTCTCCAGCCTACTAGCCAAGGTAAGGAGATAGCTCTTGACTAGTATTTGCTCATCCTTGTCAACATTTCCCTCCTTGACCTTTAAATTAACAGAACACAGAGAATCTTTTGCATAGTCAATTTCATTCACGAATCCAGCATTCCAGCTTGAAGCTCTGTTAGATTCCAGGCAGATTGGGGATACAAAAATGAAACATCCCAATTTCTGACTATAGACTGTTCAAACTGTGGTGGGAATGTAGTGAATGGAATCAGTGAGGGGATAAAGATGCAGGGATAAAGAATGTATGTCATAGAGGGCAACCCAAACTCCTGTGGAAAAGAGGAACACTTAGAACACATGGGATAAGGGGAGTAGTGCAGGAGGACTTCTTGAAAGAGGAGGCAATAAGCTGAGTCTTGAAGAATGCACGAGAGTTATCCATGTCTATCAGTTAGCATGCTTTGGGCTACTGATAACAGAAAATTAAAATCACCCCAAATTTCTCCACCAAGTAATGATATAACCATTATTTTGGTGTTTTCTTCCAGATACTCAGGTATGTGTGTGTGTGTGTATGTTTCCCACAAGTTTGAAAAAAAATTTTTTTTAGAATCACCCTGTACATATTGTTAACTTTTAAAAATTTAATATTTTCTGGGCATATTCTCATTATTATTCTTTGAAACATGGCTTTGAAGACCGGATAGTATTTTATTATATCAATATGTCATATGTACCTTACCTGTCACCTATTGTTGAACACTTATGTTCTTTTCCAGTCTTTTGATGTTGTAAATACATTTTTCAAATCTGTCATTATTTCCTTAGGAAAGATTTCAACATTGACTTGTTGTGTCAGAGTGTGACCATTTTAAAGTCTTTCAATAAGTTTAGCCAGGTTGATTGCCCTACAGAAATACTGTTCCGTCTGTTCCCACCAGCAGATCATGAACACTTGGCAACAGTTGGCATCAAGTTGTTGGATCATTCAAATCTTGTCTTCATTTCCTTTTTTTTCCCCCTCCCCTTTTTCACTTTGAAAGATCTTCCGCAACCCAAGATCAAATTAAATAAATCACTTCTTTCAATTTAAAAAATAATCCTTTAATTAGTCTGGAACTTTGTTATATAACGAAGATGGCTGGTAATTGTATAATATTCTTCCCACTCACAGAGCAGTGCTGGAAAGATGTAAACAGGTGGCTTCTTGTTTCGAATTTCCTCTAAGCTCTGGGTCTGTGATTTAGGGGTTCCTTGGTGAGAGGGGTTGAAAACATTTCAGGGGTTATGACTGTTTTAAGAAACAAATTAGCCATGAGCTACCAAGGGGATTTTTTTCTCTACTGCTTCGTCTACCTTTAGATTAGTGAGTTGCAAACTGATTCTGGCATTGGGTTGTCTGATGATCTGAGTGTTGGTAGTGTTGGTACTTTGATCATTGCCTGTGTCCTAAATTCACAGCATTTTGTTGAAACTGTGGAAGCAATTCCATTGAAGGTACTAGTCGGGGGTCCATTTGAACTGTAGGTTGGTAATTGTAGCTTTACGTTAAGTTCTAATATCTGTGGAATAAGTCCCCCCTCCATTACTGTATTGCAAAATGTTTAATCTCCCTGGTGACCTTCTCGAAGTCCTCTGTCAAGTCCCTCATCTGTTTCTGTGGTATTTTGATTGGTATCACATTAAATATGTGTGTCAATGAAAAATGTGTCACCTTAAAACAATAGCTTATTTTTCTGATCATAAAATTAATACTCATTACAGAAGGTTTAGAGCATACAGAAAAGTATAAAGAAGAAAATAAACACTACCTTTAATCTCCCTGCTTGGAGAAAAACACTACTAACATTCTGCTATATGTCTTTTCAAACGTTTTCCCAGGTTATGCACTTTTGGGCATGCATACAAACTGGTATCAGTATACTTACAATGTTTAATCTTTCTGTTTAAAAGAGTGGAGTATGTCACTCCACGTTTTATGAAGATAAAACCCAGTTGGATTAGCTTATCAATTCTACTGTTTATCTATTTCTGAATAATTTGTTTCTAATTAATCAATTCTTTTATGCTGCTTTTTGTACATTCCTTTGTTTTTTTCTTAGTTTCTTGAGTAAAATTCTTTGTTTAAGTTTGTCCTTATTTGGTTAATAATGAAAGCATTTAAAGGTATGACTCTGTCCTTTATTATTACAGCTTTGGCTAAAGGAAGATAATAAAATCTAGAATTTTCTGGGATAAACTAAGTCTACTTTGGAGAAAAAGGAAAAACATTTACATTCTCTGTAGAGTACAAGGTTCAACATACATTTTTTCCTTTTTTTAAAAGGTGTACAACATAGTGATTAGACATTTATATAACTTATGAAGTGATCCCCTGACTAGTCTAGTACCCACTTGGCACCATACATAGTTATTACAATAACAATATTATATTGACTATAATAACAATATTGTTGTTATAACAATAATAATAACAATATTATTGACTATATTCTATATGCTTTACTTCATACCCCCATGACTATCTTATAACTACCAACTTGTACTTCTTAATCCCTTCGTCTTTTTTCACCCTGCCCACAACCTCTCCCATCCATCATCCCAACAAATCTAGCAATATGACACCATACATAGTTACTACAATATTATTGACTGTATTCCTTATGCTGTACCCTACATACCCATAACTACTTTGTAACAACCAATTTGTACTTCTTAATCCCTTCCCCTTTTTCTCCCACACCTAACCCCTCTCCTATCTGGCAGCCATCAAAATGTTCTCTGTATCTATGAGTTTGTTTTTGTTTTGTGCATTTATTTTATTCTTTAGATTTCACATATAAGAGAAATCATATGACATTTAGGTACAACGTGTTTTAAATCAAGCTGTTAATTATATTATTCATGTACGTGTATTTCATTCATATCTGTATGCATTGCTTGCTGATTAAAATGATCAAATACATGACATTAGGACGGAAAAGGTTTAGCTAGTATTTTGAGGTAAGTCGTAAGTAAAAGGTGTGAGGCATGGTGTCACATAGAATTTATTTTATAGGTATCAAGGTCCTGTGCTTTTGTGCTGTCTTAGGTGTACAGGGACGTTGATCTGTAATTGCAGTGATGTTGTATCTTCTATTCTTTCTGCGCTTTTCTATTACTGTAGAAAAACCGAGACCTCTTAGGCAGACTAACAGCATATTGTAGTCCCACTGCCGAAGGTCAACTAATCCACCAGCAACCATGAATTCAAATAAGGCAGAAGGGACTCATGCCCAAAGGATGTAGCACAAAACTTAATGAAGGATATAAAGTGCTGGACCGGGAGGTGGAAAGCCTGGGTCCTTCTGATGTGGCTAATGGTTAATTTTGTGGCCTCAGGCAGGCACCTTTCCATTATCAGTGTTGACTAGAAATGTGATTATCAGTGTTGAATAGAAGTGTGATGGTGGAGGGATCCTTTTTTCAAGGGAGTTCCTTCTTTTAAGGGAGTGCTTTGAACAATTTCATCATTAAGGACTGTTGTGGGCATTTGCTGTATACCTTTTATTGAGTTATGCAAGTATTGTGCTAAGAAGTGTTTTGTTTGCTTATTTATTTTATTTTTTAATTTTTATTGGGGAACAGTGTGTTTTTCCAGGACCCGTCAGCTCCAAGTCAAGTCCTTGTTTTCAGTCTCGTTGTGGAGCACGCAGCTCACTGGCCCATGTGGGGATCGAACTGGCAACCCTGGTGTTATAAGCACTGGGCTCTAACCAACTGAGCCAACCAGCCGCCCACCGGCAGCTCAGCTCGAAGTCAAGTCATTGTTTTCAATCTCGTTGTGGAGCACGCAGCTCACTGGCCCATGTGGGAATTGAACCGCCGTCTTGGTGTTACGAGCACTAAGCTCTAACCAACTGAGCCAACCAGTCGCCCTGTTTGCTTATTATTTTCAAAAAAAAAAGATGGAGATTGAATTTTTTTACATCTACTATAGATGTTATACATCTGTAAGATCTATACTGTATATTTTGGACATCTACTATGATCTTACAGTTTTTATGTAATAATGATGTTTTTCTCCTTTAATTTGTTGATGAGGTGAATTATAATAACAGATTTTCTAATGTCATCTATTGTTAAATCACCTTTGCGTTCCTGGGGTAAACTTTGATTCTTCAGTTCTCAGTTGCCTCACTTGCCATTCTTGCATAGAACTTTCAGACATAACCTTAAGCAGATGTCAAAGTGACTGTCGTGTAAATTACCAGGCAAACCACAGGTGATAGACAACTTTTACCCTTGAGCTCTACATTCATCCACTCTCATTTATGGCAGAAGGTGAATATTAGGAGCAAAGAACAAAATACCCTATTTACAAAGAGGAAAGGCAATGTCAAACCATCCCATGGTGTAAGAGATTTAGTAAATCTATATACATTTCCAGTTTAGATAAGTTACTTGAGTGACTCAGACACTGTTAGAAGTCTCTGAAAATCCTTAAAGTTTATTTTTTTTTTTTTGTTCTCATACAATAAATGGAAAGTTGGTAGGATGATTACAGTAATTGTGTGACTGTTTTATAGGCTCTTTTTCCCTCATCGCTTTGTCTTCTGTTATTATTTGCTGATATCTCTCCATTCTTTCAGCTTCTCTGATACCCACCATGTACATTTTGCTGGCAGCTTAATGTGTGATTCTATAACATATCTCTGTACGACCTTAAGGAAGGGCCTAATCCCACAGAATCCTGAAGTCCCGACCTCCTGTAAGCCACACGGGCACGCCCTAACCAGCAAGCAGCATGTAGTCACATGGGATTATTGTTTTTCCAGGTTACAGTGCAACTCAGGTTCACACTTTTTTGACTTTCAAGTTTTCAGTTGTTTGGAATCTTGGTTTCAAGTTAAAGAATTTTTACCCAGACTTGACACTTAGAAGTTTTAAAAGAAGCTACTGATTTCTTCCCCCTGAAGTTGAAAGCTTATCAGTGATATATCCTTAGAAATTTAGTTCTTTCTGCAGTAACTCAGGTCTTTTCCAGAGGAGTAAGGAGGTTATAAAGAAACACTTGCTTTGAGAGGTCAGGGAAAACTAGAGGTGAAAAGATCACTGTGTGAGTCATGTTGGTCACCAGGCCAAACTAGGGTAACCACTCGCCACAAAGGGCAAAACCAGAATTTGAAAGATGTGGCAAGGAGACGGTCCTGTGGCCACGACTTCAGAACAAGACTCTCTGAAGGGCTGAGGAGATCCTGGAACCTGGCCTACATAGCAGGTGGTCCACCAGAATGCCCAGATGATGCTTTGGACTGTAAGGAACAGGGACCACTGGTGTCAGTGGCCTAAGTCAGCACACATTCACTGTATTTATGTTGTCAGACGTCAGGACGTAGGCAGTTGGTAGCTGTGGTCCAGGGGTTGCATAATATCCAGGCTCTGAGTTGGCAGCTCCATGATTCCCCCGCCTTCCTGCGGAGGGTGCAGAGAACGCAGCATCTGTAGCATCTCATCCCTACTGTCCCGGCAGGCAGGAGGCTTGGCAGGTCCTCAGGCGTCCCAGTCCTATCAGGAGAACATGTCTCCCCAGGAGCCACCTCAGCAGCTTTCCCTTTATATGTGGTCAGAACTGGGTCGCACACCCTTCCCCGCCCCTCCCTTCTTGAAATCGCAAGATCACATCCTCACTCTTGAACAAAATTGGGATTCTTGTGAGAAGAAAAGGGAGAAGGGCTTTGGGGTAGAGAAGGGCACCGTTGTCACAGCCTCCAACAGGACTCCCTCCACACGTTCACTCTTCCCCACTCCTGTTCGTTCTCCACGAAGCACTCACAGGAATCTCCCGAGTGTGTAATGCCTTCAGCAGTTTCCCTTTGCACCAAACTCTCCACCCTGCATGAAGCCCTGGGGTCACCTGCTTACACCTCCGGCCTCAGTCCCACCACCATCCTCCCTGCCCAGGCCCAGCCAGGCCAAGTTCTTGTCCTAACACCAGGTGAAGGAGGTGAGGGCTGTCGTTGTCAGAAGTGCTCTTGCCTCTCTTTGCTTCCCTGATCCAGTCCCTATTCTTCACCTGCCTGGTTCTGTCTTAAAGTTTAGGTCTCAACTATGGTGTCACTTCTTCACAGAGGCCTTCAGTTCTGTGGGACCATTGTCTCATGGACTCAGCAGGCTGTCAGGTCTGGATCAGCTCGGATTACTTGTGTGAAAGCCCCTTGCCCAAGCCCAGCACCTCAGAGGAGCTCAGAAGTGTTGGTGAATCTCTTTGGTAGAGTTGAGGGGAACTTAGGGATCACTTCCCCACGAATCATGGACTGGGTACTGTTGGGAGAGTTGTTTCAGTGCAAACATGGAAATGTCAGTGATTTTCAGTTCAGAAAGTTTCCCCTACTCTCTCTAGTATCTTTGGCTGATGACGATACATCAGCCCTCTTGGTGAAACAGAACCCAATGACTTCATGCTGGGAAGAATGCATGTAAGGAACCTGTGTGAACAGAGCCTGTCTTCCTGTGCGGCCGTGGAAGTCAGGAGGAGGAGGCCCAGGGAGGCAGCTGGGGAAAGGCCTTGCAGGCTCTTCGGGGAACCTTCAGCGTGGGCCGTGGCCTCAGGAAACATGCCATAGGCCCCAACCTTGTGCAAAGCCTGAAGCCTGCTGTGCACAGGAGCTGAAGCTTAGGAAGAATCAACTGTAAAGCCAGAGTGCCCATTCATCCTTTGTTAGGTCAGATATGACACTCATGTGTTGGCACGACTATTGGATCTCCCCCACCCCCACTTCCGCAGGGCTCTGCTCTTGAAACCAGGTGAAGAGAGGTGGGAGCTCAACCTGAGGGTTTGATGAAGGGAGATCTGATATTTGAGTCAGGGTGGTCTTGCGAGTGGGGCCAGAACCACAGAATCTGTGCCGCGTTCCCTGAGCTCCCCTGTAATTCACAAGAGCAGGGCATGGCGTCTCCTGTGGACCCAGTGTCACCTCTCCCTTTCTGGGTTTCCCTGGCTGACCACCCCCTTCCCTCCTGAGGGACCTATTTTTCTCTTTAGACGTGATAATACCTTTCGTGAAGCTGAGTACCTTTCTCTTTCTTTAACTTGACCTTAAGACTTGTCTCTGAGCCTGGTGTCTCTCCAGCATTTGTCTCTCCTGGGTGCTTGGGAAGCACCTTAGTGAGCATGAAAGGTCTCCTAGAGAGTTCCCAGAGTGAAATACAGATTTTTACCTTCTTTGAGTTTTCCATAACCATTTTTCTTTTTCTGTAACAAAAGTGTAAACTAAACTAGCATATTTTCCTCCCCCTTGGCATAGAGATAATGGGGACAAAAACTTTGAATTTAGGCCAGCATGAATGAAACGTGGCTCTTCATCACCAGTATCTATTCAGAACAGGGCCAAGAATTAAGCAGAAGGCGTTTTAGAGTAGCCAAGTTAGATGTGGAAACAAACACAACAAAAATAACACATTCTTACTCATGGTCAAGTTACTCAAGCAATCAGTCCAAGTTTATTCACTTTTATACTATATATAATTTTAACATTGTGACTTCTTTCATATCTTAGGTATCCAGTAAGTACCTGTTTAATGAATGAATGAATGTCAGAGAAACTTGCAACAGAATTAGGAGAGAGGCTGTTATAATTATATCAATATGTTAAAAAGTTCAGTTTATCATATTTTAATAATAGGAACTAATGTTTTAGTGCTTTATATGTGCTGGGTACTCTTAGAGCCTTTAGATCATTTAATCTCATTTAATCATCATAATTTTATGGTGTCGATACTGTCATCTAATTTTTTTCAGTTGAGGAAACTGAAGCAGAGAATGATTAAATTATTAGGCTAATTCATTAATTGATGAAGGCCGGGATTCAAAGTTGGGTCTGACCCCAGAACTCTTAACACTGTTTCCTGGTTACATGAAAATAAAGAAGAACTAGGAAGACATTTAAAGCAGACCTAAGGCCTCTAATACACTGTTGTCTTAAGGCCAAAACCTTTTGGTTTGAAGAAAGCACCCTTCCAAGTCTTGATGCACTACGAGAATTTTATTTGATTATAACACAGTAGAGAAATTCACAGTGAAAACCTGGGTAATCAAGACTTCTCCTTTTGTTTGATTTATAACCTGAATCTTGAGGGGAATGGGAGTTAACCAGGTGAGTTGGTCTGGGGTGGGGGCAGTGGGAATGTTGCAGGAAGAGAACAACGAGTTCTCAGGCCAGAAAGCTTGGCCTGATCAAGGAAGCCATGCAAATAGCAAATAGTGTGTAACTGCTGGAGTACACAGGGTGCTTCCCTGAAGTGTCAGGAGGGGACCACCCACTCATGCAGAATGCATTTTATCCTCAAGTGGAGTCACTGAAGACTTTTTTTTTATTACAGCTTTATTGAGATATAATTTACATAAAGTGTACAAGTAGTGATCTTTCATATGTTCAGAGTTGTGCAGCCATCACCACAATCAATTATAGAACATTTTTATCACCCCATAAAGCAACCATATCACTCCCCAATACCCCTCCCTCCCAGCCCCTGGCAACCACTAATCTACTTTTTGTCCCTATGGATTTGCCTATTCTAGACATTTCGTCAAGTGGGATCATATAATACGTGGGCCTTTAGCGTCTGGATTCTTTCACTTAGCATAATGTTTTTGAGGTTCATTCACGTGGTAGCATGAATCAGTAATTCATTCCTACTTATAGCTGACTAATATTCCATTGTGTGAATACACCACATTTTGTTTATCCATTCATCAGTTGATGGACAGTTGGGTTGTTTCTACTTTTTGGTTATTATGAATAATGTTGCCATGAACATTTGTGTGCAGATTTTTGTGTGAATATGTGTTTTCATGTCTCTTGTTTATATGCCCAGGAGTGGAATTGCTGGGTCATATAGTAATTCTATATTTAACTCTCTGAAGAACTGCCCGGCTGGTTCCCACACCATTTTACATTCCCACCAACAATGTATGCGGGTCCCACAATGTTTCCCCATCCTTGCCAACATTGTTATTTTCCATTTAAAAACATATTGTCGCCATCCTAGTAGGTGTTGACATGGTATCTCATTGTGGTTTTGATTTGTGTTTCTCCAGTGACTAACGACATCATGCACTTTTCATGTGCTTGTTGGCCATATGTATGTCTTTGGAGAAATACCTATTTAGATCCTTTGCCTATTTTTTTAAATTGTATTGTGTTCGTATTGTTGAGTTGTAGGAATTCTTTATATATTCTTATCAGATACATGATTTGCCAATATTTTCTCCCATTCTCTGGATTATCTTTTCAGTGTATTGATAGTGTCCTTTGAGGCACAAAAGTTTTTAATTTTGATGAAGTCCAATTCACCTGTGTTTTTTTTTTCGTTTATCTTGGTCACTTGTGCTTTTGGTCTGAAGAAATTTAAATGGGAGTTACAGGATCACATTTGCAGTTTAGAAAGATTACTTTGGCCCCAACCAGGTGAGCAAGAAGGAAGGACTGAACGGGGGAGGGGGGAGGGATTAGGCAGGAGGCCGTGGTCTGGAAAGACATTTAGAAGGTGTAGGCTCAGTGGGGTTTGGTGACTTGATACTGCATGTGTGCAGGAAAAAGGGGGTTCAGTTCACTCAGATCTCTGGCTTGTGTGACAGAATATGTGGTTTTGCTGCTTACTAGTGAGGAGTCATAGAAGATGGAGCAGGTTTGAGGAGGGACCCTTGTCAGACTGGACGTGTAAACAGTCAGCCAGAAAGGATGCCCAGGCCTGCAAACTTGGCTCCTCTCAGAACCTGCCGGGCAGCCACAAACAGGTCCTGAGGCCAAACGTGCCCCCAGGCCCGGGAGCCACCTCTCTTGTGCCTGAGGTCTCCTTCTGCCCCTTAGTATCTTTAGAAGCAGTAAAACTAGGTATCCCAGCATGTTCTCCTACTATGCATTTTATATTTGCTGAGGTTTGCAGAGTCTCAAGCCCATCAGAGGAAGACATGTTGTTGAGGATGGGTAGGTGGGATTCTTAACTTCTTTTCTACCAGCCTCTGCCCTTGTAGATCATTTAGTGGTCAGACCAGCATGGCGGTTTGTTCACTTCCCCTAGAAGAGAACCTAGATGTCTGTGGTACCTCTGTGGCCAACACAGGAATGCTCTATTATTTCTGCAGTGGGTGCGACCGCACCCCCAGACCCCCAGACTGGAACACTCCTTCCCCCAGCTGTGGGGCAGTGATGGCTGCTGGCTGCCCAGCTGAAGACCCTCTCCAGGCTTGCCCTCTGCCAGCAGGGCTGCCCCTTCCCCAGGACAGCTGCACCAGGGCAGTCCATTGGGTGGGGGGAGGCCCAGGCCCTCACTTCAGTTTGGAGCAGCTCTGAAGGGCATCCCAGATGCGGAGCTCCCCTTGCTGTGGCTGCCTTGCAGTTCCCTTCTTTTCTGCCCCGACTAACTTCCTTCACTCCTGCAGAGCGCTCTTCTACAAACTTCGTATGTGCACATCCCCAGCTCAGTCCATTTCCCTGGGAACCAAACCTGTGACAATGCCTTTTCCTCAATTTCTGTGTCTGACAAGCCCGAGGAAAGGTTGTGACACTTTCTAAGACTGTAGTCCAGTGTACCTCAGAGCTGCTCTGCCTGTCCTTGAAGGTGCGTGACAAGGCTGAGCTCTACCAGGGCGTCCTGAGTGATCTCTGCTGCCATCTGCCTTTGGTGGCTGTCAGAGTGGCAAGGATAGGGTCTGCTGGGCCCATCTCCAAGGAGGACTAGTTCTCTCAGGAAATTCGTTTGAACCTATTTGTAATGCAATTCTGCACACCCCATTTCTAAAGAAAGTTGATTTTTGAAGATGAGAAGTGCTTGGAATGCATGAAAGGGATTTCCTTTTTTAAAGGGAAACATTGAAAATCACATTCCTGGGTGTCTGATAGTGTGATTTTTGAACTGGAGAAACTAGACTCAAAAGAACTAGCCTGCAGAAAGGCTGGTGAAATAGACGGCAACCTAGAACTCTTACCGTGTTTCCCCGAAAATAAGACCTAGCCGGACCATCAGCTCTAATGCATCTTTTGGAGCAAAAATTAATATAAGACCAAGTATAATAAATAATATAATACAATATAATATAAAAAATAATATAATATATATAGTGTAATATAATATAATATCGAGTCTTATATTAATTTTTGCTCCAAAAGACGCATTAGAGCTGATGGTCCGGCTAGGTCTTATTTTCAGGAAAACATGGTAACAGTCATCAGAGCACATGAAATTGGTCTCATCTGCTCACCTACTTGGTAAATTGGATTGATCTTTTTAAATTGATTTAATTTCTCCCTCTCTCCATGTTAATTTGTAAAATGAATATATTATAAAAATACCTGCCTGTTATTACCTAGCAAGCTCCTATGGGAAGAAGTTGTGAAGCTTCTTAAGGGTTTGCTTTTTTTTTTTTTATTTTTAATAAAATATTTTTCTGGAATACATTGCTAAGCTTGAGACCAAATGGAAAAATGATGTCTGTAATTTGAAATTCATAGGTTTACCTCATAGGTTTTCCGACCCCAGCAGTCAACAGCACGTCGCGGTGGCCCTGCCCACCCTTGTGCTGACCATTTGGTTCTGTGATCACCAGGAGCCAACACATAGGGTGTAAAGGGAGGTAGGAGCCTCTGAGAGGCCCGCCGCAGCCCCAGCTGCATGCAGAGACCCTCCTCAGGGCTCTCAACCTTTCGGTTACCTGGTTACACCCTCAGGGTTTACATACACCCCACAGCAGTCCCAACCAAGTAATGTGCGTGTTTCTAGGCTCCAGGTGAGTAGCCCTGAGTCTGAAGGTCCGTGACACAAGCTGGCCAGCCCTGCGTAAAGGCAGGGTCTGACTCAGGACGCAAGCCTCAAAGGCTGCTTTTCAACTGCCGTCAAGCCTTCTAGTATCTAAAATGCAATGTCCCTTTTCTCCTTAAAAGCCGTCTTCTGTTTATTACAGCAGCTATCAGATATAAAACTTTGGGTCTGTAACGTGTTGTAATTTCCTTGGACCTGTATTATATTATTATCTAATATTGTATACACTAAGACATAAGGCATTTATGAGAGAAACAATAACTTACTGCGTGCTTATCATGTGCGAGGCACTGCGGTAGGTTCTTTAAGTGCATTATTTCGTTTAATTGTTCAGATGAGGAAACCCAGGCAGAGCGATTAAAGAATACAGGGCTTGGTTTGGTAGAATTGGGATTTTAAACTGGAAGTCCGGCCCCAGGTTCACACCCTTAGCCATTTTGGTGCACTGTGATGCAGCTTTCAAACTTAGGACCATAACCTACAGTGACAATATTTAATTTGTAACACAGAGCCACACAGCTTTTTACTGAAACAGTAGTTTCACAGAACAACGCTCTCCCTTAACGTAGGCAGGGTACTCTGGTTCTTCCCCACACTGACCCTCTCTCTCTCTTTATTCCCTCCCTCTCTCCTTATTCCCTCCCTCCTTCCCTTCCATCCTTCAGTGCAAATGCTGCCAACCAAACAGTGCAACACTGCCTTCCACTCTTAGTTCACTCATCAGATCCTCATCAGATACTCTGACACTGTGTAGGCACCTGGGGTCCAAGGGGAGGAGAGCACACGGAGTCCCTGTCCCCGTAGAGCATACAGACAGACGGTTTTGCACATGAAATGCAATTGGAAAAAACTTCTATTATATATGGAAACCGCTCCAAATCCAGGAAGAAATCTATTATATATCAAACTTACGTTACCTACTAAATATACTACTATTTAGTAACATTAATGAAAGGACTATAGAAAAGGGACATAGTTCATAATAATAAAATCATTAGTATATTCAGACAATAGAATGCTATGCACCATTTAAAATAATGACCTAGAGCGATGTGTATCAATATGGATACATCTTAAAAACAAGTTACAAAAGCATGTTAGCATATAGTACAATGCAGTATAATACAGTACATGGCAAAAGCATAATATAGTATAATATCATTTGTGTAAAAATTATATGTGTAAAAACCATTCAAGGAATGACCACACACCAATTTTAGGATAATACATACTACTCTCTAGAGTGGGAAGGAAGTTGAGACTTTTTCAAACCTAGTTAAAGTAAACAAAATTAAGCAAATGTGCAAAATTTAACCATTGTTAAGTCTATGGATGCATGGTTATCTCCTCAGTTTTTTGGTGCTCTTCTCTGTTTTAAATGTTTAGTGATTAAAAATTGAAAATGTGCAAGGAGTTTTTTTGTTGCTGTTTTTTTTACAATGAGTTTTTGTACTGTGCCACTTTTGTTTCCAGGGCATGCCTTTTCTATGTTCTATGCCTTCAACTGATGTTCTCTATCACATTAATGTTGTATTCCTCTAAAGAAACACTGTAACCACAGCATTTTATGGTTAGAGATTTGGGGTTTGTAAGGGGCGTTGTTCTTAGTTGACCGACAGAGGGCGCTGCTCCATAACAGATGTGAGGTGAGGCAGGCACAGCCAGCCAGCTCTCCTGGTGCAGGACCCCGCCTCCCAAAGTGCTAGGAGTAAAGTGGTAGGAAGGGGCACAGAATCCACCCATTTGTCTATTTACACATCACATTTCTCTGAATATTTATAGCCTTGGCTATTTCTGAGGCTAAGAATATAGAAATGATGCCAGGTGTGGCATGTTCCAGGAGCTTCCTTTGCTGCTGCGTCCATGAGCCTGATGCTGATGTGTGGCGAACTTCTTCCTGTTAAACTGACCAGGGAACCTCCCTTTTATTCTAGGCGGAAAAGGATTATTCTTACTTGAAGGAGGTATGTGAGCATCAAGCAGAACAGCTGAGCAGAACCAGCCTAAAACTGCAAGAGAAAGCATCAGAGAGTGACGCGGAGATTAAAGACATGAAGGAAACCATATTTGAATTGGAAGATCAAGTGGAACAGCATCGAGCTGTCAAGTTACATAATAATCAACTCATCAATGAGCTAGAAAGTAAGTGAAATTCATCCCTAGTAAAATGTGGTGTGAAGAGCAGCCGGATGGCTCAGTTGGTTAGAGCGCAGTGCTCTTAACAACAAGGTTGCTGGTTCGATCCCCACATGGGCCACTGTGAGCTGCGCCCTCCACAACTAGATTGGAACAACTACTTGACTTGGAGCTGATGGGCCCTGGAAAAACACACTTAAATAAATAAATTTAATTAAAAAATATAGTGAGTGAGTAGAATACAAAAGAAACCAGTGACTGGGAGGGTATGTAAGAATGTTTATGAAAAGTCTTTCTTTTGAGTATTCTATAACCACTGGCAATTAAGAAAGACAGAGTAATCTTTTAAACTAAGTTGAAAACTGGGTGGTGTAGAAGAAAAGGTGCTGAACGTGAATTCCAGCTTGTGTCCCATTGACGGTAGGATATCAAATAACTTTTAAAGTTGACCACTTTGTTAGTGAAGAGGCACCAATATGTGGCTTATTTATGAACTCATTGTTTTCTTTGAATAGGGAAAGGCATCTACAAAGAGATTAGTTAAACATTGCCTGCTTTATTCAAATAGGCCTTTTGAAATGACCACATCTAATGTGTTTTGCTTTTGTAACAAAAGGATTAATACACAGAGCTTTTACTGACACTAACCATTGCTAGAAATAGCATAGTCAGTTGCCTGAGAAGTTTCTCAACATGCCCAGTTCATCCTGATTATTCATGGAATCCATATTTGCAAATTCCCCTGTTTGCTAAAATGTGTTTATAACCTCAAAATCAGTACACTCCACACTTTCAGTCATTTGCAGACTTGTGCAGAGTGGTGAAAATGTGAGTCTCCCAAAGTGCATTCCCAGTTCAGGTCGAACACTGTGATACTCCACCTTCTGTTTCAGCTCCGATACTGTAAACCAGTGTCCTTTTCATGGTTTATTTGGTACCATGTTTTCTGTTTGCATTTTGTGCTTTTTGTTGGTGATTTGACTGTTTGAAACATTTGAAGTGACCCCCAAGTGTAGTCTCAGAATGCTTCTTAGTGTTCCTAAGTGCAAAAAACTGTGATGTGCCTTGTGGAGAAAATATGTGTGTTGGATAAGCTTTGTTGAAGCACGAGTTATAGTGCTGGTGGCCATGAGTTCAAAGTTAATGAATCAACAGTGTTCATTGAATCGTTCAGTGTCAACTAAAACTTCCAGATAAAGGAAGAGGAAGTTCACCAATCTATATATGAGACAGCTCCAGAAAGTGCTAAAGTAACATCTGTGATGTGTGATGAAACTGTGGAAAAAATGGTAAAGCAGCTAAATTTGTGGCTTCATGTGATGACAGCCAATAAAAAGAAAAATTAAAAAAAAAAAAAGAACATAAAAAACGTGCTGAGCAGCATTGTTGTGAAGCCAAAACCCAAAGAAATTTACGGTCACATTTCCCAGGGCCGGGAAAGTGTTAAACCCTTCTCAGCTAGTGCTAGCTGGCTCGCATGGTTTAAAAGGCCACATGCTAGTAAAAAAGTTAAAAACTTGAAACTCGTGAGGCAGGTTCTGTAGATCAGGAGGCTATGGAAGAATTTTTAACATACCTGTTGACTGTTATGTTGGAAAAGGGTTATGTGGGCCAGCAGGTTTCCAGCACTGATGGGATGGGTGTTTTTTTACAAGGACATTGGCAAACGAACCTATATTAACGTATATAGGGTTTTGTTTGACAAAGATGTTGTGACCAGAGGTTCACAGGACCTAACACAGTATTTCCCGTAAGAACAGTAGTTTAGTGTTCGCTAATTCAGTGTCATGGCAAGTTTATGTCACTAACACAAATAATGAGAGTTGACTATATTCTTCACCTTGATTAATTGTAGTACTGGGACTCCATTCTTCGTTAGACGTGATAGGTGGTAGAGCTGTAGCAGATGGGCATTCAATGTCAGTGTCATTCAGACTGTTCTCGGCAGTCACTCTTGAGAATACAACAAAAAACTAGCTGCCATTGTCAGTGTGTGTTTACAAGCACAGCACCATACTTGCAAAGTATAAAGCAAAGAAGAGAAGTCCAGTTTTGTTTTGTTTTTCTCTTAGTGGTATGTTGCTATTGAGAATTTGGTTGTCCCCAAACCCTTAAAAGTCAGCACAGACACATCAAGAAAGAAGCGTACAATTAAAGTCCAGGGCAGATGTCAGACCTACTCCCTATCGTTGTATAATAACATGTCAAAAATTGAAAAATAACACAGACCATGCATCTTTTAAGAAGCTTTTTTTTTTTAATTTTATTGAGGGATATTAGGGAATAGTGTGCTTCTCCAGGGCCCATCAGCTCCAAATCGTTGTCCTTCAGTCTAGTTGTGGAGGGTGCAGCTCACGATCCCATGCGGGAATTGAACCGGCAACCCTGTTGTTCAGAGCTCACGCTGTAACCAGCTGAGCCATCGGCTGCCCCTTAGGAAGCTTTTCAACTTCTGTCAGGGATAATAAGGTGTTATTAAGATGTCTTCAACTAGGAGGCCTGGGACACACAAATCTAGCCTGAGACAATCACTCCTCCCTATAAGATCCTTGAAAGAAATGGACAAAAAGATAAAAAGTTAAGGAGCATTTTCTCATTCTGCAGTAGTGACCCCAAACACAAATTCTCAGGCCCCACGTGCTGAATTAGAACTTCTGGGGTAGGACCTGACCCTGTGGGTTTTTTGCAAAGCTTCTCTGACAATTCTGATCCATATCCTTAATAGACAGCTATTGCTCTGAAATGGATCGTGAGGAAGCATTGAAGAATTTTAACTAGGTAATGGATCTGATCAGGTTTAAATAGAAATGACTGATAGCAACCTGGAGAGAACAGGAGACAGAGGAGGAGGGCCTGAAGTTGGTCTTAATTAGGGAGAGATAGTCAGGTCACCCATGAGCTGTTAAAGTGCACACATCATGTCCCGTCTGCCCTTGGAGGTTCTGATTTCATGGATCAGTGTCTGGGGCCTGAACATCTGTGCTTTTGAAAATCTTCGCAGGTGATTCTGAGGTTTAACTGTAAGAACTGTAACTCTAGAAATGGGCCTAGAAGTCACAATAGTAATAACTAGTCATGTCCTCTGTTACACAGAGGCCCCCTACCTCACAGCGATGAAAGGACATTCAGGATGATGTGTGCCAATATTGGGGAGGCCGAGAGTACGTGTAATGGTGTGAGTGGCTGTTGAGGTCTCTTCCCATGGTGCCTCATAGTTCTGCAGCCTGTCATCTAACCTAACGAAACACCACTTGTTTCCAACTCATCCCATTGTCTGACGTGGGAGAACCGCCTGCTTCTGGCATCCAGTTTTCAGGGCTAAGAATGGAATTTATAGTAGGATGGATGGTTTTGAAAACCTATTGCCAAATCTGGAGCTGCTCCTATGCTGCCTAGCCTACCTTCTCCCAACAGTCTAGCACCTCTTCTGATTCCTATCTGACTTGTTTGTTTTTAGGCAGTGTGATAAAGCTGGAGGAACAGAAATCAGACCTGGAGAGGCAGCTGAAGACTCTGACTAAGCAGATAAAGGTGAGATGCGGTTACAGCAGGGGATGGGGGATGGGCATCCTTTTACTGGATGTGTCCCCCTCTTAGGTTTGGAGACCTTTGAAAAATACCCTGCTTACTCTCTCTCGACTGTTTTCTCATAGTACATTCCCATGGCCCGGGCCCTGGAACCACCAGTTAGTAGTGGCAAGAAGTAAAATTAAAGCAACCATTCAGTTTCAGGATAGAGAACTGTCATGACACGAAGGTGTCATGCTCACCTGTGCCTTTTATGGTGCTTCACTAAGTACTGCCCAGCCAGTCTTTCCTGGTAATGGGCGCTGGGGACCCTGCAGCCCCTGCCCCAGTGCCAGCCTCCATGGCGTCTGACTAGGGTGTGGACTCTGGCATTTACAGGAGGAGACTGAGGAGTGGAGGCGGTTCCAGGCGGACCTGCAAACCGCAGTGGTGGTAGCCAACGACATCAAATGTGAGGCCCAGCAGGAGCTGCGCACCGTGAAGAGGAGGCTGCTGGAGGAGGAGGAGAAGAACGCCAGGCTGCAGAAGGAGCTGGGGGACATGCAGGGCCTCAGCAGGTGGGTCACAGCGGAGCCATACCCTGCGAGTCTGAGGGCTCCTGCACGGTGCTTGGCTTCTCGCTCAGTCACCACGCATGGCCTTCTGTGATGCTTTTGTGTTTCTGTGCCGAATCTTAATACCCTTTTCTAGGCTTTCTCTGCCACTGCTGCCACTGCACAGCTAGGAATAGTCCATCCAGTGCCGGTCACTGCCATCCTCTGGCCTAAGGGGACGAGAAAAGTCTGCACTTACATATGTACAAAAGCTCTAGCCAGGTAGCACCTGGGTTGAAAGACTAGACGCCATGTCTAGGATGCTCCTTAAATCGTCGTGTTTATTAGTGCAGGGAGGCGCACGCTGTGGCAGACAGCAGCCACACCTGCAGAGGTGCACAGGTCCCTCAAGCAGCAGGCAAAGCAGGATGCGACCCCGTGGGCATTGCCCTTAGATAAAGGGCTCGTTCCTTCTGGCCCAGGGACATGCTTCTTTACTGGAAACACCTGTAGGCTACCTCAGGAAACCCTTCAAATAACCCACTTTGTTAAAAAGGATGAGCGTGGAAAACCTACATCTGGCTGATATGTGACTTTCCTTTCTGTTCTTGAGGGAGGGAAAGCAAACAAGGTGTGGCCCCAGGAAGCTTTCTCAACAGCAGAGTTTCGGAGGGAGGTATTCCCAAAGTGACTTCAAAGTCAATTATTATTTAAAACTCAAATGGTTTACAAACAAGATTATAAATAGTGTTGTAGGCTTTAAGTAATGCTGTGTTGAATCCCAATCAGGAATAAATATCCTTAACTTTGAGATTCTTGAGTATTAGGAAATTATCTTGAATTTCCAGGTGTCTCTCAAATACAAAATGTAGTATTTTGAAATCAGACTTAGGAGGTTCTGAATGCTGATTTGTCCAGTTTGCCCTTTTTACGTGTTTTCCAGGCGCAGGAAGCTTGTTCACTGGCTAGATTCTGAGCCTTTGGGTCTTTCGTGTTATCATGAATTTCATGACATTGGAAAGAGTAGATTTCTTCTCAGAATTGTTTTGATTCTCTTACCAAATTTCAATCAATCCCTCATTTTTTTGTTTGTGATTTTTATGTAAAACAGCCTAAGTAAGATAAGACGTGGAGCTGATTCCACAATTCACTCCTAAAAATCAAGGTCATTATTTTATAGTCACACCTATGCCCCCTGCCCAACAAAACATGTGAATTTTAAGTTAAGGAAGAAGGAGAATAAGAAAACTAGATTTGATCGTGTTCCCTAGTAAAATGATTGTGAGGCCATTCTTGTTTGCTTTTGTATCTGCTTTCATTTGTCCATTTGTCTTGCTTTTATATTGTGTGTCTTTGGAAGACACAAATCATAACCTGTGTTGCTTTGTTTATATGTTACTTTAAAGATAAATGGTAAAAGCAAGTCTTGAGTTTATGTGGTGGCACTGAACAAGTTATTGTATGAGACGCTGCATTTCTTACATAGATTCTAAGATACAGGCCCAATTATACAACTTGAACCCTGATATCGTAGGAAATCTTTGCATGCATCTTGACAATTTAGGACTCCATATGCTCTATCCTACATCTTTAAATTTAGGGTCTTTTTTTTTTTTTTAACACAATGTGTTTCTCTTTTGATTTTGCAGTGATTTGCAAACCTACCTCCCAAATCCAGCAGTTTAATCCCTTGTCACAAAACGTTTCAAATTCTAGACCTGACACCAATCCAGAACATGGCATGTCACTGAAACCCTGTAGGCTTCAGTGTGTTTCTTGCCTATCATTGCACTGGGCAGGACTTCAGACAACTGCCGGGACTGGTTTCTTGTCTGATTCTGCACTTCTAGGGCAAACTGCCCCTTCTAAAGAGTTGACTATTTGAAAGTAATTACTAGCTGATGGCTCAGCCACTTCCTGAACTTACCTCATGATCAAGACCTGAAACCAGCTCATACCCTCAAAGGTCCTGAAGCGACGTAGTGTTTCCATCTTGGCTGAATGGGTTCTTGACTGAAACTCAATTTGACTTTGACAGTCATATAATGAGAACTCAAAAGTCATTCTTGGTTCAGGCACAGCCAAAGAACTTGCAGAAAAATCTTTGATGAGGTCCTCCAAGTACAACCGAGAGAAGGTAAGAGCATCTGAAAAGCACCTTGATTGTTACACGGGAGTAACTGATTCAGATTCTCATTTTGCATACGTGGGCATTTGAAGGAATATAGTTAGGCTAGTAAGAGGGCAAATGAAGCTAGCATTCGTTACCAAGAACTCAATAACTGAAATGAAGTGGAACATTATTTAACTTAGTATTTTAGATAATTTAAAAAGTTAGCTTATTAGCGATCATCAGTCCTATTTTGTTTTCAAAGATATTTTTATTTTGGAATCTGAAAACTGATTTTAATATATATGGGAAAATGAGGCTGTAGTCTCACTTTTGCCACCTACTGGTAAGGTTTCCTTTCTAGACCTAGCTCCTTCCTCTCTTAAATGAGGAGATGAAAGTTGGGTTTTAAGGCCCCTGTAAACTCTGCTATTCTCTGAGACTAGCTGGTCAGCTGGCCTTTCTCTGATGGCAGAGTCAGGAGCTCACGTGCCAGCAGTACTGTCTTTCCAATGCAATCCTTAGAACCTCCTTGACACGATAGCATTTCCATATTTTAGCTGGGCTGTGGACCTCATCTTTCTCTTCAGAAATTTGAAAAAGCCAATGTAGTTTTTATGGACCTGAAAGTGATATGTTTTACTGGACATGTACAAATTAATGAATGAAAGGATAATGAATAAATTTTTTCAACTCTGGCTTCTTCTAATTTTGAACCATTTAAGGGAAAGACATTGAAATGAAAACATCCATAGAAATGAAAACATCCATAGAAATTAAAACATCAGATCTTTTTCCTGAAAGTTAACTCATTGGGCCTGGCAGACGCAGAGAACACACATGCAGCTCGACTTGGTGATTTGATGGGCCACACACAGCCTTTCTAAAGAAAATCACTGTTGATGAGCAGTATATGACACAGGCTTCTCAAAACAGTAGTAGGGAAAGACCTATGTGCTTTTCTTCTTACTCAGAAACAGTAAAGACCATTAGTTTCAGGGTGACTTACTCGATTTTTACTGTGTTTATGATGTGACACCAATAAGCACCCATGGAAAACATCTCAAAAAAGAGATCGTTAAAAACTCTATAAACATCTGTGCTTAATTAACTGTATCAGCTTCTAAGACAGAATGTCTAAGATTCAAACTGTGTTTAGCTTGTACCACTGGTTCTCGCGTTGTCACCTCTGAAGTAAGTGGCATGGCTGCATCTCACTGCCAGACTCTCTGGAATTGGCTTTTAACTCTGTGTGTGCACAAATGTGTTCTGCCCTGATGTCAATCATGTGCCTGTGCCACCCTCTGTGTTGTTCTTAGAGCTGTAATGCATCACCGCTGCTCACTGAGATTCTGGGGCAGTCACTGCAAGGGAAAGTGTAGAAGCTGGAGGTACAGACTCTTGAGTCACTAAGTTGTCTTTTCCGGGTCTCTCTCTGTGGGTGTTTTGATACAGCATCCCTGGCCCTGGTGGAAGGGGTCCAGTTCCCATGGGGATTCCTAAGCAGTTTCTGAGCAGACCTCACATTAGCACCATGACTGTCGGGGGCCCATGCATTTTATTTGGCCCTTGATGTAAAAACTGGTCCTCTGGCATCCCAACAAACTTAATTCTTTCACTTTCATATTACTTATTTTTTCATAGCTTAAATTTGCCCTTATGGCATTAGATACATAGCCTGTAATTCTAAGGAGCTCTGTTTCCTTCCCTGCTCCCCAAGCCCCATCTTTACAGATTGGCTTTGAAAAGTGTGGACAGGAGCTTCCCTTAGGCCTCGAGGATTTTTATGCCGTAATAATAAAAGAAATCTTTTTTTTTTTTTTTTTTTTGGCTTTGACTATAGGACAGTAGAGGGAAGCACGAGCTACTCTATAAATTACAGAGAGCCTGATTATTTTCCTCTTGGATATCTCCATTTCACCCACCCGGTTGTCTGGTGGTGAAGGACTGGTGGAGGAGCCTGGTAGTGGCCTTTTGAAGCCTTTGGCATTTTTTTTCTCTGAAGACATTTGACATCCAAGAAAATTAGAACAATAGGATTTCAAACATGTTGGTCCTATTCTGGGTATTAGCTTTTCCCTGTGGGACAGTGTCAGCTGTTAATTCTTATGTTTGTAGACTAAGATCATTATGATCACTGCATTAAGTAACTCCTTTACCAGCTTTTCCCCTCCCATTTCTATTTTCACAGCTCCATGGTCTCTGTCAGCTAGCAGAGCATTTGATGGAAGAAAGACAGCTCAGCCCTTGCCATGATGGGAAACTACAGCCATTTCTATATGAAAGGGGGAATAACGTAGAGGAGAAATTACCTCTTTATAAAGAGCCAAATTGTCTCCTTATAATAAAATCCACTGTTTCACACACAGTCATTGCAATCAAGTCTCTTTGCCTTTTTTCTACATTTTGGAATCAACTCATTGCACACAGATGATTCTTCCCTCTTTTTCGTTTTCTCAGAAGATTCAGCAGTCTTTTATTTGGAGCATAAAATGAAATAAATTGTTCTGAAAAAAAGCAAAGTACAAGTCTTCTGAAAAAAATTTTGACATGCAACTAGAATGTTCAGAGAGAGCGGTGGCATAGCAAACTCAGAGTGCTGGTGAATGCAACCCATGCTTTTGTGTTACTTTTTGGAGTTTATTTTCATGCTTCCTTTTGAATACAGTATCTGATAATCTTGGAATTAACACTGTTGAAGGCAAAATAGGAAGTTATCTGTGTGACGTCTCATTCTGAAGAATTTAGAAAGTTCTTTTTCCTTTATATCAAGGCTTGATTGAGCATGTTCAAGCCGGGATCTAACTTCATTTCCTCATCTGAAACAAGCCACCCACTGAGTTGGGTTGATTTCTAAAAATTTCTGTTGGGCTCAACATAAGTAGGTATTTGGTTGATAAAGGATGTAGTTAAACCAGGTAAGTTTATTAGCAGTGATAATGCTAATTGGAATCTAACTGGAAACTAATGAACAACAACTACAACCAAAGCCTCATGAATTAAACTTACCCTGGAAACTTAAAGACTTTAAATCCAGAAGCATAAAGTTCAAAGTGTGATTTTAAACTTTTGGAATTACATACGTTTGTGAAGATCTGTATCCAGTTCAGCAAATCCTCCTGCAGCTCACATGTGACTGTATAGTCCAGACAGCGTCAGGTCGTTGGCAGCTGCGGTATCCGAAGGATAAGACAAGAGTTACTGTCCGATCCAAGGAAAGTTAGGAACAGGAATGCTCTTTAACTCAGGAGGACATTGTGGGGTGTCACCCTGGAGGGCACTGAATCACTAGAAAAATTTGGCTTGGCATTAGAAAGAGAGGTTGATGTCTTCTCTGTAAAAGTAGTTTAGGCACTTGCTGGAACTGTCCTACTAGGATAGAAATTTATATACCGGACGTTTTTACTTCATATTGAGAATTATTAGAATGATATGAAATTCATTTGCTGAGAGTTTTCTAATATAAACAATAAGAAAGTGCAACCTCAATTTAAACTTCACAGCTGTATTTGCACCCATATTTTGATCTGTCTTTACTCTGGGGACTGTTGGATATTTTTATATGTAAGTGTTTATGAAGTGCTAAATAAATATTATTTAGAAGAGTCTGTTGCCTGATTTTTTTTTTTTTTTAATCACTGGCCACGTTTCTGCAGGGCCTTTGTGTCATTTGTTCTCAATTTTCTAGTATATATAGTTTTAGAACTTTAAGGTCATGTCAAATAACTAGAATTTGAGGTAGAAGCAAGCTGGACTTACAAGTTATAGATAGGAAGTTGATTTTCAATATGAATGTCATTTTTTTACATTATTATTAGAACAAGAGGGCAAATAGCAAAATTACTAATTATGCATAAATTAATTCTTAAAGGAAATTTAAAGTATCAGAAAATATATCACATGGAATTTGAAGTCTAGATTTGTCTTATTGAAATTTAAAAATAAGTAGATCATTTGGTGATTTAATGTGTTAGATTTCTTCATAATTATGAAATAATATTTAGGTCTATTGGAAACAAAATGGAAATGTATAAAGAAAAATATTAAAAATATTAATCTTTCTTCCCCTCTAGGACCACACTGTAAGGTAATCAATGTTCGCAATGATTGCTGCATTAGAGAATATGCACGCTTTTAATTTTAATACATATTGCCAGATGACTTAACTAAGACTTGGGACATTTTACTTTTTTTTTTTTCAACTTTATTGGGGAATATTGGAAAACAGTGTGTTTCTCCAAGGCTCATCAGCTTCAAGTCATTTGTCCTTCAATCTGGTTGTAGAGGGTGCAGCTCACCTCCAAGTCCAGGCACCGTTTTCAATCTTTAGTTGCAGGGGGTGCAGCCCACTATCCCACGCGGGAATTGAACCAGCAACTTTGTTGTTAAGAGCTTGCGCTCTAACCAAATGAGCCATCCCCTCTGGAAGCTCAGCGGCAGCTCATTATCTTCAATCTAGTTGTGGAGGGCAAAGCTCACTGGCCCATGTGGGAATCGAACTGGCAACCCTGTTCAGAGCTCGCGCTCTAACCAACTGAGCCATCTGGCCGCCCCGGGACATTTTACTCTTAATGACAGTGCCTGTCTATACACAGCCTTCGTAGCTGCAGATAGTATTAATCTTAATTTTTGCCAATAGGGTAAGCAAAAAATGCTATCTCATTAATATTTCAATTTGCATTTCCTTGAGCATATTTTTATTATATGTTAACCATTAACATTTTCTCTTCTGAGACTTGCCAGTTTAGCACTTGAGCTGATTGTTTTTCTCTTATCAGTTTATAAATATATAGTATTTTATTTGGGATGTGTATTTATCACAGTATATTTTGGGTGTTTTGGCTTTATCATCTTTGTCATGGAAATTTTTTACTGTTATGTAATACAACTGTTAGCATTTTTCTTTACTGCTTCTGGGTGTTTTGTTTTTGTTTTTTTCCTCAACCCTAATCTTGTATAAATAGGCTATTCCGTTGTATTCATCTGTTTTCCTCTCTCTGTCACAGTTGATCCTCCTTTATTTAGTCTGGTGTGAAGTATGGGTCTTTCTTCCATGTGATATCCATGCCAGCACCATTTATTACCAAAACCATCCCTTGCGCACTGACTTGAAATTCCACCTTTACATTGTTCATTTTGTCTATACGCAGAGAGACTTTTCCAATATGTCTTCATTTCTTTTTCTCTTGAGGTGGTCCTGCTTTAAAATATTTTAATGGAATTAGATTATTGATACCATTTTTCAATTTCATCCTTTCATTTTAAGGTGTCACCTTTCATAAATTATATATTTTTTTTGAATTTTACTGTGGTCTCAAGGCAGATTGTTATCAAGTGTCCAAGTCTGTTTCCTGTCTTAAATTTACAAGTGTCTTCTCCCCTGAGGGCAATTATTCTATTCATTTTATGTTATGAAATATAGTAATAGGTCAGGGCATGTTTTAGCCCATCACTTATTTTGCTTAAACAGATAATGTGTGTCAGGGCCTGATATTTGCCCAAGATCAGTGTCTGTAGACTCTGCTTAGACCTATCCCCACTTTGCCTGACTACTTTTAAATATATTCTTGGATCTTAAACTAAAAGGAAGGCTTGCTCTTTAAGGGAAATTTATGTTACCTGTCAGAGACACTAGTGGGGGAAATTCACCTATGTCCAATTTCTTCTCTGTTTGGTGAAACTGGACTGGGGGCGGGGGGGGAGGGGAAAGGAGGGCAGCTTTCCAGGTCTAGTTTTGCTTGGCCCATTGTCTTGTTTTAGGTGTGTGCTGTAGCTTTTCCTGATCTGCCCCTTTTTGCTACTGTCCTTTGTGCCTGGGATAAACCACCCCTGGCCAGGCCTCCTTGGACAGCCATATGTTAATGTCACTGATGCTTTGCAGGAAAAACGCTCTGCACGCTCTCCGGGCATCCTGTGCCCCTCCAGCCCGCCTGCCAGTATAGGTGATACTGACGGGGTTTTCCCATAGTTTCATTTTCTTTGAAAAGGAATTGGGGATAAACCCGTAGTACTGTCTTTCTGTCCCCGCCCCCTTTTATTCTTTTTGTAGCAGAAATTCTTCAAAGTCTAAGGCAAGTAGATAATATCTTTCTATAGTTTCCAGTACTGATGCAGGATCTTTGTGATGTTTCTTTATTTCTTACTGTTGAAATTTGGAGATTAAGATGCTTATGTTCAAATCACCGTTTTACCCTGTTTGTCTTTTTTTGTCGTATGTATGCTTATATTGAAATTCAAAAGTGAAACTCAGAAGACAGTGTTTGACATCTGAGAGATAGAATACTTACTAATTTCTGCCTCATTCTAGAGCTACAAAGTCCTTTTAGATTTGTTTCACGCATGACAATAAGAAATATTTTGAGAAAATTACATTTCAGGTAAGGGCATAGAATGAACAAAGGCACAGAGGCGGGACATAAAAAAACAGACCTTCAGGTGTCTTGTACAGTCTGAAAGCTGGATGGTGGAGGGAGTCATATGCCGTAAGTGTGTGTAGTACCCGGAAAGGCCTGGAGTACTTCAGGCTTCATTCAATTGTTCAGGAAAGAACTTGTAGAGCATGTGATTGACATGACTGGTCTGCTTTACAAACATTAATCTGCCAATTGTGAAGGTAGCAGTGGCATAATGTGACGTTTTCTAAATGTAGTTAACCTGTGAGTACTTTAAAAAGAATTACCTACAAGAGCTCACAAGTTCTTAGATCAAAATACACAACAGTGCAAAGTTGTGTCCTGTCTGATGAAGTAAGTGCTGTAGAAAATCAACATTTGCAGACCCTGTTCTATAACTGAACGAGGAAAGCAATGATTTAGGTTAGATAACATTTTTAAAAATTACAGACATGTGCATAATATGTTTAAATTATAATGAAAGATATGTAAGGTAGACCAGCAGTCAGTAAGTAGATGACATGCTCCCTGGGAATTCTGCCCTATGTTTGTGCATTTGTCAGTTCACTACCATTGTCTGTCATTCTCAGGCATGGGTGGCCACTTTCTAAGGGCATATTATTGCACAAAAATAAGAGCAATGAAATTAATATTAGTATTTTTCTTAAATATATGTTAAATAAATTTTAACAAGAAATATCATAAGCATTTTTTTTTTAGAGGTATACGGAATTTCAAGCCTGTTTATGGTTAAAGTTATTATGACTAATAAAGCCAATAGCACTCTTAACTGTTTGCTATGGTGGTTCAATTCAGGGTTTGTTTTGTGTACACACACACACACACACACACACACACCACTGCTATATAACATGGTGAGTATTTAGTCCAGTAACTTCTCTAATCTTAAACAACTTGCAGCGTTTTCTCATACTGACTCTTTTGTATTGTTGTAGCCAAGCAGATGGATCATTTGAAACGTTGTCTTTGGCTATCTGAAAGCAGCAGGACTGGGAATTGGTTCTGCAGCCTTGCAATTTTCTTATGGAGTCTTCCTATTTATCATTTGATGTTCTGAATCACAGAGAAACTTAGATAATTGAAGGGAATACCTCAGTAGAATGTAAGAGTCTCCATTTTATTCTTATTAAATTATCAAGGAACGAAATGACAATTTTTTTAAATGATCTTCCTTTGAGGGGTGCCCTAAGTTTCTACAAGTCTCTTTGGTAACAAGTTATTTAAATGGACTGGTAAGAAGGTGGCCTGCCTTATTTGTTTCTGACCTTCCTGAAAATGGCTGGGACAGAAATAGATATTTTTTCTGCTTGTACATAACCTGACTTTATTCTTTTTCTGTATATACACTTCCTGATTTTATACTATGTAACACAATGGGGAACATACAAAAACCAAGCCCATTAAAAAGAACAAAACAGAAAACTTTTTAAACCCATCCTCCTATCAGTTCCTGAATGCCTAAATATTGTCTTCCAAAGAAGTCATCAGTTTACTGATATTTTTTTTTCACTCAAAAGAAGGGCTGTGGAGACAAGAGTGTAGATCTATGTGATTTAAGTGTTGTAAGTTCTGTTTCACTTAAATTTATTCTATTCACATTGATTACAGATCTGCAGAAGAAAGCTTTGAGAATGAAGGACAAGTAAATTCAACCACAGAAGCTTATGAGTAGCTAGATTAATTTCAAAAAGATCAGTAAATAAATATTTTAAACTTCCACTGACCTTATTAAAATATACTGCCAGAAATATTCTGTTTGAGCCATTCTCATAAATTAGTCATCTTCTTGGAAAACAGCTGTTGCAATTTGATACAATAAAAAGAGCAGTGGCTTAAAATATCAGAAGATTGGGGGATCTTGTCGTGGCTCATTCACAGGGAGATTAAATGACATGCTGTACAGTCCCCTGGATGAGGAAGCCATGCAGGATTGAATCAGATGATCTGTCTTTAAAAGACTCTAGTGAGTCTGCTCGAATTTAGAAACCACAGTAAGAACTTGGCAGGGAAGTTTGGGTGAGAGTAGAAGCTTTGCCTCATGCAGAGTTGCCGTGTTACTTATTCTAGAATACTATTACCATGCTCACCGTTGGAGGGCAAACAGTACGCGTTGGGATTCTGTTGTACGTAATAGATCGTGGTCTGGTTGGTTTAAGTGGAAAGGTATTAAGTGGCTTGCAGGATTGTTGGGAGGGCTAAAGAAACAGATCTAGGCTGAGCTTCCAGGAACGACTCCCAAAGTTACAACACAGGACTGGGCTACCCGGGGAGCTGCAGCCTCTGCCATGTGAGCTGGAGCCTTAACACCAGGGAGCGGCCTGCCCAAGTAGAACAGTTGTTAAGAGCATCTAGCCTCTACTACAGTGTGTCTCAACATAGTGAATAACCTGTGCCCCGCATCCCTGCCCCGCCCCAGGTCCCGCCCACGTCTTCTCTGATGGGTGGAACCTGAATCACATCCGAAATTCTAGTTGCAGGGGAGTCCTGAGCTGTCATCTTTCCAACCACTGCAAGCCAGATAGGGGTTGGAATACCTACTGACAAGACAATCCATTGTATTCACCATGGACAGTAAATTAAATATTATGATAAATAACATTTGTGGTTATTTTTTGTTTTTTACAGTTTGCAGAGTAGGCTCACATCCTTTTTATTTAGAGCTAATGTCACTACATATCAAAATACTACTTCTGGCCATTCCCAAGAAAGCATCTCTGATAAACACTGAGAGCAGCACCTACATTATTTCCCAAAGATGCAAAGCTGATACAGAAAACAGAATTTTAAATTTGGGATTCTCCTTCTAGATTGATTTCTCCACACTGGTTCTGTTTCTGTCCATCTTTTACCCCATGAAACATCCTCCACCTTTTCAATTTGATTTGCTCTTTACTGTGCAGACCTGTGCATGAAGAGCCCGCATCCCCCGAGGTCGATGCTCCTGGTCGGTGGCATGGGGTCTATGTGAACAGAACGTCGCCAACACCTTCCGAGTCTGCAGCCACCGTTAAGTCCCTTATCAAGTCATTTGACTTGGGATGTCCAGGTATTTAAGCGTTTTATTTCATAAACAAAGCTCAAATTCAAACCATAGCCCCAAATATCAGGGCTGTCCCTGCTGCACACTGGCCTCAAATTGATGCAGCCACAAGGGTTCTTTCTAGATCACCCCACATGTAGCCACTGCACACAGAGACTTGCTACCTAGCTGGAAGCTTCAGTGAGATGATGAGGGGGAGTCTGGTTCACATATTATACAATCTCCTCTTTCTGTCCATCTCTTCTTTGCCTCCAATTTCTGCTTTGTCACCATCCTTTTCTGCCTCTGTGCCCGTTAAATTCAGGTCCCTACTCTCTGCCTTCTTACTGTCCTACGAGAATTAGCAGGATCAGTCAGAGGCTTCATCTTCCAGGAAATGAGGAGTTGAGTCCGCATTCACCTCTCTTGTTGGTACCTCTGGTCTCCTCATCTTGCAACATGTGGATACACTTGTCTCAACCTGATCTTGTCTTGTGTGTGACTACTTGTGCTGGTCTGTCATTCTTGATCTTGGTACAGCCCCACCTTTTTCTGGAAATGGCCGGTTGACTCACAAGTCACCTTTATTCACTGTTATCTACATATATGAGAAAAACTCATACCTCTACTCTATGCACATAACTATAGTAAATAGAAGAAAATGAATGTGCATCTATTAAAAATAACAGTGTATTTCTTCCCTTGACTACAACAAATATGCTTGTTGTACAGTCTTGTAGTAATAGCTAACCTTAGGATGTACCTGGTTTTCTCTGCTAAACTAGTTTTCAGCAAACTTAGATTAAGATTAGACTACAAACATTGAAAGATATGAAAGCCTACTGACTACATTCAGTCTATGAAGATGGCAAATGAATTAACAATAATGGTTTGTGTAAGAATTTTCCTGTTCCTCAGAATAAATGAGCAAACAAAACACAAATAGACTCAGAGATACAGGAGGGAAAAAAAATTGATGGTTGCTAGATGGGAGGGAGATGGGTAAAGGGATTAGAAAGTACAAACTGGTAGTCACAGTATAGCATGGGGATATGAAATACAGTTTGGGGGATATAATCAATAATGTTGTCAAGATCATATAGCGTGCCAGACGAGTACTGGACTTATAAGGGGATCACTTCATAGACTGTGTAGATGCCTGACCACTGCACTGTACACCTGAAGCTGAAGTAGAATAATATTGAATGTCAACTATAGTTAAATATATAGTTGCAGGATGTAAAGTACAGTATAGGAGGGGAAAAAAGAAAAAAAATTTTTCTGTTTCTTATTGCTGTTGGTGGCTTGTTGCACATTTTGTTGTTCTTGGTGTGTCCTGCATCTAAGATCAACCCCATTTAGTTGATTCCTCCCCTCGTTCCCCAATTCAACTCTAGTACTGAAAAGAAAAGGAGGAAACAGTAAATATTACACTTTATAAGCATCACAGGATACTTTTTTAAGTCGTCTAAAAAAAAAATAACAAATCAGGAACTATTATTTACCATTTTGAACTGAACAACATATAAATGTTCCCATCTCTTTTCTTGGCAGGTGGAGCTGGACAAAATGTTTCTGTCCATAAGGCCCCCAGAAGTCCTCTGAGTGGAATACCAGTAAGGACTGCCCCCGCTGTGGCAGTTTCTCCAATGCAGGTATTGGAAGAGCCTTGCGTGTGTGGGTGGTGGTCAGTGTCACCATATTATAACAATGTCTTCTACAAAAGCACAAAGGGAAGTGAAAACCAATTGGTTTATTTTTTGAGTCACGTCGAACACTATTTTTAATAAGGCCTAAAATAATAATAGTTTAACCTTCATTAAAAATTACACTTTTTGATGCCTTGTAAAGATATAGGAGAGACATTGTAAACTTCATACAATTTTGTTAATAACTTTGTTTCCCGTAAGATGACACTTCCAAAGTTTTCAGTTAAATGAAGATTGCAATTTTTACTACAAATGCGCATTGAATTAGATGTTTTCCTCCAAGAATTGTGTTTTTAAAAAATGCCCCCAGAGAGAGAGAATGTTTATAACTTGTAAATTCTTAGAGTTCACTGGATGCAACCTGTCACCTTCACCACCTTCTGGAGGTTTTGGACCAAACTTCGTGGCATTTTCTCAGACTAGGCTTTGATGTTATTAATAATATTCAGCATATTCTCCTGAGCTAAGGTTGATGTTATTATTAATAAGTGTAATTTTCTGGTGTCCTTTGTAGCTGTGTATATTGTTTGGGATATTTTAACTTTACATTTGTGCCCTTGAAGGTATCTTCCACTACCTTATATGTAAAACCTAATAAAACAATTATTTATTTTATGATAATCATCAAATTTATTTAATAAAACAAACCGGTCATGCTTCATTTTCACTTATTTTTATTGAGCTATAAATACTAGTTTGCTGTAAATGTTTAACAACTGGTTCTTTGGTGGGGGGGGGACCCTGATTTGTACTGTTTACCAATTTCTGTGGTATAAATATTCTCACCATTGCCTATTTCAAGTTATCTCCATGACATCAGTGAACATGGAGTTGAGATGTGCATTATATAGTATTTCTACAGTGCAGAGACAGTAGATATAAATAACCTCAATAGTAAACTATAGTAAAATAATTAGGAAGCAATGAGTTTTGAGTATTTATTACTTTTGCTTTTAATAAGTTTAATTTTAATAATGGCTGTATTTAACAACTAGCTTTCAAAATTCCTGAAGATTTAACAATTGGCCCTTATTTATGAACAGGTACACACCAGCTGGCAGCAGCACACCACTGGCTGTAATTCATGTACAGTAAAATACACGTTTCTTAAATATGTCGCTTGAATGTTTCCATATGCATACACCTGTGCAGCCAAAATCAAGATAGCATTTCCATCACCTCAAAAGGCCCTCTCATGCCACCACCCAGTCTATAACTCCTTAGAAGTAGCCATTATTCTGACTCTATTACCGTAGGTTAGTTTTGTGTGATCTTGGACTTCATATAAGTAGGATCATATAGTATCTTTTGTGACTAGATTATTTTGCTCAATGTTATGTCTATGAGATTCATTCATTCATGTTGTTGCAGCAGTTTCTTTGCATAAATATACCACAGTGTATCCATTCTACTGATGGTTGACTTTCAGATCATTGTCAGTTTTTTACTCTTGTGTTGATTTTAAAAGTATCTTTTCCCAAAAGTTTCAGCTTAAAAGGGAAAAAGTTAAAAATCTCCCTTGCTTCCTAGCCCCAGAAATAACCACTGTCTATGGCTTATTGTGTAACCTTCTAGATTTTTTTCTGTAGCTTAAAAATGTGTGTGTGTGTGTGTGTGTGTGTGTGTGTGTGTGTGTGTAAGGAGGGAGAGAAAATTTTATAAGTTGGATCACACTACATATTATTCAGACACTTCGTTTCACTTTTTCATTGGAATGTTGAGGACAAAGATTGTTATCTGTTTTGCTTGCTGTGACATCTGTTGTCTAGAGCAGTGACTGGCACAGTCATGTAGTAGAAACTCAATAAATATTTGTTGAATGAATGAAGGAATATATCAGAGACATCTTTAAATGTCAGTATTTGGAGAAATAATTCATTTTAAACCACATCATGTGTAATGATTTATTTAACTAGTCCTTTATTGATGGGCATTTAGGTTGTTTTGGATTAAAGTTACACAAACAATACAATGAAACTGCTTTTACAAATAATGTTCTAAAGGTTCATTCATGTAGCATGTGACAGGATTGCCTTCTTTCTTAAGATTGAAAGTATTTCATTGTGTGTAAATGCCACATTTTCTTTATCCACGCATCTGTTGATGGATAGTCAGATTGTTTCCATCTCTTGGCTCTTGTGAATAATGCTGGCATGATCATGGCCATGCAGGTATCTCTTCAAGATCCTGTTTTCAGTTCTTTCGGGTAAATACCCAGGAGTGGGATTGCTGGTTCATACAATAGTTCTATTTTTAATTTTTTGAGGAACCTCCCTACTTTTCTCCGTAGTGGCTGCACCATTTTGCATACCCACTATCAGTGTACAAGGGTTCCAATTTTTCTACATCCTCCCCAACCCTTGTTATTTTCTGAGGGTTTTTTGTTGTTGTTTTTGTATAATGACCATCCTAACAGATGTGAGGTAATATCTCATTGTAGTTTTGATTTACATTTTCCTGATGATTAGTAATGTTGAGTATCTTTTCATTTACCTGTTGGCCATTAAAAAACAATATTTTTACACATATTCTTGAAGATACATAGAGTATTGCAGGAAGATATTCATAAAGCTGATTAATAATGACCACCCCCCTGGAGAAGCACTGGGTGATGGGAGTGAAAGGCTGACTTTCTTTTCACTATATATCCTTTCTGTTCCTTTTGAGGATCGTGCCAATTACATTTATTGTCTATACAAATAAATAAGTGGCTGTAAAAGCTCTTGCTGCTGATTCTAAGGAGCTTGAGAACTGTTGTACATACATGCATGAATATTTGTTTGTGCTGGACCTGATGTCACAAGTTCACCTGTGCTGGTGTGCCCTTTGGTTTTTTAGAGGCATTCAACTTACACCAGTGTTCGGCCAGCCAGCAAAGGAGCAACTCAGCGCTTGGATCTTCCAGACCTTCCCCTCTCAGGTAAATCACCTTAAATATGAAGTACTTTGACTTACATTTTTGTGGAGTTAACTTTGCATCTTTGCATAAAACAGAGCTTAGAAAAATAATCAGTAACATTTATTCCAAACGATTTCAGACTCTAAATGTATGTGTCTTATGAACATTAGATTCTAACTGTCTCCTGCTAGTTGCACTTCTCAGTGTGCATGTATTGGGCAGAAATGTCAAACTTCGGGGGTTTTTTGGTTTGTTTTTTCCTGAATCTTAGGAGAATATCTTAAAATCTTTAAAAGTATTATAAGGAAAATAAAAATCTTATCTGATTCCAAAGGTCTGTTGATTCTATAATTCCTAAAATACACGTATCTTTTGAGATATCTTTGTCTTTGAGTCTAATCCTCTTCCTGTTGTTATACCATATATTTTTAAAATTCACATCTTGATGATGAAGTGGTGGTTGTAATATGCAGTCTTCAGAGTGTCACATCTTCACTCCTGCTGCTCCTCCCATGCTGACGGCTGATGTGAAGGAGCGGTTAAGTGAGGGACATAGAGTGCAAGTGCTTGGGTTTGAATCTTGGCACTGCCACCTGCAGTCTGGCTTTGACCCAGTTATTCTTCCTCTCTGTACTGTGGTTCCCTCATCTCTAAACCAGAAATAATGGTGTCTACCTCACAGGATTGCTTCCAGGGTTGAGTGGACATGGCCCGGGGTGGGGTGAGCGCTGTAAAAGTCTTGGCTGTTATCACCTTATCCACAGTTCACGTGCCAGAACAAAGAGACATTAGAATGTTAAGGTTGTCCATAATATATACTTGGCATTTTATGTGTGTGTCTGTGTGGTCACTGTCACAATGAAACAAAAAAGATAAAAAGGACACCAAATGATTATTTACTGGTGCCTATAGGAAAGAGAGAAAGCCAAAAATCTACATTGCATAGATAGAAGTCCTTTGTTTTTAAATATAAGACAAAATTTCTATAACATGGTGTGAATAAAAAGAAATTGACACTGATCTTCTTTTATATCATGGTCAAACGTGGTCAGGTTTATTCTTAAAATAGTTCCTAAGAGATAAGTGTCACTCTGATTGTAAATTTTTTTACCTTACCACCCTTATTTTTTCCAAAATAAATAAAATCCAAATTTTGTTATCTTTTTCATGGAATTAATAAGGATTTTAGACTTATATAAACACTGACACTGAGAATTTAAAGATTACATGGGCCTATTCCCTGTAGTTTACATGTGAGAGATTCAAACCCTAAAGAGGCTAAATGATTTACAACAGCGACACCGATTTTAAAAAGCTCTGGGACCAGGATAGGATTTTTCCTGATTCTTTCTACCCTGTGGACTTTTGGTCATGAAGCTGGTGATTGCTCTGATTGGGAGCTTCATAAATAAAGGTTTACATAGGACTCCAAGTCATGGTACTGACCTGCTGGAAGAAGGAGATGGTGGCCAAAGACCAGTGGGTGTCTAAGGTCAGGAGAACAAGAGAAAACACAGAAGGGCTGAGTGAGTCCCTAGAGCAGGTCCTTCTCTAGTGATCTTTACTAAAAATGCAGGGGAGGTCAAAACAGTATTGAAAACCTGCCTGATTTGTGTTCTCCACACGTGCTCTATAGTGTAAAATGGGGAATAACTTGATTATATGCGTAGCGCTGTGCATCTAGGTGAGCTTTTTATTTAATTGTGGTAAAATATCTGTCATAAAATTTATTATTGTAACCATTTTCAAGTCTACTAGGTGAGCTTTGGGGCATAGTACTTGTGTCTTCTCTGTTCCTCCAGCTTTAAAAATTCCTTTTGTATAGAGAAACCATTCTTTTAATTGACAAGGTAAATACTGAGCTGAGACCACAATAGCTATTGCCCTGAAGTAAATAGTTCATTGTCGACACCACCAGCTTTGCCTCACCAGGCACCTGTCTGCCAGATGATTCTGTTTACACGGTGAAAATTGCTTGCTTTCAGGCTCCCCTTGCCAACACTGAGATCATCAGAAGCTGCAGAAGGAGATTAATGCACTGTTTTTGTTGTTCTCTTTAGTGATGTAAACACTGTTTTTCTCTGCTCTTCCAAGCTAATTAGCCTCTCTCTCAATTTTACTACCCATAATTGGTGGCTATTAGCTGTAAAAGTATTGTTTTCTCCCATGGCTATTTATGGTATCCTAGGATGTGACTGTGGGCTCAGCCTGGTCACCAGCCTGTCGATACTTTTGTAGTCCATTAAGAAATATCTTCTGGAGGATTCAGGCTGTTTCATTACCTGTTTTGACTCAGACTAATATGACTAATATGGCAGAGAGGAGCCTTGAAAGAATTATTTTTACTTATTTTTAGTGAGCCAGGGCCTATGATTGAAATGGCTTTTTCTCTTGTAAAATAGTTATCATTCTTAGGTCCCATCTTTTTGCCTGCTGCCATCTGTGACATTAGGCATCTTCCTGTCAGCCCTCTCTCAGGTGCCCATCGATTAAAACAGAGTACTTGACTTGAGGACTGGGCTGCTTTGTGGGCTTGCAGCCTGGGCATTTGGCACAGGGATCTTCAGAAGGGCCTGGTTCAGTGCTCTGCTGGTGCCATCTTAAAATTCATAATAAGTTTTGAACAAGGGGCTAATTAGTCCCTTTGAATTATGTAGTCAGTCCTGCCTGGAGAATCCTTTCTAGAAAATACCATGCCGCTATTTGCATTTTAATCCACAAACTATATCTGTATCTATTGTCTATTTGTACTAGAGAATGAAATGAGAATTGTATTATACTTGAGAGAAAAAGCGTGATCACCAGTCAAATTTCTCTTCTCCAGGAATAGATGATTATGTTGTTGTTCACGCAGATCTTCTAAAGGGAAGGGCTGAGGACCTGAAACCAGACCCTTATCTCCGTAAGAGTCCCTCGCTTGAGTCACTGAGCAGACCACCTTCTCTGGGCTTCGGGAACACTAGACTGCTGAGCGCTTCCACTGGGGGCCTGAAACCACAAAGCAAACTCAGGTATCACGTTTTCAACAGTGAGAAATCAGAAAAGCACTGGACTGATAACCTTGTATTCTTCCTTCTGTTTTATCCCGTACAGTCAATTTACTTCTACAGATATTTCCTGAATGAAAATAATTAAGACACAGTACCTGGCTTCAACACGAGAGGAGGACAGAAGTACTGTACACAGTGAAATCAAGGGGTGCAGAAAAAGACGTGTAAGAAGAGTCCTTGGGTGCTTGTTGGTTGGATCAAGAAGTCTGGAGAGAGGAAGTGGCATTTTTTTTTTTTTTAGGTGGTTTTTTTTTTTTTTGGTTAGCTTTTTTTTTAGTTTCAGGTGTACAAAACAACATAATTAGACATTTACACCCCTCACAAAGTGATAACCCCCCTCAGTCTACTACCCCTCTGACATTGTTTATAGCTTTTATCATGCCATCAACTATATGGAAGTGGCATTTTTGCAGGCGGCCTGAAAGTCTCATTGTGAGGAGGCCTGGTACAATGTTCAGGGAACGGTGGGTGGTTTCTTTTGGTAAGACTAGACTGTGGGCTTCGTGAGGGCCCCTGACATGCGTATGGTAGGCTGTCAATGTTGGCTGAGAGGTAGATAGATGGTTAGAATGTCACAGCTGAAAAGGCAGGTTGGAGCCATATTGCAAATGGTCTTCATTGCCAAGGTGAAAGGTTTGAACTCATTTTGGTAAATAAAGCTTAGGGAACCATTAGGATTGTGGAATGTATTTTTCTTTTATTCTGAGTAGTGGTAGTGGTACGGTAAACAGTGGCATGTAAGAAGGATTGGAGAAACATTTCAAAATCAGTGTTTAGAGAGTACTTCAGCGGCGACGTGAGGGATGAAGTGGACATGGAGAGCACAGAGACTGCCAGGCCTCGTCACCAAGGGCCTGTCTTTGCTGTCACACCTCTGCCACCTCCTCCCTTTTTAATGCTCCTGGTCACCCAGGCCGCACAAATCTCTTTCAACTACTTCCTCACCCTCCAGTCACTTTCCTGCTCCTCCACATTGAGTCAGTCTTCTGAAACACTGAGTGCATACTGTGCAGACCCTCTCAGAAACCTCCCGTGACTCTGTTGCCCACACTTCTTAGCCCAGTCTTCTAGATTCTCCACAACTTGGGTCCACTCCAGTTCACCTGCCAGAATGTCCCAGCCCTTCACTCCATCAAAGCTTGTTTTATTCTCTGCTTTTGCAACATAATGTAAGCATTTCTGACTGCTTACAAGGTTCTGGCCTGAATTGTCTTCCTTTTGTCCTTTCATACTCCTAAATACCACTTCTCCTTCGAGGTCAAACCTCCCATGAGGTTTTATCTAACTACCCTGGTAGAGCAACCTCCCCTTTCTTTGCCTTTCATGTCTTACCCTCATTTGGATATTTAGTTCACTCTTGGATAGTATACATGCCTTTGCCCTCATTTAGGCTGTAATTTAGTAGACAGTAAGGACTTCATCTTACATATTGATATTCTCAACCTCTTGTGTTGTGCAACATACTTAGCATTTCATTTAGTAAATACTAATGAATAGGTAGATAGATGACTATACAGAATTAGCTACTTCAGGAATAATGGCTTTTTCACAGACATCACAACTACCTTAATGAGTATTATAAAAGGATATTGTAAAAGTTTGAATAAGTTCAGCTCCTGTCAGATCTTTGGGTGTAGCCTATATTTGAAACCAAATAGATGAAGTCATATCATACAGGGGTTTAATTTAAAGCCCAAGATATTACATGTCAGTCTTGTTTATGTGCAAGAGATTTAAATAATTAAAACAGGTTTTAAGTACCCAAATTAGTGCTCTTCTGAAATTGCTCTTTCCTTTATGCCAGAAATGCATACAAAAGGCTATGTGTATATTAATATGCTATTTATATTGTACCCTTAATCATGAAAGCTTAAATTTGTGAAATTAATTTGTTGTTTATTTTTATATTCATGTTATTGAGACAAACCAATGACAGGATAGAAATTACTTTGGAAATTCTCATCCTATTATTAATTTTTTTTTTTTTTTTTGCACTCGTACCTACTTAGCTCTGTTTTTCCAAAGAAAACTGTTTGGTAAATGTTTTAGTCATCCATTTATACAGAAACTCTTTTCCAAACCTTTATTTCTATCTTCCCTAATTTGTCAGGCCTAGAAATTCGGCTCCAAGAAATGAAATAAGGCCAGGCATGGTAAACATAGACAAAGTCATCATAACTTCATTGTTAACAGAGACTGTGACCACAGAAGCTCATGGACTTGAGTTTACACATATGCCAGATACAAGGAAAAGCAGCCATCAGATTATACAAGAAAAATTTTCATTCAAGTATAAAGTTTTTCTTAAAATCTCTCCACCTTGATTCATATTGCTAAGGTCTATTACTCTTTTTTAATTCATTTAAAATATTTTTATTTAGTGTTGGATGGATAAAAACAAAATAATAAGATATGTGTAAGGTATAAAGAATATCAACACAATGGAGATCCACCTGGATACCCCACCTTCCAATTTAAGGAAGAGAAAATTATTGTTACCTTTGAAATTTCCTATTAGCCCCTTTCGTTTACATCACCTCCATACCCCTCCCTTGCCTCCCTCCAAGGTCACCACCATTCTGAATTTTATACATGTCTTTCCTTGTTTTTCTTTACAGTTTCACCATGTGTTTTGTTTACCCAAACAGTATATTATTTAAATTGCATGTTTAGAATTTTGTGTACATGGAAAGATTGTGAGTTTTTTTAATTAAAAATTGTTCCTGCCTTTCATTCAAGTTATTGCATACAAGGACTGACAATTAAGTTTGCGAACTTGTTGCAATGATGTTGGTCACCTTTTTTGATATCAGAGGGACTATTCCTTATGAATTTTACCAACTGGACAAACAGTTAACCAAGTTTACTATTTGGAAGCGCTGAAAAGGCTGCGTGAAAAAGTTAGATGACCTGAACTTTTCGCCAACAATTCATGGCTCTTGCATCACAACAATGCGCCAGCTCACACAGCACTGTCTGTGAAGGGGTTTTTAGCCAGGAAACAAATAACTGTATTGAAACACCATCACTACTCACCTGATCTGGCCCCAATGACTTCTTTCTTTACCCAAAGATAAAGGAAATATTGAAAGGAAGACATTTTGATGACATTCAGGACATCAAGGGTAATAAGACGACAGCTCTGATGGCCATTCCAGAAAGAGTTCCAAAATTGCTTTGAAGGGTGGACTAGGTGCTGGCGTTGGTGCATAGCTTCCCACAAGGAGTACTTTGAAGGTGACTGTAGTGATATTCAGCAATGAGGTATATAGCACTTTTTCTAGGATGAGTTCGTGAACTTAATTGTCAGACCTCATACATCTGTAATTCATTAGTTTTTATTGCTACATAGTATTTCGTTGTATAAGTATACCACAGTTTATTCATTCTCCTGATGATGTGCATTTGGTTTTTTTTTCCAATTTTTGCTATAGTAAAAAGCTACTGTGAACATTCTTCTATTTGTGCCCTGATGAGGTATATACATCTAGGAGTAAATCCTGTTACTCTTAATTGTTGCCTGCTATTGTTGGTACTCCAGAGGTGCCCGACCTCTGTTCTTCTTGCTCTGTTCCTGCACTCTTGTACAAGGGGCAGGGAAATAGTACTGTTCAAAATGCAACAGGGATATAATTCCCATTTCATGACATCCATCATAACAGAAACTGATCTTAAATCCCTTTTTAGTATTTGGGTAATTTTAGATAGCATAAAAATGAACATAGATGTTTATAGAAAACTGAGGATGGGGCACTTAAACTCTTGCTCTTGGAATGCCATGGCATTAAGTAAAATTACTTCCTTTGGGCGCTCAGAATTGAGTTAATGTGTCGTGAACTGAGGAGTATGAGTTTCATCTCTGGAGTGTGCAAAGCCCTTATTGAGTCATTTTCACCTTTCATCTCCCGTCTCATCACCTCCCCCTAAGCAGACAGTCTGTTTTTTTAAAATGTCCTTCTGACCTACCTTTTACATATGTAAATATAGGTATAGCCTTGAAACATAGAGAGTATTATGTCTTTAATTAAAATGATACTTAAAGTAAACAAACAAAAGGCAAGATGGATAGAGCAACAGATGGATTCAAAACAAACAAAACAAAAAAACTCTCCCTAGACCTCTGATATCCAAGAAACAATTTAATTTTTCTTTTATACCATGAGACATCATAAAAATGTATTGTTAATGTGACTGATTTGGTTGTTATTCCTTAGAGCCTCACTGGAATGACCTAGACTTTTGCTTTTCTAATCTACTTATTTGTTTCTTATATATTTGAGGGTTCTAAAAATTAGCACCTTCTCTTTACTGTGTGCCCTTCTTTCTAATTAGTGTGGAAAGAAGAGATCCTCTGGCTGCCTTGGCCCGGGAATATGGTGGCTCCAAGCGCAATGCTCTACTAAAATGGTGCCAGAAGAAGACAGAAGGTTATGCGGTAAGCGACAATGTCAGCCAGTGTCCAGCCAGCCCTGGGCATTAGTCGTCCTGTGCCAGTATGTGTTCTGTGCGTTCATGTGCTGGGATGGGCCAATGTGCGTGTTATTGTCATCTTTCTAGTTTCCTGGGCAGGGCTGGCAGGCAATGTGCTGCACAGAGGTACCACCCAGACAAAGAGGCAAGAGGGGCTGAAAGCCAGTGTGCACTCCATTCAACAAGCCATGTACCTCAGGGTGGACCTGCATCTCCTGTGGGCAGGGCTACCTTTTCTTTGCACAGAGGAGATGTAAATTCCCCAAGCAGTGCACCCAACACTGCTTCTTTTCCTAATTCACATAAAGGTCACACATAGCTGAGCCTTCAAAGTGACTCTTTTACTTTAAGAGTTGTTTATATTTAGTTTAGGAGTTTCAGTTTACCAGAAGAGTATTTGTTTTCTGTGAAAAGTTAGACAAGAAAGTAATACCTGACATAAGTGTAAGCTTTTTCATTATGAATATCATAACAAAGATAAAAGTGCATCAAATATAAATTAGTTCCATGAATTATGAAGTGAAAACCCATGCAGTCACTACTCACATCCAGAAATACAGCGCTGCCAGGTCCCCCAAACCTTTCATGTGACTTTCTAATCATAACCACTCCCTACTCCCAACGATAGCTGTTATCCTCCATTTTCCTTATAATTTTCTACAAAAATATGCCTCCCTAAGTGCTATGTTAGTTTTGCCTACATTTGAACTCTATAAAATGGAGTAAAAAATAATACTTGCATCTGGCTTTCTTCACACAGTATTAAGATTTATCCATATAGCTCATTGCATATAGCTTTAGTTTTATACATGTCCATATAAACTTATAGATTTAGCCATATCCATGTTGCATATAGCTGTAGTTTGTTAATTTTCTTCACCATTTAGTAACCTATTATGTGATCCTACCATTATTTATTTATCCATTATATTATTTACGGACAGATGTGTTATTTCTAGGCTGGCACTATTGTAAAAAGTGCTGGTATGTTCTTGCTCATGTCTTTTGGAACACATGTGCCCATTCTTTCTGGATCCATAATTGATCGAATTACTGAGCCATGGGATATGCTTATATTTGAGTTTGGTAGATAGTGCCAAACAGATTTCTGAAGCCGTTGTACAGTTTACCTCCCAACAGCAATGTATGAAAGATCTATTTCCCTGCATTCTCACCAATACTTGGTGTTGTCAGCCTTTTTACTTTTGGTCTTTGGATGAGTGTGTAGTGGTTGTGATTTGCATTTCTCTGCTGGCTAAGGCGGTTGAGCGCCTTTTCAATGCTAAACATTCGGGTAGTCTCTTTGGGGATGTGCCTGCTCAGGTCTTCTGTCCATTTTTAAAATCAGGTTGTCTTTCTTTTCCTTGTTGCTTTCAGGAGTTCTTTATATGTTCTGGATATAAGTCTTTTGTCAAGTAGATATTATTGCAAATATCTTCTACCAGTGTGGCTTGAATTTTTGCTTTTTTGTTGAACAAAGGTATTAATTTTAATTAAGTCTAATTTATCAGTCTCTTCTCTAATGATTAGTGATTTTTGTGTCCTGTTTAAGAAATATTTGTCTATTTCAAGGTCATAAAAATATTTTTCTGTGTTTTCCTCTAGAAGTTGGCTTATTTTACCTTTCTCATTAAATAGACACCCTCTTTAAAATTGCCAGCTCCTACTCCCTTCTCTTCACTCAGTCCCATTCTCAGGGTTGAAACCATCCCAAAAGGGAGGCCATCACAATAACAACATCCCTCGGCATGCCCGCCATGCCACCAAGGAAATGGAAAAGGATAAGAAGTTAGGGAGAGAAAGCTGATTCCAGGAAGGTAAAGGAAGTAGGAATGGTAACAGAAAATTGAAGATGAGAAAGAGCAGTCAGCCAGGGATGAAGTCTTGACTGGCTGAACCACTTGGGACCACTGATGGTTGACGACACCATCATTTCCCCACACCACAGAAACCGATTGAGAGAAGTGTTAGAATAGGTATGAAAAGGCGATTAAAATTTCCAGGAGGAATTGGCCCATTAACATATAATGTTATAATTACATTGCAAGGAGGAATTATACGGTAAGATATTTCTAGTCTAACAGAATATTTCCAGTTGTCATGAGTGTTTTGTTTTCTTTCGTGAATATCTTAAACTAGTTTTTGAAAGTGTTTTACATTTGATGAAACCCAAAATTCATTTTGCCTGGGGATCATTTTTCATTCATTGTTAAATCTGTAAATTTAGAGAGAAATATAAATCATATATATCTGACTCACCTACTCTTCATAAAATATCCTCTGTCTGGACCTGTTTGTCTAAGATGCATCATAAGCCTTCTAAATCTTGTTCTCTCAGACTTAGGAACCCAAAAATAAATTGTAGAAAACTCAGATGGTTCACAGTCTTTTTGGAAATCAGTAGCCATGTGCATTTCTACTTAAAATAACTTTCTTTTTACCCCACCAATATATAGTGTGATAGGTATGTCAAAACTCTCCATATATTAATTTGACAAATTTTTATTGAGGGGCTTTTTCAGTGTCAGATAATAAATCAGGTGCTGGGAAATCAGCGTTGAAGGAAACGGGCAAAATCTCTGCTATCATGGAATTTACATTCTCTGTAGGGGAGTGTCAATTAATTAAAATAAAAAAGTAAAATATGTACTGTATTAGAAGGCGGTATGTACTATGGAGAAAAATAAAGCAGGGTCTGGGAATGTTGGGTGGCAGATACAATTTTAATGAAAAGGTCGAGGACGGGACAGTTGAGTGCTGGCTCACCTCACCTGAAGGAGCTGAAGACTTTTGTATTTTCATCAAGGCTTATCACATACCAAGTGCTAGGCTTGGAAGGTCAGAATAAGGATATCATCACTTTAGCAACTGTATCAGTTGAAATTTAAGTAACACAGGGTGGCCTCTCCAATTTAGCAGCACAGAGGAGTTAGACTAGCAGGCCAGACCCACATACTGAGTCCTTGTTCCACTTTCTGGTGTCTTGAAGATCAGATCGCATGAAAGAACGTGATCATCATGTACTCACTGAGCGGCGCTCATCGCAGAGGAGACCTTCCAGACATGCTGCTCGTCTCAGATTTCATTGGATATTTTTTGGAAATAGCCAGATTTCCAGGAAGGCCCTGCAAATTACACTCAGTCCCGGGCTTGGTGCTTGTTAAATACCTGTTAGCTATATCCCAAACTGGGGTAGACCTGACCCCTGGAACCCCTACATCTCCCTTTCTTGTCTGCTTATAGTTCCTGTTTGGGGTTAGGACAGAGAAATTTCCATCTCGAATGTAAATACCAATGTGGGTTCTGAAAGGGCAGAAAGCCAAGGTGGTGGATATGACAGGCAGAATTCTGAGACCCCCCCAAGTGACCCTCGCCCTTGTATCTCCTCCCTGCACATGGCAAAAGGGAACTTATCTGGGCAGACCGAACACATGAAGCTATTCAAAGCTGAGAGTTTTCTCTGAAGCATAAAAGGGACTCAGGGCAGTGTTGGTGGGTTTGGAGTTGGGGGGAGCATGTGAGAAGGAGCACGTGAGCCAGGAGGTCCCTGGCTGACAGGAAACCTCAACTTTCTAGCACTAACACTTTAGTGCTGAGGTCCTCCCACTATGTAGGGGGTGCCATGGGGGGCGTTCTGCAGTTTTGAAGTTGACAGTGGCAAATATGCTGCTGCAGGGTCCTTGTCATTTCTCTCCCTGTCCTTATGCCCTCAGATCTCAGCTAGGCTAAGGATGGTCACTTTGCCTGGGCTCCTGCCTTCCCTTAGCTGAGGGACGCTGGCCTGTAACACACTTTGATGAATGGGTGGAATTAGCTCCGAATCTCTGCAGAGTGCTGGCACCTCCCAGGAAGCATGACTAGGTGGGGCCACTGCACACCTTTACAGGTGGCACCTTGGCCGCGTGCCCCTGCCGTTTCTGGATTATGTGGCCACACCGGTGATTTATTTGGTCGAGGGCATAGGTAGGGATTACCTAACATCTCACCTAGCTCTTCAAAGCTAGAATCCATAACTTATAGCAAGTTTTAACAGGCTGAGTTTTAAAGGCCTCAGATTTCAAGTGTCAAAATTAGAACATTAGAGCAGTACTGTAGTAGAAAGAAAAAAATATGTAAAATGATACCCAAATTCATTCTTATGGGAAGCATAACTTGAAAATAGTTTGGCTGGAAATGGTCAAGTATTTTTTATTGTTTTCATCTTAAGTCACTATCTTAGTGTTGTTTTGTTGTTTTGCTGTGTAATAAATTACCACAGACTCATTGACTTAAAACACTAAATACCTGCTTATGAGCTCACAGTTCGTACAGGTCAGAGTCCCGCCTGGCATGGCCGGGTTCTCAGCTCAGGGTCCTGCAGGCTGAAATGAAGGTGTCACCTGAATGGCATTCCCACCTAGAGGCTCTAGGGAAGAATCTACTTCCAAGCTTCAAAGTTCACTCAGGGTGTTGGCTGAACTCGCCCTTTTAAATTTGCCTTAACTGAATCAGTGGTGACCTTAACTGAATCAGTGGTGTGGCCACATAGTCCAGAAACGGCAGGCCCTCGGCACGCGGCCAAGGTGCCACCTGTAAAGGTGTGCGGTGGCCCCACCTAGTCATGCTTCCTGGGAGGTACCAGCACTCTGCAGAGATTCGGAGCTAATTCCACCCATTCATCAGAGTGTGTTACAGGCCAGCGTCCCTCAGCTAAGGGAAGGCAGGAGCCCAGGCAAAGTGACCATCCTCAGCCTAGCTGAGATCTGAGGGCATAAGGACAGGGAGAGAAATGACAAGGACCCTGCAGCAGCACACTTGCCACTGTCAACTTCAAAACTGCAGAGCGCCCGCCATGGCAGCCCCTGCATATTGGGAGGACCTCAGCACTAAAGTGTTAGTGCTAGAAAGTCCCAGTTGGTCCGCAGACACCACGGAGAAGGAGATTCCATACTAGCTGGGTTTGGATTTACAGTGTTCCCCTCTCCCCCCTTTTCCACAAGGATACGTTCAAAGACCCCTAGCAGATGTCGGAAACTGCAGGTAGTACCAAACCCTGTATATACTATGTTTCTCCTATACAGTCATACCTAGTATGATAAAGTTTAATTTATAAATTAGGCACAGTAGATTAATAGCAATAACAAAGTAGAAAATTATAACAGTATACAGTAATAAAAGTTATATGAATGTGGTCTCTCTCAAAATATCTTACTGTACTGTACTCACCCTTCTTGTGATGATGTGAGATGATAAAATACCTTAAGTTGAGAAGTTTTTACCTTTTCACCTAAAGGAAGCACTTTACAGCTTCTCTTTCGCCTATCCGAATTGTCACATCACTGCTCTTACACTTTGGGGCCATTACTAAGTAAAATGAGGGTGACTTGAACTCCAGCTCTGCGATACCGAGTGAGTAGATCTGTTAACTGAGATGGCTACTAAGCGTTAAGGGACTGGCGGTTTATACGGTATGGACACACTAGGCAAAGAGATGATTCAGGTCCCAGGCAAGACGGAGCGGGAGCACGAGATATTATCATGCTACTCAGAATGGTGCACAATTTAAAACTTACGAATTGTTTGTTTCTGGAATTTTCCATGTAATATTCTTGGACCGTGGTTGGCTGTGGGTAACTGAAACCATGGAAAGCAAAACTGCAGATAAGGGGCTGCCGCTATGTTAGCAGCACTGCTTATTTCAAATATTCTGCAAGGCTAGGCTTAATGGTTCTGAAGCTTCCTGATAAACTTAAAAGCCGTATACCACACACACATCTATATATAGAGAGAGAAAGCAATGGGTTATTTATCTCAAGACACTTGAGTTCATTTACCACTTAAGTGCACATTGATTTTCTTGTAATATATTCTACATATTAGTAAATAAATGCCATTTCCTGTAACAAACCTGTTTTATCAGCTTTGTTGCCATAGTATGCTTCATAGTTAAAGGCATCATTCCTGAAAGATTAAACCAAAAAATTTTGTTGAATAGTTGAATAGTCCAGGGAGCTCCTTGCTCCTTCTTATGAAACTTTAAACAGAATAACTGTGACTTGTGACAAGTAACAGAAGCGCCATAGTTTAAATTCAAATAAGACCTTTGCCCTCCTGGCTAGTGTTTTTCTTCGCAGAGCTTCTGTGGTCACTGGTATGTAAAGGTCCTCTAGCCATCACTTATCTTTCCATTAGTAAGGTAATTTAAGTAAGGTAATTCAGTAAGAAAATTTAACTGTCAACAAGATGATTTCTTCCCAGACCACCCCATCACATAGCATTGTGATCCACATTTTATCTCCTACTTTTAACCAAGGCGGAATCAAAGTGTGAGGGCTCTGTCATTTTATTTCACAAGCATTGAGGCCAGAGGAATGAAGATGCAGAGCGCTAGTGGGAACCTGGGTGAAGCTGGAGACAGCGGTGACAGGAGCTGGGTGTGACTGTCGCCTGAGGAGCAGTGCGGCAGGAGGCTGAGGCCAGCGGCGTCAGGAGGGGGCCTCCAGCGGTTCTGATTCAGGGCAGTTTCTGGGGGAACATCTTAGGGATACTTCCAACCCTGACCTGAGACTGTCACTTAGGCGAGTTGATTGTGGAGTGACCAAACTAGTTTTAGTTCAAGGTTGGGGTGCAGTCACCAAACAAATTTTATTCATGCACACATATATGCACTTAACAAATATATACTGAACAGCTGCTGGATACTATGCTCAGCAGCCAGGTCTAGACCTCCAGGAAGCAGGTGGGTCAAAGGTAGTGGAACAGACAACAAAGAAAGAAAAGAGAAGGGCAGGGGACTAGGCCCAAGAGCCTTGCGAGAATTAAGCAGGAGGGTGCAGTGGTGACTGGGGGCAGTCTCAGAGGGGAAGGCCTGTCAGAATGACGGGAAGAGCAAGCCCTGTGGCGAGAGTGGAAGGAGGACCAGGCACAGGGAACAGTTCGTGCAAGGGGTTGGGACACAAACCCCTTGTTGTGCTGGAGGGATGGAACAAGGCCTGTGTGGCTGGGGACAGTGTTGGGCAAGGTACAGAGTGGGTTAGGACAAGACTAGAGAGTTGAATATTTGGATCATGGGTTTATTTCCAAGAGAGAATGGGACTCAAGGCTTCTGGGGGGAGTTCAAGCACATTAGAGTGATGGTAACTTGGCTTTTGCCATGTCCCAGCTGGAGAGTGACAGCACCGGAGGTCAGCACATCTTCACACTTGGGTTCCATTGCGTTCCTCATTTGTCTCCAAGAAACTTAAAGTGATAATTCTGCCTTCCAGCGTTTTGGATATCTTCTCTGTAGCGCAGGCTCTGACAGCCATCTGTGGCTATAGATCCTTGAGCTCATTATAGTGAATCCTGTGTAAATTAAAATATTCTTTTAATCACCCACAGGCATTACAGATTGTTATAAATATCCAAAAATAATTAAAGTTGTTTTTTAAACTAAGCATTAAAATTGTTCAATCTCACTTGTAATCAAAGAAATACAAATGAAAAAATGAGAGGCCCTTTCTTTGCTTATTATACTGGAAGATTTTTGTTTTAAATGATGAAATAGTCAAAATGAGAATTCTACTCCGCTATTGGTGGGAGTGTACGTGAATACCGCCTTTTGGGAGGGAAGTGTAACAGTGTGTGTCAGGAAACTCAAAAATGAGTGTGACCTTTAACACAAAAATACCTTCTAGGTATTATTTCAAGAAAATATTCATGAATGCCTATGAAGACATAATTTAAAACAAGTTTATTATAGTTTTATATATTTATTTGAAATTATTTTAAAAGAACTGGAAATGATACAAATTTCTTATAGGGGAATCAAACTTAAAAATCATGCTTTGTGCAAATATATTTAAAGGAACTAGAAAAAGTGTGTACACTACATTAAGTCAAAAGTTAGATTTTAAAACAGTCTATACAATATGACTCCAATTTTGTAAAAATAAATTTATATAAATGTTATACAAATGTTAACAGAGTAACCACGGGATGAGTAATAAGAATTTATTCATGCTTTCCTGTGTATTTTTCATTTTCTACATTGCACATGTATATTTTTAACAAAAATATTTTTTAAATTGCATCTTTTTTAAACAAAAGACAAATGTAGGCCACATATTATATGATTCTGTTGATATGAAATATAAACATATTCAAAATATAAACAATATTTGCATATTCTGTCCAGAGTATGTAAATTCATAGTCAGAAAGTAGATTAGTGGTTGCCAGGGACTGCGGGAGGGAGTTTAGGGAGTGACTGGGTACAGGGTTTCTTTTGGGGGGAGAAAAGTGTTCTGGAATTAGATAGGGGTGTTGGTTGCACAACCTTGTAAATGAACTAAAAGCTACTGAATTATACATTTTAAAAGGGTAAACTTTATGGTGAATTGTGTCTCTATAAAGCTGTTATTTATTTTTTTTAAAGGCAGTTAGAAGAGCTTACGTAGGGGGATCAGGGAACTAGATTAGGGGTCCGCGGGGTAGAAACTGCTATTTAAATATAAATCTTGTCAAACTATAACTTTAAACATACCTGTGTATTTCTTTGTATCATAAAAAATAATTTAAATAAAACAAAGTAAAAGGGAGAGATGCAAGGTATTACACTTTGTTTTTATTTGGGAGGTGGAATTCACAAGTAGTCACTTTATTTTTATGATTTAGAGGCCAAATACATTATTTGTATCAAATGTTATTATGGTATACATATAACTTAGGGGCAAAAGTCTGAGGGAAAAAGCCACAAAGGAGTATTATAGTCAATAATTAAACCAGATCCTTTCTAAGAAAAATGTTTAAAGTGGAAGAACTGGGCACGAAGGAATTACAGTATAAAGAATGGGCTTGGGCGCCGCATGCAGGGTTGGGCTCCATTCCCATGTCTGTTGTACCACTGCAAAGCCATGCAACAGTTAAGTCGGTTTTTTAAACTGCATCTCTTTAATTAAAATATAAACAAAAGACTGGTAAAAACATTTTTCAGAAAATTGGCATTTTTCCAGGTGGTATGCCTAAAATGTCTTTACCCCAAATTTCACATACTATAACTCAGAATTTTTTCATTTTGGCCTGGCCCCGTCTTATTTTTTTAAGACAGTAAAAGTAAACATCTTATTTCAAAGCTTTTGCCATTTGAAATAATAATAATGTAGGTCTGACCCTGTTACACTAGGTTTAAATCTCAACTCATCAGAGTTTAGCCAACCATGGTTCAGGAGGCAAACCTAGCCTATCACGCATTTTCTATAAGTAAAGTTTTATTGGAACACAGTCTCACCCAATCATTTACATATTGCCTGTAGCTGCTTTTGTACTACAACTGCAGAGTTGAGTAGTTGCAGCAGAGACCTTTTGGCTATATGACCTATAAAACCAAAATTTACTGTCTGCCCTTTACAGAAGTTGGCTGGCCCCTCCCTTAGATAAAGATGTACACAAATATCTCCTGTTATTCAAATCATGTTTGTTTCTTGCATCTCAGCAAAAAAAAGTGTTCACATAGGAAGAGACTAACTTGTAAGTTTATCTGAATCTGTTCAGTTTCCAAATTTGTATTGCAAGAGTTCAGCTAGCAGGGCATAGCTGTCTGTGCCCTCATGAAGGCACAAATAAGTTATCTTTGAGCCTGCTTTTAACCTATTAGCTAGGAGCTACATATTCTTCTCTGTTAGAGAAAAAAAGCAGTCTTTGTATTATTCAAAACAAACCTTATTTTGCATCTAGAAAGAACACCCACGTTGCCGGCAAGTTCTGTTTTTCTGACTCTGAGTTCCCACAGACAAGCACTAACACATACTTGTCCAATAGCAAGCTGTATCAGGCCATTTGGAGCTCTAGTTGTTGTTTTCTTTTTTGAGACAGGTCTTTTGAGGGCTACATGCACAACTCATAGGATGAAAATGCTTTAATTTATTTATGGTCGTTAAAGTTGTTCTTTTCCTGACTTCATTATAAAGACAGATTCTCAATAGAAAATGAATGTCATTACTGGCCTCTACTCTCTTGAGGCCCTTTTTCGCCCAGTGTCTTGGTTTCTGCAGCTGTTTATGAAACACAGTGATTTGTGTAGACCTTTTAAATGGCACCAGGTATTGTCTTACATTCTGAGGCAAGTAGAATTTATTAGGATGAAAGGCTGTATTTCCCAGGTTGTCGTAGGCATAAAATCAACTCTTGGCAATCCACATTTCCAGTTGGTTTTATCTCATGAGGCAGCATGCTTAGACGCTCCCTTTCCCACTCTCAGTTGTGTGTGTACGTATGAAAAAAAAATCAAATTAAAGAGTATAGATACCAGTGATTGTTTACACAGCAGCTGGGGTGGAACCTCCCACCTTCATCTATTGTACATGGTTGACAACGAAGCAACCGTGATCACCCTGATCACTGCTGATTGGTCCAAGGGAGGGCACCCAATTTGAGCAGAGCCAGTCAGCCTCTTCTCAGGAGTTTCAGAAATGGAACTGAAAGAAATATTACTCTAGAAAATACAGAACTCAGGTGCTGTTGGCAGCCATGTTTTCGCCATTGTGCGGAAAAGAATGCCTACCAGGCCTGAGATGGCTATCTTCACAAAGGCTGTGTGCAAGCTTGGCCCTTGACGGACGTCTGGTAACTTGGATATCTGGAGGGTTCCCATCATTCCCAGAACTGATAAAAGAGTCTCTGTGCCTAAACAGGTGGTGCAAATGCTGTGGTTTCCGCTGAACACCTGCTTTCCTTCTGGGAGTCTGGATTTCTGACACATGCTCGGCACGTATCACCAACTCAATACCAGACCCTTATGAAATGTCTCCATACATCATACATGTCAGGGACTCTACCAATCTCACCTTGAGGAAGTCTCTCCTGGAGTGTCTGGCCTCCTCCCACATGGCTTGTGCTCTGTGCTGGTGCACAGCTGCCAAACTGAGGTCTCCCTTCACTATAATATCTTCTCCTCTCCCTTCTTTTGATCCTTTGTGTTTCATGTCCTATTCTTTTCTTTCCTTTTCTTTGCTTGTTTTGGTTCCTCTAGTATCTTCCTGAGAAAGGGCTCATGGAAGGTAAAATTTTATGACTTTGCATCCTTATTTTACCCTGACCCTTGATCATTTTCGTTGGATATAAAATTCTAGGTCATAAAATATTTTCCTTCATAATTTTATAGGCATTGCCATATTGCTTTAGCTTCCAGTGTTGCAGTGAGAACAAAATAATTTCAATCATTTGTATGTAATGTTTTTCACCTCCAGAAGTTTGTAGGAAATTCTGGTTGTTTCAGCATTCTAAAATTTCACGGTGTGTGTATTGATGTTTATCTTTTTCTTTCTATCGTACGGGGCACACACTGTACCTTTTCAAAAAGGTAACTCATAACCTAATTTTCTTAAATTATTTCTTTGGTAATTTCTTCTTTGTTTTCTTTCTCTGAAACTCCTAGCCTGGTTCCCTAATTATATCATATCTCTTTTCAACTTTTTCCATCTATTTGTTTCACAGTTTTCTTTTCTAAGACACTTCCTTAACTTTATCTTCCAAAGTCTATTAAATGTTTCATTTCTGCTATCATATTTTTTAAATCTTTAATTATGGTAAAATACACGTAACAAAATTTACCATCTTAACCATTTTTAAGTGTACAATTCACTAGTTTTAAGTATTTTCACATTGCTGTGCAACAATCTCTAGAATTTTTTCATCTTGCATAACTGACACTCTGTTCCCCTTAAGTAACAACTCCCCACCCCTCTTTTCCCCCAGCCCCTGTCAACCACCATTCTGCTTTCTGTTTCTATGAATTTGACTACTTTTAGGGACCTCATAAAGTGGAATCATACAGTATTTGTCCTTTTGTGACTTGCTTATTTCACTCAGCATAATGTACTCAATCCATGTTGTAGCACATGTCAGAATTTCCTTCCTTTCTAAGGCTGAATAATATTCCATTGTATGTATTTGCTATCATATTTTTAAGTTTCGGGGTTCTTTTTTGGACCTGAATTTTTTATAGCATCCTGTTCTTTTTTCACTGATGTAATATCATTAGTTAATCTTGCTGAGAATGGTAGGTTGTTTTTATCCCTAAATCTTCTCCCTGCCTAGATTCTTTCCTACAGGTTCCTTTCTTCTCTTGGTATCACCTGGTCTCTATCTGTGTGCTAGAGGCTTTATCAGAAGACTAGTGGTCCTTGACTGTCCGTTGACATTTAAGTGAGGGGCTCCACAAAGCTGACCAGTGTATGAGGCTTGTGACTGTAGTCTTCAGTGTAGAGCATGGTGCCTGTGCCATGGCCTTGCCAGACACATGTCAGCGTCTTCAGGTCTTTCCTCTTGGGCTGATCAGATTCTCCAGAAAAGGACCTTTCAGTCTCCTGCCAGTGGGCGTCAGCCTGGCAGCCAAGGTTTGGGGAGCAAGTCAGAGAAGAGAACTAGGAGTGGGAGGACCGTTGAGTACCTCAGCACCCAACAACCTCCTCTGATTCCCGTTTTCAGGACATCATTCATGCCTCACGTTGAAATGTGATTTTTGTATTGTTTTCTGATAAATAGTAACTAAAAGAAGCTTATTTTGTTTTGAGTTTCCTGAGAATTTGTTTTTAAATACAGAAGTAGATAAGAATTGTGCTTAATATCCCCCTGTCCAGAGGGCCTATTTTACGCTCCAGGGGAAGGGAATGGCCATCCTCTGTGCAGAAAAGAGAAAGCATCTGCAGCCCTGACCACTTTGTAAACAGATTTCCAACCCCGTCCTCCTCTTTTTAACCACCTCAGACCCACCTCCTGAGTTTTTTGGGAGATTTTGCACTAAAATCAGGTTGGGTCTCTGCTCTTCTCCACTGCTGGCTTGAAATTTAGTTTTCTTTGGTCTATTATGTTAGTTATTTTTGGTTCATCTGCTTTTCAGCTGCCAGAATTTTTGTTCCCTTTTCCCCCATCAATTCATGCCTTTGGGAAGAAAGAAATCTTTCTATGGTTTTGGTGGGGCTTCAAGAGGGAATGAACATAAGTTCATGTGTTCAATCTACTATCTTTACCTAGAAGTCTCAGGGCTTGTTACACCTTAAAAATATTAACCTTTATCTGTCACGAGGTTCCAGGTATTCTTTTTTGAATATTTAAACCTTTTCTTCTTTTGCAATTTGTGTTTATTTTACTAGATCGTATGGTAACTTTTTTCCTGAATGGATAGCCATTTGTTTGGGCATCATTTATTTAACAGTCTTTGTTTAACCACTTGATAGATCCAGGCATAAATGGGAATTCAATAGGTGTCTGGACTTTCTAATTGCTTCTACTGACCTGTTAGTCTGGTCCTGTGCCATGGACTGCTGCTGTGCAGAAAAGTGAAAGTGACCAGTAGGCACTTGCCGGTGTGCTTACCACAGAAGGGCTCCCTAAATGTTAGCTCTCATTAGCAATATTTCTTGTTAACTTTTTGCGTCTCAACATTTTTCATTATTTGTTTATATTTGTTGATTTGCTAGAGTTTTCAAGCTAGGCTATTGCAAATAATAACTTTTTTCCTTCTTTCCAGTATTTATACCTCTTATACTTTTTTTTATTGCCTACATGAAAGTCCAGAAAATGTTGAATGTTGTTGATGGTGGATATTCCTGTCTTGTTTTCCATTCACAGTAATATCTAGCCTTTAAATGTGATTTTGTATTGTTTCCTGTTATCTATCAACTAATGGAAACTTCTGTTTTGAGTTTACTGAGAGTTCTTTTTTTAATCCAAAAATAGGTAACAATTGTATCAAATTCCTTTTTGGCATTTGTTGAGCAAGCTGTAAGGTGTTTTCTCTTTTAGCCCATTTATGTAATTAACATGTATGTATTACATTATATGTTAACTTCCTAGCGGGAGAAACATTTTTTTTTTTTTTTTTTTTTTTTGCAATTCAGTCTTTTATTGTAATTTTATGCTGGTAAAGTACAAAGGATGGTCTATGCCAATAACTGACTATTCAAAAAAAAAAATAACTGACTATTCAAGTGCTAAGGTAAAACTTTATCGGTCGGTAATAATACTATAGTGTCTTATTTTAACATAGAATGCTACTATATTTTTAGCGTGGTAACCTTTGACTATATTGTACCTTTTTTTTAAGAGGAGAAACATTCTTATATTACTGGGGTCAAAATTCCAACTTGGTCATAGTATATGCTACGTAACATGGTATTTACTCCTGGGGGAAAACATCTGCTTGTGGTTATTCTTTAATACAAAGTATATTGTTTTTTATATTCTGTTAGTAATAAAAGGATGTTTGGCTTGTTGTTTGGTTTAGGTATATATAAATGAAGTTTTGTGTTAATAAGACCTGATTTTTTGTTACGAAGTTAGCCAGCAGGAGAACTATCACATGTACGTGGTCAAAATACGCACTATTTCACTGCCTTCTCCAGTAAGATTGGTGACAGAATTAATTCTTTGCCAGAAGGAACAGATTATATACTTTGGGGTACAGGACAGATCCTTACAAGACTCTGACACTGCTTTTGACAAATGAAAACCCAAGCTTTCTGAAGTTTTGTTAAGTAGAAGTTGGGAAACCACTCATTTAGAAGTTTTGATTTCCCCTGTTCTCTAGAAGTAAAGACTTAAATTTTCCTTAGGACTGGATGCTCTTTTCTACTGATAAAAGTCCTTGCAAGGACCTTATATGTATATAGTTACACAAATGGAAAGCAGGTCCCACCACTTGTTCTCAAAGGAGCCACTGTGAATGGCTCGGAGTTACCATCGGTGGGTCAGTGGTAATGAGTCTCACTGTGCTCACCGGACAGTATCTTGCAGTGTGTGGCCAGCTGATCCACTGAGTTCTGAGCTAGGTGCATTGCAGTCTCTTGTGCTTTTTGTCAAAATAATTGATTTCTAAGAGTTTTTGCTTCAGATATTTTGAAACTAGACTTAAGGGTTTATAGCTCTTATATTTTCTTGGTAGGTTGTACCTTTTATTTCAGTTAAACCTTTTGATCTAAAAGTTTACATGTTATGATACTAATATTACTGTTTCTGTTTTTGTTCAGCTTTTGAGTGATACATCTTTGTACTTCCTTCATTTTCAACCTTTCCTTGGTTGCTTGCTTTGTATTTCCTTTGTGTGTGTGTGTGGGGGGGGTGGATATTGGAGAACAGTGTGTTTTTCTAGGATGTCAAGTCATTGTTTTCAATCTAGTTGTGGAGGGCGCAGCTCACTGGCCCATGTGGGACTCCAACTAGCGACGTTGGTGTTATGAGCACCTCGCTCTAACCACTGAGCAAACCGGCTGGCCACCGTTGGCCCAGCTCCAAGCTCAAGCCGTTGCTTCTCACTGGTCTATGTGGGACTCAAACCAGCAACCTTGGAGTTATGAGCACCTCGCTCTAACCACTGAGCCAACCAGCCGCCCACCGGCAGCTCAGCTCCAAGTTCAAGCCTAGTTTTCAATCTAGTTGTGGAGGGCGCAGTTCACTGGCCCATGTGGGAATCGAACTGGCAATCTTGTTGTTAAGAGCTTGCTCGCACTCTAACCAACTGAGCCATCCCTCTTTGTATTTCTAACCGACTCCCCTCTTTGTATTTCTTATAAATAGTTTTATGTGTAATCTGAAAGTTCCTCTAGTAGGGAAATTTAGTCTGTTCACATTTCTTGTAGCTTATTTGTGTGTATTTAGTCTTATTCCGGATATCTTATTTTATGTTTTTGTATACTTTTTTAACTGGTTTTCTTTTTCCTCATTTCCAGTCACCCATGGTGAAGCATGTGGGTTGAAAAGGTGGGAAATGCTCAGCATTCTTGCCTGAGAATCTGAGTAGCATAACGGGGTAATCATGTGAAGTTTAAAGCTAAAGTCAGTTCTTACCAAATTTGAGTAAAATAAATAGTCCTTTTTCCATCCAAATCAGTTTTAAGATGTAGAGCTAAAAAAAAGCCAGTTGAATTAATAAGAAATGGTTTAGCAAGCCCTACTGGGGTCAGAAATCAGAGGTGGAGTCAGGGCATAGGCCCAGCTGCCTTTGGCAGGCCCATCACAGGGAGGGCTCCATGCACAGGCCGAGCACACAGGTCACTTACCAGGGGATCAGTCCAAAGCCAGAGTTGTGCCTGGGAGAGAAACTTGGAAGACCCAGGAACAAATACAGAGCATTGTGAGCTGGAGAAGATGGGATCAGACAGCATCCTGGAAGGGTTAGGGTGGTGAGAAAGCTGGGGCAGGAGAGAAGGAGCAGATGCGACCAGACCAGGAGTCGGTGCTCTACGTCTTGTGGTGTCAGATTCCCATCATGCACAGTGCTGAGTGGGGCTGTGATGCTTCTGTAAGCCTGGGCAGAGCACCTCGCAGCTCTGGGGTTCCATAGGACAGAACAACAGCAACACAGCCAAACAGAACTGAACAGCAATTTAAAGGAATACTTGGGAACTTTTCATTCAGTTTGGGTAAGATTACTTAGCAGTTTGCTAATCAGGGAAGGATATTCTTGAAAGTACTTTTAATTACACAGGGAGGGTTTGTTGTTGTCAAATGAAAGCCACTTCGCTATTTTATTGTTTGTGGGAAGATGGAATGTGACTTGTCCCATCTGCTCTGTTGTTCTTGTGGTCCTTGATCTCTTTTTTTTTAATTATTGTGATAAAATATATGTAATGTAAAATTTACCATTTTAACTGTAATGTAAATTTAACCATTTTTAAGTGTATAGTTAGATTACTGGCATTAAGTACATTGTTGTGCCGTCATCCCCACCATCCATACACAGAACTTTTTCATCTTCCCAAACTGAAACTGTCCCCACTCAACACTAACTCCCCCATGTCCCTCCCCCAGCCCACGGCAACCTCTTTTCTACTCTGTCTCTATGAATTTACCGATTTCAGGTATCTTATAGAAGTGAAATCATATAGTATCTGTCCTTCTGTAACTGGATTGTTTCACTTAGCATCATGTCTTCAAGGTTCATCTGTGTTGCAGCACATGTCATCCAGTCTGCCTTGCGGCCATCCGTCTTCCTCACGGGTGAACTCATATCCAGGACACTTCAGTTTCCCAGAACCACAGCTCTGGAGGCCACATCCCCCAGGGCTTTAAAACCCTTCACGGCTCTGTAGACTGAATTAGACCCATATTTGTAGCCTGTGTGGAGGATCAGCCTTTCTAACGTGGATATTTAGCTGCTTTGTTTTTCCGCCCTTTTCTCAGAGATATGGAATGTAGTTCACCCCCCAGCCCCAATCACCACCGCCTACTAGAAAGGCTGGGAGATTAAATCCTCCGTGTCCTTACGGAAAAGGAAAGCGTGTTTTGGTCACCAAGGATTTGGGCTCCAGAGTTCTGTAAGTCATGAAGGTCTGCGTTGAAGAACTAGAGATAAGAGGGTAACAGATAAGAGGGTAGAGGGTAGAGAGAAGAGGGAAAGGGTTGGAGTGGAGGCTGAACGTGGGTTAGGAGGAAGAGCAGGGACCTACAAGCCATTATGGAGTGGCCACTGCTCAAAGACCCAGCTGCCAGGCGCATCTGGGAAGACCAGAATCCCACGCGCAGGGCTCAGCTCAGCAACCCTATAGGCTGATGGACCCACTTCTGCTTGTTGCACCCTGCAGAATTCCTACGAAATGCAGGAGAAAATGGGGAGGCAAAATCAGACAGGCTTTTAGAGAACTAGACTCCACTGAAAGGCTGTTGACATGAGTTAGCAGATTCTTCCGGCTCAAAAGGGTCATTTAAAGGAAACATCTGCATCCAGACCTTGCCAGTGTACACATTTTTCCTATGTATAGAAATGTTAGATGTCCTGCCAACTTGAAGAAGTAAAAACAGGATTTTCAAAATAAAACCTTAAAAAAAAAATGTTTTCTCCTTCTGTGGGCTGAGGTTGATTTAAAGTGCCTTTGTCCTCTCTCCTCTTTGTGGATCATTGGTCCAGGGCAAGAGCCTTTGTAGATCAAATATGCCAGCAGCTGGTACTGCAGCATGGCACCATCCAACACCAAAGCTATTATCTTGCCATCATTTAGAAAAACGAGGCCTTAATGTTCGCCGCCATTCTCTCTCTGTCCCCCAGGACACAACATAAGTCTGTTTAGACAATTATAGTCCCTAGTGAATCTGCAGGCTATTTTTTCCATTCTCTTATTCATGAAATGTTCGTTTGGGAAAAAGAAGTAGTTTAGCCACAAGAAGCTTATGATTTCAGTCTTTCTGAGGAGGGGTAGGGTAGGAAGTGAAGATTGGGTTGAAGATTGTCTAGTGTAAATTGAATGTGGTCTTGGAACTAAATTCCTTAGAATAAATTGTTTAGTTATTACATATTATTTTCTTAGTAAGCATATCCAAAAATATAGAAGTGCTATTTCCCTTTTAAAAAAGGGTTTCCCTTACTAAAAATATTCCATTTGGAGTGCTAGAGCATCACAGTATGGAAAAAATCATGTTGTTCTCTGAAACTTTGTGGATTCTTTTATGAATGTGTAGGGAAGTAAGTAGTCATTCATGTTGGGGCGCGGGGGAGTATGAGGTGGAAAAATCTCTTTGAGAGCAATTTGATAGAATCCAGCATGATTGATTCCACACGTGTGCAGAGTAATTACAAAAGGTTGGAAACAACCTAAACAGACTGCTGTATCTATCCACATGATGGACCTACAGATAGCCATTTGAAAAGAACAAAGTGCTAGTGGTGATGAAAAGTGAGCTAGTATTTATTAATATTTACCGTATGACAGACATTGCTCTAAGTGCTTTACCTGTTGTTTGTGCATGTAATCTGCATTACAATCCTATGAGGTATCTAATCCATACCCAGTCTAAGGATGAGGAAACTAAGGCATAAAGAGTTTAAGTAATTGCTTACAGTTGTACAACTAGTAAGTGACCAGCCAGGATTTAACTCTTGCTGTCTGGCTTCAAATCCAATCTCTTAGTCTCTATACTGTAATTGTTTCTCTATATGTTGTAAAAGGACCTATTGCTGTAGGTCTTAGTAAGTGGGGAAAAAAGCAAGATGCAGAACAGTGTGCATAACATGCTACCATCTGCATAAAAAGAGGGGAGGTATATATATAAATATACATGTTGATATAAGTGCACAGCAGTGCTGTCAAATAGGACTTTCAGTGGTTATTGGAATGTTCTAGATCTGTACTGTTCAATATGGTAGCCACTAGCCACATGTGTCTCCTGAGCACTTAAAAGGTGGCTAATGTGACTGGGAAACTGAATTTTAAATTTTACTTGATTTAAATAATTTAAAGACTAGTGGCTATTGTATTAGGCAATGCAGGATAGAACATATATGGAAGAATGCAAAACAAGCTGGTAAGAGATCGTTTAATCTTGTGATTTTCAAACTCTACTGTAGAAAAAGCTCTGCAGTAGAGAGCTTAGCTAATCAGTTCCGTAGCTAATCATTTCAAAACCACAAATATAATCCTACCACTTCATTTGAGAGATGAGGAAACTAAGAGCCAAAAAAGTTGAGTCATCTGCCTAAAGTCACAGTCATACGGCTACTTATTAAGAGCCATGTGTTGGCCTCTACTTCCAGTTGGGAGAGTTGACCCATTTGTGCAGGTGGTTCATAAAAAGGTTTTTTGAATATTTCCTTGGGTGACTGGTGGATACAGATAAGCTTTCAGCTAAGAGAAAGATGGGGTTTAGGGGTGTTAACAGATTACTGAGCCTAAAAAGTGGTTAATGGAGGTAATTCTAGGATGAGTGAAACCAGCAGAGCTGCAAATCATTGCCTTTTTTTAAGAAAAAGTAAGCCAAGAAGACAGGTGAAATTAATGAAAATGAGGTAATCAACTCAACAGAAAGGCAATAGAGCAGGGGTGTCAAAACTGCGGCCCACAGGACAACTGCGGTCCGCAATCCATTGTTAATTGGCCCGCAGCAAATTCCAAAAATATATTTAGTTTACTTAAATAAACCAGGTGAGGCAATACGTACTTCACCTCGAGTGAGGGGCCCGGCTGTTTGGGTATTTTACCGCATATGGCCCTTGGTGAAAAACGTTGAAAAAAGTTTGGACACCCCTGCAATAGAGGAAAGGAGAGGAAGAAAATTGCAGAAAAATGTTTGTCCAGAGATCTCAGCTTGGTCGGGGCCTGTGGTAGAACATGGCAAAGAGTCTTTTTGGAGCCAAGCTGAGGGCTAGAGAGAAGGCCTGCTCACAGGAAGCTGTAGAAGACACGAAGTTGCCATACTGAGCTATGGCATTTCATCTTCTTTTGATGGTGTTGGCTGTGCAAGGCCAGCCCTGCTATTTGAGCAGCTGGGCAGGGGAAGGAGGTGGGGCACTGGCATGGGTGTGGACCCAGCTAAATGGTTCAGGAAGTGTCAGGCAGCAGGACCCTTGCAGTGAAACTAGACCCAAGTGTCACTATGCCACAGCCAGAGGCCCTCAGGGAGGAAACATCGTGGGTGGGGACTCCCTAGTGTTTGTTAAATGAAAAAGAAGGAAGCAAGAAAGATACAGCTCCAGCCACTCTTCTGATGTCAATATCCTTTTGATTCTGTCTCTAGGGAGAGGTTGTGCAGTGTCTTCTGCCTATATATCTCTGGAGACAGAGTAGCCCTTTTGTCATTAGAAAACCCTCATCCACAGAGGATATTTCTGCTCTCTTATCCCTTGTAACTTACTCCTTTGGTCCTCACCATGTAAAGCAAAGGGTGGACCATCCTAGAGTTGGCCAACCATGGCCTTCTGACCTACTCCTTTCCAGGTTTCAAACCCTCAATTCCTTCAACAGGGGTAAAGAGTAGGAAGAATCATTTTTAAAAAGTAAATTATTACAAATTAATCTCTAAATTTAATTCAATTCCAATTAAAATCTGAAGAGAGTTTTTTTTTTAATTCTTGAACTTAATTAAAAATTCACATGGGAGATTTTCAGTCAAGATAGCAGAGTAGGTAAGCACTGTGCTCACCTCCTCTCAGGACCACATCAATTACACCTAAAGCATAGAACAGCCATTATTGAAACTCTGAAGTCTAGCTGAACCAAAGCCCTACAACTAAGAACATACAGAAAAAGCCACCTCGAGACTGGTAGGAGGGACAGAGACTGGAAGAGGTTGGTCCCACCCCTGCATGTGACCATTAAAAATCAGGAGGGGTATCTTGGCTGCAGAGGTCCCCCACCCCTGGCAGAACAAGGTGTCCCAGCCCCAGACCAGGCTCCCCAGCCCAGGGTTCCAATGCCAGGGAGAAAAGTCTCCATAACTCCTGGCTGTGAAAACCAGCAGAGATTCTGGCTGAACGAGACAGAGGGTGGCTACAGTCCTAGATGCTCCTCTTGAAGAACCTACACATGGACTTACTCGCTGATGGACTCACTCACTCTGAGCTCCAGCACTGGGGCAGCCGCTCAGAAGGTGCGAGGGACTTACGGGGAGGAATCGAATTGTCTGGCTTCAGAGTGAGGGCTGGAGGGGCAGCTTTCTCCCAGATGGAGGAACTGGTGGAAGCCATCATTTCTTTCTTGAGCCCTCCCCTGATCCCAGTGTGCAGATATAGGCAGACACCATATCTGAGTCTCCATCAAACTGGCTATTGTCTTTCATCTGCCCCACTCTGATGATTCCCTCAGATCCCACCCCATCTAACTTTTGGGCACAGCCAAGCTGCTTCCAGTGGCTTTTCCGTATCAACGGCCTGCTTTGGCTCATGCTGTAGACTTTCCTAAAATCTGTCAAAAGTTCACAAAACCCAAACAAGCAGCATTTGGCTTTGGTATGTCCCATACCTCTGGCTGAGCAGCCTTAAGGCCAGTACTAGCAACAGCCAGACTCAGTTTTTGGCTTGGCCTCTCAAAGCACCTCCAAGCATAGCAGGTGGTGACCATCTCTGGTTTGCTTTGTGATTCATGCCAGGTGGCCCTAGGCAGGTCACAGACTGCGTCTGACTTAGCCTACAGTGGGTCCCCTTCCAGGAGGCCCCAGGACTGGCAGCCCCAGTGGCCAGCTTTCGACTGGGCCAGAGCATCATCCAGCCACCTCCAAGAATGACACAGCCAAAGGAAATGTGGGGCAGGCACCAGAGCACTGCTAAGCACACATTGCTCTGTATCGTCAGCCCCTGCACCATAGCTCCTCCAGTATAGTCATGGTCAGTCCTCACAACCAATCAGCCCGAGGGTCAGTCCCTCCCACTGATATGCAAACAGCAACCAAGGCTCAACTACAACAGGAGAGCACACACAACCACACAAGAAATACACCTGGAGCACCCACCTCAGGTCACCAGGGCAACTGCACCATTAGGCCCCACAGGACACCTACTACATAAGTCCACTCTACTAAGATCCAGAGACATAGCACCCCTACCTAATACATAGAAACAAACACAGGGCGGCAGCCAAAATGGGGAGACAAAGAAACATGTCCCAAACAAAAGAACAGAACAAAGCTCCAGAAAAACAACTAAACAAAATGAAGACGGGTGTAAATGTCTAATGATTATGTTGTTTTGTACACCTGAAACTAATACTATAAAAAAAAAAAAACTGAGACAAGTAACCTACCAGATGTAGAGTTCCAAACACTGATTATAAGGATGCTCGGTGATCTCAGGGCGAACTTCAACAAAGAGATAAGAAACATGAAACACTGAATCCATGTGCAGGGAAGGGAATGTAGGCAGCATTTGTTGAAATTTCACATGAACCCACTTATATGTGTATACTCTCGTATGCTCTGCATTTTTTCTCACCAAATCTTCAAAGTAAGTTTGGTCTTCCCAGGACTCTTCCTACATATGCTAAACCTTAGTGAGGAATGAGCTGCTTTTATCCTCTGTGATCTTTAAATTGTTACATTTTCCCAAAAAATAAAAAACTCGGTCTGATTCCACAGCTGTGACAATAAAGACCTATCAAGAAAAGCCCCAGAGAGGTCCTGAGAGTGAGAATGTTTAGGTCTAAGACAGCAAGTTCCTACAAAAGTAAAAAGACTGCATTTTTTAATTAGTCTCCTGCCTTCTTCCCAGAAGCTTTGCTTTTTTCTTTTTAATTTGTTTTTTTTTAACTTTTACACTTAGTGCACACAGAATCAACCCATTCATAGAAACCTAATAGAGGAACCTAGAGATTACCAGAGAAGTTGAAGAAGTGGTGGGAATGAGGTCAAACAAGTGCAGAATCCAGTTGTGTCCTTGGTGGGATTCAGCACAGGCCCCATTTCAGTGTGTGCTCTGCAGCTTCTCTCCCCAGTGGTTAATGTTTTCACCAAATGCTGGTGTTTCCAGGCAACAAAAAGCAAATGAAATTAACCCTCTAGAAGTAAATGTGGATGGTTGGGTTTTGCTTTGCTTCTGTCCCATGGTGTTGGTTAAGAGTCCTGCCTCTACATTCATCCTTTTGGAGCTTTATTTGTCTACAATCTCAATCTTTCTAAAAGACTATTCTTGGATAGTCACTAAAGTTAGGGTTTTAGCTTCCCATGTGGATTTAGCTTTTCAGTGTATTCATTCTTCTCACATGATTTTTGCTGCACCAGAGGACAAAATTCTGTATTTTACAAAGTTTTCTTCTAAGCACTCTTAGAAACTTAACCTATTTTGGAGGTGCTTGGAATGTTACCCTTTTTTATATCTGAGACTTCCCTTCCCCAGAATTTTCTCTCACTCAGAAATATCTCTAAGGTATTTATATCCTAGAGAAAGTTAAAGATACTTTTCAGTAATTACCATTTCCCTTGGGAAAATAATCAGCACGTTTCTTTTTGTTGTCACTCTTTTTCTTCCCAGTAAATCTTACAGTACATGAATTCCAAAATGTTGGCATTCTTTTTAATGGCCGCAATTCAGTCCCTTAAGATGATCAGGGTCGGTCTGTCTTTCTTTTCTGCTTTCCTTCCTCCCTTCTTCCCTCTCTCTTTCCCTTCCCTTCCCTTCCCTTCCCTTCCCTTCCTTTCTCTTCCTTCCTTTCTTCCTTCTTTCCTTCCTTCCTTATTGACATATAACATTCAAGTGTACAGCCCGATGAATTTTCAGGAAGGTGATATGCTCATTTAATCAGCATCCAGGTCTAGAAACACAGCATTGTCAGCACCCCAGAACCCTCCTCATGCTTCCTTCTGGTTACTAACCTCCAGTCAAGGATAACAGTGATTCTAATCAGTTTTATTCAGGAATAAATAACAAGGAAAATAACTGAAGACATATCCTATAGAATGTCTTGTTGGCCATTTTCCATTGTCCTCCAAGTTATTCTTTTGAGGAACCCCTAAGATTCAGCTGAATGATAACTGGAAAAAGGAGGATATTGTATTAACACCCCATGGGTGTTTGTGTTATTCTCCTTAGTCTTTGTCCTGAAGCAGAGGTTGCATCTGACTATTGCCCACTAGCTCAGCAAGACTCATCCCCACCCACCATTCTAGGCCAAGCCCTTCCTGATGATACCTAACCAAAAATAAGGCTTTTCATCTCCATCCAGGGGTAGGACCTGGGGACATTGGTTTCTGGGGTGCGTGGGATTGGCCAAGCCACCCATGCCCAAGGAAGCCTTGTCTTTCTCCCCGTTACCCAGTAGTTAGTCCAGTGCATATGAGTACCTTCCTGTTATGGTTTCCTTGACCTCTGTGTTCACTGTAATGGGATTAGATCTCTGCACTTTGCTGGGACCCATACACCTCACTTGGATGCTTTTCTAGTCCAGGGAAACAACCACCCAGAGCCTGGGTGGATGACACTGCCACATGGCCCAGTCTGCAGAACCTGTCACTGTGCTGGCCCTGCTGAAGCCACATACCCTTTAATGGTATCCCCTACCTACTCAGCGAGGCCATCCTACTACCCTTCCTAGCTCCCCCTACATCCTCTCAGGTCTGCCAATAAGTGCAGCTTACCACTCGGGTTATGGCAAGATGGCTCCACAGGTGAACAGTAATTCAAGTGGTGTGGCTTTTCCAAAACGAAATGCGGGCGAGATCTGATGAAGCATAAGTCAATTCTTCTCTTTTCTGTGATTCATGTGAAAAACGTTGAGCGTTATACAATTGTGCTGCCACAGCAGCTCACTCCTCATTCACTGAAGTATACCTTATAGATCCCAAAAACACACGTCAGTGAGCAGCAGCGCCCCACTTTTATAATAATGATAGCAACAAAGCAACCACTGAGATCTGTGTAATGCTTTGCAGCTTGGTCTTCATCACTGTATCTGAGAGATTGTAAGTGTACACACGTTTTAATGGTTCTGCCAGCTATGTTGAGTTGGGAATTGTCAATACTCTTGCATTCAAATAGAATTACAGATAATTTCAAATGGCATTGAACTAGGATTGCGGTTGTTCCACTCAGAAGAAAGAAGGGTAAAGCTTTTACCTGATAGCGTGATGTTCTTAGAATGAATATAATATTCCACATCACAGCTGTCTGCCATCCATCTCCGCCAGTGTCAGAACAATTCAGTCTGAGACATAGCAAATAGAAGTTACATGTAAGAGTATTTCCTGACCTAGATGTTGGATTTGATGACCTGAATAAATTTGGAATTTTGCATAATTCCTTTTTTTTTGAAAGACAGGACCCTGCCTCCTTTTTCTTACATAGTTTTTGCATGGTTTTTCTTCTGAGGCAAAGGTCTGCATTACGGTGTGTCTCATGTTCCCGGAGGCCCACGAGCTGCAGTCTGTCCTGATGTGTCAGGCTGTCTGAAGCTCTCCCGAGCTTATAAGTCATTCTGATTGATTTTTTCAACTGTGGCTTTGTTCTCACCAGATTTTATATCCTAGAGAATAGTCTTGACCTATTAGTCAAACTTACAGATCCAAAACTGTTCTTAAATGGCGTTCAGATAACTAAAATGCTCAGTGCTCCTTGGGGTCCGTTTGGTCTCTTAAAATGTTTCTGAAGATTGTGCAGATGAAAGAAAATGATGTTTCCTATCACACATAGTACAAGAGATACATATAGAAAATATTCTCATGTTTTAGGAAAAGAAGATTTATCAATTATTAAAAGCTTTATGTGTAAAGTAAATTTGGAAAGGAAGGAAGGCAAGGAGGGAGGGAAAAGCAGTGGAGGGAGATAGAGAGAAAAGAAAGAAAAAAGAAGGAAGGAAACATAGCAAAGAGGACATGTGCTTTGCAGTCTGAAGGAACTGGGGTCCGATCCTGGCACTGAGACTAGCAACATTTCTTTTTGCTTCAGCTGTCTCATCTACAAAATATGTACAACATCACTTACTGTGTGTGGTTGTTCTGAGAATTAAATGAGAAAATGCACAGTGACAGGCATATCATAGACACTCGACAAATGTCACCACCACCTTTACCACTGCCACCATTTTTGGAGTGTGACATTTAAGGGACTCTTATTTAAGGGACTTTCATCTTGACCACAGAGCATTTGCCTTTCTGTTTAAAATGTGGCCTCTTTCTTGGAAACTGTATCATACATGTCAGCATTGCCTGTCGGGAAGGGTGCTGCCTGTCAGGTCGCACCTGTCCCATTTGTGCAGATGCCTCCGGACTCACCTTGAACAAAAAACATAAACAGGTGGTCCCCGGAAATCAAGTCTGCCTTTCCTCCATGTCACAGGCACGGTGGAGATAGGTTTGGAGATGGGTTCTCAGAGTACCTCTGCAGGGCAAAGAAAGAAAGGAAGGGAATTTGATCTTGATAAGAGCTGTGATGCCTGATTTCCTCAGGCTGGCCTGGCCAAGCTGCTTATGTCCCCTTCGCAGGGTCTGATGTCCACAACATCTGGTTTCAATGCTTGAGACTTTGTGAACTGGATAGGTTACAGCCCCCGCCTGTTACTTCCTCTGCTTTTTTAACATGCAAACCTCTCCAGAAAATATAAAACCAAAGTGTTTCCCATTTTTAAAGTAGCGTCCAGGCCTTATCAGGTAGCTGTTGGACCCAAAGAGACTGTAGGAAGCCAAAAATCCAAACAGTCAGCTTACCAGAAGTCCCAGCTATTGCATATTCACTCTGGAAACAGCCGGGGCCCCTTGCAACAGGAGCATTCTCAGACTTTTATGTAACACTGATGCTTAGCAACTCTTAAAATTTGGTGTGCTTGAGTCATGCAAACTAGAACGAAGAGACATTATTATGTTTGTGTGTTGCTTTCTGCCAGATTCAACTTCCCTGGGTAAACGTAATTGCAAAGCAAACTGGAGAACGGGGCATATTCCTGAAAGCTGGTGTTTTGGGCTAAGTTCTGTTGTCCACCAGGATCATCCTGGACTCTGGCTAGAAGACAGAAGAGGTTTGATGGAAAGGACCTTAAGCTGGGGCCTGGGATTCCTGGTGTGTCCGTTTTTCAGGTGAAATACGTGTGCAAATTGCAACACCACCTCCTCCGGTCTTTACTCAGTTTCTTTACTGTAAAATGAGGCCTTTAACTTATCCCATCACTCAGAACCAAACAAGTTCAAACTAATGCTGGAAATGTCTAGATAAAAAGCTCAAATGAGATTATAGGCCAGTTGCTTCCAAAACCCTCGGGAAACCACAGGAAACATATTGTATCATATTTCATTACACATTTCCCTCTGCGAATGTTCTTAAAAACTTCTTTACACACTTTGAGAAAAATTCCATCTTGTCTCCCTCCCCCACTCCAGTTTAACTTCATGTCCTGCTCCTCTTCACGCCTCCACTCCCTTTAAATTGCCATTGCTTCTGGTGGAAACACCCAACAGGGCAGTGAGGGTTTTACTGCGGGAGTTTGCGTTTGGCTCAGGCAGAGGGAGGTCGACAAGTCGTGAGCGTCCACTCCTCTCCAGAATGAGCCAGCTAGCTGTTTACCACCCTCCTCACCTTCGCTGGCCTCCTGCTTTCCAGGACGGGGTGTTCTGGGGAGGAAGAACACCTCGCTGCCTCCCCAGCGTGCAGTGGCTGTGAGGAGATCGCAGGCAGGAGCCCCACACTTGCCTGAATCCTCTGATCACTGCAGAAGTGCTTGGAACACAGTCCTACAGGTGTGCCGCTTCTGCAGTCCCCTCTCACGGACTATCTCAATACATTTAAGCAGCCGCTACCTCAGTCAGCCTGAGCATTCACGAATTCATTGGCTTTGGAACGTGACATTTCATTTGGGAAAACCCCTCTTAGGATGAGCACAGTCCGGGAGAAAGAAGCAGGTAGGTTACAGGTATGAGGCTCTAAAAGGTGGAGTTACACTGGAGCTACCAGGAGCCCAGGGGACCTGCCTGGGAGTCATCATCTCTGGGCTGCCATGTAAAGTTGGAGCTGGGTTTCCTTATCACTGGTTACCAAGTAGCTGCCAGGGTCACCGCCTGTCCTGAAGGAGGAGCTCCTTTTTCTCCCGTGAAGCCCCAATACCCCTGGTGTTTGGTGTGCTAGCAGGGAGACTGGAGCACGAGGGGTTTTCTCTTGCTCAGAAGCCCTTCAAGCTGTGGGGAGAAGAGTGTACCACAGTAGCGGGCCGCGGGACCAGCCCTCTGGGGCTTTCATATCTTCTCGTTTTGTCTTGCTTGGTCCACCTGTTGTTAAATGGGGTTGTACATGATGACGGTGAGTCTTCCTTGACCAAATAAGGCCAGGAAATGCTGGGATGTGCAGAGCTACTCAGGTGGGTTAATTTGAGAATAAGATGTTCCAGAGCCTGTAATATACCGGAGGCAGACAGAAATTCCCTAGTGGCTTGAGCTCTGACACCTTTTTTTTCATGCTGTTCTATGAATGGATCTGGGCAATACCTGGTACCAGAATTAAATGTACGCAGACTTGAGTAGTTTCTTATCTTGCCTTACAGCAAAGCCAGAGATGGATCCCCATCTTAACACAATCGCATTCATACTCTGTGACTGTGCAGTTTGGTGATTAAGTCTGCTTTCCCCCCACAGAACATTGATATCACCAATTTCAGCAGCAGCTGGAGTGATGGCTTGGCCTTCTGTGCTCTCCTCCACACCTACCTGCCTGCTCACATCCCGTACCAGGAGCTGAACAGTCAGGAGAAAGTAAGTCCCTGCCCCTCACCCTGGTTGTCATCTAGATTATGACGTGCAGGGGTGGGGGTGGGGGGAATCGCTTATGATATGAATACGTCTCACTGGGGTAGGGTTTATAGACTTGAAGTGGAAACTAGGATTTGATACCAGACACAGATAACTGCTGAGTGTAACTACATGATAGAATCCCACCCTCAGGAAATACTTCTCAGTTTCCCTTCTAGATATAGATCCATTGTGACACATTTTCCAGAGAAAGTCCTGATGGAATCTCACCTTCATGGTGTGGAGATCTTGGCCACCTTTTTTTCAGTCTTTTCCCAAGAACCAACAAACTTCACCAAAGAGTTTCCTGCTCAAATAAGCTTGGGTAATGGTATATCATAATCACATTTTTAGAGATTCACAGTGCTCATTAGCACAGTAAACATTTCAAATCCTTCATTAAAGAAACCTGTTTGACTCCATTTAAGCCAACATATATCAGATCCACAGAACCTTTTTCTTCTAACTACCTGTAAGAAGAATTGGCAAACTTTTGCTGTTAAGGGCCAAATGGTAGACTCTGTGAGTCTGTGGGTCTCTTTCATAGCCATTCAGCTCTACCACTGGACTGCCCAAGTGGCCATAGGTGATTGGCACATGCTGTGTTCCAATAAAACATTATTTATAAAAACAGACTGCAGGCCACATGCAGCCTCCAGGCTGTAGTTTGCCAAATGCTGACCTAGAATATCCTACAAAATTATACTCCACAGAGCGTACTTTGGAAAATGCACTCATTCACTCAACAAGTATTTCTTGCCACGCATCATGAACATAAAGTAATAAAGACAGCGGTGAACAATGTGGACGTGTTCTCTGCCCTCGTGAGGTAGACAGGCAATCAACAAGCGAGTGAACCTACATGTAATATTATAAATAAATAATTATAAACTGTGGAAAGGCTGTGAGAGTGAACAGTGGGGGATCCAGCTGAGATCAGGAAGGCTGAAAAGGTCTTTCTGAGGAGGCGCTATTCAAGCTGACGTCTGAATAAAGAACATGAAGGAGCCAGCAATGCAAAGGGCTCAGGGGGCTTTTCCAAGGTGAGGGAGCAGCCAGAGAAAGAAAACACCTTGGTGCCACCAAGGAATAGAGGCAGGCCAGCTGGCTGGAGTGCAGTGAGGAGGGCAGGGTGGCCTGTGGTGATGCCAGCAGCCAGATCCTGCAGACCTTCCATAGTGTCACTGGTTAGAAGTTTACATTTTGCTCCAAGCATAGAGGGAAGTCACTGAAGGAGTGTAAACAGTGGAGAGACATTATTCATGTTTTTAAACAATCTCTTTGGCTTTTACGTGAAAAAAAATGAATTGGAAAAGGAACACGAATGAAACAGGAGCCAGTTGGGAGGTTGTTGCAATGGTCGATATGAGAGCTCAGTTTCCCTGGTTTCACCCATTAGCTGGGACTAGGGTGGTAGCAATGTAGGTGGAAAAATGTAAAGGGATTTGAAATACATCTTAGATATAGAATCAACTGGACTTAGTGAGTGGTTGGTTGTATGGGAGAGAAGAGGAAAGAGTCAAAGACGACCCTGGGTGTCCAGCTTGACAGAACCAGCTTCCCCATCTCTTCCCCATCTCTTCTGAGATGTGGAAGAAATAAATATATTTAAAAGTTCTATTTTGATTATCATACATTAAGATATAAAGTTCAAAGAATGGTTATGGCACTGATGGTGAGAATAAATGAACAAAGTCATTTAATTTAGTCAGGATTCTCCAGAGAAACAGAACCAGTAGGGTGTATGAGAGAGAGAGAGAGAGAGAGAGAGAGAGAGAGAGAGAGAGAGAGAGAGAGAGAGAGAGAGAGAGATTTATATTAAGGAATTGGCTCACGCAATTGTGGAGACTGACAAATCTAAAATTTGCAGGGAAGGTTGGCAGTCTGGAGACACAAGAAAGAGGTGATGCTACAGTTGAATCTGAAGGCAATTTGCTGCCAGAATTCCCTCTTCATGGGGAGAGATCAGTCTTATTTTAATATTAAGGACGTCAGTTGATTGGGCGAGACCCATCCACATTATGGAGGGTAATTTGCCCTACCCAAAGTCTACTGACTTAACCATTAATCTCATCTTAAAAATACCTTCACAGAAACATCTAGAATAATGTCTGGCCAAATATCTGGGTGCAATGGCCCAAGCTGACATTTAAAATTAGCCATCACAGAATATTAAAATTTCAGAGCATTTTTTTGTGTAGTCCTTTGTTTTTAATCTGTGAAACAAGCTGAACAGGATTATTAAACATTTAGAAAACAACAAACCAAGATGTTCTGTTTCGAATCATGTTAAGTCTGAGATGTCCATGAAGTGTGCTGGTGGAACATCAGGCAAGTAATTGGATGGCAAGTTTGCAATTCAAAAGGGAGTTCAGAACTGGAAATATATATTTGGGGGTCATCAGTGAATAGATCAACATTAATTGAACTTTTGGAAATGTTGTTTATCTGTGCTATCTAATATGGTAGCTACTAGCTACATGGGCTAATCACGTGGAATGTGACTATGGGACTGAAAATTTTAATTTTTAATTTTAATTACTTTTAATTTGTATAGCCACATGCCTACTGTATGGGACAGGACAGATGTAAATGGTATTTAAAGCCATGGGGTGCCCTGGGACTTTTGCTGAGTCTGGGGCAGCTCAGCAAAAATCCGGTTCACAGCATGGCCTCTCCCACATTCCTCCAGATCCAGCACAGGCTATGACTAATGGTGGATCAATTGGTAGCTCCTACCAGGTGGCTCCTACCAGCCCCGGGCCAGTAACATGCAGTGGGTGACCTGAGCCTACACAAGCAACCCCCACAAAAAGCCCTCGAACCAAGACACCCTGTGGTCAGCTTCAGACCACAACAAAGGACCACCTGATTAGCCCCACAAGGAGCACACTCAAAGGGTGGTCTCAGCAGCCATTAAAGCCCACTGGGACAAACCCCGCTCCATTGGGTCAACACCCGCACAGCAGCTCATAAGCTATAGTCATGGCCAATCCTCACAGCCAGTCAGTCTGAGGGTTAGTCCCACTCACTCAGGTGCCAACAGCAATCAAAGCTCAACTACAACAGGAGGACACACACAACCTACACAAGGGAAATTCCTGGAGCACCTGGCTCAGGTGATCAAGGGAGACTGTGCCACTGGGCCCCACAGGACCCCACTATATAAGGCCACCCGGCAACACTGGGAAACATAGCAACCCTACCTAATGCATAGAAACAAATACAGAGAGGCAGCCAAAATCAGGAGACAAAGAAACATGTCCCAAATGAAAGAACAGGAGAAAACACCACAAAAAGAACTAAACAAAATGGAAGCAAGCAATCTACCAGATACAGAATTCAAAACACTGGTTATAAGGATGCTCAAGGAACTTAGTGAGAACTTCAACAAAGAGATAGATAGCGAGCATGAAAACGGACACAGAAACCACAAAAAAGAAGTGAAGAATACAATGACTGAAATGAAGAACACATTGCAGAGAATCAACAGTAGATTAGAGGCAGCAGAAGATTGAATCAGAGACTTGGAAGAGAAGGTAGCAGAAAACACCCAATCGTAACAGTAAAAAGAAAAAAGAATCCAAAAAAAATGAGGATAGTTTAGGGGACCTCTGGGACAATATCAAGCATAACAACATTCACATTATAGGGGTATCAGAAGGAGAAGAGAGAAGGCAAGGGATTGAGAACCTATTTGAAGAAATAACAGCTAAAAACTTTCCTAACCTGGCGAAGGAAATAGACATACAAGTCCAAGACACACACAGAGTCCCAAACAAGATGAACCCAAAGAGACCCACACCAAGACACATAATAATTAAAATGCCAGTTTAAAAGACAGAGAGAATCCTAATAGCAGTGAGAAAAACAACTAGTTACTTACAAGGGAGCTCCGATAAGACTGTCAGCTGATATCTCAATAGAAATTTTGCAGGCCAGAGGGGAATGGGACAAAATATTCAAAGTGGTGAAAAGCAAGGACCTCTAAACCAGACTACTCTGTCCAGCAAGGCTGTCATTTAAAATTGAAGGAGAAATAAAGAGCTTCCCACACATGAAAAAACTAAAGGAGTTCATCACCGCTAAACGAGTGTTACAAGAAGTGTTAAAGGGGCTTCTTTAAGAAGAAGAGAGGAATTAAAAAGAACACAAATGAGAATAATAAAACGACAATAACTATGTAACTATCCATAATCACTGTAAATGTAAGTGGATTAAATGTTCCAATCAAAGACACAGGGTAGCTGAATGGATAAGAAAACAAGACCCACACATATGCTGCCTACAAAAGACTCCAGATCAAAAGACATATATAGACTGGAAAAAAAAAGGACGGAAAATGGTATTTAATGCAAATGCAAACAAATAAAGCTACGGTAGCAATACTTACATCAAACAAAGACTTTAAAACAAAGATTTTAATAAGAGACAAAGAAGGACATTACATAATGATAAAGGGATCAGTCCAACAAGAGGATATAGTAAATATCTATGCACCCAACATAGGACCATCTAAATATATAAAGGAGATAGTAACTAAATATATAAAGGAGATAGAAATGAAAGATGAGGTAGACAATAATAAAGTCATGGGGTGAGGGGGGACTTTAACACCCCTTTGATACCAATGGACAGATTTTACAGACAGAAAATCAACAAGGAAACAGCAAACTTAAATGACACACTAGACCAAATGGATTTAATTGAAATTTTTAGAGCATTTCAACCCCAAAGCAGCAGAATATACATTCTTTTCAAGCACACATGGAACATTTTTCAAGATAGACCATGAGTTAGGCCACAAAACAAATCTCAATAAATTCAAGAAGATTGAAATCATACCAAGTGTCTTCTCCAACCACAATGGTATGAAACTAGAAATCAGTTACAAGAAAAAAAACTGAAAAATACACAAACACATGGAGGCTAAATAACATGCTACTAAATGGTGAATGGGTCACAATGAGGTCAAGGAAGAACTCAGAAGATACCTTGAGACAAATGAAAATGAAAACACAATGACCCCAAATCTGTGGGACACTGTGAAAGCAGTCCTAAGAGGGAAATTTGTAGCAATACAGGTTTACCTCAAGAAACAAGAAAAATCTCAAATAAACAATCTAACCTTCTACTTAAAGGAAACAGAAGTAGAACAGTAAACAAGGCCCAAAGTGAGTACAAAGAAGGAAATAATAAAGATCAGAGCAAAAATAAATGAAATAGTCTAAAAAATATATAAAACATCACTGAAACCAAGAGCTGGTTCTTTGAAAAGATAAACACAATTAATAAACCTTTAACCAGATTCATCAAGAAAAAGAGAGGGGCCAAATAAATAAAATCAGAAATCAAAGAGGAGAAGTGGAACTACCTCAAACTAAAAAGGTTTTGCACAGCAAAGGAAACCATCAACAAAATGAAAGGACAACCTACTGAATGAGAGAAGGTATTTGCCAATGATACATCTGATAAGGGGTTAATATCCAAAATACATAAAGAACTGATACTACAACTTAACACCAAAACAACAAACAATCCAATTTAAAAAATGGGCAGATGACCTAAATAGACTTTTCTCCAAAAAGGAGATACTGATGGCCAATAGACATGAAAAGATGCTCAATGTCACTAATCATCAGTGGAATGCAAATTAAAGCCACAGTGAGGTATCGCCGCACATCTGTCAGAATGGCCATCATCAATAAATCAACAAACAACAAGTATTGGCAAGGATGTGGAGAAAAGGGAAGCCTCGTGCACTATTGGTGGGATTGCAAATTGGTTCAGACACTATGGAAAACAGTATGGAGGGTCCTCAAAAGTTTAAAAATAGAACTACCTTAAGTCCTAACAATTCCACTTCTGGGTATTTATCTGAAGAAATCCAAAACACTAATTTGTAAAGATACATGCATCTGTATGAAGTGCCCATCAATAAACGATTAGATAAAAAAGAAGTGGTACATGTATACAATGGAATAGTATTCTGCTTTTAAAAAAAATGAAATCTTACCATTTGCGACAACATGAGTGGACCTAGAGGGTGTTATGCTAATTAAGTGAAAGAAGTCAGATTAAAAAAGACAAATACCATATGATCTCACTTAAATGTAGAATCTAAAGAACAAACTAAAGGAACAAACAAAACAGAAACAGACTCAGGTACAGAGAACAAACTGATGGTTGCCAGATGGTTAGAGGTTTGGGGGTCTGGGTGAAAAAGGTGAAGGGATTAAGAAGTACAAATTGTTAGTTACAAAATAGTCACAAGGATGTAAAGTATAGCAACAAGAATATAGTTAATATTGTAATAACTATGTGGTGTCAGGTGGGTACTGGACTAATTGGCGGGATCACTTCTTAAATTATATAAATGTCTAACTACTGTGCTGTACACCTGAGACTAAGATAATATTGAATGTCAACTGTAATTGAAATTTTTTAATATTCATTTATAAAAAAACAAATATAACAAACAATGCCCCTGGGCTCTAATATAGGAAATTACAAGGGTTTTAGGGGCTCTGTGCCAGGAACAGTGGACAAAGACCAAATATTATTTCTTACTATTAACAGCAATATCACAGAGGTATAAAGACCATGGAACAAGCCTTGAAGACTCCAGTGCTTATTTAGGTAGAAGAGGATGACTCAACAAAGGGAGCCAGGAAAGAGCAAGGGAGAGGAGACAAGCCGGGCTTGGGGCGGGGGAGTGTGGCATGAGGTCCACGCAGCCTGTGCATTGTGCCCTCACAGGCAAAGCTCACATCCTGCAGTGACCTGGGGCATCCATTTCCTTCCCATCCTCTTCATTTTTCTGTCTCTGTCTTTTCCATGTGACATTACAAAGATAATTGAGTAAATAGTGGGCATAAAACAGTTCAAAATAATCAGAAGACCTTACTAAAACTCTAGTAAGTGTAAGTCTACACACACTGTCTAAAACAGGTACCTTTCTGAAAGTGTGAAATGTTTGCCGTCATGCAAACACACCTCAGCTCTTTGTCCTCGACTCAATAAGGATCTGTGGTAAACTGAGCCTAAAAGTGTTTGCTTTCACGCTTTGAATTCATGAGCACACTTCCTGGTGACTGAACCTGTATTGTCTGGCTCTGGATTCCCGGTGATTCCCGCACACTGCACAGCCAGGTGCCCGGTACCTGCTGCAGAATGAAAATGTTCAGGAAAACAAACAGACGTCACAGTTTACTCACTTTCCATTATCGTTATGGCCCATATTTTCCACATATAGGGTTGAAATTCTTCTTTGTGATCTGTAATACTGTCATCAGGGAGCACATAGTCAGATTGTGATAGACTGCAAGTCTGCGAGGAGATGAAGGAATCAGCTCCAGAAGCTGGAATTTTCATCTTAAGGTCTGTGGGGCTTCACAGCTTCCTTGTCCAAGCTAGAGGTGGATCTGTGTCCTAGAGCCTAGGACTCTTGTTTGCTGGTTACCGCCTACCCACCACTCTCTAAAGGAACGTCTGGCTTTCTGCTTTCCAAATGCCCCCACGTAGATACACTGTGGGTGAAGTGACAGTTTTCACCACTACCTGGTGTGTGACCAGCATGCTCCAGTTTGCTTGGTCAGTTTGGTGAGAGAAACCCGTACGTATTACAGTTATTGATGAGGGTTTTCCAAATGACATGTCAACACAGGCAAATCCAATCAGCACAGTATAACACTGAGCACGTGTGAGAATAGAGTCAGCATGGGGGTGATCTGACTCAAGGAGAGACAGGGATAAAAGCAGGGAGGATTTTCTTAAAAGAGGCATCTTTGAAGTTTCGTTTCAGAGGGAACAAGGTAATTTGAATGAAACGTACATCATTCAGATGAGCGAAGTCCAGCCCTAACCTAGAGCCTTGTTCTGGTGAGCTCTCAGTGTTGGGTGGTTTTGGGGGGTTTGAATGTACACATACGTCAAAAAGGGCACCAAGAGAGGCCTGTGTTTGTAAAAATCTACTAAAAATTAAAATCTAAAAATCGTATGATATTGCCGTTGATAGCCCAGAAAGTTCAGAAATCATGAGCTGTTCCTACCTAGATGGACATAAATAACCAAGTGAGTTTGACATCTGTATTAAGTAGGGAATTTCTTCCTCTAAGACATCAGAAATACACAAACACGGGATGCGAGTTACAGTCAATGGAAGGTTTGGGCATTTTTTCAATAAAAAGCGTATTCATCTGTCATTCTATGACACTTCTACTTATGCTAAACAGATTCAGATGATAGAATGAAGTGTGCATATATCAGTGTTTGCAATGAAATATTAATGTGAGAGAAACTCTGGACTTGGGATTCTTTCTCTCATCGGTTTCAGGTGGATTCCCTTCTAGCCCAGCCTATGGTAGTGTTCTTCCGTGGGTTGAGGACTTTCACCGTCCGGGAACCAGAAGGTTCCCAGCCTGCAGTTGTCCCCCAGCCAGGGCATAGACTGAAGCAGGGCTTCCTTCTCACCCTGGCCTGGCCTCTGTGGGCACAGCTGCAGGTGCAGGGCAGTGAGGCCCTTCTGCCCTGAGCACAACTCTCTTTTGCTCCCCAGGAGTGGTGTCTTCTCACAGTGACTGTGACAGTGAGAAAGAATTAGGATAATGGTGCTGGTCCCTGTTGTCCTGCTGCTGCCAAAGTGAATAAAACTCATTTTTATGAACCAAAACCACCTGTCTCTCTATACCGTGTCATACTGTACACTAGTTCAATTTTGAGACAGTTTTTCTGTGTAAACCATTCCTTGTTTGTCGAGTATCTGCTTAGAAAACACCAGCAGTGTCATTAGAATCAGGCTAGAGGGTCTTGGGGGAATGCTATATAACACCTTGGGTTTCTAAATGCCTTTTCCTTAGACCTTTCTAGTAATCGAAGAATACAAATTAAAACAAAATATTATTTTTAGCCTGTCACATTTGGCAGACTTTCAAAAATATTCTATGCAGGTAAGGGTATGAGAAAATGGACACTCATACATTATTGTTGGAATTGAAAATTGGTGTAACATTTTAGAAAGCAATTTGGCATTATGTATCAAGCCATAAAAATATTTGTATCTTGACTTCTGGAATAATCGTAGCCTAAAAACTGGCTTATAAAACCCCTCCTCCACAAAACTAACCAAAAGGACTTTAAAAATAAGGATTAAGGCCTCATCAGCACCAAATAGGGGATTGCTGTCAATAGTTTGGGCTAAGTAAAAGGAAGCCAGGAGCCACTTTACAGCTCCCCTCTTAACAGAACAGAGAGTAGTGTTGTGGAAACATGTGCAAGGTTTCCAGTCCATCGCCATTAATTTCCCTTAATGTGGAGGAAGAAGGTTGGCAGCTTGGGCAAGATGACCACAGATCAACAGCTTTCCAAGGCCTTGACCACAGACGAGAAGAAAACGTACATAGCCACATCTTAGTGTTTTTCCGTAACCTGGTACCTTGAGCAGAGGGTTTGTTTCAGTGTCAGGGCAAACCCTTTAATAGTCAGGCACCAGATGTACAGGCAAAGACAGAGGGTTGAAGCCATGGGGAAATGGGAAAATTTATAAAATAGTGTATAAACTCTAAATGCATCAAATTACAAAATTCTACTGAGGAACATAAAACATGAATATGTACAGAAAGACTTGTCTCAGTCATACTTAATTTATCAACTTAATTACGTTTTAATATAATCCTAATGACTTTCAAATGTATTATGGAGGGGAAGAGGCATGACCAAATGATTCTTAAATTCATCCAGATGAAGAAACATCAGAGAACAACCAGAAAGAATCTCAAAAAGAAGCAACAAATTAAGGATAGATGATTGTGCAGCAGTATGTTTAAATTCTAGGGATAATTATTTTCAACCTAGATTTCTATATCCAGCCAAATTATTAATTAAGTATGATGGTACAGAAGAGAAATTTTTATATATGAATGCTTTCAGAACATGTATCTCTCCCACATCCTTTCTTAAGAAGGAAACCTATCAAAGTAGTAGAACAGAGATATTATCCAAAAATTGACATGGGGTTCTGAAGGACTCTAGGGCTGAAGGGTTGAGTCACAAAGAGGAAAATCCTTTTGAAAAAATGTTTTGAGTGGCACACCACCATGACTGGAACTATAGAGAAGGAAATGTAATTGTAGTACACTACTGGTAAATGCTGTCTATTTTTTTCAGTTTTCAGAATCCTTACAAAAGAGGCAGAAGACTTAATTAGAAAAGAAAGCTAACTTTATAAGTTTAAATAATTTAAGAGTAAAAGTTGACAAAGTGGAGGAAAGATGAGAGAAACTTCTTCCTGATCATACAAAGTGGAGTTAGGAAGTGCTGTCCATGAAACAAGAAATGGAGATACAAGTATATTATTTAAAGTCACAAACATAACTAATAAAATAACTAAAATTAACCATATAAGGAAGAGGAGAGAGAAGTGCATGATACCTGAGTCCTCATTTATTCTGGGAGGAAATTAGTAGATAATGTTTTAGAAATCAAGAAACAGTAGCATGAGCATATTACAGAGATACGGTTGTAATCAGCAGAAGAACTAGAGAGAAAATAAAAGTGGTTCTCTCAAGGAGCCAGGATTGGGGGAAGGGACAGTTTTTTCATTTGATTCTTTTTAACTGTGCACATATTACTTTGATAATTTTTTGATGTAGCACTATCATTAAACAAACAACTTAATGCACAACAGAAGTGTGTGTCATAAATCTTGACAAAGTAAAAATAACCAAACTAAGAAAAACTTGATAGTAAGGAGTCAATCAATAATTTCATTTTTAGTGACAATCGTAACTGTTAATTTTTTCCTTAAACTGAGACCTTCGTTTGCATATTTGACTTAAAATTTTAGGTGTTTTATAGATTATATGGGAGTGTCAGTTGGTTTTTTTTCCTAGCAAAAGCTATATATTTTTAGTTGATAATTCTAGTCTCTTTGTCTTTTTAACTTAGAAAAGGAATCTCTTGTTGGCATTTGAAGCAGCCGAAAGTGTAGGCATCAAACCCAGCCTGGTAAGTATCCTGTTTTGTATCTTTGTCATACTTTAGTCTAATTATATGAGAAAGAACTTGATGCCATTTTCTTTATACCATAATAATTTGTTACAGAACATAGAAATCCATTTGCTGACGATTTGTTACTCATGACCCCTAATATAAAATTATCCAATTGGTCTGACCACATGATTTCAAGTTTTTTTCCAAATAAGATTCATTGTGGATATATTTCAGTTCTGGAACCACAGTGAACTGAATTATCATTAAAGCCTTCTTCTTTAAGTCACCTAGAAATCTAAATAAAATGTAATTTTTAAGATGTCAATACATAGCTGAGCTCTAAAGAAAGACTGGGAAATAACCAGATGCCAGAAATTAAGAGAGAAATAAAAACCAGAGCCATGAGGCATGAGCCGAGACTGTGGCAATCCCCAGGGGTGGGTCTGGGGGTAATGGTAGCGGTCTCATAATAATGGGTAGCTAATGGGTATTATTTAATGCACGCAGGAACAAGAGACAAAGCCTTGAGCTCCCATAAACAGAGCATTAGTACTGAGCACAAAACCAGGGCTCACAAAATGCTACTCTTCTTGTTGAAAGAGGATAAAAAAAAACTCCACCTGCCAATCCAGGGAAGTGATAAGGAAGTTTGGTCCCTCCTCAGATTTTTTGAGGCCAAAAAAGGGGGGATATCTCCTGTAAGTAATGAAAATGGCCTGATGAAGTTTGGAGTCCAAATTTGTAATACCTGTGTTGCAAGAAGCCCCTATACTGTCTCTGGTGCAGGAAGCTCCGTGGCTAATAGGACAATGGCTGCTGAAAATATGCTCACAAGCCAAAAATAAAAAACACTAAAAAAAATTACCTATTTGAGCTTGTCAGCAGATACAACAAACAAGAGAATCATCTGTCAGAACTTGAGATAATAAACAACAATAAGAGGCTACAAAAGACTATGTTTAAACATATTAAAGAGATAAAAGGAATAGAAGTAATAAGGAAGGAGCATGTTATTTTAAAAAATGGGGGAAAAATCAAGTAAAACTGCTAGAAAGTAAAACTTGGAATTGAAAATACCTGTTGGGTTGAAAAAATGATTAGATGCAGAAGAAGAGAGAACTACTAAACTGGAAAATAGATGTAAGGAAATTACCCAGAATATAAAAGAGAAACATTTAAAAATGAAAGATACAATAGACAGTTTTATTAGTAAATACATATTCAACTTCAAGAAATGGAAAACCCAACTAACAGTTGTTTAAACCATAAACATGTTATTTTTTTAAGACAAGAGATCCAGAAGTAGTTTCAGGATTGATTCACTGCTCAATGTTGTAATCAAAAATCCTAGAGTGTTTCTCCTCTATACTGCACCATTTTAATCTGTTGGCTTTTTCTTCACTACTTGGCTACTTGTTCTTCTATGGGCAAATGTGGCTGCCAAGCTCCAAATACCACTTTCATCTGCAGGTCAGGAAAGAGGTGGAAGGGATAGAGCAAGTGCCTCACATCTTTCTCCTTTAATAAGGAAATCAATACTTCCCAGATTCCCTCCAGCTCATTGGCACTACTCTGTTTCTACAATGGAATTTGAGAAAGTGAGCATGTGACATTTTCAGCCTTTTTAGTAGGAAGCCTGAAAGGGAGAAAGAGGTTGGGAATGACTGTTGGGTTAACCTACTGATAGTATTTATCACAGAGCTTAGGAGCTTAAGAGCAATGAAAGATAAAATCAGACAGTAACTGTCCCATGTCAAGTGGGAATTCCAAAATAAGACAAAAAGAATGAGAGAGAGACAATATTTGAAGAAATGGTGCCTGAAATTTTTCCAGAATGATGAAAAACCAAAGATTCCTAATTATTCCCAAATAGGACAAATAAAGCAAAATATTCATTCAGACCAATCATAACAAAACTGTGGAAAAACAAAGACAGATAATCTACAAATAATTTCCATTTACCAATAATTTTTTTTAAAAAGACAACCTAATAGGAAATTGTCAAAGTCTAGAATAGGCAACTCACAAATGGCCAGTGAACGTTTAAAAAGATGTTTGGTCTTATTAATGATCAAGAAAATCTAAGTTGAAATAACAGTGACATACTCTTCCATAACCCTCAAAGGATGTAGGGAATCTGAGAAATGAAAAAGTGAAAGTATAGCTATCATAGAAATTTTAGTACTGTGAACAGTGTTACGCCAACATGTTTGAAACAGAATAGACAGTTTTCTAAAGAAATATAAATTTATTTCTTCAAATAGTAAATGTAAATATGTTTTCAAAACTTACTCAAAAATAAATAGAACTTTAACCATAAAAGAAGTTGAAGTCAATGTTTAAAATGTAGTCACACACACAAACATACAAACAAAAGATCCAGTAAGCACAAATTCTACTAAACCCTTAAGAAACAGATATTCCTATCATATATATATACACGAGTCTAGAGAATTTAAAAAGTAATGAGGGGACTTACACCTCTGGCCAGGGTGGAGTAACAGGAACCTGATTTATCTTCCCTTCTGAAACACTCAACACCTAACAAGTACAACAGATAATGTATGTAAGGAATCAAAGATACAATGAGAACTTGTTAGAAGATTATATTATATACAAGAATACATTTTCATTTTTGTGTTATAGTTAATATTTGCTTCTTTTTAACTTAAAATTTTTTTCTAATTTTCATCTAATGTACTTTAGAAGTTGGGAAAGCTGGGAAGCGAATGAGATCATCTTGTTGACCTAACTATCAGAGCCAGCGATTACATTTGTACAGATGTCTGTGAGGAACTACTGACAAACATAATAATTAATCTCAAAAGCATTTAGGAATGTTTGTGAGCAAACATTTAACCAGTTTATGCCATCAAAAAAGTATAAACTTCCTGTTTTATTAAATTTGCTTTTCAATATCTTGGTGTAGATTGAAAAATAATATATTTAATCACACATGATACTTTTAAAATATGTCCAATTAGAATTGGCAGCAGTAATAATCCCAAGTTTTTTATCAAGTTCTATTGTTAAATTAGGGAAAATATTCACTTGTATGTGTATATTCAAGTAAACATAGGTTTCTGGGTGTAACATATTAGCAAGAATGATACTTTTAAAAAGTGAAAGCTCTACAGTGTTCTGCAAATTTTAGCAAGCATTCTTCTTCAGCTACAGTGTAGTTTTAGCCTGCCATATGACACCTGTGAGCAACTCCTCATAGAAAGAATAGGTGGGAGAGGATATGTGACATCATTGTTATTACTGTAAAAACAGCCAGAATGTGTGTCCTCCAAGGGTTGATGTGTTTGTATCCTGGTGAGGGGGACACTCCCACACTGGGTCATGTAGTCTGTGTAGGTGTCGCTTACTGAGTAAGCCAGTGTGTGCACCAGAACAGTTACCGTGTTTCCCCGAAAATAAGACCTAGCTGGACCATCAGCTCTAATGCGTCTTTTGGAGCAAAAATTAATATAAAACCCAGCATATTATATTATATTATATTATATTATATTATATTATATTATATTATATTTATTATATTATATTATTATATTATACCCAGTCTTATACTAAAATAAGACCAGGTCTTATATTAATTTTTGCTCCAAAAGACTCATTAGAGCTGATGGTCCGGCTAGGTCTTATTTTCGGGGAACAGAGTACCACACACACACAGGTTAGGTTCTTCAGGTCACCTGTGGAGGTGATTGCAAATCAGGATTTTATGAGGATATCGAAATGACTTCTTAGGCATAACTGAGCCTACGCTGTAGTATAAACTTTATAAAGGATACTTAAAGAGCTAATTCAAGTTTTGCATGTTTACTATATGCTGGGCATTATCCGTGTATTGACTCATTGGGCCCTCCCAGAAGTCCTGTGAGGGAGACGCTCCTTATGTGTGGGCCAGTACCGCGCATGCAATTCAATGAAAGATGACATGGCTGGTGAGTAGCAAAGGCAGGGGTCCAGGCAGGTGGGGTGACTCTAAAGCCGGTGTCTTAGCTTCTCAGTGACCCTGTATCCAGGACAGCTGAGCCACCTCTGGACTCTTAGAGCACAATTTATTCACATTACACACACACACACACACACACACACACACACTCACATATGACATGCTGTGTGTCGTTGTAATTTATCTCATTATAGGGTTTATCTCCATCTTCCCCCACCCCAAGACTGTGAGCTCTCAAGGGCAAGAAAGCCTCTCTCTTTTTTTTTTCAATTTTTCCCCCTGTGATAAAATACAAATAACATGATCCAAGTGTCTGTTTCTTAGCCAGTACCACACTATCTTGATTCATATAGCTTTGTAAATCGTGAAATCAAATCTTCCAACTTTGTTCTTTTCAGAATTGTTTTGGCTGTTCTAGTACCTTTGCATTTATAGATTTTAGAATTGGTTTGTCGATATCTACCAAAAAAACTTGTTGGGATTTTGATTGGGATTGTGTTGTAACTATAGATCAGATTGGGGAGAATTGGCATTTTAATGATAGCCTTCCAATCCATAATCATGGAATACATCTCCGTTATTTAGATTTTTATTTTATCAGTGGTTTTTAGTTTTCTGCATATAGAACCTGCACAGATTTTTTAGATTTATACTGTTGTTGTTCTCCTCCTCTTCTTCTGCATCCTCCTCTGTCACCATCTCCACCTCCTCCTTTTTCTTCTTCTTCTCCTTCCTTTTTAAATGGTTTGTTTGTTTGTTACAAATCCAGTTGTTCATTGCTGGGCATATAGGAAAGCAGTTGACTTTTGGATATTGGCCTTGTATCCTCAAACTTTACTAAACTTGAATATTAGTTCCAAGAAGTTTTATTGTAGACTCTTTGTAGTTTTCTTCGTAGACAATCATCTCTTCAGTAAATAAAGACAGTTTTATTTCTTCATGTCCCATCTGTATACCTGTTGTTGTTTTTTCTTGCCTTGTTGCACTAACTAGAAATTCCAGTGCAGTGTTGAATAGGAAAGGTGAGAGAGGACAACCTTGCTTTGTTCCTTTTTCCTGATCTTAGGGGAAAAGTTTTCAGTCTCTTACCATTAAGTACGATGTCAACTTTTGGGTTTTGGTATATATCCTATACTAGGTAAAAGAAATTCCCTTCTAGTCCCACTTTTTTTTAGAGTTTTTATCATGAATTGTTGTTGAATTTTATGTAATGTTTTTTCTGCATCTGTTGATACGATCATATGTTTTTTTCTTATTTAGTCTGTTAACATGAATTACATTGATTGATTTATGGATGTCGAACCAGCCTTGCATATTTAGGATGAACCTCACTTGATCATGATACAATTTGCTAATATTTGCTAAGGATTTTTGTGTCTATGTTAATGTAAGAAATTGATCTGTAGTTTTCTTGTAATGTCTTTGGTTGTTTTGCGTATTAGGATAGTGCTGACTTCATAAAATTAGGAAGTTGTTCCTCCTCTTCTATTTCCTGGAAGAAATTGTGTAGAATTGGTATTATTTATTCCTTAAGTATTTGGTATCATTAACCAGTAAAACCATCTGGGCCTGGTGTTTTCTTTTTTGGAAGGTTTTTAACTACTAATTGAAATAAATTGTATACATTATCAGATTTTTATTAATGCAGCATACTCTCTCTTTTCCTGAAATGTGCTAAATTCTTTCATTAAATCTGATGTTGACGATGTACCAAAACATTTTTAATTTAATTATTGTTAGGTTCAGTCATGTGAGATAGTCTGAGTAAAACTGAATATTGATCAGACTTGTGAATCCTCTCTGAGATGGAAGACACATCCTTCCCATCATGTAGAGGAAAGTTTGCCATCTCTCATGCATTTGTAGGCATTCCTTCATTTCTCAGAGCTTGCTTATCTCCTAAATAGCATGCTCAATTCTTGATTACTTCTTTTTTATATTGTTATATTAACAATCCTCCTGCTATAAGAATTTTAGCTTTTAATGCATCAGTCTGTGTGAACAGTCATAACTACAGTATTTTAGGTAGAAGGAGACTTTTTATCCTTGTATTCTGTGAAAACTGTTTCTTTGTCAATTTTTCTAGGTGTATCTGTGTGGTATGTTCCACTTATTCCTTCTCCACCTCTTTCTCACGACTAGTGATATGCTGATGATTTTTTAATATAACCAGGGAGCAAAATCGGTAAAATATATTTAGATATTGTTGAAACAGAGCATAAATGACTGATTACAGGGCTTAGCCAGTCCAGGGCTTACCACCCCGGAACAGATGTGCTAAATAAGTTCAGCCTAATTTTTCTGCAGCATTTCTGTTTTTGGCTTTACATTAGGGTCCCTTCCTACTATTTTGTTGTGACCACAAAAGAATCCAAATTCAATCCCAAGTGAATATTGAACACGTTAAGTGGTACAGATTTCAGGAAAGCTTGACCAAGTGTTCCACATGTCTAGGGTACGAGCCCTGTGACTAGCACTTCCTGGCCTCTACTTTCTGCTTGCATGTTGCCTACTAAATTGGGGAGGAGGGGAACCAAAAACATTGAATAGTAACACTTAATTTTGGTAAAACCAGTGGTTGCATTTTAAATTGACTTTTGTGGTAATCCCATTTTGGGGACTATATCTTAAGGCACTGATTCAACAGAAGGTAACAATACCACACAAAGATGCTTATTGCAAAGTCTGTAATACGAAGAAGTGAACACAAACTACACATCGACCGCTAGGAAGTGGTCACGTCAGTGATTGGACAGCAGTTCCCTTGGACAGTGCGTATCCACTAAAAAGACAGCCAATGACACAGTGCAACAGTGGAAAATGGTGAATGAAAAGCGTTATATAAGAAAAGCACGGAGCCCACAATAGTGTGTCCACTGTGCTGGAACCATATGTGACGAAACAAGTGTACATTCAAATATAGTTTAGAGAAGTAGAAATCCTTTTATGATAATGGAATTATAAGTGACTTTCTCTTTCCAAAACTTTTTTTTTAATGCTGTCATGTTAAAAGATGAGCGGGGCAGGAGGTCACATCTAATGTTTTTTAAAAGGGACAGTATCTCCTGAATAAATAGGGAGAAAAAGCTTTTCATTGAAGTAATCACATTTCACACCATCTCGGTGTTGCCTGTACTGTCCATCCCTGGGGGAGGGTTTCTAAGCAGCACAGGGCCTGACCTGGACCTTAGTCCCTTTGTGGGAAAGGGGCCTGTGGCATGCCCCCATGACCTCTTCCCTTCTGCTGCAGGAGCTCAGTGAGATGCTGTACACAGACCGGCCTGACTGGCAGAGCGTCATGCAGTATGTGGCCCAGATCTACAAGTACTTTGAGACATAAACCTGGAGGGCCTGACAGCAGCCACTGCCACCTGCGGTTTGTCCTGGAAGCACCTGGTCACTTTCCACAGGCCCTGCTCCGCCTGACCACAGTTTGGCCGTCTGGATTTCAAAGGAAGGTTCAATGCAGGGGGACCAAGACGCAAATAAGAAGCAGAGCTGGGTTCCATCATGCACCCACCTTGAATCCATACATGTTTGGAGTGTAAGTTGGGGAAGCTTTGCTCTTCCAGGGCCGCCCTCCTTCCAGACCCAAGAGACCCCAGTCACACCACGTGACTTCTTACTTGAGCTGCACTGAGATTCACAACAAACAGCACTTCTAAATCAGTCATCTTTTTATTAAAACTCCTGGCTTCTACCTTTATGAAAACTTTGCCCTTGCTACCCCACACCCTCCTCCAAAAAACACCCAACAAAAGACAAACAAACATTTCCTCTCAAACGGTCTGGAAACACACAAATCCTGCCTTTTGGGAAAATATGCTTACGTTCTAGATAACGATTTTAAAACCTAGAACTTGATTACATTTTTTAGATCTCGTTATCACTCATTTGATTCTGTGGATGGAAGATAAAACGTGAGAATAATAAAGGGTAGTTGGCTGCACTGTCCTTTTGGGTGTCCTACAGAGTACACTGTTCCGTGCAGCTGTGTGCTGGGACACGGCTCCCGGGGCTCAGCCAGGATCGGAATGCAGAAAGGGAACCTCAGTGACTGTCCGCCTCCTCCATCTGCCCTCCCCTTTATTCACACTCCTATTCACACCCACACATATTTGTTCCATGTGCAGAACTTGACAGAGAGTCACTCATGTGTAAAATGGCCTGTGCCTGCCGGGGTCTTTGGGTATTTGCACAATGAAGAAGATGTGTATTTCTTAGGATACTGGGCAGATAACGAATTTAAACAATATTTCCACTTTAGGCTTAGTTTTTAGTACCTCATGAGGCTTTTATGTTTGCATGGCCAAAGGAAGCCCTCAGGGATAGGCAGAGATGGGTCTGTTTACAATTAAACAAAGGAAAATTCTGTTTCTCTACTATCCTGCGGTCACCCGGAGTGGCCCCCGGTCGCCTCGGAAGTCCTCTGTGCAGGTAACCACCTGGTGGCTCTTTGGTATTCTTGTCGGGCAAATAAAGGCGCATGGCATAGTAAAGGGGTGTGGTTCACACAGGTAAATCTGAGGTGACTGCGTCAGTACCCATCCCTTGCTGATGTAGGTGCCCTTAGCTCTGTGTTAGTGCCCCTCAGACAAAGGGTCATCCTTACCATACGTCACTGAGAGTTACAATACGGCTTTCATTGCTTAAAAAAAAATCTCTGATGGCTGGTCAGGCCCTTGCTCACAGTTGGGGGCCTAGCGGCTGTGAGCGGGGCCTCCCTCTACGTCACCTGTGTGGAGCTGGCCGCTCGGCTTTGCGGGCCCATCTATCCTCCTCAGGCTGCCACAGCTGCCCTGCCAGTGATTCTCCTCTGTGGCTCTACATCAGAATCCTGGGGAGCCAGTTAAAAACTCAACTGCCCACCTGCCCCATCAGTGGAACCCAGATATCTGGGATGGGACCAGGGATGCGTTCTATGTGTTGTTGGAGTTGCCGAGATCCACTGAGGCGCAAGCCGCCTCCATCAGCCCGCAGGGCAGCGAGCTGTGAGCAGTGTGGTGACAGTGATTTCATAACTGGCCCTGTGTTCTCAGTTGGGAGGTAGAGGCGCAGTCTGCACTAATTCTCCTCACTCCTTTCTGATGAATAACTGAAAGTTATTACTTGTGTTGCTTCATGCATCTGTCTTTTGTTGACATAACTGATTGGCTTTCATTTTCTCCTGTGCTTCTGCCTTGCTCACCTTTACAGTGGGGGAAAGTGACATGCCAAGTAGTTGTGTTGGGCTGTTGGTGATTGTGTTTAAGCTGGGATTACACTGGGCTTTGTGAGGGAGAGGCACTGAGGTCTTGGGATACCCGGAAGGGGTGTTTAGCATTACCAGCACCCTGTTTTGGTGATAAATGATTCAGCATGAGCTCTGGGCAAAGCAGTCTCTGTGTTGGGGCCCATTCCCTTCAGGTTAAAAAGGAAACAAATGTCATACAAAAGAAAGGCCATGTGACACTTTAGTTTTATAATTCAAGGAAGTTCCTTGACTACCATTTTCTTTGCCAGTGGGCATGGATGGAGAGGAAGTGTGTGTCCTATTCAGAGAAACACAGGTTTGTGTGGCCCTGCGGGGTCCTGGGAGGGGGACTGAAGACAGCTGGGGAGCAAGGTCAGACTCCCAGCACCGCAGGGCCTGGGGGGACGCTGTGCCAACCCAGGCAGGGCCACACAGTGGAGATCTTAGATCCATTTTTAATTGGAGAGGTCAGAGAACACGGCGAATGTGGAAAATTGATAAACTTAGAAAACAAGGTAGCATCAACAAGTTGTATTAGTCCCAGTTTTCTGTCCTGAGGTTTTCAGAAGCTACAGTATCCCTGTTTCTTCCCATCTTCCTTCAGTCAGTACTCAGTCATTTAAGATTATATGGTTGTCCTGCAGATCCTTTTTTTTTAATGTTGTTATTTTTATTATATAAAATACTTGTGCAAAATTCAAGACCCAAGAAAGTGGAGGAGTTTTTAACAGACATAGAGAGACATGGTTCTCTGCATTGTGAGTTGTTTCGTGGACTTGAAATTTAATCGATGGATAATTCTGCCATGGGCCCTCTCCCACTGGGTTAGCATTCTGAGGAACCAAGCACATTCACACTTCTCTGGTCCTCGTCCTTTCTCACTTCAGAAACGACGTTAACCTTTGGTTTTTGTTCTTCATTCTGTTGTTTTACAGCTTTTGTTGACACCATCCAAAATAGATGCCACAGGTGTTACACAAAACACACTTCCCAAAGTGAGCAGCCACCTGGCATGACGAATGTCTGTGGTGTTCTCTCCCCGTAGAAAGATTGGCCGGACTCTCTCAATCTCCCCACTCCCACTTCCCCACTGAGGGGAGGGCAGGCATTTCACTGGAGTGTGGACATAGAGGACTCTAGTCGGTAAACACAAACCTATTTGCCAAATCCAGCAGTTCTTCTCATTCCAAAGCCTGAGTGCCATTTTGAGATGAACTACCAATGATATGCAGTAAAGCATGTAACCTAGCAACTTTTTTTGAAGTATTTTTAATATTTCAGTTGCCCAGGTTCCCTGGATGTTTCACTTCTCTGACCCAGGTTAGAGTTGGCTGTTCCATCCTAAGTAGCTACTAACTTGAACTACACTAGTCGAATGCAGTTGATACATCTGTAGCCTCATTTGTGTACAGAACACACCAGGGTACCGAGTGTTGTCAGGAAATGATGTGCCAACAGAGTGGTGCTGAACTATGAACACGAAAGTGTATGATGTGTGACTATAAGATTTCTAATAAATATATTTTGTTTCTGTCTGATTATGAATTTTTCCCAGTGACATTTATTAACATTTTCTCAAAGTGCCAAGTTTACGTTCAGTGTTTTCAAACAAGCATCCTCATGTCCTTATTCCTTGTTGGACTGTGATCCCACTGCAGCTGCCATTGGCTGGCATTACTGGAAGTTACTGGTGACGATTGAGATCCAGTCCTGATGGCTCCTCCCTTTCGCAGTTCTCTTGCTGTGACTATGGTCTCCTGTGAAAATCACCCTTCAGATCCCGTACAGGACGCTGCAGAGCTGTTCACATGTGCACACAACAGGCGCCCATGCCACAGGCTGCCCCCACTCAGCATGTGTACTGTGACTGAATGCTAACTGAGGTCCTGGAAACCACACGTTAGGTGGTGGTAAGCAGGAGGGGATTATGCGAAGATCACGGAGGCAGAGTTAACAGGAACTTTAATGGACAGGGGATGCAGGTGTTCTGATACCAGTGTGTTGTGCATGCTGTTCAGGTATCACTCGGAGGCCACTTTCACTGATGTCTTAGGTAACCAGCGCTGCCCACAGGAAAGAAGAAAGAAGGCTGCCCATCCTAGAATCATTTCTCCCTCCTCCTCCAGGGAAGCTACGCTGTCACAGGTCTTTTTCTCCTGAGGGACTCTCCATCTTCTCAGAATGCCACAGTCTGTGATAAGAGCCTAATAGATGCTGAGCCAGGACACCAGCCACCACTCACTTTCCTCTGTGGACAGATGACGGGACTGCACCCACGAGGCCCGGTGGCTGAGGTGGTTGGAGCACCTTGCTACTAACGCTGAGAAGTTGCCAGTTCGATTCCCACATGGGCCAGTGAGCTGTGCCTTCTACAACTAAGATTGTGAACAATGGCTTTCCCTGGAGCTGGGCTGCCGTGAGCAGCCGGAGTTTGGCGTAAGCCGCCGTGGGCTGCCAAGTGCTGCTGCTGGCTGCCGTGTGCCGCCCTGAGCGGCCGGTGGCCGGTGTGAGTGGCCGGCAGCTCTCATTAGCAGTCAGCAGCCGGCGAGAGCTGCCGGGAGCTGCTGTGAGCGGCTGACCGACAACTGGCGACCGACTGCCTCAGCTGGCGGAGCACAAGGCTCATAATACCAGCATGGGCCAGGGAGCTGTGTCCTACACAACTAGACTGAGACACAACAGCTTGCAGTGGGGGGGGCGGTGCGGGGGGAGGCAGAAGAAGGGGGAGAAAAGAAACATCTGATTACCTTCAGCCATGCCCAGCTGCTCAGTCTGCACACACACATATGTACACACGCATGGGCATTTGATGAACAGCCAGTGTCTCTGCACTTGCAAATCAATCCCTTCTAGAGTTTCCCGTTGTTTGGGGCCCATCAGGGAAGTCCCTGTTGTGCAGGCCTGGACCCCTCTGTGAGAGAAGCACATCCCCAGATATTTGTTGGGAATATCGGCCCATATGTGTTGTCAGCAAGAGGTTCCCTATGGAGCCTGATGCGCAGTGAGTGCTCGCTGTAGCATCTGTTATCATGAGGTCAGTGGCTATCTGCTGCCACAGAAGACTGAGGACTACCTGCAGGTCATGCCTTCGGCCGCCAGGCTCCCTGGGCGCACAGCCAGCTCCCCCTTCTCTCAGTGCACGGGGTGCTGCCTCTCTGCCCACGCCACACTTCGCTCCCTGAAGGCAGAGCCACATACTCATTTGCTCAACGACGTCTCAACCTTCTGCGGAATTGTTACTGGATACATCATTTTTGCTTAATTGGTGGAAACATCCAGCTACCACAAACTCTCGTTCCAACTTGGAATTTCCCACTGAGTTCCGAAGAACAGACACCTCAGCATCCAGCCTGATCTCACTGCTGAGGGCAGGCTTGGGAACAGCCATTTCCAGCATTTTCCACTTGGTGGTAAAAGTCCCAGAAAGACCCCTGGGAGAAACTTGAAACCTGGTTGCCTGATGATCATCATTTTTCTTTCTTTCTTAACATTACTTCTGTCATCCTGAGTAAAATGGCACAATACATTTCTGAGCAGAATCTCAACCTCCCAAACTCTTCAAATGAGTTCAGTCTAACTTAACTCACTTGCCCTACCAAAACCTCAGTGAGATTTTTCTGGATTATGAAAAATGAACCATGAAAACATTTGGCCTGGACATCTAGCAGGTTTGGTCAAGGAGCCCTGTGCCCCATTCCACTCATCCATCTGGGACACTATTTATACCACTCCTTAAACCGTATCATTATCCTTGTATCAGAAAAATGAAGCAAAACAGAAAAGGGAACATAGGAAAGCCACAGCCTCTCTCTCCACTGTTGCATGTAACCTCAGGAGGCTTGGCCATATTTTGAGAAGTCTTATCCTAGAAGACACATCCAGCAGGATGGAGGCAGTCTCAGAACTTCTTGGGCTGTTAGCACCTCACTGGGCTCTTCCAGTTGCCAGGAACAACCCCAGACAGTGTTCCAGGCATGGGGTAGACGAAGACAAGTCGTCCCCATTCCTGGGGTGGCATTTCAAACTCACATTTAACTCCCACAGTCAAACACTTAGGTTTGCAGAAAGAAATAGCTAAAAACAAAGTATGACTATTGCCACCTACCATTCCAGCCCGTGATCTTGTGCCCCAGAGCAAGCATGAGGTAGATATGTGTTTTCCCCTCCAATTGCCTCCATTCCTATGGGTCAATCATGGTGTGAATGTCTTATGACACTGAAATCACACTTGAAACACGTGATTTCAGTGTTTAAAGTTATGTTTGTTTGGAGCACAACGTGGCTTCTATCTGCAAGCCAACTACTTCATCTGATGCTCAACCTATCCCTGGAGGACAACTTGATCGTGTTGGGCTCATTTGAGAGAGATTTGTAAATGTTCAAGATGGTATCTTTTTTAAGGAGTTTTTAAGGGTAACTTTGACAAAAAGATTTCAAACTTCCACACTGATTTCAGATCCTAACTCCTTAAAGAGAGGCACCTCTCAAAGTTCAGATCTGTTGGGGCCCAAAGGAGCACTTTTTTTTTTTTTTTTTTTTTTTTGATCATACACTCTTTAAAATGGTGTAATAACAATAGCTGATTTAAAAATAATAATAAAAGCATACGGGTACTTATAAGGAGCACTTTTTTGATGCCCCTCTCCCAAGGCCGGGGTTGGGGTCCTCCCTCCAGTGCTGCTCTCCTAAATGCCTGTACTACACTACTGTATTAGTCTCCTGTTGCTGCTGTAACAAATGACCACACACTTAGTGGCTTCGAACAACACAAATGGATTATCTTACAGTTCTGGGGTCAGAAGTTCAACACTCATCTTATTGGGTTAAAATCAAGGTGTTGGCAGGACTGAATTCCTTTCTGGAGGCTCCATCGGTGAATCCATTTCATTGACTTTGTCAGTTTCTTGAAGTCATCCCCCTTTCCTTGGCTTGTGACCTCTTTCCTTCATTTTCAAAGCCAGCACTGTTGCATGTTTCTGGCCATTGCCCTGCAGTCACATGTCACTCTGGTTCTCTGCAGCTGGGAAGAGCTCTGATTTTAGGACTCATGTGATTAGATTGGGTCTAGCTGGGTAATCAGGCTATTCTCCCCATCTCAAGGCCCATACCCTCAATCCCAGCTGCAGAGTCCCTTTTGCTATGTAAGGTAACCCATTCAAAGGTTCCAGGGAGTGGGCAGTGGCTGTTTTGGGGAGCCATTATTCTACCCACCACAGTCATCTTTTCTATGTCCTCCCATTAACAATGGAGTCTTCCTATATCCCACTTATAATTCCCAAGCTAAAGAGGCAGGATTGGGCCTCCCCATCCCGCCTGTTTTTCATACGAGATTCTTTCACAAGTCACTAGCCAGCCTATGGTTACCAGCCCTGGTCAGGTGACTTATCCCTGACCAGTCAGCGGGGATAGGTGTCATGTAATACCAAAATACAGCCGCCCTGCTCAAAAATTAGCCAAACCTCTTGCAGACTAGAGCTGTCTCCCTCCAAAGGCAGTGATGACGGGGGCAGACCATGTCCCGGTGTGTTCCATGGGATGGAAACCAGGTTTCTGCTGTACAAGCCTGACTTTATGGATGACAGCCTTGTGCTACTATAACTGGAAACCCAGCGCCAGCATGAAGCTGAAAAAGTCCCTTATTCAAAGGGTTTGGGACACCACTGATTGAGGTAAATATTAGGCCATTTTACAGACAAGTAAACTGAATTACAGAAAGGTTCAATAATTTGATGAAGATAACTCAGCTTGGAGAAAGCAAAGCAAGAATTGGAACTCAAGCAGTCTGACACCAGAGCCTGCACGTCCAGCCACCACTGAATACTCCACCCTCTGCCACCTGTTACAGGGAAGGAAGAGCATGCTGGAGAGCGTTGCTTCTCCTCAGGATAACGCTATTTGATGCAGTTGCTGTAATTTCTTATTTGAAAAATAACTAAATGTTCCTGTCTGGTGAAGGTTAGAAATAAGTTGTGCATCAAGACCTCAGATGCATCTTAGCCAAAAGATGTTTGTGCGTAGGTTTCTTTTTCTAATGGCAAACTAAACAAGGTCACAAGATTTGTGTTCAGAACATCTGTGTTCAAAGGACGGTCAAAAGCCCTCCCCAGAGTCCTCCTCCAACCCCCTCAGATTCCATCTCATTGGCCAAGATGGTGTCAAATCTCCCCACCCAACCAGTCACAAAGGGGTGCAGGGTGAGCTGCCATGACTTGTCTCGGGTGGGAGAGGGGCCCACCCTCCCTGACACAGGGAACCCCATACCCAAACAAAATTGGAGTTCTGTTAGCCTGGAATATTGGAGGGTGCTAAGCGGGTGATCAGTGGTTTGTGTCACAACATGCCAACATCACTGCAGGGATGTTCCTCAAGAAGAAGGCGTGCTTAGTGGAGAGAGTGATACCTTTCAGCATCTTCAGATCCTCAAGGGATGTGTCCTTTGGGGTTCCCATGGAGCAGCCTTCCTGGAGAGATATAAATGCAAGTAATAGGAACAGCAGCTATGTCTGAGGGCCCACCTGCGACGTACAGGCCAAGCCTGCACAGGAATGGCCCCGATAATCCTCACCATCCCCAGAAGTGGGGGGCACTTTCAGAGGGGTCCCAGAGGGGCCAAACGACCTTCCCATAGACTGTACCTTGCTGGCCCGTAATGTTGATGCCAGGTCTACCTGAGGCCCTTGCGCACTCTAGGCTCCTGCGTCCTCCTGCTCGGCCTGCTGGCCAGGCTAAACCAAACACCACAGCTGGCGGAAGTGAGATGACCTATCGATGGTACTCGGACGCCAGGTGTGAAATGGCTCTTCCGGACGAGGTATCCTGGAACCCGCTGATAGCTGGAGGAGGTCTGGGGCAGCCTGCCCAGTCTGGTCCACACTGGCTACATCTAGAGGGGTCTCCATTTCCTGGACGATCTTCCCTGGAGGCCAGTGCTGAGGGGTACCCTTATTATTTCGGGATTACTTTGCTCTTTTTCCACAGGAATTGGAAAGAAGGCGGCATTTGACAGTGTTAGTGGGCCCTGGTTGCCCACCAGCACTCCTGCCCTGAGTCCTCTCTTTCCAGGTCTTTCTGATGGCCTGTCCCCCAGCCCAGGAAAGAACAAGGGAGAGCTGCATGGGCAGATGGAATGAGCCGCTGCGGCAGCCCCCCTCCGCCTCCACCTGGGCTCCCAGCACCCCATTGCACAGGCTATGGGCTGGGTGGGTCCTCAGCCCTAAACCAGCTCTTGCTCTCCGTGGTCCCCCATGCTGTGCCCCTGAGCCACTCTCCTGGATCTCTTCCTCAGTCTCCTCTCTGGACTGGTTTCTTCTGCCACTTTTGGCCCCTTAGAAGTCTTAGCTTAAACCTGTCCTCAGGTGGGGACACCAAGTTTGAGCCTTGCAGTACACGTTCCATGACTCCTCGGAGATGGAAATGAGGCCTGGGGCATCGAGGGACAGCGAGGCTGCCAAAAGATTGTTTTCTGCCAGTCCCCTGATGAAAGGCCTAGACAGCCTGGTCCGTAGATTGAGTAGAGTTACCAGACAAAATACAGAATGCCCAGTAAAATTTGAATTTCAGATAAACAATGGATAATTTTTTTAGCATAAGTACATCTGCTGCAATATTTGGGACCTCGTACTTATATTAAAATGTTATTTGTTGTTTATCTGAAATTCAAATTTCATTGGCTATCCTGCAGTTTTATTTGCTTGGTCCTGCAGCCCTCTAAGAGCCTTGGGCAGACAGGTGACTGCAGGTGTGGCCACAGGTGACCTGAGGTCCTGGCAGTGCTGAGACCTCAGGGAAGGGAGGGTCCCGCGCTGACTGGAGGTGCTCCACCTAAATGAATTAGAAACCCCGAGTTAGCCAAACTAGATAGGACCCTCGGCCACCGCTGGCATCCAGTTTGTGTCCCTTCCGGGTCTTCGGTGGGAAGATTATTTTCTTCTGTGTTACCTCGGCGGCTAATGCAGGTGCTGAGCTAGACCCGATAGCAGCTATGAACATATGCATTTCAGTGCAGTGTGGCTGTCCCAGCTCCTCCTCCTCGGGAAGGAAAACATAACATTTTATCTTACAAACACAGTAGAGCCTGGAGGTGTCTTGTTTTAAATGCACAGCAGCCTGTTCTGGCCACATTTGGAGCCAGTTGGGATTTTTGACGCAAATTGTCCAGCCAAAGCCTTCGAAGGTGCACCTCCTCATCCCACCATAGTCAGTTCTGCCTCCATCCTCCACCTGCCTGATTCTTGCTCACCTGCAGGGTCACCTTTAATAAGATGCCTTCGAGAAGCGTTCCCTTAATTCCTCCCACCCCAATGAAATCGTGTCCCCCTGAAATAACCTCTCAATGCAGCCTTCACTTTTCCTCCAGGGTCACTGTCAGATGTGTAACTATCCAACCATGGGTGTGACTTTTGGGTTAGTCTGTCCCCAACCCCCATAGACTACAGGTCTTCCCAGGGCAGGGACATGTCTCTTTGGTCTGCCGCCTTGTCCTGGCACCATCTCTTCGGCATGAAATGGGTGCCTGGAGCCCACTGGCAGGCACACTGGAGGGGCTGAGAGTCTCGAGGTCAGTAAGTGGCCGGCAGGCATTACACTGGAGATGGTGGGGATGGGAAGGGAAAAGAGGCCTGTGGGGTGGGGACAACAAAGGAGGCTAGTTCGCAGCGAGTTGGATGTACACAAAGGAAAGACCCACTTTCTCCAGTCACTTTCAATTCATGAAAGAATTAGGTGAATTTGTATAGACAAGATTGGCTGTATTACAGTGCCAGGAACATTTTCAGTTAGTCCGAGCTTGAAATCCTTTAAGCCAGAGTTTTAGACCTTTGCCCTAGACCAACGCACCCAAATGCCACCTCAGGAGTCTCAGAGCATAGTTTGAAGCTGTGCACTACAGGACTTTTTGAGATCTTTTTTTTCAAATGCTTAAAATTTTTATTTGAAGTCTTAAAAATATTTAGGATCTATATTCTCTTCATAACATATCAGTGGTAGTTTAATATAAAAATGGTGACTTTTTCCCCCAAAATACCTTTGAGTAAAATCAACATGCCAGGAAGGTGCATCACATCGTCATAGAGCTATGGCCCGTGGAGTTGAGAACCCATATGCGTGCCAGACCCCTTAGGGGATGTGAGCCCAGCTGGAGAAGCACTGCAACAGGCCAAAAAGGTGAATCACAAATTGTACAACTGCAGGTATCTGGGAATAAAAAATCAGCACAGTCGTAACCAGCCTCCTCAGACCCCTTTTCAACATGTTTCTGGAAAGGTTCTCTGTCTGGAATTGTTTGTACATGGCAATATGGGAAACCAACATTGAATTCCAGGATCATTTGCTGGCCTTCCAGTCCTCCCAGGTTGAGTCAGCCGGGAACCCACGTGAAATTTCATTGTTCATGTCCCCAGGCCAGGACGATTTCTCCCCTGCGTCAGTATGTAGACAATGGAAACTTGTTTCCTAGCAGAAAGTAGACAAGCAGAGCCTGGGGATTTGGCAAATCTGGCTCCAAGCATCTTCTAGGTCCCGTTTATAATTTAAAGCAACAGGCAGCTTTTCCTCCACTTGCAGACTCGATGCCGGTCCTGCAACAACAGAGAGGCAGTGGGGTCTCTGCTGTTAGAAGAGGGCTGCAGTGAGTGGCTTTGAGAGATATTCCCCCTCATTATCACCATCGTCTTTGAAAAGGAAATTCTCCTACCACAAAACTAGAAGCTGGAAGATCCATTGCCCGTAATTGTGTAAATATCATTGTGTTAAAGTCATAGTTGTTATTAAAATACATGTTCAGTACAGAAAATACCAAAAAGGACAAAGAAAATAAAACTCTCTTGGCATCACATCAAAAATGGATTACCGAAATTAATATCCTTTCAGTATTTTATTGGTACATTTATGTATCAGTTAGGATTAGCTTAAGCTGCAAGGAATGGAGACCTGAAAAATACTGTCTTAGACAAGACAAGACGCTTACTTATTTCTTACACACACAAAAAAATCCAGAGGTGGAAAGTCCAAGCTGGTATGTTGGAGTCATAAAGTCATCAGGGATTCAGGCCCCTTCCCACTCTGACATCCCTGAGAGAATGGCAGTTGTCCTCATGATTTAATATGACTAACAGAGTTCTAGTCATCACAACTGTGTTCCGGGTGACAGGATGGATGAAGAGTGTTCTGTCCCTTTTAAGACTTCCTTGAAGGCCCTTACAACACTTTCATTTGTATTTCACTGGGTAGAATTTAGTCCTATGGCTACACTTAGCTGCAAAGGAGACTGGGAAATGTAGTCTTTTAGGTGAATAGCAGTAAAGCTGGCTTAAAATTGGGGTTCTGTTACTCAAAGGAAGAAAAAAATCAATAGTGTGTAGGCATTTAGAAATCTCTGTGACAATAGACATACTTTTTCATGTTAGAGTTAACTCTTTGAATATGTTCAAAAACTTTTTTTTTCTTGGCTCAAAAATAAAATAAAAAATTATGAAAAGATATGCAGTGAAAAGTCCCCATCCACACATTCTCCCCTGCCCTCCCCATATGCATGCACATTGGGGACCACGTTATCAGTTATGTGTTTTCTTCCAGAGTGTCTTATTTACAAGCTAATGTAAATATTAATATCCTCCCCCTCTTTTTAACACAAAAGGTCTATATATTGTTTTTCATTTGTTTTGTTTGCTTTCTTTTTCCTTAGCATTGTATCTTGGAGACATTTCCCTGTCAATACATATAGAACATTCTCACTTTTTGTTTCTGCTGCCTGGTATTCCATTGTATAGGGGTAGCAAAAATTATTTATCTAGTGCCCTATAGGGGTGGCCATATGATCTCTCATCCACACTGGGACACTTTAAAGTGTGAAAGTGAGGGTCTGTATTATTAATTATACTGGAACAAAGGTATAAACTGTCCCATGCAATCTGGATGTAGGGACACTCCATGGGTGATGAACATTGGGGTTATCTCCAGTCTTTTGCAATTACAACAGAATTGTAATTCATGTACACATGTATGGATAGGTTCATCTGCATAAGTGTCAAACGTATAATTGCTGGGTCAAAGGGTGTGTGCATCCTTGCTTTGGATAGAAACTGCCACATTGCCTCTGTGGGAGTTGAACTAACTTGTTCTCTCATCAGAAACGTATGAAGATATCTCTTTCCCACCGCTTGACCCACAGAGCATGTTATCAGACCTTTGGATTTTTGCCGATCTGATAGGTAAGAAGTGGCATTTGATTTTAGTTTTAATTTGCATTTTGTGTGCTCATTTTGACAGCACATATATTATACTATAATTGGAATGATACAGAGAAGAGTAGCATGGCTCCTGAGCAAAGATGACATGAAAATTTGTGAAGTGCTCCATATTTTTTGGTTGCCACATGGGAGAGGGTTTGGGGGGCTGGGTGGAAAAGGTGAAGGGATTAAGAAGTACAAATTGACAGTTACAAAATAGTCACAGGGATGTAAAGTACAGCGTAGGGAATATACTCAGTAATATTGTAATAACTATGTATTATGTCAGGTGGGGAATCACTAGTCAGGGGATCACTGCATAAGTTATATAAATGTCTAACCACTGTGCTGGACACCTGAGACTAATATAAAATAATCTTGAGTGTCAACTGTAATTGAACAAAAATAAATGAAAAAAGAGGCATTTAAAAATTTTTGCATTTTGTTATGAATGAGGCTGAATATGCTTTAAAATCCTATTTTCCTAAAATCCTTTTTCCTATGACTTGCCTTTTCGTATCCTTTGCCTGTATTCCTTCCTGAGTGTTTAGAAGTCTTATCTTGAAGCTTTCCATACATTAGAGAGATGACATCTGTGATTTGAGATGCGAATAGTTCCCCCAGATATTTGGTCGTCTTTGCTTATAGTGGTTGGTTTGTTTTTGCCACACAAAGGCTTATTTTTATTTTTTCCTTTATGCCTTCGGATTTTAAGTCAAAACTAGAAAGCCCTTCCCTGTTCCAACATTATAAAGGAGTGCACCAAGGTTTTCTTCTAGAACTTTCATTCTTCTATTTTAAATCCTTGATACATTTGGGATTTCTCATGGTGTACATGTGGGGTATGGATTTATATACTTTCTAATAAGTATATTACTTCTTTTCCATAATACAATAATACAAGCTCATAGTGAAAAAGTCAAATCGTACTTAAGCAGTCTTATGCTCTGGCTGTCCCCCCAAACCTTGTTAGCCACTTTCTGGTCTCTAAAGCTTCTTTTGATATTTACTTCCATATTTATAAATAGTAACTTGCACTGCTCTGTATTCACTTTATCTATTTTAAGCATGCTTTGTTGTTATGTTACATGAAAATTTAAGGGCTACACCTCCACCCCCAAGACCCTTGAATACAAATGCAGGTGAAATCTGTCAGTGTTGACAGACTGTTCACGGGGCATCTGGTATGGGATTTGACTGTCTTCTATTTCTCTCTTTTCAAAAATGTCTTTTTTCATTTTTCAATAAGTGACCTGATTTAGTAATTATCATCCACTTTTCAAAAGTATAAAAACCAAACAGATTTGCGGGTAAGGCATGGAAGTGGGATACTCCTTATTTTCTTCTCCAAAGCATTTTTTTTTTCTAACTACTCCCACAGTCTTATTGTTTGAAATAGCTGGCTACATTTGTCTCTGAATAAATGACAACCCAGTGTTTGTTTTCTCTACTTCAGTGCTTTCGGCCTCACATTTCTGAGCAACACTAAGACTCTTCTGCAAATATCCCACACAAGCTCTTTTGTGCCAGGCAGTGTGCCAGGGGCTGGGGCTACAGCCATGAGTAAGACAGAGCAGCCCGGGCCCTTACAGAGCTCACATTCTGGTAGGGGAGGGGGCAGAAACGGATATACAAGATGACAAGTATTGATAAGTGCCAAAAAGAAAAGCAGAGCAGGGAGAGAAAATTGAGTGTGCCAGTGAGGCCAGGTGCTATTCTAGGAAGGATAGTTGGAGAAAGTCTCTTTAGAGTAGGTGACAAATTTGGATAGTTATCTGAGATATGAAAGGAATTCATGTGGAAATGTGGGATAGAGCCTGATGGGCTGGGGAACAGCGTGTACAAAGTCCCATGCAGGGCAGGTGTGTGTGTGTGTGTGTGTATGCGCGCGCGCACGCGTGAGTGTGTGTGTGCGTGTGTGTGTGTGTGTGTGTGTTGGGGGCATGGCAGGAAGGCAACTGGCTGCTGGAAGAGGTCGGTTGGTAACAACTTCCCTGGCCTTATCAGAATTAATTGGAGGTTCTGAACATGGTCTCATTTACATTGTTAAACATTGTTTTTGGAAGTCAAGCAGAGAAGTGATTACAGAGGGACACGAGTGTGAAAGTAAAATAAATTAACAAAATAAAGCTTGGTGAAGAAGTCCTTGCAATAAATAGTTCAGGTAAGAGTTGAGGCAGTTTTGACAGGATGACAGCAGGAGGGGTAGAAGCAGGCAGCTGCGGAGTCGATTTCAGGCAGAGCCAGCGTGCACAGGGAGATAAGAGAAAGAGGAAGCAGGGATGACCCTGTGTCAACAGAGCATCCATTGAACCTTGGTGCCACTTGCTGAACTGGAAGACGGACAGGAGGGGTGGGGTCCGGGGGAATTGGAGTCAGGTGTGAAATTCTTTTCAACATCCAAGTGGAGAAGTTGAGTAGACAGTAAACTATAGGAGTCTGGACCCAGGAGGAAAAAAAACAACAATGTATGAAGATGATTCCTGGGTCCTCCTACACATAGCAGCTGAAAGAGTCAGAGAATTTGACCCAAGACCTGCTGGGGAGTGACCAGGAGGCCAGAAGACAGCCAGGGCGTAATGGGCGGTGGCATCTCTGGAAGCCAGTGTTTCAAGAAAGGGGAAGTGACAGGCTGTGACAGCTGCTGCTGAGAGGTTGAGTAAGATAAGACCCGAGAACTGACACTGGATCTGGCAAGATATGAGCTGCTGGTAACTTTACAAGATGGTTTCAGGGGGCTCAAGGCTGGCTGACATGTACGGAAGAGAGAGTGTGCTAGAAGGAAGTGGAGGCCAGTGAAGGCCTGACTTTGGAGGAGTTTTGTTGTAAAGGGGAACAGAGAGAAGGAGAAGTTGCTAGAAGGGATGTGAGGTTAGGGAGGGTTTCTCATTCTCATTTTCTTTCTTAAAGCGTGGACATAAACAGCACATTTTCCTGCACAAGGGAAATGTGTGTGTAGGACGACAGGGGGCAATGGAAGGAGCAGATTCTTGGGTGGTGAGGGCCCGAGGGTCGGCAAGGCCGGACATAGGAGCAGGACAGTCCACACAGGCTCCTGGAAGGCTGACATGGGAGGGAGGAATGCTGGGGACCCAGGGCGGTGGCTGTTTGTCAACCTGTGGGGTCATATATCTTTATTTCCACAGCTGGTGCAGCTATACAGGGGCCCAGGAAGTTGAACACCAGGTGGAAGGGGTTGGGTTGTCACAGAGGAAATGGGCTGGAAAGGAGGAGGCAGTGGTGGGAAAGGGGACGCCTGAAGCAGAAATTCTGGAGCTGATTCAGGTACTGGTAGTGACTCTAAGGATGAGCAGGGTGAAGATGGTTCAGGTGGGTCAGAGGGAAAGAGAGCAGATTAGGAAGTTGGGAAACATCCTGGAAAGACATAGTTGAAGCTATCAAGAATGATAACAGGAGCGTTTTGTGAGAAAAACACAGTGGGGTCCTGGAAGTGGGCAAAGGGACCAGAAGGTAATAACAGATGACTGCAGTAAGAAAAGGTAGATGGTGGTGTAGTCTGAAGGCATACTTCTCAGAGAAAAAAAATGCTTCATATTATGGAAGAAGAGGGGAGAAATATTCCAGGAGTCTGTGGAGGGGAACTCAGTCAGCTCCAAGTCCTTAAGGATGCAGGACCTGTGAGTTAAAATCTGCCCTCCTCTGAAGAGAGCTGCAGGGGAAGCAACCCTGGGGTGGGGCAGTCTCTCAGAGCGAAAGGGTGACTACACTGTTTAGAGAAGAGGCCGAGGATTTGGGGCATTTTCTGGTGACACCAGGGGCCTAGCAGAAATTCAGGGGTCAGGAAGAGGTGGCCATTTGGGTCAGATGAGGGAATATTTTGAGCTATATGGGGACCATAACAGTGTGGAATTTGAGGTGGAATCTAGCCAGGCCTGTAGAGTCAGGGCACTTTGTGGAGGCGTGGGTAGAATGAAAGCCCCAAGGGAGCCCAAGAGCCCTGGGGCGGATCCCACCATGAGCTGGCTGTAACACATGCCAAGGAAGATGCTACCTGCACATGCTGTTCTCCGCCCAGCTCCTGGGTGGCAGGCCAGGCTGGGAGGGCCTTTCCTTGTGGATGTGGTAAAGGAGCATTGTGTTTGCCTCCTTCCGTGCTGTGTCAAAAGCCACTGTGATGCCCACCCCCATTCTAGCAGCACTCTTCACTACAGCCAGAAGGTGGAAGACTGGTGTGTCCACACCCGGGAACATTATTCAGCTGTAAAAAGGAAGGAAATCTGGACACATGCTCCAACATGGATAAACCTTGAAGACATTATGCTGAGTGAAATAAGCCAGACACAAAAGGACAAATACTGTATGGTTCCACTTATATGAGGCACCTAGACTCGTCAAATTCATAGAGACAGAAATGAGAAGAGTGGCTTCCAGGGGCTGGGGAAGGGGCTTAGGGAGTTAGTGTTAAATGGGTACAGAGTTTCAGATTGGGAAGTAAAGAAGCTCTGGAGATGGATAGTGGTGATGGTTGTACAACAATGCAAATGTACTTAAAACCACTGGACTATACACTTAGAAATGGTTAAAATTGGTTTTAAAAAGTCAACTTGGGGAATCCTATGACCTTGCGGCTACAAATTGGACCAGAATCTGTCTCCTGACCCCAGAGCTCTTCTAGAGGCTTTGGCCTAAAAGGAGGAATCAGGGTGGGTGGTGACAAGGTGGTGACGGCCCCCCGGGGGTGACCCTGTGCAGGACCTAGCTGCCTCTTAGGCAGGATATCTACTTATTCATTTGAAGCACTCAGATTTCACACAGAGACACCTGAATCCCCAAGGGTGGTGATTTGAATTGGGTGGAGCTGGGCGCCCTTGGCACTTAGCTTAGCTTGGGCTCAGCAACAAGCCCAAACGCTCACAAACAGCGGCCTGGCACGATGGTTATTTTCCTGACCTCAGTCTCAAAAGCCAAATCTCAAAACTATCATTAAAATGTCCAGATTTCTTCATTTTAAGAAAATAATGCCTACTGAACTCCATAATATTCACCTGAGTGTTTGTTCAGAGCCAGCCCAACAGCGCTTGTTGTGCACCTGACAAGAAGAGTAAGGCTAGAAAATTCTGAACAAGCATAATGAAGGAGGACGTGCCCTACCAGACGTCAAAACACACTAGAAAGATGCAGGACTTATCAAAAGTGTAGTACCAGCAAGAGAAGAGAGGAAAAAATAGATTCGTGAATCAGAACAGAGCCCAGAAATTCATCAGTACTTAGATCGGGGGCTTAGGATCCCAGCAAGGAGGGATTTCCACCTGTGGGGAGAGGACAGCTGTCTGTCATTACCCGGGCAGTGGGGCCTTGCACTGGTCTGGGGGAAGAAGAGACAGATTAGATTCTGTGGGGACAGAGTCTCAGAGAGCAGTTTCCAGGCTCTCGGCCTCCCGTGGGGAGGTGCTGGCTCAGGTGGTGAATGACCATCAACTGTGATTGGTTGGCCATCAGCTGTAACCGGTTAGCCAATTGGCTACTGATGTAACTGCGGGGCTGCATTAATTGGTTGGTTGGTTGGCAGGCAGAGAAGTGAATGGCGGACTGCAGATCATGTGGCTACTACTGCATGTGTCTCGCCAGGCCGCCAGAGAGAATACAGTGGTATGACTCCCCTATCTATGGCTCCGTGGGTGTTCCTTTTTGGCTTCATCATATCCTGCGTTCTTATGTGGGGAGCGGGACCAGAGGCCCCGCAGGCCGCCCCGCACGACAGATTCTTTCTCTCTGAGTAAGATACAAAACCCAGAAGCCATAAATGGGAGAGAGACACTGACATGCTTAACCACATAAAATTGAAAACTTCTGTATGACAAAAGACACCATAAACAAAATTAAAAGATTAAAAACAGACTGTAGTAAAAAAAAAAAACCACACTGAGAAATATTTGCAATACATAGCAGGCAATACATAATATTCATTACATAATAACTGATACACAAAGAACTCCTAAAAATGGAATAAAACAAATAAAATAATCAAAAAATGGATTCCCAGGCAATTCTTAGAAAAAAATGCAAGTATTAGTAAAAATAAAGAGAAGCTTGACTTCACTAGAAAGTAAAGAAATGTAAAATAAAGCAATGATGAAATATTCACTTGCTTTACAGAGTGAAAGAAATAAAAAAAAATATTGATAATGTTCTTTTTTGGCAAAATTATGCAGAAAGGATGCTCTCATACACTGTTGGCGAAGGATAAATAAGTACTATCTTTCTAGAAAGTGATTTGGTGATGTCAATATGTTAAATGTTGACATGAAAGTGTCAAATATATAAACCTTTTGATACAGCATTCCCACTTTGGAAATTTACCCCACAGAAGTGCTCATGGATATTTAAGAAGAGCTGTCGACAAGAGTAACAGCAAAAAATAATGCGAATAGGACTGCTGGATGGCTCAGTTGGTTAGAATGCAAGCTCTGAACAAGGGGGTTGCTTGCATTCTATTGGCCAGAATTAGTCACATGCTCTTCCCTTAGACCAATCACTGGCAAAGGGGAAAGGGATTATCTGATTAGCTTAGACCAGTCATGACTCATCCTCTAGCGTGTGCATGTTACTGCTACACTGAGGTTCTGTTAGGACCCCAGAAAAGGGGATTACTGTTGGGGTGCCAAACAGCACAGCTGCCACAAGCTCCTGATTCTTGGTAGTGACCATACTGTGCACTTGGCCTGAGGTAACGTCCCACACTTCTCATGGGAGCAGTGAAGTGACAGTTATACATGTAGAATGAATAGCTCAAATGTGTGTTGAAGAGCTGATTAATGGATTCTAAAACTTCCTGATGACTCCTTCAGCCTCCTCAGAGGATGTGTTTTGCAAACCACACTGAGGTCTCTGAAATCAGCTACAGAAACAAGTGCCTCGTTTTAGATAAGGGACTGCTGCAGTCTCCAGGGACAGAGCTCAGTGACATGGGCTTGCAGCTGAAGCATTTGGTGGAAAACAGAAAACAGCAGTTTTACTTTCTTACCCTGGAAAAGCGGGAGAAGGGCAGGCCTGCCTGGGGCCTGGATGGTGACCTCACCCTCATTTCTGTTCCCCCTTCTGTTGAAGGAAAGGCAGCTAGGCTGGAGGCGTACACTGGGCCAAACCCAGAGCAGAATGAGCAGAATTCTGCACAATCTTGGGACCACACAGACAGGAAGGAAGTCGGGTGTCCAGAATCAATTTCCTTGTTACATCAGCAGGTACGTTCCCCTGGAGCCTAGTGCTTCAATCACCAACCTTCCCTAAGGGCCAGGGCCCCAAGTCATCCAGGGGGCAATTCTTTATCTCATTCCAGAAGTCCTCTCCAGTATCCTTTCATATGGGACATGAGATCTGATACCCTTAAAAACCATGGACATTGGATAGAAACAGCATGTTTAAGAAAAAGTTCGGTGCCCTTTCCCTTACTAAGGATCCTCAGGCAGGTTTTTCCCTGTGTTGGGCACCGTGTGGACATTGCTGTGAGGGATGGCTGGAATACAAACAGACCTGGCTTCAGACCCAGCTGTGCCACTTACCAGCTGTGTGTGGTAGCTCTGGAACAGTCATCCAGGCACTGAGCCTCAGCTATTTCACCTCTCTACATAGCATCAAGTTACAAGCTATGTGACTTGTTTTCATGTGTCTTCTTTGAAGAAATGTGCATGCAAATCCTTTGCCCATTAAAATAGTTGAAATTATTTGTCTTTTTATCATTGAGTTATAAAAATTCCTTATATATTCTGGATCCTACACTCTTATCAGTTATATGATTTGTAAATATTTTCTCCCATTTTGTCTTTGATGTACAGAAGTTCTAAATTTTGACAATGTCAGTCCAATTAAGCTATTTCTTATTTGGTTGCTTGAGCTTTGGTGTCATATCTTAGAAATTGTTGCCTAATCCAAGGCCACAATATTTATATCTATGTTTTCTTCTATGAGTTTTATAGTTTTAGCTCTTACATTTAGGTTTTTGACCCATTTTGAGTTAATTTTTGTATATGGTATGAAGTAGGGGTCTAAATTCATTATTTGTGTGTGGCTATCCAGCTGTCCCAGCCACATTTGTTGAAAAGACTATTCTTTTCCTCACTGAATTGTCAAGGGACCTTTGTTGAATATCAACTGACCATAAATGTAATGGTTTATTTCTGGACTCTCAATTCTATTCCATCGATCTATATGTCTGCCCTTATGCCAGTATCACATTGGCTTGATTAGTGTAGATTTGTAGTGAATTTTGAAATCAGGAAATATTAGTTCTCCAACGTTGTTTTTCTTTTTCAAGATTGTTTTGGCTCTTCTGGGTTCCTTGCATTTCCATATAAATTTTAGGATTAGCTTGTCAACTTTTGCAAAGAAGTCAGCAAGGATTTTGAAAGAGATTATATGGAATCTGTAGATCAGTTTGGGTAGTATTGCCATCTTAACAATATTAAGTCTTCTAATACATGAACATGGAATGTCTTACCATTTATTTAGGTGTTCTTAATTTCTTTCAGTGATGTATTATAACTTTCATTGTACAAGTCTTGCACTTCTTTAGTTAAATTTATTCCTAGTAACTTCATTCTTTTTGGTGCTATTGTAAATGGAATTATTTTCTTAATTTCATTTTTGGATTGTTCATTGCTATAGAATAAAAATACAATTGATTTTATATTTTGTACAAGATATTGATCTTGTATCCTACAAACTTGCAGAACTCATTTATAGTTCTAATAGGTTTTTGTTTGATTGGTTTCTGATTTTTAGTGGATCCTTTAGAGTTTTCTGCACACAGGATATTCACAAGGTATATTACATAGATTGAGTTTTATATGTTAAACCAACCTTGCATTGCTTGGATAAATCCCATTTGGTCCTGGTGTATAATCCTTGTTATATGCTATTGGATTTAATTGTGGGTTGAGAACTTTTGCATCCATATTCATAAGGAATATTGGTCTGTGATTTTCTTCTTATGTCTTTCTGTGGTTTTGGTATCAGTATAATACGGGCTTCATAGAGTGATGTGGAATGTATTCTCTCCCCTTCCCTGTGAAAATTCTTCACAAGAATTTGTGAGGATTGGTATTAAATCTTCTTTAAATGTTTTGTAAAATTTGCCAATGAAGCCATCTGGGCCTGGAATTTTCTTCATAAAATTTTTTTTGATTACTTACTCAATCTCTTTACTTGTTGTAGATTTATTCATGTTATTTTTATTTCTTCTTGAGTTAGTTTTGGTAGTTTGCATTTTTTCTAGGAATTCATCTATTTCATGTAGGTTATCTTATTTGTTGGCATATAGTTTTTCATAGTATTTCTGAATACTTTTTAAAATTTTTGTATGGTTGGTAGTAACGTCTCTTTCTCATTCCTGATTTTGGTAAATCATCTTCTCTCCCCCAATCCTTTTAATTAGTCCAGCTAAAGGTTTGTCAATTTTATTGATCTTTGCAAAAAAAAAAAAATGGCTTTGTTGATTTTCTCTGTTCTTCTACTCCTTATTTCATGTATTTTTCATTCTAGTCTCTATTCTTTCCTTCCTTCTATGTTAGGTTTAGATTGCTCTTCTTTTTCTAGTTTCTTGAGGTAGAAAGTTTGGTTATTGATTTGAGTTCCTTCTTCCTTTTCCATATTGGCATTTACAACTACAAATTTTCTTCTAAGTATTGCTTTCACTGTATCCCATATATTTTGGTATTTTTGTGTGTGGTTTTGTTTTTGCAAAACATCTCAAAATATTTTCTGATTTCCTTTATGATTTCTTCTTTAACCCTTTGATTATTCATGTGTGTCATTTAATTTCAAAATATTTGTGAATTTCTCAAATATCCATTTGTTTTTTATTTCTAATTTTATTCTGTTTTGGTTGTACAACATACATTATATGATTTCAGTCATTTTAAGTTAATTTAATCTTGTTTTATGGCCTACCACATTGTCTATTTTGAAAAATGTCCCATATGCACTTGAGCAAATGTTTATTCTACTGTTGTTGGGTAGAGTGTTCTATAGATGTCCACTAGGTTTAGTTGATCTATAGTGTTGGTCAAGTCTTCGGTTTCCATGATGATTTTCTGTCTAGTTGTTGTATCCATTACTGAAAATGGAATATTAACATCTCCCACTATTATTTCTCTCTTCAATTCTGACAATTTTTAAAAGATTTTTATTAAAATTTAGCTAACATACAATATTGTATTAGTTTCAAGTGTGCATCATAGTTATTCAACAGTACCCACCTAGCTCTATACAGAGTTATTACCACATTATTGATTTTATTCCCTATGATAAAGAAGTGATCACCATGATAAGTCCCACAACCATCTGACACTGTGCCACGCTATCACAATATTATTGATCTTTGTTCCCTTTTTAAGTTTTTCAGTTAGACTGACATTCAATTTTATTATCTATTAGTTTCAAGTGTATAGCATAGCGGTTAGACATTTATATAATTTAGGAAGTGATCCCCCTGACTAGTACCACCTGGCACTGTACATAGTTATCACCATATTAGTGATTATATTCCCTATACTTTACATCCCCATGATTATTTTGTAACTACCAACTTGCATTTCTTAATCCCTTCACCTTTTTCACCCTGCCCCCAACCCTCCTCCCATCTATCACCTCAATAGATCTAGTTACCCATGTGACACCACATAGTTATTACAATATTATTGACTATATTCCGTATGCTATATCCTATATCCCATGACTACAATTGTACTTCTTAACCCTTTTTCCTTTTCACCTACCCCCAAACCCTCTACCATCTGGCAACCATCAAAATGTTCTCTGTATCTATGAACTTGTTTCTTTTTCATTTGTTTATTTTGTTCTTTAGATTCCACTTATATGTGAAATCATATGATATGTGTATTTCATAGTCTGACTTACTACACTCAGCACAGTACCCTCTAGGTCCATCTATGTTGTCACAGATGGCAAGATTTCCTTCCTTTTTACAGCTGAGTAATATTCCATTGCATATATGTACCACTTCTTCTTTATTCATTCACCCATTCAGGGACACCCAGGTTGCGTTCATATCTTGGCTTATGTAAATGATGCTGCAATGAACATATGGATGAGCTCATTTCCTCGAAGTAGCATTTGGGTTTCTTCAGATAAATACCCAGAAGTGGGATTACTAGCTCCTTCTTTGTCTCTTGTTATAGTCTTTGTTTCATAGTCTATTTTGTCTGGTATAAGTATTGTTACCCCCAGCTTTGTTTGTTTGTTTGTTTCCATTTTCATGAAATATCTTTTTTCCATCCCTTCACTTTCAGGCTGTGTGTGTCTTTCAATCTGAAGTGAGTCTCTTATAGGCAGCCTATGTAAAAGGCTTGTTTTCTTATCCATTCAGCCCCCCCCCCATCTTTTGATTGGAGCATTTAATCCATTTACATTGAAAGGAATTGTTGATAGGTATGTAGTTATTGCCATTTTATTATTCATATTTTTTATTTTTTTTTTTAAAGATTTTATTGAGGAAGGGGAACAGGACTTTATTGGGGAACAGTGTGTCCTTCCAGGACTTTTTTCCAAGTCAAGTTGTTGTCCTTTCAGTCTTAGTTGTGGAGGGCGCAGCTCAGCTCCAGGTCCAGTTGCCGTTGCTAGTTGCAGGGGGCACAGCCCACCATCCCTTCAGGGAGTCGAACCAGCAACCTTGTGATTGAGAGGAAGCGCTCCAACAAACTGAGCCATCCGGGAGCTCAGTGGCAGCTCATCTCAAGGTGCCGTGTTCAATCTTAGTTGCAGGGGGCTTTGCCCACCATCCCTTTGCGGGACTTGAATTGTTGAACCGGCAACCTTGTGGTTGAGAGCCCACTTGCCCATGTGGGAATCGAACCGGCAGCCTTTGGAGTTAGGAGCATGGAGCTCCAACCGCCAGCCCCGATTATTTTTTTTTTTAATCTTAAAGAATTCCCTCTAAGATTCCTTGTAATACCAGTTTGCTGGGAATTAACTCCTTTAGCTTTTTCTTGTCTGGGAAGCTCTTTAACTGTGCTTCGATTCTAAATGATAGCTTTCCTGGGTAGAGTAATCTTAGTTGTCGGTCCTTGTATTTTTTTCACTTTGAATATTTCCTGCCAATCCCTTCTGGCTTGCAAAGTTTCTGTTGAGAAATCAGCTGACAGTTTTATGGGTGCTCCCTTGTAGGTAACTGCTTTTCTCTTGCTGCTTTTAAGATTTTGTCTTTGTCTTTAAAGTTTGCCATTTTAATCATGATACGTCTTGGTGTTGGCCTCTTTGGGTTCATCTTGTTTGGGACTCTCTGTGCTTCCTGGGCTTGTATGTCTATTTCCTTCACCAGGTTAGGGAAGTTTTCTGTCATTATTTCTTCAGATAGGTTTTCAATTCCTTGCTATCTCTCTTCTCCTTCTGGTACCCCTATGATGTGAATGTTGTTATGCTTGATGTTGTCCTAGAGCCCCCTTAAACTCTCCTCAATTTTTTGGATTCTTTTTTCTTTTTGCTGTTCTGATTGGGTGTTTTCTGCTACCTTGTCTTCTACATCACTGGTTTGACCCTCTGCTTCATCTAATCTATTGTTGATGCCCTGTAATGTATTCTTCAGTTTTGTTATTGTATTCTTTATCTCTGACTGGTTCTTTTTCATGTTTTCTATCTCCATTTTTATGTTTCCTATCTTCTTGTTGAAGTTCTCCCTGAGATCATTGAGCATCCTTATAACCAGAGTTTGGAAGTCTGTGTCTGGTAGATTGCTTATCTCCATTTTGTTTAGTTGTGTTTCTGGAGCTCTGTTCTGTTCTTTTATTTGGGACATGTTTCTTTGTCTCCCCATTTTGGCTGCCTACCTGTGTTAGTTTCTATGTATTAGGTAGGGCTGTTATGTCTCCCAGTCTTAGTAGAGTGACCTTATGTAGTAGGTGTGCTGTGTGAGTCAGTGGCACGGTCTTTCTGGTCACTTGAACCATGCACTCCAGGTGCGTTCATTGTGAGGGTTGTATGTGCCCTCCTCTTGTAGTTGAGCCTTGATTGTTATTTGCACATCAGTGGGAGGGATGGACCCTCAGGCTAATTAGTTGTGAGGACTGACTGTGACTACAGTGGAGGAGTTGTGGTGGAGGCACTGATCCTACAGAGCAGGATCTGCCTCAGTAGGGCCCTGGTGCCTGCCCAATCCACCCCTTGCATGTGTCATTCTTGGAAGTGGCTGGTTGATGCTCCAGCTCATTCTAAAGCAGGCCACTGGTGGTGCCAGCCCCAGGACAACCTTAGAGGGGATCTGCTGCAGGTCAAGTTCAGCCGTAGCTCGTGCCCCCACCTGGAGCCACTTGGCAGAAACCACAAATAAATCCACAGATGACTGCCACCTGTGCCATGCTTGGAAGCGCCTTGAGAGACCAAGCTGTGAACCAAGACTGGCTGCTGCTAGTACTGGCTTTAGGGCTGCTTAGCCAGAGGTACAGGACATGCTCAAGACAGATGCTGCTTAAGACCATAGGAAAGTCTGCAGCATGAGCTAAGGCAGATGGTTTGTACAAAAAAAGCCACTGGGTGTGCCCGAAAGTTGTATGGGCGGGTTCTCGAATCACCAGGGCATGGCAAATGAATGGCATCAGCAAGCTTGATGGAGACTCAGATGTGGCTGCCACCTGCATCTGCACTCTGGAAGGGGGAGGGCTCAACAAAGAAACAACAGCTTCCTCCAGCTCCTCTGACCAGGACAAAGCTTCCCCTTCAGCCCCCATCCTGAAGCCAGACAACTCAGTTCCCCCTCCACCTTGTATGTCCCTGCTGCCTCTCCAGCTGTTGCCCCAGCACTGGAGCTCAGAGCTAGTGACTCCTTCAGTGAGTAAGTCCTTGCTTGGTCCCTTTAAGAGGAGTACCTGGGACTGCAGCCACCCTCTGTCTCACTCAGTCACAATCTCTGTTGGTTTTCACAACCAGAAATTATGGGGACTTCTCTCCCTGGCACTGGAACCCTGGGCTGGGGAGAGCTGGGGCCTCTTGCTCCTTTGGGGGGGTCTCCACAGCTGAGATATCCCTCCCGATTTTTAATGGTCACTTGTGGGTGTGGGACCAGCCCATTCTTCATCTCTGCCCCTCTTACCCATCTTGAGGTAGCTACTTCTCCTTGTCCTTAGTTGTAGGGCTTCCGTTCAGCAAGATTTTAGGCAGTTCTCAATGGTAGTTGTTTTGCAGTTTAGTTGTAATTTTGATGTTGTTGTGAGAGAAGGTAAGCACAGAGTTTACCTACTTCACCATCTTGACCAGAACCCTCAATTCTGACAATTTTTGCTTTATGTATTCTAGGGCTCTGTATTCTGGGTGCATACTTATTTATAAGGGATTGACCCTTTTATTATTATCAAATATTCTTATTTGTCTCTAGTAAAGCCTATTTTGTCTGATATTAGCATAGCCACTCCAATTCTCTTTTGGTGATTCTGCATGATATATCTTTATCCATCTTTACTTTCAATCTACTCGTGTGTTTTTTTGTTTTGTTTTGTTTGTTTTTTATCTAAAGTGTGTCTCTTGTAGGCAGTATCTATTTGAATCTAGTTTTTGTTATCCATTCCGCCAATATCTGTCTTTGAATTAGAATGTTTAATCTATTTAAATTTAATCATATGCTGATAAGGTAGGATTTTTATCTACCATTTTGCTATGCGTTTGCTATATATCTTTTTTGTTCCTCTATGCCTTCTTTTCTGTTAAATAGATATTTCCTAGTGAATCATTTTAATTTCATATCAATTTTTATTAGATTTTTAGAGTATACAATAGTATACAAAAGTTTTTCTCCTACATAGTTCCATTTCCACCCTCTTTTTTGCTAGTATTGTCATACAAATCATATTTCTATACATTGTGTGTCTATCAATACAATAATTTATAATTATCCTTTTATGTTGCCTTTTGCATTTACGTTGATACCATCTTTTATATTTACCTATGCAATTACCTTTACTGGTGTACTTTATTTTTTCATGCAGATCTGAGTTACTGACTAGTGTCTTTCATTTCGTCTTGAATAATTCCCCTTAGTATTTATTGAAGTATTTATTGTAAGTCTGCTAGTGGTGAATTTTTGTTCATCTACTCCCTTACTTTCTCCTCCATTTTTGAATAGTTTTGCTGGATATAGAATTCTTTGTTGAAAGTCTTTTTCTTTCAGCCCTTTGAACATGTTATCCACTGCCTGATGGTCTCCACAATTTCTGATGAAAAGTCAGATGTTAATTTTATTGAGGATTCCTTACACATGATCAGTCACCTTTCTCTTTTCTTTGACTTTAGATTTGACAATGTGACTATGATGTGTCTAAATGTATATCTATTTGATTTTTATCCTGCTTGGAGTTCATTGAGTTTCTTGGATGTGCAGGTTAAATATTTTTCATCAAATTTGGGGAGTTTTTCATCATTTTTTCTTTAAATTTCCTTTCTGTTCCATTCTTTCTCTCCTCTCCTTCTGAGACTTTCATCTTGATATGTCAGTACACTTGATGGTGTCCCACAGGTTTCTGAGACTCTTCATTTTTCTTCAGTCTTTTTATTTTCCTATTCTTCCAACTAGATAATTGCAATCAACCTTTCTTTAGTTCTCTATCAGTACATATCTGTTGTTGATCACCTCTACTAATTTTTTAATTTCAGTTATTGTACTTTTAAACTCCAGAATTTCTATTTGGTTATTTTTCATAATTTCTATCACTTTATTGAGATTCTCTGTTTGATGAAACATCATTCTCATACTTTCCTTTAATTCTTTAGGCATGATTCTCTTTAGTTCTTTGAACATGTTCATGATAGCTGATTTTAAATCTTTGTCTAATAAATCCAACATCTAGGCCTCCTTAAGGACAGTTTCTATTAACTGTTTTATGACTGTGTATAGATCTTATTTTTCTGTTTATAGGTATGTCTCATTTTTTTGTTGTTGAAAACTGGACATTTTAAATTATATAACATGGCAACTATGAAAATAAGATTCTCTCCCCTCTCTAGGGTGTGTAGTTGCTGCTGTTTGTTGTTGTTGCTGTATGTTTAGTGAATTTCCTAGACTAATTCTGTAATGTCCATACTCTTGGTTGTGTGTGGCAATTAAAGTCTCTGCTAAGTTAGTTTAGTGGTCAGCTAATGACTGGACAGAGATTTCCTTAAATGTCTTGAACCCATAAGTGTCCCAGCCTTTGCAGAAGAGCTCAGTGTGTTTTTGGACATCCTTTCAATGCTCTGGCAGACAGCTTAAAACTCTGCCTCAGCCTTCATTTTCTGCTTACTCAGAGCCTCAAAGTCAGCCAAAGTGAGTGGTATTTTCAGGTCTTTCCTGAGCATATGCACATGTATGTGGCCTTCTATATTCAGCATATGTCAGAGTTTTTCAAGCCCCTTATGGACATCTCATTTCTGGTTTTTCGTTTTAAGTTTTTGGCCAGCCTCTTGTTGACACCTCAGGAAGCTGTACTGTTAAACTCCAACCCCCATCTACACACACACACACACACACACACACACACACACACACACACACAAACACTTCTACACCTCTCCCTGCCATTTCCTCAATAAAGTCTTTCAGAATTTTTCATTAAACCAATATTCAATTTTATATCAGAATTTCTTAGTGAGGGCAATATTAACATTTTGGTGTGACAGTTCTTCATCGTAAAGGACATTTAACATCCATCATCTCTGGCCACAAAGTGTCAGTAGTGGAACCAAAAACATGCGCTCATATTTCTAAACACCCATTTGAACTTAGGGGTCAGTATCACTTTGGTTAAGAATCTCCACTTCACAGTATTGTGACTATATAATCATGTTTTCATTGGGACACATAAGTACTCAGTTATTTAATTTTCTTTCTTGTTCAACTTCCTTTTTCCCTGAGAGTTACTAACTGCTTCTGTTGTTTGCTTAGTTTCCAAGTACCTATCACCAATTATTTGCTAAGTTCGCCAAGTGTACATGAAGTTTCCCTCAATAGCATCAAACATACCAGGTGATATAGCTTATTTCTACTCTTTAATGAAGACATCCCTTCTATCTTCTTGCTCCAGTTGGAGTTGTTTATCCAGGAATGCTGCAGCACAGTCATTCTAGAGTGTTCTTTCATCCTGGTAACTAAAATATTGTAAATTGACAGATCTAGGTTATCTCTGTTGCCTGATGAAGTGGAGAATAAGGATGAAGTTCAGGACAATTTAGAAAATAAAGAACTATATTTTCTCTGATTATCTTAGGGCAGAGTCAATAAATGTGTGATATTACTTCATACATAAGTAGAATGAATAATTTTTAATGGGCTTCTATATTTATCATATAATTTGATTCTTATTTTAACTTTTACTCACATTTCACATTTGAGATGCACTGCCTGGCACCCATTTTCCTTATGAAATAATACATATAGCAACAGTATTAATTAAGTGTTCACTATTTTGTGAACACTGTTCAAGGGCCCTAGGAAAGACAGTATAGAAGAAACATGATACAGTCTTTTAGTCCAAGAACTTGAAATCCACCAGTGTTGGGAGCATGTGGTGTGTGTGGTGCGGGGGGGCAGGAGTTTGGTTTGACTTGTAGCTTCCTACTGTGTCATCTCTGCACGGCAGACCTGCATCTGGACACGTGGCAAAACCTACCTGACAAAAGTTCACTGACAGAGGCTGAGGAGCCTCCTGGGACTGAACTCATCCTAAGGAAAAATGGGGCCAGTTGCAATTTGAACTGTGCAAATCTTAGATGTCAGAGGTCAGTAGAAATTCCAGGAATAGTAAGACACCCTCTGTAGACTCCCAGAAATGTCTGAGAGATTTGTGGGTAACTGAAGTCAGGGGAAAGTAAGAACCAGTGGGCCATTACCCCTGATGTGCCCCCATCTTTATGTACAATACAGTGAGGTCTGGAACACTCAAGTTATAAGTTGAAAATTCCCTCTGACAGTCACACAGACAGTGAAGGACAGCGTGCATTGTCCCCCCTTCATTTCACGTAAACTTGGTGGAGAGGGGAGGGTGGTTGTGCGAGCGAAAGAGCACTGTGCCAGGTGAGGCTGGGCTGGGGAGACGACAGAGAGGAGGAAGGCTCTGCTGGTGCGTGTCTGGCCAGAGGTGGATACCAGTCACATGAAACTCAGCGGACTGCAACACACGTTGGGGGTAGGCAGGACACAGGTTTGCAATGGGGACCCTTTCTACTCAGGTGATTCGGGGAAGGTTTCGTCAAGGAGGTTGGGCTGTAATAAAGGGAAATGGGGATTCCAGGCACAGAAAACTCTGGAGCTGAGTTCAGGGACTAGAGACTGCAGGGTGTATGGGAAGCACTCACAGCCACCAGCTGGCTTCCATCCCGCTGCCTCCTCTCCCTCTGCCAACTCTCCAGCTATCACTGCCAGGTAATGCTCTGACCCATCATCGTCCTACTCAGAGACCTCCCTGGGCTGCTGCCCAGCTCCTCCAGCAGATACACCCCAATGCTCCATCCTGGCAGTTGAAGTTTCCCCTGGTCAGGCCATCTTTCTTTCTTTACTCTCCTGGGCATGGCTGTACTTGAGCAAGTCCTTTGTCCCACCTCCGCCCATCATGGCCCCCTACTAAACACCTCCCCACTGCCAAGTCTTGCCCATTCTGAAAAAAAAAAAAAAAAAAAAAAACCTCTCGAGGAAGCCTCCCATAACTCTTTCAGCTTCGCCTTGTCCAAAGAAGTGCTTGGACAAATCCCTTGATCTCTTTGAGGTTGTAGTTTACCATATATGTTTTAATAGTAGTTTGTGTCAAGTGCTATGGGAATGTGGGTGATGGAAAAGGAACTCAGCATGGAATTTGTGGACTCTCCGTAGTTTAACATAAAATCAAGTTTTGTTATTATAAAAATAACAAAACCACATGGAAAATGGAGAGAGAAAAAGATCCCCTATAATAACGTCACCCAGCCAGGACATCCGCTATGAGTACTTTTGGAGACTGTTGCCCTCATTGTTAAATAGGCAGATATTACTACTCATGCCTGTTAGAGGCTGGAGGATTTTGCTCTTCTTATAGCTATATTGAGATATAATTAATGTACCATACAATCCATTCATTTTAAGTGTATAATTCAACAGTTTTTAGTATATTCACAGAGCTGTGCAACTGTCACATTTAGAATATTTTTATCACCCCAAAAAGAAATCCTCTACCCTTTAGCAGTCACCTCTATGTTTTATTATTTTTTTGCTTAACATTATTTTACAAGCATCTTTTCCTGTTGCCTGACAATCTTTGTAACTACCTTGTCTGGTGACTGTTAGCAAAGGATTTTGGGTGAGGGGATGTCACCACCAGGTGTGTTCTACAATGATGGTGTTGGTGAGGATTAGGGAAGCTTGATGAAGCAGTGAGTGGAGACCCAGGGAGAGATGAGGGAGGAGTGATAGCAGCAGGCTGCGAGGAGGGACTGACCTGGAGTATGACTTCCGGGTGGAGACAAGAAAAACTCTGGAAGCAGAATCCACAGCACTACTGATTGGGATGTTGGGAAGGATGGAGAAGGGTGTCAGCACCTTTCCTGGGTGGGTGAGGGTGGGGAGGGGTGGGTGAGGGTGGGGAGGGGTGGGTGATAAGGTCAATAACTGAGTCCCAAAAGAGAAGAGGGCACAGATTGGGAGGAAAGTTGAAGATGAGCTGGATTTGGGGGCCTTGGGCTTTTCTGGCAGAGTCCAACAGTTGGCAGTGGGGTGCTCAGGTCTGGCACTCAGGAGGCGGTTGGAACTGCAGGGGAGAGGTTTGGGAGTTAAGGGTGTAAGGGCCAAGTGTGAGGCCTTGGAAGCCTGAGCTTATCCAGGGTGGGTGTGAAAGATAAAGAGAGGGCCTGAAGAACACTGGCACTTCGTGGTGGGGTGGGGGGAGTAGGAGAAGAATGAAGGATGTAGAGCAGGTCACCAGGTAGGAGAAAGCAGAGCTGCAGCCTCTTGGTTAGTGGCGGGGAAGGAAGAGAAGAGAGGAAGCTGGGGAGGCTGGCGAGCGAGTTCAGGGGTGAGGTGGTGCAGAGCTGCAGCATCACAGAGCCACCTTAGCCAGAGTGCTGCGACCCGAAGGGACAGGTCATATGGGAATGTGTGGCCCAAGGTGGCCTGCGACAGCTCGGAACACACCCACTTTTGGAAGTTTAGGGAAAGTTGGAGTTTTAGGGAAGGTAGGGGAACTTGACTTTATCAGACGTGATCACCATCGGACTCCTCGGGACCCCACGTCCGCACCCCGAGGCGCGGAAACCCGGGTGGCCCCTGCGCTGGTGTATCCTGATTTCGGGTAAGGGGCGGTCTCTGTTGGGAGTCCAAGACGGACGGGCACACCGGCCAATCGACACCGCCACCTCTCCGCGGTCCCGCCCCCCGGGACCCGGCCCGGAGCTTGCGAGCCTGGAGGGTCAGAAGCGGGTGGAGGACGCGCGGTCGGGGCGCTCGGGCCATGCCGGGCGGGGCCCACGCGGCTGCCCCGCTCTCGGCGCAGCCCGGGTAGGCGACGCCACCGGCCATGCCGCTGGAGGCGCAGGACGCGCTGTACGTGGCGCTGGAGCTGGTCATCGCCACGCTGTCAGTGGCGGGCAATTTGCTGGTGTGCGCCGCGGTGGGCACATCGAGCACGCTGCAGACGCCCACCAACTACTTCCTGGTGTCCCTGGCAGCGGCCGATGTGGCCGTGGGGCTGTTTGCTATCCCCTTTGCTATCACCATCAGCTTGGGCTTCTGCACTGACTTCCACAGCTGCCTCTTCCTCGCCTGCTTCGTGCTCGTGCTCACGCAGAGTTCCATCTTCAGCCTCTTGGCCGTGGCCGTCGACAGGTACCTGGCTATCCGCGTCCCGCTCAGGTGAGGCGCGCGGCAGCCCCGAGCCCCGTTGGAGCCCCGCCAAGGACCCCCGCTCCGGGGCCAGGTTCCTGTCCCCAAGCTGAGGCGCGCGGGGCGCTCTGAGCTCCGGTTCCCAGCCTGACAGACGCCGGCCATCCCCAGAGACGCGTGTGCCCGCGCTGTCCAGACCCTCTGGGTGACCCGGGCCGGTCCCTGGAGGCCTCTGCTCCCCGGAATGCGCACGTCTCTTTAAGGGCACCTGCATAGGGACAACTCTAGGGGTTCCGGGAAGTGTGGTCGGCGGGAGCCCGGCCTGCCGCGGGCGGGTGGAGGTCCGGGAGCGGGAGGCTGGCTGGTCGCATCTCTTCCTCTGCGGCGAGAACTGTTTCCTCACACCCCTCACCTGCGGCCAGCTGGCGGCCAGACGCGGCCCTCTGAGCGAGTGCTGGGGGTCGGGCCTCCGGGGGAGGTTCCAGGGCACTTTGGACGCTGGGACTTCGCGTTGTCAGAATGGACACTACCCACGACCCAACATCAGAATGTACCTAGCACAAAATCGGGGCCAGGCCTCCCTGGGCGGGGAGATGACAGTTAACTTTGGGGAATGCTATGGACATGTGTCCCTGCATGCTTAATGGTGACTCAAATCACCTCCATATACTTTTAAAAAGAGGTAAAATGCTGCTTTTTTCACCAAGAGCCTTAGGGCCTCATGCCGATGTGTAACCTTGTTTATCCCCGCCTCTCTGTGTGTCCTGGCAGGCTGGGAGAGTGCTATTAGGATTTCAGAAAACTGGATAACTTACTCATCTTCTCTTGCTCCCACACTGAGAAAATGTAGGATTCAGGGCAGGGAGCCAGCCAGCAAGGGCAGTGGAGCCCAAGTGGTAGCTGACCAACGAATCAGAGTTGAATCAGAGTTGAGCGTTTGAGAGCAGGAGTGTCAGGGCAACCTTAGGGCTTAGTGACAGCATTTATGCTCTGCTCTGATGCCTGGGCCCCTGTGGCATTTCTGGGTTGGGTGAGCTTGGGATTACTTTGGGTTTGGGGCTGTGACAGGAAATGGAGTCACAGGAGTAGGAGGGAAGGAAAGGAATTAATTTATCGAGTGCCAACTGTGTGAAGTTTATATTAAATTTATATCCTTTAAGCCTTGTAGTAATTCCAGAGCATAGGTACTATTACCTGCATCTCATAGATGAAGGGATGGTGGCTTAGGGAGATTAGACTCTTGCTCAGAATGGTGCATCTGGAATGAGTGTCGGAGTCAGGACTTGAACTCAGAGCTGGCATCGTATTCCCACTGTGCCATCAGGCTGTCTTGCAGGGGCTGTGTGTGACATGTGTTTGGGATGTGGGCAGAAAGCATACTGCCATTTCTAGAAGCGGATTTTGCCTGCGATAAATTGGTAGTTGGAAGGGAAATGTGTCTGAGGGAATTGACTGTGAGAAAGCTCCCAGAATCCTTTTTAGCAGGCAGACATGTTAAGCCTGGTCACTGTGGGTTGTGTTCTCGGTCCCAATCTGAACAGGAACCTCCTGCTTGGCCGGGCTGTGAGCCTGATCTGCATGTCTGGGCCTTTTTCATGTGCTGCTGCCTTTGGCATCTGACCAGGAGGCCTCATACATGCCATCGGGTGTGGGAGCCCAGGGATTTCCAAGGTTTAGGGCAGCATGGCACACTCTTCTCTCTCGTGGTCCCTTTCCTACCTCTTGGTCCTCATGTGGCTTACTCGATGGTCTTTGGACTGTTTGCATCCAGCAGGCAGTCACAAGTCCCCACTCTGAGTTGCCCATATCACAGAAGCCCCTTGGGCTTGCCCCTGGCAGTGGTCCAAAGAGATCCCAGCTCAGTGGGAGTTACTGGAAGAATCTCTTGTGCCCCGTAGAGCAGGAAGTTCCATAAAAGTTTAAATCTGTTAGTTCTTGTCCTGGTTTGTGCTGGGTGGAGTCTTGAAAGAAATGGGTGTGGGTGTGTTAAGGAGAAAGAAATGTGAATCACAGGCCTCTGACTTCTCCTTTGCATCTGCTACAGGCCGGAGAGGAGAGGTACAAGTAGGGAGGGCAGAGTGCTCAGTGGAGAGTCACCATGAAGTTTGTCCCATCCCTGCCCTCCTGGCCTACCCACGTGAGTTTAGAGGTCTGGAAGAGATGTGTGCAAGCAGCCCCAGCTCCCTGTCCCAGGAAGGTATGGGCCTCTGATCTGTCCCCACCCTCAGGGTTTGGAGAGATGTATTGGTTCAGCTCTCCTGAGCCCTACTGGGGGCTGGTGCCTGTGAGCAGGCTAAAACGCAGATTACAGGTCCTGCGGGACCCTACTGAATTAGAATCTCTGGGGTGGGGTGTGTGTGTGATTCCAGTATCAGTATCTTTAGGTGGGGACTTCTTGTCCCACCAGAGCCTGGGAACCTTCCTGGAGTCAGGAGGACTTGAGTCCCCCCTTCACTGCATTGACATGGGCCAGGGGCCAGCTCGGATTTGGCTCTGAAGCCTCCCTTGGGATCACGGAACGCTGGGTGGGAGTAGAGTTGGAAGTGCCCTGTTTGGGAGGAGATGTCTCCCCTATAAAGGCAGAGAGTGATGAAGACGAGGTCCAGGGAGTGGGGGCAAATACGGTCCTTGGACTTGCGCTAGGTTCCAGCCAGTTCACTGGTGCGGTAGGTTTGGAGGGAATTTGTGCCCCAAGGCTCTGCGTGCGAGGCCTGTGTGGTCAGCCGTGAGCACAGCTCAAGGCCACAGAGACCACAGCCCCCATCTGCCACCCAGTTGCCAAGGCATTTACTAACCTGGGGAAGATTACAGTGCAGGAAGAAAGGAGAGCTCCGAGAAGATTCTAGGCACAAAAATGACAACTTTGGCCAGAATTGAAAAGGAGTAGTGTCAGGCCAGCCCAGTGGCGCAGGTGATTGGAGCGCTGTGCTCCTAACACCGCTGAGGTTGCCAGTTTGATTCCCACATGGGCCAGTGAGCTGCGCCCTCTACAGCTAAGATTGTGAACAACGGCTCTCGCTGGAGCTGGGCTGCCCGGAGCCGCTGGAGGTGGGTGAGGGCTGCCGTGGGCCAGGAGCGGCCAGTGGCCAGCGTGAGCGGCCGGCAGCCGAGAGAGCTGCCGTGAGCTGCTGTGAACGGCCGACCAGCGACCGACTCCCATGGAGGGGGGTAGCACAAAGCTCCTAATACCAGCATGGGCCAGGGAGCCGTGTCCGACACAACTAGACTGAGAAACAACGGCTTAAACCGCAGTGGAGGTTGAGGGGGTTGGGGGGAGGAGCAAGAAAGGGGGAAAAAAGAAAAGTAGTATCTGCTCTCACATCAGGCCTTCTGAGTGAGGGGTGTCTATAAACAGAATAACGTCTGCTTCCTCTAGTTCAAGTCCACATAGTTCCTGATGTTCCTAAGAGGGTCCAGTCTCAGTGGTGCCACTGGGAGTGGGCAGAATGGAGAGGGGGAGGTGCACACAGGAGGGCCAGGTATGCATTCCCGGGGGAGTGTGGGGGGGATGAGCCAGTGGTCAGGCTTTGTCTGCTCAGGCTGCTCCCTGGCTCTCACTTCCAATAGGAGCACTTCCTCCTCCCTAATCGAATCCTGGTCCCCTTCTTGCCACTGACTCAGCTGAGATGGGATGGGGAGGGGCCTTCCCTACCTGCTCTGGACTGTTTCCTGCCTTATAGTGTTGAGTCTCAGCTGTTTTCCCAGTGGGCTGAGGATGGTGTTTTCCAGGGAGTGTTTGGTTGGCTGCATCCATCAAGAGAGTAGAAGGGGCGTGTTTGTCTGACCTGTCCATGGACCCTAAGCCTGTCACCCTCCCTTCCCCTTTGTCGCTTTTTCTCGGAGCCTCACATGTCGGGTCTGTGAATAGGTATTGAAGACTTCTTAGCAAGACTTGAAGTAAACATGTGACCTCCACTTAGCTCCCTAGCTGACTGAACTGTAGGGTGGGAGTTGGCAGGGTATTCTGAGAGTTTTTTCAAAAGTTTTTGTGTGTGTTTTTTTTTAATTGAGCAACATTTCCCATATGATAAAATTCACCTTTAATGTTGTTTTGAAATAAAGCTAGGAAGGTAAATTTTGAACTCTGGGTCCTACCCCTCCAGCTTTTTCAAGGACCTCCCTCTTTGGGTTCTCCCTTCTTCACATGAGTATTTATCTTTCTTTCCAGATCATTCCTATTGTAGTGGGTTGAATGGTGCCCCCCGCCCCCCAAAAAAAGATAGCGGTATTCTAATCCCCAGAACCTGTGAATATTACCTTACATGGGAAAGGCATGACTACTTCCTTATATGGATCTTGGGAGGAGGAGCTTATCCTGGATTAACTGGTGGCCCCTAAATGCAGTCACATCCTTACAAAGTAGACTTGCAGGATAGAAGGAGGACGCGGTGTGACGATGAAGACAGAGATACAGAGACGGATGCTGCGGCCACAGCCAAGAATGCTGGGCAGCCGCCAGAAGCAACGACTGGATTCTTTCCTCGAGCCTCTGGTGGGCCTGCCAACACCTTGATTTCAGGCTGCTGGCCTCCAGAACTGGGAGAGAATATTTTAAGCCACCAAGTTTGTGTCACTTTGTTATCGTAGCCCCAGGAAACCACCATTAATACATGAAAATGCTTAAGTCAACTCTCCATGGACCGCACACCCTCTCCACTTACTGGCTCAACCTTTGTTTCCCGTCACAGTAAGCTTTTCCAATGAGTCATCCAGTTTCACTGCCTCCACTTCCGTTGTCACGATGGTGTCATTGAATTGCTCCTGTTAGGTCACCACTGCAATGCTCCGTTTTTGGTAGAATCTAATGGTTACTTCTTGGATGTCATTGCACATGTCCTCTTAGCAGCTCTCAGCCAGCTCCCGCGGGGCCATGGGCCCCCTACCTCATCTTCTCCTTCTCCACACAGCTGCCTGAGAGACTCATTTGAAGCATGTCAGATCACATCATTCCCCTGAGTAAAGCTGTGCAGTGGTACCTAGAGTAAAATCTGAATGTCCCACCCTGGCCTCAAGGCCCTGTGTGATCTGGCTCCTGTTCATCCATCTTTCCCCCCTCCCTACCTTACTCACCAAAGCACAGGCATGCTGATTCAAGTTCTTTCCCCAGCCAGAGTCTCTGTACTGCCCTTCCTCACTTCCCCCCTTCTGAATAGGCTTCTCTCAGCCACCACACGTATTTACTACTGACTCTATCGTTAAATTATGTCTTTACTAGGTTATGGTCTCTTGCTGCCTGGAGCATGAACTCCTGAGGAGAGAGGCATGGTCTTATGTAACCAGGACCCAATTCTCGCCATGATGCCAGGCATGGGATAGGGACCCACATTTTGGATGAATACCTGAGTGACTAGGTGAAGAGTGTGTGTTACGGAGGGAAACTGGGACAGTGTGGGCAGACTGCGCAAAAAATGATGTGGGGAGGGAGGGTCCAAGATGGCAGATCCCAGTAATGGACAGAGCTCTCTGGTGACACGATGTCAGAAAAAGGATCGTCCAATAAGTTTTAGTGATGAAAAGAGGGGAAAGCATCTTCTGAAAGGGTGTCTCACAGGCCTGAGGAGAACGGGCAGAGGTGCTCAGCTAGCCAGCAGGTGCGATGGACCAAGGACTTGCTGCAGCGCTCGCTGGGCGAGGCCCCCTGCTCCTGGTCCTGACTCTCGGCGCTCAAGCAGTCCTGGGGCCATCCTGTTACCTGCATAAGGGAACATGGCTCTCAGGACGGGGGAAAAAAGTCACCTGGGACTCAGGAGGAGGGACGTGGGTGCACTGTGCTATTCTTTACCCTCTGTTGTTAGCATACACTCCTCTCAACCCCACCTCCCTGCCTGGGCAGTGACTAAAGCAGCCGCAGGCGCTGCCGTTGGCTGTGGCTGAGTCCGTCTGTAAGTGCTAATGGGAACCTCCAGCCCGGCTGGGGCTTGTTCCTGGGGCTTAGTTCCCTGCTGGCACATATGTGCCCAGGCAGAGGCTGAGGTCTGGTCTTGTCAGTAAGGCCCTCAAGTACTGTCTCAGAACCTGGGTAATCCAATTCGGAGGATTCCTGGAAGTCCTGTGCCCTCACTGGGGGTTGAGTCCAACCAGCTGGACAGTTATCGAGGAGCACCTGGGAGTCGCAGGGCAGGGAGGAGATGAAAGTGGAGCCTGTGAGCACTCAGGATTGTGAACGCAAGGCTCCTCCTGAAGGATGGTGGCAGAGGGTCTGCCTGCCACCTTGGCTTGCCTAGAGACTGTGGCCCGGAGCTGCCCCCCGCGGGCAGTGGGAGCCCCGAGTGACCAGGAGCTCCTCTGCAGATCAGGCTGCACCGCCCCAGAGCAGCACTGGCAGGGAAGCAGCGCCTGGCCTCCGTCTCGGGAGCGTTTCCACAGAATTCTGAAAAGCTCAGGTGGTTGCCTTTGATCATCTGAAGAACGAGCATGTGTAAAGGGACAAAAGTTAACATTTACACGGCAGATGATCTGCGCTCCTTTCTCTGTAATGGCGGCACGGGTCTTCTGCCTCATGGAGCCGTCCCATCAGGTCCGGCACCAGCAGGACCAGTTACTCTGTGGAACCCAGGCTCCATATCTCACTGTTTTGATCTGTCAGCTTGTCATCAGAGCTTCAGGGACAGAGATGAGGAATTACGTCCTCAGCTACTGTGACATTAGAATTTTTAATATTGCAAACAGCAGCCACTCTTTTGGAGCCTTTTCTGTGTGCCAGGAACCTTACTCATTTAACCTTTACAACCTTATGGGGGCAGACACCTTCCCTCCTATTTCACAGGTAAGGAAACCAAGGCTCAGAGTTATGATGAGCCCATGGTCATACAGAAGCCAGTCCTGGGTAATCCTGTCTTCCCTGGAGCCTGAACCAGCGTGTGAACAGCTGAGGGGGAAGGCTCCAAACACCGTGCTCATCCAGAAACATATCCTTAATGAGCGGTCCTTCTAGGAGTGAGGAGTGAGGCCAGCACATTGTGACTGGGACACTTTAAATATTATAAGGAACAGAGACTATAAATAGTAATATGGCTGAGTGAGGAAGAAGAAAGTTATACTTTGGCCAGTGTGCATGATATGTCACAGGATTTGACCAACAGCTGCAAGGACCTGTGGAGGATGTCTTTCTACCTCATCTTTCCTCAGATGGGGAAACTGAGGCCCAGCCTTTCCTAATGCTTCAGACTTTATTACTGGCCTTGGACACTGGGCTTCTGACATAGTTATTCTCCCCTCAGCATTAACAGGTTGTGCTCCTGACCCCGGAGACTAGCAGGCTGGAAGCACCGCCACTGGCAGCAGGAACTTAATGGCAGGTAGCAGATGTACCTTTCTGACAGAACTAAAGTTGAGAACAGACCGTCACCAGCTCCAGGATAGCTATCTCACTCAGTCTGGGCTGCGGGGGAGGAGGGAGTGCTTTTTCTAGAGGGTTGATGCTGGATTGTGGGGGATAAATGGGAGGAAAGAGCATTCTGCGCTGAGGCGGAGCCTGTGAGCAGGAGCAGAGCTGGCCGGCCAGTCTGGGCTTCAGTCTGGGGTGTGGGTGGGTGTTTGAGAGCAGGCAGATCAAGGAGGGCCCGGACTTGCCAGGGAGTTTGGTGTTGTCCTCAAGGTACTAGTAAGTCCATGAAGGAGGTGTTTTGTTTGTTTTGTTTGAACTTAGAAATCAACGCGTGTGCCCAGAGGTAAATATACACAAGTACAGAAGGACACAAAAGGGAAGGCGAAAGTGTCCCCTCCCTTGCCCCTCATGAGCCCCGCTGCAGGCCAGGCCTCCTAGACTGTTTCTGATGGCATTTCTTCTGAGGGTCACTTCACTCTCCGTGGCAACACCTGGGCTTGTGCTGCCATCTTTAAACAGAATCTGTTGACTCTCTACCACGTAACAGGGGGATTGTGGCTCACGTAGCCTTCATCCCAATGCCGCTCTTGCCAATTTTTGTTATACAGTATCTTTATTTTTTTCTGGGGATCATATTTCAGCCTCTATTTTTAATTCCACCAATTATAGGCAGTATTTGTTAACTGTTAAGAAAAATGAGGAAAAGTATCCTACTACCGTCCCTTTGACATCTCTCCGCCGCCTCCTATTAACTGAACCATTACTCTTAGCACACTACCTACCTAACAGAGGTTTTACTTTCAAAAAGGTAATTCATGCTGTTGTAAAGAAACTGAAAACATATAGAAAGGTCAACTGTGAAAGTAGCCACCAATCTCTGACCTCTGGTTTTCCAATTTACCCATTAAAGGCAACCACTGTTTCTTGTGGTTATTTTTCTCCTACACAAATTATGAACTGAACACATTTATATTATACCATTACTTTCATACTGTCAAGATTAATGCCATTTACATTTTATTCTGTAACTATAGGAAAGTTTGCTGAACTTTGTAGAGTTTCTGAAAATTGCAAACTGATTAACTGCATTTATTAGGTTGGTGCAAAAGTAATTGAGGTTTAAAAGGTTAAAAATAACTGCAGAAACTGCAATTACTTTTGCACCAACCTAATATGATGCTTTACTGGTATATTTCTGGTTCACCCCAGAACCGAGCAGTATGATTGGAGTAGGAAATGCACCCCCGTCACTAAACTCATGCTTCTCACAAAGACAGGTCTCATCATCAGGTCGGGTGGATTCCATGTTTAGGTGCTATCCACTGCTCAGAAGTACACCACGTTTTAGTCTGCTTCATGTTTTGGATCACAATTTTCTCATCAGGAAATTAGAAGCAAGTTAAAGGAAGAACATGGCTTCCCACATCCTTATGATGACGCAGTTTCTTCATCATCCTCGTTTCTCACTGTCCTAGTGTGCCTTCTGAGCATGGTGCACAGCTGTCAGTTGTGATTTCTTCGTACTCTTGGAGTTGTTTGACCATTTCTTTTCTCTTTTTCTTTTTATAAATTTTATGGGGGAATATTAGGGAACAGTGTGTTTCTCCAGGGCCCATCAGCTCCAAGTCATTGTCCTTCAATCTAGTTGTGGAGGGCGCAGCTCACTGGCCCACATGGGAATTGAACTGGCAACCCTGTTGTTCAGAGCTCGTGCTCTAACCAACTGAGCTACCCAGCCGCCCCAGGTTCGACCATTTCTTGCATTCGGTGTTCTCTTGCCCCTTTCTGGGACTCCATATTTGTTTGTTTGTATACACATCCTTACGTAACCTTTTCAGGACATGGGAGATAAACTTCCTGGGTTCTTCACATGCCAAAAATGTTTTTATTTCTCACATGTGATTGGTAATTTGACTGGATATGATTCAGAAGTTTAAAGGCATTGCTTTAATACCCTGTTGCTCAAAAAGAGCAACATAAGATTCTTATCTTATCTGCATAAGATTCTTATTCGTGACTTGCATTTCTTCTCTGGAAGACTTTGGGATCATTTGCTTTGGCTTGGTGGTCTGAAATGTCATGAGACGGAATCTACATGTTGACTTTCAGCTTTTCTCCTTCACTGAGGATGGCACTTTTAGGTGAACTTTTCCAATCTGAAGACAGGTCTGTCTTCAGCTCTGAAATTTTAAAAAAGAATATTTTCTTGATTATTTCCTTATCTCTATTTTCTCTATTCTTTCCTTCTAGGATTCTTAATAGATAGATGGATACTTTACCTCCTTGACTGATCTTCCTTGTCTCCTAAATGTTCTCTTATATATAAATGTCTAATACTTTCGCTTTTCATTCTCCTCTGGAAGAGTTCCTTCACTTTCCCCCCTTAGTTCTTCTATTTTTTTTTTTTTAATGTAGCAATCCTATTTTTACTTTTGTTTTAAGGTTAAATGTTTTAAAATTTTGAAAAACCTTTTTTGGATTCACAAGGTTCAGATTCCTTCACGTGACAGAGTGTGTGTAATCAACACTCTTCCTCCCACCCCACCCTCCATCCCTGGATCTCAAGCTTCAGCTTGGGCATGAATGGAGTTGGGAATAAGCCCCCAGCTCTGTGGAAAATGGGGGACAATGACTGCGTAGGTGAGGCAACCCATAAACTCGTCCAAGCCAGTCTTTCCCTTGATTTCTTTTCCTCTTCTAACTCCCATTCTGGAACCTGCTGTCTGGTAGGCTGCCGCCTCTCTTCCCTGCCACCTGTTTCTGATCTAGGGTTTCATGCCCCATCGTGAAGATCCTATCTGCCTTCTGGTTTCTAGAAACTCATCAATATCTCCCATTTGCTGATGTCACTCTCCACTTCTGTTTTTAGGATGGTTATGAATTTATTTCCTTTTGTGTTTGATATGGTCAGGTTTGCATTATAAAACTCATTCTGGTGAAGAGCAAGGAGGATGGATTGGAGGAGAAAAGATTATGTGGGGTGGCCGGTTGTCATCCAAGTGAGAAGGAAGAAAGCATGACCAGGGCAGAGGCCACGGAAATTGAGGCAGACTCTAGAGACATTCGAGATGTGTAAAATCTGAACTTCTGCACCAAAGAAGGTTGTTATCCAAAGCCAGCCAAGGAATCTGGCACTATTTGGAGCAGAGGGGCCACAGGTAATGCCACGTAGCTAACCAAAAGACCAGACAGGAAGGAATCCGGAGAACCAAAGATGGGCCCCGGAACCACAATCAGTGAACAAGGACTAGAGATGTGGTTGGTCAGGGTCAGTTGTGGTGGGGTTTACAGGTGTGAAATCTGCAGTGCCACTCAGCCTGTGTGATTGGGGAGTGTGTCTGTGCCAACCCCACCGCGTGGTATGCCTGTGGTTGGAAGACGGTATCACAGGCAACAGCTGCAAGAGGACTTGCTGACTTGGCTGGATGTTGGACATGAGGGAGAGGGAAGAGTCCAGAGTGAGTCCCAGATGTTTGGGCAGTGATACAGTGCCGTCTATATCAGTTGTCTCCAGTTATCCCAATCATGTTGTTTATAGGTGTTGTTTTTTTTTTTAATCCAGGTTCCAGTAAAAAAGTCATACATGCATTTAATTCCTTTAGTTTCCTTTAATCTGGAATAGTTTCTCAGTCTTTTTTTTCTCTTGCGAGACAGTAACATTTTTGAGGAGTTCAGGTTATGTTTTACAGGAAATACCATAATTTGGGTTTGGTTGTTTCCTTATGATTAGATTCACGTTAAAACGTTTTTGGTTGTTTAATGTTGGAATGCTATCTATATGGTGTTGTATCCACTTCAGTCCATCACATAAGAAGGCATACAATGTCAGTCTGTCCCATTGCTGGTATGTTAAACCTAATTGCCTGGTTAAGGCTGTCTGCCAGGCTTGTGAAGACAGCTTCACAGGCTTCACTGTGAAGGTGTTTTTTTCCCATTGATGCTTATTGCCTGAATCAGTTACTACCATGTAAAATGGTAATTTTCTTTTCTCTCATTCCTTTCACCTTTATTAGTTGGTATTCTTCTGTAAAGAAGAGGTTTGCCTTTTCCCTGCTCTTCCTTTAAATTATTGTGTTAATACCAGTATGGACTTACAGTTTTATTTTTATTCAATGTGTTATAATCCATTCCTGGAATTCATTTTGATGCCCAAATTTGGCCAATGGGAGCCATTCAAATTCACTTCTGCTTGAGTGCTCCCATCAATTTTTTGGGCACTTCCTTACTTTCTGGCACAGAAAGGTTTTTCAGACTTATGTGTTTTCCAGCTTTGGAATCAGCCATTTCTCCAAGGAGTCCTGCTTCCTTTCAGTGGAGACGGGTATTTAGAAACCAAGATTTGGGTGGGTCTGCTCATTCCTACTGCAGCAGCATTTCTTCTAGGCCCTTGCAATAAATAGAGCTAGGAGATTTTTTCTTTTTTAATAATGAGTTGGGAGAGCTCTTGCTTACAGGAGAATGCCATCTAATTGACTAGGGATGACTGAGTTAAGCAAATCAACATTTGCAACAATCATAGTAATAACTGGTTCAGGCAAGTATCAATAGGTGCTAACACTAATTGGTGAAAGTTTGATGAAAAGCAAATATTTACAAAGTCTCACATTATCTATCACAAGGTATCTACTAATTAAAAAGGGAAAAAATAGTGACTGTGGAGAAAGCTGGCAGACACCACGGTAATCAAGTGATCAGTTAGCATCACCAGTAATGGGACATTCCGATACTACTGCCTCCTGTATCTTCTTCTGTTTGTGTATATGGAAGCCTAAGCTTTTGACGATTAATGTTATATATCTGAAGCAGTGTGTTTAACCCCAGTCATAGAAGGGTAACATTTGGGGGTGAGGACAAAGTGTTTTTTCTTCTCTGGTTTGGTTTCAGGCAGTGGCCCTTTCTCTCGGGGCTTTTAGTTCATGTGACGGAGATCAGAATCTGTAGTGCAGCCAACTTGGGCTGTCTCTGAGTCCCACACGCAATATGAAACCAAAATACGAGATTCACCAAGAAACAGCCTCAGAGGTGAACTCTGGGTGGCCTAGTCCTGGCTCTTGCCCTCAACCTCACTAGGCTGAATCATTATCAGGTCACTCTGGACTGCCTCCTCTTGCCACAGTAAGCTGGTGGGGAGTGCTGCCAACTTTCTTTTCTGCTACCTCCATTCCTCATTGTTCTTGGGTGACTGAGAAGGACAAATGATATCTCTTCCAATCACCTTTCCACGTGGCAGTGGACTCATCTCAGGCCCCAGCTAGGTCTACCACTGGGATTCAGACATATCTGAACTTGTTGGAGTAGATGAGAACCTCTAGGAGCCAAAGTAGCCGAGGGTCCTAGCCTCCTCAGAAGAACTTATCCTAAAGGTGAATACAGTGGGTAGGCAGACACTGGCCTTTCTTTAGAATGCCCTGCAGACTAAAGCTATCACGGTCTTAGACTGGAGACAAAGCAGATTGCCCTCAATATATTTACCACAAATGACAGACCTTCCCACTCCCAGACCTGAACTTCATTTATAAATAGAACCAAACGGTATCTACTCTTTTTGTGTAAGAATAGTTTTATTTGTATCTTCATTAGGGAGGTCATGTCGGTCTTAAGTTTTCTGTGTGGGAAGGTTTTGGGTTATATATTCTATTTCTTTAATAGATACAGTGCTATTCAAATTTTCTATTTCTTCTTCTGTCCATGACAACTTAAAAAAAAACAAAAAACCTTGGTTCCATGAGGAATCTGAAAAATGGGAAGCCACCACTCAGCATAAAACTTTCCCTCCTATACAGACAGCCTCTTGTGAACTATAAGCTGAAACTCAAGACATGCTCACATCCCCCAGGCCTTCTTTAGTTTGGAGCTACCAAGTGAGTGTCAAACGTGTATGTGTGATTACAAAGCCAGAGTTCTGGTCCCTTCTTATAAATTCAGGCTTTTATTCAGCATTTGCTTGCCAGGCCGTTAGGTGTTTTGGATACAACAGGGAACAAGATAGTCTGTGCCATGAAGGAGTGCACGATTCAGTGGAAGGAGGCTGAAAATGCAGTTATGTGGGAGATTCGTAAAGTGGAGGTACTGTGGAAATCACGGTATCGTGGGAGCAGTGGCGCATTTCAGTACATACTGGTCAGGTTCCAGGTGAATTCCTACAATGTGAAGTAGTGCACGTGCAACAGGTACACAGGCAAGGCTGTTGGTCCAGTGCAGACACCTGCTTTGGTTCATCTGTGATTTTGCCCAAAGAATTGGAATAGCGGGAGAAGCATTACCGTCTTCAGCAGGAAAGGAAAAAGCCCTCGGTTTGACTGCTGTGCAGCAGGAGCCCATTTGGGCACCAGGAACAAGAAAAAAAATAACATTGCCTACCCTGGGCCTCCCTCCTCAGAAAGCCGCATCCCAGACTGCTGGTCTCGGTCGCAGCTAGCCACACTGCCCACTGCCCCCAACTTAGTAACTGTCCCTTGGCTCAGGTCTCCTTTGTCATCTACATTGCCTTGGCATTATCAGCCTTGCTCTAATTAAAGTTTAGCCAGGATTTCCATTTGACTTTTTGGTACATCTTTAATATTCACTGTGGCAGCCTCTAGCCCTGCCAAAAGTGCCTGCCTGAGTGGCCTAAGGTATTTTGTTCTTGCTCTAGTTACAAAATTTTGTAGGTTTTGAGTTGTCTGTTCTAACCCCATTTTCATGTTAAGTCCTGTTATTATTCATAGCAATTTTAGAGAATATGAGGTTTTCTAATTTTAGAGAATATGAGGTTTATGTTGCTTTATAGCAGAGATGTTTGTGTTACAGAGGAATGAAACGTGTGAAGCTAGACAGTATATAAAGAAGTCCCTAAATAAACAATTTTAAGAAGCTGCAACAGAACTCCACGTGCATTTACTTAGCAATTTACATTTATAAAGTACACATTATATCTGTGTTAAAAGCCCCAGCATAGAGGTGGGTTCTGCAGCCACTATTATCCCCATTTTTCTGATGCCAGAGCTCAGACTCTATCCACCCATGGCTGGACTGGCCAGGCTCAATGTCACTGCCCAGGGCAACTACCCTGAGAGCTGGGAACTGTGATTTCTAAGGCTGACAGGGCAGACTGCACAGCCGGAGAAGCCCCAGCTCTAGGAATAGGCAGAGAAGACCCAGCCCCGGGAACAGGCCAGCATTTGTTATGCAGCACTTGGCGGCTCCCTTTTTCATTATGTAACCTGTGTCCACAGTTCTCTTTTGTTGATTTCCCCCATGTGACTGTTCTATCAGTCTTCTTAGCTAATGAGCCCCTTATATAGAGAATGGGTGGATCACAGCACAGCTCTGTCACGGCAGTGGGCATAGCCACTTCCCAGACCGTGGACTTTCCCAGAACACCCCTTTTGTGTGGGCTGGAACTGTTCCTGCTTGTCTGGAATAATAAAGCTGCCTGTTTACTTTATTCCTTTCTCTACTGCCTTTCATTTACTTCTGCACTTGGAGCAGATGTCTGGCTTCCCTGGCCTGACTGCTGTGCTCAGTGTCCTCCATAGAAAAGCACTGGCTGGCATAGGGCAGATGTAGGAAAGGACACGGCCCACCTTTCAGGAATGTGTTGGACACACACACACACACACACACACACACACACACACACACACACACGGGGATGTTCTGCGAGCCAGTGGTACACCGGGAGCAAGGCATGGAGCCCACTAGAAGAGATGGGCATTCAGGGAAAGGACAGCATAGCTGGAAGTGGGAGATGAGAGCACACGGCAGGTTACCAGCTCCTGCAGAAGATGCTGGAAACCCCAGGGGCCATCCCTTCCAGCATCCTGCTTACTGCAGGGACGCCTGTCTGCTTTCTGCAGCATCCCTATCCCAGGCATGGGTCTCATGGATACTGACCGTGCTGCCACTATGGAGCTGGTGCTCCGGTGCTCAAAGCACTTGTCTTTGGAGCCTACATTTCTGCTGTGGGTCTGGTTGTGTTCTCCAACAGAATAAAGAAAGTCTTTTTGTTGCCTTTTAAGGACTGCCTACCAAAGGCTAGCACATGCTTCTCAATTCAAGTTTCCAATTCTCACGTGGCTGGCTCCAGATGGGGTCTCCCTGGAACCTGCAAGCAGCTTTGGCAAGGTCAGGTGTATATGGAGAAGAAAGTGAAGCAGCTGACCTATGGCTGGGTAGCCAAGCAGACGGGGTAACTGGGACTTGTGAGAAGAGCCGAGATCCCTAAGCAGGAAAATGACTGCTTTTAGCAAAATCGGAGTCAGACTGGGTTTGTCCCCTGACTTCACTTTAGGGGCAGTGGGTGAGCTTGTTTCCACATCTGCAAACTGGAGACAGCAGCTGTGACGTCGTGAGGCATGGACTGAGTGGGAGGTACGAGCCAGTAGCTTGGCACGTCGCGCAGTAGGTGCTCAGGCAGAGGAAGTTCCGTTACTGATGTGTTCTGTACAGCTGCGGGAGGGAGTCTGCAGGCACGTGTCTCCAAAATTGGGCATTTGGTCATGTAATTCAAAGGCTGCTGGAATGGGAAACTTATCTGCCAGTTAGGAAATCTGGAAGAACTTGTTTTAGATGAAGAAAGGGATGATGAACTTTATTTTTTTTACTTAAAGTTTCAAGTACCATTAATGTATGAAAAATGAAAATGTAGCTGTGCGTTGGATGTTTCAGTGTTAGCCATGAATTTCAAGTCCTCAGAAAATAATTCAATGTATTTCCAACCCCACAATACTCTATGTATCTCCTGGCTGATTGGGCCCGAAGTCCCAACCCCCTTTCCTAAGTACTGTGCTCCCTCCGTCCTCAGCCTCTTCTCTGAAGGTTCCCTCCACGTGGCCTTGACCAAGACCTGCCACTCCCCCACAAGGACACTGCTTCCCTTATTGCACCCTGGGCCTCAGATAGGGACTTGGGCTCGAGATCTTTTTCTTGGTTCTCTCCACTCTCCTTTCAGAGTAGTACCCCCTTCACTCCTGCAAAAGACTTGAACCTTTGACGTTCCCATTGTCCAAACACACTGCCCTCCCCCCACCCCCACTGCTGCTACCCCGTGATATCAGCATTCTTGCTGACGGCACCAGCCACCCAGCTCGAGTTTTGCACCTCGGCAGTTCTCTCACCTCCTCAGTCTTTCTCTCCTCCTTGCGTTCGTTTCTCATCGTCCAGCCTGCACCTGGTCAACAGCAAAAGCCACACCACCCTCAAAACCACAAAGGCCATCCACTACATTTTGCTCGCAAGCTCCCTTTTCCACTCCTTGAGACAACTGAAGTGTCCTAGTCTTCTCCTTTCCCTCAGGTGATGATTTTTTCACACTTCTCTGAATAACAGCGATTCAAGGGGATGTTGCCCTCATCTCACCACACAGCACCCACCTCCCTGCATCGGCCGTCATTTCTTCCTTCTGCCACAGCAGAGAAGTGTCCAACACGTGCCCTGGTCTCCACGTCCTCCAACCTCCTTAGATTCTTTTTTCTTTAGTAATCTTACCTTTTTTTTCTGCATCTTCTTTCCACTGATCACCAGGATAGTAACCACCACCATTCTCTTCACCTTAATCTCCTTGCAACCCCCTCTTCCTTTTAATAGTTTCAGTACTAAATGTTAATACATTGGAGGAAAAAGCCCTAGGAATCGTCCCTGACTCTTCATTGTCCTACACCTGATCCACCTTCGAGACCTGTTGGGTTCTACCTCCAAAGTGTGTATCATTTGCACTATCTCAGCTATCACCCTGGTTCTAAGGCAAGATATTCTCGTGAATTAACCACCAAAAAGTGTTTCCTAACTGATCTGCTTTTCTTTTTGCTCCCCTAAAATTCAATCTCCATACTGTGAGCTTTATAAAACATAAATCGTACCATTCTCCTGCTTCAACACCTTTAGTATTTCCCATTGCACTTTGAATATCAAAATCCAGATTTCTTCCTATGCTTATGAGCTGGCTCCTGCCTCATCTTAGGTCGTTCACAATTCCACTTGTTTTTTTTTTTTTTTTTAAAGATTTTATTGGGGAACAGTGTGTACTTCCAGGGCTTTTTCCAAGTCATTGTCCTTTCAATCTTAGTTGTGGAGGGCGCAGCTCAGCTCCAGGTCAGGTTGCCACTGGTAGTTCAGGGGGCGCAGCCCATCATCCCTTGTGGGAGTTGAGGAGTCGAACCGGCAACCCTGGTGGTTGAGAGCCCACACTCCAACCAACTGAGCCATCCGGGAGCTCAGCTGCAGTTCAGCTCAAGGTGCTGTGTTCAATCTTAGTTGTAGGGGGCGGAGCCCACCATCCCTTGCGGGAGTTGAGCAGTCAACCAGCAACCTTGTGGTTGAGAGCCCCCTGGCCCATGTGGGAATTGAACCAGCAGCCTTCAGCATTAGGAGCACAGAGCTCCAACCGCCTGAGCCACCGGGCCGGCCCCCTCCATTTGCTTCTTTAGGAAATAAAATCCTTTCCTGCTGAAAGCTTTACACATTCTGTCCTTTCTGCTTGGAATGCTCTTCTCTTCACTTTTCAATTTTTTTTCACCTCTTCTCAACCTTTAGCTTGGCTTCAGAAACCTTCCCAGATGTGCCGTGTCCCAAGTTTTCCTGCTTTCTCTTATCTGCATCCCATTCATTTTGGTTTGGCCACTCATTCTGATTTGTAATTACACATTTGTGTGTTTACTTGTTTGTCTCTTCCATTAGTTTTACAACCCATGAAGGTTGTGATTGTTTCTAGTGCCTAGCAGAGTGCATGGTACAAAGGAAGAACTCTGAAATAATGAACCAACAGGGAAGAAGAGCTGTGATGGGAACTCAGAGAAGCTGTGACCAGCTACTTCCCTGATGCAATCAACTGCTTTTTCTTATCTAAGACAATTTAGCATAAAGTAGTTTTTCACATGTGCAAGATACAGCAGTTTTGACAAGTTCAGATGTGGGTAGATTCCAGATGTTGTTTTGAACTGTAGTGGGAAGCCACCCCCGTGATCCCTCTGTGTACAATATTGCTTTTTGAAAAAGTCAAGTAGAAAAAGCAGCATAATGTGGTTGTGGGGACAGAGCCCCAGAAAGCAGTTTCCAGGCTCTCGGCCTCACATAGAAAGGTGCAGGCTCAGGTAGTAAATGGCCATCAACTGTGATTGGATGGCCATCAGCTGTGGCTAGTTGGCCGTCAGCTGTAACCAGTGAGCCATTGACCACTAATATAACTGCTGTGGTTACGCTAGCAGAAAATGGGGGCTAGCAAGAAGATGGTGGCTGAGCCTGCAAGCGGTGCAGTGAGGGTTGAGAATTGTGTGGCTCCTGCTTCCTGTGTCTCCAACCCAGCCGCCAGCGAGAATATAGTGGTATGACTCCCCCACCTATGGCTCCGTGGGTGTTCCTTTTGGCCTCGTCATATCCTGCGTTCTTAAGTGGGGAGCGGGAGCAGAGACCCCGTAGGCCGCCCCACACAACAGTGGTGCAAGGAACACAGGCCTGCGAATCCTGACTTAGTTTTGGTCGTTGGTTCTTATGTTGCCTTTGTTACTCAGGCTTTGTATCTTGTTTCCTTATTTGTAAAATAAGAGAGGTTGGACTAGAAGAGACAAAAGTTCCTTCCAGTTTGTATGAGTATGCTTTTGGCTGCAGGTTAAGAGTGGCTTAAGCAATCAAGACATTTAATTATCTCTTCAACTAGAATACAGAGCCACGATGGCTCTAGGGTTGGTGCATTGCTGCAGAGATGTCATCAAAGACCTGGGCTCTTTGCCATTCACTTTGTCTTCAGGCTTGTCCCTTTCACAGAATGGCTGCTGCAGCCCTAGGCATAACAGCCTCTCACAAGAGCATCCAAAGCAGAAAGGGACGGGCATGGGGAACAGCTCTCCTTATGGGTCCCTCTCCTTTTATCAAGAAGGAAACTCTTTCCTGGGAGCACCCTCACAGACTTCCTTTTGTTTCTCCCTCTGCCAGAACCACCTTGTAGCACAGGGTGTCACGCGGGGTCTCTGGTCCCGCTCCCCACATAAGAACACAGGACATGGTGAGGCCAAAAAGGAACACCCACGGAGCCATAGATAGGGGAGTCATACCACTATAGTCTCGCTGGCGGCTGACACAGGAGACCCAGGAAGCAGGCACTGCGCCGCTTGCTAGTTCAGCCACCATCCTCTTGCTAGCCCCCATTTTCTGCTAGCATAGCCTCGGCAGTTATATTAGGGGCCAATGGCTCACTGGTTACAGCTGACGGCCAACTAGCCACAGCTGATGGCCATCCAATCACAGTTGATGGCCATTTACTACCTGAGCCAGTGCCTTTCCATGGGAGGGCAAGAGCCTGGAAACTGCACTCCTGGCTCTGTCGCCACACACCTCATGTATCCAACACTGATCATTACTGATGAGAATTTGCTTACCCCAAATATAATTCACCCCCCAGGACTGGCCTGTATTCAGCTGTACTCAATTCAATACAGGTGAGTCCTGTAAACAACAAAGGACTAAGGCAGGGCTTTTGAGTAGGCTGCCTCATGGATCTAAAGTCCTGTAATTCTAAGTGCTTGACCTTGAGGAAGCTGCCTTCTTATCCTGCAGGGACTAATTGCATTCCTCACGTCTCTGGTGAGGCAATGGCTAGGAATAACATTTTTAAAGCAATGGCTTCACTTTCCTGAATGAGGTGGGGAAGCAGAAAGGGTTTGAAAATAGGTGGATTAATTGGCCAAGAAAATTCAGTGAGCAGCTAAGCCCAGCAGGTCTTCTGAAGTAAAGGTCCCACCACCGAGCTGCCCACTGCTGAGTGACGCCCTCAGAGGGAGCACAAAAGGTTAGGGATCGTTTCCAACGATGAGGCAAGATCTCAGTTAACTTTGTCCGCAAACTGTATGAGTTCTCCTGCCTGTCCAGGCCACAGCATCAGGTACTCCTAGTAAGTGGAATCCTGTTTGATAATAAATCAGGTTAACAAATGAGGACTGTATTCACAATGGCCATATTATCAAGAATCCACTATGTGCCAGCACTGTACTAGGTCCTAGTCCTTAAGAGGTTGACATTCTAGTTGAGCGGAAAACAAATGTAACAGATAAACATTGTTTTGTGCGACGTTGGGAGCAGCCTGAGCCAGGACCACCAATTAGGGATGGCAGGTCCCGGTATGTGGGGCTTACGCCTGGAGGGCTCCGGGGGCCATGCTGAAAAGTATGGCCTTTATCCTGCAGGCAAAGGATGGGGATTTTCCATAGACAAGTCTAAAGGTAACGTGTATCAGATTATTCTCCCCTTTTCCAGTTTAAGGTAATATTTTATTTCACTTATTTAGTACATTATATTTAATACATAGTATGGGCCAGTTATTAATAGCTAAGTTTATAGCTTTGCTATAAACCACATATGAACTAGTTTATAGCAAAATGTCTAAAATGTATATTCTGATTTCTAGTGATTTTAAGATTTGAGCATTCAAAAATTACTAAAAAACTTAATATTTGCTAAGTTATTGCCCAGTTTTGATCAACTTTGCTGCTAGTAGACAGTTGGGGACGTTGCCAGGCCTCTGGGCCCTCCAGAGGTTAGAGACATTCAGGCATGAAGCTCCCCAGTCCCAGGCAAGCCTCTGTATCTGTGGGAATCCCACCCACCAGGCAGTGCTGCCTGACTCCAGGGAGCTCGTCTTTACTTCCTGAGGCTTTTGTTCAAGTGTCACACTATCATTGAAGCCTCCCTTGACTGACCTCTTTTAAAACTACCCTGTTTCCCTGAAGATAAGACCGGGTCTTGCATTAAGGTGTGCTCCAAAAGACGCATTAGGGCTTATGTTCAGGGGATGTCATCCTGAAAAATCATGCTAGGGCTTATTTTCAGGGAAACATGGTAGTCCCTGCCAGTTCTGATCTTCCTTACTCTGCCTTTTCTTTGTACTACACATAAAACCTTTTATCATACCGTATAACTTAGGTTTGTTGTTTATTATTATGTTTCCCTCTACTAGAATGTCACTCCCTTTAAAAGCAGGGATCTTTGGATGTTCTGCTCAACCAGCTAGAACAGTGCCTTCTAGAAAACTAAGTAGTTAGTATCTGGGTAGTCAGAAAGCACTTTAAGATTTCTCCAATCGTTCTCATTGATCATGACCTGTCACTAAACAGGTGAGTGAATGAGTCAAGAATGAAAATCTTACTGAGCGTGTTAAGAGTGAAGCTCTTTATACCTGACGGCACAACTTTAGTGTTGAGAGTCAAAGTGCCCTGAGGGTGAACCTCAGAGGCTGTTAGGAGTAAAGACCGTGGAACAGCAGAGGTGGAATTCTGGACCTTGGTGGCAGAGTACTGTAAACTGACAGTAACAGATGATGTTCTTTTGAACAGGTATAAGAGTGTGGTCACTGGGACCCGAGCGAGAGGAGTCATTGCTGTCCTCTGGGTCCTTGCCTTTGGCATTGGACTGACCCCGTTCCTGGGATGGAACAGTAAAGACAGTGCCACCAACTGCACAGAGTCCTGGGATGGAACCACAAATGAAAGCTGCTGCCTGGTGAAGTGTCTTTTTGAGAATGTGGTCCCCATGAGCTACATGGTGTATTTCAATTTCTTTGGGTGTGTCCTGCCCCCACTGCTCATAATGCTAATGATCTACATCAAGATCTTCCTGGTGGCCTGCCGGCAGCTTCAGCGCACCGAGCTGATGGACCAGTCGAGGACCACCCTCCAGCGGGAGATCCACGCAGCCAAGTCCCTGGCTATGATCGTTGGCATTTTTGCTCTGTGCTGGCTACCAGTACATGCCATCAACTGTGTCAGCCTTTTCCAGCCAGCTCGGGCTAAGGATAAGCCCAAGTGGGCAATGAACATGGCCATCCTGCTGTCACATGCCAACTCAGTTGTCAATCCCATTGTTTATGCCTACCGGAACCGAGACTTCCGCTACACTTTTCACAAAATCATCTCCAGGTACGTTCTCTGCCAGACAGATGTCCTCAAGAGTGGGAATGGGCAGGCGAGGGCGTAGCCCGCTCTTGATGGGGGCCTGTGACCCAAGCTCTGTCCTCTTCGAGGAGAAGGCACAAATTCACAGTATACAAAGGGACAGGACATGACCGGCTGACGGTCACTGTGAAAGACAGCTACCCCTCACAAGCATATGGGTTGCCTCTTTCGAGCACTTGTCTGGAGTTACCACATATCTAACTAACATGTACATGTTATTAGTAGGTTTCAGAGGTTGACAAATACAGATGGTTCTGTCCGGCTGCTCTTACTGCGTGGATGATGCTGATGGTGTGAACAGACAGTGAAAGAGTAACTTTTTTTTGAAGTCTGTCTCTTTCAAGGTAGAAAATGATTAAAACTATTTTACTGTGAAATACTGTGAAATATTATAATACAAATATTTTTTAAACTTAAAGGCAATGGAAAAATAAAAGTTGGACACACTAAAATGAAATACTTGTTCCTAGGAAGGTGACTAGAAAAATTAAAAGTATAATTCTTTAATCAAGAAACAATTTAGGAAAATGATAGTCTCATAAGTTCTTAAGTAGAATATCACATAACAATTTTGATAACATTCTTATCCATATACAGCAAATTACCCTAGAGAAATGGGGTCCCTCCTCTTCCAGATTCCATTTTCCCCTCCTAGGGCTAATAGTGAATTTTCTCTCCCAAGTTCAAGTTTTGCCAACTTGTTGGATCCCAAAGTGTGAAAATTTTACAAAGTAAAATTATATAATCGTGTATGTATACTAGGCAAAATAAAACTTAAAAAAAAAAGTTTAAGGTGCTGCATCAGCTTGTCACACACAGCTGCGTCTACCTTCTATCCTTTATCCTGAAGACTGCTTAAAAAAGTAAGTTTATACCCGGCCTGTTTCCCAATAATATAAGTCTCGATAGATTTTATTTGCCACACCTCAATGTTAACAAAAGGCTCTGCCAACCACAGAACACTACAACATTTGTGGCCTTTTCACACAGCATTCATTCAGTAGTCCCTCAGGTTTTTGGGACACAGGTTGGGGGTTTCGTAGGCTGTAAAGTCATCTTTTTCATCTGTTTGTTCATTGCTTAAGTTCTTCCTGCAAAATCCCTGCAAGGAGATTGTAGGTTTACAAACCCCTACAGAGACAGGGCATTCCTGTCCTTCTAGGATCCTGTTTTGGCTGTGGACAGCTTTACCTACTAAATTCTTGTCCTGTGCTGAAGTCTGTCTCATTTTCATTATGACTGCTCCTCTGTACTCTCTTGGGGTCCAAACAAGTCCCATTTCTCTCCCTTCTAATACTCCTCTTGGTATCTCTTTTGCCTTTTCTCCTTCAGACTGGAAATCTCTAGTAGTGTCTTCAGCTTCCTTCAGGACATGATTTTCAGTCCCTTCCTTCATTTGGCTCAAAACGCAAGCAGTGCAAAACCAGCACTTCCTTGTTCCAGATATTACCACTCTAACAATACAGCCTACTTAAGCTCTTTTGGCACTAACGCCACAGATATGTCAAGCTCACTGACACCAGAACCCCAGCAAGTCTTTTCATACTTGCTGCTGTTTAGCCACATGTCTACTCTGATCTTTACTGTTGCAGAATAATTTTCTAAACCTAAGGTAAAGAACTAACACTTATTCATCTAAACGTCATCCTACTCAGTTTCGTCTACCATTTCAACCTCTTAAAAATTACTAGTACTTCAGTTACTTAATCTAGTTGTGGACATGATTAGTAAGCTTTGTTTGAGTCTAAAATGCTTGACTCCATGTAGAAAATTTTTTACCCACGGGGCTTAGAGGCTCATTCAGATTTTTCATAAGGAGACTTGTACAGGGCTTCAAACCATACACACATCCTGGGTTCCAACTTAAGTGCCTTCTGCAGTCTAGGAGAGGAAAGGGACAGTAACATGAAGGCTCTAGAAGATCAATTTCACTTCTGTTTCGTGTGAACCATGGTAGGTTAAATGTACTTCTTGATGGGACTTCTATTTTGATAGATAATGATACTCAATCTGTACCTTTTATGCTTTTTGTTTCTTCTGCATCAATATTTCAGTCAATTGCTTGTCCGAGACACTTAGCTGCTGACAGGTCCTCATAACCTGACTAAGATAAACTGCCAAGAGATGCTTGCACTGGAATACAAAACACACAGACCATTAGAAATTGGCAGCGCCAGACTAACCAAGACCTCTCACTACTATTACATTTAGTAAGAAAGGAGTGGGGCACACAGATTATGGGCCTTTAACCCACTGCTGAAAAACTGCAGATAAAGATGACACAGATGCATTCTTTCTAGAAGTCAGAGGGGACAAAGAAGTTTTACTTTGTCAGCTGTTTTGGGAAACAGTTTGGATCCAGCTGGCACAGGTTATGTAACCAAGACAGGCAACTCATTTTAGTCCTGAGTTATATTTCTTTCTTCTTTACCTTCAGAAAGCTGTTAATAGCAACAGGTAACATTCCCTGAGGTACTGTGTTGCTAAGTGCTTCTCATAGATTATCACATGAGAACAGCTCTTATCCCCATTTTAACCACGTGCTCAGAATCTACAGTCTACTCCCTTAACCACTTCCGGGGATGTGGTGGGCTGGGGTCGGGGGATAACGTTGGCGCGGCAGAACGCTCACATATAAAGGCCTGACACACCTCTGGGGAGATGCTCTATGTTGGACCTCATATCACAGAACAGCTTTAGATATTGAAGGGGGCCTGGTTTGTATCATTTTATAAGTGAAATAAACCTACAGCACATCAGCTATGAATGTGGCCTCTTGTACAATGGGATACCCAATTTGCCACCCAGTTCCCAAGATGTTTAATAAACTTAACAGTGTAAAAGAAATGGGAAGAATGGAATGGATGCTATCATTTTCTTCTTTGGCAAGACTTAAAATATAGCTACCTGCTCTCAGGTGGGTAGTACTTTCTCCTTTGAAACAAGGAGTCTTGTTCCTTGAATGATAATCTGGACTCCTGTGACATTAGCAAAGCATTAATGTGCTCTCCTGCCTCAGATGAAAGTCAAGCATGGCTAAGTGCCAGGCTGTCATATAGGCAGTGGGAAGAAACACCTCATGGCTAGAGCTGGGGTTATGCAAAGTTGCCAGCATCCAATTTAGTTCATATTCTTATTGGGCCATCTAATTCCCCAGTGCCAACTTTCAGGATTATCTTGTCCATGACCTTTTAAATAAAAAATTCGGGTTGATATAGTTCTAAAAATGACATTGCAACTTTGGAGGGTAAACCCTAAAGAGATGACTAACTGACGTCAAGGACGATAAACTACTACTTGTTTCAACATGTAGTAAAATACCCATTTTCTACAACTCCTAAACCATGACATAAGGGCTAACAATTTCTCTCCTAATCCAACTATAGTAGCAAGAGTTCCCCGTCCTCACCAGTAGGCTGTCACTCTTCCGTAGCACTGAGAAGGCAAATGCAGGACATGAACAATAATGACAAGAAGCCAAACATATGTATGTTTTACCAGAACTTCCAAGTACCTAGAAAGAACAAAACAGATGGGATTAGACTTCAAAAGGGGTGCTGGAAAGCCACTTCCTTCCCTTCAATTTATCTGATAACTCAGAATTGCTCTGCAAATTGCCCTGGGAAGAACTGCAGTGATGTTTTACACAAAAGTGGAAACTCGGCTTCCCTGTGTGCAGACTCTTCTCTCCTCAGTGCTTTGCCCTTGAGGACTTTACACAATGAAACTGAAGAGTTTCAGGCTAGTTAAACCATCCACACAAACCATTTTGTTCCTCTGCCTAACGATTTAGCAGCCAACCTCATGGGACGAGTATATAGAGGTGGTGGGGAAAGCTCTCTCATCTAGACTGTTGTGGTGTTTCTTAACCTCTGGCATTTAATAGATGTGTTGTTAAGTTTCTAAAACTTCCACTACACATCTGAAGAAAGTATGAAAACAGGTAAGGAGTAAACAGTGAAGCAGAAAGATAGGTTTCAGAAGAAAGTGGGAAAAGGCTTTTGGAAAGAATTTGAAAGCAGGGAGAATAAAGGAAGAATGCAAAAAGGGTCACTTAGCTGCTCAGGATAGAGGTCTTAGAAGAGGCGAGCCTGGGTCTGCCTATTCATCTAGCAGGACGCAACGAAGACACAGATAAGGGAGAGGTTGGTAAGAGGCCCAGTCCAAGAACAAATAGCCTTGTTGGCAATCCAGGGACAAAAAAGGAGATGTACAGGGAAAGTATGATGCATCTGTGGTGTGACTTGACAAATTCATTGGAAAAATCACTTGTTTAAGTTTCTCTACCACAAAGCAGCCAAGAAACAAAAATGTCGAGAGCTTCATTCCTACAATTATTTTCCAAACTGGAAGTGTAAAATAAGTATCCAAGGGGAAGAGAAACATCCTGAGGGTTATTTTACAATGAACTGCCACCAAGGAAACTGTCACAGGGCTTTCATATTAGTGTTAGGCTCAAGGTGGCAATCTAAATGAAAAGGCCAGGGCTTCGGGGTTTTTTTTTTTGAAAAATAATGCCAGCAATCCCAGGACTCTTTCTCCCCCCACAAAGAATAAAGCAACAGGTAAGGCTTCAACCAATAGCAGTGTTCACGTGTTGTGTTTCTGTATGTCAAACGTCCAATGGTTCATGATGTGGCCATGTCACTACAGTTTTTTGACCAACACAGTAGAGTTTCTCAGGGATTGCTAGATTACCAGAAATGGCTAATGATTGGGTAAGAGGCCTAATGTACCCATTAAAAATTTCAGCCCCAGTTAGAAATTAGGTATCAATAAACAAATAAATAAATCACACCTTATGTAATTTCCAATCTCGAGACACTGACATGTTTTAAACATCACCTCTGCCACTGAATATCATGGGAGAACTTCCCTAGTGTGTCTGCAAAACTTATAAGTGAGAGTGTTTAAGCAGACTGTTTTCTACTTAATCCTGGAAGAAAACCCATCAACACCAGCAGTGAATTCTTGGGTCTCCAAACTATTACTACTGAATAAACCATTAGATTTCTTCATCCTTTAGTTATCTCCTGTAACTCTTCTCTCTAGATCTAAAGTTAAGCAGGCGTAAGCCTCTGGAATTCCACACTGACTTGACTGGTCCCCTGATTCCTTCTTATCGTGGGTCCCCAATTTATCAGTACTCTGGACTGTGCTAAATAAATATGTAGTGACCTAGGGATGGAGAGAAATTCTACAGAGGTTCCCTTGCTTTATCCTTTCAAAGGTTGGCTAACACTAAAATAATCGCCTGAGGCAGTAAATACCATAAAGAGATAGCAAAACTTGAATTTGCCCCTTCCTTATCTAGCAGTGGTCAACTAATGAACCCAATAATCAGGAAAAAAATCTGAGTCAGAAATGTTTAGAACTGGAAATTGACCTTAGGGATCACCTAATTTAATTCCTTCACCCTTCAATGGAAAAATCACTTCCTCTTACAAGAATTGCTCCCAGTTCTTCCACTCATAGTCTGGAATGTTTGTCCCTGGAAGGGGAGAGAGCTTTTTTTTTAAAAAAGAAACATACAGGAAAGAAGATACCCAGACCCATGACTAGATTTGTACGCACCTCACTTGGAGGAAGTCTGCTGTGGTTTCAATTAGGTTCTCAGGAGGGTGACCCACCTTAGACGGTTATCCACGTACAAGCAGTTTTATGACCGCTCCAAGCTGTAATCTTATGACCCATCACAGTGGAAAATGATTATTTATTGCCCTCCGTGTTCAGTGCCTTGCTCTAGAAGGATTATACATTCCTGCCTTTTAAATACAGCCTGGCAATGTGACCTGCTTTAGCCAGTAAATGTGAGTGGCCAAGCAGAAATATTAAAAATTGGCACATGCCACGTCCTCTTTTCTTTCTGCTGTGAGATCGACAATGTTCTAGATAGGGAGGGGCTGCACCACCAAGTGGGATCTTTGAGTGAAGATGTTTTAGAACAGAGCTGCAATTGACTCTTAATGGATATGTAGCATGAATAACATATAAAACTTTGTTTTTGTAAGCCTTTGAAATTTTGAGGTTACCACAGCATAACTTAGCCTCTCTTGACTGATGCATCCCCCTTCCTAGGTGAACCAAAAAAGTTTATTAAAAAGCAATTAAAGTGACAACATAATGGTGACTTTAGCATAATTACAATTTTATCTGGAGGACAGTAAGAATATTAGATTTACCTATGGAAAGATAGCTAGCAGGGTATCAAGGCAATGTCTGACTCACTTTTATCATCTCGTAGAACATCTTAAGCCAAATTCTTACTATATCACAATGCAATGAAACCATTATAGTTAAGTTGAGGGTGTACATAAAATTTCTAAAGCCTCATTTAATTCAAAGTCCAAGCTGACAGCCATAATTCTAGGAAGTTAGCATTTTTATGATGAATAAAGCAATGTAATATAATACAGGATGTAAATAACGAAAATTAAAGTCAGGATAATCCTGGAACAGGAAGTCAACAATAACAGTAATATTTCAAATAAAATCTTGAGAATTTTAACTAATAACTAATCACAGAACTAGAAGACAGACGTCCACCGGGGCAGGTCAAGTGTTATGCAGATAATACTAGAATTGAGACAAAAAAATGTGAAACCAAATGTCATGGGAAAAACTCAAAGGCCCTTCTCGTTTAGGGTATTTTAACTATATAAAAAACAAAAATAGAAACACAAGGAAAGAAAATGGAAATACCTCCTCAGGTACAAACATTTAATAGCTCTAATTATCAATCTATACATTTACCAGCAGAAAATTCTAATAGTACAATTCTAAAATTTTAATGGAAGCATTCAACACTAATTACCCCATTTTCCTTAATGAAGAAATGCATGAATAACTTAGATCAGCGAAATTATGCTACAGTGTGGAAAGGCAAGTTAATTCACTAAGCAAAGGCACCTATCTGCCCAAGCAGGCTTTGCTCAAGTCATTCACTCATTAAGAATGAATGGACATGCTCTCAGCTCTGAGAAGTTCATCGTAAATAAACCAGCATCCAAACACTGAAATACTTCCCCCTTCCTGGTCTTCAGCAAGGCCTGGATTACATTTACAAGAGCTGATGGCTTCTTTTTTACCCCTTCCGAGCCAGGCACAAAATTTTGGAGATCAGTGCCTATGTATTTTTATTTTGTTTACACTATTCCCTTCCTTCAATCCCAGCTGCACTTATCATTGTCTCATACAGCTAAACTGGGGTGGGGTGGGGTTGGAGTCTGTCCCACTGTTCACATAAAAACAGGCAGTGTGGGATAGTAGTTATAAATCCCAGTTGCCAGCTGTGACTATTAATTTACTTTTCTGTATTTCAGTTTCCTGAAAAATACACTGCTGGGTGTTTGGTGAGAATTATCAATAACACATGAAAGTAATTCAGAGCCAGATAAGGGGCTGTACTTTATAAATGCACCTATCTTAAACTCTACAGAGCAAAACTAAGGTCCAAGCTGACTGCCTGCATTCAGCAAAATTTGACCCTGAATAAATACTTTCTGACAACAGTTTTAAAAGATCATTTCTAACAGGTGAATGTGAGCATGTGGAAAAACCCCAAAATGCACTTTGGCTTTCGCTTGTAAGCAAGAGGAAAAGAACAAGATGAATATGTCAAGACATTGCGGGGGCGGAGGGAGGGAGTACATCTATTATCAAACAACGGGAAAGCAAAGGCCGACTATACTCCATGGGATCTGAGAAAAGGGCCTCTCCACATCATTGCTTCTAAACAATTGCTACTAGGTAGAGTTAATAGGTCACATTTATCTTATTTTAATTACTAATACACTAATTTTACTAAGTTGGGTCAAATTCTTTTCAACAGTGCAGGAAATACTTAAAGCTGGTTACCAGCTTCCACAGATTCTTGAAAACATTTTGTCCTAAGTGGTTTCTGTAGAGATAATCCCCACCTGGTAAACTTGCCTCCCACTGGGCGATGAGATTAAGGTGACGGATTGTTGATCAACTAGGTCCAAGGCCTGGATGGCTGAGGAGCCAAAGATAAACTTTAGCCTAGGAAACAGAAAGGCTTTAGATAAGACTGCCAGACTCAAATTCACCTCAGTAAACTGACCCAAAGGATCACCATCAGCATTTAAAAAAAATTCATTTTGGTTTGGAAAAAAAGATAATACAACAAAAACCCATGTAATCAAAACATTATACCCCAGAATAAATGTTAACGTGGTTACAGATAAAGACAACTTTTTACTTCCTATTCTTCTTCCCAACTTCCCTTCATCCCTGAGACAACCACAAGCATTTGTTGGTTTCCTTCCTGTTAATGGTTTTATATGTTATTATATATATTATGTGTGTCATGCGGAGGACCCTGCTCGCTCCGCCATTTGTCATGTGAGGCGGCCTGCGGGGTCTCTGCTCCCGCTCCCCACATAAGAACGCAGGATGTGGCGAGGTCAAAAAGGAACACCCACAGAGCCATAGATAGCGGAGTCATACCACTAGTCTCACTGGAGGCTGGAGTTACACAACCTGCAACCTGCTGTCTGCTTTTCTGCCTGCCAACAGACTCTCGACTCTCTCGACTCTCCAACCTGCGCAGCCGCGGCAGTTACATCAGTGGCTAATTGGCTAATTTCCATTTTACATTATTCTAATATAAAACCCAATTATCCCTGTGCATGTCCCTTAGTGCACACATATAAGAATTTTTCCTGGTTATATAAGTAATAGCAGAATTTTTGGGTCTTAGGATACGTGCATTTTCTGCTTTTTATAGGTGTTGCCAATAGCTTTCTACAGTGGAAACAGCACTCCCACCAGCACTGTATTACAGTTCTATTTTCTCCACATCTTCACCAACACCAGTATTATCAGACTTTTTCATGTTTGACCATCTGATGGGTATTAAATTTGTACTTTTTTTCTTTGCACTTTTTTTTTTATTATTAGTTTCAGGTGTGCATTAAATTTGTACTTTTTGATTAGTAGTAAAGGCTATTCAGCTGTTAATGACATCAGAAAAAAATTTGTTACGTGGGAAAAAGCTGTATGTTGAGAACTCTCAATCATGTTAAAACTTTTTTCTTAAAAAAAAAATGACAAGTATCTCAAAATAAAACTTTTTTAAAAAAGGCAATAAACTAAAATGTAACAGTGATGGGCTGACCCAGTGGCTCAGGCAGTCGGAGCTCTGTGCTCCTAACTCCGAAGGCTGCCAGTTCGATTCCCACGTGGGCCAGTGGGCTCTCAAACACAAGTTTCCCGGTTCGATTCCTCGACTCCCGCAAGGGATGGTGGGCTGTGTCCCCTGCAACTAGCAATGGTAACTGGAGCTGAGCTGCGCCCTTCACAACTAAGACTGAAAAGGACAACAACTTGAAGCTGAACGGCACCCTCCACAACTAAAATTGACAGGACAACAACTTGACTTGGAAAAAGTCCTGGAAGTACACAGTGTTCCCCAGTAAAGTCCTGTTCTCCTTCCCCAATAAAATCTTAAAATATATCAGTGATTATCACTGGGTGGTATGATTGTTGATGCTTTTTATGCTTTATTTCCAAGGACTTTTTATTTTTATTTTTACAAGTATAGGTTATTTTTATCTGGAAAGTAAAAATCCAGTTATTTAACTGGAAAATAAAATGGAGTGTAAATTGGAGTTAATCTGAAAAATTACTGTTTTAAAGAACCCATATGATTTGACACAAAATAAAAACTACTAAGACTTCAAAATTAAAATGTTCAACTTCTTAATTTTCCAACAAACTAGTCTCTTTATACAATAAACTATTGGAATGGGAAGAGTTTTTCAATTTTTTAACATTAAACACACAGAGATTATCTATGGACAAAGAAAAATAAAAGAATAAAATTTGGCAATAACTCAGAGATCATCAGTTAACTAAAACTGGATCTAGCAAAAAATTTTCAACATGCCTTGTCCACCATGTAACATATTGTGAACATCTCCTGAAGGCAATTATTTTCTATGTCACTTTTAATGGTTACAAAGAATTCCACTGTAAAGATGAATTACTTTTATTTTTCCCAAATTCTATTTTTGGATAATTAAAGTTTATTAAGTCTAATGTGAATTAGATCGTTCCCAGTTTGGCTACTTTTTTTTAATTACTGTAAACAATATGGATGAATGTGTTCATTATAAAATCTTTTGAACATCCATGATTACTTCCTTGGGACACATTAGTAGAATTCTGGGTCAAAAAATATGTATGTTTTAAAGCTCCTATTGCCTATTGCCAGATTAACTTCCAATTTACACTCCTACCAGCAGGGTATCAATTATCCTTTTCTTCATGTTCTTGCCAACATCTGGAACTTTCTTACCAACATCTTTTCTGTGGTGGCCAGTTTTATAGATGGAAAGTTACCTCATTATTTTAATTTGTATTTTTCTGATCATTAGTAAAATTTACCTTTTGTTTTCAAAGTTTTGGGTAATTTTCTTTCTTTTTTTATTTGTCTATTTTCCTTGTTTTAAAAGTAGTTTTTTTCAAATAATGTATAATCTTTGTATAAACAGAGAAAAGGTTAAAGCCCTTCTCTAAATTCTACCTCCATCCTTCCTCCGAAGATAATCACTAGTATAGGTTGGTAGGTTGGTGTACACCCTTCTGGACTTTCAAATGTAAGTGTATATACACAATTAAATGTTATTTATTCCTAGGTAGCTTTCACTTTTTTGTAATTGTATTTTTGAACTTTGTGTATGAAGGAAAACCATTTTTAATTTCCCTATTAAAAAATAACTTTATTCTTGTTTTAAAAAGGAGTTATATCATCTACAAACAATGATAACTGTCTTTCCTTGCAGATAGGTATACTTCTAATTTCTTTTTTTATGTGTATGACAGCTACAACTTCTAGAACAATGTTAAACAAAAGTGACACATAGGACAATGTGGAAATGCCTGGTACAATAAATATGGTTTGGGCTCTTCACTTGAAACAGGTTTTTAATAATCACGTCAATAAAATATTGTTCCTAGGTTAGTAAGAATATTTTTAAAACTCAAGAGTTGATAATGAAATGATTTGGCTTTTAAAACATGTGAACAGCTAAAAACCCCCAAATATAACAGGATATATACTTACGATAATAGATGCTCATCAGGAACTGTATGGAAAGAAAATTAATCATATTAGACCAGTGACCACAAACATAAAAATCTTTAAAAAGGCTACAACGAAAAAGACTTTTGTGGGAGATGGTGAGTTGAGCCTATGTATTTCATTTTACTTTTTCCCAATATTCCACTAAACAACAACAGGATTTTTGTTTGTTTGTTTTAAAGCATAAACTCCCAAGGAAGGACAGGGAGAAACAACAGCTAAGATACATTGGAAAACAGTTTATAAGACCTGAGAAAACGTAATTCTAAGCTAGCAATAATGAGAGCCAAGCAGCAACCTGATTTACACTTGAGTTCACTATACCCTCTCCCACCCCACAAAAAACCCCCTCAGACATTGGTGGCACCAGATAGCTCTGGAGGCGGAGATGAAGCAGGGGGACTAAAATAAGAAAGACTCTTTGAAAGTTAAGTTTAAGAAGCTAGAAGTTAGTGGAATAATGCTTTCAGATGGCTTTAGAAATATTATTTCCAACATATAATTCAATACTTAACCGAACTACCAATTGAGTGTGGGGAGAGAAAAAGAACTTTTTCAGACATGCAAAGCCTCAAAAAGTACATCTCATGTACTTTTCCTCAGGAAGCTACTAGAGTATGTGCTCTATAAAATAAAGTAGTAAACCGAGAAAAAGAAAATTGTAGGACATACTAAACATAAAGTTCAATATTGGTAAAGGGAATTCACAGGATAATAATGGTGAAGGGAGATCTCAGGAGATAGCCTGAAGGGCAGCCAGTCCATATTAGAGCAAGTCAGAAGGCTCTAGGAGAGACTTCTACAGGAAAATGAAACTGATAAAACATATTCATCTGAAGATCTTAAGTTGAGATTTAGAACACTGATAGAGTTTGAGGTTGAATTAGGGATAAATACATAGAAAACTAAACGAGCAAATAAACACAACCACAACAGCTGTAATTCCAGGGAAAATTAAAAGTTATACAGGAAAGGAAAAGTAATTATAGCTTCCTATCTGGCTCAACTGCGACTAGATTTTACTTCATACAACTGTAAATTCAGAATCTTGATCTAAAAAAGTTACCATTGATGGATGGGGTCAGTAAGAGTGTATGACTATCTACAACAAGATTTTTAAATAGCAGGAGACAGTTCTGCTGAAAAAACATGAGTCAATGGCAGTGGTCCATTCTGTCTGAGCCATGAGCACAGGGACATGTCTTCAAAATTGTCATAGTGTATGGATTAATACATTCAGACACAGAGCCCACTTATGGCAACCACTGTTTGAGCTGACAACAGATTGACTTTTCCCCTACGCTTTTTGGGATCAGAACATGTCTGAATACCTGGCTGGCCTAATCTTTTAAGCATATGTATTGTGTTTTAACTGAAATGAGAAAAAAAGTTGGCTTACTCTTCTCAAGCCTTTAAAAACAATAACTCAACATAAACCCTTTCAAAGTGCAGTCCTTTTTAAAACAAAAGCCATCCAAGGGAATAAGCAGTGGGAATTTTGAGGCCTAATCTGCTATTTATTAAATGTCTGTTTTTACATTGGTTGAGTTCAATGACCACTGCCATTGATTCATGTTTTTTCAGCAAAACTGTTTCCTGCTATTTAAAAATCTTGTTGTAGATAGTCATACACTCTTCCTAATCCCCCTCCTTCAACGGTAACTTTTCTAGATCAAGATTCTGAGTTTACACTTGTGTGATGAAGTAAAATCTAGTCGCAGCTGAGTTCAATTAGTCTATGCATTAGCTTAGAAGCATTCTCTTCATATTAGTTATGCTGTGAACACATCTTGAGATCGTGTTGGTGAGCACGGTCACAGCATCCTCTGCTGGTGAGAAAAAAAAAAGGTACTTTCACAATATCCAAATTTACTCCAGTCATTGCCTATGCATTTGGGTTTTGCGGCCCTAACATATTTATTTACTGAACAAAGTGTCTGAGAGGATTAATTTTAAAGTTAACATGAGCTTTTGAGAAAAAAAATTACATGCAAGTTTAATAACTTAAAAATGTACCTTTCTATAAGCGCCTGTAGTCTCCCGTTCCTTCCACCCTTCCCGGTCCAGGGCCCCTTCTCCAGTGTTTTCTGGGAGCGCTCAGCACACTTCTGTCCCTGGTTCCCCACTGGCCTGCTCGCCCGACTAAGGGGCCGCAGGGACAACTGCGCTGTTCCCCGAACAAATTTACTAGCTTTTCTCTCTTTGTTTTACGAACAAGGAAGGGGGGTTGGAGATGGAAGCACATGGGAAAAACAGCTCGGGCAGACCGGTGCAAGGAGCGCGGGAGCGGAGCCCGGAATCCAGCGCCCCGCAGGCTGAGACCACCGCCTTCCTCCTCCCCGCCCGACGGCGCACGGTCCACAGCCCACACAACACAGCTACACACTCCTCCCTCTGGCCCGTACTTCGCGCGCTCTCCTGCACCGCCGCGGCCATCTCGTTCAGGAGCTCCTCCACGACCGTCGGCAACGTGACCGCCGCCAACGCGTCGGCCATGGCGCTACAGGATTTGGCCTTTTCACAGTGCACCGCGGGAAAAACACTCCAACAGATCCGTGGAGTCCCGTCTCCGACCGGAGGCGGGCGCGGCGCCGTGACGTCGTCGTGCGTCCTGGCGCAAACGGGAGCAAGGATGACTCTTCCTCGTACGTCACGGCCCGACCAATCCTGCGGGCGCTCGGCGCTGGGGGCGGGACGTCCCGGGTCCCGCCGGGCCTGCAGTGCGCAGAGGACGCGGCCAGGGCATGTACCGGCTCCTGATCCCGAGCCTGGGCCGAGGCCTTCTGCGGGCCGCGGGGCGGCGGTGCGGGGTCTGTTCGGCGCGCTTGCTCCCGGGGCCGGCAGGAGGCCGGGCGCCCGAGGTGCAGGTGCCTCCATTCCGAGTCGCGCCGCACGGCGGGGGCTCGAGCCTGCTACCGCTGCTGGCAGGTGAGGGGCGCGGGCCGGGCGGGGCCGGCCGGGCCGGGACCGGGGCGCGGGCCAGGCCCGGTGACTTCAGAGCCCTTTCCCACAGCGCTCGCGTGGTTCTCGAGGCCCGCTGCGGCAGAGGAGGAGGAGGAGCGGCAGGGAGCGGGCGGGGCCGCCGCCGAGGATGCGGCGGACGAGGCCGAGGCCGAGATCATCCAGCTGCTGAAGCGAGCCAAGGTGAGGCAGCCTTGTTGCGCATTACGCTCTCCAGTTCGCGGTAGATGGAAGCTCCGAGGGTAAAAGTGCGTGGAATTAGATGGGTCCTAGGGGTGGAGAGGGAGGGGCGGTGTTGGAGTCCATCCAGGCTCGTCAGACTCTAAATCCTGCAGTAAAACCGCTGCAGTCTCAAGAGCAGATGGAAGTGGCACCACAGGCACCGTTCTTCTATCCAAACAAAATTAGCAGAGATGTTTTGTAGTTTTTATCCGTGAATCAGCCAACCTGAAAGGACTGGCATAGAGAATTATTCACATACAGTATGTAGCGTCCTGAAAATGCAATTCAGTGTTGGTTATGAGCGTTTTGGTCCTCTTCTTTCTAAAGTCATCCGTTTCTCCACATTCTTTTCTATTTTCTCTTCTCCTCCCCAGGTTATCTCAGCTCTTCTATTGGCCTTGATGCCAACAACGTCCCAATTTATGTTCCCATGCTGCAGTGTGCTACTGACATGCCATCTCCATTTTGAGGCTCTGTCTCTCGTACTTAACCTGCCGAAAACTAAACTCTTCATCTTAAGTGCCTCCCCAACACATTCCTCCACCATCTTTTCTTTACTACCCTCTACCCAGTTTTTCAGCTTGAAAACCTTACAGTCGTTCTTAAAACTTGTGGTAACTTACTGCTGCCTCCCAATGCTCTATCTCCCCTGCTGTTACCACAGACTACTACCTAGTAATCTTGCCTGCCCTTGCCACTTCCCCCCCAACATTCCATCTTCCATACATTCTCCATAGAGTGATTTTTTAAAGTAAATTGGATCACATCACTTCCTTGCATAATATTTTGCGTGACTTCCCACAAGACCCTACATGACTGACACCACCCCTTGCCCACCCATTTGGCAGTAATCCTCTGGCTCACCATCCTCCCTTCTCATCTGTTTATTTTCATTTCTCATTTTCTTAAGCCTGTAGGACCTTTGCTCATTCCTCACTCTCTGTTTAGGTCATTTCCCCCCATAATTCCTTATTTGGTTGACTCTTATCCTACCTCAGTTTAACTGTCACTTCCTTAGAAAGTTTCTCTGACTCCCATTTAGAGGAGACCTTTATCGTTCCTTTCCATTGCTTTTTTCATAGTTTTTGTCATTGGTTGTAATTAAGCTTACTTTTCCTACAGGGTTATTTCACCCACAGGAAGAAAGGATGTAGGGCAAGGAGCTTCCTTATAAAATATGATGTAAAAATTGCTCACATTCCTCCTGTCTACATCTGTTGACCTTGTCCTGTGGCCCCACATCGTTGCAAAGCAGGCTGACCTCTGTCAACACTGTAGACATAATGCCTAATAGGAATTCAAGACATATTTGGTGAATGAATAGCTTCTTTCTGTGTATTGGGATGTGTAGCCGTATCCACTTCTGTCTGGTAGCCCATGCATCTGCTTTCTTTGCATTTCATTTTCTATTATTTTCTTTGTTTTCTCTTTTCAGTTGAGCATCATGAAAGATGAGCCAGAAGAGGCTGAGCTAATTTTGCATGACGCTCTTCGTCTTGCCTATCAGAGTGATAACAAGAAGGCCATCACTTATACTTATGATTTGGTAACTCTTCCAACCAATCTGAGACACTGATGAAGGATGGATGCAGAAGGGTTGTTAGCTCTCCTGATTTATATTCCTGAACTTCAGGATGTCTTAAAGCTCTTTGGTTTTTGTTTTTACTAAGTTTTGTTGTTGATCCAATTTTTATTACCCTTGGGGTGTCACTTAAAAGAAGTCTCAGTCCCAGTCCAGAAAGAACCAAGTAACGTTAATATTTGTTTCTTCAAGGATGAGTGGATCTAGATTTGGTTTGACATCAACAAAGTATGTGCAAGTCTTTACTCTCATAACATTGCTATACTTTGCTTCTAGCAGATTAGTGATGTACTTTTCTTTCTGAACCATTTCTTTTAATTTAGAAGGTGATAAAAAGGAGTCTTTAGCTTAAAAGTTTTGAAGTAAGCAGGAACCACAGTACTCTAACCTGAAAAACAATTTGTGATTTGCTTTCAGATGGCCAACTTAGCATTTACACGGGGTCAGCTTGAAAATGTAAGTAAGTAAATCACTTTGTAATATGTTGAATTTGTGAAGGACTAGCCTCAAGGAACCTGTTAGTAAGGGTACTGGCTAAGCTGCTGTAACAAAGAGACCCCAAAACATAGTGACTCAAACAAGAAGGAGGTGTATTTCTCTTTAATGCATTAGTCCAGAGGTAGCTAAACACTGAAGAGAGCTCAGTACCTTTGCTCTATGAAGTGGTCCAGAAGCCTTGGTTCCTTCCAGGATAGGTCCTCATCTGCATAGGTGAGCTGGCTCACCTCCAGCCTACAGGAGGGAAGAAGAGAGAATGGAGGGCAAGCAGCTTCCTTGTAAAATATGATTTAAAAATTGTTTACGTTTCTTCTGCCTATATCTCTTGGCCAAAACTTTATCATATGACTATACCTAACTGCAAAGGAGGCTAACCTATTACTGAGGAGATCCTGCACCGAAAAAATGGAGAGAGTGAATTTTAGGGGATTGTTTACAAACTCTGCCACAGTGGGTTTGGATGAGAAGTTAATTTCTGAAGTTGGTTTCTACTCATCACAGAATAGTTTTTAAGATACCCAGAGGATGTTTTCCCCTTGTAAGGATACTTTTCTCTGTGTATGTGAATGTGAGTGTGTGTATGATGTGTTTTACAAGGAAGAAAGCATCAGACTAGTACTTAGAATCCAGAGTCATGTAGATAGTGGAGCCCAAGTAAAAGAAAAATCTTTTCCTTATGCTTTTAGGCGGAAAAACTTTTTAAGGCAACAATGAGTTACCTGCTTGGAGGGGGCATGCAACAGGTAAGTATGTTGCCTAGGATTTGGCCCTAGGTGAAGCAGTTTTCGAAATAGTCTTGCTTCCTGAAAACACCCAGTCCCCAACATGTGCTTTGGCCGAAAAAACGGTAGACACCCCCCCACCCCCAGGACTTGTATAAAAACTGCCAGCCAGTCTTTTCACTCATTCAAGAGCATGGTAACTGAGGAATTCACAGTTGCCTAATTCTCTAAAAGGATAGGACTACGGCTTTCAGGCCAGTCAATCTAGAAGCTGATCTGAAATATTCCATGAGGAAGTTTTACTTGTCATGAATTTTCTTCATTTTTCTTTTTCCCAACAGGAGGATAATGCAATAATTGAAATCTCTCTAAAGTTGGCCAGTATCTATGCTGCTCAGAATAGGTAAGTATACTCAGAATCTAGGTGTGACAGCAGCCAGGGAGTAGGGGCTGTGGATAGGAAACTTTGACCCTGAAATGTTATATAATTTTCATTTGCCTACTAATCATCTGGGTCTCCAAAAAATTAGGTGTCACAATCAAAGTGTTTTCTCCCTCATCTTTGAAATCTTTAGTCTTTCCCAGTTTTGCCCCTGCAGTTTCTGTGAGCCAGCTGAGTGGGGCACACAGCCCTCACACCTCTGGCTACACTGCGACAAAGCTAATCAAGTCTTCTGTTCCCGTTTGAACTGGAAGGAGAAGTTACAGTTAGAACTTTAGCTCCTTCTAGAAAGAGGAGGGAGCAATGTCAAAGCTGCTGGGGATAATAAACTTTGAAGAAACCATCTTGCTGGTATAAGTATCAACAAACCAAGAAATTAGGTATAAAGTTAAATGAAGAGAGAGTTGCTATGGGAGTGTGTTAGTGGTTAGTTTGGTGGGCAGTGTTTTTAAAGCAGGAAGCTAGGTTTTAGGAGGGGAAATATCTAGGAGTAGAGGAGAGACCTCTGGATAAGTAGGACGGGAAATTGGTGCTAATTTAAAAGTATTAGATGAGCCTCAATTCTTACAAAGAAGAAAGTCTGCCAGCTAGACAGGAAAGACTTTAGAAAACAGTTTGGAAATGTGCCAAAGGTGAGGAACTAATGAGTGAGGCCTGGTGCCTTTCATTCTCTACGTGGAGTTCAAAGAAGAAACACCTAGACTGGAAGCAAAGAACTCCTCTAGAGAGTTATATTTTGGGGTGAATTTCAGGGGAGACTTAAGACTAGCTTTTCCTTAGATTTTTAGTTGCTATAGAACTTGGGTACCAGGCATTTGGAATAACATCGAGCCCGGTGCTCTAGATAAGTGATCATTGAGGTCAGGGGCCCTGGCACTGGTCCCTGGTGCCCTGGTCTCCAGCTCCTTCATTCTTAGCAGGAACCGTTTAGTCTCTCAGCATTTGGTTGGACACTAGACAGGCTAGAGCTTCTGAGGGCCTTTGAGTTCATGTCTTTTTGGGAGCTTTGAGGTTGGCCCATCCCAGGGAGTATTGCAGCTGGGATCAGTCTGCCTTGGAGGAGTAACAAGCAGAACTAAATGTCATTGGCATATGAACTAGAGTAAGAAGCCCAAAGCTAATAACACTGGAGAGTAAGATAAATTCCTGATCTTGTAGAGGTGGAAGCTTATGTAGTCGCCACTAATAATTAGCCTGTAAATTACTCTGTACTCTCAAAAGTGTTTTTTTTCATTTTGTTTTATTAAGAGAAGCATGAGACCAGAAAATGCATGGCCAGATCCTGAGGTTTATGAAGACTGCTGGTTAGGAGAGGAGTTGTTTATAGATGTTCCGCTCTGTTCCGCTCTGACTAGGAGCGTGCTGTGGCCAGCCTCCCCTGCTCCGTGTCCTGGCTGGATACCAAAGCATGTCTGCCCAAGTTTGGGTCGAGGAAGCTTCTGTTCTTCTGAGAACAGAGTGAAACTCTGGGGTCCCTGGCAAAACACTAGAGAAGAAGGGGTAAGCTTTGTAGTACCACTTTGGGTAAGAAGCTAGAGCCAAAACAAAGGAAGAACCAGGGCTGAGCTTCCGGATGGGGAAGGAATTTCTGTCATGTTTCTGTGTATGTCTTTATAGAAACCAGCAGTTGATGCTTGTTCTATCCAGTCAGTCTGCCTGCTGCTTGGGTGTCCTCTCCAACTGACTGTGAGGGTCCAGGGCTAGAATCAGGCTAACTGCTCTCTAGTGCCATAGCTAGGAGTTCATTTCTATAAAAGAAACTAGCATACAGTTAGGAAGAAGTATGAAGGTAATAAACCTCTCCAGAAATTGTAGGAGGTCAGTAGTTGGAGTCCTGATGCAGGGTAGTATTAGCCTCCATTCATGTTCGTGTTACTTTGAGCAGGTGTAGGCTTTCATACACAGAGAAACTGACTCACTTGAAACTGTTAGTAGGAGATGATGAAAACTGCAGGTTTCTATCAGTTATTAAAACTATGGCTGCATTCTTAGCTTTTTATGTCTTCAGTGACATTAAATGGGTGACTAGAAAAAAATACAACATTGGAGAAATGGCAGCTTGACACCCTTTAGAGGCTGTTAAACAAAATTCCTGTTCCCATATTACACTTCCTTTATTTATAATACTCAAATCCCAGCTGGGAAAATGAGGATGAAAGAGGAGTTTTTGAAAAAGTGGACAGCCAATTGCTGATCTTTGCTTTACAGACAGGAATTTGCTCTTGCTGGCTATGAATTCTGCATTTCAACTCTAGAGGAAAAAATTGAAAGAGAAAAGGAATTAGCAGAAGACATTTTGTCAGGTAGGGGCACTTGATTGTTTTCTGGACATCGCCTTTTTGCCACAAGGGGCTTCACTGTTGCTCTGTGATAAAGGGAATTGGGGGAGGGTAGGCATCCATTTTGGAATTTAAGTGGCTGTTCTTAAGGTCTCAGCAGAGGGTTAGGAATGAGATGTTTTGTTTAAATGACTTGACCACCATTGGGTTTTTTTAACCCTTTGGTGACATGTTCATAATTTACCTGTTGATTTTTATTATATATAACCTCTGTAAAATTGAGAAGCAGAAAGGGAAGGTTCAGCTACCAGTCACAATACTAATTAAGTATCCTTTGGTCCCAGATAAACACCAAGTTATGAAAGGTGAGAGCAGCTCATGTTTTTGCAGTTCATCCTCATTGTGGAGAGAAGAGCTTAAAGAGTTATGCTAGGAACAGAATGGGGTGGGCAGGAAGCTCTCTAGCTCTAAACCATTTGGGTTTCTTAATCTGGTTTGAAGTATTGGGAATTTTTGGTTTTGACATTCATGCTTTTATTTCACACTTACTCTCTACCAAGAGCTAGCAAGATGTTTGAGGTAGAACAGTTAGCTCTGTTGTCTCTAAAGTAATAAACATGCCTTGAAAGAGTTGTCTGTACTCAGTTGTCCTCCAATTCTCTCTTGAACATAAACCAGTTTTTCTCCTCCATCACTCTACCGAAACTCCCTTTATTAAGGTTCTCATCCCTTTTCTTACCTACTGTACTTATTAGCAGGTGATCTCTATCTCACCCAGGTGATCACTGTCTCCTGCAAACACGGTATTCACTTGACTTCTGGGACACCTCACTGGTCACTTGCCTTCCCCTTCACCACCTCTAAAGTTAGCAGACCTCTTCTTTGGCCCTCTTCTCTTTTTCTCTCTGCACTCACATCCTAGGAGATAACATTTAGTCCTATACCTTTAATACCAGTTTTACATCTTCAGCCCCAACTTGCGCGTGAACTGCAGACTTGTGGGTAAGATTGTCTACCTGACCTCTTGACCTGAATATCTAATGGTTGTCTCACGTTTATCGTGTCTGAAATGGGTCTCTTGATTTCTGCCACTCATAAACTTGTTTCTCTACCACTCAGCCTCAGTTTAGTGAATAGTACCACCTTTCACCTAGTTGCTTTGGCCAAGAACCTAAACATCATCTATGATTTCTTCCTTATTCCCTATAAATCATTCATTAGCAAATTACATTGGATCAACCCTCGAAATATATCCATTTCAGACCACGTCTCATCCTCTCGCCCTACCGCTTTGGTCCAGCCCATCACTGTCCCTTGCCTGGACACCTGTAATAATCTCACAGGTTTTCCTGTCTCCCTCCTCACACAACCTATTAACCATGCAGCAGGCAAGGTGATCTTTTAAGAACTCAGTGCCTTTGCATCAGCTTTAGAATAAATTCAGAATCCCTGTGTGGACCTGTACGGCCTTACATGATCTAACCCCTCACTGCCTCCTGTGCATCATTACTGCTCATTCCCTTGCTCATTCCGCTTTCGCCACACTGGTCTTTTTCTTGCTCTTCTTGTACATTCCAAGCTCATTGCTGTCTTCAGGCGTTTCTACTTGCTGTTCCCTCTGCTTCTCTTGTTCTCTCATATCTTTGTATGGCTGGCTCTTCATTTAGTTCTCTGCTCAGTTATCACTTCCTCAGGAGGCCTACCCTGACTAAAACAATCATCTCTTCACACCTTAGTGTCTCCCTAGTTCTTTGTCCTTCTTTACTTTTCTTAATCACACTTGAAAGTAGGTGTGTGTGTGTGTTATGTACTTGTGTTTGTATTGCCACTAAAAGTATTTTTGTTCAGTGTTTTTAGTATTTGTCTTCCCTGTCAAAGAGGGCTAGAGACTTCATCTGTTTTATTAACTGCTAACTCCTCATTAGAGCAGTGCTTGGCACATAACTGAGACTCAGTAATTGTTGACTGAAAGAACAAACGACCCAACAATTGCAAACAATAAAAGTTTCAGGGCAGAGTGGAAGTGCTTTGAGGAAATCCACAAAAGATACAAAAAACAAGTCTATCATATATGTCACTTTTGAACTATTCACACCCTTGCTATCTTTCATTTTTAGCATTGACTGGACAGTTACTTAAGAGTGTAAAGGTATCTTTTCTGATTCCAAAATTAATACCAGTGCATTGAAGAAAATTCAGAAAAGCATTAAGAAGTAAGTAAAGACCATCTATCATCACATTACCAAGAAAGAACTACTATTTATTTTTAGGTGTATATCTTTCCAGGCTTGTTTTTGTCCTATGCTGTTTACATTTTAAGAAGCAAATTAGGGATCATATTGTATGTGTGTGTGTGTGTGTGTGTGTGTGTGTGTGTGTGTATTTTTAATTTCTTAAGTAATATATTGTGAAAACACTTCTTTTTTTCCCCAGGCAAAAGGATTCTTATTGGAGAGAGCAAACTAATTTTTATTATAAACATTGTTACATGTTACTAGTTATGCAATAAAGAAAATGTGTTATTATTCTTAATCTTATTTTTTACTGAAGGGATATATTCCCAGTTTTGAATAAAGCAAATCCATTATCAAATTTGCATGCTTTTTATTGGCATGACTATCTATCCCAATGGTAGATTACTTCAGATCATATAAAAATTTGGTTTAGGGTACTTATTTTGTTTCTCATGTTGTAGATGTATATGTAATCACTGAGGAAAGGCTCATAAAAAATTAAGTGAAAACAGCAGATTATAAAACAGTATAATTAGGAGGAGACTGATTAGAACAAGGGCTGCATGATGATAAAATGTAGACAGTGATTATCTCTGGTTGGTAGGTTTATAGGGGATTTTTGTTTTATTTGTGTCTTTCTGAATATTCTATAATTTTTGTAACACTTTTTTCTTTTTAAAATTACCTTCTAATATTACCTGTAAGTCAAAGAATATTATAAAAATTTAAATACAGCATTTCTTTGCCACACTTCTTCCTAGTCATTTTCAACTCTTAACCAATTTCTTCTGTTTTTTTCCTTTATGTTTCTACATAACATACAAAATTATTTCTTGATTTATTATTTTTAGAATCTATTGACCTACAGAAAAGTGAAGATTTAGTGCAATTTTTGGTTGTGTCTACATTATTTTGAATATACTCATATGTTAGTTGCTGAGCCAAGTAACATAGTTACATTTTCTTTTGTATGTAACCTTTTGTTTCCTCTGAAGTTCAAAAGTTAGACTTTTTTACTGCTTGGTTTTTTTTACGTATATGACAAGTTCTTTTCTTTACCATAGTACTTACTTTAATTCCTAAGCTTTTCTGAGGTTCTAGGGTACAAATTGGCTTGCTTTTCACTGGCATAGCTGTCGATAGGCATTCAGTCTTTGTCTTCCTTTCATGTGCTCAGTCACTTAGCAGCTTTTTCTCTGCTTTTCATCTCCCACAATTTTTGTTCTTTCTTATCTCCTTTGATTTGTTTTTGCTTTTCTTTTCCTTGTACCTTTTTATCTTTTTCATCTGTTAACTTTGATTTTGGTGTTTGGGGAGGGCGTGGAGATAAATACATGTGTTCAATCCAGAACGGCGTATCTGCATATTAGTCCAGTTGTCTGTTATTGAACATAAGGTAGTGTCCAGACCTGTTTCTTTGGCATAGATTCTTAGCACTGAAATTCATGTCGAAAGTAGCACATTTTAAGGTTGTTGATGAATATTGCAAAATTGCCCTTGACAGGATTATACTACTTTCCATTTTCTGGTTCTGCTCAATTTGTTAGTTTTGTGACTTTGGTCAAATTAGTTAATCCCTATGTGCTTTTGATTCTCAGAGTGGGAGTAGGAGAGTTATAGTCTCTCATAGAACTATTGGGATTGACTGAGTTAATATATGTAAAGCACTTAGAAAAATGGCTAATACATAGTAGCTACTCAAAAAAATAAGACCATTATTCGTCTTTTTTATTGTGACAAGGCAGTGTGGCCTTCTCCCCAAAGTGTGTTACTTTGTGTAACCTTTGTCAGATTGATGGTACAGCATTGATGCATTAACTAGCATTTCTTTGATAAGCGGTAAGGTTAATCATTTATTGGTGCTTCTTTGTAAGAATATTACTCTGTCCTATTGGCTTCTTTATTTCCTTTATTTGTGTGTATAGAGTTAGGAGTTGGGGATTTTGTCTTAATTAAAAGGAAATGTGAAACTAATATTTGTATAATTTAAAGAATAATGAGAACAGGTAGTGAGCCAGCATTACCAGTGTGTGCGAAGCCCTGTGGACTGGTCCCAAGCCCATTTCCCTTCCTACCTCGGACATAACTACTCTCCTGAATCTTTATCACTCATTCACTTTTTAGTTTCACTTCTATACAAAAGATATTTAGTTTTTACATGTTTCTTTTTAAAATTTGTACAAATGAAATCACACAGTATGATTTGTATGAGTCTTTAATTTTGGGGGGGTTAGATCTGAATTCATTTTTTAATTTTCTTTGCTTTTATTAATTTTTAATACATACTGAATAGCTATTTTATACCAGGTACTGTTCTAGGGTTTGCATAGAGGCAAGTGAGGCAAAAGTCCCTGGTCTTCCAGAGCTTAATGCTTAGAAAGGTATTTTTCTTTGAATCAGATAAATATTTGCCCATCTTTCCTTCTAATTTTTTCTTTTTCTTCTAAACAGTTTTAACATTCACCTTTTTAACATATGTGCAATTTACTTTGGTGTGAAGTTGGTAACTACTTTCTTAAAGGTAATCTATCATTATGTGCTTATGTATTAATTACTTTGTGTTTGGCTTTCTTTTGGGGTTTTCCATTCTGATTTATTCATGTGATGAAACTTGCATGCATTGTTTGAATGATATGGTATTATACGTTTGAGTTTTATGGTAATAGAGATGTAAGACATGCTGCTTCTGAAAAATTTTCCATTTTATTTTCACATGAATTCTAGATATTTTCACATGAAATTGAGATCATTCTGTCGAGTCCCCAAAGTGCTTTGAGACTAAATTATTAGATTTGCATTATAGCTAATAATTCATAAATTAGTTTAGGGAGATTGTCAAAACTTAGCATTTGACCACAAGTAGCAGAAAATTTCAACCAAATTAAGTTAAACAGTAAGGGCACTTATCTCATGTAACAGTCAATTCAGCAAAAGGGGGCCGGTAGTTGAGTTAGTTGATATATGGCTCATTGAAATCCTGAAGGGTAAGGTTCTTTCCATCCCTCCTCACTGTTATTCTTAGTGTGTCGGCCTTCTCTTCGTGCTCCCCTTCTTTGATGTTTTTCTTAGAATGAAAGTAATCCTTTCTATAAGTCCCCAAGGAGATTTATCCTTACTTCTCATTGGCTGGAACTGGGTTACATGGCATTTCTAACCCAGTCCTTGGCAAGAGAAATGGGATTATCATAATTGGCTAAAACTGATCAGGGTCCATTCCTAACAGGATGAGGATCTCCTCTGCTTGGAAAGAGTGCATGTTGGGACAAGCAGCAGCTGTGCTAGCAAGGGAAGTCACTCACTACACTGTCTTTGTAATACTGAGTTTTCCCGTTGAGGAACATGGTATGGCTCTTGCTTAACATTTATTCATGTAGATGTGACAGCTGTTCTCTTACAGTTGATTCTAAGTGGATACTTTACTAAACCATTTGCTTTTCCGTTGATATTCACACTAGTTCCAGATATATAATTATACATTTGGGAAATCATGAAAATTCTTTCCTTTCAGATAGTTATACTTCTGTGTCCCCACCCTTCCACCCCCCATTAAATTTAGTTCATTTGCTATAACCACAAAACATTAAATAATAGTGGTGATGGACAACTTTGTCTTGTATCTAATTTGGTGCCAAACTATATGAGTACATTTATTATTCTATATCTAGAGCAAATCCGGCTTGCTAGTAATTGATTACTTGTTCAGTGTACTGCTGGATAGTATTTAATGCTGAGATTTTATTTAGAACTTTTGCATTTAATTTCTTATGTGAGATCCACAGTTTATTTCTTGTGCTTGTTATTGCAGGATTGTATTCATGTGATGAAACGAATTAGAATGCTTTCTGTATTTTGTTCTGGAATAGGTACGCGGTGTTACATAGGAATGAACTATTCCTTGAAAGTTGTGGGATCTATGAAACCATATGGGCCGATCTCCTTTAGAGTTGATTCTCTGGCAACTTTTATTCTTCCTTGGTAACTCATACGTTGAAGCTTCTTCCATTTTCTTGGTTTGATTTCAGTACCTAGGACAGTGCCGAGAACAGTGTTAATAAATATTTTTCGAATAAGTGAATGCATGGATGAAAGAATTTTGAGGGACTATATTTTCCTAGAAGATACTTCCTTATGAAATTATATTTTGAAAGCATAGTTTACTATATTCTCTACCTGAGAACATATTCCTTTCCCAATTTTTAATTTTATAGATTTATTTCCTCCCTTTAAGAGATTTTTTTCCATTGAATTCTTCTTCCTCCTTTCCTTGAGCTGAACATTTTATTCATTTTCATATTTTAAATGAAAATTGAAATAATTTCTGGAAAGTTTAAGTATTTTTGCTGGTATATTTGGTTTCATGAGTACTTGAAGTCTGGAACCTGAGTTTGAAGTCTGGATCTTCCATTTATTAGCATTCTGACTCCAGACACATTACTTAACTTTCCTTAGTTTCCTCATCAATAAAATAATACTAGTAGAATCTACCTGATAGAATTGTTACGGGAATTAAATGCTCTAGGACTATGACTAATATTTATTAAATACTATGTAAGGGATTATTGGAATGTGATATATTTATTAATGTAATTTATTAAGTGGTTTAGCTCTGTTATATTATGTTTACCAATCTCAATTTATGATCTTCCTGGTTATTTTATTTATAGTTTCTCCTTGGTTTTTGTCAATTTTGTTGATCTACCAACTTGTGGTTTCATTTTCTCTATTTTTATATTTCATTTATTTCCACTTTGTTATTATGTCTCCTGCTTGCTTTGGGTTTATTTTGCTCCTTTTCTAGTTAATAAACTTAGGTTATTGATTTAAGATCTTTCTAATATAGGCATTTATACTATAAGTTTTCCTCTGTTGCTTTAGCTGCATCACATAAATTTTGGTATGTGTTGTGTTTTCATTTTCATTTTGCAAAGTATTTTCTAATTTTTCTTGTGATTTTTTTTTTCCCTTTGATCGTTAGGATATTTGGGAGTATGTTGATTAATATCCATATATTTGTGAATTTCCCAAATTTCCTTCTCTTCTTGATTTCTAAGTTCATTCTGTTGTGGTCAGAGAATATGCTTTGTATGATTTCAGCCCTTTTAAATGTATAGAGTCTTGTTTTATGGCCTAGTATATTGTTTTTACTGGAGAATATTACATGTGCATTTGAGAGGAATGTGTATTCCTTTGTTGGTGTTCTGTATGTCTCTTAGATCTAGTTAATTTATAGTGTTGTTCAAGTCTTGCTGATTTTGTCTAGTTGTTCTAGACAAAATTTTTGTTTTCGTGATTTTTTTTGTAAAGATTTCATTGGGGAAGGAGAACAGGGCTTTATTGGGGAACAGTGTGTATTTCCAGGAGTTTATTGGGGAACAGTGTATTTTTCCTAGGACCCATCAGCTCCGAGTCAAATTGTTGTCCTTTCAATCTTAGTTGTGGACGGCGCAGCTCAGGTCCAAATCTAGTTGCTGGGAGTCGAACCTGCAACCTTGTGGTTGAGAGCACACGCTCCAACCAACTGAGCCATCCAGCTGCCTGGGAACTCAGTGGCAGCACCTTGTCTTCATTCTAGTTGTGGAGGGCGCAGCTCACTGGCCCATGTGGAATCGAACCTGCAACCCTGTTGCCCAGAACTCATGCTCTAACCAATTGAGCCACCAGTCTGCCCGTTTTTGTGATTTTTTAAATACATATTTTTGTGCTGTTTAAATGGTCCTGTATATATGTATGTGTATATGTATATGTGTATATATATATGTGTATATATATATATGTATGTAATGCAATCATTGTGAATTATCCCTTCATCAGAAAAATGATTTCTTTGTTCTATTTGTCACAAATTTTAGTTTTACACTGTTGACTATATCTTACATTTAACTTTCTTTGAGTCATTTTGTTGTGTGTCTTTTGTAGAATGCTGTATTTGGATTTTTAAAAAACCCAATCTGAATATCATTGTCTTATGATAGAGAATCTTAAAACCTTAAATAGGTATTAAAATAGTCTATATTTTTGCATTTTAAAAAATGTTTTCAATTTTTGTCATTTCTTTTGTTTTGTCATTTCTTATAAAGACTTTTCCTCACTAAACCTCCATTATATTTTGGAAGGAAGGCATACATATGGTTTTCAGTTCTATTGGGGGTAACTTAAAAATTTCTTCAAGCATATTTGACTCAGGGAAAAACATTTCTGTTTTCATTTTATTCTGTGAGTATAATATAACGTTCTTCCACCTTTCCCTTTCACCAGTTGTTTTTTTCTCTCTGACCTGGAATTTTAGACCCAATGGGATTTATTGCAGAGAATTCTGAAGCCAACTTATTTGCCTTCTTTTGTAGATGCTTATTTTCTCCTGCCTGGTTGTTTTGTAGGAGTCAGAAGTTTTATTAGCATAAGGTTAGGGGATTAGGCTTCTGATGATTTCACCTGGTCTGTGGTGAAGCTCCATTTTTAAGATCCAGTTCTCTTGAGCTTCTGTAGTACATCTTTTGATTATTATTTCCCAGTTCTACTTGCTGTGGTCTTTTATTCAGGAATGTCATTTACCTGTATGTTGGTATGTTGGCCTCTCTTCTGTGTCCTTCATATTTCCCCTATCCTCCCTCAGTTTTCTTGTCTGTGTTTTGGGAATTTCTGCAGTGTGTGTTCCACATTATTGACCTCATTTAGAAAAGTCAGTTCTGCGCTTTTCTTCTTCTGATGCATTCTTTTTTAAGATGTTAAGCAAAAATAATGTACAGCGACTTTAACAAATACCTGTATACCTTCCACTTAGTTTTGTCAAATCTAAGTATTTTACTGTATGTGCTCCAGAATTTTTTTTGTAAGTTTAAACCCCTGTGGACTCTTGCTCAGTGTAACTACTATCCTGAATTTGGTTTTGGTCGTTATCATTCTCATACCTATTTATTGTACTTGTGTATGTCAGTAAACAATATACAGTGAGTCTAATAGATTTTTAAACTTTATAGGAATGATATCGTACTGTACAGTTGCTTCTGCAGTTTGTTCTTTCACTCAACATTATGGTGTTGCGATTCATCATGGTGATGCTTACAGCATGGTGATCTTACAGTTCTCCTAGCACCAAGGCTGTTTGCTTGCCAAACCATGTTTGCTGGGCTGCATTTGTCCAGAAGAGGTGACTTACTCTCTCATTAGACCACTGGGGTGAGGGGTGACGCTGAACCTTTTTCCATCCTCACGAGTGATACAGGATAGAGCTGGGTCTAACTGGTTCATTCACTGCAACTGCAGTGTAGTACTCCATTGTATGAATATATTATAGTTCTCCTGTTGATGGATGTGTAGGTTCTACATGCTTTGCTGTGAAAAATAGTACCTCTTTGAACCTTCTTGGACTTGTTTCTGCACACATGTAAGATATTTCCTAGGGTATGTACCTAAGAGTGGAATTGCTGGGGTGCGTACACTAGATGTTACCAAATTGCTTATGAACATGGTTTGCTGGTTTTCGCTAGCAGTGTGTTAGCGTTCTGTTGCTCTATATCTTTGTTATTGTTGCACTGAAATTTTTTGATCTGGTGGGTATGAAATGAAATTTTATTGTGGCTTCAGTGTGTGTTTCTCTGATTACTAATGAGATATAGAACATCTGTTCATGTGTTTATTGACCATTCAGATTCCCTGCTCTGAAAATTCTTTATATCCTTTGCTTATTTTTTAGGATTGTCTTTTTCTTAATGATTTGTGAGAGTTCTTTATGTATTTGAGTGTCTTATATTTTATAGGTTACAGTCTCTTTGTGGCCTTGTCTTTTCGCATGTAGCATTTGACAGATTAAAATTTGAATGTAAGAGAAGCTTTTGATATTTTCCTTTATAGCTTGTGCTTTTGTGTGTCTTTAATAAAAATTCTTCACTCTTCTAAGATCAGAAAGAGTGTCTTCTAACTACTTGGCTTTTTTACGTTTAGTCTTTAATTTACCTAGATTTTATTTTTTTAATGTGGTGTGAGGTAGTGATACAATTTTTTCCTTTCTCATGGACAGGTTTTAGTTGAGGACCATTTTTATTGGTCCATCCTTTTATCACTGATTTGTAATAACAGCTCTATATTGAGTTTTCATAGATTGATGGAGTGCCAATGTTTAATTCTATAATTAAAATTAATTTTTAGTTTCATTAAATCTTTCCATATTTAGTTCAGTACCTTTATGTTTTTAATTTTCTTTTTATTTGTTCATTCAACCAGCCAAGAAATACTTAATTGAATGCTTGTTATGTGCCAGACACATTAGTAGGCACTGAGATACAGCTTAAATAAAATGAAGTTGCTGCCTCATAGGGCTGAGTTTCTAGTGGAGGAAAAAAACACTGCCCAGTAAATTGATGATACATCCAAAGATGATTAAGTGTATAGAGATATGTACATGAGGGAATATGCCTTTAGCGGGTGTGTTGGGGCAGTGTGCTAATTTATAGAGGGGTCGGGAAAGGCCTACTTGGGAAGAAATCTGAAACCTACTTGTAGTCTGGGATTGTTTAATTAGCTAAAATCCTTAAGGGTGAGGCCTCCTTTTTTATTGTCTGCTGATTCTCATTTATGAGACAAAACTCATCTATTAGTTACTGTTCTCTAGATCTGTATTCTCCAGTTCTTTTTTTTTTTTTTTAAAGATTTTATTGGGGAAGGGGAACAGGACTTTATTGGGGAACAGTGTGTACTTCCAGGCCTGTTTTCCAAGTCAAGTTGTTGTCCTTTCAGTCTTAGTTGTGCAGGGTGCCGTTCAACTTCAAGTTGTTGTCCTTTCAGTCTTAGTTGTGGAGGGCGCAGCTCAGCTTCAGGTCCAGTTGCCGTTGCTAGTTGCAGGGAGCACAGCCCACCATCCCTTGCGGGAGTTGAACCGGCAACCTTGTGGTTGAGAGGATGCGCTCCAACCAACTGAGCCATCCGGGAGCTCAGCGGCAGCTCAGCTCAAGGTGCCGTGTTCAATCTTAGTTGCAGGGGGCTCAAGGAATTGAACTGGCAACCTTGTAGTTGAGAGCCCACTGGCCCATGTGGGAATCGAACCGGCAGCCTTCGGAGTTAGGAGCATGGAGCTCTAACCACCTGAGCCACCAGGCGGGCCCTCTCCAGTTCTTTTATGCGGCACTGGGTGTTTTTTTCAAACATTAGTCAATTCTGTAATGTGTCCAGCGGTGCGGTATCATTGCAGCCTCTATTATTCCTCTTCAAAAAATGGATCATCTGTGCTTTAAATTCGGCTTGTCACTTTCCATTTCAGGATTCTAATGTTCTCTGGTTTCTTACTACATTGCTGTTTTTTTGCACATTACAACGTTTTCATTGGCCCTAGACTTTCTTGATAATTCATTCTCTTTGAGTTTATCTTCATATGCATCTGCTAAATATTAGTTTCAAACTAAAAATAATAGTCCACATTTTAGTCCATGTGTGAACTCAGTCTTATTTAAGATGTGGGGAAAAGTTTGTCATTTAACTGGATGTTGCGTTAATTGTGATTTACAAGAAATACATTTTGATCATTTGAATGACCAACCACATAATTTTTGGTCATTCAGATGATCAAAATGTATTTCTCATATTTATTTGGTCTTTGTCCACAGTTCCTACCTAGCTCACAGGCCCCAAACCCTTGAAATTTTCTAAATATTGAGTGATAAAGGTGTCTTTTGTTATGTTAATGAGGCAACTTTAGAAAGCACCTAAGAATCTGGGCCAGTTGCCAAAGGAGCCTACCACATGATTAGAGGGTTAGAGCTTTCAGTCCCACTGGTGACCTCTGGGAAAGGAAGACGGGCTGGAGGTTGAAGCATTGCCAGTAGCCAGTGATTTAATAAGTCATGCCTAGGTAGTGAAGCCACCATAAAACCCCGAAAGGACGGGGTTGGAGCGCTTCCACGTTGGTGAACTTGGGGAGGTGCTGGGACAGTGGTGTACTGGAAGGGCATGGAGACCCCGCGCCCCTTCCACATGCCCGGGGCATTGCCTCAGTCTGGCTGTTCCTGAGTTACATCCTTTTATAATAAACCAGTAATCTAAAAAGTGAAATGTTTCTGAGTTCTGTGAGCTGCTCTAGCAAATTAATCAAACCCAAGGAAGGAATCCTGTGATTTATAGCCGGGTACCTCTGATTTATAGCCAGTCAGAAGTACAGGTAACAACCTAGGCTTTCAACTGGTGTCTGAAGTTGGGGAATGGGGATTGCAGTCTTGTAGGACTGGACCCTTAACCTGTGGAATCCAGTGCTGTCTCTGGGTAGATGGTGTCATAACTGAGTTGAATTCTTGGACACCCTGCTGATGTCTGAGCATTGCTTGTTGGTGTGGGGATCCCGATGCCTACACACACACATGCGCGCGAACATACACAGATATTGGAATTGGGTTCAGGAACCAATTTAGATATTGTCACTTTTGTGTAACAAAGTTTAAGGCTAGATAGTACTTAAGTGACGTGAAACATTCAGTGGGTTGTGTACTATTAAAATGTTTGTGGGTTTTAGTAAGAAGAAAAATGACTAGGGTAGGGTGGCCAATTCTCTGCCTCACTTTCTATATTGTACTTGTTACATCCCAGCAATGCTCTTATTTCTCTTCTTAGTGGAAGAGAAAGCCAATACCCACCTCCTTCTCGGTATGTGCTTAGACGCCTACGCTCGCTATCTTCTGTTCTCCAAGCAGCCATCGGAGGCACAAAGGATGTGTGAAAAAGCTTTGCATATTTCTGAAGAAATACTAGGAGAAAGACACCCACAGGTAAGAGGAAAACAGAGAGAGAGACTATAAAACAAAGTATTTCAGAATTTATGATGTGAAATGTCACACACTGGGAATAATTAGCAGATGGTCCTGCATAAATCCTCTTCCTCACACCCTAGTCCATTCATTTTCCTGCCACCACTCCCTCCACCTCCAAGTACTTGTTTTAAAAAGGATTTGAGACTGCTGATCAATTCCTGCGTCTGCCCAGAACAGTTTGCGTGTGTATTGGTTTACACACCGGAGCAGCCTTTCTAAAACGCATGTTTAACCAGGCACCACGTGCTTCTGAGCAAGGCTTCTGAGCACACAGCAGTTTCTCAGAAGATCCTTCCCTGCCTCACCCCACAGGTAAAATGACTGGAAAGTGGAGGGACAGCATTAAAAAAGAAAGTTAACGACTGACAGGATTTAAGCGCACCATGCAAAGCTTTCTGTTAGAATAGTAAACACTGAATTGAAGTCATCTCCTTGTGTCTCCTCTATCAAATTAAGTTTGTAGAGGTAAAAAGTGGTTCACTTTGTGAATGCTTGGCACCCCGAAGGACACAAAAATTTTACCTGGACTGAGCGTGTCCCAGGGCTGGTGGGCAGGACAAGTTATTGAGCTATGGATTATCTTCAGGAAAGGGATTTACGACTTTTAATATATTAGAGTCCCCGCTTAATGGAATACCACTGAGGAATAGTACCGTTTCCCCGGAAATAAGACCTAGCCGGACAATCAGCTGTAATGCGTCTTTTGGAACAAAAATTGATGTAAGACCGTCTTATATTAATTTTTGTTCCAAAAGACGCATTAGAGCTGATTGTCCGGCTAGGTCTTATTTCCGGGGAAACATGGTGAGACAAACATGGAATTCAGACCACCACGTACTGTAACTGGGGGCTTAAAGTATGGCTTCAGTGGAAGAGTGGGCCTGCCTCCCTTAGTACCAGCATTTTAAAAACTTCATGAATATCTTCCTAAAATCAATGACATATTTCTTAATGAGTTTCAGGGTCACCAGTAGGAATGACATTATAATACAGTCTGGCCCCTGGTGGCTGGCTTCTCAAGGTGGCTGAACCTTAAATGGGATCATTTAAGAGCTTCTTTTTGCTGTTTTTCATTTGGTGCTTTTAATAGATAGTTATATTAATAAATAATATTCCTCCTGTTCCCTAGTTTCTAGATTTGTATCATTTTCCAGAGGGTCAAACTGCTGTGCTTCATAGTGTGAATGATAAAGGCTGATGTTCCTCCCGTTGTGGAATGCCAGGAAAGATAAAATCTTAACTATTCAGTTTATCAAACTCCAAATTAGCATTAAATATGTGTAGGTGTATTTTGTTTTTTGATTTTTATTGGGGAAATAAATAAAATTATTTTTTGTTTGAAAACAGCTCCAAGTCAAGTCGTTGTTTTCAGTCTGGTGGTGGAGGGCCCGTGTGGGAATCCAACCGGTGACGGTGTTATGAGCACTGTGCTCTAACCACTGAGCCAACAGGCTGCCCGTGTAGGTGTTTTTTTTAAAGGCTGTTGTTTCTTTCACGTGTAGACCATCGTGCTGATGAGTGACCTGGCTACCACCCTGGATGCACAAGGCCGCTTTGATGAGGCTTGTGTTTATGTGCAAAGGGCGTCAGATCTGGCGAGACAAATAGAACATCCTGAGCTCCACATGCTGCTCAGCAATCTGGCTGCAATTCTGATGCACAAAGGTAGGGAGCTGTGAAATCTTGACTGACTTGCTTTAGAGAGGGAGTTACTGGATTTATCAATGTGTGAACTGATGTTTGGGAGGGCAAGGGGCCGTGAGGAAGCCCACAGTTAAAAGGCTGGCTGAGTAATACAAAAAGGACATGTGTTCGGTTGAAGTGCCATTGTGCTCAATTCACATTAACTTCTATAGTCCTACACTGGCCTGTTGAACCACACCAAGGTGGAGAACACTGCAATGATGGTACCTCGTTTCTTAGTGCTTTACAGATTTCTAAATGTCTTCACACATGTAACTTCATTAGTTCCTCAGTGGACGTATGAAGCTGGTGAGGCCGGGAATATGTTTGCCAAACATACTATGCCATACTACTCAGGGCCTCACCTGTAATTTTCAGAAACCTGGAATGACGTCCTCTTACACATAGCACCTTAATGAAGTCCGTGGCCAATGGAGTCCGGGCCTGGGGTGTACTGACTGGAAGGGGCAGGCAGGGGCCCCACAGCACTCCCGGGGTTAGAGTCCTCTCCACCCCGCCAGCTTAAAACCTCTCTCAGCCAGCGTGTCTGTTGGGCACGAGGTGAGGCAGCACTAGCCTGCCACTTAATAAGCACACAGTAAGTTAGACCTGAACCATCTCTAGTGCTTTCTCTTCAGAATCACTTGGAAAACATACGTTTTCTTCTTATTCTCCCTTCTCTTTGGGTTATTTTAGAACGATATGCACAAGCAAAAGAGATCTACCAGGAAGCACTGAAGCAAGCAGAGCTGAAAAGAGATGAGGTTTCTATACAGCACATCAGGGAAGAATTGGCTGAGCTGTCCAGAAAAAGTAGACCTTTGACTTAATTTTATCAAGCTCTAAATCCCTTTTTGTTGTAGGGACTTTCCAGTAACAGCTTATTATTCCAGTCTCAGTGGCACCCAAATCAATGCTTAATCCTTTGTCCTTGGTATTCAAGTTTCCTCAACTTAGCCTCGGTGAAGGACAAGTTATATACACTGCCACTTTCGTTTTTTAAAGGAAAAGCGACTTTCACCCGACTGCTTCTGACTTGTAAGGATGGATGTCAAGTGATGTAGCGTATGTTTAGGGGCTGTCCAAGCTGGTCTAACTATAGATTAAGGTGGGCTGGTTTTTCCCTCGGGGGGGTGTGTGGTAATTCACACAGGCACCTCTACCAGATGATTCTGGTCCATTGATTTGCTGCCCTCTTTTCTCTTATTTTATCAATATCTGGCAGACCAGAGCTACCTGTCTCGTGGCAAAGGGGGATTATGGTGAGTTATTTTTCTTATAATCTATTTCATGAAGCCCAGTGTGGGATTTAATCCATAGAGGAGGAGGAAAAGTAATATCTTGTTTTGCCACCAGCATCCAGCATGAAGTTTTAAAGTAGGATTAGGCACTTAAGAAAGTACAGCATCTATTTGATCATAAATGAAAGTGAACTGTATGTTTTTGTATGTATCTAGGTATATACAACTGTGAAAAAAAGGGGGAAGGGGAATGGTATAATCTCGTCAGTGCACTCCTGAGCACTCCAATTCCTTTGCAACCTACATCATGAACAGTCATCTAGGAGCTCTTTAAAGATACATGCCCAGGCTGTACCCCAAACCTTTTGATTCAGGGTAGGGCCCTACAAATGTATTTAAAGCCTCCCCAGTAATCCTGTTATGCACCACAGATACAGTAGAACACTCACTGGCCTGGATCCTGGCTTGGCTTTTTGAATTTGGTTCTCAGTATCCTTATCTGTAATGTTGGGAACAAATGAGATTCTTTCTTGGCTGTGGGAAAAGGTATTTGGTCAGGTGACCTTAAATGAATAGACTGCTATATTGAAAGAGCTTTATTTTATCATTCTGCCTCAAAGTCTAAAGTGTGTATTCAAATGCTCCTTGAACTTAGGATGGTTCTATCCTGATAAACGCATCGTATATTGAACATACCATCAATCAAAAATGCATCTAATACACCTACCTTACTGAACATCACAGCTTAGCCTAGCTGGTTTCTACTGAATGCGTATCACTTTTGCACCATGATAAAGTCAAAAAATTGTAAATTGAAAAATTTTTAGGTTGAACCATTGTAAGTCAGGGACCATCTGTAAATACAAGATCTGTAGGTGAGTGTTTTTAACCTCAGTAGCCTTGCAAAGAGCCATTTGCCTAGGAGAAAGTAATTTTTCTAGGTACCATGAAGGAACACTGTTGTTATTGGTATGCCTTTGAGGGTGGGGTGTGAGTGGGAATGATAAACTGGTATTTTTGGTTCCTATGTACATATTGGAAGAACCCTTTCATAATAAACTAGAGACTCTACAACAATATTTTATGTATTCTGTAATCTTTGAGTTTCTCATAAAAAGTAACTTATTGAAGCGTTAATAAAAATACTACAATCAATCCCTGAGGTCCAAATCCTCAGGGATCAGACTTAAACTAGAATTTTATATTTTGCAGATATAAATTTCTTCCCACTTTCCATCTAAGCGCATCTATTATTTACTACCCAGCTAATTCCTTTAATTAAGTCTTAACTCAGACGAACTACAATATAAAGCAGACTGAGTTTCAGTGCAGCCCAGTCTAAATTTATTGGTGATTTTAAAAAAGCATTCAACTACTCACCTTCCACATTGAGAATATTTTTAACTTTTCACAATTGTAGGGGTTAGTGAAAGTTAGGTTTTTCACTTCAGGTTTTATTTAAGAATTTTTGATCTTCCACAATGATTCAGCTCATGGCCCCGGAGTTTTCAGAAAGACAATCATCTCTTCATCGGGATGTTCTCAGTAAAGTTCATTTGCACTGTTGTAAAACAACATAGCAAAGCAGAAGGAGGACTGACCACTCTGATCAATCTGAATTAAAGTGAATTGTTAAAAACAGTGTAGTTTAAATTTTTGAACTATGTCACTAGAGTGTTCAGGGCATAAATATTCTATTTTTAAAATAGAATCTCTCAGCATACCAGAACTAAAACATTATGAAACTTCCAGTCATTAACATGCGTGGAAATTGGGCAGTCAGAATATTTCTATGAACAGCATATTAGGAAGACCTTAATTTAGTTCTGGGTGCTAAGAAGTCATGTGTAAGGATATAGCTTCAGAACACTGAAATCTCAGCCTGCAACGAGTGTTACACCTTGGTTTACAGCTAACTTCAATAAGTAGTCAGTCACCAGAGCTGTGCTTGCTGTTTTCCGTCATGCTAACGTGGACCTCTGTCCCTCCCAGAAGGTTTGCTCCATAGGTACGGCATGTGAGAATTCTGTCTTTTCATTGCTCTGAACTAAGAAGTGATAGTGGGTTTTATCTCCCATTCTGAAATCTCACCTCCAGGTGATGGTAGATGAAATAAAACATGTGCATTGTGATAAGAATGCACCAAAGTAAGTGGTTAATAGCTGCTTACTTTGGGGTCCTCAAATGGAATGGCGAAAGTCACAAGTTAGGCTCTGATCTGACATGTTCTCAAAAACCATGGAGACAGTTTGGAATAGGTTAAGACCCTCGGGGTCATAGAAAAATACCATCATAACCTCTTTTGGTTCAGCTGTCAATATAAATTACTAATGAAGTCAGTATCTTAAATTTCAGCAGAACACTGTTAAAGAGAACATTTAGTAATTATTTTTCATTCACATTAAAATTTTATGTATATGTATATATTTATAATTCAGTGATACCAACTTTCCAAGTAGTAGGAATCTGATTACTAAACCTGATCTAAAGTTTATTTTGAGGATCTCAAGTATACAAGAGTAGAATAGTAACAGGAATGAAGGCTTTAACTTCAGATGTGGATTTATGGTCTATTTTTGTTGCTTATTTAATTATACGGGCAAAATACTGAACTTGGGTCGTCGTCTATAAAATAGGGATTAGACACCAGTGCTACAGGGTGAGGTGAGGGTCTCAATCACACATAGGAAACACTTCATTACAAAGGAGGCACTCAGTCAGTGGTTATCACAGACCTGTTTTCTTTAGGGGCTTCAGAACTTCTGTTAAAAAGTTTAGGTCTACTTAAAGTCTGTAAAGTGCTAATTTTTATCATCCTGAGAGACCTCTACTTCTCCCCTTTCTAGTCAGTGGTATTCTCCCAAAACTTAACCATGTTTCCCCGAAAATAAGAGTTAGCCAGACAATCAGCTCTAATGTGTCTTTTGGAGCAAAAATTAATATAAGAACCTTGTCTTATTTTACTATAAGACAGGGTCTTTAATATAATATAATGTAATACCCAGTCTTATATTAATTTTTACTCCAAAAGATGCATTAGAGCTGATTGTCCGGCTAGGTCTTATTTTCGGGAAAACAGGGTAGCATCCATATGCTACAGAAGGATGCTTCAGTGCTATGCTTAAGTTGTATGAAAAACTAAAAATTCAGTAAGAATTATTAATGAAGGATAAAACTGACCCTCTAGTACCATAATTAGTTAATATTCAGTCTGAAAACCTTGAGCTTCAGTGAAATGAAAACATTCTACAGTAAACTCTCGTCCACAGGGAATTACAGTGAGAGGAAGCACTGGCATATACGAGTAGAGAAGGGGAAGGACCATGACGTTCACCTTGAGAGTGCAGGATGTACAGCACAGAGGAAATCTAAGACTGAGATGCTACACAAATCATCATCTTCTAACTCAGCCAATAACATATCAAACTAAATAAAAGTGTATGTTTTTCCTTTGAAACCTGAGACATCAAGAGCCTTAAATCACAAATAATCTATTGTACCTATGGACAGGGTAGTCAAATTTATTTCAAAAACAAAAGCTTTGTTGGGCTGCATCAAATAAAGGAGCAAAAGAATACTTAGGGGCATGGTTAAATTACCAGTGTGTATAACAGTGAGGTATGCCTCAAATAAGCCTTTAAAACGTCTAAAAACTGAACTATAACATACCCATGCAATAGTATTTTTTCATTGCTACTAATTAAAAAAAATTAAAGCCTGCACTGGAAATTTACAATATGGCAGAATTTGTTTCTCCTACCTTTTGACCCTAATACGTTAATGTACAGATTTCATTACAGGGTCTGTGTTAAAAATCTAAACATTTCCACAAGATTTTAAACATCACTTGGGAACCTGAATTGAGAGGAAACAAAATAGGATAAAAGTACAATGCCCGTGACAGCCAACATTATGTAACTGGGCTGTATGAGGTTGTTTAGAAGGCAAGGGTTAAAAAGATAGAAGATTTTTAAAAAGTACTCCCAGGGTTGATGTGCTGATTTGAACATAAGTACACCAGATACTACAGCAAGGGGAAACACTGCAAAAAGATAATCTATTTACAGAAGAGTGATTTAAAGACATTATGGTTTTCTTTACAGATGTAAGAACAGGAATTGTCCACTTTTTAAAAACTCTACATTTCAACCCTCCACTATTAGAATCCACTGAACTGCCTGTATCAAAGGCCTGTATCCCCACCCCCCATTTGACTCCACATTTCCATCATTTCTTCATCATCCATGGTCCAGGCGCTGCTGAAAAGTCTCTGGACATAAATCATAGGAAGGCAGGTTTTTGACCTGCAATTACAAATAAAACCTCCAAAAACTAGAGATCCCTCCCCCAGACCCGGGCCCCACCCTGCTGCCTTTTCTGTGCAGTTCAGTCGTCACTATCCGACAGCGTCTCGTACTGTGCGGAGAGCAGCGGGGCAGGTTCTCGCTCCCAAATCCTGTTCTGTTGGTGAGGAGCTGCTTGGTTCACAGAAGAGGGGGTACATGCGATCGGTGTTGGTGGCGTACTGCTCAACATCCGCATAGTCAGAGGGTTATAAGGAAACTGAGTCGAGCCTGACAAAATAAAAATTAGGTTTCAATCTCATGAGCATAGTTACTGTTTCATCCAACTTTCACAGGATGGAGGAGGACAGGATTATTCCACTAAAATTGTCTGTGACACTAAGCAAAATGAAACGAGGGAGGGCCAAGGTTTTACCACTTAGGTTGTAGCCAGTGATAATGCAGCAATCAGTGAGAGTCTGGGAGGGACACACAACATGAATAAGCATATAAGGTGCGAGTTGCTGAACCAAGAAATGAAAGCTCAAGCCTGGATTTTTAGTTGTTAAGTCTGTAACTAGGTGTTTCCATGGGGAATCCAAGTAAAACTACTGGATATTAAGCTCTAACTAAAAGAGTCTGGTTACACCAAGAACTGTTTGACTCTTACAGATAAATGCAGGGGCACAGTTCTCAGAGGATGAAGGGGACAAGTAACCAGGAATTTCAGCAGGTCAAGGGGCAGCAGTATGCATGTCACTGGCTGGATCTCACTGGGCAGATTTATCAACGTACAAGATTTAGAAGAGGGATACACAAACCTAATGAGAGCACTGCTACCTTTTGTCAGTTTCTAGATTGTTTCACTGTCCCCAGAAAGCCTCCTCCAGCTTAAGATTCTCTAACAGAAAACATACCATTTCATCAAGCAATTAATTTCAGGAATGGTCTAATAATAACTCCTTCCCTAAGAGACTTGAGAACAGTCATTGGCCTAGGCTAGAAGTTTTCAAATCAGTATAGAACCACTTTACATGCCATGTGAAAATTTTAGAAAGCAAGAGCTTTAACTTGTGCTGATATAATAATCCATATGAAATTTATAGATGTCTTGAGGATTTTTTTCAGTGATGTATCTGTGTATTTAATCTCTAAGGAAAGGACAGCTTTTAATTTTCTGAAACCCTTAAATCCACGGCAAATATCCCAGTTTTATTTAACAAACCAAAAAAGTCTGCTGCTTTTCAAGATAACCATTATCCATTATTATCGTTTCATATATGTATCTGCTTACAAACAGGCACAAAATGGAAAACATTAATAAATATCCTGTTGTTTTTCATCAGTCTGTGTAGACATAGCCTAAAGATAGATAGTGGCTTTTAAAATTCTTCTTCCCATTTCTGACTTTGATTTCTTAGTATTTCCCTAAGAACCTTCTCTAAAAATGTCTATAAGAAAGGCTGAAGGTGCAGCTGCCTTGGAAATGGTACTTTACATTTAGGTAGAGTTCATGAAAGAACTAAAACCACAGACCTACTTGCTTTGGAACAGCAGATGTTGGCTACCAGTATAATACAGAAGTGAGGGGAATGAATGAGATATTTTTTCATAGCTCTTTTTTCATGGTAATCAGATCCGCGTTCTTAAAAATTTTAAGATTATATGTATTCAATTTCTGTTCTGGAAAGCAATCCTATTAATGATACAGTAATGGAAATAGTTTTCCAATCAAAGTTTCTGATTTTAGAAGAAGTACTAACACAAGCCGTAATATAACTGCTTTAAGACTCATTTTCTAGCAGTACATTCCTCACCTGTTGAAGAGGGCCTGTCTTCCCAGGCCCACCCTGGCGTCTGCCTGTGGTAATCTCCTTCTGAATGTACAGACGAGACTGAAGAGGGCCGCTCAGTTCCTAAGTAGCCTTGCCCAGGGATAGGAGATTTAGATTTCCTACTGTTTGACTTGCTGATCAGCTTTGGTTTGCAAACTCCTAAAAGTGAAATAAATTATTAATTGTTAATATATAGTAATTATGTTCTCAAACTCTATCAAAATGCTGATTATATAATGCTAAGTGAAAGAAACAGAATGGTAGCATGAAGAATCCAGATCCTACTACCCAATGAAGTAAAAAATATTTAAAAGAAAGCCAAAATTTACTTGTGGCAACCAAAACTAAAAAAGGGGTATGTCCTCATGCCATAAACTTAAAAACATGTAACCAAGGAATTAAAATTTACGGAACACCATTTCTTTCCTGGCCCTGGAGCACAGAAACTGCTACGGAATTAAAGCAAGTTGACAAAACTTAAATCCTCACTACCTCCTCCCCCACAAATTTAGGGAGAAGCAAACAGGAGTTATTTTACCACCCCAAGGAAATATGTCAAAGGAAAACAACTGTAGCACAGAAGCCCCTTCATGGCACTACTGGACCTCAGCAGAAGCTTGGCAAGTCTTGGTGGCCCTTTCTGTTTTGCCAGGCAGTTTAGTTGGTGAACTCAGCAGAAATTCACAGGAGTGGGATGCCCCGATTGGGCTCTAAAACAAAACATTAAAAAGATCTCAGAAGAGATCAGAGCCTAGGTCATCAGCAAACGTTTTCCTCAGCCAGCAGAACAATTTCATACTGCCCCAAATCCTTCAGTGTACAGAAAAAAAGTGGGTGGAAAGGAACTTCTATCCTTCGAACTATCTGGAAAGAGAAGAAATGCGAGTTCTTGATGGTAAGAATAGAACAAGGGGAAACGTGTTAAGTATACTGAAGAAAAACTCCAAAATACACAAAGCCCGTTTACAAAAGAAGCTCAAAAAATAAACTAAGAAAGAGGTGAAAAGGCTTAGGAAACAAAATACAGCAAGGATCAGAACAGACATAACGAAAAGGGAATTATTGGTACAAAGGAAAATTCTGAGATACAGTAAAAGCAAAAGAGATCAAGATGACTAAAATAATCAGAAGGTAACAGATATGGAGGACAAAGACTATCCAACAAAGAGATAATTGTGTTTCTGAAATGGAGAGCCCAACACAAGAAACAGAAATAAGAGGAAGACTTAATAATATAACATTTCCCTGAGTGCAGAACTCAACCTGTAAATGCAAACGCCTTCCTGTCATCAGAAAAATCTAAATACTAACACATACTGATGGTTAATATTTTAAAATCGAGGGAAAAAGGATTCTTTTTGACATACTGTCACCCACCAAAAAGGGGGTGAACATCTGGCCTTATTTCTTATACAACAGTGAAGACCAGAAAAAAAATGTAAGTCTACAGGATGTTTTGAGAAAAGTACGTGTCAAAAATATTATAATCTGCCGACCTCTCATTTCAAATATAAAGACAAGATGACATTCTTGAGCATGAAAGATCTTTTAATTAAATAGCACCCTTTGTGAGAAAATGCACTTTGAAAACCTTACCAAAAAGAAATGCCATAATAAAAAGATCATACAACCAGGATAATTTTAGTTGTGTAAGTTATCAATATTATAATCTTAAAATACACATACTTAAAATACAACATACTTAAAATCAATAAAAATTGGAAGCGTACAAAGGGAAAGACCACTTTCAAAGCAGGAAGCGTATTCTATAATTAATAGATGTAGGTAAAAACAATATAAAACCTCTAATCTCTTTAACCTTTTTCATAACCTTAGTGTGATCTTTTGCTTGATGATAACAGGAAAATAAACCTAAACTAAACCTGAAATACTGCTGATCTTCAGGTAATTTTTTTAATCAGAAAAGAGATTCTCAAAAGATTAAGAATAGGGCCGGCCCGGTGGCTCAGGCGATTAGAGCTCCATGCTCCTAACTCCGAAGGCTGCCGGTTTGATTCCCACATGGGCCAGTGGGCTCTCATCCACAAGGTTGCCTGTTCAACTCCTTGAGTCCTCCAAGGGATGGTGGGCAGCGCCCCCTGCAACTAAGATTGAACACGGCACCTTGAGCTGAGCTCCCGGATGGCTCAGCTGGTTGGAGCGCGGACTCTCAACCACAAGGTTGCCAGTTCGATTCCTCTACTCCCACAAGGGATGGTGGGTTGTGCCCCCTGCAACTAGCAACAGCAACTGGACCTGGAGCTGAGCTGCACCCTCCACAACTAAGAATGAAAAGACAACTTGACTTGGGGAAAAAAAAAAAAGGCCTGGAAGTACACACTGTTCCCCAATAAAGTCCTGTTCCCCTTCCCCAATAAAATCTTAAAAAAAAAAAAAAGATTAAGAATAAATATTTATATACTGGGGTGCCAAAAAAATGTATGCACATTTAAAAATGATATCTATGTATTACTTTTTGAAGTTGAATTACGTAGCAATGTGTAGTATGATGTTCGCTCAAAAGATGGTATTAATCGAATGAATGCCATCATTCATTGTACTATAATTTTAATACTTTTTTCCTTTCTTAAAACGTACATACATTTTCTTGGCACCCTCTGTATAAACATTAAAAGCTTATAGTTATTTTTTTGTGGGGGATTTATACCATTAACAAGATGTATAAAATGATCTCATTCTATTATTTATCCTTTTATATGTGTCTACAGTGACGCATCTGGAATGATGCTCATCAAATAATAACACTAGCTTTCTGGATAATGTGATCTGAAGGCTTTTTTCCCCCTTACTCTTTTCTATGACTTAAAATTCTTTTATACTCAACCTATCATTTTTATTACAATAGTAAGTCACTTTTATTGAAAAGCAGAATATGAAATTGCACTTTTATTATAATTATGCACGCATACAGGTAAGGACAGATGCAAGCAAAAATAAAAACATGCTGGAGGGTAACATTCTGGGTAAAAATTTTTGTCTTTATTCAGGTTACTAAAATGTCTGAGCAGGTTAAAAAAATTTTAAGTAAATAAAACTCTCAGAGGTGACTCTGAGCACATAAATGAAATCTCTTAGTGATGGATCAGAACTTGGAAAATAAATAGGCTTTTTCTTGGGAAAGGCAGAAGAGCACTACAATGAAAACTTTACCTGAATGAGGTGATGGGTCCCCTTCCTCTCTCCGTGTCTCAGCACTGGTCACAACGGCGGTGTTGGCACCACTGGGCACGACTCCCACAGGCTGGGACATGACAACGCCATGATCCTCAACCTTGTCATCAAAGCTGCCCATGAGAGCCTTCCTGATAATGTCTTCTAGACCGAGATTACTGGCAGGATCAGCGAAAGAATGACCTCTAGAGCTAACTGAGCCTGAAAGAGACAACCACATTTCGGCTTATTTCTGAGGTGGATCAGGAGACAGAAATGAACAGACTACATACACAGCACCTGGCAAGCTGCCTGAAACCCGAGAGGAGTATTTGAGATCTGGCTCCCCAGCATATGTTGTCAGTTTGGCTCAAATAAACTCATAAAGGTTCAAAAGATAAAAACAAAAACAAAAAACCCTGAGAGCCCACACAGGCCCTCTAAATCTACCGATAACTCAAGGAAATTTGTTTTTCTTCGCTAAATGAATCAGTCACCCACCTGTGTTCAAGTTACTTAACAGTATTCTTCTCTTTTCTATTTCCTAGTTTCTATGCTGTTCTTTAATAGTTTTCATTGTCTGTTTATCTTTTTATTGTATCCGAACTCACTTTTTATTGCTACCATCTCCCTAATTAAGTTATGGGCCTTTATTCATTTTTGCATACTGGAGCAGCCCCCTCGTATGCAGTGACTGCTACCATACCAATTTCATATTGGCAGATAATGTATTTTAAATCTTACCTGAGGTAGTGACTGCTGGCAGATTAAAGATCTCAGTTCCTGGCTGAGCAGCTGCTGTATTTAAACAAACATTCAGGTTAATTGAGATGTGATAATCATGTACATTGAAAGAGATAAAACTCTCAAAAAAAACCCTTACAAAATTAACCTTTTTATTTTCCATGATCTCAACCTTATTTTTCACCCATTAAGTGAAGATCTCAACCTTATTTTTTACCCATAAGTGAAGATAAAGTGAAAGAAATAATTTTTTTAAAAAAGGAGATCAGGAAATAAAGAATCGGGTGAGATAGGAAAATCAGAACATGAGTAACATAACCCAGAGGAAGGAAAGAAACTTTGCACTGCTGGAGAAACACAAGTAGGAAAAAATTGCTCTCAGTATAGGACTCCAGGCTTTCTAGAGAAGAATCCTTGGATTTAAGGTGACCCTTTCAAATATCAGCAGGTTTGAGGCAGCCTGAGATTAGGGGGAACAAAGCTCAATGAACAGTATGAAAATGACCATGTGCTTCCCTACCATGGTTAATTGGAAACTATTCTTACATTCCTAAGATGAGACAAAGATTCTGCCTATTGATTCTTTTTATTCCTGCTAACTGTACAAGCTGTAATTTGTACAGTTTAAATGACAACAGCTGGGACAACCTGGGAATTACCTATAGAGCACTGTGCCCTCAGAAATAGAAGGAATTTGAGAATATAAATGGTGCTTTTCCATCATGTCTTCCAACTTGATGCTGAGAATTTGAAAGAGAAAGAATATAGGAAGCAAGTGGGTAGCTAAACAAATGATGTCCCAGAGAAGAATGTGGAGTTTTAGATGAGACCACAGAAGGATGAATTCTCACCTACGGATGTGACCTATCTGTGAAGATGGGGGAATGCATGTGCCTAGAAACCACCTTTCTTGATCAAAGAAACTTTAAACTGGCAATGGGAGAAGGAGAAAAATCTTCAAGAAGAACTATAAAACAAAAACGACAGATGACAGTCTCCTTACTTTTGGGCCAGGTAACACTAAACCTGAAATAACACAAAGTAATAAATACAGCCTTGTAGTTATCACAAAAGTTTGTGGAATAGGACACATTCATTCATTTTATAAATATCTACCAAGCAATTATTTGGTTGGATCATAATAAAACAGATGGGCAAACTTAAGAGAACATAATTACTCAGAAGTGAAGGGAAAAGAAGATAGATACTAGAGCTATTTAGGAGGCAGACTTGACAGGAGGAGGTAGCATCATCCATCAGCAGGTAAAGAATGAGGGAGAGGGAAGACTGCCAAGAAAGTGATTAGTGCAGCCACCATAGAGGTAAACTTGGGAAGTGGGAAAGGAGGAGGAGGGACTGATTTCTTTGTGTGGAGAGGTAGACTGTTAATTCAATTTTACACATTTAAGGAGCCAGTAAGATACTTAAGAAGAAATGAGGTCTGCAAAGATACCTAAGTACAGCTTAGTAAAAAAAGTTGAACTCCAGATAGAAGTTTGGGAGTTTTCAGCACAGTTTAAACTCTCACAGTGGATGAAATGAATCAGAGAGAGAAAAAACTAGGAAAATCAACATTCAAGGGCCTGGCAAAGCAACACTAAGTCTCTAAGGAGACATAAGAAATGGCCAAAGAAGCAGAGAAAAAAAAACTAAGAGAAAGTATCTGAAAGCTAAGAGAACAGAGTATTTCTGAAGAGGGAAGTGGTTCACAAGTGTCAACGGCTATAAAGAGATCAAACAGTAAGTTTGAAAGCTTTAAGTTTTCTGAAGAATAAAGTCGCTGATGTCCTCAGTGGAACAGTGAAGTGAGTTGAAGTGAAGCTGTCTTGGTTGCTTACGGCTTTCAGTTATACTTCCTGGTGAGGACTGAATGTGTCTTGGGGTTCCATGAAACCACTGGTTCCTTAATACAATTCTTTAATTGTCCCTTTCCACAATCCAAACAAGTTCTTGCAATCAAAAAAAAATCCCAGACTTGAGCAATTTTGTTAGTACTTGCCTCAAGACATTAACAAGTCTTATCTTCTGTTAAAGTTAGGTACTTGTTTCAATATACATTTCCAGAGAGTAGAGACCATCTGTCATTCTAAAAGCACCCAACATAGTAGCCTGCTCACGAAATAATTGTTGAATTGATGATTGAGAGAGTACTGCCTAAGGACAATGGAAACAAATATAAGAAGGAAACTATAAAGTAGGCTTCTTCAAGTCATGTAGCATTTTCCTGTCAAGAAAATTTTCCCTACTAAAATGGCAAGACAAAGACTAGACAAGATGAATGCAAAACATACAAAGGTGAAACAATTAACAACCGGCTGCTCTAACATCTATATGTCCCATGCTCTGATAGATTCATCTCTGAGTTGTGAGCGAATCTGAAAATGAGAGCACTATATTTTTGTTGGTGACATTTGAGGAGCTGTAAATAACATGAAACCACTGAAGACTGGAGAAAAAAATGTACTGACAACGTTTTTTAAAAAAAGAAGAAGAAAGGTTATAGATAAGCCTAATTCTGGTCAACATTCTAGAATATTTATCTTTTAGATGATCTGTTGCCACTTAAGGTAATCTAGTAATGAAGAGCTGGGAAAAGTTCACAAACAGTAAGTGACACTAGGTTCATCATTTTTTCTCTTTGACATTCAACCTTTACTAATCACAAAATGTCACAGATCCAAACACACATCCGCCTGGCAGTTTACAGTTCACAGCCCATGGTTTCCTTTCTTTTAACAGGGTCAGATTAGTAGATCGTAGATCACAGAAAGAAAGGAGGTTGTGGTATACCCAGATTTCTTCAAGGCATCCAACAAAGTCTCTCTGTGTCACTGGATATACTTGAGGAAAAGATGTGTAGGACTAGGTGACAGTATAAGTGAGTGGGCTAAATAACAGTATGAGGAAGATTCTGATTAACACATGCATATCAATCGAAAGGAAAGGTTTGGATGCCACAGAGTTTTATCCTACTGGATATTTACCAAAGATCTGGGCAATGATGCTATGCGTACAGAATTGTTAGAAGCCAGTTAGTACATCCTTAGAAGCAGAGTCCTCTGGAGTTGGAATGCCTGGATTTGAACCACAGTCCCATTACTTACTGGTTATGTAACTTGTACCAGTTATTAAATCTCTGAGTCTCAGTTTCCTCAACTACAAAATGGAGATAATTATAATGTGTAACATGTAGGGATGTTGTAAAGATTAAACTAGTTTATATATACATTCTTAGAATAGTGCTGAGAGCACAGTAAGTGCTATATACAATATATAACTTTGCTACCATTATTATTGATGTTATTATGTCTTTAGATAGTGGGTTTATCAGATTTGCAGATGAATGCTGAATGATTCATTTGAGATCCAGAAAGACACTAACACGGGTAGAAAAAGTAGTTGGAATGGTGCAAGCACAGACTGCATCATCCTATACTTGGAGCCTGTTAATTCCAAAAGCACAGCAAAGGAAACGTATGGATCAAGAACAGCACATCAAGAGAACCTTGATGTTTTGTATCGATACTAAGTGCACTGTAACTTAACAGTGTATAGGCTGCCCCCCAAAAAAACGTAATACAATCTTAGGCTCCCTTAACAATGATGAATCTCAGAATCTACTGAAAAGCTAAGCTAAATAAAATGTTTTTAGTGAACCAGGCCGTGTGATGAACAACTGGGGATATTTATAGAGGTAAGAAGACTCAAAAGACATGACTTCAAATAGCTGAAGAGATGTCAGGTAGAGATGGCCCAAATGGAAACAACTAAGACCAGTGGGTAGAAAACTATGGACAGCTAATCCAGCCCCACAAAAGAAGTTTCCTAGATTCAGCACTTGTTCAAAGAGGAAATGGACAGCTAGGAAGTTCTTGTTCCCTAAAAGAAAATCTTTCTGCACTGACAGACATTTGAGAAGGAACCTTAGGATCAGATGTAGTTAGGTAGATGCCTATAAGGACCTTTAAACTCAAGGATTACACAAGAGGCAACTCTGGAGATACCATTATTAATCACGTTTTATTTGGGTTTATGAAAGAAATCCCACTTACCCATATCAGAGTCACCTCCACCAGAGGAGTTCAACTTACGAAAAATTTCCTGCTTCTTTGATTTAACCATGGGTGACGTGTTTTCAAGCTTGGTGAAGAATGAAGGCAAGTAGCTTATACTCCCTGGTGAGCGGGAATCATTCCTATTAGGAACACAGTTATGCCTGTTACATCATGTACTCCTAACCCGGGGGACTTTCCTATCCCGCTTATAACAGAGTATTTGGGGAAACTACTACCTCCCCACCTTGTGTGTGTGGTTACAACACTAAGGAGCAGCATGTGGCCAGAGCCAGTTAGTATATCACATTTGAGGATCCAGTCAAATACTTTAGCACTCAAAGATGAAATCATAAATGAGGACTGGCATGAAGAAAAGCTAGAACAAAGATTCTTAACAAAGAATGAATAGCAGCGAATGGATATTAACAGAAAAACTCAGAAACAGCTCATCATGATGCTGTATGCGTAACAGCACAAACACTGATGTATTTATGGTTACCACATCAACTGCGAACTGTTTTACTAGCAGAATTAATCTGAAGTACAATAAAATTATAATGAATAGCAAGCATACTTGCCTATAAAATAGCAAGACTTCACACTTAAGCAATCAACCATTAGACTTGAACAGAATAACTATAATGGAGACATTGTTACTATCATTGTTACTATCATTTCAAAGCCTCCTACCAGAGGAACTGAGATTCATGTAAAGGGTTTCCATATTTTGTTGGCAGCTTCCCATACAAACACATTAAAAAAAAAATAAGTTTCCTATATATAACAGCTCAAGACCACCAAGGATCTAGCTAGAGCCAGAGATAACAAGAGAGAACATAATCTGGTCGTGTGGATTCATACATTACTCAAACATAAAAACAAGTTAGAACCCATTATTTGCCAAGAAAGACGAATAAGGTGATGATAAGAAAAAAAGACAATAAAAAAAAGACACGGTCCCTGTCCTCAAAATATTCACAAACTTGGGGGAAAAGATGTAAATGTATAATTAAATTTAACATCAGTTCCTCCTCAAAAATGGATTTTCGTCCTCATTTCATTGAAAGGTACCAACATCTATTTGATTCCCTGTGGATATATACAGTAAGTAAAAAACTTACAACACTGTAAGAAATACACTAACAGTTTGGAGTGAGACAGATGTTGGTTTAAAGCTGGGTTCTTCTTACTTTATTTGACCATGGGCAAATCAAGGGGAGGGTGTTCCCCACCAAGAAAACACCATGATTATGAACTGAAAGGAATTCAGGGACAATAAGCAACTTGATATGGACAGAGAATGAAGTGTATGAGTGAAGTAGCAGGAAATGCTATGAGCAATATGAGCCTGGTCAGACATAAAGGAACTCAAATGCCATGCTAATGACTCAGTGCTTGATTCTATGAGTTTTAGACCAATCACGCTAGTGGAAGTGGTCTGGAGAGGGACCAAATCAAAGGTGTCTAATCAAAGTGGGAATAAACATAATAATTCATAAGGTTGGGTTAGGGTTAGAAATATGTAGGTAAGAAAAACCAGTTCACAGGGTGCTCATTACTGCCCTTCCATAAATAGTCTGCAATGCTTGGTGCATGGTAAGCACTCAAATGGTGGTTGAACCACACAGAAACACACACACACACACACACACACACACACACTTTTTAAAAAAGGATCAAGAGGGTCTTAATTTCAAAGAACAATGAACAATTTTTTCCTGTAACCTATTGAAATAATTTTTTCATTAAAATCCATTGGCATTAGATCACTAGGAAAACAGGCTAAATTATCCTTCAAGAGTCCTATTCTGACATGTAACCCAAGAGAAAAAAGGCACTGACTTTGAGGAAAACTGAATGGCAGTGGGCACACACACACACATACTCATAAGAGGGAGCTGTCAGCTGGAAGTACACCTCGCTCCTCACCTCTGTTCTGCAGGCTCCGCTCCTCTCTGAGATAGGAGCAGCATGCTGTCCTGTTTCTCATGCACAACTGGAACCTGGGGTGGGGAGATGGGCTCGTAGGGCTCTGAAGAGACATGACTCCTCTCTGGCGATTTTCCAGGCCTAATGTTGTAACATAAAATATTAGATTGTGCTCCCAGGGTTCACCTAAAGCTTACCCTAAACAGAAACTGGTTAATTCATTACTTTATTTAGGAAAGGGACAAATTTTGCCACTTTCTAGTTATCAAAAAAGGGTCTGTTACTACTGGTTTATCCATGCACGCCTGGCGGATTTAGGAGGCCATGGGGGCAGACAGCAGCCGACGCTCTTTGGGAGGTCACTCTGTGCTTCCATCAGACCCCACCGTCTTCTCCTGGGCTGGCTGCTCCAGTGAGCCCTTGTCTCATGGGTTTTACTGCCGATTTTGAGTCATGACTTACCAGGTCTTTCTTTCCCCATTAAGTTAAAAGCTAAAGGACTTGAGTACTAAACTAAAATCTAAGGAATTGGGTTCTAGTTATATACCATTTTAGGGCTGAGCAACTAGCCTCAATTTAGTGTTCTTCCTCTGGATACCACGTTGGTAGGGATAATGTGAGAGAAAACACACTGTTTAGACCAAAATATTTTAAAATATTTTTGGCTTAGTGATTATTCATATTAAGAGATACCTGCGACCTTTAACATCTGTTTTATTACTATTATAGTTAAGTGGAATTACATACACACGCACATTATTTGTCATTTCCTTTCCAATCGACCCCACCCAATTCTCAGAGGTGGCTATTTTTGACCATTTTTCTTTTAGTTCCTTGGTGTTTACCTTAAAACGAAATAATCTTATACCTTTCTTGGCTTATCAAACTTGAAAGAGTAGTAACTCCTTTGCATGAAAGATGAAGAATTTGACTACCTTCTCTATGTTGTTGCCCATTTTATTTCAATCTTTAGTTTGTCTATTTTTACTTTACACAGCACATTCAGCCATTTTTACGTGCTTTATAGCATTTACATCTTGTCTAGACTCCAAAAAAACTCCTGTGTTTATAGACTAAAAAACCTATTAAAGGTGTTTTATAACACTGTGGATTGTGCGAACATTTTAAACTGTAAAACCAGGTAATTTGACTAAAACCAGTGAAAGAAATGTAACATTCCTTATTTAAATGCACAGGTTTAGTGATGTAGAAATTATAAGTGAAAAAGTCAAATGGATTTTCTTTTCATAAATGCCATCAATTGCTTAAAATCTGCTATACATAGTACTCTGCATCAGGAATAAACCATGACTCTGCTGTACAGCTTTCAGTTTTCCTTTGATAATTGAATTTCTTTTCCTTTTTGGTTAAAAGAAAATAAAGGTGTTTTCATCTTATGCTTAAGACCATCCAGCTTCCTGAAATAATTATGTCTGAGGTTTGGTTCAGTTTGAGGCATGATCCAGTTTGAGGGTGGGCAAGTAGGGATAAAAATAAAACAAAATTGGCCTTATCTGATGATTACTGAAACTCGGCAATGGATACATACAGGCATATCATACTGTACTACTATTGTGTATGTTTGAAAAATACCCCAATAAAGTTTTGCTTTTTTAAAAAATGCAGATCATTATCTTCTGAAATAAATTCTTCTTCTTTATGTGCTTTGCTTACTTGAGGGGTTGGCAGGCAGGCTGGAGAAGCACCCCTGCTACAAACTGCTCTTTTTCATGCTCTGAATTGTGGCTTCCACTACTTTGCTTCATCAATCCACTGTGTGACTTCCAGATATTTTCCAGAATCTTTGACCTGCTGATATCCCAGGCTTGTTCTCAGCATTTTTGTGAATTTTATGAATGTGCATGCTGCTTTACTATAATTTAACATGTGCCAATGTTTAGTCTACCATGTTGAACCAAAAACTCTGCCTCCATTTTTTAAAAAAACGTACACGGCACAACTTTGTGGAGATCATTTGAAGATGTGGCTGCTGCCTGACCCGCGAGCTGGACCAAGGCCAGAAGGGGGAGATTGCTTCCTACAGACCCCCCTTCTTACCGACTGTCTGACCATAATCGATAACTTAAACCAATGACATAAACCAATACCCTCCCTTACTTACTACTAAGTGCTGGTTCCTTGAACAGGCTGTTTTCCAGACCTGGTCAAGCATGTCATTCCCCCTACCAGGTAACAGTCATGTGTAGTAATACCTGTGACTATCCCCCCTCTTATCCTATATAATTCTTTGGTGCCTGCCAAGTGGTACAGGGATCCATTTCATCTTGCAGCTGCCTAAGAAGTGCCTCAAATGTAAGTATCCCTTATAAACTCTATTAATTACCAGAGTGGAGTGGCCAGCCTCTTTCTTCAATCTTTCCCTGCTCTCCACTATGGAGCTAGATTTTCAGTCCCGGGACCTTTCCTTGGGTCTGCGTGTACTAACAATTGGCAAGTCAACCATGAGAATGAAAAAATGGGCCTTGGGAAAGAGGCATCTGTGGAGAAAATCCTGGGTTGGCCATCTACTTCTACGTGGGGAGGGGTGGACTGTGTGTTGGAGGCATGTAGACCGCCACGTGAGTATGGGGACGTCCTGAAAATGCTGGCTGATCTCATGAGTTTGTTTAAAGAACCAACTACGCATTGCACTGTGGCAAGGAAGGTTGATAACCAACACCCTTACTAGAGGCAGAAGTAAGGGTTAGGAAATTGGAGGCAGATCTAGGGAAAATAAACCCATCTCAAGAGTACATCTGAAGCTGTGGGAAGGACTCAGAACTTGGACAGAAAGAAAAACGGGGAATAAGGGCGACAGGGAAGAAAGGGCCTGTGAGGTTAACCTGAAAGCACATGTGGCAGGATCTGGTTGTCGCAGGCATCTCTAAAGAATATCATCCTAATGCAGTGCTAGTGGGATTATGGAAAGCTTTAAAACCAGAATAACAGTTCCACCAAAAACCCTCAGCTCTCCCAGTGGAAACCCCAACAGATTCAGGGGAGACCCCTGGGATTTCACCCTACTCTGGTGCCCACCTTGTCCCCAACCCCCTGCCCCCAGTATAGAGTGAAGGCCAGTATTGTCCTCAGGTGAGGTCACGGGGCAATAGGAGGCCTCACACGGAACTCAGTATCCACTGGCCCTTAGAAATGAACAGAGGATAACTGCTTTGGTTGACACTGGTGCTGAATGTACCCAACCACATAGTAGTCCTCAGAAATTCTCCAGCCCCCTCAGTGCTATAGACAGCTACGGAGGCCAGACTGTCATGGTCAGAAAAGACCCCCTTGTTCTGCAAACTGGGCGCCCCCACTGCCAGGAACATGAGGTCTTCACTTCTTCAATTCTGAAAACATACTGGGCACGGGTATCTTGCAAGGCCAGACTTTACAAACCTCTATTGGGGATTTCGCCTCAGAGTACAAGCAATCAAATCAGTACTGAGAGGCAAGGCCAACACGGAGCCAGTTTACCACCACCGCAGAGAGTTCCTGGGAAGACACAAGGAAATAGGAAAAGCTACCCAGGAATTCCACTGTGTGGGCATTGTGTGCCCTGCATGCGGTGCCTGTAACAGCCCAGTGTGGCCAGAAAAAAAGCCAGATGGCTCTTGAATAACGGACAGAGGATCCAGAGCTAAACAGGGTAGTGTCCCCTATTCATGTGGCTGTGCCTAATACTGCCACTGTATTAGGTAAGCTGGCCACGGTCCTAGAAACACTGACCGTGCTGGGCCTGGCCAACACCTTCTTTAGCATACTCATGGCTGCTGAGTCCCAAGATCAATTTGCCTTTACCCAGGAGGGGCAACAACGGACCTTCCAAGTGCTTCCTCAAGGCTATCTACACAGCCCCACCACATGCCATGGAATGGTCGGGATGTGTCAAAGGTTTCTTTCCCAACCCCAGTGACATGGATCCATTACACTGATGACATAATGTTAACCTGTGAAGATTTGCCTCTGTTGCAGAAAACCTTACAGGCTCACCTACAACAGAAAGGATGGGCAGTGAATCCACAGAAAATTCAAGGTCCAAGCACGGAAGTAAAGTTCTTGGGAGTTGTATGGTTGGGTAAGATCCACATATCAACATTTGTCTCTGAGGCCGTCACAAACAAAATACAAGCCTGCCCTATACCAAAAATTGTGAAACAGATACAGGCTTTTGTGAGGATTCTGGGGTATTGGTGAATATTTATACCCCATTTAGCACAATGTCTTCACCCATATTGCCTACTTAAAAAGGGACATATATGGGACTGGGGAACAGAAAAACAAGCTGCCTTTGAGAAAGCAAAATTAATGTTCAAACAGATTAAAGCTCATGGAATCTCACAAGCGGGGTTGCCATCTGAATTAGATGTTTCAGTTACCGTGGAAGGTATGGCATGGGCATTATGGCAAAAACAGCAAAGCAGAGTGTGCCCTTTGGGTTCTCATCTCAACTAGGGGTCAGAGATCAGGTTTTCCCGACAGAACAGCAACTTCTAGCAATTGATACAGTGCTCCTGCAGGTGGAACCTCTTACTAAGAGGAGCTGGTTGTAGTGAGGCCTTCCCTCCCCTCGTAACAGGTCCAACAACAGTATGTCCCACTGACCAGCCTACGCCACGGCTCAGACTCCTACACTACAAGGCATGTCTATCACAGAGGAGGAGTGTCCAGTCAAATAGCCCTGTCTTTAGAGGAAGATATAGACCCTACAAATGCTCCTCCTCCTATTCTCATGTTGGCCTCTGCAACCTGTAAAATAGGAATAGAGGAAATCTCAGCTAGACCCATGGCTCTAGTCAGGGTAATCAACCTACTTGGACGGCAGCTGCCATCCAACCATCCACTGATACTATCCTGATGGAAAAAGGAACCACACAGTAGCCAGTGGGCTCAGGTAAGAGCTGCCTGGTTAGTAATCACACATGAACCTTGGCTGCTAATCCTATGTACTGACAGTTGGGCAATTTGAAAAGGACTGACTCTATGGCTCGGACAATGGGAAAAGGAGGGGTGGACGATTATGAACAAACCATTATGGGGACAGAGATATTTGGGCTCATCTACAAGAGCCCGAGGCAGATCTCGCTGCTTTCCATGTCCTTGCCCATAAGGCATCCACACCTCTGGGTAACCAGGAAGAAGATGCCTTGGCAAAAATATACACTTTAGCAACTGACCCCTCAGTTGACATGCAGATTGGGTACACTGGACGAGTGGGCACCGTAGTGCCCAAAATGGATGGTACATATCTAAGGAGGCAGGGCTGCCTTTAAAATATAGTGATCTAAATGCAGCTGTACCCTGTCCTGTCTGTTCCAAACAACATCCTAGACAACAGCCACAAGAATCTGGGGCCATCCACCAATGGGTAAGGGACCGATCGGCAAATTGACAACACAGGCCCTCTCTCCTGAGTAAAGGCTCCAAATACACTCTGGTGTGTGTCGACACCGACTCTGGTTTAACTCAGCCCTTCCCATTTGAGCAAGCAATCAAGCTGCCAAGGAACTAGAAAAGTTAAGTACTATGCATGGGAACCCCCATCGACTAGATAATGACCGGGGTCACACTTCAAAGAACATGACGTATAAGAATGGGCAGAAGAACACAATATTGAAAGGAGATTCCACATCCCATAAAAACCACAGGCAGCCAGACAGGCAGGATGAAAATAAAAAATAAAAAATTGGTATCTTTAAACAACAGATAAACTTACGAACTGGAAAACCTACTTTGACTGGTGGACAAAGGTAAGGACCTTTCCAGGAGTTAACACATTTAAATGACCAACCCATGGGGTCTATTGCCCTATATGCCAGGAACTCAGGCGGAGAAACCCAGTACAGTAAAGGTGTGGAAAACAAGGGACACAGCGACAGTCGCGATGCTTGCCATGGATCAATGAGCTATGATACTGAGGACTCTGAGCCCGATTGTCCCTGAGAAGAGGACCATTTACTAGAATCTGCAATGGGTCGTCCCACTAAGGTGGGTCAGTTACTTCACACCCATGGGTGGGGAGTAACTCATCAACTTCTGGTGGGCTCCTGTTATTCTAATGCAATCAGGACCCGTGGAGACACACTATAGATGGACCAGGACAGGTACCATTAAGAGGGGAGAGGGTTGGTAATAGGTGAAAAAAGGGTAGGGATTAAGAAGTACAAGTTTGTTGCTACAAAGTAGTCATGGGGATGTAGGGTACAGCATAAGGATTATAGTCAATAATATTGTAGTTAACTACATATGGTGTCAGATGGGTACTAGATTTATCGGTGTCATTGGATGGGGGGGTTAGGGAGACGGTGAAAAAGATGAAGGCGTTAAGAAGTACAAATTGGTAGTTACAAAATAATCATGGGGATGTAAAATATAGGGAATACAGTCAATAATATAATATGGTAATAACTATGTATAGTGCCAGGTGGGTATTAGACTAGTCAGGGGGTTCACTTCTTAAATTATACAAATATCTAACCACGATGCTGTACACCTGAAATTAATATAAAATAATATTGACTGTGAACTGTAATTGAAAAATTAAAAAGGCGGGGGAAGGTGAAGGGGGATAAAAGGTATAAGACAATTAAGTCATGAGGATGTAATGTACAGCATGGGGAACATAGTCAATAATATTGTGATAACGTGGTACGGTGTCAGATGGGTACTGGACCTATCACGGTGATCACTTCTTTAGGTATATAAATGATGAATAACTATTGTTTATACCTGAAACTAATACAATATTGTATGTTAGCTATATTTTAATAAAAATCTTAAAAAGAAAAAAAAGGGGGGAGAAAGTAGGGGTCCTGGTCCAGCATATTCCTCCTCCTATTAAGCTCCTTACATCACAGAACACTACCTCCCCTGGCCAACATGTATGGTTTACACAGCCTGGCCAGGTTCCCAAGGCTGGGGCCACATTAACATCCAAAGACCAGGGTACAAGTGTAATTCTCATACAAGGAGAAGACCTCCCAATTCAAGTCCCTACTAAATATTTGTCTTTCTGACCTTAGACTTCTGCTATTTCTGTGGCATCAGCTAAAGGGTGGCACCTGTGCCATCATCCAAACTGAATGTTGTGTTTTTATACCAGATGAGTCTGCCAGAATCTCCTCTATACCAGCACACACATAAAACACCAAGTGAATGCTTTAAGTGAGCTGACCTCAAGTCTAGGTGACCTGTTACCAGACCGGTTTGGGTCTTGGGGGACATGGCAGAAAAAACTGATACTAATATTTGAAGTGTTTGTCTTTTTTCTTGTATGTACCTATATTGCTGCTGTGGACTAATGTCGCCAGTGCGTCCAATTGGTGTGTAAGCGAGCTCCCTCCGTGCTAATGAAGCTCCTCGCCGACCACTCGGGTACACTGGAGAAGAGGAGGGCATGTGAGATGGTAAGAGCCGGTCAGGAGGGGTGGAGTGTGGAGGAGAGACTGTCCTAAGACATGACCACTGCCTGACCTGTGAGCTGGGCCTGAGCCAGAGGGGGAGATTGCTTCCCACAAACCCGCCTTAGAGACTATCTATTTATAATTGATGTTTGTTCTGACACAAACCAATACCCCTCCCTTACTTCCTACTATGTGCTGGTTTCTGGAACAGGTTGTTGTCCTGACCTGGTCAAGCATGTAAAATAATTTCCCATAACTGGTAGCGTTCATGTGTCAGTACCTGAGACTGTCACCCCCTTTAACCTATGTAATTCTTTGGCACCTGCCAAGCAGTACAGGAATTCAGTTCGTCTTGCAGACGCCCAAGACGTGCTTTGTATATAAGTTTCCCTGCTCTCCACTATGGAGGCAAATTTTCAGTCCCAGGACCTTTCCCTGGGTCTGCATGTACTAAAAATATTAGTTAAGAGATATGCTCTTTACCAAATGGCCCTTTACCAAAATGTTTCCCTTCATGGTGCCTCTGTTGGCCTTGTTTTCATTATTTAATATCAGCTTCCTAAACATCTACTGCTGAGAAACCAATGAGAAAAACATTTTTACAATTCTGAAGGAGCAAAGTGTCCCTGTAGTTTGGTAGTAGTTTAAGGACACTTTGGTCCTTCACATTCTTCACTAATGGCTTTGAAAACCCACAAACAGAATGTAGCAGCAATCAACTTTTGAATACACATTAAAAAGATACAGTATCAATTGCCCAGACTGTGGATGTTCCAAAAATAAATGAAGAAAAATCCTCATTTACACTTTCCAGGAAATTAAGGTAAATAAACTTCAGGTTCAGGTGTAAGAAATGAATGCCCTGTCTTGTAGATATATTCAAATTGTTTTACTGTTGGTAAATTTACATACGGTTTGAAATAAACACCATACCTTCCCCTAGATTTGTCCACTAGATTTTCTGGCGAGACCCTTGAACCTGGTCTCTGATGGTGGACAGACTGAGACTGGGATTCTGGGCTGTAACGATTTGATGTTTTAGTCCTCACAGGTGTAGACACCAAAGCAGATGGTGAATTCTGGAATGTTGAAGTGGGAGGCTGCTGGGGAGGCTGTGAGGAAACTTGATTTCTAGCAAAATCTTGTGTGATAATTTGCTGTGAATGAGAAAAAAGGAATTGGTTAAATCCACTGAGTACTTGCAAAAAATGTAGCATAAAAAACCTAGACATCTTTATTGTGATTCTATGTGAAATGTGCCTTCTGCATGATTTAAAAAAGAAAAATTAGTAAGAATAATGAAAAACTTACACAGATGTGATCGGCAAGTGTGATCAGTCGGTGGGTCCTGGGCACTTGCCCCACCCCCTCGGCCTGCGAAGGAGGGGGCGGCTGCTGTTGTGGAGACGGTGATTCCTGCTGCGGTCGGAAGTGATGTAATGGTCCTTCGTACTGTCTGGTGGCTTCATCTAATAGAGGAAAGATAGATGGCTTACTCCAGAGATGCCCGCCTTTCACTCATTATGAAAGATTAAACACAACTCAGAGGAACACATAAAAGGGATGCAGTACATATCTCTGAACAGAATTCATATCTTAATTTTGAAGAAAAAATATTTATTTACTGAATAAAGCAGTCAGAGGATTCGCACAGAATAAAATTTGAAATCATAAGTGGGTAGAACAATATCAACTATTTTCTATATCATTAAAATATAAACAAATGAGTACTCAAATAATAGCTTTAAAAGTTTTTCATTAGTGCACATTACTCTAAAACAAAACAAATAAAACAAGTTATTTCTTAACATTGTCTGGACAGGTAATTAGAAGCAAATGATAAACGCAAATATGAAAACGTGTATTGGTGTCTAAAAAAGACATACTTTCTGCTTGATTTGCCTTAACAACCTCTGGTTGGTAGGCCTGTAGTTTCTCCTGGGGCGGTGCAGGTGAACTGGCAGGGCTTATCACCTCAATAGCATCGCTAGGTGTTTCATACCGGTGAGAAGATACTTTAAGAAAAGAAAATAATCTTATTTTAAAACTAATCCTATGAAAGTTTCCAAAATCCAAGATCTTCACACCTATTTGCATATTTTCATTTTTTATTCTCAGAAATGTTCCAAGGCAACCAGGTTAATGATAAAAAAAAATGAGCTCAATGAACTGGTATCAAAGGTCCGTAAGTGCTTCCCCGGTATTCCTAATCTTGGTAGGATACAAAGTTTCTGGAATTTTGTGGGCTCTAAAACCTTTAGGTGAAGCAGAATAGAGAACAGATTTGTGACATTCTCCTGGGAACTGGAAAAGAAAATCACCAGGAAACAAACATTCACCAGAACAAATTTAACAAATGAGGAGAATAGATCTCAACAGTTCATTGTTTCCAATAATTTTAATTAATTCTATGGGACAGTCAGCTCCTAGAAAAATTTTGAGGCTACAAAGCTGCTTCATTACCATGATGGTTTTAAAGCTATAGATTAAGTAACATAGAATTATTTTCTCAAATCACTGTAGTACTGCTGACAAAAATTATTCCAAACAATTTTTTAGCACCACGTTACACTGTGAAAACAGATGGAAATGATAGGGAATGTCTGAAGGGAAGCAAATTCGCTCCGTTGGCAGAAAGGGAGGATGACCACATCAGAGAAGGGCCCCTCTAAGATGCAGTTACTAAGGGAGTTAACTGATGGCCTATGCAGTAGGGGTCTTTTCACAATCCTGCCCATGGCCTCAGAGTTGAGAATGAGACAGAGGCAGATGGAACCTCCTACTCAGGAACCTTCTGACTTCAGTGTTCTTTGCACCAACAGGCTGTACTAAAGAACCTGAGAAAACTGTCCGAAGCCCAAAGGGTGTATGACCCTGGCTGGATCAGGCAATGTGATCAGTCAGTGTGGTCCTGGACACAGGTACAGAGATGGGAATGAACTCTACTACCAGGCCACCACCTGTCCCAACAGGACTCAGATGCACAGCCCTTTCTTCCTACCTCTCTCTAGAACATGGAAGTTGCAGTTCCCTAGGCTTCAGTATGCTCAGAAAAACAGATATCTGATAATTGGGATGGAAATTATTTTGGGGGAACTAAAATAAATCACTATATTCAAAATAATTTATACTACTTTTTAACCTTTGTATCCACGGGTACTCAATATGCAACATCCTAAGTCTGCTTACCACATCCAATATAGAGTCAATAGAAAGTCTGATGCTAAAGTGTGTTCACACTGCTCTTGAAGACTTAAGGGTAAGGTGAAGGCTCTGTGCTTCAGCTTCAGGGGGAGGGAGGCTCTGAAGATAAAAACTGAAAACCACACTGAATAACTGCAATAAGCTTGTGGGTTTCATGCAAGTAATTTACCCAATGATAAAAATATATCTACACTCAGAAACATGAACATTCAGTAAAGAAGCCAGACTTCCTATTTTCAGACTTCCTGAAAGTCAAACTCCTAGAGCAAGATTTGGTTTGTAACGCAAACTGAAAGTGTTACCCAGTGATTAGGGAACCGTGTGCTACAGCGTTCCATAAGCCACAGGCTGGGTCACCATGTATGCTGGTGACTTCCCTCCAAAAGGCCTATTCATATAACTATCACTCTTCTTCAGCTAGCAATTTCTGCATGTGTACTACCTATTTGGCAGATTTTCAAGTCCAGGCTAAAGGAAGTCTTCTGTCTACACAACAACTATGAAGCTGCCCCCATCTCTCCAAAAACCTCAGCAATGGGGGAGATATTTATCCAAACAAATTATAGTTAGGCATGGAGGTAAAAAGAATTGCACGTTGCATGCTGGTACACCAGAAATCATTTTTTCATTATCTCCAACTCAATTTCATTAATGGAAACATCAAAGAGATGGCTACAGATAGTTAAATTACTTCACATATTAGCAGATACTTTATTTGAATACCTGCTTGTTCCTTCAGGAATTCTACACAGAATTTACACAACAGTTAAAATTTAAAGTAACTTTTCTAGCATTTTTCTGTAGATTTTTGAATTCTTACAGACCAACAGGGTAGACATCAAAGTGACTAACCAGAATTGATCAAAATCCAACTTGCAAGAAAGGTTCAATGTAAATACCAATTACCAACAATGAGGTGGTCTCACTTTTAAAAACTCTGTATCTTAAAAGAAGAATGTAAGAGGCTTTGGAGTATCAGCCTAAATATTGAACCACATCCCAGAAAACGCTGCTTGAGAAATCAGGCTTCCACAGCACAGAGCTTGATGATACATCGATCACCTTCCACATGCATGGAAATGTCAATAAGTTCTGCCCTCTACCTATTTACAGCTTTATAAAGAGCATAGTTTTCTCATGGAGAATAACTTCTCAGGTAAACGTGAGAAATTCTGATATTTAAATAATCATAAAAATAGAAGAGACATTTTTGTACTACTAACCCACAAAACCCTTCTATTACATTTACTATGAAGATTAGAATTTTCTTTATACCATATTGTTCTGCTAAAGAATATACCATATTGTTCTGCCTAAAGAATAAAGTAATTCTTTACTCAGATATCACATTGCGAAACTCAGAGTGAGATACATACAGCTACTAGAAGAGTCTGAACTTTGAGAGCCACGTTCCCTTGCATCCTTGTCCGAGGCAATTTGCCGGGTGATGATCACGTCTATGAAGTTAGCTGCAGTAATGGTAGTCTTCCCTCGGGTCCTTAGCTCTTCCTCATATCTGGATTTTGGAGGAGGCCCTTTATCTTTCCCAGCCTCAGAATAAACTACTGAAGAATGAGGCTGGGGCTTGCCACTTGGAAAGGCTGAAGAAGTGTACAGACACTGAACAGATCTCTTCTCCACCTCCAGGGTTTTCTGCTCTAGCTGCTGCTGTTCACTAACTGCTGCTGACCTGCTTCTCAAATTTTCTTCTAACCTGGCAGCTTCATGCTTACTCTCTTTTGTTTTGGAAACATCCATCTGGGGAGCAGAAGCTGCAGCATCCACAAGAGCAGCCAGGGCATCTGCAGCCGTGTTGTAACGCGAGGCTGGCAGGCCTTGGCTTATTGAAGGGCCCCCAGCAGGCAGCGGCCTGTAAATAAAACAAACCACAGCTCTGTGAAGGGGAGACTGTACTTTGGAGTGTGGTGAGGAGATGAAATGACAAACGGCAACAAGAAAATGTTGAGTGGGGAGTAAATCATTACTAAAACTACTGCAATCACAAACTAAAAGGTGTGTATGCAGGAGACTTGTATTTTTTTGTCAAAATGTATACAACAGACTTACATGATTCGTAGCTGAGCACTTGGATCCAAAGGTGTAATTACACTGGTTCCATTGGTTCCCTGGAAAACGCTGGGTCTTTGGGGCAACATGGTCTCCTGAGCTCTTACTGAAGGGGACGGGGAGCGAACATATCCATGACTGCCAGGTCGGCCAGGCTGTTCTGAGCCTGCAAAGGGACAAAAAAAAAGATAATCCATAAGGAAGAAACTAGAGACAGCAACACTTAGGGACTGTCAATTTCCTAATCCTAAACAGAAAAAAGGAAAATGAGACAAGAAACCTGATATCCTACTTTCTGGTTTTTATAGAAACATGTTCCATAAGAGTTTCTTAATAAAGATGCAAGAAACCACACCACTAACTTGAAACAAAAACACCAGTTATAATTTACTGTCATTGCCATTTTCGTGACAAGTTTCTGTCTTGATTCCAGGCAAGAAACAAAAATAATATCAATAAGGAAGGACTAATGCAAATAAGATAAGTTCATCTCCCAGATTTTTCCTCAACCTCTGGTAAGCTTATCATTTGGTACAACTTTCTAAGGCTCATAATGAAGATAATCTACTACTGCGATCCCAGGGTTTGAGGCCATCTCATTCACCAGTCCTTCCTGCTCCACTCCTCTCCTGCCCTCCACAGGTAACTTTTCACTCAGCAAGCTCTCTTTTGACATGAAATCATTCACAATGCCCTTCGCAAAAGCGCAGCTCTAACTACACTTCTTTAATATTTGAGATACTTTTCTTCACTTAACCTTAGCTCTCTCATAAAGCCACAGTTTGGGCCCAACTACTTTACTTGGAAGATCTCCAATTCCCTCTTTAGTCATTTTCTTCTCTACTCCCTTACTCCCTCTTGTTCTATGCTGTCACTCTGACTTTCTAACTTGTTCTTTGCCCTCATAAGAGCTACCAGTTTTAGTATACATACATCTCTATTCTCCTAGCTGGTACCACCCAAGGCAGCCTTTCAGCAATTTTCTCCCTTCTGACCATACATCAGCTTATATGAGTATTTCTGCAGGGTATAGTCCTAGAAGTGGAATTGTTATTTAAATTTGTGTATCTCTAGAAAGGCTATCCCCATTTACACCGCCATTACCAATGTAAGAGAGTTAGTGTTTCTTCAGACACTCCAACAGAGTATTTATCAACCTTCTAAATATCTGATGGAGAAAAATGGTATTTTATTGTGTTAACTCTGCATCATCAGTGGGACCACAAGCATTTTCAAAATATAGTTCCTATCAAAGTATGTATCACTTGTATTTGGCTTTCTTAAATCAACTTCCATGTTTTTATACAATCAATACTATAATGCTACCTCACAATTCATTATTTCCTATCATTAGACACTTTGTGATTTTTTTCTTATCTGTAGACAATAGGTTATTATCTAAGTATCTTTAGGATTTTCAGCCATTGACTTGTTTAAGATAAATCCTCAGGAATGATATTACTAGGGCAAATATGATGGCTAGCTTTTAGGCTCCTTCTCCATAGCGCCATCACTTTGATTTCAAAGAGTTTGTCGTCTCCTATAACCATAGAAATGTGATGAGCTCCTCATACTGTGCCCTTTGGTTCTGCGCCAACCTCTCTGACCCCATCTCTGGCTCCTTTGGCCTCCACCTATGACATCCCTCCCAGGAACATCTTAACGGTTGACCTGCTCCTCTCTTCATACGCTCACTCCTTGGAAATCTCAGTCAAGTCAGAGTTTTAACTCTTGCACATGACTCCTAAGTCACAATCTCCAAACTCTGTCTTTTCTCCTAACTGCCAGATTTGTATATCTGACAATATGGACATGGTATATGATTCACTGAGGGAAAATAGAATATAAAAAGACAAGTATACCATGGATAAGAATAAATGTTCAAAAATACATCAGATTAATATGTCCAAAACAAAAATCACTCTTTGCTTTCACTAATCCTGCTCTATCTTACGTGCAGACAGTCTTGTTTCTCATCTCTTTCTCGCTCCCCATATCTAGTTATTAAGTCCTTTTGAGTCACCTTAACAATATTCTATCAAGCAGTTCCTTTCTGGCCATTCCCAGTGTCAACTTATCTTAGGCCATCATGAACTACCGACTTGGCCTTACTGTCCTCCTGGCACCAGCACACGCCTACCTTCAGGGTTCTAATCCATCTCACGCCACTCTTGTTTAAACATCCCTCTGTTATCACCTACCTCCTACAACAAATGGCAGCACTTCACTTATACAGTAATTCAAAATGTCACACAACCTTCTAACCATATTTTCCATTCTTCCTTTCAATTCCAGCTCAACAACACATATGTCTTCATGTCTATGAGCCTTCTGCTTGGGCTGCTTTCAGCTTCAGTGAGCTCTGAACCCAGTATCTTCAGTCCCAACTGTAGCCAATTGCTGGGGCCAAATCAAAATGATAACTTCATCATGAAAACTTCATTTTCCTGTTTAAATTTCACCTCTGTACCCGTTTAACTTCTATAGCAGTTTTAACCTGTACGCTTCACTTAAGGCATGTAATTACTTTCTCTCTCATAATTCTTATTTGTAAGAACCTGGCTTCCCCACATTAAGCACAGCGCCCCATCGTACTACATACCAAGAAATGTCCCCAGACTAAACAAAACCATCCCACTCACCTGGCCGAAGGTAGAGGTCTGAGGAAGCCGCAGCAATCCGTTCCCGCTCCTTCTCCCGCTCCCTTTCACGTTCTCTTTCAGCACTTGCAGCTGCTGCAAGGTGTGTTGAGTGTCCTGTAAAACACAGAAATCTGCAATTTAAAGACAAAAATATCAACCTATCAGGAACATCAAACAATTTTTAAATTCTTAAGTGACTAAAAATTTTTTCAAAAGTTCCAAATTTGAGATGTAGAAAGTTCGTTTTATTAAGTCTTGGATGACAACTGGAGCATAACACAAGCTTTTAGGCTATTTCTAGAGCATTTAGTGAAAGATGGCATATGGGGGCTATTACCAAATGGGAAAAAAGTGCCCAAAATACCTTCAAATGCTATGCTGTAAACACTTGAGTACGTTGGTCATATCAGAGAGGTATGTGACTGTGGACTCTTACCTGGAGACATAGAAGCAGAGTTGTATGGCCTGGGAGGGAAAGTAATCTGTGTACCAGGAATATAAGTGATTCTGTCCATAGGAGGAGTACTTGTTCCCCCTGGATGAGGCACTAAAATTGTTGGAGGCATATTGGTCAGGTCAATGATTCCTGCTCAAAAGACAAATACAATAAAACTGTATTAAATTTAAGTGTTATTCGAAAGATACAGAACTATACATGGCTTTTCTTTGTTTTGTTTATCTCTGTATCCCAATGATGCTTTGTATACAGTACAAATGAAAATGTAAAATCATCTTTACTTTGTAAGATCTTCTTTAAATCTAGAGGAGGATATGAAATACTCTGCCCCATACCAGTAACCTAAAAGCATGGACTTAAAGAGAGACAGCAAACTGGTAAAATAATGACGTCAACATCAAACACCTAGCACAGATTTGGTTTAGTTATTTCAGTGTTCACCAATACACCCTGTCTAATACATTATTATTCTGTTTGCCTTCAAGGGCTAAAGGCTATAGAAAGAATGATATGGCCTTCTTTATTTTCTTTCTGCCATTCATTCAACAAATACTGACTGAATACCTAGGAAACCCTGGGTACACATAGTAAGTTCTTTGAAATATGAGCTGCAAAGACACAGACCCCTTGTTGCTGGGTATGGGAGCCCCAGCTGCTGCTCTCGTGGGGAGAGTCCTCTGGCCACATCTGGGCGCAAGTTCACTTGCATCTGCTGTGAGGTAATGTAATCATTTAGGATTGTCTGTCTTGTGTTCTCCATTGCATAAAGCTGATATTGACTTGGGTAACCTGGAGTTGGTGAAAGCTGTCTCTGAAACAGGTAAGCAGCAGCTGCTGATTGAGAGAATAAGAGAAAGGCATGTCGTTTAGTTTGAGTAAAATTCAATGGCTAAATATTACCCACAAAAAGAGTAAGGAAAAAACAATCTGTTGAACTAATGTGCACATGCAACTTTTATTTAGCATGGGGGGGGCGGCTACACGGCTACAGGGATTAAGGCAGACTCGTTTTCGACCTTGAAGTATCAGCAATATTAATACATACATTCTAACTTCAGAGTAATGGAAAAGAGAAAGTAGACAAAATACTATTATTAACCTTTTTACCAGAACAGTAGCTAAAAAAAATTCTCAAGCAGTTTCATTTCAATCTCTGTCACGTAGCTTTATTATATGTTCACCTGAAGTCTCCAAGAGCTATTTGAAAATAAAATTATTTTTGTAGTACAGATTATCGAATACAATCAGATGGAAATAGATGTGAAAACATTTTCTGACAAATAGTAACTTTACTTCCCTGGGGGTGAAAATGATTGGTCTATAAGCATTTAATCAGTGCATGTACTTAGAGAACGATTAACAAACTTTTTCAGTAAGGGCTAAATGGAAAATATTTTAGGCTTTGTGGACCATATGGTCTATGCCACATCTATTCAACTCTGCCACTGCAGCCACAGACATAAACAAATGGGCGGGGCAATGTGCTAATAAAACTTTATTTACAGGCAGCAGCAGAATTTGGCCCCCAGGCAGCAGTTTGGCAACCCCTAGGTTAGAGCATGACACAAGATACTAGGAAGGGGTAGGCCGGTAAAAATTGAAGATAATATCTCTATCGTCAAAACATTCGTAATCTAGCAAAAGCCCCAAAATGACAAGCAAATGAAACTGCTATAAAATAAAGGACTATGATAAAAACTAAATGAAAGTATAAACATTCAATTTTGTCTGAGAACTTGAGTGAACTATTTTTTAGACACACACACACACACACACACACACACACACACACATATAACAATAAATGACAAGTTTTCTGGGATACTTGCTTCCCCTTCATCTAGAACCCTAGTCAGTAGTCAGGTAAGTCTGTCAGCTGACTTTGTGTGAACTTAACCTCACTTCTGGACATTCCCTGAAGGACTAGATATGGATTCCTCTGAAAATGTTCTCAAATAATAATTTGATGGCAGTGATACAGCTTTCAGATAAAATATTTTCTACATATACCTTGCCACTATGAAATGTAAATAACCCTTAGAAATCTTGGCATACTGGTAATAAAAATCACTTCCTTAAAGACCAAGGTGAAAGGCAAGCATTCTGTGTCCCAATTTCAATTTGAAGGATGTAACAAGTAAGCAGAAGAGCTATGAGAAGAAAACACATTTGAGTGAGTCTGAACGGGAAGAGGAGCAGGGGCTGGGACCTGGGAGGAGAGGGTGGAACCTGCACAGCAGGTGGGTCATGCCAGCCAGCCGCCCAGCACAGACTCTCCCTCCACAGCCCTGCTGATGTAGACAGGACTCTTCCCTCGGCAGAGCAAGCTGCCCTGCCCTTGGCAGGCAACACTGTGCCTGGCACAGACTGCTCTCTAGAAAACCTACACACTTCTGCACCCACCAGAATTATATTTACCCACAGTCTGTTCAAAAGTTTCTTCTACTATACTTGCAACTGTAATTATGTAACTTAATGAAATGATCTGTAAATCAATAAGAGAAGAATGAAAAGAGTGGTTTCTCTGGAAATTAAGTTGACTGCTTTGGAAAGACTCAATACAGACTTTGAATCAGGTATGGACTAGACAATTTTAAAAAAGCAGGAGGAAAAATATCTGGTAGGATTCTGTCTTTAGATTGATTTGAAGTTCTCTAAATTCTAGCTTCACTTAAAAAAACAAACCTGGAAACGTAAGCATTGTTTATATAAGGAAGACAATGGTACGGTTTCATCAGTGGACCTGAGTCTCACATCAGAACACTAGTAAATGAATGCCTGTGTTGTAAATTAAAATGTTTAAGGTATGCCTGTGCCATTTAAAAATAATTCTTCACATTAAGCCACTTTTTCAATCAGCTTAAACAAATGCCATCATATAAGAGGGCTTTTCATATACCTATTATTTTTAGTTCTTTAAGGAGTACTGGTAATATTTGTTTCCTGATTTGGATGCTGGTAACATGTCAGTGTACAGCTGGTGAAAATTCACTGCGCTGTATACTAATGATGTGTGCAATTATCTGCATATTGTACTTTAATAAATAGGAAGTTTTAAAACTCAGGCAGGTGTATTAGTTCTTTGCCATAAATTAGCACTACACACTGCGCTTACCGGGATCCAGAGCCCTGTGAAATGGCATGGCTGGATCCAAATGTGCGGGAAGATGGCTCCGATAAACCTCTCCTGCGGTGCTGCCCCTATGATGGGGATCAAAAGGACTGTGGCTTACTACAGGGTCCACACCAGGTACTGGAGACTTCGCTGGTATGCTTTCCCGCTGGGTAGGGGTCAGTGTCGATTTTCTTTCATGATTGGTAGACTTGCTAGAAGAAATCGTAACTGGAAAAAAAAAGAGCCAACACCACAAAAATCCTTAAGAAAACTTGCTAAGTATGACATGTGTCCATTTCTCAACCACTCAAATGCAGACTATAGTCATATAATATTTTGCTTTTCCCTGTCCACTAAACATTTAACATTTAATCTTGTAAAATATGCAAATGTGAAGAACTAGCAGAAGATTTTGAGATTTGCAGATTATCACCTTTTGGATCATAGCACTAGTGTTTTATCACCTAATGTTAAGATTAAAATGAAGTTCAACACTCCTCTTTAAATCCCATTATAAATGATTTTGTTTTCTGAATGACTTTAGCATTCTTTATTCTTTTTATCTCACATGTATCAATCTCAACTTCCTCTCCTTGCATTACCCAGCCTCCTTGTTGCCCATGAGTCACTAAGTTATACAGTACTCCTCCCAACCTCTTTTCTTTTGCTTCTGCAGTTTCAGTTACCCAGGTCAACTGTAATCTTTAACTATTAAGTGGGAAATTCCAGAGATAAACAATTCTTAAGTTTTAAATTGGGCGGTGTTCTAAGTAGTATGATGAAGTTCTGTGCTCTCCGGCTGTCTCCATGCTGTATAGGCTACCTGCCCACTAGTCATTTAGCCATTTGGGTTATCAGATCAACTGTCACCAGACTGCAGTGCTTTCGTTGAAGTAACCTTTATTTTACTTAATGACCCAAAAGCATAAGAGTAACAAGCGGTGCTGGCAATTAGGACATGCCAAAGAGAAGGCAAAGTACGTCCTTTAAGTGAAAAGGTATGTATGTATAGGAAAAAACAGAGCATCTATAGGTTCAGTTCTCTCTGAGGTTTCAGGCATCCACAGGGGTCTTGCCAAGTATCCCCCACGGATGGAGGGGACTCCTGTACTCATTTTCCTTGCTTGTACTTCCATGAAGACTTTCTCATTTCCTCACCAACATCAACCTCCTCCCCACTCTAGCCTCTTTTCTAAATGATGTTATTCAGAGGTAAGGTCTTCCCATCAATGTCTACCATATCCAAGTGCTTACTGGCCAACATACTCAATTGTTTTAGTAATTGTGGTAAAACATTGCATGCAATATATGATTTATAAGAAAGAAATATGTGGTCTTCATCCACAGTTCCTGACTCACCACCCTTGGAATTTCCTAAGTGTTGGGAGCGATGAAGGTGTCTTTGTTATGTTAATAGGTGACTTTTGGACCTACGGATGGGTGTCGGTTGCCAACAGAATCAATCATGTGATTAGAGGGATGGAACTTTCAGTCCCACCCTCTGAACTCCAGGAAGGGAAGAGCAGCTGAAGGTTAAACTGGCAATGGGTAGTGATTTAATCAACCAAGCCTATATAATGAAACCTTCATAAAAAACCAAAAGGACTGTGTTCAGAGTGCTTCCTACTTGGAGGTGCTGGGAGAGTGGCATCCGAGAGAGGCATGGAAGCTCCGAACCCCTTTCCCCATATCTTGCCCTATGCATCTCTTCCATTTGGCTGCTCCTGAGTTATATCCTTTTGTAATAAACCGGTGATCTAGTAAGTAGCATGTTTCTCTGACCTCCATGAGTCATTCTAGCAAGTTAATCAAACCCAAGGAGGAGGTCGTGGGAACCTCTGATTTACAGCCAGTTGATCAAAAGTACAGGGAACAATCTGGACTTGCTACTGGTATCCTGAGTTGAAGGGTGTCCTTGGAACCTCCAATCTGCAGTCAGTAGCACAAGTAACAGCCTGACCGGCATCTGAATTTGGCAGAATTGGGGTAGGGAGAGGGGCTACACAGTCTCGGAGGCTGAACCCTTAACCTATGGAATCTGATGCTGTCTCTGAGTAAATAGTGTTGGAACTAAGTTAAATTCCTGGACACCCTACTGATGTCTGAGAATTGTCTGTTGATGTAGAGAACACTTCCCACACCATGTTGGAAATTGGGTCTCACCACCCGATATACACAGAACACAAAATTTACCATTTTAGCCATTTTAAAGGGTACCATTCAGTGGCATTAATACACTCACAATGTTGTACAACCATTACCACCATCTAATTATTAACATTTTGACAATATCAACTTTAACATGATCAAACAAATCTGCCTGTCACAACCAAGAAATCACACTGGTTTATTACATCCCCTTCCAAGCCCCAACTTGCTCAAATGTGGAATACCTTTTCCCTCTGTAGGGCAATTCTTCTTCAAAACTAGAGCTAAAAGGTTTTGGACTCACCCCCCTACCCATAAGCAGACACTTCCCTTTTCTCCTCCCTTCATGCTACTCCTCTCACACTGCCTAAAACACTTTTCACCTTCACAACTCTCGCAGTGTCCAGCCAGGAACCTTGCACATGCGCCCTCAATAAATAAGTATTGCAGTAAAATTTTAAATGATAAGTGGATACATTTTTAAGGGCCTCAGATTGTTTCAGGGACCAACCACCTGAAAAAAATCAGTGTCTCTTACCTTACTGATATACCCTCCAGTAACAATAGTTCACATTTATTGTGTCCTTCAAACTTATCAAGCGCTATTCTTTTAAAGTCCTTTAAACATATTACCTCATTTTATCTTCACAACAATCCAGTGAGGTAGGTCTTAACATTACATTACCATTTTATGGATGAGGAAACTAAGGCATGGAAATATTATGTCACTTGCCCAAGTTCATGCAAATTCAAGCTTAAACAATCTTGCTTCAGACCCTAAACTTTCAACTTCCACACCAGACTGCCACTGAAGAAACACTGTCAAAACTGACGTGAAGAAATCCTTACAGATAATTAGCTGGAAAAAACCTAAGAATCTACTTATTCTAGAGCATTTCTGGACTCCATCGTACTCTGCACTTGATTAAAATATTAGGTATTTTACCCACAGTTATGCCTACGTTTAATTTGGTAGAACCCCATGGACCTAGCATCAAGCACAATCTACAGATCCTGTGACAATATAAAGCTAACAATTCAACATTCTCTACTTGCCCGATGTGAAAAGGGACAATAAAAATGATCAGACAGGATATAAGAATAACATACCATCAGAGGTTCTGTTCATCATGGGTGAGCCTCTGGACATGGAGCTTTGATAACTCACAGGCGTGCGCCGTGCACTAGCATCCTCATAAATCCCCGGGCTCAGCTGTGCTTTGGGAGCTTCATGAAGTGTTGACCTAAGAACTGAGGGGCCAGAGCTTACCACCGAGGTGTGCCGGGAACGCACTGGCTCGCCTGCTTTCACATCCTCGTATTTCCCCCGTTCTACCACTTTTATGTTCTCTGGCACAATTTCTAGTGGAGGCATCACACGGGCTAGTTTGGTAGGCCCCGTGATTAAGGATTTGACATTGTGTTTGATGGCAGATTGACCCGAATTGCTGTCAAACTTTATTGGTGTACCCTAAAGAGAACGAAACAAACATTACAGGTAGCCCAAAGCATCTGAATATTTTTCCCTTTCAGGTCTATATTTGGCTCATGGCAATTAGTGTGCTGTAGTCATCTTTATTGTCCGTGTGGATGTCTCAATCACAATCCCGCTGATCCTGACTTGCATCCTTTCCCACATTATACACCCCACAATATGGACACAGAAAAACCTAATGATAAAGCATACATAAAACTTTCACGTCTACTTCCCAGAGATCTGACATCGTAAGAATTACTTTTAATTATTAAGTTGTATTTTTAAAAAATGCTCCATAAATATCACAGTTTCAAGTGGAATGGCTGACAAAAAGACCCACAATCTAGTTACCTGGGAGATGGAACCCTCAATTATTGGCCTCGTGCTCTGGACTACTTCTGGAGTTTTTCGGCTTTCCTGAGTTAAAATATCTTGTCGTGGAATCTCATGAATGGAACGCCCCATTTCTTTGATGGTGGTAATGCCATCATATGGTTTTCCTTTGGTAATGGCACCTTCAAATGCTCGTATGGGAGGACTCTCCCTTTTAATCTGTTTGGGATATTTAAGGCCATCTTCAAAGCTTTCAGTTGTTGCTCTTGGTGTGCCTTCAAAAAAGTATTCAACAAACATACTTGTTAAAATAATGCCAATGGCTGCAAAGCAACGACACTGAACTATATACACTTAAAAATTGTTAAAATGGTCAGCTTTTTTAAAACACTTTACCACAATTAAAAAAAAATTAATGCTTTGCCACCTTGTAGTTTATAATCAATTTTCTGTTTACAACAGATCCTTAAATAAATATTCAGTCATTATTTTCTAGGGTTGTTCAAAATTTAATACATCATTCTTCACAATCAGAGAATGTTTCTTACATAATGAAGATGTCTTTATATTCGAAGATTTGGCAACTATCACCTTCAAACAAGTATATAGCTCAGAAACAGATGATTTATAATCAAGCCTTAAATATCTATATTTCAAAAGGAAAAATATCTTGAAAAGCAGGCTTCATGCACTGCAAATTAATGTCAAACTACTTTCCCAGCAAGGCAGTCATGAATAAAAGCCAAAACCAACAAAAAGTTTACCCTGCATTATGGAACCAGACAGCACAGTCCTTTCTTTGAGGTCAGAATGAGGACTCCCCCTGGGTAATGCTCGGCATATTAGCCCTTTCAAAACAAGAACAATTCAAGCATTAAACATAATATGCATGTCAATTCACATATATTTTATACTGTCCGTAGAGAATATATTTTTGATAAAAGCTCTATAGAGAAAGAGATACCACTTTAAATTTGTGAACTACTCAGAAGATGGTCACAGAAAAAATAAAAATTGGAAATACCCAATATGACATCACCTGTTCCTACTGAAATGTTTTACTAAATAGAAAATGGCTACAGAAGATATTGTAGGTCATAAGGGAAAGAAAGACACTTTCAAAGCTAAATCTAAAATCCCAATGCTTCTTTACCAAGGTGAGAGAAAATACAAAGGGACTGGAAATCATTGTTTAGCTTTGAAATACATCTGTAAGAAAGGAAAAACAAGAAAAACGGATGCCTCAAAAATAGATGAAACATATAAATCAAAATGAAAGAGTTGTAAATAATCTCTTAAGAAGTGTCATGTTATATTGCTGATAAATTTTACCCTGAAGTAAACGGAAGTGAGATTTTTTTTTTAATACAGAGAAAATCCAGCTCTTAGAAAATTACATAGGACTTTTAAGATTGAGGAGTTCTTACTCTGTTTTTAGTATTTCATCTAGCTTAAAATTAAACAGTTGAGGCAGGTTAAGATTTAAGGAAAGTGAATCATTAACAGAACAAAACTATAACTATCATTTAGTGAATGCATGTCATATGATCAACATAAATTGGACACCTGTCTTTAATCCTCACACAATGGTAGATACAATCCTTTAATTTACAGAAGAAACAGGCACAGAGAAATTCACAGGATAGGGTGAAGCTTAGATTCAAATACATGTCTTTGCTCTATCCATTCCACTACTTTATCTGCCTCACAATAAAAACAAAGTTCTCATAATGAATTTTACATTTTTAAACTCAATTCAAACAGGAATAATCTACAAATTATATGAGCATTCTATGATGTGACCAATTATGTTTAATTTTTACTTCCCTCCACTGTCATGTATCACTTGATTTATATGTAGATATGAATATAAATTTTAAACATATGTTAATATGTTATCCATTATTAATATGTTATACATATTAATGTTTCATTTATATATTAATATAAATTTCAGGTAGAAACAACAGACTGAATACATTCTAACTCAACAATGCAAATTTACTATACAAAATTAAATGTATCTAAATAACATCCTGGAAACATTTTACCCTCTAATGGTGCTGATACTGGAGACTCCCTCATTGACAACCCTTGCTTTATATTTCCTTCCACTGATTCATAGCTTCTTTTTAAACCGATTTCATGAGTTGTTCTTGGACTCCTTGTCCCTTCTCGGGCATTCTTAATATCTGCAGAATATAGAAAGAAGAATTGCTCAGACAGAGCCCAAGGCCTATTGTACAGTAGTTACCATAATTTTATCATCTATCTTATAAAAATAACAATACAAAAACTAGGTTTAACTTACAAGATACAACTGTATAGATGATATTTATAAAAATGTTTTCGTTCATTCAAACGTATTTGAGTTCCAGGCATAAGCTAGGTTTACAGATAAGGTTAACAAATTAAGTCCCTTTGCTCATTAAACTTATCCAATGGTGATGGATACAGATAAATTAATAGGCAATTACTATAAAGTATAATAAGTACTATGAAAACAGAAGGATAATGCCCTATGAGAATGTTGGACGGGAAATCTAACACTTAAAGGTACAGATAAGCTGCCTAGAAGCAGTAATGTTTAAGCTGAGAAGTGTCGGATAAAACACGTGTTGCTTAAGTCCAAAGTAAAGGGAGGAGGAGGTGGTACAGGCCAAGGAAAACCGAGTGCAGTACTTTAAAAGAACTTAAACTCAGTTAATCGCCAATGTGTTGAGTGGAGCTGGGATGAAGCATGTAGGGGAAGTACCGTGTGTTTCCCCGAAAATAAGACCTAACCGGAAAATAAGCCCTAGCATGATTTTTCAGGATGACATCCCCAGAACATAAGCCCTAATGCGTCTTTTGGAGCAAACCTTAATATGAGACCCAGTCTTATTTTTGGGGAAACACGGTAAGTGCAAGAGGGCTAAGGGGAAAGGTGGAAAGAGACAAGCTGGAAGATCATAGAGGGGTGACTGAGCCAAGGTAAGGGGCTTAACAATGACTTACAGGCAATGGAGAGTAACATGATGTACAGTTCTGACTATGGTTTAAAATTGAAGGCAGAGAGATCAGTTAGGCAGCTACCAAGTTACCCAGATGAAAGATGATGATAACAGTGGGTAATAAACAGAAATGGATGGACTCCAGGGACTTTAAGAAGGAGAATAGAAACAACTTAGTGATTGACTGACTGGACGGGGAAAGCTTCAGGAGGAGTCAAAGATGACACTGAGATTTCTGACTTAGGCAATATACATTAATTTCTTCACAAAACAAAATGTAAACCAATATATGCCAGAAAGGTTAAAACAAGAAAGATGGAAATAAGCAAATTACTATGTATCAGGCACTACGGGCTCACATACTTTACTTCTTTGTATTCAAAGAGAAAGTAAAGCATGACTAATAATTTACTCAGATCACAAAAACAGTCGCAAATGAGAACTTAAATCCAGTTCATCACTTGCCTTTAATACCATAACTGAGCCATTCTTATAAAATAATATTACTGGGCAAATATAACAAATATACATTTAAAGAAAGATTTTCATATAGACATTGAAACAGTTATATTTAAGGAGAATTTAAATTCAGTGCTCTTTCCAGGATTATCAGGCTATTATCTACTCCCTAATTCTTATTTCATAAAATAGGAATCCATTTTAAAATAAAAGTGATCCCATTAAAGTTAACAAAGATGCTTTTCCTAGGCTAAATCACCTGACCACAGCTGATGTTAGCTATCACTTACGGGACACTCACTAATGCTCTGCACTGTTAACCACTTTTCATTGACTATCTCAGTTCATTTTTCACAAACGTTTCCTGAGAAGGTACTATTATTAACTCCCTTTAAAGAGAGGAAACCTGGGTTCACAAAAAGAAAACCAACTTCCCTAAAGCCAAGTGTGTAGGGGGACCAGAGTCCATGTTTTCAGTCACATGTTATAGTATTGGCTTCAGCATACAGATATAATACTTACTATCGTAAGATAAGATGTGTCCACTTTTGCCTTCATAAATAACATGGCCTTTGGATGCAGCTTCCTCTCTGCCTTTCTCAGGACTGTTTTCTTCAATGGGTATTCTAGAAATGGATCCCTTCACCAAAGCCTCAGTTGGTATGCCAGCCTGGGACAGAGCTGGGGTACCCTGCCATCAAATGAAACACAAGTACCAGAGTCACTTAAGTTTAGAGGAAATGCAAGACATTCAGAAAATTTAACCTATCACACTGAGAGTTAGATCAACCCATATCTTCAAAGAATAAAAAAGAAGCATGAGAGGAAAGCAGACATTCAATTTTTATAAATATGAAAAAAATTGTATCTTTCTTTGTCCTTGGACCCTGACACACAAAACTTCCTAAAATGCTGATAGGTGTATGAGTTGAATCAGCTTAAGTAAAACCCTCTACACTTAACTCAGAAAAAAATTTGCACTTAACTCAGAAAAAAATTTGCCAAGGCCTAAAGTCATGTAAATGTAATAAAACTTTTTCAAAATTTCTAATAAAACAATAAATTAAGTTTTACATGTATAGTACCACAACTTTTTCTCATAATGTGTAAGAGGAAAAAAGAACTTTCAATTACCAAACTGCTGGGTTAGACCTCTGGTCATCAATAAGAGGAGAAGAAAAACGCAGATGTCTTCTTCATTTTGTGATATGGATTCAGTTTGGGTCCTATCATCTGAATTTTCACCATCTTTAGTCCTCGTCTGGGTTGCCTATGACCATGGTTCTTTTACCCTTCCTTTAAGCAGTAAACCCTTCTCTTCAAGGAAAATCATTCATGAAACCTAATATGTAGAATACCTTGTACAAGTGAGCTGCTTGGCTTGAAATGGAAGTGGGGGAGGCCAGACCTAGTCCACTCACACATTTAGAGTCCCCCAAATTCTAGAGAGGACAATCTGAAACCACATGCTTACAGCAGGAAGGATGATGAGACCAATACATTTACTCATCCAGCCGTTAAGTGAGCTCAGTAGTAAACATCTGGAAATCCTCAATACCCACTTCCGAAGTGCTCATGCCATATGGACAAACTAATTTGAAAATAATCAGGTAAAGCCTAGTCTCGTTTGATCTACTGCATTCTGTCTTCCTATCCAGTTTAGATACTAGAGCGAAAATGAAGAAGAAAAAATAATATGCACAGGTCATTTATTTTTCTTCTGTCTATATTAAAATGTTTGCTTATTCTGCAAACTAATTTCAGGAGAACGTATACTTTGGTCAAATGTGGGAGGAGAAATCTGAAGGGTTAATCGGTAACTTTCTAGATCACTATATGCCATATACCATAAACCATGTCTTAGAGAGGAATCACTCACTGGGGAATCTTGTTAAAATGGAGATTCTGATTCAACAGGTCTGGAGTGGGGAATGAAATCTCTGCATTATTTTAACATGCTCCCAGGTGATGCTGATGCTCTGGAGCACAAACCACACTTAGTCAGCAAGGCCCTAGGGCACGGTTCTCAAACAGGCACAAGGCAGTGGCACTGGAGGGCTGGAAAATCTGTACTGCTGGGCCCCGCCTTCCTGTGGGGAAGGGGCCTGAGCATCTGAATGTCTAACAATTTCTCAGGTGACACTGATGCTGCTGGTCTGGGGACCACTTTAACGATCACTGCCCTAGGGAACTGGAACTAACAACAAAGAAGAGGAACAGAACAGAAAACCTGTTACAAGTACAACGTGCAAAAGCACAGGATTCTATTTATAACGATTTCCCAAAACAGAATTTTTCTTTCCCAGATCTATATTAGTAAAGAGGCTAAGGACTGTTTTACATTTCAAACTAAAATTAACATCTAACTGAGGAAAAGAAAGACCTTTTATTAATTAAAACTGGCAATTTATTTAGCCAAAATTAGAAGAAGATACTTGATATTTAGTGCTTTTGTCAATGCCATCCTTATTTTCTAGTTTAGCATTTCCTAAATTCTAGCAAGGGAGCTTACAAACTGAGATTGCAGCCCTTCCTTTTCACAAGGGGCACAAAAGAAGCAAATAACTTACAATGATTTTCTTCTCAATTTCTATTTAAGTTGAGCACATGAAAAAGCACTGCCAGGAAGACAGCGAGACCTGCATCAATTAGAACTTGTTTCTTTTGCCAATTTTCAAATAATTGACCTTTCAAATGATAGGTTAGAATAGATGATACAGCTTGTGGTCAAAGTAATCACATTAATGTCTTTATGCAGACAGTTTATGGATCTGGGATTTATCGTCACCGAGACCCTGTCCTATAACCCAGAAAAATGAACAACTTAATCACAAAACTATATTGCTAGAAGAGCCAAAGTTACTGAGACTTCACCTCGTGTTCTCTCATTACCCGTTGCTCACTATATCAGGAATGACCATAACTAACCTGAGTGATAGAGCCCCGTAGGGATGGGATGCTTTCCACGGAAATTTTGCTGGTTGGAGTTCCCCGAGTTATACTTCCTTCTTGAATGGCTCCTGTAGTACCTGAATAAAAAAAACTTTAGCAAATTATATCCCCCCACCCCTGACAAAGAAAACAAACAAAAAATCATCTCCTACTTGAGAGAGGTAAAAGAAGAAAAGGAAACAGCAGCGCAAAAAAAAAAAGTTTTTGGTTTATTGAAATGTACTTTTAAAATAATATTGCAGTTATTACAAAGGACTGCTGAAATATAGAATTTCAAAGTTTTTAAATCATTTATATATGGAAAGACCACTTAAATTTAGAATTTAAAGACTCTTAACTCAAATACCCACCATTAAAACATATTAAAAACTTATTTTAATAAATTTATTGGGGACAAAAGTTTAATATTTCTGCCGAACAGCATATTTTACCTCTGACCACTCCTTCATGTTGTGCCCTGACCAATAAACCCTCAGGTTGTGAGTTTTGGCTTCGGGGAGAAAATTCTTCCTGCTTGATGTAGGGCACAGTAGCTGTGGTGGACCAAAGCAAGAGAAACATAAAAACATCAAGTGCTGAATTACTGACTGATGCTACAAATTTTGCAGAAACATTATGAGTATTTACTCGCTGACCTGATTTGGCAGATTCCTGTGGCCGTGGCAGTCCGAGAGAGATAGAGCCCACGGAGGGCTTAGCTGCTTCTTGAGTGTAGGAAGCTTGATTATGAGAAGGCAAATAAGTGCCGGGTGTTCCCTAAAAATAATTTCAAAAGACTAAAATAACACTGTCTTTTCACAAGGCCAACTGTAAATTTAATGTTCATGTTTCTATTCATAAAACATCTATACCTCCATGCCCCAAATTAAGAATAGGTCCTTGTAAAGCAAGAAAATCCTCATATGTTCAATTAATCTATGCATATATGGTCAACTAATAAAAAGCCAACTAATACAAAAATAAAATGGTCAATTTAAAAAACGGTCAATTAATCCAGACATATATGATCAATTAACCGACACTTACATGTCCTGTTAAACTATGTCAAATAAGGCAGGAATATGCAATGGGGAAAAGACAGTCTCTTCAATAAATGGTATTGGGAAAACCGGACAGATAGATGCATACAAAAAAAAAAAAATTAACCTGGACTACTTCCTTATACCATATACAAAAAAAAACCTCAAAATGGATTAGACTTACATATAAGACTGAAACCATAAAACTCAAAGAAGAAAACATAGGCAGTAAATTCTTTGACATCAGTCTTAGCAACATATTTTTGGATATTCCTCCTCAGAAGGGGAAACAAAAGCAAAAACATACAAATGGGACTACATCAAACTAAAAAGCTTTTACACAGCAAGGGAAACCATCAACAAAAGAAAAAGGCAACCTACAGAATTTGAGAAAATATTTGCAATCGATGTATCTGATAAGGGGCTAATATCCAAAATATATAAAGAACTCATACAACTCAATATAAAAACAAATCCAATTAAAAGATGGGCAGAGGATCTGAACAGACATTTCTCCAAAGAAAACAGGATGGCCAACAGACACATGAAAAGATGCTCAACATCACTAATCATCAGGGAAATGCAAATCAGAACCACAATGAGATACCACACCTCACATCTGTCGGAATTGCTATTAATATTATCAAAAGACAGTAAGTAACAGCTGGCAAGGATGTGGGGAAAGGGAACCCTTGAGCACTATTGGTGGGACTGTGAATTGGTGCAGCCACTATGTTAAAACAGTATGGAGGTTCCTCAAAGAACAAAAAACAGAACTCTTATGACCCAGCAATTCCACTCCTGGGCTTTTAGCTGAAGAAAATGAAAACACTAATTCGAAAAGACGTACGCATCCCTATATTCACTGCAGTATTACGACAGCCACAATATGGAAACCATCTAGGTATCCATCAATAGATGAATAAAGATGTGGTATGTGTGTGTAACAACAACTACTGCTACTACTGCTACTACTACTACTACTCGGCCATAAAAAAGAATAAAATTTTGCTATTTGTGACATCATGAATGAACTTAGAGGGTATCAAGCTAAGTAAATTAAATCAGAGAAAGGCAAATACTGTATGATTTCACTTATATGTAGAATCTAAAAAACAAATGAGGGCTGGCCCAGTGGCTCAGGCAGTTAGATCTCCAAGCTCCTAACTCTGAAGGCTGCCGGTTCGATTTGCACATGGGCCAGTGGGCTCTCAACCACAAGGTTGCCGGTTCAACTCCCCAAGGGATGGTGGGCAGCACCCCCTGCAACTAGCAACGGCAACTGGACCTGGAGCTGAGCTGCACCCTCCACAACTAAGATTGAAAGGACAACAACTTGACTTGGAAAAAAAAAGTCCTGGAAGTACACACTGCTCCCCAATAAAGTCCTGTTCCCATTCCCCAATAAAATCTTTAAAATAATAAATAAAATTAAAAAATAAAAAACAAATGAATAAACAAAACAAAACAGAAAAACACTCATAGAGACAAACTGATGTTTGCCACAGGGGAAGGCGGAGGGGAAAGGGCAAAAAAGGTGAAGGGGATTGAGAGGTACAAACTTATAGTTATCAAATAAATAAGTCACCGGGATATAATATACAACATAGGGAATATAGTCAATAATATCGTAATAACTTTGTACAGTGACAGACGGTTTACTAGACTTATGTGGTGATCGCTTCATAAGGTATATAAATGTCAAATCACTATATTGTACAACTGAAACTAATGTAATATTGCATGTCAATTATACTTCAATAAACACGAAAAAATTGTTACAGATTGCTTAAATTTAAAAAGATTTTAAAGGGAGCAAGATATGTCTTTTGAAATTACCAAAAATTTCATGTATTATTAACAAATTACGTAAATAAAGCCACTTGCAGTACACTCAAAATGCAAGCTACCATTATTAATGACATTTATTCCTCTTAAAAAGGCTATGGGATAGTGACATTAGTGAAAATGGCAAATTAAGAACTTCTGAAAACTCTCCAATGTAAAGGAAACCAGAAAACCAATAAAAATAGTGAGAATCAACCTTTTAAGAACTCTGGAAATTAACCAAAGGCTTGCAGAAATATGGGAGTGTTTACTCAAGAAAAACAGTGGAATCTAGGTAAGAACAATGAGCTTTGTGGCATTTGAAATTATTCTGTTACCACTCCCAAACACTATTCCCCACTCCAGGCCCCCATCCCAAGCTCTGGATAGCCGTGAAAATCAACAGCCCTCAACATGATGAAAACCAGTAGCCTGGCAGCCACCAGAGGGGAAAGAACAGGGTTGGACGTCCTTAAAAGCCTCATTCCCAAATAACTGTCATTACTTAACTTGTCCAGTGGTTCTTTGGGAGACCTATTTAATTGCAAGGCTATCTTTCTTTGATCTGATGGTGGTGGGGAACGTGTAAGCTTGTCAAAAACAATTAGAGTCAACTGATTAACTTGCCACTGTCTGAGGCAGCAGATAACAGCTATGGCAAACAACAGGCTAACCAAAAATCTTCCACAGAATTGCTAATGAATGAGCTGTTCATAGGAGGTATGAAAACGTCCAACATATTCCTAGGAATCAACGTGAGAATTTCTATTTGGTTCTTTTTTATGATTTCTTTGTTGATATTCTCTATATGGTGAATATCATTTTTCATACTTTCCTTTAATTCTTTAAACATGGTTCCCTATAGTTCTTTGAACATATTTGTAGGTAATAGCTGATTTAAAGTCCTTTTCTAGCAAGTCTAAAGCCCAGGGACAGTTTTTCTTCACTCCTCCCCTCCATACCGCCCCAACCCCCGCACCCGCTATCCCCGTGTATGGGTCATTCTTTCTTTGCATGTTCTATAGTTTTTGGTTAAAAACTGGCCATTTAAAATAATACTGTATGGGCGGGCTTTGCATATGCCTAGAAAAGATGTGAAAAGGCTGTAAATTCTCACCTCTGGAAGCTTAAGGCTCTGTAAAAGCAGGAAGTGAAGATTTAGGCAGAGTTGTCAGTTGTCTGGCTGAATGTTGAAAGTATGTCCCAACAAACACAGAAAGCCCATCAGTCAAGACTGAGAAATGTATTCATTCTAGGCATTGAAATGTCTATCCAATCATTAGCGGACCACTAAATTAACCAGAGACCCATGACCACATGTGACACAAGAATACATACTTTATAGAATTAGTTCAGAAAAGTCACTAAGAAAATAAACAACAAAAACAAATAGCAACAACAACAACAACAACAACCGAACCCTATGAAGAAGGGAGAATCCGATTTCCAGAGTTGCCACATTGCATTTTTTTTTTTAAGTGTGTTTTTCCAGGACCCATCAGCTCCACGTCAAGTAGTTGTTTCAATCTAGTTGTGGGCGCAGCTCACAGTGGCCCATGTGGGGATCAAGCCAGCAACCTTGTTAAGAGTACCGCGCTCTAAACAACTGAGCTAACTATCCTCCCGCCCATACAGTATTACTTTAAATGGCCAGTTTTTAACCAAAAACTATAGAACATGCAAAGAAAGAATGACCCATACACGGGGATAGCGGGTGCGGGGGTTGGGGCGGTGTGGAGGGGAGGAGTGAAGAAAAACTGTCCCTGGGCTTTAGACTTGCTAGAAAAGGACTTTAAATCAGCTATTACCTATAAATATGTTCAAAGAACTATAGGGAACCATGTCTAAAAATTAAAGGAAAGTATGAAAATGATATTCACTATATAGAGAATATCAACAAAGAAATCATAAAAAAGAACCAAATAGAAATTCTCACGTTGAAAAGTATAAGAATTAATGAAAAAAAATTCTCAGCAAACCTAGAATACAAGGAAATAGCTTCACTCTGGAAAAGGGCACCTAGGAAAAGTCTATAGTTAAAATACCTACTAGTGAAATACTGAATGCCTCCCTCTAAGATAGGCAACAAGGAAAGCAGATTATCTTCACCACTTCTATTAAACATTGTACTAAAAGTTCTACCCTAGCCAGTTCAATAAAAGAAGACAGAAAAATCTGAAAGGAAGAAAAACTATTTGCAGATGGCACGCATACATAAAGAATTCTAAGAAAGCTACCTCAAAAAACCCAAAAGCCAAACAAAAAAAAAACCCTACTAGAAGCAAAAAGTGAATGTTGCAGGAGATAAAGTCAAGATATAAAAATCAACTGTTTTTCTATATACTAGCAACAACTGAAATATGAAAAATTTAAAAATATCATTTATAAAAACATAAAATACATTAAAAATAAAATTAACTTTAAAAAAAAACCTAACAGTACATGTACAAAACCTCTACAGTGAAAACTACAAAACATTACTGAAATTAAAGACCTAAATAAACGGAAAGATAAACATGTTCATGGATTAGAAGACTCAAGATTCTTAAGATCTTCACTCTTATCCCAAATTAACCTATAGATTTCATGCAATTCCAACCAAAAGTCCAGAATTTTTTTGTAGAAATTGACAAACTGACTAAATAATTTTTATGGAAATGCAAAAGACATAAACAATCTTGAAAAATAAAAGCACTACAGGACTTATACTACATGATTTCAAGACTTACTATAATGCTACAGTAATCGAGACTAGACTGCTGATAAAAGGATGGGTAAGCAGATCAATGTAACAGAATAGAGTTCAGAAACAGACCCAAATATGTAGTCAAATCATTTTTGACAAAGGCACTAAAGCAATCAAATGGGAGAAAGAAAAGATTTTTCAACCAATGTTACTGGAACTGCAAATCCAAATGGATAAATGAATGCTGATCCTGACCTCACACTGTACACAAAATTAATCTGACATGGACCATAGACCTAAATGTAAAAGCCCAAACTATAAAGCTTTCACAGGAAAACATCTCCACAACCTAGGAGCAGGCAAAAATTACTAGAGAAAAGAACTAATCATAACTGAAAAAAATTTAGATATGGCTTTCATCAAAATTTAAAACTTCTGCTCAAAAAATACATTAACAAAATAAAACACACAAGCCACAAACAGAATACTTTAATACATATATTCAACAGAGAACTTTTGTCCATAACATGTAAAGAACTTCTACAACCTAATAACAAAAAGACCCAGTAAAAGTGGATAGTAAGACTTAAATAGTCACTTCATAATCAGATGTACAAATGGCCAGCAAGTATATGAACAAGTGCTCAACATCATTTGTTGCCAGGAAAATGCAAAATAAAACCATAAAAACATTACACACCCACTAAAATGATTGAAATAAAAAAGACTGACAATAAGAAACAGAGCAACCAGAAGGCTCAGACATTGTTAGGGGCAGTGTAAAATTGTAGAATGACTCCAGCGAATTATAAAGTAAAACATACATATACCAGCAATTCTACTCTCAGGGTATTATGCAAGAGAAATGAAAACATATGTCTACAAAGAGCCCAGAACAAGAATGTTCACATCAGTTTTATTCATAGTAGCCAAAAACTAGAAACAGCTCAGGTTTTCATCAACAAGAGAATGGATAAACAAACTGGTACAGTCATCCAATTGAGTATTATTCAGCAAAGACAAAGAAGAAACTACTGATCACATAAAAACCTGGATGAATCCCTAAAACCATTATGCTAAGTTAAAGAAGACAGACACTGAAGAGTGCATACACTTCCATTACATGAAGTTCTGAAAAAGCAAAACTAATCTATGACAACAAAAAGCTGAACAGTGGTTGCTTCAGACAGTGGTTGAGGAGACTGCCTAGGAAGGAGCATGAGAAAACATTCTGAAGTGATGAAAATGTTTTAGAACCTAACAGGGTCACTGGCTGTGCATGCTAGTCAAAACTTACTGAACCACTAAATCAGGCCTATTTCAAAAAAAAAGTAATGCACCACCAGAGAAAATGAGAGAGAGAGAGAGAGAGAGAGAGAGAGAGACCAAAGTCTGAATAAACTAGGACTCATCAATCATCTACAATTCAATATTTAGAGTCTTTATTTTACAATAGTCAACAAATATTCTAGCTACTTGAAAACACTCCATTTTTCACTTACACCACATTAAACTTCAGGGCACACACGTGCCTTTTGGAAGTTAAACCAGACAGTGCGTCACAGTCACTCAGCTGGGCACAGAATTCGCACAAACTTCCTTTGTGTGGCATGGAGTACAGTGATTGCTGCATTTTCTGGTCATTGTCTCTTTATATATACACAGATTTTTATTTATTAGGACAAATTAGTATGAGGAAGAGAGAAAATTTTTACTAAAGCCATATTCAACAGGAAAGCTACTGGGAAAAGAAGCCATTTTACCTGTGAGATGGAGCCTCCCAGGATAAAAGATGGTTTTTCTGAAGCCACTGTGGTTTTGGATGATGGGATGAGAGGAGGAGGTGGCCTAGTGGGTCGAGTTGTTGGAAGGCGAACCCCTTCAGGAAGATTAGTTATCACTTGATGTGGAGCAGGCTGGAGGACTTTTAAAAAAAAGAAAAAAATGATATAAAATAGTCAATTTCTTAGTCTGCGACGTTTTACCTACCTCAGTCATTCATAAATTTTTAAATCACAAATTAAATTATAACTGATGCCAAAGACGAACATTTCTTTTTTAAATTTCTCTGTCACTTGAATTAAACCTGTATACATATTCAGGTCACTAATGGTACTTCTGAGGTTGAAGTATTCAATTCCCTGTCAAATCAGAGCTTTCAAACTAATGTGCATTTCAAACTATTTCTGTTCAGCATACACAAATGGCAATCTTTAATAATTTTTTCTCTGTCTCCATCACTCTTTGGAACTCACAATAGAGGTGAGTAAAAAAGGTGCTTCTTAGGAATATCTGCTATTAAAACTTCAGAGAATTACAGACATGACTAAGAACCAATTATATGTCTTCTTTTCATCTCCCATAATTAGAGAAACATTTACCAACTCTGGCTGTCTCAGACTTGAATTTCTGGGAGAGATAGGGTTGGGGGTGGGGCGTGGAGATCTCAAGATTTTTATAAAGTACGTGTATTTGTAAGAGAAAAGCCAGTCAGTGTCACAGTATATATGTGTCAACACAAATTTCCCAGTGGCCCAGGTAATCTCAGCTGAATATAACTGATGATGGAATGCAGAAAAACAAGAAAGTAATTTTGAAATAGCAAGGACATGTCCTAGAAGAGCACTTCATTCATGTGATTAAACCACCCAGGTCTAACATCTGTAGGTAGATGGCCAGCAGCCACTGCACAGAGGAACAATATTTACCTGGCGGGACACTATAGCGGGCTGCACTCATATCGGGCTGTGGAGCGGCTTTACTGACTTCTCTCGGAGAGAGCCTACACGGTGATGCTGACCTTGCTGCAGTATTGTACATCTGTGCTTCCTGTTCTAGAGCACGTTTGACCTCAGCATAAGGCATATAGGCGACTGATTTTCCTATGGAAGTTAAAGTTATCAAAATAAAGGAAGAACCCCAAATTAAAATAGTAAGTGTGAAAGGACCAAGCCCACACCATCCAGGGGCAGATCCGACTATATACTAATATCAAGTTCTAAAATACCTCCACAGAGAGGTTAAGAAACCCTATAAATCTAAATCTCCTGTGTTCGCGCACCATCACTATGTACGCAACTAATAAAATCCTCAAAACTTCAAATACAATTTTTCCCTTTAAAAGGACAAAGAACACCTCTTTCCTCTCATTAGAAAAATCAAGTGTTTTCACATGCAATACAGATCATAACAGGCAAACATCAGATTATCCTGCCATTCTGTGAATTCAGGTCTGGCCTGAATTAGAGGTAAGATCTCTGAGGACTCTAAACTTATAATTAGCCCATGGAAGACCACTGCTTAATATTCAGAGCAATAAATATAAGAAATGGAAGACACCTTAAAAGATTCAGATCAAGCTAATACAAAAAAACCTATATAAGTTTATAAAACTATGAATTTTACTGCAATAATGCTAATGAAAATTATTCCACATAATTTATCTCCACATAAAGTATAAAAAAAACTTTAAGCATTTAAAGGACATATCAGATATGCAGTGTCAAATTGAAATTTAAAAATTATATGTGATTTCACATATAATTTTTAAATAAAATTGACATGTTATAATTTTGGAAAAGCACAAAGAAGAAAGTAAAATCATCTATAACCTAAACAATTTAGATTTGTGGCATTTTAATGTCTGCCAGAACAAATTCCTGTTCATTTTATTATTCTTTTGCTTACCTTCTCCAGTCCATTTATTCTTGCAGATAAATCTAAATTTAAAAATATTCTGAGTACTTCTTCCCCAAAGTAGCACTGGAATTTTTATTGGATTTGCATTAAATTTATGAATACAGGAGACCTGACATTTTATAATAATGAGTTTTCTAATTAAGGAACTTGTATTTTTTCACATACACGTATGTCGTACACATTTTTTGTTAAAATTTATTTATAGGCATTTTATATTTTGTTGCTAGGGAAACCATCTTTTTCATATATTATGGGTATATATGTGTGTGTGTGTGTGAGTGTGTGTACACACACACCTGATTACTGCAGATATACAGGAAAAGATGTGGATTTCTGTATATCACTTTTTTCTTAGAAACTTAATGAACTTTCCTTTTAGCTCTAATTACTTTTGAGTTGATTCTTTTAGGCTTTCTAGGTAAATAATCTCATCCTGTGAATTATAATTTGTCTTCTCCCTTCAAATAGCTAAACTACTTTATTGGTTCCTTTTTTCCTTACTGCACTATAATATGTAACAGTAGGCATCCTGATAGAGCTTATCCAAAGGGAAGGTCCCTAGCATTTCCCTATTAAACGGAAAGTTTGTAATTGGTTTCAAAAAGAGATTCATTAGGGGGCCACCCAGTGGCTCAGGCGATTAGAGCTCCATGCTCCTAACTCCGAAGGCTGCCGGATGGATTCCCACATGGGCCAGTGGGCTCTCAACCACAAGGCTGCCAGTTCAATTCCTCGAGTCCCGCAAGGGATGGTGGGCAGCGCCCCCTACAACTAAGATTGAACACGGCACCTTGAGCTGAGCTGCCGCTGAGCTCCCAGATGGCTCAGTCGGTTGGAGCGTGTCCTCTCAACCACAAGGCTGCCGGTTCGACTCCCGCAAGGGATGGTGGGCTGTGCCCCCTGCAACTAGAAAATGGCAATTGGACCTGGAGCTGAGCTGCGCCCTCCACAACTAAGACTGAAAGGACAACAACTTGAAGCTGAATGGCACCCTCCACAACTAAGATTGAAAGGACAACTTGACTTGGAAAAAAAAGGCCTGGAAGTACATACACACTGTTCCCCAATAAAGTCCTGTTCCCCTTCCCCAATAAAATCTTTAAAAAAAAAAAAAATCAAAAAAAGAAAAAAAAAAAGATTCATTAGCACAAGGCATAAAGTTCTTTGGTTTACTGAAATATTTTTAAGAACCAGAAACGATTATAGTAATATTAGCTAATACTCACTGCTCCTATGTGCACAGCACCATGTATTACGTGAACTGTCTCATTTGGCTCTCATAACCAGTGAAATTATTAACATCATTTTACAGATGAGGAAACTGAGGCTAAGAGAATCATACCTAAGCCCAACCACGGTCATACTACCAGGGGTTTTCCAACAGCAGTATAATTCCTGACCTTGAGCTCTAAAGCACAGTGCATTAATGTCTCTCTGAATCAATAGGAGTTGAATTTCAGATCCTTCTGGGTATCCATCAAGATAATGGCACTCTTTCCTTCTTTGACATATTACTATAATAAATTAGAATTTTAAGGGTCCTAATACTGTGAAGACTTATGAAATAAACTAACTATGATAGTGTATTATAAATTCAGTGTCTGTTTTGCTATTTCTAGTAAGCCTATAATTATGTGGAAAAATCCACTTTGTCATAGTAGTGTTAAATAGATGGAAAATTAGATGGCTCTAAATACAGCTATTTAAATCATCATGTACTCAAAACAAAATAGATTAAGTTGCATAGAAGCATTAACTCTTATTTTGATTTTGATAGATCTTGCTAACCTGCATTAGAAGCTCAATTCTAACACTATACATAGGAAGCTTGAGTTCCTTCACTGGAGGAAAAAGGCTTCAAACTAAAACAGGGGTCAACCTGTGTAGATGTTACTGGAAAGTAAAAACAATGCTCTAAGGTTTTTTTCAAGCTTTTCTATATATGGAAAGGCTTTTAAGTCACTTAAAAAGAGCACACCTACAATAATTATTTGTACCATTAACATTAAGAGAAAATGAATATAATCAAACAGCTGGAAAACAGGTGCTGACTGTTACTTTCTAAACAATACCATGAAGGGAAAAGTCAAAACCATGGTCCTAATTCAGGTGGACTTTACCAGCCTGGTTTATATAACCAGTAATGATTTGTTTATATGGAAATCTGTGTTCTCATTATATCTAACATTCTATAAACTACTCTATCATGTTTCATTAAAAACATTTATATCAAACATTATACATACATACAATTTAACTACAAATATATAAATGTTATTTGGAAGATTATCCTTTACAATGAACTATATGATAGCTATAAATTCAGGAGACTTCAGGCACTTGTTAAATAAATTATTGAATGAACATACAAGGAAGATTAGTTAAAACCAAACTTAACCTTGGGATAAAATGTAATCTGCTGCCCCAGTTTGTAGAGAGTCACCTTAAAACAAATTGGTGTCATATTAATAAACACCTTGGTGTCATATTAATAAAAAATATGAAAAGTTTGGTTATTATAATTCATTATGATTAAAAATTAGGATACCATGCAGATCTTAACCATATGAATTAATGTTACTGACCACAGAGAAATGTAGTTCACAGTTTGAAATCTCAGAATTTGGGGCTCTAACCTGGTTCAGTCTCTCCAGCTCCTAATACAACCCATTTTGTAAAGTAGATCAAGAAAAAATATTGAGGTCCTAAAATAACTATATGATATACATAGTATTAGAATGATCCAGCCGAATAATGTTAAGCTTTAGTATGAGTTCAGCAAATACCATTTGCATGTCATTTTTTTCTAGATTTTAATTCTTCCTCACAAAATTTATTCGAAATCATTTATGTAAGAAATAGATCAACAGGTTTTTAAATGATTCTGTAATTTATCATTTTCATAATGACAGATTTTCTCCTGATTGGAATGCTCTTAAGCACTTCTGCTAAACCCATTTATACTCTAGTTCATTTAATTCATTCCTTCAACATGTAATTACTGAGTATGCATTATGTCAATTACTGAGTTTGCATTATGTCAATTACTGAGTTGGGGATTAAGGATTCTCTAGATAGTATATACCAAAAACCCAAAAGTTATCTATGTTTTCACCTTCATTCAAGAAATATTCATTTAGCATCTACTGTATACCCAGCCTTGATTGATATTGACACTCTGGTTCACATTTTTACCAGCATACAGTTTATGTTTAAAACACTAACAATCTTGTATTTAAAACTCTAACAGTATGTCATGTAACTAATCATTCATTACTGGTGTGACTGGGGTGGGGAGTCAGCAGGACCAGTTAAGTACCACAGTTCCAGTTTTACTTTAAATAGCCTGTGAAATGCATGGCATTCTATAACTAATAGCTCTTCTCTATATAAGGCAATGCAAAGAGTCTTCTGAATCACTACAAAAAAACTAAACTATACTCACAAAAAACCTTAATATTCTTATATTCTAAGCATATGGTAGCATATGGTCCATAAATTTACTATCAACTAGAACACATGTGCCATTTTCTAATCATGCCAGAAAAACTTATTAAAATTTTAAAATTACTCCCCTTCCTTTTTTTCAAAAAACAAGTGTACCATGCACCAACTAAAAAAAGCATGCACAACTTAAATCTGTCACTTGATATAATAGTCACATAACAATGGTAACAGTACCTTCATGGTATCTATTTATACTATGTATATACTTAGATACTAACCAGTATGCACTGTTATATATTACATTATATATAAAATAAGACTGAGATACGTGTTATAAAACAATGTGAATGTTCATTCTTTCTTAGAGGTTGTAATCCCAGCAAGGTAGGTAGGTAGGTAATTTGCACTTGACAAATGAGAAAACTAAAGCTCAGACAAGTTAAGTGACTTGTCCATGGCTATGCAACTGGTAAATACTGAGACGAGGGTTCAGTTAGGGTCTGACTGACCCTATACACTACACAAAGATGTCTTCCATCACAGCATAGAACATTACCCTGTTACAGCTGATTTGCTTGGAAGAGAGAACAGTTCATACTCCGAAAACTCAGACGAATGTAGCATAAAGCACGGCAGTTTTCTAGCATAAAGATGCATATCAGAAAATTCAATAATGCTAACATTAATAGTTCAACTGAATTCAATTTAAAGGAATCTTAACTACTTGGTAAAAGTGTAACAAATCAATTGCTATGCTGATAAATTACAAAGCACAAACGACACTACCTTTGATTATAGCTGTGTTTCCTTTCAGTCAAGTTCTTTACAGTCCTAGCTCTACGTACCTTCCCATTCTCTGTTTGGACTCTTGGAGGTGCCACATGGACTTGTAGAACTTCTACATTCCAAATCTATCTGTTCTTGCCTCTGCCGCTGTTCTTCCAGGAGTGCTGACTCATGCATGGCTTTAATGTGTCGCTGGTAGAGGGCATAGCCGCTCACTGGGGTTCCAATCGGTATATTACACGGGGTGCAGGAAACCTACAGGAAGGAAGAAAAGATCTAAATATGTCATGACCAACATAATAATAATTACCATCAGTTGAAAGTAATGCTTATTTCTGTAATATTACTGGTTGAAGTGATTTTTACCATTTTTAAATCAAAGTAATCTTCAAGTACAATGATTAAAGTGTGAAACAGTTACTTTCAGAACTAAACACAATATAAATCACATGATAAGAGAAATCAAAATCAGAAGTTAAAATATTTCTGTCTGCTTCTAAATTATGATGGTCAAATCCCGCTGGCTCAGCCCTGAGTCCTTACACCTCCTCTCTATGTCCTCTCACCAGGTAATCTATACACTTGTGTGGATTTAAATGTCATCTATATGTTGACGACTCAAACTTCTATCTCTAAGACATTTTTTCCAAGTTCCACACTTATAAAATTGCCTACCTAACAACACCACTTGGGTATCTCAAAGCATCTCAAAACTTATATCCAAAACTGAACTTTGCATTTACTAAACTCAATGCTTCTCCTTGAGTGATCTCCATCTTCGAAAATGCAACCTTAGCAGCAGCTTAAGCCAAAAGCTAATATCAATCTCTGAACCTCCTACAACCAATTCATTAACACATCAATTCTCTTCTAGCTGGAACTTAAATGTTCCTTCTTCCTTGTCAGACAAGTCATTCCTCGCCATCCAATAAAATATTGTAATCCCCTCTCCATTTTCCTTCTTATTGCAGCCAGTTCATTTCTTTCACAGTACATAACATGACAATTTGCAATTATATGTCTGTTTTCTTTATTTTGTCTCTCCCACTCATGTAGGAAAGACCCAAGCTGCTGCATCCAATACGAAATAAACAGTCCCTGACCCAGTCTATTATTTCATGAATACAAAACAGGCCTGGGAAGAGTAGAGATCTGACATTCTTTTAGGACCTGGTATCTAAAGACTTCCACAGTTTTTTCTGCTACTATACACAGGATTTTTCACTGAACGTGCACACACATAATTTTCCTGCTTTTGTGCTTTGGCTTATATGTAAACATGGCTTTTCCTTCTTTTGCTATAAAATGAACTGTTCTAGTATAACCAAAATACTATTTCCTGTATGGAGTCTTCCTTATGTGTGTCATTAAAAAGGAAGCTCTCATTTTAATTTTTATTATGATTTTTTCTGTCTTATTATCAAGACCAATCTCTAAGGTTTTGAAGTCAGAGATCATGATATGTATATAATCCATACAGCATTAAAAATGTTGCCTTGGGGGCCGTCCAGGTGGCTCAGGCGGTTAGAGCTCCATGCTCCTAACTCCGAAGGCTGCCGGTTGGATTCCCACATGGGCCAGCGGGCTCTCAACCACAAGGTTGCCAGTTCAACTGGAGTCCCGCAAGGGACGGTGGGCTCCGCCCCCTGCAACTAAGATTGAACACGGCACCCTGAGCTGAGCTGCCTCCCGGATGACTCAGTTGGTTGGAGCCTGTCCTCTCAACCACAAGGCTGCCGGTTCGACTCCCACAAGGGATGGTGGGCTGTGCCCCCTGCAACTAGCAATGGCAACTGGACCTGGAGTGAGCTGCGCCCTCCACAACTAAGACTGAAAGGACAATAACTTGAAGCTGAACGCCACCATCCACAACTAAGATTGAAAGGACAACAACTTGACTTGGGGGAAAAAAAAAAAAGGCCTGGAAATACACACTGTTCCCCAATAAAGTCCTGTTCCCCTTCCCCAATAAAAATAAATAAATAAAATGTTGCCTTGAACTGGACAAACATCCAACAAATATCCATTTGAATTGATGAATAAACAAATGTTTAATGATTTGTTTGGTGAGTCTATCACAAGCACACACTTAACTTTTCCCAATTATCATGTGAGACAGGAAACAAATTTTTATCCTCTGAAATAAAGCAAGAGCTATAACTAAGTAAAAGAACAATACCCAAGATTGGAATTCACTATCAAAAGGGAGTCAAACTTGTAGAGATTAAGGTAAAATGTAAATAAAACTAGATTTGGAATTGTATACTGAAGTTAGCCATAATCTCTATAATTCATTCTAGATATTCAAAACCTAGTTACCTATTTATTCTACTGCTGTCTCAAAACAAGACAAAACAAAAACAGAAGTTACTAATATGTATGGCTGGAGAGCATTATATTTATTTTGTTTTTTTTTCCTTAATTGGAAATGACCACTGCAATCAACCATTACAATGAATCCATCTGAAAAAGCAATACGTATATCCAACAGATGAATGGATAAAAAAACAACAACTGGCATACACACACACACACACACACACACACACACACACACACACACACACACAATGGGATATCATCAGTCTTAAAAAGGAAGGAGATTCTGACCCATGCTACAGCATGGATTAACCTTGAGGACATTATGCTAAATAAAATAAGCCAGTCATAAAAAAATAATACTGTATGATTCCATTTATATGAGGTATCTAGAGTAGCCAAATTCACAGAAACAAAGTAGAATTGTGGTTACTGGGAGCTAAAGGGAGGGGAAAAAGGGAAGTTACGGTTTAATGGCAATAGAACTTCAGTTTTACAAGGTGAAAAAATTCTGGAGATCTGTTTCACAACAATGTGAATATACTTTACTGAACTGGAAACTTAAAAATACTTAAGATGGTAAATTTTATGTTATGTGTTTTTTACAATTTTTTAAAAAACCAAGTACTGATTAAAGAAGAGAAGAAATGTCTCTAAAGGTCTTTGTTTTTCAACTTTACTTTTCTTATTCATACTGAAAACTTACCATTGGTGGGATAACAGCAGCTCGATGCTGAAGCTGTGGCAGGTCCAGTGGATTTGGTTTTATTGGGGACGAGACCAGTATAGACCCAGTGGGGTTTAATAGTGAAGGTTTTGAGTCCATAGGAAATAATCTGCAATTGGCAATTTTAAAAAGTTACCATATTCTTATTTAAGACTTTTAAACATACAATCACCATAATTCCTTCTAAGTTAATATGTACACACACACACACACACACACACACACTTCACACTAACCTTACAAGATATTTGAACAGTAAGGAAAAGAGACTCAATAATGCTAATTTTCCAGGTAAAGAAACCTAGTATTGATTTAGGTTGAAATTTATCTGAATTTTTTCAATTACATCTAACCAACGAAACAGAAACACTGTGAGCAAATGACATTATAAAATATTAGATCCTAATTTACCACTAACACAGGTTACAAATTAGTTACCTATTACTGGATGGTTTGCTAGGATCGCAGTATTTTTTAAAACATTTACTTTTTTGTTGTTGTTTTTATTTTATTTTTATATGTATTTTTTAATTTGTGGTTTCTGACATTCACTATTATTTTAATATGAGTTTCAAGTGTACAATATAGTGGTTAATCATTTATGTAATTTACGAAGTGATCCCTCCGGTGAGTCTAGTACCCAGCTAGAGCCATATATTGTTACCACAAGACTACAGACCATATTCCCTATGCTGTATTCTATATCCCCTTAAAACATTAGAATAAACCACTGTCATTTTAAGTTTGAGAATTTCACACAAAATTCCAGACTCCTGGTTTCTCATGAAAAATGGAAAGAAATGGCAATGCGGGAACTACCATTCCCACATAGCAACAACATGCTGCACTTGTAGCAGCTGCCCTTTCAAACACACACTTGCTCTTCCATTCACCAGTCTCTGTCATCTAGTGCTCCACCAGCTTCACTCATCACATACATACTTGAGTTTAGGACACCCAATATATATATATAGACTGGGGAAATTACACATTAGTGCCATATCTTACAGGCTTGACCATATTTCCCAATGTTGTCAGTTATTAGGGAAGGTAACATTAACAGGTATAAACTGATAAGAAAACTAGAATGTATAAAAGAAAATTTACATTTTACATAAAGAATAAAGATGATATTAAAGATGTAGGAACTTGAAAGTATTATTTTGATAGTTTGAAAGTGATGTAAACTTTAGAAATTCATTCAGAGATCATTGGATATTTCCAAAAAATTTCTGAATTTCAAGACTACTGTCATGTTCATCTTTAGGATGATCCTCCATTAAGGTAACTGTCGTCCTAATTTTTCCTTCATTTATAAATATAGTTACTAAAACCAACAGTGCAAAACACAGAAAATCCTTATTTTAGATTAGATGTTTCATTAAAGTATGCCTAAAAAGAGACCACACAGCTTGAATCCATTTATGTTTACTCTGGGGCAATTACAATCTAGATTATTGTGAGAAGAGGGAAAAAGATTGCTAGATGATTGTATTTCTGGAAAACCAATGGTTAAGTAGGACTCCTATTTACTTCAATTCTTGTTGATTAAAATTTTAGCATCTATTATATAAAAATCTCTTTGGAGAAATCACTATAATGCTTGATATTATTATTCTAGTATCAAATCTCATTTTGTAAGATACAAGACACACTGGATATGAACTGAAAGCACAGTGACAACAGGACATAGTATGAAGGCTGAGCTTAGAAAGAATTTGGCTGTTGAGTGGCTTATTTGCCTTTTTCTTATTAAAAAGGGAATAAAAAGGAAAAAAGACACGGTTGGGTTGGGGGTTTCTAATTAAACGTTTTAGTCTAATTCATTTCTAGAATTTTCAGCAATCCAACATTCTACTGTGATTCTAGGTGATTCCATTTTTTTCAGGGAACAGGAAACGCCCAGGAAATCAGATGTATTAAATAAAGTAGTATTGGGTGGCCGGTTTGCTCAGTGGTTAGAGCTCAGTGTTCATAACACCAAGGTCGACAGTTCAATTCCCACATGGGCCAGTGAGCTGTGCCCTCCACAACTAGACTGAAAACAACGACTTGACCTGGAGCTAAGTTGCACGCTCCACAATTAGACTGAAAACAATGACTTGACCTGGAGCTGAGCTGCGGCCCCCACAACTAAACTGAAAAACAACGATCTGACATGGAGCTGATGGGTCCTGGAAAAACACACTGTTCCCCAATATTCTTCAATTAAAAATGAAAATAAAAAGTAAAGTAGTATCTATTTCTGTAAAATACTTAGTTTTTTACTGTCATTTTTATAAAAACAATAAAGATACGACACATTTTTATATTATTAACGACTAAAAGTACTTATAAATTAATTTGTATTATACTTGATAGTTTAAATTACAAATAGGAACAATCTAAAATTTTAACCGATATAAAAAAGTGATCATTATAATTACCACTAACTTGTATTTAAATAACGCTTTCTAAAATATTTTCAGAACACTGAACATGTTATGTTTCTCCTCTCTGGATTTGTTTACATCTAATACTCACGATACAGTAGGCCTAACTTTGAGGCTGCGGGGTCTTAGAGCAAACAAAGTTGGAGCCAGGGCCTCCTGCCTTCACCTTTATAACCACATCACACTACTTCCATCACCAGGAAATGGCAGTCACTGTGGTTTAGTTCACAACTGTATTGGCTGAAATCCCCTTTTCTGCCATCATGTGAAATGCATGCAATAACTGATGTAAATATACATATATGTATTTTTTTCATTAAAAAATAATGATCACACAATTGTTCTTGGTTAAAAAGATGAACAGCATAATAACTCAATATTAAAAGCACACACACTTCCTTTAACTTGCCAATATGTACATAGGAGTACTCTCTGTAGCTAGCACCATTCTGTGACTTAGCACCCAACAGAGTAAAGATAGAATAAATATTTAAGGAATGAGTCCCACCTCTGTCTCTCTGGCTCTCCATCCACATCTTCATCAGCACTGCAGGTGGCACTGGAATCATTGTCTGACTGAGGCTCAGGCCTTTGGACATTTATTTGCTGAGCCACCACCAAATCTTCATCTCTAGGCTCTGCCTTCTCGCTGGCTCTCTCCAGGTCTCTTTCTTTGGTATCACCTTCAACTTGAGATGGACTGTTTTCTGGCACCCTCATTTCAACATCTACAGAGTCTGCTTTGGTAGTCGTGGGGAGATCAAGAACAGAAGTCACTTCAGCACTGCACTCCTGATGTTGGATGTCCATTGGCTCTGCTGTCTCAGTGACGCTGTCATTGGCCTGGGTCTGCACACTTTCATTTTCAGCTGGCTTTGTAGTTGCAAGTGCTGAGGAGGGAGATGCACTGGAAGTAGTGCCAGCGGTGGGCTCAAGCTCAGACACAGGTTCAGGGTTTCCTCGAGAAGTCGCATTTTCAGTGCTATCTTCCCTGGGCTTGACAGCTTCAACTGGTGAAGGAGAAGGAGCACTTTCTGTATCAGAACTATTTTCAGCACCTTAAAGATAATGATATAGCATAAAAATCTGATAATGAACACGTTTCAGGTGGTGACAGAAGCCATGCTTGAAAGCTGTTGTTTGGGATGAATTATACTCCTTTGATGACCTCACTGAAGTATTAACTGCCACTGAGAAAGCTAAAGTTTTCTATAGAGCAGGAGGAGGAAGCACATTGTTTTGACCTTCTGAAATTAAAAGCGTAAAAGTTTTTAAATGCCTGAATATAATTTACATGAGATTTGAAAAATAAAGAAAGATGGACAAAGAAAACTAAACAAAAACCATTCCCATAAATAGTTAACATTCTGGTTTGTTTCTACCATCCTGTTTCTGTGTTTTTCTTTTTACCCAAGAGAGTTGACATTCTAGAACAGCACCTTCCAATAGAAACATAATGAGAGTTACATCTGTAACTTTAAGTTTTCTCGTAGCCATATTAAAAAGTAAAGGGAAATTGGTAAAATTAACAATATATTTTATTTAACCCAATATGTCCAAAATATTATCATTTAAACATGTAACCAATATGGAAAACTAGTAGTAAGATATTTTACCTTTTTTGGTACTAAGTCTTCAAAATCTGATTATATTTCACATTTTTGCACATCTCAATTTGGACTAGTCACATTGAAGAGCTCTATAGCCACATGTCTAGTAGCTACCACACTGGACAGCAAAACTCTAGAGTAATATTACACAGATGTTTAATTTAGCATTGTAACGCTGGTCTTTCTCCATATCATTTGTATGATTTATAAATATACTTTCAATGCTTTGACATCTTCACCTAGATATCTCAAAGAAATCAATCACAAAGTCAATGTCTCACACTGGACTTACACTCACTCCCAAATCAGGTTTTCTTTACTATCCAATTAAACAAAACAGAAACCTAGGTTTCATCTTTTAAACTCTCTTCCCACTTATCCGCATATCCTGCCTAGAGAAGTCTCACAGATTTTTCTCTCTAAAAATACTTCTTGAATCTTTCTCTCTAAAAATACTTCTTGAATCTATCCATTTCTGTTCAACTTCACAACTGCCACTGCTGTCCAAACATGAATTTTCTTCTCACCTTCTACCTCACACCATTCTCTACAACAATGCCAGAGTGAGCATTTTAAAAGCCAAATCTTACCAAAATTCACTCACTCTTTTCCTCTCTCCTCCTCCCTCCCTCTTAAAACATTTCCATGAAACCTCATTACTCTTTTTTAATTAAAATTTATTGGGGTGACAATGGTTAGTAAAATTACATAGGTTTCAAGCGAAACCTCATTACTCTTAGGATAAAGTTCCAAATTTCTGAGTATGGCCTTGTTACAAGGTCCAGGCTGGTGGGCCTCTGCCAGCCCTTCCAGCTTTATGTGGTACCTTGTATTCTCTCTGTGTTCCATTATCACTGGCCTCCTTTCAGTTTCCGTGAATGCCTCATATCTTCTACCACAGACTTCATATATACAATTTACGCTTATTTAAAAGGCTCTTTCACCTACTTTTCCTTTGGATATTAGATCAAATATCACTTGCTTTTAAAAAAAACAAACCTATCATTTCCTTAACAAAGCTAAATTGTGCTACTATGGCTCTTATAACACTGGTTACAGTTACAATTTTACATTTATTCACAAATATTTGATTTCTGGCTATAAACACCATAAGGGCAGGCATCACATATTCTGCTTATCATTTAAGTTCTAGTGACAAGCGCTGTACCGGGCACACAGTAGACTCAAATATTTGCTTAAGTATAAAGTGAACGAATGGTTGTGAATACGTTTTAAATTTACTTCACCTTTCCTCATTTAATCCAATTTGCCACTGTTATAAATAGTATACAGAGATGTTCACTGCAGCATTAAGTTTTTAGATTATTTTCTTAAAACAGACTAGAAGACAACATAAAAATTTCAATCTCCCTAAAATTAATGTATATAAACTGTATGTAAAATTAATACTTATAAAACTATATAATTCCAATGAGAATCCCAATGGTAATAAAAATTTCTTAAACTAGATTAAACCAACTTTTAGTTTATATGAAAGAGTCCCTGAGAAAATCCAAAAAAAATTATGAAAAGTACTAGACTGTAGACTTGCCTCTCCAGATATTCAAACTTACTATAAAGCCAATGTATTACAAAATGTTTGGAACTGACACAGTGATAGACAAAATAAATCAGTGGTACAAAGACAACGTCTAAGAATAGACCCTAAAGTATATTGAAAATTAATATGTATCAAAAGTGATATTTTAAATTATTGGGTAAAGAATGATTTATTTAATAAACTAGATTTCTCAAAATTGGCTATTTGGAAGAAAAAATGTAAACCCTATCTTCCAATATACAGAAAAATAATTCCAAACGAAAGGGATTTTTAAAACTTTTAGAACATAATTTAGGATAAATGAGGATAATTTAGCTGTTTGATGTACTTGTGACAGAGCAGTGAAAAAAATCAAACTATACTCTAATGGAGCTGACATTCTAGTGTGAAACAGACAATGAACAATAAATAAAAGATATATCAGGTGGTAGTAAGTGCAGTGAATAAATAACAAAACTAGGGGACGAGTGGGTAAGGAGGTATTATAAAGGTAAGGTGACATTTCAACACAAGCCTGAAGAAAATGAGAGAATGATCCAACAGGTACATTTTGGGGAAGAACATTCCAAGTAGACAGATTAGCACATGCAAAAGCCCCTGAAGTGGGGGTTGCTTTGCTCGGGAATAGGAAAGAGAACAGTGTGGTTAGAAAGGAGTAAACAATCACCTCACCTCTATTAGAATGGCAATTATCAAAAAGACAAGAAATAAATACGGGCGAGGATGGGGAGAAAAGGGAACTCTTGTTCACTGTTGGTGGGAATGTAAATTGGTGCAGCCACTATGGAAAACAGCATGGAGGTTCCTCAAAAAACTTAAAAATAGAGCTACCATATGATCCAGCAACTCTACTTCTGGGTATTTATCTAAAGTAAACAGAAAAAACATAACTCGAAAAGATATATGCACTCCCATACTCACTGCAGCATTATTTTACAAGCGCCAAGACATGAAAACAACCTAAATGTCCATCAATGGATAAAAGGATAAATGAAATGTGGTGTACACACACACATACACACACACGAAGAATACTGGGGGATGACAAAAAAATGTATACACATTTTAAGAGATGTTATCTATGTATTTTCAAAGTTGAATTGAATTATGGTAGCAATGTGTAGTATGACGTTCGCTCAAATATTGGCATTAATCAAATGAATGCTAGCGTCACCATGCGAAAGGCAGGGCAGTCAAAGAAAATGATGGAAGCACGGCTGTCATTCGAGGAGTGCAGGACCATTTTGAAGTGGAAGTACAACAATGGAGGCGTGAGTATGCAACAGAACCTCCAACACGCCTAACAATTGCACACAATCGTGATAAGTTTGAGACTCATGGTACTGTGTGAAGAAACTGAAACGGTATGCGCAGTGATACAAGGGGACACTTTGGTCAACGTTGCTCAAGCAGTAGTTCACCGTAATCAGAAGTGTCTGGACGCTGATGGTAACCATTTTGAGCATCTCTTGTAAAAACGTGACTTGTATTCATCTTTTGTTATTAGTATATATTGAATATTACAATTTTAATAGTTTTTTTTTTCTTAAAACATGTATACATTTTTCTGTCACCCTCTGTATTTATTCAACCATAAAAAAGAAGGAAATCTTGCCATTTGTGACATGATGTACCTTAAGGACATATGCTACGTGAAATAAGTCAGACAGAGAAGGACACACACTATGATCTCACTTAAATGTGGTATCTGAAAAAAGGAAAACCAAACCAAACAAAAATAGTTAGAGAATAGATTGGTGGTTGGCAGAGGCAGGAAGTGGAAGGTGAGTGAAGTGGGTGAAGGTGGTCAACATGTACAAAACATCCAGTTATAAAATACGTAAGTTCTGGGGATATAATGTACAGCAAGATAACTATAGTTAATAACACTGTATTGTGTATTTGAAAGTTGCTAAGAGAATAGATCTTAAAAATTCTCATCAAGAAAAAAAATTTGCAACTTTGTGGGGTGATGGATATTAACTAGACTTACTGTGAAGATTATGTGATGATTTGCAATATTATATACAAATATCGAATTATGTTGTACACCTAAAGCTAATATACTATCATATGTTACATCTCAGTTAATAATAACAAAAGACTACAGTGAGCAAGCAGAAAAGTGGTTGGCAAAAAGGTCACAGAGATTTAAGTGGCAGTTCATGTAGGGCCTTATGAGTCAGAGTCACTCTGGCTTTTATTCTGAATGAGATGTGAAAGTACCAAGGTTTGAAGTAGAAGACAAATATGATCTTATTCACATTTTATTAGGTTTACTCTGGCTATTGCGTGGTGGGAAAAGAAATATAATGGAACAAATAGCAGCAAGCAGACCAATCAAGAGGCCACTGCAGTGCAGACAACAGTGATTGAGAAACAGGGGAGCCACAATGGAGGTAGGGAAATATGATTAGATTCTAAACAGTGCATCTAAAGAAAAGTTGACAACATTTGCTGATGGATCACATGTGGAATATGAGAGAGAGAATTGTCAAAGTATCATTTATCGACCTAAGGGAAGACTAACAGGGAAAAGTAGGTTGTGCGGGTAGGGAAATAAAAGTCTGCTTTCGATGTTAAGTTTGCAATGGCTCCTAGGTATCCAAATGGAAATGTTAAGTAGGCAGTTAAGAGACTAGAGTTCAGATGAGTTCAAGTCTCAAAAATCAAAACAAAAGGCAAACAAAAACTCAAAACAGTGCCTCAAACATAGTAAGGTCTTAATATATGGTAGCAATTATCGTTAGTGAAAGATGCTACCAAAATGTTGAAAAGCAAACAAAAAGCCTGACTTCAACTTCATTTCTATTCATATAGTGGTGGGAAGTCTCAAATTCAAGGGCAAATTAAAAAGCCATTTATCTTCCAAATACTAGAAGACATGTTAGTGATTATGCAGCAGATGATATCATCTGACATAAGCACTTTGAATCACTTTCTTCCTTCAAGCCACAAAAGAGTTGAAATAAGGCATAATGCTTCATCAAACACCAGCCAAATATGAGTGTCTTTTATTTCTTTACCCTAAAAAAAAAACTTTAGAGAATGATTTAAAACAAGAGAACAAGAGCAAATCCAAATTTGGTAAAGTTTCAGTCTTTCTGATTAAACTCTTTTAATCAGGAAAGATATTCACAGCTAGATGTGTGGTTTAGGAAAACAGACACAGTAACTCTTCCCTCCAGCAACTGCTTTCATGCTTCACAGGCAAGAGTTTTGCCACACAATAAACAGTTAATCTTTAGTGCCTCCTTAAGTTTGGCAATAAGAAATAAATCACAGGTCATATAAACTGCATTGTGTACTTTCTTTCCTTTGATGCTTTCCAAATGAAGTTAAGTCAAAAGGAAATGGAGATCCCACAATTCTAATGGCAAGTTCCATTTCCCATTAATAGGAAAATATTCTGGATGTCACAACACAGCCTCATGTATGAATGAGCATGATGTGATCATGCCACCCTAAACTTGATCAAACAGAAATATTATTTTTATATCTCATTCAATCTTAATTACCTCAATAACCTTATTTAAAACCTTAATAACTAAATAACCTTATTTGACAATTTAAAGAAAAGATTCATACTGAGACAAAGTCACAGGAAGAAACCTGAAGGATAAAAGTCAGTTCTGGTGCAGTTTTTGAGAATCTGTTCGCTCATGCATGGATAAGCTTTTCTGTTCTGAAATAAACGTATTTATGACAATTAGGCTTGGGCTTTGTTATAAAATTAATTGTGCACTCCCCGCCATGTGTATGTTAAAGCCCTAACCCCTCAATGTGATAATATTTAAAGATAATGCCTTTAAGGACGAAATTTAGGTTAAATGAGGTCAAAAGGGTGGGGCCGTAATCCAATAGGACTGGCGTCTTTATGAGTAAGAAACACCAGGAGCACATGTGCACAGAAGGAAAGCCATGTGAGGACAAACTAAAAAGGCGGCCATCTGCAAGCCAGAAAGAAAGGTTCACCAGAAACCAACCTTGTCGCCACCTTGATCTTGGACTAGCAGCCTTCAGAACTGAGAAAATAAATTTCTGTTGTTTAAGGCACCCAGTCTGTGATGTTCTGTCATGGCAGCCCAAGCAGACTAACACAGACTTCACATGCATTTGTAACCCAGGGAATACTACTAGCTAATGGCTACAAACCTATTAACATTAACAAACTCTGATGAACTCTTTAGAAGTACCATGAACTTCAATTAATTGCAGCACTCTTATACTACCCCAGGGTGAATTTGCTCCAATATTCTCTTTACTCTTATATCACTGGCCTCACTTTTCACAAAACAGCACAGAAAAAAGTTACGTATTATTCAAACCTGGAACCCATTTCAAGTCAAATTTTAAGTTTAAAAGCCAACAAGAACAACTTGTAAGAAGAAAAACATCTAATATTTCTAAAACTGCTGGAAGGTGTAGAACTTCTGAGCTTAAAAACATAAGAGTCTACAAAGGAAAATATAAATAGCTCTAATTACATACAAAGTTTAAACTATGCTAATTTAAAGATAAAACAGAAAAAAGGGAATGAGACGGAGAAAATATATGCACATACAAAAAAAAGAATGTTTAAGATATATAAAGAACTACTAAAATCATTGTGAAACTCCTCATTTCAGAAACAATCAATTTACAAAAGAAATCCACAGAAACTTTAATAATAATGTAAACTGAAAGAACTGTTAGTTTTTTTTCTTTAACTAGCAAAACACAAGAAAATATTTACTTTCTCAGGAAGTTGTCATTAATTTGTTCAAGTGACAAAAAGGATTTTATTTATTTTCCTGTTTCTTGGGTTGACATTTTTTTCTACAGGGGCTTTTAGGGTCATTAATTCTTTTTATATGTAAACAAATGAAATAAACTCAATACAAAAAAATAAAGAGGGAAAGGTAATTGATACCAACTAAACGAATGTGACAACAATGTAGACACACAGACATTTTACTGATGTTGGCATATAGGTGAATGGGACTGCTCTCCAAATGTTCTGGTGGTAGTACTTGGACCATTTCAGGTGCTACATAAATAAGTATTTATTGGTTGGATTAATAATTACATTATGTTCAAGTTTAAAATCTCTATGCCATGAAAACACTGATATACCATTTCCTTAATGAAGCAATTCCTGAATAGTGAAATGACTAAGCTAAAAATCACACATTTGGGCTGGCAGAAGTTACAACTAAATTCAAGATTTTGAGATACCTTCACTGTCTTCTGGATTTTCTTCTTCATTGGAGGCTTCAATATCTTCATCCTCCTGAGCAGAAACAGTGGAAGCTACACTCTCACACTGAGACACATCTCGCTCTTCACGAGGTTTTCGTGAAGTCTAGAGTAGTGAAAAATATTAAAATAAGTTATTTATGATTTAAATAACTAAAAGGAAACAAACCTTTTCATATCTGAAACAACACAGAACACTGATACACACACAAATACTAAACAAGACGACTGTGCGTCTCACTGCTCTTCTGGTTAAAGTGCAGTTATTTCTAGGTAACCACTAACATCTTTTGTGTAGATAACTCACTTTCATTAAAGTAAACGCAAGTTACATCTGTGTTCTACTTGCCACTTATACATGGACAAATAGCCAAAAATCACAAAACTCCTGCTCTTCTCCTCCTCCAAATAATGTATTTTTAACATATACATTTATTTCCTAATAAAAATAACGTGTTGAATGTGGAATCTTCACATGGAGTAATCTATTAGAGCTCCATTTTTTCACTATATATTATACTAGTTAATTTTAATGTAATAATTGAAATACACAGAAATATTAACACCTATATATATATTCCACTGAATGAATAAATAACAGATATCAGACATGTCATGTTTTCCTGAGCTCTTTTTAAAAAAGATAAAACACTCTAGACCAACAATTGAAGCTTGCTGTCCCTATTATTTCCGTTGTAATTGAAAAGATCAGAATATGAAGTTTTAAAGACATTTGTGATGGTTAATTTTACGTGTCAACTTGGCTGGGCCACAGTACCCAAATATTTGGTCAAAAGTTATCCTGGATGTTCTTCTGTACAGCTGTTTTTTTCGATGAGATGAACAATGAAATCAATAGGATTCTGAGTAAAGCAGATTATCCTCCATTAATGTAGATGAGGTGAGCATCCAATCAACTGAAGGCCTTAAAAGAACTAAGACTGATGGCTCCCTGTCCCCTAACCCCCAACACACACACACGCAGCAAGAAGGAAATCTGCCAGCAGACAGCCTTTGTACTCCAACTGCAACTCTTCCTTGAGTCTCCATCCTGTCACCCTAACCCATCAGATTATGGATTTGCCACGCCTCCAAAATCACATGAGCCAATTTCTTAAATCAATTTCAACCCCCCCACACACACCACCACCACCACCACCACCACCACCACCACCCACCCCCATTGGTTCTGTTTCTCTAGAGCACCCTAATACAATGTTTAGCTTTTTAAAACATGTCTGATTTATTCTTTACTTTTCTCCCAAAATATTTCAGATAGTATGTGAAGTCAAGTCTCTCGTCAGTAGGCTTTTTGTTGGTGTTTTCTTTCCTTTATGTTTTAGTTGCTACGCCACATTTTTAACTCTTGCATACTTATTTTTAACCTAAATGCTTTTTTGTGTATAACTTTTTAAATCAATGTTATACTATATATTCTCTTATTATAAGTTCAAATCTTAATCAGTGTAACTATCTGCCCTTTTATTACCTAGTCTATCATCCTTAATGATTCTCAAACTTTTTGATCTAAGGACATAAAACTCTTAAAAAGTATTCAAAACCCTAAAGAGTTTTTGTTCTTAAGATATAAAGATAAATATTTACTATAGTAGAAATTAAAACTGAGAAACATTTAAACTATTAATTCATTTTAAAATAATAAACCCATTATATGTTAACATAAAGAACATATTTTTTAATAAAAAACTACTTTCTAAAACAAAAAAATAACTTAGTGAAAAAATAGCATTGTTTTATGTGTTTGGAAATCTCTTTAACATCTGCCTTAATAGAAAACACCACAATTCTCAAATATGATTCTGAAAGTAATGAAATCTGTGGAGAGAATACTGTTTTGATTGAAGAACATAAAAATAAATAAATAAATAAAAATCAGGCCTCACAGAGATATGTAGTTAGAAAACAAGAGTGTAATAAATAAAAATCAGGCCTCACAGAGATACGTAGTTAGAAAACAAGAGTGTATTTTAATAGTCGTTTCGGATGACTGTGAATATTATTCTTTGATACTGTACCAAAACACAGCAAGTAGTCGTTTCTTAATGGTTAGCTGCAATGTGAAATCTGAAACCATATCAATAAATTTTTTGTACTCTATTAAAATTCATTCATCTATCTTGCACTTGGGTGTACTAAAAAACATTTTATGAATCTTTCAGTCATACATGACATCTACTGTGACATCATAAATTAGTCTCATTTGGAAACTACTGAGTAACAGATTTTTTAAATTAAAAATATCACATTAGTTATTACCACTGATATCATCAGAAAAGTCTTTGACTCCTGGAAGATGTTAAGTTAATCGTTAGGGATACACATTTTCCAAAATTCTAATTTTTGCTTAAAAGCTAAGAATTTAAAAGTGGCAACAAATAATATTGGTTTTCTTTGAAAGAATGTCTGCCAAATACCTAGGTCTGAAAAACCAGTCTGTCTGGCATTCTTTTCAAATAAAAATCATATTTCATGAAAAAAGAGAGGCAAGTTCAGCTTAGAACTCAATTTCAAAAGTGCTTTTCCTTGAAAGAGCCATCATACTTTGGTAGGGAGCAGAAGTACTTTACACACACTTTATTTCATCATAGACATGTACTCAAGGGTCAAGATTTAGTAAAACTAATTTTTATTGCTTTATTAAGGACATTCTTAAGTGAAACTGGCTTTTTTAACATTGCAAACGCTTGGAGCTAAATACTATCCTGAGTACTTAGCACAGCAGTGACCTACCATGACTCACGCTAAGGCACCAGCAATTCTCACTCAGAACTGCTTTGACAACATCAATGCAAATGTCAATACAGTGTAAAAAATAACGTGTTAAGATTTTATGAAAATAGTTTTGACTTCATGGAACCCTCAAAGAGCTCTGTGGACTTTGAGAACACTGAAACTTCCTTGTTCAGGAATTTTCAGTAATCTTATACTTCCTAGTCTTTAATATTTATCCCATGGAATCTTTCTCTCTGAGTAAATGTTTTGTAATATGCCAAATCAACACATTCAACATGGTCAAGTGCACTCCAAATAAAGTTTTCAATTCAAACTTCAAAATGCTTCTATTTTTCAAATCTAGTGTACAGTCATCCAAAGTACTGAATCTCCACTACTACTAACAGAAATTTTACTCCTTGAGCAATAAATAGTCAACTTGCACCAAGAAACTAGCTATCTTTTACAGGTAAATGTAATAAATAAAACTACAAGATACAAAGAAGTTTCAAAACCTATTCTTTCAAGCTCAACAAACTGTAAGTGAAAAACAGTAAGTAAAAGATTCACCACTCCTGATATACTCACTTTCTGTTTATGCTGCTGCAAAAGGTTGTCAAGATTGTGTCGCCTTTTATAGTTAAAATAGAAGTTTTTACACTGAGCTTCACTTTTAGTTCCCACCATTTTGGCAATCGCAGCCCAGTTACGACCATGTTCTACTAGACCTATATTTTAAAAAGAGACTAAATGTTAACTGAACAGTAACCTGATAAAGAAAACAAGAGAACACAATCAACTTAATCACTATATTCAAAAACATCAACACTAAAAATGTGTTTCCAATTATTTATTGATGTACTTCAATATTTACTGAAATATGTATTGACACAAAACTCTTTAACAGTTCTATTTTTCCACCCAAATTTAAAACATGCTCATTAAGGAAAGGGCTCAACCTTATCTTTATGTATCTCCTACAGAGCTAGGACAACACTGGACACATAGTAATAGCTCAAACACTTGTTACCTCAGTGAATAAGTACTTCTAAATCTTTGGAAACAGTATAACAATATAAAGTTAATAAGGTAATCAAATATAATTAACTGTAAAGTAAAAATATACGTAAGACTCAGCATGACTTAGTCAATTCACAGTCAATGAATGACCTCAAAAAAATTAACCAGCTTTAGACTAATACAATGCGTAACAGAAAACTATCCCATCTGACATTTTTTAAATCAAGTAATACATATACGCACGCATGCACACAGCCACACACAAATGCATGTGTGCAAGGAATATGGATATATAAATGCATATATGAGGTATGATCAACAAATATGGTGAATGTTTATATTTTTTAAAAAAATTATTACAGTGAAAGACACATTACCATTAATCCCCCTCTCTTTAACACACTTATCCCTTCGTTCTTGCCACTTTCTGAAACAGTTCTGGAAGTCTTCTTTCATGAGTGTCTTTAGTTGCGCTGCCATGGCTGCCTCGATGCCCTGAAACCATTCAAAATGTTTACCTTTCATGTCATTTTGACTTTGGGGAAGAGCCAGAAGTCGTACAGTGCCAGATCCGGTAAATAAGGTGGATGTGGACATACCGTAATGTTTTTATTTGACAGAAATTGCCGCACCAGAAGCAATGTGTGACACAGCCTTTCTGTTGTGATAAAAAACTATGGTAAATGCTGCTGCCAAGTGCCATCCAACGGAAAAGCAGGGATCTTCATTACGGAAAGCAGCGAGCCAAACCTTAGTAACAGTGTGTGACAAGTTTCAACTTGTTTGGTGCAGTCAGTCAGGTGTGAGCTACGGTTGAGAGAAGGTGAGTTTAAAAGTGTGCTGTAATCATCCTCCATAATGACAACGCTCTGTGTCACACACCGCTTCTGGTAAACAGCAATTTCTGTCAAATAAAAACATTACAGTGTGTCCTCATCCACCTTATTCACCAGATCTGGCACCATGCCACTTCTGGCTCTTCCCCAAAGTCAAAATGATCAGGATATCAAGGCAGCCACAACAGTGCAATTAAAGACACTCATGAAAGAGGACTTCCAGAACTGCTTCAGAAAGCAGCAAGAACGATGATGGAATAAGTGTGTTTAAAGCGATGGGGAGTATTTTGAGGGGGATTAATGGCAATGTGTCTTACTATAATAAATATTTTTAATCGAAACATTCACCGCATTTTTTATCACACCTTGTATATCTACCTGGAAAAAGATCACTATATGAGACAGCTAACATCTACTTACTTCACCATGACATTTTGATGATCAAATGAGAATAAATGTGAATCTTTTTAAAACTTATACATGTAATCATGAGAAGTCATAGATTTTTTAATCATGGCAAACTTCAAATAAAAGACAGAATACTTTAGGCTGCTGTATTTTTGGTAAAGTTGGTTTATATGAATCTTAAATGTATCACTCATTACCTGATAAATAGAAAGTAAATCTGAAATATGTTACTAAAAGGTCAAGCTATTTATAATAATTTCTCTCTAGAACTACAAGGTAAATACTTAACTCCCACAAGAGTTGACTAATCTTTCTCAAAATTATTTTATTTAAAAAGTAAACTATTCTTTATTTATAAACAAATTATTTATCCTACTAGAATTTTTAGTTCAATTTTACACTACATTAATAAGCAACAACAGAAAAATACAAGATCCGTCATGTTTCCAACTAAGATCAAGGTCACCTAGCTATGAAAGTGGCAGAGACAGGATTCAAACTCTTGTCTGTCTCGCTACAAAGTTCATGCTCTCCCCTCTGAATCGCAGTGCAATTTCCTAGTAGTTTATAATCAAATGCCTTACTAAATGAAAACTGGGAGAGTATTTACCATTCTATTAAATGCAACTTGTAAATAATAGAAATATAGACTTTTAATATCAAAATACCTTCCAAAACAAGTATAATAGCATTTAATCACAACTATTCTGAAAAAGTGAAAACAGCTTACTGTTGCTCTCTAATAAAATGATATTCAAAATAAACTGCAGAGAAAATCTTAATCCCTCAAAAGTGGGCCTCTTAAACAAGACATATTTGGGGTACCTTATGAGGTACCACACTGTCAAGAAACAAACAAACAAACAAAAAACCTCTTTAAGTTTACTTCTAAATTCTACTTATCGTTGTGGAAAAGGGTTCTTTTTAATTAAAAAAAAATTACCTCTATCTCACTCATGAATAATAACCCTAAAAACAAAAAAAACCTGAACTACAGGTAACCCCCGTATAACAAGGCACTTCCACAACACGGTTTCGCTCTAACATGGTTCGAGAATTGGGGAAAACCCTCGTACAACATGGTATCCTAAAACACGGTTTCGCTCTAACACAGTTTGAGAATTAGAGAAATCCCCGAACAACATGGAGCGTAATAAGAGCTTTCAAGAGCAAAAGACATCTCATTTGAAATTTTTCATTCGAGCGTGGATGTTGTATCAGATTTGACTGCATTATTTTAAAATTTGTCAGAATTTTAAATCCATTTTGTTCATGGAGTATTAAGTTCAGAGGATGAAGATATCTTGTCAAAAAGAAAACGCCCTCGGTTAATGGTGCTTAGTAGTGATTGTTAGGCCATATTTAACAGTGATGACAAAGAAAACATATTGATATGTTATACTTTTGGTGAAAATTGCTTTAATAAAGATATTTCTCTTAATTACAAAAATATAATAGTACATTTTTAAAATTTTTGGAAACGCCCTTTTTTGTATTAGTTCTTTGTTTCATATAACACAGATTCGCATAACAGCATTTTTTAGGAACCTAACAACTGTGTTATACGGGGGTTACCTGCACTATCACTTACCTTTTTTAGCAACTTCCATTTCTTCTTCTGTCCATCGAGAGGTTTCTACAGGCTCTGTAGAAACTAAAATAAAGAGGGAGAACTCAATAAGGCAGAGAAATACTAAATTAATTCTTTCACTCATAGATTATAATGCATAAACCATCTAATCTGTAACCTATTTATCTGACATAAGCCTGTTTAAAGCATTTGATAAAAGAAACTATAGAAATAGGATGGTGTCAGCCTCTTCCCCCATCAAACTAGAGGAGAAAATTCAACATCAGTGTTATGATGTTTCTTAATGTTCTTTAAAGTTCCATCCATATCTACATGTTTGAACACTGTTAGTTTATTTTCTCAGAAGTAGCCCCTGACTCAGTGCCTTCCCACTAATTAGAGCTCATCCTATTTCTCCTGAAGTGTCAAAGGAAGAACCAGCACTCCACCTTCCGGTCCAGGCACAGTTCTCTCCTGTTATCTGAACTCCATGTCCTCCTAACACTTGGAGGCTCTTATGCTCATCCTCAGTAGTTCATCAACACTTTATCTTTTACTTTAGAAAGAAAATTGAGACTATCAGGTCTGAAATGAGCTCCTGCTATATTCCCCTTCTCAATTAATAGTATTACCATCTGCCCAGTCACTCAAATTATTAACAGGATCCTCAGACTAATTTTTGAATCCTTCCTGCCATTTACCACTCACATCCAACGATGTGTGTCAATTCTAATCTCCTGAATCCATCCCCTCCTTGTCTGGGCCACTGGAGGTATAATGATGCCCTTCTAGCTGGTCCTTCTTCCTCCACCCATTATTGTTCTAACCCGACCTCCACAACTGTCACCAGAATTATCTTTCTAAACACCAATCTAATGAAAGCACTCCTCCTTCAAAACTTTTGTAAGCTCCCCATTTTGTAAGCAAAGCAGGATATAGTTCATACAAGGTCCATCATGATCGGCCCCCATCTGCCTGTCTAGTTATTTCCCTCACATCAATTCTTGCCATTCCCAGAACTTGTATTTTCTTTCATATTCAATGTTAGAGCAAAACTGGTACTGCTAAACCACCAATGGTGACACTCATCATTAACATAATCCCTTTATATACTGACAAAATACTTAGTAAGAGAGAAAAATGCTTGGACTCTTAGACCCAACATTCCTTTGTTTTAAGAATTTATTCCCGTAACACATAATTCAACAGAAAGAAAATGCTATGTAAATAAAGATTTTTTTTTTAACTACAGTGCTATCTGTATTAGTTTAAAGGGTGTGGAGGAGATAGCCTAATCATTCAGCAATAGGGAATGGTACAGGAAATTGTGCCTCAGAGAACAACACAATGCCAACATTTCACAGTCATCAAAAAGTAAAAATGGAGATCACTTAGAAACTAGAAATTCACGATATATGCCAAGTTAAAACGTAAGAAAACAAAGTAGCATGTACACTAGGATGATAAAAAAAACAGCTGTATTAGGGTAGCAAGACTGGGACTGTTATTCTTTTTCAAAAAAGTTTTGTATTAAACTTTAAAAAATGTCAAGGCCAGACTTTCAGATTATTTCTAAGCTGCCAATATCAGAGGTCCCTCCTGCCCTACCCTAGCACTGAAACAGACAGAATCCCAACCAAAACTGTGGCCTGTTCACTCCAATCTGTGCACTCACCGGGTTCGGGCGGTGGTGGCAGAGGTGGGGGCGGCTCCTCAGTGGCCGCTGCTGCTGCAGCACTGGCCGCAGCAGCTTCACTTGTCATGGACCTGGTGATCCGGCCCTTTCTGCGACCCTGACTATTGGCGGTCTTTCGACCCCGGGGGATGACCTGCTCCCTCTCCTCAATTTCTTCAGCTGTACCTTCTGTCTTGTCCTTTTCCTTGGTATTTTCTCTGGAAATAAAGCAAATGAAAATTTTGTGAGGTGTCAAAGATACACATATGAAAGACAGTAGCTTTGAAAATTCTTTAAATAGAAATTGAGTAAAACTACCCAATCCCCCAGTTACTAAAATAAAATTTATAAGAAATTCTGTCATGCCCCAATTTTGAGTAGCTTTGACTCAAATTAAGACATTTCACAAAGGCCTGTTTTATTTTTATTTGTTAATGGACTTGAAATTAAACACATTTCAAATCACCTGACTTGGATACAAGAACACTCTCTGAGGAAGAAACAAATGGCAGCGGAAAACCCCCTAGACCTGCAATCCAGAGGCAGTGGGGTACACCAAAAAGCAGGAGTCCTGGATTTCTGGCCTTTGCTCCAAGTTTTCTCCTCTGTGAAATGAAGAAACTGAAACAGATGCTCTCCATGAGACATGCCCTTTCTGTGGTAATAATCTACAAAAGTGTTTTATTAAAGCAGGTTCAGTATTTTCAACCACCTCCAATACAATTATGTGCAAATGGCATTATGGCCTAGTGGTTAGGAAAATGGCCTCTGGAACCACGCTGCCTGGGTTGGTACCAGACAGAGCTCTATGATTTACTAGCCATGTGATGACCTTGGACAAGCACCCTTACCTCCAAGAACCTCGGTTTTTCTCATCTGTAAAATAAGGTTGATAATAACAGCACATTTCACAGGGCTGTTGTGAGAGTTAAAGAAGGTAGTTCACATACGATGCTCATAACAGTGCCTGGACCATAGTAAGCACCATAGGTGTTTGCTACTATTAAGGCTAAACCTCCTTCAGGCTATAAAGTGCTTATCATAGTCTCGGGCACTTAAGAAAAACTCAATAAATGGTCCTTATTATTAATAGCAACAGCATAATACTACAATTATAATAATACAGGAAAACCATTCTCTGTACTTCTTATCTCCCAGGGTTGTTATATTTAAAAGCAAGGTGCTTAATGCACAATTTTGCAAAAACAAATAGATGGTAATATTCAAAGACTCAACTATTCTTGCTTAATAGAAGGTGATTTTTTTTTTTAACCTACTTCAAGTGAAGACCTATTATGGTTTACCAAGTTAATTTTTCCCCCAAAATAGAAAAAGTGCTTCAAGAATAATTATTTCCCCTGCAGTTCTAAATTATCCTTGAACTTACCATGTAGCTTTCTCCCTTCACTTCTTTATTCCCTTACCAATCTGGCTACTACTACAGCTTCTTATTAGAGGTTTTGTCAAAAGACACTATTGACTTAATTGCAAAATGAAATGACCTCTTCTCAATTCTTGTTATATTATCCTTTCTACTGCAACTGACACTGTGGATAATTCTCAACTTAGCTTTTAGGATTTCACTTTCCTAACATCCCTACTGCTATTCTGGCTCTCCTGGGTTTTGCTTTTTTCCCCTCATCCTTTAATATAAGGATTTCCCAAGGCTCACTCTGGTTTTAAAGCTTTGTGAGGTTACTCATTCGCATCCACTCTACTACACGCATACCCCATCTCCTAAATCTCCTAAGATCCAGACTTGTCTTCCCAATTGCCTCTGAAATAATCACCTGGATTTCCCATCAATATCAAAAACATCCTCATCCTCACCACCGTTTCTTGCTCCATCTCACTCTCTAATCATTTGTTAGGAGTACTTACTAGGTTCAGAATCACTCAGGTTTCCAGATGTAACATTTTTAACTCTTTCCCTTTTTCTTTACTTCCTGTATGTACTCTAATGCCAAATTTTGGTTATTTCCTATTAGTATTATTTCTTCCACTAACTCACCATCTCTATTTCTATTACCACTGTACTTATTCAGTGCCTTAGCACCCTAATCCCAGTCTTTTATAACAGCCTCCTGACTCATATATCTCTAATCCATCTATTCTACACTGCAAATGGATCAGTATTCTAGCAGAACAACTTTGGTGATAAACCATTCCATCCATTCTAACCCCTACGTATTCCCAAACAGACCCACACAGCCTTCTGAATGAAATCTACTGTTTTAGCTTTCATTAAGGCTTTATCTAATCGAACCCGAATCTATTTTCCACATTTCTCCTTCAGGCACTCTATGTTACAGTCTAATGAGACCATTATCTGCCATTTCTCAAAGCAGAATATCTATTCATGCTGTTTCCTTTATTCTATCCACATTAACCACTATCTCCTGCATAAATTCCTGCAAATTATCTAGAAAAAAAGCAAACCTCAACTGTTTCTCAATCTTCCAATATACTTTACTGGTTCTGCTTGATTCTTTCAGGCTTTCTTCCTTTCCTTCAATAGTACTTGTATCTTGCCTAATTTTCCCCTATTAGATCATAAACTACCATGGAACAGTGGATATCTCATGTATTTTTGCATCTTCCATAAGATCTATCTCATTTATTGTTAAATAAATTAGAGATTTTAAGAAAACAGTAAAATGAAGATACGTAGTTTCATATGAGCAGAACCACTGACCATGTGGGAATATAAATATTATACCTGAACAGCTAAAAAAATAACTTGTTAAATAGGTATCTTCCTACCCAAAACAATATACAGATTTAATGCAATCTAATCTCCATCAAAATCCCAATGGCATTTTTAAAAAAGAAATAGAACAAAAAATCCACCAGATTTGTATGGAACCACAAAAGACCCCAATAGTCAAAGCAATCCTAAAAAAAAAAGGTTGGAGGTATCACACACTCCCTGACATCATTATATATTACAAAGCGACAATATTCCAAACAGCATGGTATTGGAAGAAAAACAGAGACACAGACCAATAGAACATAACTGAGAACCCAGAAATAAACTCACATACATACTGGCAGATAATTTTAGACACAGGAGACAAAAACATACAATGGAGAAAAGAAAGCCTCTTCAATAAATGGTCCTGGGAAAACTGGAAAGCCACGTGCAAAAGGATGAAATTAGACTGTTATCTGTCACCATGTACCAAAATTAACTCAAAATGGATCTAAGACCTGGAACAATAAATTGCATAGAAGAAACCATTGGATACTAAATTTAAGGAACTTGGGTTCAGAGAGGAATTTATGAATTTGACCTCAAAGACAAGAAAAAGCAAAAATAAATGAATGGAACTATGTTAAACTAGAAAGCTTTTGCACAACAAAAGAAACCACCAACAAAACAAAGGGGAAACCAACGAAATATTATACTTGCAAACAGCACCTTTGATAAGGGGGTAATATTCAAAATATATAAAGAACTCACAAAACTCAACAACAAAAAAACAAACAATCCAATTAAAAAATTGACAGAAAACCTGAACAGACACTTTTTCCAAGAAGACATACAAATGGCCAACAGATATATATAAAAAAAAATGCTCAACTTCACACTATTAGGAAAATGCAAATCAAAACGACAATGAGATACCACTCGACACCTATTAGAATGACTGGTATCAACAAGACAAGTAATAACAAGTTTTGGAGAGGTTGTAGAGAAAAAGGAACCCTCATACACTGCTAGAGGGAATGTAGATTGGTACAGCCACTACGGGAAACAGTATGGAGGTTCCTCAAAAAATTAAGAATAGAATTACCATATGACCTAGCAATCCTTCTTCTGGGTATCTACCAAAAAAATCTGAAAACATTTATTCATAAAGAATAATACTCCAATGTTCATTACAGCATTATTCATGGTGGCCAAGACATGGAAACAACCAGTGTCCTTCGATAGATGATTGGATAAAGAAGATGTGGTATATATACCGCATTTCTCAGAAAATAAGACCAGATCTTATATTTATTTTTGTTTCAAAAGACGCATTAGGGCTTATGTTCAGGGGATGTCACCCTGAAAAATCATGCTAGGACTTATTTTCCGGTTAGGTCTTATTTTCAGGGAAACACGGTATATACAATGGATTATTACTCGACCATAAGAAAAAAATGAAATAAATACTGCCATTTGCAACAACATGGATGGATCTTGAGATTATCAAGCTAAGAGAAATAAGTCAGACAGGAAAAGTTGAGAATCATATGACTTCACTCATATATGGGATATAAAACTGAAAGCAACAAACGAACAAGACAAACAAAAAATCATAGACAGACAACAGTTTAGTGGTTGTAAGAGGTTAAGGATGGAGTGGAGGGTAGTAGAAGAGGGTAAAGGGGGGGTCAAATATATCGTGATGGAAGGAAAACCGACTCTGGGTGGTTTTACAATGCAATATATAGAAGATGTATACTATAGAAATATACGCTTGAAACCTATATAAGTTTACTAACCAATGTCACCCCAATAAATTTAATAAAGATTTTAAAAAATTGTCAATACAAAAAAAAAATAGAAATCTTACTAAAGTAGACTATTAGAATGGCATGAGTATCCAATGCTCTAAAAAAGATGTCCAATGATTAAGTCTGCTTTAGTTGCCAGATGAACCTTCAGTATTTCTAAGAGGATTATAGAAATGATGCAATAAATATTAAAAAGGAACGAACTACTGAGACATGCATTATGTATGGATCTCAAAGCCATTATCCTAAGTAAAAGAAGCCACACACAGAAGACTACCTACTGTATGATTTGATTTATATGAAATTCTAGAACAGGCAAAACAGATTAGCAGTTGCCAGAAGCCAGAAATTGGGGGGGGGGGGGTGGAAAATACTGCAAAGGAGCAGATGGGAACTTTTTAGGGTGATGGAAACATTCTACATCACGGTTGTGGCAATTGTTACACCAGTGCATACCCTTGTCAAAATGCATCAAAATATACACTTAAAATTGGTGAATTTTATTCTATGTAAATAATGCCTCAATAAAGCTGATCTTTGGGGGAAAAACAACCAATCCAGTTGCTAAGACCCCCCCCACCCCAACCCCCACATCACCTGCCACAATATATACATAAAGACATTAACAGTAGCTGTCTCTGAGTGGCAGAATCACAAGTCAATTTTCCTTATATTTTGGTCTCTTTTACTGATTTTCCATAATGAGCAAGAACTATTTTTCTTTTTACAAGAAAACAGCAACAACATCCACAAACAAACCAGGAACTATTTTATATGATAAATAAAATTTAAAAAGCTGGAATATAAGGTATTATATAAATGAAAACCATTTATCAACATTTTTACACTAATGTACACTATCTTAGGTACAAAATTTAAGATTCTGAGGTATCTTCCAAATCAAAGATTAAATTATACCTGATATATCTCAGTGATAAGTGTATATTATTGTAACCTAACCCTTCTGAAAAGTCCCTTCTGAAAAGTAATGTATCATGTCTGGCAAATAAGTCCATTAAGCTAAAAGTTATATTTACTGAAATACTCCATTACTAATGATGTCAAAGCACACATCCCATTCTTTTATCTAAAATCTTGTACCTTCAATAGATTCAGTTTCATAAATAATGTTTTAAATAAAAACTAAGTGTTAACACTGAACTAATTATTTAACTCTAATTATTTAACTTACTTAGAGTCCTCCTTTTCATCTTTTTCTTCTTCATCTTTTTTTTCCTCTTCTTTTTTTTCTGTTTTTTCTGCTTTATCTTCTTCTTTTTCTTCTACTTTTTCTTCTTGTGAGGGTCGGGCAATTTGCTGCTAGAATGAACCATCATTTGTAAAACTCAAAGGTAAAAGAAATAGCTCCTCAAATTGTGATGATGAATTTTAATAAATATCTATGCAAAAAAATTAATAAATGATTAACTTATTAATCATTTACAATGTAATTAGGGGTCATGTATTAAAAAATAGTCTTAACGCTCATTATTATATTCTATACATAGATATTGCTTTAAAGGTCACACATATACACGCAAACACACTCATAGTGTTCAGACCGATAAGAAAGGTAAAAATGTTAAAATTCCACTTAGATATATGAAATCTGAAGTTGGTTCTCTCTTTTTGTAACTCCCACATCTAGTCTGTCACTCAAGTATTTCAACTCTACCTAAAAATATGATAACCTATAATTAATTTATCAAACCATCCCCGTCGTATTAGATATTTACTATGTTCTCAATTTTTTTATTATTATAACTACATCATACTATAAGAAACATCTTTATGCTTTTATTCTTTTGGGGGAGCATTCGTTTAATGGAACAGTAGACAACTGTGGTCATTATCAAGACTGAAGTATTTGGAAAAATACTAAGGATTTAATAAAGTGAAAAGAAGTAAAGCACAAATAATTCTAAGGTGTTAACTATAACTAATTGTAAATATTTATATAAACAAAGATTGAAAGAGAATAAGATTACGGACCCTTTTATCTTTGATGTCTCATTTGCTAAAATTGTGACTCTAAAAGAAAAAAGTAAAATTAAGTTTGTGTTGAGTGTTATCTTTGTTTAATTCAGAAATCAAGACTGTATAAACTAATTAGGGTTGAACTCCAACTCATCATCACAGCACACAACCTATGTTCTACATGTACCTCTTTCCAATTCCCCTACTTTCCTACATTATTTGCTACTTCGGACTCACCTAACACATCCAGCATTTTCATGCTTTTGTCTGGAATACCCTTTCTACCCCTCCTTGCCTAGTAAATTCCTACATACCCACTTGAGATTCAGTTCAAAATGCTGCATTTCCTGTGAGGCTTTCCTGTCTCCCTACCTTTCTACCTGCATGTCCATGTATGCCTGCAGCACTTATCAAAGAGTGATGTATTAGATGGTGATCAGGGACTGCCTGGCTCACTGTGTTATAATCTCGTAAAAGACAAGGACCCAATTTTAATCGCCTCGGTATCCTCAGTTCCTAAGGAGAACATCTGGACCATGGACGTGTCTTGTGTGTTGATACATCAAAAAAAATTCCTTTATTCTGGTTATTTGAAAAGTTTTTGCCCTCCTACCTCAATTGTTCATTCTGACCCAGGCTAACGCCCGTTTTGCCTCTTACTAACTGCCTGTCCTCTTACCTGTTCCTTTCACTAAACAACCTTAAGTACTCATTTATTCAAAGTAAAATTCTCCTTAATTCTTAATAGCGTCTAAAAATCTTTTACCTAGTCACCAAAACTAAAATTTGACTTTTTTCTTAAAAGAAAAAGGCCTTATTGGCCACTCCACAAGAGGTCCCACACAACATTATGCCTTCTTCGAACCATGGTGGAAAGAAGAATCTGTATTCTATCTGCTCCCTACTGAGACTTCTAGAACCCCGCTAAACTTTGATATTTTAAAAATACTTCCTGGGTTAGCCGGGTAGCTCAGTTGGTTAGAGCGTGGTGCTGCTAACACCAAGGTTGCCGGTTTGATCCCCGCATGGGACACTGTGAGTTGCGCCCTCCTTAAAGAGAAAAGAAACAAACAAAAAAACTTCCCTTTTCAAATTTCACAAAATCTACTTATGATGCCTTTCTTCCTCTTTTAGTGTTACAGATTGACTTCTCCAATACTCCCAAGAACACAGAAATGATTTTATCACATGGCTCATTATGCCTTGCCATTATCCTTCAGATCTCAAAACGCATGTTAATGCCTTTGATCCCCTTATTCTATGAAAATGGCACAGTCCATCAAGAAGAACTATATCTACTATTCCACTTTGACTCCTTGCTAAACTTTCAATACCTGATTCCCTCATCCGCTTTATGTGACTTTCCCCATTTCTCACACTGGTTACCTGCCAGTTTCCTTTTCTTCTAAGTATTTATTATTGCTAGAGAAATTCAGAAATCAGGAAGATTTTTCAAATGGATACTGTCTAACCACAACAAAGTCTTCTTTACAATGGGGAACGTTCTCTAATTGACTCCTTAGCACACCACAGTGGTCACAAGATCTATTTCAAATTCTAATAACCTCACTCCCACCATGAATGTTAGTGTCCATCTGTCATTCTGAACCAAAAAGATGGCATACCACCAAAAGATGGGATCATTTTGTAAGTTATATAAATGTCTAACCATTATGCTGTACACTAAAAATTGAACGGCTACTGTTATTGAAAACTTTTTTTTTTTAAAGATGGCTGTAGTGCAGGGGATCCTGCCAACTTCGCCATGTGTCATGCAGGGTGTCCTGCGAGGTCTCTGGTCCCACTCCCCACACAAAAACACAGGATATGGCTAGGCCAAAAAGGAACACCCACGGAGCCATAGGTAGGGGAGTCACACCACTATACTCTCGCTGGTGGCGGGGTTGGAGAAACAGGAAACAGGAGCCACACAATTCTCAACCCTCACTGCGCCGCTTGCAGGCTCAGCCACCATCCTCTTGCTAGCCCCCATTTTCCTGCTGGCGTAGCCACGGCAGTTATATTCGTGGCCAATGGCTCACTGGTTACAGCTGACGGCCAACTAGCCACAGCTGCTGGCCATTTGATCACAGTCCATGGCCATTTACTACCTGAGCCAGCACCTTTCTATGTGAGGCCGAGAGCCTGAAAACTGCTTTCTGGGGCTTGTCCCCACAATGGCATACCAACAACAAACTCTGCCCTGTCTAGCAACTGGGCTGTGTAACCAGAAAATAGTTTATAGCCCTAAGAAATGATGGGGAGGTGTCAACTCGGCAGAAGGTAAGTAAAGAGGTTCGCTGTTTCCCTAGACTTGGATGATACATGTAATCTTATTTCCCTAATACTTTTCTCCTAATGCCAAACAGCGTTTTGAAGAAAGTAAGCAATTCTACACCTCCTCTACAGCCCGAAATCCAGCCAACAGCTGATATCACTCCCCTTTCCATAGTGTTGGGGACTGAGAAGCAACTGTAGCACCTGCTTCAACCAGTCAATGGGGAAAAGAGCAGAATGCCTTCTGAACACAGCTCCCAGTTCTACACAGGGTCTGGAAACAATCCAAAGAAATTGATAGCGTTGCTGGATAGTCTGTAGAAGTGTTTGACATCACCAAAGCACAGTCTCTTACACTCCATCCAGGTGGCACCCACATTGACTAGGCAGCTGGGAGTGGACAGGCCAGAGAGTGTGCAAGCACTACCTGTGGCTGATATGCATCAAGACCCATTCTAATGACTGCCACTGACAATAAAGAGAATAAGGAATAACCTCTGGTTTTAAACAAGAATGGATGGAATTGCTTTTGATTCAGACAAATCTGTAAAGAGAACTGCCAATCCCCATGTTCCAGACTGGAGGTTACAGGTTACGTCCCCCAACCCTTTTAGTGCTCTGGCTGAACCAGAAGTCCCTAGTTTAACAAGGAAATGCTTCAAAAGGTCCCCTAATAAACAAAGACATTACCAATGCTTCTTATCCAGGTTTCTCCCTCCCTAAGCCCAACACTTTATATTCCATTAAAAAGTTTCATTCTGTTAGAGAGGTTCTCATAACATGAAATATTTCTGTCAAACAACAAGCTATTCACTATGAATACAAGAGCACATTATTAAAAAAAATGAAAATTCAAATGAAAAAAGTGAAAGTTACGTGTATTTCATAATGATTAATGAAGAACAGAATCAATTATAGCAGGACCCTCTATAGGAAGATCAAATAATAGATTATGCTGAGATTTATTACTTTTGTATCTAACTGAATATCTAAAATTCATATATATGCTACTTCTTTGTTAAAACGCTCAAGTCTTTAGAAAACACATAAATTCCTACTCAGCAGACAATGAAGTTGTCAAAAATCAAAAAAGACTACATTTAAGAACAAGCAGCTACTGTTAACTACAAGTGTAGAAGAGGCAGAAAGAAGTACTACTTCAGCCACTGAATGTTTTTCTTTAAAAATTACTTCAGGCAGTATATAGAAAATATGCCTATCTTATCAAAATATATTAACAACTAAAGCCTTTAAGCCAACTGAATTTGAGACTACTTTCCTAGAGCAAAAGCTGCCAATCACCAAAAAATACCATCGTGAAGGCAATAAAGGTAATAGCTTGCTATCATTTACTGAACATTCTCTCTGTGCTTGACACTGCACTCTAGGGATTCTACACACACAATTAGTTCTCATGTTAACCCAGCAAGTTAAGTATTACTGTTCCCACTCTCAAAGATGTGGAAACTCACCAAGTGAAGGGACACATCTAGGGTTACATTACAAAGAGGCAGAGCATTTTTCAGTTTAAGCTCTTTCCATTATATCCAATTTTTTAACCTGTCTAAAACATTCTTTCTAACTACTGTCTAGTTAACAGTTTAGTCAGTAACTCTTCCAACTTCAAAAATTACTCCATTTATGTAATGAGTATATGCTTTCTGAATACCTTTGGGGAATAAAAATATGCTGGCATAAACAAATAGAAAAACCTGGAAGAAATGAATAAATTCCTAGAAACATACAATCTTCCAAGACTGAATCAAGAAGAAAGGGAAAATCTAAAACTGTAAGCAAAAAACTTCCCCCTAAAAAGAAGTCCTGGACCACATGGTTGCACAGGTGAATTTTACCAAAGATTCAAGGAAGAATTAACACCATTCTTCTCAAACTATTCCAAAAAATTGAAGAGGAGGGAAGGCTGGCCAAAAGCATTTTATGAAGTTAGCCTTACCCTGACTCCAAAACCATACAGAGACATTACAAAAAAAAAAAAACACGAAAATTATAGGCCAATATCCCTGATGAACATAGATTCAAAAATCCTCAACAAAATATTAACAAACCAAATTCAGCAATATATTAAAAGGATCATGCACCATAAAAAAGTGGGATTTATTCCTGTGATGCAAGATTGGTTCAATATCCGCAAATTAACATGATACACCACATAAACAAAATGAAGGATAAACATCATATGAGCCTATCAATAGACACAGAAAAAGCATTTGACAAAATCTAACATCTAGCTACAATAAAAAAAACTCAACAAAGTGGGAGTAGAGGAAACATACCTCAATATAAAAAAGGCCATATATGGTAAATCCACAGCTAACATCATACTCAATGGTAAAAAGCTAAAAGTGTTTTCCTTAAGATCAGGAACAAGTCAAGAATGTCTACTTTCACCACTTTTATTCAACATAGAACTGGAAGTCCTAGCCACAGCAATCAGACAAGAAAAAGAAATAAAAGGTATCCAAATTGGAAAGAAAAAAGTAAAACGGTCATTATTTGCAGATGACATGACACTGTATATAGAAAACCCTAAGATTCACCAAAAAGCTATTAGAACTAATAAATTCGGTAAATTAACACAATACAAAATGAATATTCAGAAATCAGCTGCATTTTTATATACCAATAACAAACTATCAGAAAGAGAAATTAAGAAAGCAATCCCATTTACAATTGCATCAAAAAAATAACAAAATACCTAGGAATAAATTTAACAAAGGAGGTAAAAAAGAACCTGTACTCAGAAAAATGTAAGAAATTGAAGACGATACAGATAAATGGGAGCATATATCCTGATCATGGATAGGAAAACTTAACATCGTTAAAATGTCCATACGACACAAAGCACTCTACAGATTCAGTACAATCCCTATCAAAATACCAATGGCATTTTTCACAGAACTAGAACAAGTAATCCTAAAATTTATAGTGAACCAAAACAAAAAACAAAACAAAAAAAAAACACATCAAATAGCCAAAGCAATCTTGAGAAAGAAGAACAAAGCTAGAGGTATCAAGCTATCTGATATCAAACTATACTACAAGGCTATAGTGATCAAAACAGCATGGTACTGGCATAAAAACAGACATATTGATCAATAAAACAAAACAGAGAGCCCAGAAAAACCCCACAGCTACGTGGTCAATTAATCTATGATAAAGGAGGCAAGAATATACAATGGGGTAAAGACAATCTCTTCAATAAATGATGTTGGCAAAAACTAGACAGACACATGCAAAAAAATGAAACTAGACCACTTTCTTATACCATATACAAGATTAACTCAAAATGGATTAAAGACTTAAATGTAAGACCCTGAACCATAAAACTCCTAGAAGGAAAAATAGGAAGTAAACTCGCTCACATTGTTCTTAGTAATATTTTTTTCTGCTCTAACTCCTCAGGCAAGTGGAACAAAAGAAAATATAAACAAACGGGACTACCTTAAACTAAAAAGTTTTTGCACAGCAAAGGAAACCATCAACAAAACGAAAAGACAACCTACTGAATGGGTGACAATATTTGCCAATGATACATCTGATAAGGCATTAATAATCAAAATATATAAAGGAGTCTTACAACTTAACACCAAAACAATAAACAATCCGATTAAAAAATGGGCGGGCAGAGGACCTGAATGGATACTTCTCAAGAGGATAACAGATGGCCAATAGACATTTGAAAAGATGCTGAATGTAACTAATCATCAGAGAAATGCAAATTAACACCACAAAGAGATATTGCCTCACACCTATCAGAATGGCAATCATCAATAAATCAACAAACAAGTATTGGCGAGGATGTGGAGAAAAGGGCACCCTCGTGCACTGTTCGTGGGATTGTAAACTGGTTCAGCCACTGTGGAAAACCGTATGGAGGTTCCTCAAAAAACTAAAAATAGAACTACCATATGACCCAGCAATCCCACTCCTGGGTATTTATCTGAAGAAATCCAAAACACTATTTCAAAAAGACATCTCTATGTTCACTGCAGCATTATTTACAACAGCCAAGATATGGAACCAACTTAAGTGTAGTCTATCAATAGACAACTGGATAAAGAAGATGTGGTACCTATAAACAATACAATTATTACTGGACCATAAAAAAGAATGAAGTCTTACCATTTGCAACAATATGGATAGACAAAGAGTATTATGCTGTGAAATAAGACAGAGAGGCAAATACAACATGATTTTACTTTATATGTGGAATCTAAAGAACAAAATAAATGAATAAACAACAGAACAGAAAAAGACTCACAGATAGAGAGAACAAACTGATGGCTGCCAGCCAGATGGGAGGGGAGTTGGGGGGCTGAGTGAAAAAGATGAAGGAATTAAGAAGTACAAATTGGTAGTTACAAAATAGTCACGGGGATGTAAAGTACAGCATAGGGAATATAGTCAATAATGTTGCCGTAAATATGTATGGTGCCGGGCAGGTACTGGACTTATCAGGGGGATCACTTCGTAAGTTATACAAATGTCTACCAACTACGCTGTACACCTGAAACTAATATAATATTGAATGTCAACTGTAATTAAAAAAATTTTTTTAATTAAAAAATATATATAAGTAAATAAGACCAAAAGACAAACAAATACGCTAGCATATTTAAAGAGGGACATGTTGTCAGCATGAAGGAAGAGTACAAATTCTTGTGAAATGAAGAATATGGTTTCTAAACAGTGACTTGCTTCAATTATTGTAGGTCGCTAGCAGGTACCATAATAATTCCGTCTGCATAGATTGATTAAATGAAACTTTATGCTGGAAAGTAAGAAATATTTACTTCTAATGAAATGTTACATACAGAATCAAATTACTACTTGGCATATTATTTATAATTCTGGATCCCAAATAGTAACACTGAAGAGTGACTTTTGACTTCCAATCTTTGATATGTACTCACAGCTTCAACTAAAATTTATAAAGAACCACACTCATTCTCATCATGGATGATAGATAATAAGTTGAACTGCAAAAATGGTTTGGGCAATATCTGACAGAATTTTGAGAGAAAAGTTAAAACTTCTGTCAACAATAATCTCTGAACACAATTCTAACAAAAATATGATTGTCTCATTTCTCTATCATTCTAAGATTAAAACTCATTTTCAGAGAACACAGGTTCCCTATGGCAACAACAGGTTAAAAATCAAAGCTCACAAACTTGGAATCTCTCAGTCAACAGCATACTATACATTCATCTACCAAATAAAAATTGCTTCCTATGGGTAAGAGGTTTGGAGCGGGGGATGGGAGAGGCAATCAAACACTGAAAGAATCAAGCATACATTTCAGCAGAATTCTACAGAGTCTTGAAATAAATTTGTCCTCATCACTCTGGGATTACCTGACATAATTCCTACTGATTCAAATTTGCTTGGCTAATAGAACAATAAAGTGATTTTTAAATTAGTTGGATCTCTATATCCACCAGGGTAAAATCAAGACACACAAATTTAAAAATTCTCAACTTATAACTAGATTTTTTTTTAAAGTGTTTCTGAACTTTTGTCTATACAGTAAATTCTATTATTTCCAACTAAATCTTTTCCCTAAACTCCAGGCTTATATATCTAACTGCCCACTTTACATCTCCACTTGGATGTTTACTAGGTAGTTGAAATTTAGCATGTCCCGATTTTCCGCCAAAATCTGCTCCACCGTCAGTCATGCCTATTACAGAAAATGGCACCTCCACCAGCAAAAACTTGGGTTATCTTTGATAACTGTTTTTGTGGCATCCCTCATAATCAATCATCAGCAAAATCTCCTGGCCTTACCTTCAAATATATATCCAGAAATTGACCAGTGTTCCTCACCTCCCCCAGTATAGCTTAGTCCAAGCCACTGGGATTATTAAAACAACCTCCTAACCAGTCTCCCTGCTTCCCTTACAATCTAATCTCAATAGAGCAGCCAGAATGGTCCTGTCACAACTAACATCTGATATATTACTCTTCTGCTCAAAACTCCAATGGCTTCTCCTCTCTGATTTGGTATTGGCTCTAGTATCATTCCCTTCTATATTAAACTAACACCACCTAATTTCTGAAAAACTGTCCATCTATTTTGACACAAATGACATGAAGTACACAGCAATTAAGAAACAGAGGTAAGATTATTTTGGTCTGAGGTGGTGGTGTAAGTTCATCATTCAATCCTCTCCTTTCACAATTCCCAGTGAAACAACCACAAAAATATATAACTAGAGAGAAAATCTTCAAGGTAATAACCTAAAAGCTAATGTAGGCAGGACTAGATTGTTGGAAATGTAGACCAAATCAAAACTGAACCTACCTGGGAGCAAGAATTCCTAAGGTTTAGGTCAAAGTGAGGATACATATGGAAAATGTCAGTTCTGCAAATGCATTCTGGTATGTGCTAAGGGTGCTAGCACAGAGATAAGAATGTACAGAAGAAAACACTAATATGGCTGAAATTTAACAAGGACAAGTGTACACGGAGGAGTGAAATAGTGCCCAAATAACTTTAGGATAGAAGATAAACGTTTCAGAGTAACAGCAACATTCCCTGTCACTCAAAACTTCCTGCTAGAGCTTTCTCCTCTATCATCACAAGCAACAGACAGCTAATCAAGCAAAGGTAAGGTATAATAAATATGACATTATCCCCTTACATTATCTGGGATCAAAAAATTAAACAGTAGGGGGCCAGCCCGGTGGCTCAAGCTGTTAGAGCTCCATGCTCCTAACTCCCAAGGCTGCCGGTTCGATTCCCACATGGGCCAGTGGGCTCTCAACCACAAGGTTGCAAGTTCAATTCCTCGAGTCCCGCAAGGGATGGTGGGCAGAGCCCCCTGAAATTAAGATTGAACACGGCACCTTGAGCTGAGCTGCCGCTGAGCTCCCGGATGGCTCAGTTGGTTGGAGCACATCCTCTCAACCACAAGGTTGCCGGTTGGACTCCCGCAAGGGATGGTGGGCTGCGCCCCCTGCAACTAGCAACGGCAACTGGACCTGGAGCTGAGCTGCGCCCTCCACAACTAAGACTGAAAGGACAACAACTTGACTTGGAAAAAAGTACTGGAAGTACACACTGTTCCCCAGTGAAGTCCTGTTCCCCTTCCCCAATAAAAAATCTCTAAAAAAAAAAAATTGAAACAATAGCACATACAATTTCTAAAAATAAAAGTTATAAATACTACCTTGTAATTAGGAATAAAGCGGTTGTTAAAAATTGGTAGCTGAAACTTGTTTAAAACATAGATTGGTTCTAGCACCTGTGGCTAAAGACCCGTGGTTCCACTTCGTGGAAAGCAGGGGGCTCCTGTAATGGAAGTATTCCACTGCCAACATTCCATTTGCTGCCCGTCAGGTCATAAATTCTTTCCAGAGCCCTACAATCATCCACCCCTTTGTCCTTCAGTCTTCGTCCCATCAGTACACAAGCATGCTCGTTTCCTCCCTTCTGATCCGCATCAGCTCTATCACCTATTTCTCTGTCCCCTTTATAAGCAAATCTTATTAACAAGGCTACACTGGTACTACTGCCACTTCCTCACCTTCTGTATCCCCTTCAGTTTACTATCGTTTTATTTCTGGCCCCCTCACCAATTCACTGAAAACGGCTGTCAAGGCCATCTCAGCTGACTCAACTCCAGAAGCATTTTACACAGTTGACTCATGAAATACTCCCTATACTTTTTTTGACCATGCAATACTATTCCTGAAGAATATGTAATCACATCTTGTGAGGTGGTAGTGCTCTGTAGAAACAATGACCCCGAAAACACAAAAAGGTTATGGCTACAAATAATGAGAAAACGTGTCAAATAACCTGTATCTGGTGACCAGGGCAACCAAGGGAAGAGAGGGTGGCTGTCCGGGGAAACCAGAACAGATTTAGGAATGCAATGAACCCTCAGCAGCTGTTCGAGCTCACTCACACAATCCCATACTGCGACTTGGATCTCTCGGTGTAGAGAGCAAAAGGGGACTGCATCACCCCAGCAGCCTCACTAGAAAAGCACACGAGCTGCAACAACTGCTGAGTATTTATTTTGGGGAAACAGTTTTTAAAGTACTGAGTTGCACATGTGAAAACATATAGTACACTGTATTAAAAACTGTCTTTCTAGGTCAAGTGCTTTTTAAAATTTAAACTATCTAAATTCCCAAAATGAAGTCAATCTGAAACAAAATCACGTTCCAGGTATTCCAATAAACAATCCTTTACTCTGGCTACCATGCTATATTTCTCTTCCTTACTCTCTTGTCCCCTCCTCAGACAAAAGGACTGGTAAAGATAGCATACTAAATAAGTTCTAAAGGGTCTCATATTTAATTACATTATTGCTGTTAACACTGACATAAATGATTTCAACAACATGGAAGTATAAAACTTTTCTCATTAATTTTATCAGACTAAAAATTTAAAATATTCAAAATAGAAGATATAACATATTATATACATTAACTTCAAAATAATCGTAATATGTTCATAATATCCTAATTAATTTAATAGAAACACCAATCCCCAAAGTACACATTATTAAGTACAAAGCTACTGTCATAACAATTTCATATTTATATTTCCACCAACCCTGAAATACCTTCTACAAGTAATGAAACATACCTGGTTTCTTCCTCTGCGTTTTCCATAATTCCTTCTTACTAGGGCTTTATAATTCTCATTTTTCTTGGTTAAGTAGTAATATAAAACACAATCAGGAACACTCTGTAAGTAAAAAAAAAAAGTTTTGAGGATCCAACTAAAAATTTTTAAAAAATCAAATAATACTTTCAAGGAAAACATCTAGTAGTCTCACAAAGTGTAAATTAAGCAGAAATGCACATGGCTAGCATTTTAAATCATATCTAGGCTCTACAAATACTATATACATGGGGTCTGACAATTAAGTTGGAGAACTTATTGCAACAATGTTGCAAACCTTTTTGGTATCAGAGGGATTATTCATTATGAATTTGCACCAACTGGACAAACAGTTAACAAAGTTTGCTATTTGGAAGTGCTGAAAAGGCTGCATGAAAAAGTTAGATGACCGTACTTTTTGCCAACAATTCATGGCTCTTGCATCACGACAATGCACCAGCTCACACAGACAGTGGTCTGTGAGAGAGTTTTTAGTCAGTAAACAAATCACCGTATTGGATCACCCTCCCTATCCACCTGCTCTGGCCCCAATGACTTCTTTCTTTACCCAAAGATAAAGGAAATATTGAAAGGAAGATATTTTGATGACATTCAGAACATTAAGGGTAATACGACGACAGCTCTGATGGCCACTCCAGACAGAATTCCACAATTGCTTTCAAAGGTGGACTAGGCGCTGGCATTGGTGCATAGCTTCCCTAGGGGAGTACTTCGAAGGTGACCGTGGTGATATTCAGCAATGAGGTTATGTGGTACATTTTCTAGTAGGATGAGTTCGCGAACTTAATTGTCTGACCTTGTATATTGTCTACTATGTTAATGGGCAATTACAGTTGTCTTAATCCAAATTATGTAAAAAATACCAAAAACTATCAGAAACATTCAAACACTTTCTTACTAACCAGTAACTAAATTCCCTTTCTTACTGCATATATGTGAACATTCAAAATGTCTCTTTAAATATTTTGCTCAGAAACACTACATTCAATCCACTGTGAAAAAAATTATGGGATAATGAGGACCTTGATATTTTAACTAGAAATTTAATGAGGTTCAAAAAGCATGGTATTCTATGTGTTTTAGGGAAATACAGTATCAGGTCACTTTTCATTAAACATGAAAATTAGTCTGTGTTCTGTGCTTAGGATTTGTGATCATATAATTATAAATATCACTATACTAGAATCTCTTCCATAGTAAGCCCTTTGCAAAAATCAGTTCTATTTAACTACTTTTGGGTACTGAGCACAAACCTTTCAAAGTAGCAACCACCACAAACCTATACACATTCCCAATGTGAACCATTTCTTACCTTCCTTTCCAAATAGGATGCAATTAGTCCAAAGTTTTTTGGATGCTGGATAAACCTGCGTCAAAACAAAACAAAACACACACACACACACACACACACACATTTTAACAACTCAAAAAGGGGGGCAAAAAACTTGGGGAATAGAAATATTATGTACAGACTAATTCCCAGTGATACCTAGCTGTCAATCTGAGGAACAACTGTAAAATCACTGGAGACTTTTAAAGGGCACAGATTCCCAGGCACCATCCACCCACCAGGCACTGACTGAACTGGTCTATGTTAGAGCACAGAAGCCAATACTTTTAAAAAGCAACCCCAGATGATTCAGACACCACCCAAGTTTGGGTACCACTCTTAACGTGACTCCATAACCCCAGATCTTATCTGTTACCTATATTTCCACCTATAAACTTACGGAAAGATCATGTCAAATCTATATTCTCTACTTTCCAGAATAATCTTCAAAATAATATCCATTCAAATGTCAAAATGGGACCAAGTTTTTGGAAACATAGTTGTTTACAAGTAAATGCCAAATACTTTTTCCTAATGTAACATATGTAAGCTTTTAATAGATAATAATTTAAAATTTAAATTACTTGTCCTTAAAGATCTCCTTCTCATGGTCAGTCCACACATTCATAAACTGCCTATCTTTATAAACCTTCATAGGGTCCTCCATAAGCCCGTTCATGTTAATAAACTTGACCCGTCTTTGTTCTGCATCAAACATCATAGGTGGGATCACAGAGAGCTGCCGCATTTGTTTCTCATTATTCTGCAAAAACAAAGAAATACAATTTACATAAAATAAAATTTAAAGAGGGCCATAAACCAACTGTGTTAATATACATTAAAAAAACACATAATGTAATTTAATGATAATAGTAACATATAGTATAACATCTAATATGTAGTAATTACTCATATATCTAATAAATATCCATTTGATGATTATAGAGGCAGAGAGTATACATATTGGTTTTTTTATAATCTAATACCATAATTAGAGAAGAGTTCTTTATTTAAATGAAGCTGATATTTCAGATAATGGAATTTTTGACCTAGAGGACACAAATTAATGTCAAGTTCACTGAAGTAATGACCTTATGAAGCATTTTAATCATATTTAATCTCATTGTCAAGTCTTACCATTATTTCAGAGAACAAATCTTAACATCATTTTAGAAAATAAGTAGGAATAATAAGCAAACAGGCACCAAAATCTTAAGGCCACTGATTTTAAATTAACTAAACTCACAAGTATTAAATATTTCTTACTAATCTTACATAATCTTTCCACTGAAAATTTAAGACTATTATCCTTATAATTTCAACTGAAACTGTTACATCTTTACAATTTATTTTTCCCAAAGTTTAATTCATTAAATTCATAAGCGCAAACCTCCATGAAAAAACTTACCGAAATTACAATTATTGATGCCAATACAAGGCTAGGTTTTTCCCTAAAACTTCTCCTCAGAGACGTGGTTATTGCCTTACAAGTCCATACGTCTATAATTTTATGGGGTACTCGCAATCAATTTGAATACCAAAGTACTATTGGAAGAGACACATTATTAGCTTGAAATCACCTCAACTGATACTAGTTCTGGATACTTAGAATCAGTCAAAAATCAAGCTAAGAAATTTAACACAGATTTAGTCATCATTGCAGGGATTATGGCCACAAATTTTGTAATATAGCAATGTAATCATTGTCTTTAATCATTATTTAAGGGACTACTTCGTCCAAATAAGCAAGACCTTCAGAATTTAGAGATGAGGCTTTAAAAAGCCATGTTATAAAAATCAAAACTTGCGAAACACCTCCAATCTCACTCCATGCTCCTTCACTCCCCCTCCAAATAAAAAATAAAAAATAAAAAAATAAAAACTTGCAAAACTCAATAGATAAATGGCTTTAGACCAATTTTAAGAGACAGTGCTAGGGACTGAAATTTATTCTTATTCATCATTGATTTAATATCACATTCTATCTCTCTCCAAAGCTCACTTGGTTAGAGAGAGCAGCCTTTGGAGATCCCACCAAGGAAACATGTAAGTATTTGCAAAATACATGCTCTTTTGCTGTATTATAAAATGGCATCACCAGTTCAGTCCTCTAACCTAGAAACCAGGGAGTCACTTTCCATTTCTCTTCTTCCTCACCCCAACATTTAATTCATCCATGTTGTCCTGACCATTCTACCATCTATTAACCTCTCCAATTAGTCCCCTCCTGTACATCCCTACCGCTGTTGCCCTGACTCAGGTCCTTATTTTTATCATAACAGCCTCCTCATCTCTTTTCATCCTCCATTGCCAAAGCCCTATCTGTAAAATGCCAATACGATCATTTGACCACCTTTTTTAAAACCTTCAATAGTTGGCCACAGTCCTTGGAACAGTCCAAACTCCACAAATATTCACTCATTTATATACAAATAAACCCTTAGTTCCTGGGGTATGAGGCTAAAATTCCTGAATAATTGATGAACTAACTTGAATTAAATCAATTAATTTTCTTACCTCCTGCTCAGAGAGCCCATCAATAATTTCAGAAATCTCATGCTCACTCCTAGCAATAGTGGCTGAAAGACCAGCTCCCCTCTGCCCAACTCTAAATATGAGAAAGAAATTATAAATATATTTAAAAGCCTTTTACAAAGAAAACATATAAATTACTTTTATATAGATTATTTTTCTGAGTAAGACTTTTTTAACCAACTAAAAGTCAGAGAAGAAACCTGAAATTCTATTAACTACTTTTAAGTAATTTGCTTTAGTCATCTATAAAATTAACAATTTAAATGCTGAGATTAAGATTTAAAGGTTACACGCCCAAGTTCAAATGGTAGAACTATTAATGGGAAACTTCTGGAAAACAATTACTGGTACCATTACATATCCATTTCAAATGCCAGTCTTTTGCTAGCCTTCCAGAGAATAGAATAGCAGGCTTAGAAAACTACTTTAAAAGGAAGGTAAAAAACACAACCATCATCTCTCACAAAAACTTAATCATAATTAAAGGGGCTTACATGACTTACATGAGACAGTGGAGAAGAAAACTAAAGTTTTTACCTTTGCAAAATACTTGTTCTCTAAAAGTAAAACAAATCAGAAACTTCTATCTACCATTATCAAAGAATTTCTTAATTAGCAACCAACTTAATACTGTTTATGTTGGTAGATAATGGAGGACAGAGATATTCAAGTCTATTCTTAACTGTCATTTCCAAAGAAATGGGTATTTTCAAGAACTAAAGAATTAATTTCAAAATATTCATTTAAATTTAGATTCAACAGCATGATTGAACATAAAAATATTAAATTTACCAAGACATAACCTTTGATAGTTGATAATGAAGTTTTATATTCAAAATAAAAGTTTTTTATGAGCTCTCTTAATGATCAGATTCAGGTAACAATAAATATTGTGAAAGAGCAAAAGTATGATTCAAAGGAAAATAGCATAAACACCACACTACTTACCGCTGAAATCTTTCTTGTTGTTCTCTTTGTTTTCGAATTTCTGGAAACTGCTTTTCATAGTATTCCCTTGTTTTGCTTTCTTTAGCTTTCCTTCGAGGATTATTTTCTATTCTGTCCACTTTTTTCTCCCATGCCTCCATGAGCTGATCATAACGTTGGCAGATTTTTTGTTCCTATTAAATACCCGTAGTAAATAATTAAATGAAACTCTGTGATTCTGACAAACCTAATACTTTAAAGTAAATGCTACTTTTTTTTTTAAATGCTACTTCTTAAGGCTAAGTCAGAAGTACATTTAGCCTATGACTCAACTGTGAATGAAGAGTTGTCCTTGATCTGAAAGAAGAGAGAGAAACGGAGCTCTATTTCCTATGAAAGATCAACATACAGAGCATATTTTGTTGGAATTTTTTTAGTTAACGTTAAAACTATATAAATTAATGAACTAACTGATGAGCTTCTACTTATAGCTCCAGCTGGTTTTATTATTTTTCTGATAACAATACATGCCTTGTCAAAAAAAATGTAAAATTAAAAACAGAATCACATAAATAGTTCATAATCCCAATCACCCAAGGACAACCATGTTAACAATTAGTTGTTATTCTTCCAATCTGTCATAGAAAACACTCACACTTTAACCATTCCTCTATTGTTGGAGGTTTTGGTTACTCGCAGTTTTTTGTTATTATAAATAATGCTATGTAATAAACATTTTTGACAGTCTAGAAAAGGCAGAAATCGGTTGTACTTTTTCATAAAAAGAAATCCAGTGAATTACATGAAATAAAGAGTTAATACTTTAGAAGCATCAGTAATGTATGACCTCATTTTATAAATATAAAAGAAGAGAAAGAAGAACCCTCCCGCACAGAACTGTATACATGTCTGAAAACACACGGGCTAAAAAAAGATGTGGAAGGACTCATGAAAAACTGTTAACTGGTCATCTCATCAAGAAAGTAACATTAGAGAAGAGAATATCTTCCTCACACTCTGTATCACCCCTTTATTCCACTTCTCAATCATTCTTTTCAACTCCTATATGTCTTTTTTATCCTTCCCCTTTTCTCCATCTCTACTGCTACCGCCTCCTCAGTACAGGCCAACATCAACCTCTAGACTAAACTAAGAGCCTCCTAAATGTCTCCCATGCATTCTTCATGATATCGCCAGATGCAAATTCTTAAAATACAAACCTGAACATTTCATTTCCTCAATTCAAACACTTAAAAGCTAATCCAAAGTCTCCTATGTGACTTCCAGGGCTATGCAGGACCTGGCCCTGGCTTCCCCAGGCAGCCTCATTCTTCACCACACTCCCAGCTCAGTCTGAGCCCTAGCCATCTCTGAACCTGCCACATTCCCTCTGCCTCCCAGACCTTCACTTAAGCTGCTCCCTCTGCTTGTTCAAGTTTCCAGAGTACTGGTTTTCCTGTGAAATTTCCTTTCATGATTCGTGTCTCTATTAGCTGTCCCCCTTAAATGCTCAGTCATCTGTATGTCCTTTACCATGGTACAATCACAATACCATAACTTCCTGCTAACTTATCTGTCCCCAGTTATACCTTGGGCTCCCTAAGAGCTAAAACCAGATGACTATCTTGCTCACCTTTGTAGAATGATACATGGGACAGCGTAAACAGCCAATAAATATTAAACAAATCAATGAACATATAAACTTTATAACTATTGTATGAAGTACAGAAAAACAAAAAATCTGCGCTTCTGTGTTTACATCACCAGGTAGCAAATTTAGCAATTACTACAATTACAACAGAATTACTACTAGATAGGAAAAAAATACTTCAGCTAATTTCTTGTTTAATATTTGTATATTCTTGGCAAAAAAAAAAATTCAAGATTGAAGGACTAGATTGGCAAATTAGAACATTAGAAGTTATATGCCAAATAAAAGCTGCTGACTCCTGAGCTTTACAATTCATTAACTGTCAGGTCATTAAATATAAGGTACAAAGTTCATTTTTGATGTGAATCAAAGAACATCTTTTATTTACTAAACAACTGAATTTAAATGAATCAAGTTTGTCTACAATTAGTACGAACATGTTATGAAAATAAGAATACTGGTATTATATTTTCTGTAACTTAATTTCCATGAAGACTATAACCGCAAAACTTTTGGACTGCAAGTCATATAATAAATATGAAAAACTATTTGAATTTTGAAAAGCTGAACTTTAGCTGACCCAGTTTCTAATGAGAGAACAGTAATATCTACTCAAGCATGACCATAACTTACCCACATTTGTTTGAGGGTTAAGAGACTAAGTGTAGATCATCTTTCTCTACCATATTTTTTAACTACTCACCATTTTCTTTATTTTGGCTAGATGAAAATGTTATACATAGACAACCGAAGAAATTGACTTGATAATGCTATTAAATGTGAACTATGATATCAAAAGAATTGTTCTTAGAATTAGATTTATATTTAAGCTATCTATTATTTATTTCTAAATCAGCACCTTTTCTCAAATACAATACGAACCATTCTCAATACTGGGAAAGTGAATGCCTACATGAGCATGAATGGGCAAGTTGTACATATTTCAGTTAACAAGGATAGGACCTCACCCTTTGTTTTCTTGCATGATTTCTTCTTTTAAAAAATAAAATGAGTTTTTTCCTCATCACCTGGTTTCTAGAAGAGAAAAATATGGTTGTATGACATTAAGAAAAAGCACAATTTAATAATACATTCACTTTTTATTTTTCAGAGACACTGAAAAACAAGCAAAGATCACTTAAGAATATATGAATGATGTAATCAAAGTTAATCCTAATTTTTTCACCCTGCAAAATAAGACTTTTGCAATAATTAGAACTGACTAAAATTCCTCCCATTCTGCAGCATAACTTTATACAAATAGTTCATTTTCAATTATTACATCCAATTACAAGCAAATATTCTTTTTAAATTATAATTATACCATTACTGATTCTTTTTAAGAATTCTGGTGATATAAACATCTGTGTACCCTCTGGAGGAGGGGAGGTAGAATAGAAGGAAAAGCTTTTAAAGTTACCTCCCTACCTCAGGATTGGTGCTGACCTCCCTTCTATGAGAATGTATACCCACATAGAGAGGTGACTTCTGCTTTAAACAGAAGATTTTCTTCAATCACAGAAATGACACAATCCACTCTAAGAAGTAATGGAGGGCAATGTGACAAGACAGGAAAACTCTTATATCTTAATATAACAGTTTCACTTCTTAAATGTGAAGCATTGTGACCTTCAACAACAATGACATGCAGGTTCAAATACAAATATTTATACCCCACCTACTTCCAGAAAGGATTTCAAGCTGATTATTCAAATATAAATACAAAGCCAAGGCAAGTAGAAGTAATTTTTTGGATTATCTGCCACTCAGGACTAACAGTGACACTGGCTCCACTCAAATAAGCATGGACAATCAGGAGCTGGCTATATGGAAAAGTAGCCAAGAGATGAAAAGAATTATTAAAAGGTACATTTGCTATTTCATACAAAGCAAATGATGGTGATGAAAGAATAGCTACTGAACGATTCATAATGAGTGCATGCAGCTGAGTAAATGATATCTCACAAGGAATTTCACACATACAGTGGAAGCGTTACCATATATTCAGTTTGTTCTAATTGTAATTATATGCTACTCAAAAGCAAATGACAATCAATAAATATAACTTAAAATGTTTCCTAAGAATTTAAGTGAAGAAGTCGGCCAGTCAGTAATTCAGCTCAGGACAGTGTGCTAAGCATTGTAGGTAACATGAAATAAATCAGACAGAGCTGCTTTCCAGCTAATAATGGGTGAGGGGGGAGGGGGAGACAGAACACAAACACAACTGAAGCTTTGTGGGGAAAAAAAAAAAATCATTAAAAATAGCCAACTAGATTTTATCTGCTATTCTTTTTAAAAATGTTAAAACAGCTAAACAGTTCCAAAACAAGGTATATTTTATATGAGTTTTGTCTAACCTACCCCTAAGGGTTGTCAAGACCACAGTAGCATTCTCACAGAAAATTTCTAAGTATATGACTTTTATTATGAACCACTTTCTTAACAAAAGTTAAAATTATTCAAATTTCCATTTTTTCATGCATACTACCATGCAAATTATATTTGCCACCAGTTCTGCAAAGTAGTCAACTATTGCACATATTCTAAGAAATTTTTTAAAAAGAAAAAAAAGGTATATATATATATATATATAGCAATGTGCTCATTAGTAATTGTACTAGTAAATAATTATAATGTTCTGGTTATACTTAATAAAACATATGAAATAGAAGTATCACACTTTTGTTACAAACTAAGAATAATTCACCTAAAATTCTCTTAAAGTATGATAATTTAAAAAAAAGATACCTATCTATTCTCCTCTCTTACTTCAATCAGATCAAGAAATTCGGTTTTCTTTTTCACTTATTTTCTTATTCTAAAATCCACATCCATAAAGGCCTGGTATCGGATGAGCAAGGCTAAGCAAACTACATTCTGGAGCAGTCTCCTCACTCACGTGAGGTAACTGAGCGCTTCCAAGGCACCAGGACATTAAATGGTAGAAGGGTCTACAAATACCGTCATTAGCAACAGTCATGGAAGGGATTTCCCTAGAATAGGATTTTGAATAATGATAAAATGATCCGTGGCACTTCTACTTTGCAATGGCAGATGTGGCTTGGTGGGGGACGGTGTCATCACTAGTCTTAAATGAAAAAGCTTCATTATCTTACTTCATCATGCGCCTTGCAGGTACTCCACTGAAAAAAAGACAAAACAGGAGGCAAAAAATTCAAGCCTCAAGGTAAGCCATTTCAATTTTAAGTATCCACCTTTTTTTACTAGCAGATTATAAAACCAGCTAGTTTTATGCAATACTTTATTTCATTTTTTTTGGCCTCGGAAACTCAAAGCTGTTACCCCAACCCCCAAGAAGCCAGAGGAAGATAACATATAGTAAAACAACAGCAAATTACACAAATCTAAAACACACCTACACTATATTATAATTATATGTCAGCAGATAACATAAAAATGATCTCTTTATAGACTATATGGTCTTTAACTAAAGAACTCCAAAAATTATAAATACTTACGTCTTGATGTTCTCATGGTACACCTTGGTATCTGATGGCTGGTTATAGAGTGGCTATAAAATAAATCAAATATTAATATATAAAATGTTGTACTTATGTCTATGAAAAGACAAAAAAATAATTTATATTTTAATGTAAGCCTAGATAAAGTACTACTGGGTCTACATAATATATGCCCTACCAAAAACTCCATACATTTGGGTTTCCTGAATAACTCCGTTTACCCCATCTCCTAATAATGCCATTCCTGTGAGAAAGTTTATAAATCTACTGTATCTCATAATAAATACATTCATTTACAGATTTTTAATTTTAAAGGCAAAGGAAGATTAAGCACCACCATCATCCTAACAGAATGATTCAAAGAGCTTTCTTATTCTGTTCTTACTTCTTCCTCCTTCTACCTGGATTGATTAAATGGCTGCCCAGGATAATGGTTCTGCAAAGGTAATCAAGTTCACGCACCATTATTTTAAACTTTATCACAAACTTACTGCCCAGCTACATTCCTCTCACCCCAAAATAAATAGATTGCATTCCACCTTACCCCAAGGAAAACTACTACAAGAAAGCACTAGAAACAAAAACAGAGATTTCTTCTTACCAGTTCAACTTTTGGGCCAAGACCTTCAAATATTTTATGAGCTTCTTCTGCTTTTTTCTACAAAGACATTATTATATTGTATAATTAAAAATATTACCTAAGTGCAAAATCACTACCAATTTAATCATACTTACTTAAAGACTACTCTATAGTTAAACTTATTTCCAAACATCCTTCTTTCATAGGCTAAAAGTCTCTCTAATTCTATTTTCAGAGTTTCCTCACCAAATTCAGTCAAAGCCTAACATTTATATTGAAAGCACCACCTAAAGAATTGGTAAGTTCTTAAAAGCAAACATATTAAGATTCCACGGAGAGGGAACAGAGATCCACAATTAGAAATGAATCCCTCAAACGTTCTAAAATATTTCAACTCATAGTATCTTTAATGAAATTTAAATACATAGAACACCATAAAGTTGTGAATCTTTACTCTCGGAAGCCTAACTGATCTCTTCGGAGACCAGCTTATAATAAGCTTACTTTCTAGTTACAAGAAAACCTTAGTAATAACCCAAACAATAGAGGAAACAACTGGTTTGATTAACTCAAAAGTGCTCACTAGTAAATAAATGCTGTATTATATGTATTTTTACATGCCATTTCAAAAGTAAAATAATCTTGATCAAAGTGCTACCTAACAGAAAACTTCCTTTCATAGACAAATGAAATCCAACAAAATTCAATACTAAAGATGTTTAAACTGGAATTACGCATGTGATTAAAAAATACAGTGAATGTTTAAATAAAAAGATTTATTACAGTAAAAGACCCATTGCCATTAATCCTCCTCAAAATACTCCCCCTCATTTCAAACACACTTATGCCATCAAGAACGCCACTTTCTGAGCCAGTTCTGGAAGTCCTCTGTCGAGAGTATCTTTACTTCATCCTCCATCATGATAACACTCCCTGTCACGTATCACTTCTGGTACGGAAATTTCTGTCAAATAAAAACATTATGATGTGCTTGCTTCGGCAGCACATATACTAAAAACATTACAGTGTGTCCTCATCCACCTTATTCACTGGATCTGGCACTGTGTGACTTCTGGCTCTTCCCCAAAGTCAAAGGAAAGGAAAACATTTTTAATCGATTCGGGACATGGAGGCAGCCACGACAGCGCAACTAATGACACTCACGAAAGAGGATTTCCAGAACTGCTTCAGAAAGTGGCAAGAACAATGGGTAAGTATGTTTGAAGCTAGGGGGAGTGTTTTGAGGAGGATTAATGGCAATGTGTCTTTTACTGTAATAAATTATTTTCAATTTAAACGTTCACCTTATTTTTTTTGATCACACCTCGTATATGACTAGCAAATGTCTCAGTGGTTCTCAAATCTCTCTCTTGCTCCCAACACATTCTCATTAGTAACAATGGCTCATTGTATGCTGCAGACCCACACCTCACTGCATTTGTGACTGGAAAACTCTGTAGGGCTTCTACTGCCACACATGAATGGGAAGGAATGGGTATCAACCAGTATTCCCCATGTGTATAAAAAGCCATTCCCTTAAATATTCTCCTTTTCATTTCATTTATCAATCACAGTCAATCAAGTCAAATATTTATTTAGTATATATGAAAAGAACTATGTTTAACCAGCTTAGGAAGAACAAAATAGTGTAATGTACTTCCCAAACTCCAAGAAACTTAAAAGGTTATTGAGAAATAAACATATCAAGAATGTCAAATACAAAACTATAAATATACCCATTAAATTTTCATAGCAAATCCTATTTCTAGCAATAGTTTTAAGGCAGGATTTGTCTACGTTTTATTATTAACGTTTTGGGCCAGATATTTCTTTGTTGTGGAGATGTCCCATACGTTATAGGATATTTAGTATTGTCGGTGGCCTCTATGCACTACATACCAAGTAGCACTCCACCCCTCCCCCAAATTATGACAATCAAAAAAGTCTCTGTTTAACTAATAAAAATTTTTAAAAATCTCCATTTGAGAACAACTGCTCTAAAGTAACTATTAATCTCAAAAAGACAAATGTAATTATAACAAAATTCAAATTTATTAGCTTTAGGTATATATTAAATGACACACAAATATCATCACAGATGATAAATTTGGAAATATCTAGCACCTGCAACTCACTCTAGACCAACACTCACCAGTTTTAAATACGCTTTCCCAAGGCACTCTATACTAGAGTCTACCAAGAACAGGCAGGCTAAGTGACTTGTACATAAATAATACTGAGAGCCAAGGGAGCAAAATTATCTTATGGCAAATACTTACTAGTATCCTATTACATGAGGCACTTACCTTTTCAGGGCTAATTTTAAAGGCTGGTATTTAAAATGTCTGTAGACCCCAAGAGTTAAGTGTTGCAAAGTTATATTAAAATATTTAACTTCATGTTGGCTTAACTGCTAAGAATAAATTAACCTATCAATAGTTTGGCAGGAAAAAAATTAATTTAAAACTCTCACATTTCCATATTATTTTATGCTAAGTCTATAGATAGAAGTAATTAATTCCTCAAACATATGCTGAGTATGTCCTGTGTGCCAGGTACTTGCTAGACACTAAGAAAACAATGAAGAAGATTGCTTTTCCTTGAGTAGAAGGAAAAGGGGTCTTGAAAGGCTTCGCAGAGAAAATTATACTGGAGTTGGGTCTTGAAGTACAAGTATACTAGATAGACAAGAGACAGACAAGAAAGACAAGACATGGAGACACCTGAAGGCAGGGGCAACAACATGGGGGTAAAGGTTAGTAACAACTTCAAGTGAATATTCAAAATCTGTTCTGGCAGAATATCACTAAGAAAAAGAAGTATTGGGCCAGGGAAATAGGCATGTAAGCACTGATTAAAAGTTTGGGCTATTCTGTACAAAGTGGGAAGTCATCAAATGGTTGTATTTGGAGAATCACGTCAGGGGACTCAAATATGAAGAATAGGTTACAAAGAAAAAAGACTGGAGGAAGGAAACTCATTATCTATGAGAGAGATAAGAGTTCAAATTAAGCTACTTCTGAAGGAGGAAGAGAGAACCAATTGATCAGACCAATATTTAGGAAGTCAGACTGATGCTCTTCGCTGATTAGCTAAATCTACAATGGCAGGCACATAGAGAGAAACAGATAATTCCCAGACACTGGCCCAGGTGACTAGAGATTGCTGGCATTAAGTATACTCTCTACTGTCAATCCCTTTCTTTCTTCTGGTGTCACGTTAACGTACAAATCATTCAAGCAAAATATAAACAAGATGGTTTTGAAAACTAAAGTCCACACACTCCCTTTCCTATATGTATTATAATTCTGAAATGAGAGCTTTTATAAATACTTTTGGATCCCAAAACTGGGAAGGGAACAGCAAATTGAACTATTAAAACAGTCCAGAGAAGAATCTGTTTAGAGACTAAATGAATGTTAGTCTGAAGTTTAAATATTATGCAAAGCACCTTTTTCTCTCAGGAAGCCAATTTTAAAATTAACAGTCACATTTGGTGAGTTTTCTTCCTTCCACTAACTTTCTAAATAAAAGAAAGATGCCTTACACAAAATAATGGCCCCTGTCTCTTAAGCCACATTTGGCTTAACTCCCAACCAGTGTAGACTGCTGCCAAACAAGGAACAAGAAGTGTACGGTTGCCATCATCTCTGCCTACGGTGTCAAAACAGATAAGGTCATTCATTACAGAAAGCTCAAGAAGCAGTGAAACCCTTACAAAGACAGCATGGTGAGGCAGAAAAGCATTTGAAAGTTAGTCGTGAGAAAGCCTGTACTCTAGGCCCAGCTGTACTCTCATCACTTTCCTTCCATGAACCTCTGCTACACTTCTATGACAACACAAATACAACCACAGCAGATGACTAGTAGCAGGGTATACAAAAATAATATATTTTTAAAAAGATGATTCCTACAGTACTTTGAGTTGAAAATAATCCTCATTGTAATTCTAATAATAAAACAGATTTCAAATTTGGTGGTGGTTCTGTTTTTCACAGACCACACAACAAACTGAGTATGTAAATGCTAAAATGGAAAAAAGGGGTCTGAAAGGAGTTTTCAGTTTTGTTGATGGACATCAAGAAACATTTACTATACTAATGAATGAAAACATATATATACAAAAATTAAACACAAATTAAATTCTCTATCAGAGCTTGTTTAATAGTTATCAGTCCTCACATCCTAGTCAGGCAACCACAGAATTCATTGATGCTGCAACTATGTGTTAGGCCTGTAAAAAAGGACTAACAATCAATTAATAAATATCATGGAAATCAGTTTATTTGAAAATTAACTCATACTAAGAAAAAATTCAACACTTCATTTTATAGGATTCTTTTCCATTGTTAGCAGTTCTAATCCCTATTTACTTTATCCCTAAGGTCCCAAACTGGCCCCAAAGCCCATTAGCCCACAAAGGTATTTTATTTTTCTAGAGTGTTTTTTAAAAAGCAGGAAATTTCACATAAAACTCCAAGTTCCCGGCTTCTCTTAAATAAGGGAGCACCTGTGAACCCAGGGCCACATCTCTGCCCCAAAGCACTGCCACTCTAGCTATACCATGAGGCAGTCCACATCCCTCACTTCTCTTCCTGATCCCTTTATAGAATCCACCCTCACTGGATGGATCTTCCTGTACATGACTCTGTCCATTCAATAAATTGGACTAATTTTTAACTCAGCCAAGAAAATAATATTAATTGCCCATATTACCTGCATGACACCAATCTTAAAACTGATTTTCAGTTATCTATATACATACATACATGTATATCTGAGTCCAAGATCATTCCTATAATTTATTCATTGATTAATTCAGTTGCTTTCCTTGAGGCCAATTTCCTTTAGGACCTGAGCTAATATAAAGTTATAGGCTACCTGTGTAAGATGTACTGATTCTGATGACTCTACTCACTAATCACAAAATCAAATAAATTGAATCAACAATCCCACCTTCTACCTTGTGACCATGTTTAGCTAACAAGCCTATTCTCTCCCCTAGTACTTAAAGTATATTATTCTTTTTCTGGACTGGAGACTTCTGAAGCCCAGTGTTAAGCAGCTCCATTGGAAAGTTTTCTTTATATTAAGGTGAAGTCAGTTTCCTTTTGCACTGGATTAAAAAAAATAGCTATGACATCACAAAATTATTCACAGAACTGAGGCCTGGACACTTTATAGAGTATAAAAAAGGAAATTGTTTTAAGAAACCTAAAAACAGTCAAGTTTACCTAAAGGACAATGGCCTCACACTTTATAACTAAGATTCAAATCACACCCCAGCTATTAATTCTGAAGCTGAAAATGTACGTCATTTCCACATCCAATGACCAATCTCTACTAGAATGGTACCAGTATTTGGCATTAAATGTCCCTTATAAAGTGAAAAACTACAGAATGGCTGTTGTGTATTATTTGCTACAAACTTGCTTGCCAATATTTACATAATAGGAGAGAGACTCAGCTGATAAAATTATACTCATTAAATATTTATACAATATAACATTTAAATGAAACATTAAATAATTTAAGACACACCTGTCAACTTTTCTTCAATTTATAAGGAAAAACGACCAAGTTTCAGTCAAAGTTTAAGGACATTTAAAACTATAACAGAAACCCGGTTTTAATACAATTAACATTACAACAGAACACGCTGATAACTACAAGAGGCACAGTCCAGGAGTTTTAAAGACCTGTGCCATGAGAAATAACATGTGCTTACCCGATTCTCATCATAAATAATTTGGACAATACTGCGGTGTTTCTGCTCCACGGGAGGAGGGGACACAGGCTTTTCAGGCTCAGGAGGTTTAGCTGCTTCTTCTTCGAGCTGTTGCTAAGAGACCCGAAAGGAAGAGTCAGGAGGCATCTGTTGCAAGTCACCCCCACCAGTAATTAATCGCCAGAGATAACACATGCTACTGAGCAATGCTTTGCTGATTTCTATAGGGTAATCATTTACTCTACTAGGGTCTAATAGACTCAAGGGCTCTAACAAATCCAATCATTTATTTTGACTAATAACTAAACAACATAAATCATCATTAGATAAATAAATCCTTTATATAATAAGGAAAACTAAACATGTGACGGTACCCCATATACTTCTGTCATCATGACCTTGTGGGGCACTGGAAAACACTTTTATACATTATAGATACACAGTATGTGTTAATGTCTGGTGGGGGAAGAGTATGGGAGAACTGCCTTTAAATATTAATCCTTAAATCAGCATAGCACCATGCACCCTCCAACTCCCCCCCGCCCAACAAACTATATTTTGTAGTCAATAGGCACTGGCAAAATCACAATATGGACCGCTTGTGTGTGCAACTACAGAGCTGAACTCTGTATTACTCTGCCTACATTTGCACCTTAGGGTCACCTTTTACAAGTAATGTGATCTAGGGACCCTTTCTAAGTCCTCACCTCAATCTTGAGCAAGAATATAAACCACTCACATGTAAAGAAGGGATAGTAATCCTATCTATCACGTAGCTTTTTGAGGACTGAACAACTCAAAAGCACATTACAACTATAAATGTTCAGTAACTATTACCTACTATTATTACTGAAGTAAGCAGGGACTTTGTCTGCTTGGTTCACTGCTTTTTATCCCAGCACCTAAACCAGTGATACCCAATAAATGCTCAACAAAAAGCCATAAAATTAGTGTAAGTTCACTGCCTAAGATGATAACAAACACATTAGTAGGTGAAGATGTTACGTCTACTGAAAGCCTAGAATAAAAAATTATCCATACTACTAAGTAAGACTAACACTCAAGGTTCCTATTAATATAACTCAGAGCACACCCAAATGAAAGGACAAAAATCTTCTGAGAGAGAAGCTTTGAGGACCACTTCCATTTTGGAATTAAAAGTATTCTTGGGCTGGCCCGTGGCTCAGGTGGTTGGAGTGCCGTGCTCTTATTGCCGAGGTCACTGGTTCGATTCCCACATTGGGCCAGTGAGCTGCGCCCTCTACAGCTAAGATTGTGAACAATAGCTCTCCCTGGAGCTGGGCTGCCATGAGCAGCCGGAGGTTGGCATAGGCTGCCGTGAGCTACCGTGGGCTGCTGAGTGCTGCTGCGGGCTGCTGTGGGCTGCCACGGGCTACCCTGTGCCATAAGCAGCCAGTGGCCAGCGTGAGTGGCCGGGAGCCAGCGAGAGCTGCCGGGAGCTGACCAAGGACCACCACTGTCTTAGCCATGAGGCAGCACAATACACAACAACAGCTTGAACCAGACTTCGGGGGGAGGCAGTAGAAGGGGGAAAAAAGGAAAAAGTATTCTTGCAGTCTGCTACCTATGTAAGCAATTTTGGAGTTAGATCATTTTTATGGGAATAAGTTCTTCAACCATGAACTTTCTTTCCTTTACCCAGAGGGCCTTCATTTAGAATCCTTGTTAGGCAGGTATAGAGAAAAGAATAAACAAGTTTCAGGAAATCATATTTTGTTCTTAGTACCTATGTAGGGCTATACAGAATTATTGGAACAGAAAGGGTAAATAAGAAAAGAAAGAGAAGTTACAACAGACACCACAAAAATACAAAGAACTATACAGGAATATTATGAAAGGCTACATATACACCACCAAATTCAATAACCTAGAGAAAATGGACAAGTTCTTAGAAATATATAACCTTCCTAGACTGAATCACGAAGAATGGAAAATATAAATGGACCAATCAATAGTAAGGAAACTGAAAAATCATCAAAAAGTAAAAGTCCAGAACCAGATGGCTTCATTAATAAATTCTACCAAACATTCAAAGATTTAATACCTAACCTTCTCAAACTCTTCCAAAAAATTGAAGAAGAGGCAATCTTCCTAACTCATTTTATGAGACCAACATTACCCTGATACCAAAACCTGGAGAGGACAACGCATACAAAGATAATTAGAGACCAATATCTCTGATCAATATAGATGCAAAAATCCTTAACAAAGTACTAAGAAATCAAGTACAACAATATATTTAAAAGATTATACATCACAATCAAGCAGGGTTAATTCCACAGGCATAAGGATGGTTCAACATATGCAACTCGATCAGTGTGATACCATGAATGCACAACAAAATACAGGAGGAAAATTTTATGAACATATCAACAGATGCAGAAAAAGCATTTGACAAGATATAATATCCATTTATGATTAAAACACTCAATAAGGGGTGGCCAGTTAGCTCAGTTGGTTATAGCATGGTGCTGATAACAACAAGGTTGCCTGTTCAATGCCTGCATAGGCCACTGTGAGCTGCGCCCTCCTTAAAAAAAAAAAAAAAAAAAAAAAAAAAAAAAAAAACTCAATAAAATGGGTATAGAAGGAAAGTACCTCAACATAATTAAGGCCATGTGACAAACCCTCAGTTAATATATTCAATGGTGAAAAACAGGAAGCTTTTCCTCTAAAATCAGGAACAAGACAAGGATGCCCACTCTCACCACTGTTATTCAAAATAGTACTGGAAGTCCTCGCCATAGCAATCAGGCAAAAGAAATAAATAAAAGGCATCCAAGTTAGGAATGAAGAAGTAAAATAGTTACTTTGTACATATGACATTATTCTGTATATAAAAAACCCTAAAGACTCCACCAAACAACTATTAGAAGCAATAAACAAATACAGCAAAGTTGCAGGATACAAAAATCAATGTACAAAAACCCATGACATTCCTATATACTAACAATGAAATAGCAGAAAAAGAAATGAAGAAAATAATTTCATTTGCAATTGCAACAAAAAGAAAAAAATACCTAGGAATAAAGTTAACAAAGGATGTGACGGACCTATACACTGAAAACTATAAGGTACTATTGAAAGAAATTGAAGAAGACAAAGAAATGGAAAGATATTCCATGTTCATGGATATTTATGGATTGGAAAATCAACATAGGTAAAATGGCTATCTTACCTAAAGTAATATAAAGATTTAATGCAATCCAAATCAAAATACCAATGGCATTTTTCAAAGAAATAGAACAAAAAACCATCAAATTTGTATGGAATGACAAAAAAACCATGAGTAGCTAAAGCAGAAAAAAAGAACAAAGCTGGAGGTATCACACTCTCGGACTTCAAATTATACTACAAAGCTACAATTATCAAAACAGTATGGTACTAGCAGAAAAACAGACACACAGACCAGTGGAACAAAACTGAGAACCCAGAAATAAACCCACATGTATATGGGCAACTAACTTTTAACAAAGGAGTCAAAAACATAAAATGGAGAAAAGAAATCCTCTTCAAAAAATGGCACTAGGAAAATTGGAAAGCCACATGCAAAAGAATAAAACTAGACTGCTATTTGACACTATACACAAAAATTAACTTAAAATGAATTAAAGTCCTAACTATAAGATCTGAAACAATGAAATACATAGAAGACAACATAGATACTAAAAATATAGATCTTGATCTCAGAGAGGATTTTATGACCTTGACCCCAAAGGCAAGGGAAGTAAAAGCAAAAGATAAACGAATGGCACCATGTCAAACTAAAAAGCTACAGCGCAAAAAAATCCATCAACAAAACAAAAATGCAACCAACCAAATGGGAGAAGATATTTACAAACGATACTTTTCACAAGGGGCTAATATCCAAATATATAAAGAACTCATACAACTCAACAACAACAAATAAAAACAATCCTATTAAATAATGGTTAGAGGACCTGAACAGACATTTTCCCCAAGACGACATGCAAATGACCAACAGATACATGAAAAGATGCTCAACTTCACTAGCTATAAGTGAAATGCAAATCAAAACCACAATGAGGTATGACCTCACACTTGTTAGAATGGCAATTATCAGTAAGACAAGAAGTAAATGTTGGGGGATATGGAGAAAAAGAAACCCTCATATACTACTAATAGGAATGTAAACTGGTACACTGAACGACAGTATGGAGGTTCCTCCAAAAAGTTAAGAGTACAGCTAGCTACCATATGACCCAGCAATACTTCTGGCTACCCAAAAAACTTGAAAACCCTTATTTGTAAAGATCTATGTACCCCAGTTCACTGTAGCACACTATACACGGTAGCCAAGACATAGAAACAACCTAAATGTCCTTCGATGGATGACTGTATAAAGAAGGTGTGGTACATATATACAATGGAATACTATGCAGTATAAGAAAGGATGAAATACTGCCGTTTGTGACAACATGGATGGATCTTGGGAATATCATGCTCAGCAAAATAAGTCAGATGGAAAAGGACGAAAATCATATGATTGCACTCATATGTGGGATATAAAACAGAAAGCAACAAACAAAACAAACGCATAGACACAGAGAACAGAAGGGAAGCAGGGTGGTAGGGAGGATGAGGAGGATAAAGGAGGTCAAATGTATGGTGACGGAGGGAGACTAGACTTTGGGTGGAGTGCACAATGCAATATACAAAGGGTGTTTTATAGAATTGTACACTTGGAAGTTATATAACGTTATTAACCAATATCACCCTCAATAAATTTAATAAAAAGAAAAAAATATGAAAAGCTAAATATACAACTTTTAAAAAGACAATAAACTATTTTAATGACTGCAGGGTAGTCTCATATAAAATCTAAAGAAATTCTGTCCACCAAAAAACACTATTAGGCTCAAAGACCTAAATGTAAGTGCTAAAACTATAAAACTCGTAAAAGAAAACATAGGTACAGGCGATGGTTCAAGAAAGCAACACAAGATGGACACACTAAATCTACAGCTACACATGGAACAATTTCCCCTGAAAAATGTCTAGAAAACTAAGTGAGCAACTCCTTTGCAACAGGCAAATGAGGAAAATGCCACATCAAAGTGGGCCACAGAATGAAGAATGGAGGTGTGGAGTGCTGATGGATGGAGTGAGAAGGCCACGTGGTGCTAAAAGAGAGCAGGTTATCGGGTGCTTTGTTGGAAAGACTGAGAAGCACGAGAGCCAAGAAGCTGATCACAGAGAAAACTAATGGGTCAAACACCTGGAGACATTAAGCAGGGAAAACGGGGGCAAAATAAGGACAAACAGGTGTAAACAGAAGATAATTTTAGACATCAAAATTTTAATGATACCTGGAAAATAAAGCTTGTGCCTACCAAAAAGGGAAAACACAGGTATAAATCTTTGTAACCTTGGATTATGCAATGGATTCTTAGATAGGACACAAAAAGCACAAGTAATACAAGATAAATTCGACTTCATCACAATTAAAAACTTTTGGCCATGGTGTGACTCTGTCATGCACAGCTATTCTCTGCAACAGTGGTCGTTTGTCTCCATCCTCCTCTCCCACCTAAGTACAAGCCACCACCCCAAGCTATTCTCAAAATACATTCAATTCACAAATGGTTTCTGTCCATTTCTGATTTTTCCAGGCAGTTTCTGCTGTTTTCCATGCACTGGGATCACACAGTTTTATCTATTGAGGTTTAACATTTTTTAACATCAAATAGGGCCTGCCCTGTTCAGTATGCTCTACTTTTGGAATTTTATTCTATTGTTTAAACTTTTTTTTTTTTTGACTCAAGACAAGTTTCTGCCCACGCAAAAAAAAAAAAAAAAAAAATGTGAGAGCCATCTATATATAGAAGATTCAGTGGACATGGACATGAGCCCACTGAAGTCCCAGAACTATCTTTTCAGTTGCAAACTAAAGGCAGACAAAGATTATCACTTTAAAGCAGATAATGATGAAAATGAGCACCAGTTATCTTTAAGAATGGCCAGTTTAGGGGCTGGTGAATTTAAAGGATGAATTTAACACTGCTGAAGGAGATGCAATGAATTATGAAGGCAGTCCAGTTAAAATAGCACTGGCAACTTTGAAACCATCTGTACAGCCAATGGCTGTTTCCCTTAGCAGCTCTAAAATACCAGCACCACCTGTGGTCTAAATGTGGTTTAGGACCTGCACGTATTAGTGGACCCACTTAGTGGCTGTGGAGGAAGATGCAGTCAGAAGATGAAGAAGAGGAGAAAGAGGAGCTCCCAAGTATATCTGGAAAGTGATCTACCCCTAGAAGTGGTAGCAAGGTTCCACAGAAAAAACTAAAACTTGATGAAGATAATGATGAAGATGACAGGAAGAAGGAAGCTGAGGAAAAGCTCCAGTAAAGAAATCTCTATAACTCTAGCCAAAAGATCACAAAAATCAAACCACAATGGAAAAGACTCTAAACCATCAACACCAAAATCAAAAAGTCATGAATCCTTCAAAAAAAGGGGAAAAACTCCTAAAACACCAAAAAGATCTAGTCCTTTGAAGACATTATTGAAGCAAAAATGCAGCCAAGTCTAGAAAAAGCACATGGAACACTCCTGGTAAATTAAGCCCAAAGATGGGGAGATAGAAAAAGGAGACAAGTACAGCCCATTCTAAGTATCATCAACAATCCACACTGGAGCGGAGGGGTAGCTCAGTTGATTAGAGCGCAAGCTCTGGGCAACAGGGCTGCCAGGTCGATTCCCACATAGGCCAGTGAGCTGTGCCTCCCGCAACTAGAATGAAGTCAATGAGCTGCAGCTGAGCTCCCGGGTGGCAAGATGCCTCAGTTGGTTGGAGTGCCTGCTCTCAACCACAAGGTTGCCCGTTCAACTCCAACTCCTGCAAGGGATGGTGGGCTACATCCCCTGCAACTAACAACCGCTACTGGACCTGAAGCTGAGCTGCGCCCTCCACAAATAAGATTAAAAGGACAACAACTTGACTTGGATGGAGCTGATGAGTCCTGGGAAAAACACACTACTGTTCTCCAATAAAAAAAAGTCCTGGAAATACACACTGTGCCCCAATAAAGTCTGTTCCCCTTCCCCAATAAAATCTTTAAAAAAAAAAAAATCCACACCAAAATCTTCTATTTAAATTTCAATCCCCTTTCCTGATCGCCATCCATTCAAATCCCCTTCCAGACTGGAAGCAATCTCACTCTTACACACACTCTTACACACAATCTCACTTTTAGCAGCATTACTCATAACAGCTAAAAATTGAACACAATCCAAATGTCCATCAACTAATGAACGAATAAACGAAACATAGTATATGCATGCAACAAAACTGTATTCAGCCATAAAAAGGAATGAAGTACTGATACAAGATACAGCACAGGTGAATATTTAGCATGAAAACATGCTAAAAGGAATGAAACCAGAGACAAAAGGACACATATTATATGATTCTATTTATCTGACATGTCCAAAATAGGCAAATCCATATAGACAGAAAAGAGATTAGTGGTTACCAGGGGCTGGCGGGAGGGGGAAATAAGAGTACTTTCTGATAGATATGTGGTTTCTTTTCAAAGTGATTAAAATGTTCTGGAATTATATAGTGGTGATAGTTGTACAACTTTATAAATACAACAAAAGCCACTGAATTGTACACTTTAAATGGGTGAATATTACAGTAGGTAAATTTTTTTATCTCAACTGAAAAGAAAATTCCCCCCCCCTGCAAAATAAGTAAAATGGCAAGCCACAAAATGGAGATATCAGCTATACATATAAGTGACAAGACTTTAGGAAATACTTAAAATAAGAAATGACCCAAAAAAATAGATCCACATAAGGAACACAAGTGAAAATAAGCTCTGTCTCATTCCTAATCAGGGAAATGTAAATTAAACCACAGTGAGAACTATTTCACATCCAACTGAAAAAAATTATCAAATGAAGACAAAGCTATGCACAAACCGGAACTCATACATGCTGCCAGTGGGAATATAAAATGCTACTGCCATTTTGGCAAACCTGGTACCATCTAGTATACTCAAAGATATGCATCCTCTCTGGCCAACCAATGCTATTACTGAGCACATGCCCTAGAAAATCTGTTTAAATGTGAACCAAAAAATATAGCACCATTGTACGGAATACCAACAAACTAGAAATAACCCACCTAATAACATCAAAAACAGAACGGACAAACAAGTTTTGCTCTCTATTATCATACAATCAGATAATACAACAGGGGAAACTAATGGATGAAACTAAGGAAACTAAAAGCAAGTCACAGAATATACAAGGCATGATTCCCTTCATATAAAGATGAAAAATTCAACATTATCTTCTTTAGGGAAATAAACATACAGTCTTAGAATATATTAAGCAGTAAAATCAAACACTTACTTGTTTCTTTTTCAGCTTAAGGATCTGCTGTTCTACTTTTGCAATTTCTCGGTCTACACGATCCATACTCTGTATTAACTCTTCCTTTGAAAGTTTTGAAGGTGAAGCATTTTGATCATCTCCACACGGTTGCCCAGGGATTGGAGAAGATGGGGCTTCATGTTTGCCTCCAAATGCTGGATCCTTTGGAGAAGAAAATCAAGAACAATTTATTCCTCAGTAATAGACAATGTTAGTGTCAAGAGTTTCTTCACTGAAAAAGTCAATTTTAAAACATACGTAGCAGAACCATAGGTGCTATTTCTCTATATGGCAGTCCTATAATAGTAATTTTCGTGCACATACACAACCCCCACTTATGTTTATACCACTTTTATAATTTAGACATATCATTCACTATTTTGAAGATCCTAAAAGCTATGAAGAATGAGGTGACAAGGTGGCTGACCAGCCTTTATTATAACAATACTGACTGAGACTACAGAGAATTTCTGGGGAAATAATAATGCAATCATGACAAAGGAAGATACCAATTTCTCAGACATTTCTTTGCAATGGTTCTTCAAAAGGTCTGAATATGTAGGCTGAAAACTAGTATAAACTCCAGGTAAAGTCTGTGTGCCCACCTGACTTAACAACAATGATATGGCCAAGAGTTCCTATCAAAACGTTTTCAGTCTTTCTCAGGGCCAATGCTGATGTACAGAAGTCAGAGAAATGACCTAGGAACTTTTTTGTTGCTGCCATCACCTAGATCTACCGTCATAAAAGGCAACTAAACCTACCTACACTACAGTGCACGTAACATGGTAACAACACTTCATCCTATAAATATATCATCCCATTCCACCTTAAAATCAGCAGAAAACTGTAGCAAAACAAAAGCCCCTCACCCAAAGTCTACACACACACACACACAAACACACACACACACACTCCTTATTAATTTCCAGTCTAAAGTGAACACATAAGCAATACTGTAAAGCAGATAAATTTTAGATTAAGGTACTAGTTTTCTTTAGAATATAAAAAGCCTAGAATAAGCATAGTTGATAGGACTATAATTGTTCTAATTTTTAGAAGGACTCCATTGGTGATTTAAGATGGACTGCACTGAATCTGTATATTGCTACAGGTAATAAGGACATTTTAACAATAGTAATCCTTCCAATCCATGAGCAAGGTACATCCTTCCACTTATTTGTATATTCTTCAATTTCATTCCTCAATGTCTTACAGTTTTCAGAGTAGAGGTCATTCATCTCTTTGGTTTTATTCCTAGATATTTTATGCTTTCTGATGTAATTGTAAATGGGACTGTTTTCTTAATTTCTGCTTCTGATTGTTTGTTATTGATGTATAGAAATGCAACAGATTTCTGTATATTGATTCTGTATTCTGAAACTTTACTAAAGTCACTTATTAGTTCTAACAGTGTTTTGGTGGCGTCTTTAGGGTTTTTCTATACATAGTATCATGTCATCTGCAAATAATGAGAATTTTACTTCTTCCTTCCCAATTTCTTTTCTTGCTTCTTCCTTTCCAAATTCTTTTTCTTCCAAATTCTTTACTTCTTCCTTTCCAAATTCTTTTTCTTGTCTGATTGCTGGGGCTAGGACTTCCAATACTACGCTGAACAGAAGTTGTGATAGTAGGTATCCTTGTCTTATTCCTGATCTTAGCGGAAAAGCTTTCAGCTCTTCACCACTGCATATATTAGCTGTGGGTTTCTCATACCTAACCTTTATTATGATGTGTTCCTTCTATACCCACTTTGTTGGGAGTTTTTGTCATAAAAGGATAATGAATTTTGTCAAATGCTTTTCCTACATCTAGCACGATGAGCATATGGTTTTTATCCTTCATTTTGTTAATGTGATGTATCACATTGATTGATTTATGGATGCTGAATCATCCTTGCATTCCTATGAATGACCTTTTAATATCCCTTTCTGCTAAAAATTTCTATAGCTATATTTTACATTTGTGGTAATTTATTCAGTCATGGAAGAAGACCTTTATTCAATACATTTTTTCTTTCTTTTTTTAATGCTGCAAAACACTTCTTTTAAACACACACAGACTATCTAATACAGATATTTCATATGGTGAGGCAGGTCTCAAAACTCCCAGAATCTTAGCTCATTTCATTTCTGGCTTAACACAAAGAGCTTTTCCCTATCAAACTTATTATTTTCAAATTTTCAAACTGACATAGAAGTTGAAAGTTGAGTTTAATAGATACTCATTTATCCTTCATCTAAATTCAATAGTTGTTAACATTTTACTACATTTGTTTTCTCTCCAAATATACATACACACCTATTTTTTTCCTTTGGTTGAACTATCTGAAAATAAATTGCAGACATACTATGTTTTTGTGGGTTTTTTTTTTTTTTTTTAAAGATTTTATTGGGGAAGGGGAACAGGACTTTATTGGGGAACAGTGTGTACTTCCAGGACTTTTTTTCCAAGTCAAGTGGTTGTCCTTTCAATCTTAGTTGTGGAGGGTGCCGTTCAGCTTCAAGTTGTTGTCCTTTCAATTTTAGTTGTGGAGGGCGCAGCTCAGCTCCAGGTCCAGTTGCCGTTTTCTAGTTGCAGGGGGGACAGCCCACCATCCCCTGTGGGAGTCGAACCGGCAACCTTGTGGTTGAGAGCCCGCGCTCCAACCAACTGAGCCATCCGGGAGGCAGCTCAGCTCAAGGTGCTGTGTTCAATCTTAGTTGCAGGGGGCGCTGCCCACCATCCCTTGCGGGACTCGAGGAATTGAACTGGCAACCTTGTGGTTGAGAGCCCACTGGCCCATGTAGGAATCGAACCGGCAGCCTTCGGAGTTAGGAGCATGGAGCTCTAACCGCCTGAGCCACCGGGCCGGCCCCCTCACTATGTTTTAAATCACTTTTCACTGCATAAGAACTCAAAGAAAATGTGTGGGTACTTCTTTATCTGATATCAGGATACAAAGGGTCATTATTCATAAAGGTAAATAAACTATGGGAAAGAGATATACCAAAAAGAGAGGAGGGTAAGAGATATTAACATATGATAACAAAGGGGTTAACACTTTACTGTTAAAGAATTCTAAAGAATTAGTTAATTCTCTCTAAAAGGAATATTTATTCAGTACCTAGTAAGTACCAGGTACTTCCTAATCTGCAGATTTAAGGATTAGCAAAATGGACAGTTAAAAAAGATGAACTTAGCAACAAAATAAGAGTATAAACCACAAACATGTGTTTCATTAAAGAAAGGCTAATAATAAACACAAGAGAAAAAGAGATCTGATCTTAATAGAACCTTCTCATAAATTTACAATACACACAATTTGAAATGTCACGAAATATAGCTACATATTAAAATTAGTTATCTCCAAGATACAGAATTTTAGGTAACGTTTTTCCTTTGCATTTACAATTTTCTAAAGAACATTTTTTTTACATAAATAAAAAAGTTTTTCCTTTATAAAAATTATAAGCACAGCTAAACCTTACCTAAAATGTTTTTGCCCATGTAACAAGTTAACAATTTGCAACTAAATTTCAGAAGATTTAAAATTTAATTTAAATTTAATAAAACTGTGGTAGCCTAGAGTACCTCTCACCACATTTTATAACCCAGCAAGCCTGTACAAATGCTTGAGAATTATTCGATAGCAATTTTATTTACAACAGTCCTCAGCTTGTTTCATTTACCAACAAGACAAACGTACTGACTTTAAAAGTTTAGCACAGTAAGTCTGTAGTTTTTAGTTCTGTTTAACAAAATTTTTACTTTCCCATAGCACTAACCTTTAGAGACCGGCGTTAAGTGGACTTTTTTAGACGCAGTGCCTGAATATGGCTATATAAACATTAGAGACCAACAACTCCACAGGGTAAGAGAATAAATATTTACCTTCTTAGCATCTGCAGATCTCAACCCTTCTGGCAGTGTGTGTACTAAAGGTAAGACCGCAGCACTGACACGCTGGAAATGGGAATCAGAAACCTGCTCCAGGCGTGGTCGCTTGGATTCCAGTGAATCATGATCCACTGGGGATGGGCCTGGGTGAAACTGTTCATATCCAGTTCTTCTTTCTTGAGGCCTAAAACATACAAAGAAAATAAACACTTGAAATTATTTAAATGATGTACAACTTCCTGCTAATATCCCTGGTTGGACTTTGAAATAAATTTAAAAGTTACGCTTACTTTCAGAGATAATTCCTTCCCCGCTCCCTGCATCCCAGAAGAATATATACCTCACTATAAAGTACTATTAAACTTCAAATTCTAATGGAAAAAGTGTTATCAGAGGCAGTGGGAATGCTGGTGGTAAAGAAGTGAAAGACGTAACAAGATTTCAATTGGCAGAAAGTTTCAAGTTGCTGAAGAATATCTGTAAAATATTATCTTCAAACCTACGACATAATAATTGAATTCAGTATAACCTAGATGAGAAGAACACCATTTCTTTATTTCCTTTTTTATTTGGTCCATTGAGACATCTTATCTGCATGTATGTATTACATCCCTAGAAAAAGAATCCCAGGATTTTCCTTCCTGTGTGTTTTCGTCTTGCTTCTTCATGATCCATGACGTCTGCTAAGCTTGTCAGTACAATGAAACCAAACTGGCAGGACAGGAGCAGTCACTTTTCTAGATCTTTGAGTTACACATCAAATCTGGGGCTGATCACTCCACATTTGTTTAACCTGCCCATGAGGTTCACAACAATTTTCCCAGCTCTGTGATCATCAAGGATTTCAAATTCGCCAATGTAACCATACTTAATCATCACAGTTAGAAACCAGACAATGACTTTGGAGCACAGCCTGATAAGAACCTGGCGTTTGCCTCTCTTCTTGGCATTGTTGATGCTCTTGAGAGCATCGGCCAGGACATTCATATGTACCATTATGGCCACAGGGAAAGATGGAGGAAAGAGTAAGAACACCATTTTTAACCAATGATAAAAACAAGCAGAAAAAAAAAAATCTAGCAATTGCTACATAAAAAGATAAATGACTTGAGTTGTGAAGTATTATGAAGATTTAAAGGTAAGTTTCTTGAGTGGAAATGCAACATTGTTTTGAAGATAATTTTGACCCCCAACACATGTATTCTGTCTAGTTTTCCCAAGTATTTTGAAATCTCTTGAAAGTCAGGAATCTTTGATTTCATATGTCGTACCAAGAACTACATATGGGTATTTGATTTGTTCATTTGATTTTTCATATTCAGAGAAGCTACATTTTACTTTATGGCCAAATGTTAAACAAATTTCTCAAAAACAACATTTCACTGAAATGATAATCACTGGGTTTCATTTGTAGTATAGATGATGAAATAAACCCTGAGGTCTATAAAATTATTATACTTCAAAAATATGAAATATCATTCAAGACATAAAAATCCCATTATCTTCTTAAAATTCACAATGATATCATGAAAAATAGAAGAGTAGGAAATTTAAGGAACAAGACAAGATTGCCAGCTTTTGCCACTTGTAGTCAATACAGTATTGGGAGTTCTTGTCAGAGCACTAGGCAAGAAAAAGCAATAAAAGGCACCCAAATTGGAAAGGAAAAAGTATTTCTATTCGCAGATAATATAATCTCATATTTCTCTAGAAGAGGGTAAATGGGGTCTAATATATGGTGATGGAAAGAGAACTGACCCTGGGTAGTGAGCACACAATGTGAGATATAGATAATGTATTACAGAATTGTACACCTGAAATCTATGTAACTTTACTAACAATTGTCACCCCAATAAACTTTAATTTAAAGAAAAAGAATTTTAGATGTCAACTTAAAAATATAAAAGGCAGAATATAGCTTTCCAAAATTCTTTTAAAGAATATGCAAGTAACAAGTTTGAAGACCACTATTTTAATCATTTTCCTTTCTTTCTCTCTCCAGAGGCTTCTATCTCTCAAAGTTTCTTTAGATGTTAGAAATCTTCCAGGTTCACCTTTAAACTATTGCTCTTCTCAATTTCCACATTTACTGGATCACATATACCAGTCTGTATCTTAAACCCATACCTTCCTCAAGTATGCTTAGACACATCTCCACCCAGATGTTTCATGAACCCCAAACTTGATTCAGACCAACCTCAAGGTGTCTTACACTGCTGCTATCACAGTTGACAGACAAACCCAACAAGCTAGAAACCAAGTTAGAAATCCAGGTCTCCTCCCTCACCTTTGCCAGCTGCCAGGTCTTGGCAGCCTTACCTGTTAATTTACTCAACTCTGTCTCCTCTCCCTCACAACTATATCGCCCTAGCTTATGCCCATATTCTCTCTTTCTCTTACAGGTCTCTTACGTGTTCTCTACTGCTTCTAGTCTATCTACCTCAGATTCATTCTCTACAAAGCAAGCCAGAGGTAATCTATCAAAAACAAGAATCCAGCATTAGGTTAAAGGCCAAGCCCCTCAACACAGCACTTAGAACCAGGGCCACTGCTGACCTGCACAGAGATTTTGTGTGAAAATTCTATAAGCACATGCAACCTTCTAGTGCACATGGCTTGACTAACTGCCTGAGCTGGATTTCAGCCTCAATTGTCCCCTCAAATGGGCACCGCTGTTCAGGACACAACCGACAAAAATTAACTTACAAAAGCTAACTTCCAAGTGTTATATTAGGTTGGTGCAAAAGTAATTGCGGTTTAAAAGGTTAAAAATAACTGCAAAAACCGCAATACTTTTGCACCAACCTAATACCTCACCTCCAGCAACTGTGCCTGTGAAATTTACCAAAGCCAGACGGTACAGTATCCACAGTGCTAGAAGACCTAAGGCAGCCAGGGCAAGGGCAATCAAGAAAAACACTAAGTATGGATAGCTCTTGTTCCATCAAAAAAAAAATCAAACTATTGCCCAGGTCAGTTTACCAATCCTTTTTAGAAGAACAAAACCACTCACACATAAATCAGTAAATAATATAACATTTCAAAAAATTTAAACGAACTATGAAAATCTTTGTGAAAACAAATACAACTATATATTGGGAGTCCTGGTGAAGCTAAGCATGAAATTTGCATTCTAAATGAACATTTGCCTTTTGAAAACTAACACCAGTAGAACGAGACAGCCACTTTGAAGACAGTCTGGTAGTTTCTCAAATGGTAAATAAACAGAGACCTACCACATGATCCACCAATTCTACGTAGGTATATTACCAACGGAAAGGAAAACACCTGGCCACACAAGAATTTGTGCATAAATGTTCATAGTACTATTCATAATAGTCAAAAAATGAAAACAATTCAAATATCTATCAATTGATAAGTGGATAAATAAAATATGGTATATGAAACAAAAAACTAACACCAGATTTGCATAATAAAAACTCTGTGGACTTTCAAAAGTTCCTACATTTTACTGACTTTCATCTCTTAATACCATCTTTAAATATCTTTTTTTTTTAATTAATTGGAGAGTATTGGGGAACAGTGTGTTTCTCCAGGGCCCATCAGCTCCAAGTTGTTGTCTTTCAATCTAAGTCGTTCCAAGTCGTTGTGGAGGATGCAGCTCAGCTCCAAGTCCAGTTGCCATTTTCAATCTTAGTTGCAGGGGGTGCAGCCCGCCATCCATCCCATGAGGGAGTTGAACTGACTACCTTGTTGTTGCGAGCTCGTGCTCTAACCAACTGAGCCATCCGGCCGCCCCTCCAGCAGCTCAGCGGCAGCTTGTTGTCTTCAATCTTGTTGTGGAGGGTGCAGCTCACTGGCCCATGTGGGAATTAAACCGGCAACCCTGTTGTTCAGAGCTTGCACTCTAATCAACTGAGCCATCCAGACTACCCTAAATATCTTTAAAACAAATTATCAAATGGATTTTTTTACTGTAATATACCTCTACTTTTAATTTGAAAGAAAATCAAATTTTAAGTTTAAAAAAAAAATAACCCTCAGTTAGGTGGAATATGTCATAAACGCCATAGCTATTCCAAATACTGGTCCATCCAGATGACCAAGAATTACATCAATCGATTGTATTGACTCCCAGCTAAGGAAGACTATTATCTGAAACAAAACTGATTTAAATTCTAATTCACTTAAATTTAAAAATTTACAAATATAATTTGGTTTCTTATTCTGTTGCTCAAGGAAAAACCAATTACCTGAATTTCAGTGAATCTTTTATAATATCTTAAACTACCTCAACTGTTCTGCATCTTTTTATCTACATATCCAAACTCTCTTTATGTGGACTAATTTTTCCAGTGAAGTCTAGAAAACATGATGGATGATATTCACAGAGAAATGACTCTGACTTTTTATGAGTATTTTGCTTATAAAATGATTTACATTTGCTAACAAAAAAAATTTCAGGAATGCAGAACAGAACTAAGCAGAAAATTACCCCACATCTCATCACATAGAAACAATGTTACAATTAGGTGTATATCATTCCCAGAAATCACTTTATTTTTATATACGGATGGACAGATGTACAAGCAAAAATAAAACAAAAGAATCACATATAGTACGTTTTAAATAAAGAATACTTGGTTTGTTTTAATATAGATAAGAGAAAAAAAATGAAATAAAACTTAAAATGGAAGGAATTGCTATATTCCAGGAAATGCTCCTTTACTACAAGAAATTACTTCTTAAAAAATTCTTGGTAAAGGGTAAGGAAAAAAATTATTAAAAGCATTAAGAAGGTAGAATTTTATTTAACATTTACATTTTAGAAGTATCAAATCACTCCAGCCACATTTTTCAAATGCATACTTTTAAGCATTCTCCCAATACCCACTGAAACTCTAGGTGGGTTAATATTATTTTTATTTTGTCAAGATTTACTACTGACATTCTGTTATGGAACCATAATTCATCTAGGTATCTCATCTGGACTTTCTACTTAAATGGGTTTATGGCTTACTATATATAGTCCTTCTTTTACAATGGCTTCCATTCTTTTGGCTGGTGATAATCTACGAATTCTTTAAGAAGCTTTAAATGTTCAGTGCTTTCATATCTAAGAATGTCTGCCTGTTGCTTTTATTCTTACACATGTCTGGTACAATATTCTTAGATCTCAGAACTTTGTAGCTATTGCTCCGATCTTCTGCCACTGAAGAAGTTTGAGGCAAGACTCTTTTCTCCCCATCAAGAATTTGTTTTGCTTCCTGAATTCCTGGGTTCTTTATTTATCCCTGAATTTTAATAACTTAACCAGGATCTGTGTTGATATTGATCATTCTGTGTAAATTTTTCCTGGAGAGAGGTTATGTCCTATCAATCTATACAGTTCTTCCTTCACTTTACAAGGAAAAAAAGGGTTCTTTTTATTGTGAATATTATTTTCTTTTCTTTATCAGGTTCTGTACCTCAGAAACACATGTTGTCGTGGTATGTTGGATGATTTTAATTCATCCTCCATATTGATTAACTCCATTCTAATTGCTTTAATCTTTGTCTTTTTCTTCTGCATTCACTCTGATTATCTCAAGACTTTCTTCCATGACAAAGATCTGACTTTTAGCAACACCTATTTTATTCCTTGTTTCTTCTCATTTTATATACTGAATTTATAATGATGGGCTTGGGGGCACTAAAATGTCCAATCTTTCATTTTATCTCATTTGTCTTATTTTGTTTTTTTGAATACTTTATTACTAAGTTTAAGCTTTTCCATAGCATTCTTGGAGCATGTTCTTTGCTTTTTGTCTTCTTACACATGGGGGTCTTTGTTTTTGGCATACTGTACTGCTTTCTGCAATTTTCTTTTCCAGGAATATGTTCGCCCTGTTCATGGTATCCTTAACCTCCTGCTCAGGTACACCATGGGGCAGCCCCACCCAGACTTGCTCTTTGGTGTGGAATAGTATGCGTGGGTTTCCCTTGCGCATCCCCACTTTGCCTGGCATATGTTTGTCTACAGATGGAGGACTGAGTATGGCTTTCTATATACTTTTCTGTATACTTTTCTACAGCCTGAAGGAACAGGGAAATGGGGCAAAGTAGGGGAAAACTTGGTTGAGGCTGTCACAACCTTTGTTAAGAATTCTGCCCACTCTACCAGCCAGACATGTAAACCAGTCCTGAAGAGTTCTGGCTCACTGCTTTGGAAAACAATACACCGTGACAGCCCTTCGTGCAGGATGGCGTAATGGGATTTTCAAAAAAAACCACTCACTACAACCTTAACTACCCCTACTTACATATTCTCAAATTAGAGAGTATTCATGGGAAATCCTACAGTTTTACTGACCCTCTTTCTTCCTTCAATACTGCTTTTTTGAGAGTAGAAGTAGGAACTACAAAGCAAAATGTACACGATTCTTCTAATTTCTTCCTTGAATGCCACTTTTCCACGTTTATGGCAATGGCTGTATGCCTTTCCCTTCTTTATAAAGGGTGCATTTTTAACTCTTTTTTAAAAATTACTTTTGTATTATTTGCTAAATATTAAGAGGAAAGTGATCTGAATTCCCTCCAAAACTTTCACCAAGAAATTTATTTTTAAATAATTGTAAACATGACCAAAAATTTCAAAACTTTTATCACCTTAAAACCTAAAAAGTAAACATATTTTTAAAACAGGAAATCAAGTTCTTTATAAAATTGCTAGAACCAGAAAGTCAGTTTAATAAAATCAGTTATTATATTTCAAAATTCTTTACATCTAAGATTAAGAATGGAGTCAAAGATAGCAGAGATGGTAAGGACACTAGGGAAAACGAGTGCCTATCACGTAAAGGGGCCAATACCATCTGATCAAATAATCAAATACTTACTATCCTTTGAGGACAATACCATTATCCTCATTTTTATAGGTGAGAAAACTAAGATTTGAAGAGTCTAAGTCAGTGACTTGCAATCCTGGCTGCAAATGAGAATGACCTGGTAAACTTTAGACAAAAATGAATGCCTGGGTCCAATCCCAGAGACTTAATTACAGCTGACCCTTGGAAAAATGCAGGGGTTAGAAGTACCGAACACCAGCATGTAGAAAATCTACATGTAACTTATCTCGGCCCTCCACATACACGAATTCCAAACATCCAATTGATCCTTGAACAACCAGGATTTGAATTGTACAGGTCAACTGAACTGCAGTCAATTGAATAGAGAGGGTTAAATGAACTGTGAGTGTCAAATTTTAAAAATCCACATATAAGTGGATGAGCACAGTTCAAATCCATGTTGTTCCAGGGTCAGCTCTAGTCTGAAATGAAAAGCTTCCAGGTGGTTCTAATACGCAGCCTAAATTGAGAACACCAGTTTATGCAATGTGACCAAGGCCACACAGCTCACCAGGATTCAAACTTAGGTCTACCTAACTTCCCAATACATAGCATTAACTGAACTCTGGAAACAAGTTTTAAGTTTGTTAGCTATTAAAACTACTCCAGAAGATAAACTGACATAAACACGCTCAAAATACAAACTATAAATGACCAGTCATGGATTGGTTAATAAAATTATAAAATAAAACAATTAAATTAAAAATAATAAATGACACACTTGTAAAGTTCAATCCTAGATAGAAACATAAACCCCATTACCTGTCAGAACCTGGGTGAAATTCTGAAAGCAAGGAAGGTCGTCTGCGAAGCTGTTGCTGCTGTTGCTGCAAGAGCTGTGATGCCTGACTGACTTCAAGATGAGAAGAACGATAATCAGGAACTGCAAATTCCTAGTATTAAAATAATCATAAAATTAATTATTAACTAAAAAGTGAAAAGCGTCATAAAATCAAACCAATTATAAATGCACGAATGCAGTTATGGGCCACTGAGCATGGAAAGAAACAGCAATAGTTATTTTAATCCTCTACTGATCTAATTCTTCCTTATAAACCTAAAACAACCAACATTTTAACTATGTATCATTCAAAAGAATTCAAATGAAATTTTGTGTTCAATTTTAACTCATTCTCCCAAAAACATATTATAATAATTTCTATAGTATTCACATAGTGAGATCTCAAACTCACGTATTCAATATGAGATCCTAAAAAGCATTCCAATCTTAAATTCAAAATCAGTAAGCTGGAAGGGTCACATAAGCCATCTACATAAATCCATGTATATTTACAAATGAAGAAATAGAAGTCCAGAGAATCAACCTGCCCGTTAAGAGTAATAGTTTTTCCATCATTCTAGGTGGGTGTTTTATGTTTGTTTTCCTACTTTTCTTTTGTGACTCTCTGTTGAAAATGCAAAAGCTTCTTTTCAAAAGAAATCTATTAATGCTAACCATCATAAACAGTTAAACACAGAATTACCTAATAACCCAGAAATTCCACTCTTAGGTATATACACAAGGTATTTAAAAGCATTATGTCTACACACAAAAAGATTTTGCACACAAATTTTCAAAGCAACATTATTCACAATAGCCAAAAAAGAGAAAGAATTCAAGTGTCCATCAACTCATGCATAAACAAACAAAACGTGGTATACAAGTATCCCCCACTTTTCGATTTCTAACCAAAAAGAAATCCGAAGAGGATTTTCACTTTTACGAAAAAAGACAAAAAGTGAAACTAGCATTCGGTGTTTGTTCTGAATTGAGCCATTGCAGAAGCAGCACACCAGGAGTAGCAAGAGTGGCCACCAAGCTCCTCCCCAGGAACTACACTCAGCATCTCAACATCAAGCATCATAGCTTTGAACTGCGTGTGTGACCATATGTGCTTTATCTGAATTGATTTTGTGCATCTGTTAGTTAGCAAGATGTGTCCTAAGGTACCAGAAAAGTCTAAGAGAGCTCGTAAGGGTGTTACAGCATTTTAGTGAATGGAAATAAAGACATGCGCTGAACTTGGCTGTGCCCACCGTTTGTACTAGTTACACTCAGAGAGAGAATCCCGAAAGCTGCCAAAGTTACTACTGGTTCTGCTAGTAGCAAAGTGGTCTCTCAGCCTCCAGGAGTGGATCAAATGGAAAGTCTACTGCTTCAGTGGATTGATGGGTGTACAAAGTGTGGTGTTAACCATTAAGTTATCTTATACTTAAGAAGAAATGAGTCTTTTTAATATGTGAAACAACACTGTACATGCATTATTTCTACTTTATACAGGCTGTGTATTTATTACATTATTCCTGCTTTTACTATATGTTAGTGCTACTTTAGGTTTCATGCATTATTTGGTGTGATTTGGTAATTATTTTTTGGGTGTGGGAATACTCAAAAGTATTTCCATATAAATTAATGGTAACTGCGTCTTCACATTACACCATTTCAGCTTACGAAAGATTTCATCAGAACAATCTACTGTTGAATAACGGGGGAATCTGTATCTATACAATGGAAAATTATTCAGCCATAAAAAGGAACGAACACATGCTACAACATAGATGAATCTAGAAAACATAATGCTAAGCTAAAAAAAAAAGACATAAAAGGCCACATATTGTCTGATTCTAGTCATATGAAATGTCTACAAAAGGCGAATCAATAGACAGAAATAGATAAGTGGTTGCCAGGGGATGGAGGGAAGAGAGGAATTGGGATTAAGTATGGGGTCTCATTTTGGGTGATGGAAAAATTCTGGCATTAGATAGTAATGGTTGTTCAATATAGTGAATATGCTAAAACCCACTAATACACTTTAAAACAATGAATTTTATGTCATATAAATTATAAGTCAACAAAAATGTTTTAAAAATCATAAAAAGATAAAATTGAACTGTCCAGACTGAAATATGAGGTGGATAAGATGTCCAGAGCCCTTCACTACAGGCAGATAACAGTAAAACATAATTCATACATAGTCTAAGAAAAAAAAGACAAAGTTGAAAACATAACCAAGAAAAGTAAGACCAAGAAGAAAAGACAAAAATATTTTATAAAGAGGGGCATCGAACCTCATAAAATAAAGAATTTACTTGCAAAGAAATAGATAAATGATGTAGCTAGCAAGACAAATAAAGAAAGAATAAGGAGTGAAATAAAAGAAACAACAGTGCACTTCAGCTTCCAGCTACGAGCAGGTAACACTGTCTAGAATTGCACTCCCATAATGAACAGCTAAAAGATTGGACAAAATGTAGGAACTATTTTCAAACATTGGAAAATAGGCTGCACAGGACTTGATCTCCGAGAAAAACGACACAAATGGGGTGAGTCCTACCATACCCCAGGCTTTCTGTCCTGATGTGATTTCCAAAATAGTGCCCCACAACCTTGTTCCTTAGAGAAGCAACAATACTAATTTGGGAAAGTGAAATGAATAGAATTTTTAGAGGCTTCCAGAGAGTTACAGAGAAAGGCTTCCTGAAATCTGAATCTGAGTTCCTTGAAGTCTTTGCCTGAATTCCAGTCTGTAAATGCATAGGAAAAGCATAGTCCAGTCATTAAAGGCTGGGCTAAGAACTACTTCTGAAGAAAGAACAATTAGGAGGAACTATAAAACAACTGTAGAGCTCACACAGGGCCAGAACTCCTTCAGATTTCCTCCAGCCAGAGGGAAAAACCTCCCTGAATACACCAAACATTCAGTAGATATCCCCCCGCACCCAAAAAAAAAAAAAAAAAAAAAAAGTTAGAAGTGGAGGATAAATAAGAGCTAGAATAAAGCCTATTTTAGACTTGCCCTAAGAGTCTTTAAAAATAAATCTCAAATGTAACTTAGTTGCCTATCACAAGGAATCCAATTTTCCTTAAAGGAACACAACAAAAGCCAACACTAAAAAATGTAAAATTCAGTGTTCATATTCCAATGAAAAATCTAACGTCTACAAAAATTTCATTGTATGAAATTAACAACAAATTGGAAACTGCAGAAGAAAAGGTCACTGAACATGAAGCCATAGCAAAATGAAGCAAATGGATAAAAAACAGAAAAAAATAAAACGAACAGAGGTCCTGTAGGGTAATACCTGTAGGGTAATATGAAACATAAGTAATTGGTATCTCAGAAGGAAACTAGGAAGAAAGGAGACAGAAAAATATATCTGAAGAAATGGCAGAAATTTGCCCAAATTCATGAAAATTATAAATCCACAAAAGCAATGAGTGCCGAAGACAATAACATATACATTTTTTAAAATGCACAAAAGAGGCACATCGTAATCAAATTGCTGAAAACTACTGATAAAGAGAAAAATCCTAACAAATAACCAAAGGAGAAAAAAGACACATACATAAATAAAAATAACAATGACCAATGACTTCTAGTCAGAAACCATACAAGCTAGCAGACAACAAATGACATCTTCTAAAGTGCTGAAAGAAAATAGTCAACGTAGAATTCTGTATCCAAAGAAAATATTCTTCAAAAATGAAGATGAAATAAACTTTTCAGATAATTAAAAGCTGAGAAAGTTCATTACCAAAAGACCTAAACTAAGTGAAATTACATTCTTCAGGCAAAAAGAAAATGATACCAAAAGGAAAACAGAACATATACAAAGGAGTGAAAGGTTCAGACGTGGTATGTATGTGGGCAATTATTGAAGGAAGAAAATAATTCGAAGTAGAAATCAGTATGTAGAAAAAAATACTGAAAATGGATGAAACCAAAGCTAGTTCTTCAAAGAAAATAATCTATTAAATTGGTAAACCTCCAGCTAGACTAATAAAGAAAAACAGGTTGGGGCAAACACTTAACATGGGGAATAATATCACAAAAGGTCTCAAAGACATTGAAACAATAAGGGAATAGTATGACAACTTATTACAATAAATTTAAAATCTTGAACAACAAAAGCTACCCAAACTGACTCAAGGAAAATTCATCTGAATTCTAACTATTAAAGAAATTGAGTTCCTAATTTAAACACATCCCAAAGAAAATTCTAGACCCAGATAACTTCATTTATAAATTCTATCCAACATCTAAGGAAGAAAATATATCAATCCAAAACAAACTCTTTAAGAAGATACAGAGGAGGAAATACTTCCCAAGCTAACAAACAATCTTAATGGTGAAAGACAATGTTCTCCACTTAAAATCAGAAACAAGGCAAGCATGCCCACTCTCTCCCCTTCTGTTCAACATTGTACTAGAGTCTAGGCAGTGCAAATATGAGAAAAGGCACCCAGTTTGGAAAGGCAGAAGCAAAACTCTTTATTTTGAGATTACAGGATTATCCAAGTAGAAAATCCTGTGGAATCTACAAAAAAGCAACTACAAGTAACAAGTAAAGTTGCAGGATATAAGATCAATATACATAGTAGTAATGAACAACTGAAATTCAAAAAGCAATACCATTTACAATAGCATCAAAACCATGAAATATTTAGAAATACATGTGACAAAAGAGGTATATGACCTGTACACTGAAAACTACAAAACATTACTCAGAATAATTAATGAAGATCTAAATAAATGGAGAGATATACCATATTCATGGACCAGAAGATTCAAAGTTGTTAAGATGTCAGTTCTCTCCCAAATTAATTTCTAGGTTTAATACAATCCCAATCAAAATCACAGCAAGTATTTTTGTAGAAATTGACAAGCTGATTCTGAAATGTATATAGAAATACTAAGGATCTAGAATATTCAAAACAATTCAGGAAGGAATCACACTACTTAATTTCAACTTATTGTAAAGCCATAATAATCAAGCTAATGTGAAGTACTTTATTAAAAGATTAAATGTGTTTACATAGAAAAATCACAAAGTTGTGAGGTAAAAATAGACAAAATATATCAATGGAACAAAATAGACAGAACAGAAATAGACTTGCACATATATGATCAAATGATTTTCAATAGAAGTACCAAAGCAATTCATTGGGAAAAGAATAATCTTTTCAACAAATTGTTTCCAGAACAACTGAATACTCATGTGCAAAACAACCCTTACCTCACACCATAAACAAAATTTTAATTCAAAATACCTTATATACTTAAATGTAGAACCTAAAATTATAAAATTTAGGAGAAAATCTTAGTGACCTTGAGTTTGGCAAAAACTTCTTAAATATGACACAAAAAGCAAGAAATATAAGAAACAAATTTAATAAACTGGACTTGATAAAAATTTAAAACCCCAAAGGATACTATTAAGAAAATAAGGCAATACTCTTTATATAATCTAAATACAACAAATACACACATTTTTCCTAAATAATTTTATTTGTAATAACCAAAAACTGGACTAGGTGACTAGATAACCAAATTGTCATATATCCATACCCAATCATAAAAAGAACTATTGAGATGCGTCAAAACATAAATAAATCTCAAAAATATTATGGGAAGCAAAAGAAGCCATAGATAAAAGAGTTCATATGAAACTCAAAATGAATATAATCTATTATGACAGAAAACAAATCAGTGGTTTCTTTGGAGCTAAAGTTTGTGGGAAGTGGGGAAGGAAGACTGACCTGGAGGGGGGAAAACAGAACTTTCTGGAGTGATAGAAATGTTACATAGCTACAATTTTGGTGGTGGTTTTATGGATGAATGAATCTGCCAAAATGTATACATATATTTAAATGTTATTGTATGTAAACTAAACCTCAACGTTGATTTAAAAAAAGAAGCAACAATAATCTAGGAAATTAGTATCAAATGAATAGCACTGGGGAGGCAGGACATGCAACCAAAATTCAACACCCAGTCATGATAAAAATTCTCAATCTAGCAATAAAAGCAACTTCTTCAACAGAAAAAGGGCACCTACAAAAACGTGCAATTAATATTATACTTAATGGTGAAAAACTGAATGCTTTCCTAAACAGAAACAAGGTAAAGATGTCCTTTCTCACTCTGTGATCATGACACTTCAAAGGAGTCCTCAGTAGCACCCAGTAGTCGTCAACTATATTTTGCTGGTAAATTTGCTTCCTTTTTCTCTGAATAACCATTTCATCCTTTCCCTTCCATTTTCTCTTCAAACCTCTTAAACCCTTTTACCTGGCCCATTCTGAAATGGTAATTTTACCTCATATTTTATTTTTCACAAGGTAAATCAATCATACAAACTCTTTCACCTTCTTATCCTCAACTCACTCAAGAAGGTAGAGTCCCTATCCTGGCCATCACTCAAAAGAGACCAAGTTATCTGAAGAGTTTAACACTCAACCAAAACTTGGAGCACAAACAGTTCTTAACCTAGAAATTCTAGGTAACTGATATTTTTCTATCCACAAATCCTACACATCAAAAGCAGAGACATGGTCATGCCCTGAAATCTGTCATAAAGCCATAGTCTAGAAGACAAAGATAATTAATCCCCCATCTTTGAGAATGGTTCTTGCCATTAAAAAAAACAACAACAAAATTTACACATACATATGGCTTCTGACTAATAAATGTATTAAATAGGAAAAGTAAAGAAAAGCACAAACTACATATGCAATTTGCATAGTATTTGTTCCTTACCTGCTGGTGCCGGGAGCTGGGAAAGGTGTACTGAACAGAGTGGGAAGGGTAACGACTTTGTTCTGTGCTGAATGCTCCTTGGTTGGGAGGATAACCTGAATTTGACATTATCAGTAAAGAAGTCCTCACCAGGCTGTGAGATCAAGTCCAACAAACAATCATGTTTCTAGGAAACCACCTAAACAGAAATGGAAAAAATAGAATTGATAAGAAGTAAAGCAGCAGGTGTACTTCTAATACATTATAACTACAGCTACAAAAATAAAACAATTACCAGTAAAAGCTTTCTCTCATGTATTTACTTATTAGAAGTTACTGACGTTTGAAAACCATTAATGGATCTTTTTCTTCACGTTTAAAAACAAGTTCTTTAATTTAATAGATCATAAATAAGTAGCTATATAAAGTAAAAACGTGTATATAAAATCTTAGCATGGAATCTGACATATAGCAATTGCTCAGTAAATGTCTCCCTTTTGATAAAAGTCTGAGAAACAAATATACGTTCCAAAAACAAAAAGCTACCGTGTTTCCCCAAAAATAAGACCTAGCCGGACAATCAGCTCTAATGTCTCTTTTGGAGCAAACATTAATATAAGACCCGGTCTTATATTACATAAGACCGGTTCTTATAATATTTATTATAATATATATTATTATAATATATAAGACCCGGTTATATAATATTATAATATAATATATTATAATATATATTATATATTATAATATAATTATAATATGATTATTATGATTATAATATAATATTATAATATATAAGACCCGGTCTTATAGTAAAATAAGACCGGGTCTTACATTAATGTTTGCTCCAAAAGACTCATTAGAGCTGATTGTCCGGCTAGGTCTTATTTTCGGGGAAACAGTATAATTGTAAATTTTGGGGTTATGAAAAAGTCAATTGTTAAAAGGATTCACGAGTATTTATAAGGTAAGCATTTGAGCAGAGGAAATATTGTGTTTGTTAAATAATTCTGCCCAAAATGATAGTTTAAGCAGGCACTTATGGAAAGAAAGCTTTCAAGAAAAAACAAAGTGAGACTATCGCTTCAAGGAAGACAACTGCCGTATTTGTGAAAATTAGGATTTTGGAAAAACATGTATCTGCCACCATGAGCTTGCCAGTTTCCCATATTTAAAGACTTTTCCGGCAAGACTGGTAAGTTTTACTCACACTGGAGATTAAGTGTGAGTTTTTGATATTATATAATAAAATGTGCCAACATTTGAAATAACTGCATAACTCAATGAATCAAAATTTTCCAAATGACCAATGTTACAAAATTATGCATGAACATTTATCTAAAGTGCAAAACATTTTTACAATTAAATAAAGTACAAGACAAACAAATGTTTACTGTGATAGAGTGAAAGTTTCATTGATATGGTTTCAGATTCCACACAGCAACTAACTTTTAAAAAATTACCACTTCTTTGGTTTAGATGTGGTATCAAAGAATATCCACAATTAATCTAAAGAGGCTATTAAAATACCCCTCCCTTTTCCAAATACCTATCTGTGTGAGGTTAGCTTTTCTTCATAAACTTCAATCAAAACAACATACTGTGGATTTCCCATCAAGATGGCAAACCAACTCAGCCAGCTGCTATTTACATGACTCTTTGTGGATAAATTATTTTATTATAAAAGCATTAATAAAAATGATCAACTTTAATGAAAATAGTGGTATCTTTAAAATAGATAAATCATATTTTTGATATAGCAAAAAGTTTCCTTATTTAAATCTTAATTGAAAGTAAGAGGAAATGACACGCATGGAGAGGATGATACTGATTGAACAATCTATTTAGTATACCACTTATATTCTCAACATGCTATTTCCACCATTGTTTTCATATTGCTTCCCTGAATAATCCAAGGTCTCAACATTTCTAAAGATTAACCAAAAGAAATTACTTCATAAATTAGATATCCTCCGAAGTCAACTCTTTGAGATTTGAGTCTTTACTTCTGTTTTATAATTCTTTTGATTCCAATGTTGAAGACGTAGTGTCATTAAAAACAGCCTATACAGAAAGGTTTCTAAATCCTGGAAAGATTATGTTCTGAAAAGAAATTATTGTGTAATTGAGGTTAAAATTAAACTGCTTCTCCACAAATATATATGTATATATTGCAAGACTGAATACAGAAGCAGATAGGAGAATCAAGCTATTTTCCTTTAAACTTTATATTAAAGAGGTTTGCAAAACATGTTAAAACAATGCCACTCAACAAATTTTGTTTTATTTTGGAAAACACTTATCATAAAAATGTTATTTATATTAACATTAAGTAGGTTTATATAATTTGTAATGAATAAATATCTTTAAGATTTCTCCCATTTTAATATCTAATGTGGTAAATATCAACATAGACAACCCACAGAACCTAAAGCTTTTAGAGTCCTAAATTTTTAAGTGTAAATGAGTCTTGAGACCAAAAAGTTTGAAGGTCACTGGCCTAGAAAATTAGGTCATCTTTAGATTGACTAGCATTAGAGGCCTACAGAGGCCAGTCACACCCAGGTCCATGCCCACAATCGTATAGAATCTGCTCCTAAAGTGTGGCTTTGACACCATTTTTGTATCAATGAACTACCCTACTGGATCAGGATATACCAATCAGATCCCTCTTCACGAAGTTGGAATTGAGAACATCGGCTACAGGGACCTGAGTTGCAAAGTGACCGTAATAGGAGTCAAGATGAGCCAAAGCATGTGCCAGAGAAGTTACAGAGGAAGCAGAGAATGCCAATCTAGACACAGACGAGTGGACGTGCAGAGAGAAGTGCAGCCAAGAGAACTTGCAGGCCCAAGACAGAAGCAGCGGCCTTGGCTCCTGACTCTGAGCTCCAGGGTCAATCCCCACAACAAACTGCTGTACTTCTTTCCTTGTCCTCAGATGCCTATTAAATTGCCTACAGAATCTTACAGTAAGTTCTCCTTTTATTAATGTAAGTGGAGTAGGTTTTTATTTCTTAGAATTGTAAGATCCCAAGTCCCAAAATAACTACATAAACCTTGGACACAATCCAAATGTCATTTCCATCAACTGATAGATAAAATCAGGTATACCCATACAAGGGAATATTATTCTGCCATAAAAAATGAAGTACTGATACACGTTATAATTTGTATGAACCCTGAAAACATTATGCTAAGTAAAAGAAGCCAGTCATAAAAGTCCACATTTTGTATGTTTCCTTTCATATGAAAGTCCAGAATAAGCAAATCTCTAGTGATAGAAAGTACATTAGTGGCTACTTAGGGCTGGTGGGGTAGGGATGGAGGAACAGCAGGTGAGAACTAAAGTGTATAGGGTTTCTTTGGGTTTTTATTATGGTAAAATACACATAACATAAAATTTACCATTTTAGCCCTTTTTAAGTGTACATTTCTGTACCGTTATGTACATTCACATTGTTGTGCAACTATCCCCACCATCCATTTCTAGAACTTTTTCATCCTCCCCAACGGAAACTCTCTACCCATTAAACACTAACTCCCCATTCCCCCTGCCCCCAGCCCCTGGCAACCACCACACTACTCTCTGTCTCTATGAATTCGACTATTCCTCATATAAGTAGAATCATACACTATTTGTCCTTTTGTGACTAAATTATTTCACTTAGCCTAATGTCTTCAAGGTTTACCCCTATGGTAGCATATATCCATCCTTTTTAAAGCTAAATAACATTTCTTTGTATTGCGGTTTCTTTCTGAGGTGGTGAAAATATTCTGAAATTAACTGTAGTAATGTTTGTACATATCTCTGTGAATATTCTAAAAACCATTGTATTGTATACTTTCAATGGATGGATTGTATGGTACACAAATTATCTCAATAAAGCTGTTTTTAAAAAATCATCAAGCCAAAACAAACAAAACTATACAAAGCAACTACAGTATTTAAAAATGATTGTGCTGGGCCGGCCCGGTGGCTCCCGCAGTTAAGAGCTCCATGCTCCTAACTCCGAAGGCTGCCGGTTCGATTCCCACATGGGCCAGTGGGCTCTCAACCACAAGGTTGCCGGTTCAACTCCCGCAAGGGATGGTGGGCTGCGCCCCCTGCAACTAACAACAGCAACTGGACCTGGAGCTGAGCTGTGCCCTCCACAACTAAGACTGAAAGAACAACTTGAAACTGAATGGCACCCTCCACAACTAAGACTGAAAGGACAACTTGAATTGGGGGAAAAAAAAAAGTCCTGGAAGTACACACTGTTCCCCAAAAAAGTCCTGTTCCCCTTCCCCAATTAAAAAAAAAAAAAAATGTTTTAAAAAAAAATATTGTGCTGCAGTCCAAGTTAACATATGACGTATTTCGTGGATTCTTATACCTTGTGTTCACATCTTAAAAACTCAAGTCAATATGCATTCTACAATCAATGGCATTTTGTAGTTTAATTAGCAGTACTTTTTCTTTCATCTTAGAGATAAGTAACATTATCTTATAAGGAAAGAAACCTTTTTGCTGTAATACAGTATTAGAGTTACTGCATCCAATAAGTCTTTGGTTTCTGTCCCAAAACTTACCTTGGAAAGTTCGCATAACAGTAATTACTATTTGCTTTTCTTCCCTTTAATTTGTTCCTTGACCCTTAGGATAAGGCAAGAAAATTAAGGACACTAATATTCTCAAAGTGATTTCCAATCTGAGGTCCCTTAAAAGACCAGGTACTTTCAAAAGCTTAACAGAAATACACATATAAACTGGGAACAGCGAAGGACATCCTAAGCACAACCCCAAAAGCACAAATAAGACTAATATCTTTAACTTACAAAATGTACTGTTTTCTATTTCTATACAAAGACACCTTTAAATGGCAAACCACAAGCCAGAAAAACTACAGCAAATTTTTCTTTTTTTTTTTTTTTTTAGAGTTTATTGGGGAAGGGGAACAGAACTTTATTGGGGAACAGTGTGTACTTCCAGGCCTTTTTTCCAAGTCAAGTTGTTGTCCTTTCAGTCTTAGTTGTGGAGGGTGCCGTTCAGCTTCAAGTTGTTGTCCTTTCAGTCTTAGTTGTGGAGGGCGCAGCTCAGCTCCAGGTCCAGTTGCCATTGCTAGTTGCAGGGGGCATAACCCAACATGCCTTGCGGGAGTCGAACCGCCAACCTTGTGGTTGAGAGGATGCGCTCCAACCGACTGAGCCATCCGGGAGCTCAGCGGCAGCTCAGCCCAAGGTGCCCTGTTCAATTTTTATTTGCAGGGGGCGCTGCCCACCATCCCTTGCGGGACTTGAGGAATTGAACTGGCAACCTTGTGGTTGAGAGCCCACTGGCCCATGTGGGACTTGAACCGGCAGCCTTCGGAGTTAGGAGCATGGAGCTCTAACTGCCTGAGCCACCGGGCCGGCCCTACAGCAAAATTTTAATGTGTGAAATATATATGTATCTATGCGCATATGTGTACATGCAAATATGTATTTCTTACAATCAGTAAGAAAAAGTGATCACAACAGAAATATAGGACGTGACAGAATATGGGATTAACAAAAGAAATAGGGCCGGGCCCCCGTGGCTCAGGTGGTTGGAGCTTCGGGCTCCGAACTCCGAAGGCTGCCAGTTCAATTCCCACATGGGCCAGTGGGCTCTCAACCACAAGGCTGCCAGTTTGTCTCCTCAAGTCCCTCGAGGGATGGTGGGCTCTGCCCCCTGCAACTAAGATTGAACACGGCACCTTGAGCTGAGCTGCAGCTGAGCTCCCTGATGGCTCAGTTGGTTGGAGCGCGTCCTCTCAACCACAAGGTTGCCGGTTGGATTCCCGCAAGGGATGGTGGGCTGCGCCCCCTGCAACTAGCAACGGCGACTGGACCTGGAGCTGAGCTGCGTCCTCCACAACTAAGACTGAAAGGACAACAACTTGACTTGGAAAAAATCCTGGAAGTACACACTGTTCCCCAATAAAGTCCTGTTCACCTCCACCAATAAAATCTTTTAAAAAAAAATTAAATTAAATTAATAAAGTCAACTTCATAAATAACCACAGAGAAGTAAAACAAAATCACTCCCCAAATTGGCAAAGTATTAAAAAATAATGCCTAGTGTTGGTGAGGATTTGGAGAAAAAGGCATTATTTTATAATGCATACTACAGGTATCCAAAATGAGTACAAACTGCTTTCTAAAGAAGAATGGCAATATACACCCTGAACCTTGAAAATATGCACATCCTCTACCACAGCAATTCCACTTGTAGGAATTCATTTGATGATGCAATAGAGAGATACCCATGGATGAGTGCCTGAAAATGTTTCACAAGGAATTGTCCTAAATATCCAATATGTGAACTTAGAAAATTATTTTGTAAAAAGTTTAGCTATCGGGAAATTTTAGAGCATGCCACAAAAAGTCTATGTAAATGAGAACATTTGTTTTATAAAAGTATGGTTTGTATATACCATTAGAATTCAATTTTTCATGTGTGCCTGTCATATCTTCACGAGATTTTAAGATCAAAGACAGAAATGTCATATAGTCAACAAATATTCATTGAGCAAGTACATCACTATGTACCAACACTGTTCTAAACATTGGCATAGAATGGTGACCAAGATATGCCATCTTATTGTAAGATAACACAGAAAATAAATAATCATGAAATATCAGAAAGTGCTATAAGTAAAACCAAATGGGAGAAGAGAGTGACGGGAGACACTTGTGATGGGGGGATCACAGAAAGCCAATCTCAGCTGGATGGCCATCTGCCCTGAGTTCCTGAAACAGACCCAATTTACAGCTATTATCCCACTGCAATTATTAATTATGCTCCATTTCTTTCTCAACACTGTCCCAGTCTGGGTAATAAATTGTATTCTAAGATGACTTTTGAGCCAAAGCTTGAAAGAGAAGAAGGAAGAGCCAGCTAGCCTGAAAAAGACAAGAGTATTTCATGATTTCGCAGAAGAGGCAAAGCAAAGGGGTCTAAGGAAAGAGAGGGAGCGGGGGTAGGAGACACGGACTGAGAGCGGTGGGGGAGGGGAGGTAGCAGAGTGTTTTGCTAGTACGTTTGGAAATTGAACTACCTCTCTGTATTCTGAATATTAATCCCTTTTCTACCTTTATACTGCAAGCACAGCAAGTCCTCTAATATCATTGTTTCATTCTGTATTGTTTTATTATAACGTTGATGAGATGCAATAGAAATTTAAATCTTGTTTATATCAATTAGCCTATGGTAAAATTGGTTTTGTTATACATGGTTTCACTTAAAGTCGCAGAACCTATCAATGATGTTAAGTGAGAGCTTACTGTATCTTCTTGCAAAATTTATAACTTGTTTCATCTATCTAAAGACCTTCTCTACCCCAAATTTTAAAAACATTCTTCTGTGACAAAAAAATAAAAATAAAAACATTCTTCTACATTCTCCTCCTACACTTCTTAAAGTTTTATTTTTTTTTTAACATTTAGCTCCTTAATCGCCTAAACTTCTTTTCTAAAAAAAAAAAAGGTATGGTAGGGGTCTAGCTGTATTTCTTTAATTGACAGTTAATTATCCCAATAAAATGCTTATTGAACATGTCTGCCATTCCACATTATTCTGAAGTGCCACCCTTGTTACCACCAAGCAATTTCATCTTATACCCTACAGAAACTCACATATTTACATACAAAAGGGTATTTATTGCAGCAATGCAACAGGCAAATTTGAAGATAACATAAATTCCATAATGTAGTATATCTGTACCACAAAATATTATACAACAGTTACAATGAATAAACTAGCTACATGTTTCAAAACATAAACCTTAAAAAATACAGCTGAGTAAAAACAATTTACATAATGATGCTAACATGTTACAAGCACAGAAAACAATACATGTTTTTATATGTACACATAATAAAAGTATAAACTTATTAAGATACATACCTACTTTAGGATAACAGTTACAACTACAGAAGGAAAATGATCTAGGAAAGGGGTACAAAAAGGGGTACAATCCTTAATACTTATTTCTCAAAACAAAAACTGAAACATTTATAAAATATTTTCTTAAACACAGTGGTACATGGACATTTGTTTTACTACGCTCTGCTTGTTTCTATGGGCCTGAAAAAGTTCATAAAGAAAAGTCTTCTATGTTATAAAGTATATTTTCATATTCCATGACTCTAGACTCACTAATTTGATTGTCTTTTCCTATGCCAATGCCACACTTTTTAAGTTACTATAACATTCTGAGGCTTTTATATCTGGTAGGACAAATTTCCCTTCAATGTGCTTAGTTGTTGCTGCTACTTTCAAAGCCTTCAAAGCTATTCTAGAACTTTTCCTCTTTCACATGAAAATCAGAGTCAGTTTGTCAGGCCCCATTAAAAAAACTCTAATGAGAACATATAAATATTGAATTCAGAGACTGACTAAAGGGACAACAGAAAACTTCACACTATTGAGCATCCTCATCCTAAAACATGATTATATGTTTATATTTTAGGATGGGAAATAAAATATGTGTAAAATTAAGATGGGAATATTTTACGTATATATGATGGAGAATATTACATATGATGGAAAAATGTGTAGAATATATGTAATTCCAATCTTAATTATATATAAAAATACGTAAAATTTCGATAAGATGTTTCATATATATACACACACACATATATACGCACACAAACCTGTGTACATATACTCATGATAGGAATTATTTATATATAATTAAAATAAAAATTACATATAAAAATATATGTAAAATCCCCATTCATTTCAGATTTTATGTCATTTAATAAAGTTTTTGTTTTGTTTCCATCATTTTAAGGGATTTAGGAGGAAATTGAAAACAAAAAAATTCTGTGCACCAACTTGATCCAATTTCCCCATTTTAATCAATTTTTTTTCAATTACAGTTGACATTCAATGTTATATTAATTTCAGGTGTACAGCATAGTGGTTAGACATTTATATAATTTACGAAGTGATCCCCCCAATAAATCTAGTAACCACCTTTAACCAACAAATTCTTTACCAAGCTAGGTTAAGAAAATAAAATTTCCCAGAGAAGTGTCATTCAATCTAACCTTAAAACTTACCGAAAGAACCTTTTAAATTTTACGTGGTACTATGTAACATATGAATATTTTAAATAAACATACCATCCTTAGTACTCATTTCACTTTTTCTGTTGTAGGCATGCCTAGGGGAAGAACTAGAACACAGAACCAGCAGTCTTGCCAGACTGTTTCCTGCCTGCTCCCTCCCAAAGCACAAGGCATAGAAGTCAAACAATCTAAGAACTGGGAGGTTTTAAGATTACCCAGCTAACACTGACTTATAGATCAGGAACTGAAGCACAGAGGAATTCAGTAATGTCTCCAATATCACAAAGTTGTGAGTGGCAAAAATGGAAGAAGCTAGTGTTTTCTGCAATAACTTTGCAGCTTTCTCATTAAGTAGTGAACTACTCTGAGGAGCTGAGATGGTCAGTGGGACCACACATTTTAAAGTACCTGGGCAGCATCTCCTCCTCCACACCTGCACTTGCTCCAGGTGGAATGGGAAAAGCCAGCACAGGAAGTTTTGGATGGTGGTGGTGTTTGTTTCGTTTTGGTTTTGGAAACAGACATTATTAATATGATTTAATAAGTTTTAAAAGTACCACAGAATACAAAGAGAAAAATTTTCTCACACTTCCATTACCTAGTTGTACTCCCAGAAGACAACCAAAGTTATTAATTTCTAGAGCATCCTTTAGAAACCTCTCTCTCTCCCCGCTACATAAATGGTAGCATAGTAGATATATACTGTTTTATAGCTTGCTTTTATTACTTTACAATATATCTTGACAATCATTCTCGAGTCCACAAAAACCTTGCGTTCTCTTTCCATTGCTATAGCATATTTCACTGCATGATGTTCACAAACATTTTATAAATGTTTTCCAAGTAATTCTGATCTGCACCAGTACTTCTTTCATGATCCGAGCTCTCCTCCTAATTCAGATACCCTAAGGAAGTAAAAGCTATAAATGGAATTGAGAGGCAAAAGAAAAGATACTAGCAAAGATCATCCAAATTTTTTCCCAACAGTGGCCTACATGATGAGAAACCCATGTAGTATAGTGGTGTTTGTGGGTTGTTGTTGTTTCAATATTCAGCAATAGTGAGTCCTGAGTTCAACAACTTTCATTCAACGTCACTCAAATATATTTGAGTCAAATAATTTGTCCATGTTTTCCTTCTGTCAGTAATCCTTCATATCTTACTTAGTTTTGTGATGTGATTTTAGGAAAGCTTAACTTGAATATCTCCAAAATAAAATAAAGTCAGGTACTATCACTCAACACAAGTGGCAATAAAACATCTGCAAAATCAGATTAGCCTTAACTGGCATACAAAGTTATGGATCAAAGCAGGCCCTACTCCTCCCTGGTCATAAGCACTGCAGCTTTGAGACCACCACAATCTACTTCCTCAAAACTTAAGCATGAGAAACATACAGCAATAGTTCAGACCTTTTTGTTTTTAACCAGCACTCCTCCCTCAACTATCTTATATGGACGCCAAATAAAGGTATAAAATATACAAAGGAGAAATACTCTGATTCAATGAGAATGGAAAACCTAGACTATCTTTTCAGTCTCTCTTCCTTAGCCCTACCTTCACCCTTACCAGTCCTGGCTCACTAACATACCTCCACAGAACACTTTACAGTTTGAAAACAACTGAAATAAAAGAAACTGGTTTAAAGTTAAGGCTGAAGGGGAAGGGAACATTTTAAGTGGCAGTTTCAAGTTTTATGTTCAGTTCTTAGCACCGAAGCTCATTAACTCGGGGTTAGTTACGTGCTTGACTCATGACACGTAAAAATTCTGTGAATTTTTTTAAGTAAGCTGATCAAGGTTTTTTTACATACAACTCCCCCATATCATAAACATACTCGTATATAATCACATTTTAAAATGGAAATAATGTATTAAAATTAAATGTCATTGTTATAAATGACAAGAGCACCTTTTATCTGAATTTTACAGATAAACCTAGAACTAGCCTCCTATATTTTACAAACAGGCAATAAAATACAGTAAAATGAAACTGCTCTACTTAAATTCCTTTTTTAATCTCTCCATTAAAGTACAGTAATCCCCCCACCTTACGTGCAGTTTGAATTACCTGTGGTTAACCAGTCCAAAAACATTACATGGAAAATTCCAGAAATAAATAATTTGTAAGTTTTAAATCTCCCGCTGTCCCGCTCCATCCCGACAGGATGTGATTCATCCCTTTGTCCAGCATCTCCACGCTATATAGCAGCTACCTGCCCATTAGTCACTTAGCAGCTTCTCAGTTATCAGATCAACTGTTGCAATATCGCAGTATTTGTGTTCAAACAACCCTTATTTTACTTAATAGTGGCCACAAAACACAGGAGTAGTGATGCTGGCAATTTGGAGATGCCAAAGAGAAGGCATAAACTGCTTCCTGTAAGTGAAAAGATATATATTTTTACCACATATGTATATGTGCGTGTGTATATACATATATACATACATATATATATGTATGCAAAAATATAGTGCATATAGGGTTCAGTACTATCCATGGTTTCAGCATTCCACTGGAGGTCTTAGAACTTATACCCTGCAGATAAGAAAGGACTACTGCAATAAACACACACACACACACACACACACACACACACACACACACACTACTCAATAAGAAACTTACCTTACAACAAAATTTCAAATACAATCTTAAAAAAAAAAAAATCCCTTCTCACCAGAAACTCCTGGCTTTTGGCCTACAGTCTTTGCATAACCAAATTGTACTTAGATAGGTTTTCAAGGTGGCCTAAGACATCTTAGGACAAAAGATAAAAATGTACTTCACTGTGGCAGGACTTACCTCTTTAGGTAAGCAAGAATGAATCCACCAAGAATAACAACAAAGATGAAGCCCACAGTTCACCAAAGCAGAAAAAGCACCCTTCAAAATATACAATTCAATTTTCTTTCAAATTATTAAATAATGGAACCTTCTGATATACAAGTATGGGCTAGAGGACTGGCCGCTATGACATTGCAGATGCCAAAATATTAGTTACTAAACTGAGGCAAATAAGATCGCACTAGCTCTCACAAAGAAACCCACCTCTAGCACAACTCCAAAAATACATTAGGCAAGGAGAGGCTAAGGACCACCCCACTGGGATATCCCAACCACCTAGACTCTCCAGACTGAGGTGAGGTGATTTAAAGACAGCGAACCTCAACAAACCAAAGTCATGGACCGTGGCTTCACAGGTGAATTTTACCACACATTCAAGGAAGAATTTACACCTATCCTTCTCAAACTGTTCCAAAAAAACTGAAGAGGAGAGAAGGCTCCCAAGATCATTTTATGAGGCCAGCATTACCCTGATTCCAAAACCAGACAAAGACATTACAAAAATATATATATATAGGCCAATATCCCTTGAATATAGATCCAAAAATCCTCAACAAATATTAGCAAACCAAATTCAGATAAACACACCGTGAAGAAGTGGGATTTATTCCTGGGATGCAAGGTTGGTTCAGTATCTGCAAAACAATTAACATGATAGACCACATACACAAAATGAAAGATAAAAATCATATGATAATATCAATAGATGCAGAGAAAGCATTTGACAAAATCCAACATCCACTTATGATTTAAAAAAAAAAACCTTTCAACAAAGTGGGAATAGAGGGAACATACCTCAATATAATAAAGGTCATATACAGCAAACCCACAGCTAACATCATACTCAACAGTGGAAAGTTAAAAGTGTTTTCCTTAAGATCAGGAACAAGACAAGAATGTCCACTTTCACCACTTCTACTGAACAGCAATCAGACAAGAAAAACCAATAAAAGGCATCCAAATTGGAAAGAAAGAAGTAAAACTGGTATTATTTTGTCATACAGATGACATAATACCGTACATAGAGAATCCTAAAGAGTCCACAAAAAAAGCTACTAGAACTGATAAATGAATTCAGTACAGTAGCAAGATACAAAATTAATATTCAGAAATCAGTTGCATTTTTATACGACAGTAACAAGCTATCAGAAAGAGAAATGAGAAAACAATCCCACTTATAATTGTGTCAAAGAAAACAACAACAAAATACCTAGGCATAAATTTAACCAAGGAGGTAAAAGACCTACACTTAGAAAACTATAAGACATTAAAGAAAAAACAGAAAGATACAAATAAATGGAAGCATACACTGTGCTCATATACAGGAGGAATTAACGTTGTTAAAAATGTCTATACAACCCAAAGCAGTCTATAGTTTCAGTGCAATCCCTATCAAAATACCAATGGCATTTTTCATAGTACTAGAACAAATAATCCTAAAATTTATACGGAATTACAAAAGACAACTAATGCCAAAGCAATCTTGAAAAAGAACAAGGTTGGATGTATCACACTACCTAATATCAAACTGTACTACAAGGCTACAATAAGCAAAACAGCATGGTACTAGCATAAAAACAGACACTTTGATCAATAGAACAGAACAGAAAGCCCAGAAAAAACACCCACACCTATGCGGTCAATTAATCTATGACAAAGGAGGCAAGAATATACAATGGGGTAAAAATAATCTCTTCAATAAATGGTGTTGGGAAAACTAGATAGACACATGCAAAAAAATGAAACTAGACCACTTTCTTACACCATGTACAAGAATAAATTCAAAATGGATTAAAAACTTAAATGTAAGGCCTGAAACCATAAAACTCCTAGAAGAAAACAGGCAGTAAACTCTTACACTGTTCTTACCGTGTTTGCCTAAAAATAAGACCTAGCCGGACCATCAGCTCTAATGCGTCTTTTGGAGCGACCGGATCTTATATTAATTTTTGCTCCAAAAGACGCAAGAGAGCTGATGGTCCGGCTAGGTCTTATTTTCGGGGAAACACAGTAGTAATATTTTTTCTGCTCTGACTCCTCAGGCAAGGGAAATAAAAGAAAAACAAATGGAACTACATCAAATTAAAAAAGGTTTGCACAGCAAAGGAAACCAACAAAAAAATGAAAAGACAACCTACTGAATGGGAGAAGATATTCACCAATGATACATCCAATTAGGAATTAATATCCAAAGTTTATAAAGAACTCACACAACTTTACACCAAAAACCAAACAATCCAATTTGAAAAATGGCAGAGGACCTGAACAGACATTTCTCCAAAGAAGACAACCAATGGCCAACAGACATATGAAAAGATGCTCAACATCACTAATCATCAGAGAAATGCAAATTAAAACCACAGAGATACCACCTCACACCTGTCAGAACGGCTATTATCAATAAAGCAACAAACAAGTGTTGGCAAAGATGTGGAGAAAAAGGACCCCTCATGCATTGTTGGTGGGATTGCAAATTGGTGCAGCCACTATGGAAAACAGTATGGAGGGTCCTCAAAAAATTAAAAATAGAACTACCTCATGAGCCAGCAATTCCACTTCTGGGTATTTATCCAAAGAAATCCAAAACACTAATTTGAAAAGACATATGCACCCCTATGTTCACTATTTACAATAGCCAAGATATGGAAGCAACCTAAATACCCATCAATAGACAATTGGATAAAGAAGATATGATACATATATGCCATGGAATATTACTTGGCCATAAAAAAAGAATGAAACCTTACCATTTGCGACAATATGGATGAACCAAGACGGTATTATGCTAAGTGAAATAAGTCAGACAGAGAAAGGCAAATACTGTATGATTTCACTTATATATGGAATCTAAAGAACATGATAAACAAACAACAAAAAACAGAAACAGACTCATAGATAGAGAAAAAACTTACGGTTGCCAGATGGGAGGGGGATTGGGGAATGGGTGGAAAAGGTGAAGGGATTAAGAGGTACAAAATTGGTAGTTACAAAATTGTCAAAGGGAGGTAAAGTACAGCATAGGGAAAATAGTCAATAATGTTGTAATAACTATGTATAAGGTCTGACAATTAAGATCAAGAACTTGTTGCCACAATGTTGCTAAACTTTTTTGGTATCAGAGAGATTATTCATTATGAATTTGAACCAACTGGACAAACTGTTAACCCAGTTTATTATTTGGAAGTGCTGAAAAGGCTGCATGAAAAAGTTGGATGACCTGAATTTACACCAACAATTCATGGCTCTGCATCAGGACAATGCACCACTTTACACAGCACTGGATGTGAGGGAGTCTTGAGCCAGTAAACAAATAAGTGTATTGGAACACCCTCCTTACTCACCTGATCTGGCCCCCAATGACTTCTTTCTTTACCCGAAGATAAAGGAAATATTGAAAGGAAGACATTTTGATGACATTCAGGACATCCAAGGTAATACAACAGCTCTGATGGCCATTCCAGAAAAAGAGTTCCAAAATTGCTTTGAAGGGTGGACTAGGCGCTGGCATCGGTGCATAGCTTCCCAAGGGGAGTACTTCGAAGGTGACCGTAGTGATATTCAGCAAAGAGGTGTGTAGCACCTTTTCTAGGATGAGTTCGCAAATTTAATTCTCAGACTGCGTATTTTGCCAGGTGGATACCAGACTTATTGGGGGGGGGGGGGTTACTTCGTAAAATATACAAATGTCTAACCACTATGCTGTATTAGTTACAGATGTAACTAATATGAAATAATATTGAATAGCAACTGTAATTGCAAAAAAAACGATGTGCAAATTGCCAGTTATAAAAAGATAGGGATATAAAATACCACATAGGGAATAGAGTCAATAACACTTTAATAACTAAATACGGTGTCATATGTATTAGTATGTCATATGTATTAATATGGGTAATAGACTTACTGGGGTGATCACTTTGCAAGTTACATTATATAAATGTCTAATCACTATGTTGTACATCTGAAACTAATATATTATATGTCAACTGTAACTGAAAATTTTTTAATTAAAAAATAATAAACTCAATTTAAAAAAAAAAGAAACCTGACCTCTTAAGCCTATCTCAGATTCCAGCCCCCAAGGGAGGAGAGAGATTAGAAATCATCTAAGTGAATTCTGTAATTTGTATGAGATAAGAGTGGTTCTAAACTGGAATAAAATTTCTCCTGTAAAATAAATTAAAGCATTCTTCCCTTTAAAAAAAAAAAAAAAGTAAGAGCTACTCTGGGGTGTTTACAAGGTGTTTATGTGTAGTCTTTTTACGTTATGACATCTCACTTAGATGATAGATGAATGGGAGCTGAAATAAAGGCCTTGTAGGTTAAACTATCCTACGCCAATAAAGAGTGATACTGAACGAAACGTTAATGGGGTATAACTATTTGAGTATTCTAAGAATACAGGCAGTCAATAAATAATCTTGAATTAAAAAAATAAAGTGCTACTTTATCCCTACATGAAGTGAGAAAAGATAAGTTTCCCAGGACAGCATAGTAGAGAATACACAACTGAGAACTTGGTGGTTTAGTTGCACTATATTGAACTAATTCTCTGAGTTGAGCAATATTCACTCCTTCAACTGTAAGAATGAATATATGTATTTCAAAGCTAAATTGGGCAACTATTTGCCAATTCTCTCCATTAACTCAAAAAATAACAGTGCATTAAATTCAGAAAAACTTGAACTTTGGATGCATGGCCAGAATTAACAGATATGACAATATCTAAGGAGCACAAAAAGTTACTCTTTATTGAGCCTATTATGTACAAGGCAATGTACTAACAGCTGGGCATGCATGATGAGCTCATCTAAAACCCTAGTTTCATTAGTTTCTCTAAGGCTTTAGAAACGCTAAGTAACTTCCCCAAGGTACTTCTTTTAACTCAGAGACCGATATCTTTCCAATCATGTTCTGCTGCTTCCCTTTTGACCCACTAACAGAGACTGCTAAAAAGTTATGAAGCAAAATAAAACAAGAAGAATGAACAGTCTTTATTTCTAAGGTATATACCAAAATAAAACAGAAAAAAAGTAACTGATTGAAAATAAAATTTATTGAATTCTATACAAAAAATAAAAAATAAACAAAACCACCAGATACCTGTGAGGGCAAGGACCATCTCCGTTTTGCTCCTACGGTCTCCTCAGTACTTAACAGTGCTTAAGTCTCAAAAATACATATTCCAGCTGCGAGTACTACTCTTCCTTCTACATCCCAACCCCCAAGCCTCCCAGGGTTCTCCATCTCCACTACCCCCATCCTCATCTGTTGCTGCATGAGACACATAATGGGACATCCCACTTCAATACTTTCTCCACTCAAAAAGCCAAATGTTCTTTTTTAAGTCATAAATCAGAACATAAATCACTCCTGTGCTTAAGATTCCACAGGGTTGACCATGCAACTTCAATTAAAATCCCAATACTCATGGCCCACAAGGCCCCACCAAATCTGGCCTGCTTCCTCTCCCAGTTGCTCTGTAGGCCCCAGCAGCTGAAGTGTCTGTCCTCATAGTTCCTTCACCCTGCAGCCAAACCTTTCTTGCCTCAGGCCTTTGTCCTTTACTCTCAACTGGAATGTTCTTCCTGGCTTATTCATGTGGCTGAGTTCTCCTCAAACTCAGTTCAAATGGCATTTTCTCAGAAAGGCCTTTCCCAACCACACTGTAAGGTAGGTTCCCACCAGTTACTCTCAATTACATCGCCCTTTCTGTTCCTTTACAGGTTAATCATAACCTAAAATGAATTGGTTTGTTTTACTTGATTATATATACTCTTTCTCCATAGAATATAAATTCCGTTTGATTCCCTACCATATTTGTTGAACCAAAGAAATTAAGAAATGTGTAGAACTTGTTTGAATTAAAGTTTGAAAATCTCCTGAAGAACATAAAAGTCTATTTGAACAAAAGAATACGAAGTACATAAAGGTGTCAATTTTCCTAAATTAACCTTTAAGTTCAATATTCCAGTCAAGAATTGGTATTCCCCATAAAAGTCTCAGCAAGATTTCTTTTTGAACTCCACAGATCAATTCTCAAGTTCATCTGAAAGAATATGTAGACCAAAATTATCAAAATCTTAAAACAGTAATGAACAGGTGATTAACCGTACCAGTATTAAAATTGTAAAACAATAATAATTTAAAGGATATGGTAATATACAACAAAAGATCAAGAGAACATAATAGACAGATTAGAAACAGCCCCAAACATATTTGAAAGGAATGATAAAAGTTGCAAATCTAATCAGTGGGGGCAATGGATGGATTATTCACTAAATGGTACCCACACTTCTAGCTAACTATTTGGGGGGGAAAACATGTGCACATATATATTCCCTCAAATATATCTTTATCTCACTTCCTATATCAGAAATAAATTCCAGATGGATGATAAAGAGTAGAAGTTATAAAAAAAGGAAAAGAAAGAAAAAAGAAATCATAAAAATATTAAATTAAAATCTGGGGACTTGTTTTAAAAATACAAAAAGGTATATGGTCAAAAGTCTTTCTCTCACGCATGTGCCTTAGGCGCTCAGTTCTCCTTCCTACGATAACCAATGTTAACAGTTTCTTGGGTTTGATTTCAGAAATACCCTATGATATACAAGCAAATATGCACACATTATTTTTCCTCTTTCAAATATGCAATAGCATACTCTACATAATATTCCTCACTTTGCTCTTTTTCAGTTTAATATACAGGTAGATATTTTAAATTTTAGAGTAAGGAAGGTCTTTCTAAATAAAGCATGAAACCCAGAAGTCATATACAGACTAATAATAAAGACAGCTAACATTTATTGATTACTTACTATGTGCCAGCCACTTTGCTGTTATTTACATTATCTCTATTCTACAAATAAGGAAATTATAGCTTAGAGAGGTTAAGTAATGTGCCAAGATCACACAGACAGCATAGTGCTGGACTGGATATATCTGACTGCATAATAATACTACACAAGTATAGCTGGAGGGGAGGATGTGCACACGTATGAAGAAAGTGAATACCCTAATACGAAAAGAACTCTTTGAGTCAATCTGAAAAAGACCAATAAACCCATCAAAAAATAACCAATGAACAACAGCAGGCAATTTATAGAATACAACTCCCCTCCTTAAAAAATGTTCAACCTCAATAGTGATTAATAAAAGGCCAATTAGAATCATTTTTTCTACTTCTTAAATTGCCAGAATGTTTTAATTTGTAGTATGCCGTGCTGGCCAGGGTTTAGGGCATACCAACATACTTGCGTCATATCAAATTTACATCATTCATATAACAGCCACTCCACTTTAGCAATCTATCCTACAAAGCTGCTTGCACAAGTATACAAAATAAACATACACACATACAAATAACTCACTACCACTTTGTTTTTCTGACAAAACAAAACACTAATAGCCAAAAATTGATTAAACAAATGATGGTATTTTCATAATGTAGCTATTATGGTATTTTCACTATGTAGCTGTTAATTATAGAAGTAGCTCTAAGTATACCAACATGTAACCGTAGTATACAAAAGAACAATATAGTATGATCCCATAATACAGAAAATTATACACACACAAAGAAAAAATCTGAAAGAATATTCAACAAACACTTAGCAGATTAAATCTAGAAAGTGGTACTTTCAATTTCTTCATTTGCTTCTACATTGTACTTCTGTAAAATAATGTATTGCTTATAATAAATGAAAGTAAAAATTTTAAAATAACATATCCTTCACTCATTAAAATGATTTTGTGTGAACATAGAGTAGTTTCTACCCCTCCCCTCCTGTTTGGTTCAGTTCCCTCCTCCCTCCCCTCCTTCCTGTCCCCACCTACACACACACACACACACACACACACACACACACACCACACACCCCCTCCCCCCCGCACAGTGAATGGACTATATACTCCCTACATCTGGTATATTCACACTGTGTATATTTTAGGCTGTAACTCCTAGAAAGCACAAGTTTTGGTTTCATTCCAAAAACATAAAAGTTATTGTAATTCAAAACTAATCAAAAGCAATACAAAGTTAAATGTCTTTGAACAGTTTGAAGACATGATGATTAATACTTAAAACAAACATTTCCAAATTATACAAATCTGTATGTTATTGTCAAGGGAAATGAAGGGCCTAAAACATTATTCTGACTCTGAACTGTGAATGACAACAAAAACATCACAAAAAGAGTCTGTCAATTAAATAAAAGTATGGGGGAAGAGGCAATCTGTGACCCTCATAAGAAATCTAAGAGTCACATTTTCCTAGAAAAATTCAACCTCAATTTATTCTGTTTTGCTATCAGTTTATACAAGTTTTAAAATAAAATCAAAAGAACATCCCAAGTTTTATTCTTCAAGTAAACACTGTGTGTGTTGGAAGGGGGGACAGCCAAATTACCAAAATAATTTGGTAATCTTGACTTTTCCTTTGTGCTTGACTAATCTACTTAAATATTTACTTTTTGATATAACTTATCAGTACTGTTCTTTCAAAGGGATTCTATAATAATATTCCTAATTCACAATTTTTTCCTAGCACTGAAACTACTCCACAAGTTCCTGCATACATAAATTAACACACTCTTATTCTAAATTATCTGGAAATACAAATAGTCTGATATGAATCAATCCCATGTTTACTTTCTCCTTCTCCCAAAAATTCCAGTAAATGGCAGAAACATTTTTTTCAGTAAATGCTTTGATAATTCACTGATTACAGACATTTTACCTTTAACTGGTGAATTCCTACCCATTTTTTAATTTCCAAAAACTATTCACCATCAACTTCCCACATATGTATCAACCACCACACTAAATAACTCTAGCAACTATGCTTTTTTATGAATTCAACAAATTTCTCCTACATACTTCCTGAGTACAAAGTGTTCTTTTTAGAGTGGGAGCAGGGAAGGATTAACGACTAAGATACAAATGTGCCCACGATGGGCGTACAGTCTAGTGAGGACTACATGAACATGTGCATAAATAACTATGATATTATAGTAGAGGCACAAGTAAAGCATTAAGAATTTTCAGAATGAAAAACATATATCTTTGGAGAAGTGGGAGTAGGGCGACTTCCTGGATGAAGTGACATGTGATCAAACCCTCAAAAAAAATAAGCAGAATTTAGATGTGGCAGAATTTGGAAGAGTAAGGTAGAAAAATAGCATTCCAGAAAAGAGCACAGTATGAGAAAAATCAACCCTTCTTAATTCTACACAAAGTAGACAAATTATTTAACAACCCAAAAGGAATAAATATGCCATGCTTCAGTATTCATACGAGGTTATCAGTTTAAAAAGAATAATATGCCTTTTCCTTTAAAATAAATTTTATGGCATGAGTACTTACAGATGACTAATATTATATATGAGCTTTTCAACGTAGCATTAAGAATACATTGCATGTTCATGCTATCTATCTAAGCTTTTATATAACAACTGAAGTCCCTCATACTAAAAAGCCAGAAGCTTGAGTTAGTGAAGCAAGCAATAGTTAATTTATAAAATAATTTAACCTGTTTAATAGCTAATTTATAAAATAATTTATAAAATAAAGGTAACCATTAGCATAATAGTATTTCCTGTAATACTTAAATTCCATGAAATGTCACTAGGTCCAGATAACCTCAGACATTTTTATTTGATCACAGCAGATTAAAAATTTAGCAAACTAAGTAATTCCCAGTGATCATCATGTTACTGATTTAGAGCAATAAGCAATACTAAGTTTTTCAAACTACATTTTCATTGTAGAAATTTAAAGCTAAGAAATACCTTAAATTCAATATCTAAGCTGAATAAATGATCTGTCATTCCCCATCCACCCCAATTTTTGTTTTAAGTAATTGTTGGTCATCACATTGATTCATCCCCAGGATGATATGGCGTAATGGAATGTGCACTACACTGGATGTCAGAAGACTGGATTCTGCTAGTGCCCAGTTACAACAACGTAGGCAGATCATTTCTGTGACCCTCAGTTTATTCACCAGTAAAACGGGTTAAGACTATAGACAGTCCCCAACTTACATTCGTTCAGCTCACGACTGTTTTCTACTTCACGATAGTGCAGAAGTGATAGGTATTCAGTAGAAACCGTACTTCGAATACAGGATCTTTCCCTGGACTCGGGGTACACAGCACTACTGTCTGTGCTGATGCTCAGCAGCAGTGAGGCATGCAAACTAGAGAGTGAACAGCGGAGACTCTACAGTGCACTGCATTGCCAGTGTTACTTGGATATTATGTGTTTTCCCACCCATACAAAACGCCCATCTGTGTCTCCTGCTTCTGGTGAGAAAAGGAAGGCAATTACTCTTGAGACAAAATTCAAGATAACTGCCCAACTGTAGGCTAATGTAAGTGTTCCCAGCATGTGTTTAAGGTAGGCTAGCCTATAATGTTTGGTAGGTTAGGTGTACTCACTGCACTGCCAACTTAACCGTATTTTCAATTTAGGATGGTTTATCAGGACGTAACCCCACCAAGGAGCATCTATAGATAATCGAGAAGCATCTGCAGATAACCTATATGACTGACTCTACATGGTATAATTCTATAAATTATTAGCATTTTATTTCAACCAATTTAGATTTGTTTTTGAGATTGCTTTTCAGTAAAAGTAACAGCAGCACATGTAGAAGAATCAAACTGAAGAACTCCACAGGAACATTAATGTGGCTTTGTACAGTCTCACCTTCAAATGCAAAGAGAAACCAGAAAAAAAAAAAATGTTGTTTCTGAAGACTATCCAAGTAATATTTTGACCACACACATTTCTGCAGTAGAAAAAAATGGCAGTAGAACAGTAAAAATGTTCAAGGAAAACCACCATCATAAGAATAAAAAACAGATGCTCTACATACAGTTACTGCTATATGACAGAAGCTTTTCATAGCTTTTCAATACTCCTAATAAGTCCTGACAGAAAAAGAAACAAAATGTTTTCTTAACCATCTAGCTAAATGTACCTCTTGCATCCTCGAACTTGAAAAGGACAAAATATCAGGCAATCCACAGACCGAGCTATTTGTGCACATATTAATCTGCTCAACTTTATACCTTTATAGCATTTAGCAATGTACCGTGAACATAAAGGCACGTTAACACCAGTTGAACAAATGAACTATACATAAATCTCTAATCTCTCTAATCAACAAATAAGTCCAAACATAATAAATGATCAACTTTTACTACATCTTTGTACTGTATTCTAGTAAAATACAATATCTGAAGTAAACGAACAGATGGGAGCAATAAGAATATGAAATTGCAAGACAGATCACAAAATACAATTAAAACTGAATAACAAAACAAACACAAAAACCTGAGTAACAAATACACTGACATTTACCTAATCAATCCCTGGCCTATTCAAAGGCCTTTGCTTTCAACTGCAGATAGAAATGACAAGAAAATCTCATCACTTCACAAATTAAAAAAAAAAAAAAAAAAAAATCTTAAAAAATTTTGACTAATCTAAATTTGCCTAGCCTTGAAACAAACTTTTACTCAATTAAAATTCAAAGAAACCTAAGTTAATGTGAGGCATTTTGTGTGTGTGTTTTAGTTATGTGGGCAGGCCAAATGCTTATGTTTTACTATATGACGAAATACAACAAGACATCCAGTTAAAAATATATTCTTCAGAAGCCATTGACAGAATCAATGGCTATACAGATAGGTCACAGCAGACAAATAAAAAGTATATTCGAAGAAGTTGTAATGTGAATATATTTTTCTAATTAGAATACAATGTTTATTCATTCAACAAATATTTGCAATGTCAATATCCTACACAGAAAATAAAATCCTACATGGTGCCTTAAAAGTAAAGATAAAATCAGAGAAGGGCCTATCCTGCCCTCAAGAGAAGATAAAACAGGTATATAAAAACCTAAATACAATGCAGAAAGTGTAAATGCCATGAGAGATGTGCAAATAAAGCATTTCATGAGTGCAGAGGGAGCTGTTACTACCTCACAGAAATATAACCCCTTCAATGTGTTTAATTTCATAACTATTAACTCTCTTAAGCTCACAACAGCCAACCCTAGGAGAGCAGATGTTTTCCTACTATCACAGGTGAGGAAACTGAAGCACAGAAAGGCTGATCATGTTCCCAACTGTCACATAAGTTAAAGGAAGAATAAGGACTCTTTATACCATATTTTCTCCAAGGAAGTAGTTCAACATATGGCAAGCCTTTGGTAAAAGAAAAGATTATTTTATTTTGGCATTGTAAGCAATCACATCCTTATGTATGCATGTGCATATTATTTAAACATACGTGTGTTAACCGTGATTTCCATTAACACGTGTGTTTAAAGCAAGGCAAAGCAACTGTATACTATAAATATTAAAATAAACTTCCACTGGATTTTAACAGAATGAGAAAATAAAGACAATATTTCTTTTTCCAACAACTTGTGCTTATTTCTTCTGTTATTTTTACCCATGTCTAAATAAGATTCTAAAATTGGTCTCCTCCTAGTCCCAGGCAAATTGGTTCATCCAATAAATATCTTTATGAAAAGGTACGTCAAAACATTTTCAAAAAATCATTAAAAATTAAATAATGCCATCAACTCTTCAGTTATCCAAGGGACAATCACACATGACCCATCAGCAGCAGCTATTGATCAAGATATGTTTAACAAATGAATGAATATTTGTAGGCATTTTAAAATCCCGGGCCTGTTGCTCTTTGCACAATGTTCTGCCTCCCATCACGGCTTCACCAGGGTGCACACAAGAAATGCAAATTTCAATATAATTAAGATATAATTAGGGAAACAAATCTGATGAAAGTAAATATACTAATCCCAAAGATTAGAATTACCCATACCACTAATCTCCAAGGTTAACTGTTGAAGCGGCACAGTGGTATGCAACATGAGTAAAAAACTGACACTTCCTGGGCACTTTTCATAAATATCACTTATTTCCATCCACACCTTTAATACACGACTACACCTAACCCAGTTAATTCGAAGAATACAAATCCAGTCTCCTCTCCATTAAGACTGATTTCTCAATTTTAGTTTCTCAAATCCTTCTTCCACCAAAAAAGAGAATTCACCAATTTCGCACATTAAAACACCAATAATAAAAGGCAGAATGTACAAGGTACCGATCTTTGCCATCTTCACCACTACTCACCCTTCGCCATTACATTCCGGAGTTGTTCGGTTAGAAAGGTGAACTAGTTTGCTCTTCACGCACTTGTCCATCGCTGTCACCATCCCTAACCCCTTCTACACTTCCAAAACGCCCACCAACTCCGCCTCAGTGGGAGCCCAGGCCCGCCACCTGTGCCGGCCCCGCCCGGACTCCCCCGGCCCACTCTGCCTCCCTCGGTCGGCCCTCCGGGCTTCGCATGCTCGCTTCCCACAGGACACCTCTCTGACGGCCCGGGCTGGCCGCAGCCCATTCTTCCTCCAAACTCCATAAGCCTCTTCCACTCACCCAGCCCCAGCTCCCCGCCGCGCCCGACTCGTACTGGGCGGCCCAGGGGAAGAGGCCGGGCGGCTGGGGCGGGTCCCGACCTGCAAGGCCCACGACTCCCCTCACCCGGCCGTGAAGCCGCCCCCGCGGCCGGTGTCCTGAGAACCCTCGGAAGCCCCCAACCGAGCCGGGGCCGGGAGACTGGGGCCATGGGCGCCGGGGCCTACTCACCGGGAGCTGGCGGAGCGTGGTAGCTGGCGCGCCCCCGGGCCTGAGGAGCGGGACGCGGCCCCGGCGCGCGTCCCTACCTCGGGACCTCGCTCGGCGCGGCGAGCTGGACGCTCACTCCAGCCACCGCCGCCGCGGGTGCTGCTGCATCGCCACCTTAGCCGCCATCTTGACTCAACCCCTCTCCCTCCCCCCAGCCCCGGCGGCCCCGGCTAAGGAGGCTCCGGCGCCAGCTCCTCCTCCTTCCGGGAGGTTGGGGGACCGACTCCCTCCGCCTGGCCGAGCGCGGCTGGTACCTCGGCCGATCTTCCTCGGTTGCCCCGCGCCTGTCCCCTCACGTCTCCCCGCGGCTTGGCTGCGGCGGTCCCCTCAAGCGAAAACAGGCCGGGGCAGCGCCGTGCCCGGCCTGACCCAGGGCGCTGCCGTCGCGCACCTGAGCTGGGGCGCCCACCGCGAGCTGGCCGACTCCCCCGCCCTAGGGGCCTTCCCCCGAACATGGGAAATGGAAGGGCGGAAGGCCATGCCTCAGGTCCTGCGACTCCTCCGCGACGCGGCGGGATGGCGGCCTCCTGGGTCCCCCGGCTGCGGGGAGGAGAGCCGGGCCCCACGTGCTGGGAGCCGGAGGAGTGCGCGTGGACCTACCCAAGATATTTTCCAGGACCCCGGCTGTAATTCACACTAAGAGCACCGAAATGCGGGCGAAGCCCATTTGTCCATGATGTCAGTCTTTAAAGTCACTAATCAGAGGAGCCTGTGGCCCTTGTGACTACGAAATGTGCTCTCAGCCTTACTCTTCTAATTAAATGACTGAACGGTTCATCGTAACCGCACACTTTTCCTTTACAGAAGCCACCACTTCACATCCAAAAATTGAGGAAAAATGAAGTCGGTGTTCATCCGGATAAGGGGCTGTCTAGCTATACAGTTACGAAAAAGTCCTGGACTTTAAGAAATGAGTTATAAAATGGTGAAGAGAGGAGTGTACCCGTACTCAAGATGTGGGGTTTATTTTAAAAATGCTTCTCTTTAAACCTATGTACTGTGAGAACAAAGGTAGAAAACTGGATGGGAAAGGATTCATTCAGCTCTGAAACCAAGCTGGCACAGACCTCGTAAATGCTGCGTAAAGTAGAACTCGATAAAGAAGCATTGGGAGGCGTCAGTGTAATACGACAACAGGAACCCGACGTTTAAAGCCTCAAGCCAGCCGAGCGTGCTGGCAGGACGGACTTAAACTCGGAACTCAATTTCCGCGAGCGCCGTTTTCCCGCCGGAGTCAGGGTCAGCGGCACGTTTCCCTATTGCGCAGGCGCAGTGCCACTTACAGAGCATGGAAGTGGTGGGCGTCCTGGGTTTGATAGTGGTGGTCCTAGCATCCGGTTTCTTCTGGGTTTGGGACTTCTTGGAACGAATGAAGAGTCAGGAACAGGCAGGCCTGTTGGGAAGCGAAAGCCGGACCCTCCTGGTGATCGCGCACCCGGACGATGAAGCCATGTTCTTTGCTCCTACTGTGCTAGGTTTGACCCGCCTGAGGCACCGAGTGTTCTTGCTCTGCTTCTCTGCAGGTAGGAGGCTGCAGGCGGGACGCTGGGAGCCGGGGCTGTAAAGGGTATTTAGGTGCTAACCTATCTCAGTCGACTTTTCCCCAAAGGATTCTCTGTTGTAGAAAGTTAAGTGAATACACCGGAGGTCCCTTCTCTCTCTCAACGCTTTACAGAGAATCAATGGCTCCAGCCCAGGGCCTGTAGCGGCCAGCTTTCCCTGTGGGTTGCCGGAGGAACGCAACGCAACTTGTGTACTACATTCTCTGCTGACAGGATTAAGCACTCCATAGCGGCTCACATTTTATTCCATTCAATACCTAGATTTCCGTTGGGAACTGTGGCTGTGCTCATTATTCTGGGGAACCTTTTTATTTGCAGAAGGACCAAGAATAATAATCTTGGTGTACCACAGTACACCAAACAGAATCTAGGCAGTATCATACTTTCTCAACCCTTCAAGTTTTACTTCTAACGGTAGCTGTTTTTCAAATGCTATTTGTGCTAAGAAGATGCACATGTCAAATGGAAGAGCTAGACTCAGATCTTTAGACTAGAAAATAATTTTATGGTTCAACACCACCCAACTTTCAGTAAAGGGGCCTTTCAAAGAATAAGTCCTCCTTTACCATATAGAGAAGATGGAATGAGAAAACAAAAATTGACCATGATAATGGATTATGGTGATAATAGTTGTGTAAATGAAGTAATTAAACTGTACATATACAATGGGTGAATTTTATGGTATGTAAAATTATACCTCAATAAAGCTGCTTTTTACAAATGCCCATGCCCTCTTTTCCCATTTAGTTGTGTGTTGTTCAGTTCTTTTTCTATACAGATTTTTCACAGAAACCACATTTTATACAATTTTATATTTTTCACTGAGCATTATTTTTGCATTCATTTAGCAAAATTATTTAAAATTTATGTGCAGTACACAACGTTACAATGGCCAAAATCCAGAACACTGACAACACCAAATGCTGGTGAGGATGTGGAGCAACTCATGTGGAGGAACTCTCATTTATCAATGGTAGGAATGTAAAATGGTTAAGCCACTTTGGAAGGCAATTAGTTTGGCAGTTTCTTACAAAACTAAACATAGTCTTACCAAACCATCCAACAATTACCCTACTTGGTATTTATTTACCCAAAGGAGTTGAAAACATGTCCACACAAAAACCTACACTCAAATGTTTATAGCAACTTGATTCATAATTGCCAAAACTTCAAGTAATTAAGATGTCCTTCAGTAAGTAAATGGATAAACAAATTGGTGCATTCACGCAATGGAATATTAGTGCTAAAGAGAAATGCGCTATCAAGCCATGAAAAGATCTGGAGGAAACTTAAAATGCATATTATTAAGTGAAAGCAGCCAATCTGAAAAGGCTACATACTGTATGATTCCAACTGTGATATTCTGGGAAATGCAAAACTAGGAAGACAGTAAAAACATCAGTGGTTTCCAGGGGTTGAGATGGGAAGAAGAATGAATAGGTGGAGTACAGAAGATTATTTTAGGGCTGTGAAAATGCTCCGTATGATATAATGATGGATATATGCCATTATACATTTTCCAAGCACATAGAATATACAACACTAGGAGTAAATTGGGCCTTGGGTGATAATGATGTAGGTTCATCAATTGTCCCAATGCCCCACTCTGCTGGGGGATGTTGCTAATGGGGCGGCTATGCCTGGGTAGGGACGGCGGGTAAATTGGAAATCTCTGTACCTTCCGCTCAGTTTTGCTATGAACCTAAAACCGCTCTGAAAAACATCAAGTTTTAATTCTAAAAAAAGTTTTAATTAAAAAAGATTTATATGCTAGGCCTTATTTTATGCCCTAAGAATAAAACGGTGAAAACAAGCTAGCAAAGGACCGTGTCCTTGTGAAACTTATAATTTAAACATTTACCTATGTTAGTAAGAACTAGATACATAACCTTTTAAATGGTTTCATAGATAAACCGTAATTTAGTTAGTCATCCCTTATTGTATGTATATTTAGGGGTTTTTTTTTCCAGTTTATTACAGTAACAGTGAACAATGTGTATTTCATAGTATTTCATTAGGACTCATTTCTAAATTTGGCTGTTTTAAGGCTTTTCATGTAAATTGCATCCCCAAAACACCAATTTACATTCTCACTAACAGGTAATGAAAGTCTGTCTTAATATAATACCCTCCCTAGCATTGACTAGTATTTTTTTATATTTCTTGATTAACACTTTTTTCCCCTCAAAATCTTTTGTTGCTAGTAAGATTAAACTATTTTCATTTTTATTGAGAATTTGGGTCTAAGCACTTTTCTCAGTTTGTGCTTTAAGGATATCAATTGAAAATAGATGCAGTTAAAGGCCTCCTTTTTTTTGTTGTTTGCTTTTTATTTTATGTTTTATATTAGAATTATAGGAATCAAATTATAGGCAAATTTGTTTCAAGATCTGCAAGAGAAGCCTGGATTTATTTGCAAAGTATTATAAGTGCACTGGATTCTGTAATAAATTTCTCCTTATTTTTCAATAGGCTGGGACCAAAAATCAGAATTGTTTCAAATTTAAAAAAAAAAAAAAAACACGTATGCCCTTGGCACTTATTAAATACTCAGTATACTTATGGTTGTCTTTCATTATTTCCTCTGAATCCAACTTGCCATTTATTTATTTATTTATTTACTTGGGGAAAGGAAACAGAACTTTATTGGGGAACAGTGTGTACTTCCAGGACTGTTTTTTCCAAGTCAAGTTGTTCTTTTTTCAGTCTTAGTTGTGGAGGGCGCAGCTCAGCTCCAGGTCCAGTTGCCTGTTGTTAGTTGCGTTGTTAGTTGCAGGGGGCAGAGCCCACCATCTGTTGGTGGGAGTTGAACTGGCAACCTTGTGGTTGAGAGCCCACTGGCCCATGTGGGTATTGAACCGGCAGCCTTTGGAGTTAGGAGCACGGAGCTCCAACTGCCTGAGCCACCGCCTGAGCCACCGGGCTGGCCCCCAACTTGGCATTTAAATTGTTCTCTCTTATAATTTTTAAAACTACTTTTAAAATCCCCAATTCATTCAAAACTGTTATTGATTAAACATTACCCACACTGCTGATTTATTCTAACTAGAAATTGGAAGTGAATAATTTGTGATACAATGTAATAAAAGTTGTAATGGTGTGATGGAGAGTACTATGGACACAAAGTGAAGAAAAGCATGGGTTCTCTTCAGGGGTTTGGATTAAGGAAACTTCTTCAAAGAGGTTTTCTTTTGAGCTGGTCTTTAAAAATAGGACTAGGTATATAGGAAAGGGGGCAAATCATTCCAGGCAATAGTAAAAGTACCAGTAAGTCTTGGACCTGTATGAATATTTTCAGCAATCCTATGACAGGCATTATTAAATATATAAAACATTATACACATATAGAATTTGTTCCCGTTTTACAAATCTGGAAACTAATGAAAAAGTTAAAAGTACTTGACCAAATGTGGAGGATCCAGGACCCTCTGGGTCTTTCCTGTTCTAAACGATTACAGTATAAAAGCAATCAATCTGCCTCTCACAATGCCTTGTATGCTATGTCAGTTGAAATAACTTTTGATTTCCAGTGTATGTTCCAAGAAACACTAGTTCATCAAGCAACTATGTAAAAAAAAATAAACAATGCTTTCTCCTGACAAGTTTGGGGAAATCAGCCAGATGGGTTATCCCCCATTTAGAGGTTCACAATCCTTATTAGAATATCAACATCTTTCAGAAGTCTTGCTGTAAAAAAAATCATATTTAAATTTATTCAGTCCAACATTTCTTCCAATTTATGTAACCTATTAATATACACATGGGAGAAAGCTATAGTACATACTAGGGTGTTATTGAATATATTTGGTGGAGAATTAACCCAACCAGTTCTGTGCTTTAGAAAGCTCCTTCTGGTGGCAATATGGAGAATGGTTTGGAGGGAAAGATTGGAATCAGGAAAACCAATTTAGGTCATCCTTTCCCCTCTATCTAGACTGCCTGCCAGCTCTCGTATATCAGATTTTCACGTATTTCTGATCTATGTCCTATTCTTTTAGTCAGTTCAACATCCTTGTGCCAATATCATGCTATCTTAATTACTGTAGCTTTTACAGCAGTCTTTCCATCTGTGATTTTATGGTATGTCTCCTCATTTGTATTGGCCTTCTTTAATGTCTATCTTCTTTTATGTCTATTAATAGTTTTATGTCTATTAACAGTTTTATAATAAAGGTCTTACATATGTAGTCGTAAAATGGTTAGTAATTTTGTCCTTTAATCTGTTTCTCATATCTAGAGGTTCTTTTTGCAAATATTATTGTCTCGTTACTTTCTCATAGTTTGATATTCTCTTTCTTTAAATGTATTAAACATATCTGGTGTAATAATTCCAATTTCTGCAGTCTGTGTGTCTGATTCTGCTCTTGAGTAACTCATTTTGAATGACTTGTTGCTGTGTGCATGTTGTGATTTTTTTTAATTGTAAGTACATTTCTTGGAACCATATTTGTGATATTTTGATGATTTATGTTTGCTTCATCCAGGCAGCAAAGAGCACTACTTTAGATCACTCTACACTAAAATTTTAGATTGAGACTTTTCAATCCACAGAGGTAGTGTAAACTCAGTGTCCAAACGCAAGTGCGCTAGTTGTCTAATGCTGTGTAACAAATTATTTCGAAACTTAGTGACTTTCAAACAATAATACTTTATCTCTCATGGTTTCAGACAGCACAGTTGTCTTACTACTTCAGAGGGAGTATCCAAAGGCTGGGGACTAGACTCATCTGACTTAACTAGAAATATTGGCCAGAATATTCACATACAGTACACATATAGGTAAACCTACACACCTTAAGCTTTCTAACAACCTAGTGGCTGTGGCTGTGCATCTGGGCAAGTATCTTGAGAGAGAGCCAGTGCTAGGTGTAACCACATTGCCTTGGAAAGTAATCATGCAATATTACTTTCCTTTCATTCCGTTTGTCAAGGTGGTCACAAGTCACTTGGCAGTTTCAAGGAGAGAAATAGACTTCACCTCTTTATAGCGTACTGCAAGGTTCTAGAAGTGCATATGGGACTACAAATAGTGCTGTAAACTGTTTTTGGTCAATACAATGTGCCAGAAGGTCAATGTATACTTAACAGTTCTTGGGGGGGGGGTGACATTTTTCTTACTTTTCCTTCCACTAGAACCAAGTCTGAGAGAGATAGCCCCACCATCTCTGTTTAGGGTAGGAATTTTTCTAGTTCACCCACTGTAGGTATTGCCTTTTGAAGGTCTAGTCTTTCTTTGTGCAGAGGTCTCCTTATTTGTGCCCAAGCTTTATCTCCTAACCTGACTTTAGGCCATCAGGCATAGGCAGATACTCTCAAGGTGGCACCCTACTTGTCTGGATTTGTGCTTACGTATTGTTTAGGACCTCAGAGATTGCCCTTACTTTCCTGCTAATTCAGCCATACATTCTAAAGCATATTTGCCTTTTATTTCACATGATCAGATATTCTATGCTACGAGGGTTTCGCCAGACATCTGATTCACCGTATTTCCTAAAACAGAACTTATCAGGTTTTTTTAATGATTTTTAATCATGAATAATTCCTCAAAGTTTTTCCATATTGAGATATATTTAGATCCAGTGTAAAAAGTGTTAATCTCATCTATTTAACTCTTTTCTTTCTGACCCAATACATTTGAGTTTTCTAAAAAAAATAAGTATTGACTGTATCCTATTAGGAATCAAATAAATTAGCAGTATTTAAAAATATGAATTATGTTTCTTTAAGGGAGCTATATAAAATTTCAGAACATGACTCAAAGGTTACGTATCAGTGGGCCTATTTTGTAAATATATATATATATGTATAATATAACATATATATGTATATAACATATATTACATATAAGTACTTAGGTAATTTTCTCTAAGGTTTAGGTTGATAGGATTTCCATATGATCACACCGACCAAAGAATGTATAGGCATCCAATGACTAACTGAAAACAACACCTGTTCGTAAATTTGGTACTGATGGGTTAATTGATAGGTTAACTGTTTTTATAAGAATATATATTTCAAGTATATATTTACTTACCTTTTTTTTATAGTTAAGCTTAGAATTTATATGCCAGGTAATCTTATACACTACCCCTATTTTCCACCTAACATCTGTGTTTATAAAAATGTTTATGTACTGCTAAGTATTTATTTCTTAGTTAAAGAATGTTACAAGCTTTTCAGAGGTTTTATTTACTTAATGAGTTAGAGTTTTAAGTGCAAAAATAAAGGACTTGCTTAAACTTTGATAAACCATGAAAGAAATACTAATAAACTTTAGGGAAGAGATCATGTCACAGACCAAAGAGAAAATCCACAGTCACAAAAATTGCCTGTGAACAGAGAAAAGGAAAGATGCAAGTGAGAAAAAGAAAGAAAATGCAATAGGACTAATCTAATAAAAGTATAGGATGGGAATAATCAAAATGTAATGAATTTTGAAGAGCTTAGTATTGGAAATATTTGTTTTAACTGTTCATCGCAATGAGTTAGACACTGTTCTCAAGCAGTACATCCTTCTCACTTCATCTGATACAAAGATACCTGTCATATTCAGAAAAAGATGGCTTCCCATATGTTTGGCCTTGTTAATAACATTTTGCTTATCCATTCATCTGTTTATGGACACTTGGGTTATTTCCATTTTTTGGCTATTGTGAATAATGCTGCTACAAATACGAGTATACAAGCATTTGTTTGAGTCCATTCTCAATTCTCTTGGGTATATACCTTGGAGGAGAATTGCTGAGTTATGATAATCCTATGTTTAAATTTTTGAGGAATCGCCAAACTTTTCCACAGCAGCTGCACCATTTTATGTTTCCACCAGCAATGCACGAGAGTTCTAATTTCTCCACATTCTCACCTACACTTGTAATTTTTCGTTTGTTTATTTCAGGGTTTTTTTAACTATAGCCACTCTAGTGAGTATGAACTGATATCTCATTGTGGTTTTGCCTTACCTTCTGTAATGACAAATGATATTGAGCATCTTTTCATGTGCTTATTGGCCATCTGTCTTATCTTTGGAGAAATGTCTATTTGGGTAATTTTCCCCTTTTTTATTCTAGTTTCATTTTTAAATCATGATTACTCCAACTGGGTTCTTTGGACACATTCTAATGAAATAGGGTCCATCACTTGGTTTCAGCTTCCTTTCAGGAACCCAGGCCTTTAGGGTCTGGTAACACTGCCTCCTTTTTTCTCCAACCTAGCTTTAGTTACTTCTTCTTGTCGCTAATCTTTGGGTCACTTCAATGTTCCCTATTTGGCCCTCAAATCTTCCATCAGTTATGTATCACATTCTTTCCATTAGATTCTTAAACTGATGTAAATATTTCATTTGGTTTCTGTTTTCCTGGGTAGACCCTAACTGTTACAGAAGCTAAACTCCCTCATTTTAGAGTTAGGAAATGTTGATCTTTTTTTTTTTTCCAAATATACTTGGTCATGTTCAAGGGACAACCTTGCTGGTATTCCTGAAACCCAAGAACTTTAGGAATTTCTTCAGATTCATGAAGTGAATAGAAGGCCAGGTATTGAGACCGCAATGCCTGAATTCTCAGTCCACTTCTCATTGTATTAAATTAATACTTCCAAGGTAGGGAACAGGGTAACTAAAGGATTTCTTCTTTTTTTTGCTATATGTCGTTTTGTTTCTTTTGATTTTTAACTACATAAATCTTTTACCTATTTGGAATAAATAAATTAATTTAAAATCTTTAAAATAAAATGTCTACCTTTATACATGTAGTATATAAATGGGGTCTTTACAGAGTGACTTTAATTTGTATTAACTGTCATTATGCTTGCTAGTTGTTGCTGGGAAGTATTAGTTGTCATAAAACAAAAGACTTCACTAAGCGTACAATTATTTATAAGCTTATGCACACTGTGTATAAATAGACTATATAAATAAGTCTACATTAATCCTATTTATTTTGTTTTATAGAATAATGATCTCCAAACATTTTTTGGTCACATTTTCCTATTGGTAAAAACTTTTTGAGGATATATTCCCATTATATAATATGTACTGTATATTTATAACTATATTAAGTACATGGACACTGAACTAATGTGTACATTATAAAATATTAACAAAAGTTGACGTTTATAAAAGACAAAGTAAACAAATCGAGAGAAGTTCTAAAGCTTTTCCTCCACCCCAACGTGTTATCTTGTGCCTCCCAGGATGCAGCTACCTGCTTGGATGCTTTTTTAGAGTGTTTCAGTGAAAAGCTGCTAAAAAATCTCAGACATTTAATCTGTTGAAGTTCCTACATGTTCACCAAATTTAGTGAAAATATTTAAAGTGATCTCTGACTTAACTCCCTAACCCGTTTTAAATTCCTTAATTTAAACACAAAGCAATAAAACCAGCTCCATAAACAGATTAGCTTCAGTTCAAACCAGTTTCTCAGAACCATAATCAGGGTCTGATTTGCATGGCCTCTGAACTTAGGAATCATATATCACTGGTGTACATTAGACTCGTTATCCCCAAAGATCAAGTAACCTTGAGACAAAATGGGAGAGTGTATGCATATGGTTTTGAGTGTATGGATATGGTAAAATACTAATAACCAACACAAAATTGACTAGTTTCTATCGGACTTGAAAAAATATTAACTCGATCGTGATGAGGACAATACACAATTAAGCTGTTATCTAGAGTCTTTTTGGGGTTAGTCCCTTTGTTAGATACAGTGTAATGACTGTCTCCTATCTGGATTTAAACAGTTCAAAACTAGCACTAGAGTAACCCCTGCCTAAGTTGAAAGGTTTCGCATGGAGTTTTTCTCTGAGTTATCTGGAACAGCAAGCAGAGCTTCTCTATGTTCAGTACTTCAGGAGTGCCTGCAATGTGCTGGACACCAGGGTGATACAAAGTTGAATGAGACCGTGACTTTTAAGGTCAATGACATTTCGCAGTTAATAATTGATCATGGAGAAAAGTTCATACTTATGAGCAAAATACTTGAAATGATTACTTGCCACGGAAAGTAGGACAAGGCTTCCCAGAGGGAAAGCCATTTGATCTGTATGATGAAGATGAATTGTAATTCAGGAAGAACGGAAAAGAAGGAGGGGGAAGGTAAAGATAAAGAAGTCAAGGAAAGAGAAAATTAACACTGAGTACCGAACTAAGTGGATGTGTATTATCTCATGTAATCCTCAGGAAAGCCCATGAGATGGCCATTCCCACTTTACATGTGGAGAAAATGTGATTCAGGACTGTTAAGTAACCAGCACAAATTATACATACAATTATCTGCTGCAGAGTTTAAGTAAGTGCTGTATTAACTGGACAATTGTCCACACGTACAATTTAAATGGTACCAAAATTTCATTGTATGTTATGCATAAGGGTACAGAGGAGTTGTACTTAGCAGAACTATTCTTAGGAAGTATAGTATATGTGTTGGGAAAATAAAGAAAACGTAAGCTCTTTGGGGTGCTGATATGGTCAAGGTCCCCTAAGGGCATGTTGGGATAGCTGCTTGCTAAACTCCTCAGCGGAGAATATTTACTAAATGTTATCTCCATATTTTCCTGGAAGACTCAGGAGACTCTTCTTTAAGTAAATGCTTAACAGATATTCGAGGACTCAATTTAAAGGGTCTCAAACTAATGATGCACTTGGGTACCCAACTTGTTCTGAGCTGTTATAGAAGTGTTAATCCTAAAACTGCTTGACTCCAAAGCCAGTGCTCTCGGCAGTGCACAGTGCTGCCTGTAGCACGCAGCTAAGATGCAGTCAGACAAACTGACAGAGAAATAGACACAGAGATGGGGAAGAAGGAAATGGTGATTCTGGATTGTGCTGCTGGTACTCTTTTGACTGCAACCTTAGCGTTGTAGTTTCTTCAGCTTTTTCTCCTAACCACAAAATTTTCAGGTAGCTTAAATCCTTTAGGGAACAAGATGAGGTAAGAATGAGTGAATCATTGGATCCCCACTGTTAAATCTTCCAATGTATATTTGTCATCCTCAGGAAATTACTACAATCAAGGGGAGATTCGTAAGAAAGAACTTCTGCAGAGCTGTGATGTCTTGGGAGTTCCACCCTCCAGTGTAATGATTATTGACAACAGGTAATTCATCTGTATTAATGATTTCATTGAGAACACATCTAGTATTTTATCATTAACCGTGTTGGCTGCTGGTTATGAAAGGTATTCTTTATCATGTTGAACACTGTTGTTGGGAATTGATGTTCATTGTGTTAGATTTGAGGTGGGGCGGAGCTCCTATTCATTTCAGTGCCATACAAAGAGATAAGGTAAAGTTTCAATTTATTCTGTTTTACTTGGCTCAGGGTAAACTATTGGGATCATCGTGGGGGAATTTCTTCTCTACCGATGCCAGTGGATTTTGTAATGCTTTAAAAAGTACAAATCTAGAGCCAGACTGCCTAGACTGAATCCCCAATTTATACATGTTATTAACTCTGTCACCTAGGCACACAAATATCTGTTTCTAAACTTCCTCCTGTGTATCCCATTGAAGATACATGGTTTTGAGTCAATTTGTGAAGTAAATCACTTGCTCATTTGTTTTCAAAGATGACATACTTCCCTTTTACTCTGTGGGTATATGTTGTGATTTGTTTTCTCACTATTTCAATAACATTAATGAGCCTCTCAGCTCAGGCACCCCATTTGCACACAGACTTTTGCCTGCACAGTGTCTGTTTTGGCCCAGCAATGCAAGATGTTTTCTTCAGGGCCAGATCTGAGTTGTGAGAACTGTAGTCAAACCAAAGATCTCAGCTCGGTTATCAAGATCTTTACTCTTATCACGTCTTAATTTATTACATTTTTTATATATCCTGCAGCTTCAGCAACATCCCCTACTTGTGAAATGCTACTGTAGAGAGGTAGTAAACTGCTAAAAATAAATATTTCAAGAAGCTAGTTTGAAGATACAAAGAAATCGTGAATGTTAGTCTGCTCAAGCTACCATAGCAAAATGCCATAACCTGGCGGGCTTAAACAACAGAAATTTATTTTCTCACAGTTCTGAAAGCTGGAAGCCCCAGGTCAAGATCCAGCAAGGTCGATTCCTAGAGAGAATTTGCTTCTTGGCTTGCAGATGGCCATGTTCTCACTGTATACCCACATGGAGGGGAGAGAGAAAGAGAAATTTCTCTCTTCTCTTCTTACAGAGCCACCAGTCCTAAGGATTAGTGTCCCACCATCATGACCTCACTTAACCTTAGTTACTCCCTAAAAGGCCCTATCTCCAAATACAGTCACAGTGGAGGTTAGGGCTTCAACACGTGGATTTGGGGAGGATGCAGTTCAGTCCCTAACAACATGCAACCTTGAGTCTTTCAGCCCCTTACTTCGTTACCCAGAAAAAGCAGAGCTTTGAAATATTATTTTTGGTTATTTAGATGAGTCAAAGAGAAGAATGAAGGGTAGGAAGAGAAAGGAAAGTTTTATGGAGGGCCTACACTCATAATAATAACAGTAAATATGTATTAAACCATTATTGTCAGTACCCAAAACCATACTAAATGCATGATCTTACTTAATCCTTAAAACAATCCAATGACTTTTCCCTTGTTATAGATAAAAAACTGAGGCATCGTTAGAGGTTGAGTAATTTGCCCAGTGTCACCCAGCATAAGTAGTAGAGCTGGCATTTGAATTGAGGCAATCTGGCTCTGGCCTATGCCTCAACCACTATATTTTATGCCTACTCCATGCTGATATAATTTCACAGGTTTTATTATCCTTTTTTGTTTGTTTGTTTCGTACAAAAAATCTGAAGTTCAGAGAGATTAAGAGAATCTCTCTGAGGTCACACGTTTAATAAATGGCAGTGCTAGGATTCAAAAACAGAAATGAAAATGAAATTGATTCCTGGCTTTCTTGCAGGAAAGTAGGTCACCACTTTGTTATTGTGTCTGAAAGGCCCATGTGTAGAGTAGGACTACATGTAGTTGACTTTGTGTGTGGTCAGTTTTTTTCTTCCATTGTTCTAAACGTCACTGCTGGATTTCAGGGAAACATTTAGCTAGAGAAGCTCACCCACATAAACTCTTTATCTAATCACTTAAAGAGGGGAAAAACTCAGTTCTCAAGAAAAGAAGGCATAATTCAGTCATTAGACAAATAAATGGATGCTTTTAGTAACTCTACCCAGATCCTTAATATCTGTGGGTTCTGTTAATGTAATGAGTCATATGATATTAAAATGCATGTTGTTAACAGATATATGTTAAATGCCTGGAATGGGCAGGGCACTGCTACATGTTGAAGTTCAAGGTACAGGAGCTGAGTAATACGTACTGGCATGACGGTCATCGCTGCTGCGTTGTGGAAAGCGGTTTCATTGTGCATATGCTCAAGTTCAGGCCTGAAGAGAGATTAGAGACCCTCTCTGGGATGCTGGGGAACTGTATGTGATGGGAAAATGCAACCTATGGATTTAGTATTCATTTGGTGCTTTTGTACTGCTTAATATATTAGGAAGAACCCATAGAATTATTTATATTTCAAAACAAAGCAAAAAGTACCCATTTCTGTATGCATAGATAATTTCTAAAAGAATATATACCAGACTCGTTAATAGTATCTATTACTTAATTGTGGCTGGGAAGAAGGACACTTGCACTTTATAATTTCACAGAATTCTGTGCAGTTTGATTTTTTTTTCAGGAAGTCTTTATTACTTAAAAAAAAGAAAAAAAATATATATATATATATCTCAAAAGACTGCCCCACATATCTAATAAAACATCCTTCTCTTCTTGGCTTCTATTCATACAAGTGAATGCTAAATTAGAAATCAATCTCTGCACATTTTGATAATATTTGATTTGATAAATTCAAAACATAGAATAGAATTCCTTGAAAACATAATAACACTTGTAAGCCTTTTTATAAACACTGTGGTCTTCTATGGGCCTCATTCCAGGGAATGAGTAGGAAGAGGGTCACATACATTGCTCCAAAGTGCTCTAACTGGAAATGGTGGAGATTCAAGATAGGCCTGATTATGATGGAATAAAACAAAGCAGATCCCCCTTATTATAACCCATGATCATTAAAGTGCTTTGGGGCCCAATGACCTATTGGTTAGCAAAACTTGAAGGGTGTCAAAGCTGTTCATGGTCTGATCCCATCTCCCTGCTCAGCCTCATCATCCAGCACCAGCTTATACCCATATCACATCTATTCCCGTAACAGAAATAGTTTGGACTGCCCAGTCTGTGTCTTCTCTGCGTCTCCGGTCTCATATTTAAGTTGGGCCTCACACCTGCCATGCTTTCTTATGCATGCACACCTTTACATGTGCTGGTCCCTCCCTCTAGCTTGTTTCCTCACTTTCTAACACCCCTTACCTTGTCCCTCTAGCAAACACCTATTCGTCCTCAAACTCAGTTCAAGGATCACCTTAGATCCTGTGGCACCATCCCTGATTTGCCCAGATTTTCTTGGGCACTTTTGTTACGTTCTCATTGTGCCATTAAATCCTAGCATACAAGGTGTGGACAATTAAGTTCGCAAACTCATCCTTGAAAAAGTGCAACATACCTCATTGCTGAATATCACTAAGGTCACCTTCCAAGTACTCCCCTTAGGAAGCTATGCTCCGATGCCAGTGCCTAGTCCTCCCTTCAAAGCAATTTTGGAACTCTTTTTCTGGAATGGCCATCAAAGCTGTCATCGTATTACCCTTGATGTCCTGAATGTCATCAAAATGTCTTCCTTTCAATATTTCCTGTGTCTTCAGGTAAAGAGAGAAGTCATTGGGGGCCAGATCAGGTGAGCAGGGAGGGTGTTCCAATACAGTTATATGTTTACTGGCAAAAAACTCCCTCACAGACAGTGCCGTGTGAGCTGGTGCATTGTCATGATGCAAGAGCCATGAATTGTTGGTGAAAAGTTCAGGTCATCTAACTTTTTCACGCAGCCTTTTCACCACTTTCAAATAGTAAACTTTGTTAACTGTTTGTCCAGTTAGTACAAATTCATAATGAATAATTCCTCTGATATCAAAAAAGGGTAGCAACATCATTGCAACTAGTTTGCAAACTTAATTGTCACACCTCCTACACACTAATTTTTTCACCCTGTGTGGTAAACCCCTGTGTATCTTTTTATTCCTGTATCCCCAACTTCTGTCAGAACTCTTGATACATAGTAGTTGTTCGATACATATTTGTTGAATAAATGAATGACTCCACTATACTACTATAAGCTGTCTTCCTCAGGCTAGCACGTAAATGTGTGATCTCAAAGAACTTGAATGGATGCCTCCACATCGCAACCTCCTTTCCTAACTTTTTCTTCATTAACCCAGAAATAGTGCTTAGCAAACCAATTCCCAAGACTTAAGTGAAATTGTTTTCACATTCTTCAATTCAATAAAACAGTCTGGATTCTGGCTTGCAGTTATTTAACCGTCTGGAAAATTGTAAATGAATACTTTGGTTTGGAAGGATTTTTTTTTTTTAATGAGAAATTTTTTGGTTTTTTTAACTTTTTTTTAAGTGTGTTTTTCCAGGACCCATCAGCTCCAAGTCAAGTAGTTGTTTCAATCTAGTTGTGGAGGGCACAGCTCACAGTGGCCCATGCGGGGATCGAACCGGCAACCTTGTTGTTAAGAGCACCACTGCTCTAACCAACTGAGCTAACCGGCCACCCTGGAAGGATTTTTCTACATCTCTTTATTTTGCCATTCTATATATTTGGCTCCATTGTCCTAGGTTTCAACAAAATAAAAATCTCATTTTCCCAGTGCTTGCCTTAATATCAGTTTGTCATTATCAAGCCCAAGACTTTTACAGACTAATTTTCACTGAACAAGGAAATAGAATCCAATACCTACTAGGAAACATAAATGAGCCTGGCTTGTTAGCAGTTCCTGGAAGTCTTTGTGTTTTCCAGTAAATCCATGCAAATCATACAGTGAAAGAGAAGCCACAAAGCAAAGTCTGGGACTGTTGGGGTCATGTTGGTAATTAAACCCCTTCTCCTTTTGAGACCCACTGAGAGCCTTCCCCCTACAGAAACCAAAAAAGACTGAATTCTGGCTGCCAAAGTGGATCTGACCAAGTGTCCTCTCACTGTAAGAGATGAAAATAAAGCCTCCTGCAATCCTTTTCTCCAAATACACAAAGAAGTGACTGGGCCGAGGCTCAAGGGCACAGTTCCAGTCCCAGTTGGCAAGAACAAGGCAGGGCTCCCGTCCTCCCACAAGGCGCAAAGGACAAGAATGTTTCCTAGAAAAGAAACCAGGGAGGGAGACTGAAGTGAACCTAGCTGATACGGAGCTATTATGTGAAAACTGAAAGCTGCTTCAGTGCTACTTCAAAGGCAAATTATTCTGGGAACTGAAGGCAGGCTGAGCCTTTCAGTAACAAGACTGGGCAAATCAGTGCAAAAGAAGCCAAGAGGGACAGGGAGGGGTGCTCTTCACAAAGCATGCATTTGTGGCTAATACTACTCCTTGCAGAAGGTTACAAATACCACCAAAAATAGAATTCAAGGTGACTATGTATTATGATATTCATTACAGCACTATTTATAATTGCAAAAAGTTGGTAGCAAATGAAATGTAGCAGTAGACAATTAATTATGTAGCCATGGTCCAGAACATTGAACCACAATTCATGGTTTTCTTTGCATATTTAATAACCCAGGAAGATGTTCCCAATATAATACTGGGTTTTAAAAAGGAGTATATACTTTCTTCTTTACACTATTCTGTATTTTCCATAGTTTTGAGAATGAGCATTCATTAGTTGCAAAACAAAAGTTTTATTAGCTTTATTTAAAAATACATCATTTTTCAGCATTTAAAAAAAATTTTAAGACTTTTTTTTAGCAGTTTTAGGCTCACAGCAAAATTGAGAGGAAGATACAAAGATTTCCCCTATACCCTCTGCCCCCACACAAACATGGCCTCCCCCATTACCCACGTCACCCAGCAGAGTGGGACGTTTGTTGCAGTTGATGAAACTTCATCATAACACCCAAAGTCCATAGTTTACATTAAGGTTCACTCTTGGTGGTGTACATTCTATGGGTTTGGGTAATGTACAATGACATGAATCCATCATTATGGTATCATACAGAGTAGTTTCACTGTCCTGAAAATCCTCTGTGCTCTGCCTATTCATCCTTCTCCCCCAACCCCTGACAGCCACTGATCTTTTTATTATCTCCATAGTTTTGCCATTTTCTGAATATCATATAGTTGGAATAATACAGTATTAGCCTTTTCAGGTTGGCTTCTTTCACTTAGTAATATGCATTTAAGATTCCTCCATGTCTCTTCATGACTTGATACCTCATTTCTTTTTAGCGCTGAATAATGTACCACAGTTCGTTTATCTATTCACCTACATCTTGGTTGCTCCCAAGTTTTGGACAATTACGAATAAAGCTGCCATAAGCATCTGTGGGCAGGTTCTTGTGTGATTATAAGTTTTCAACTATATATACTTTTTAAATGAAAAGACATTGAACAAAGGAACAAGATGGTCAGATGTGTACATAATGTATTTTTTTTTAAAGATTTTATTGGGGAAGGGGAATAGGACTTTATTGGGGAACAATGTGTACTTCCAGGACTTTTTTCCAAGTCAAGTTGTTGTCCTTTCGATCTTGGTTGTGGAGGTTGCCATTCAGCTTCAAGTTGTCCTTTCAGTCCTAGTTGTGAAGGGCGCAGCTCAGCTCCAGGTCCAGTTGCCGTTTTCTAGTTGCAGGGGGCGCAGCCCACCATCCCTTGCAGGAGTCCAACCAGCAACCTTGTGGTTGAGAGGATGCTCTCCAACCAACTGAGCCTCCGGGAGCTCAGCGGCAGCTCAGCTCAAGGTACCGTGTTCAATCTTAGTTGCAGGGGGCGCTGCTCACCATCCCTTGCGGGACTCGAGGAATCGAACTGACAACCTTGTGGTTGAGAGCCCACTGGCCCATGTGGGAATCGAACCGGCGGCAGCCTTCGGAGTTAGGAGCATAGAGATCTAACCACCTGAGCCACTGGGCCGTCCCCCTAATATATTTTTAATAATACATACTTGTAAAAAATAAAAAGTAAAAATCATCCAGATGCTCTCACTTGGAAATAACCATTGTCATTACTCAGTTCTAGCCTTCTTTCTATATATATCTGCAGGCAGAAAGACAGATGAATGCATAATTATAATTTTAGAAAAATAGAAATTCTATAGTTTCTGTGGTTTTAATAAACAAATGAAATTGAATGTTACTTGAAACTAAAGAAATTTAACTTGAGATAAACTTCAGATAAGTGTTTCCATCTAATCCAGTTACAATGGATTAATTCCAAAAATAGCTGTCCAAAATTAAGAAAAGTGTAAAATGTTTGGAGATTGCAGTTAGTGAGGTTTTATTGTTGTTGTTTCTGTTTTGGGTGGTGGTGGTGTTTTAACCCATGTTTCAAATTAGCTACTTCTACTAACTGCCTTGAGAAAGTAAATGTACTTAGACTTTTTCCCAGAAACCCTCCTCCCAAATACCCATTATATTATTACTTTTACTTTGTCAAGGTTTTTGACACAGTCTTTTCAAAAACCATAGTTACCATACGTGTTTAATCTTAATCCTGTGTTTAATTAACCACAGTCCAGTCAGTCTGTTTTGCCATGTTTTATCCAATCCTCAGTTCATTTTTTTATTCACTCCTGACGTGACAGGAATTCATCAACTGATATGTTTTTGAAGAGCAGTATATTTTGTATTTTTGTATGTTTAATAATATCTATTTGTTGTCTTTATACTTAAAGTACATCTTGGGTGATTACAAAATTATCAGGTTATACTTCCTTTTCCTCTGTAGACATTGCTTCACTGTCTTCTGGTAATAAGTGCTGTTGTGGAGACATCTGACATTTGTTTCCCTTGTATAAAGTTGTTTCTCAACTACACTCAAAAAGCCAGCCAATATGGAGAAGCCCAGAAGTAATGACAGATAGCAACAGCAGGTGGCACGAGGTGGGAAGTGATTGAAGAAATGGTTACAAACATTCACAGATAGCTAAAACTATCCAACAGGTTGTGCCCTAATGTTAGCGCACATTAGACTAGTCACTACCTTGATGGGTGACCTCAGTGTATTTGGGTTCATATTTTACACAGCAATACAATTTCTTGCAGTTAAGAGTTCTTGGCTTGCACCAATCACAGGGTGGCCAGAGGGCACCGGACCAGTCTATTTGTTTTTCAAAATGCTGTCATAGACCTGATAGATGTACTGAGAGAGTTCAGGAGCTCTACACTTCAGCAACAGCATATAGTTGGGGTTTCCTGCCTGGATACGTAGCTCAGCCAAGATCCAAATGCCATTAGGGAGCTTCAGGGACTGTTACAGCGTGTCCTGCCCTTCCACATTCCTCTTGGCAATATTACAAATGTTTTTGTTTTGCAACTTGCTGGAAACTGTGTCAGCATTTAAATGACATTTCTTAATCTGAAACTGAAGTTCATTTTCATTGGGAATATCCTTCCATGTTGCAAGCAAGACCTGGCGCTCCATTTTACCATCTTCTACTTAAGTACATTGAGTAGGATGAGGCAGCTGAAGTAGGAGACATCAGTATTGTTTTTCACAGCCACCTGCATGTTATTCAGAGGTTCCATCTTCACGACTGGGCCTAAGGTGTTGAGAGGCGGGGACACATCGATGCTCTGGTTGGGCACCAGAGGTGTGTGGACGGCCACAGGAGGGCTGGGGATGACACAAAAGCTATTGTTAAACTGTATTACAAAGTCTGTCATGTGCTGCAGAGCTTTGTTGGTGAAGTTCATTTCCATATAGATGGCGATGAGTAAATGTTCCAGAAACCTCCAAGCCTTTAGCCTTTACTGCAGGCAGCCAGACAGCCTTAGGAGTCACATGTCCACCAGGTGCCATGCCTATCCCTGTGGAGAGTTCAGATAGGTCATTCAGACCACTGCTGGCCACAGCAGGAGTAGGTGAAGGAGCACAGGTCACAGGCACTGACGATGGGATGAACTGTCCCACCAGACTATCTAGTCCTCCTACCAAGAGACCCACTGCTTCCACCTGCATAGAGGATGCTTGTGGCACGTTGACTGGGGGACCAAGGTCAAGGTTTAAAAGGTCCTCCAGAAGGTCACCTTGAGAGGGGATAACCTGAGGGTGTTCCAGGTTGGTAGCAGTGGTGGTGCCAACAGGGCTGTCACCCACATCAGTGCTCCCATGATGTATTGGCTCCCACGACTTCCACAAAAGCATTGGGAGGCTTGTGGTACAGAGAGGCCAAATAGTTGATTCAGTAAGATCTGGCTCCTCAGAGATGAGTGGCTTCTCAGACAAGACTACTTCTTTGGCTGTGACGGTGCATTGAGAGAAGGCACCAATAAATATAGCCCCGATCTCGAAGGTCAGGATTATCAGAATCCTGTGTCACCAAACTCAAGACCTGCTCTCCTAGTTCCTATGTTTCTGATGGTTTCTTGAGAAACAGCTTCTCTATGGCAGTAAGCTGAACGAGCAGCTGCTGGGTGCTTTCATCATGCAGACCCTCCAGGAAGCTCATTAGTCACTCATCTGCATCATCAATCCTTTCAGCATGTTCTCCTACAATCCACATTAGAGCCACTGGAGTGTCTGGCTCATCCAACGAGTCTAGTTCTCACACAGAGTGGCAGTGATACTTTGATAGTTGTTGGGATCCCTGCGGAAGATGTGTCTGATGACGACCGTCGCCTCTTGGACCACGTAATTTACTTTGGTCTGGAGGGGATCCAGCAATGCGCTTACACAGCGTCCTGCAGATTGCCCCACCTGATGGTACAGTAGCGGTCCAATGGCCCCACACTGCTTGACCAACAAAGCCAGCATCCACCTCTGTGGCATATGCCTTCTGTTCTGCCAGAACCTGAGCAGTAGTGGCACGGGATTCCAGACGAATCATGATGTCCAACTTCTCCAGCTTAACATAGATGGGATCTTTGTACTTTGCAAAGATGACTTCAATTTCCTGCTCCAAGATTTCAGGGCTTTTCTGGACAGTTAGGTTGATATCCCTCAGGGCACCTCTGGCTCCCCAGACAGTGAAGTGACAAGTGGAGGAGCCAGCTTCTTCAGCAGCATATTGTAGTAGTCAGAGTCCTTGGGTAACAACTCTAGATATTTCATGCGGACTTTTACTGCTGAGAGCACCAGTGCTGAGCTGGCATGGGACAGCCTGGGAGTCACCCACTCACAGATGCTCTGAGCCACCAGTCATCCTTTGGGTTGTAATTAGGTAAGCAGTCTGGGATGAAAATATGGCCCGATTCAGGGCACTCATTCAGGGCTGTCAGCAGCTTATTGATGTTCTGTGGGTTCAGATCAAGTAAGTTGCTGTTTGGGTGAGATTCACTGATTTCAGATAATGCTGCTACAGCATTAGCCACCACGGTTGGATTTGAATCTGCTCTGAGATCCCATAGAGAATCCAGAAATCTCTGATCTTCCACTATTTGGGCATTGATGTCATGGAGGTTTGCCACGCAGACTGCTGCTGTTTGTCGAATATAGGGATCTTCATCCTTCAAGCACTGGCGGAGGGGCTCCCAGAGATATTCGGTAATCTTGTCCACCAATATGCACCCATGCTTCTGACTGCCAAGGCCCGAATCAGAGGATTGGGATCATCACAGCCCTTCTCAAGGCTGTTGACAGCCATGATGGACGTGCCTGTCTGACTCTTGGTGTAGTTCATCAAGGAGAGCTGCACGAGCTTCTTTAGTTCCAGGTTGTCAGTCTGCATTCACTACATCTGAAAAGAGAGAGCTAACATCCTTCCCCACTGTCATAGCAACAATTACTTCCTTCATAGCTTCCTTCCTCTTTTCTTTCTTTTCATTGCTGAATTCAGCCTTTAATTCAAAAATTTCTCCTTTTCTATTGGTTGTGAAGTACTTGGAGTCAGTCATGGTGGTGGATCTTTCATGTGCACTGGAGGCAAGGGCAGGGGTGGGGCAGCAGACAGAGAGCACGGCCGGAGTGGTGTTGTAATGGTTTCCTGCATGTCACTGATTCCATTTTTATCTTTCTGTCCCATTTGCTTTGTCCTTTTCTTCAGAAACACTAATTATGTGTATGTTGGATCTTCTTTGTCTTCCATAACTATTATTTTTTCTATGACCTATATATCTCTGTTCTCTTCTATTTTTAGATCTCTTTGACGGTTCCATCATGTCTCTCACTTTATTTTGAGTAGTTTATGTTTTTTCCTTGCCTATTTGTCAAGCTATGCTAACTTTCATTTCTGATATGTAAAAACCTCTTCTTGAAACCCTTAAATCTCTCCTTTAAGACCTCTTTTTTTTTTTTTTTTTTTTAAGATATCGGGTTGCTGGTAATTCTTTGATACCCTGCAAGATATTTCGGAATTATAATGGGTTTTTCATCGCTTTTTGCTTATATTCTTTTCCCCTAACTTCTTTTTTTTTTCTCTTGTTTTTGAAGTTGTCATGCATAGGGGATGTCCCCTGTTGGTTCTTTTTGGGTTGTTTCACATGTTCAAGTAGGGCCAGCTACCTACTGAAGACTGGTTTTGGAGGGGCACAGGAGGGTACAGGATTTGAGCTGGGGCCATCTGAAGCCTCTGCTGAATCTTATTATCTTCAACAGTAACTCATCAAACTTCCTCCTTCCTTTACTGTGGAGGCACCTTTATTTTTGATACAGTCCCTTGTTCACCTCTTGGTACTCTTCTGGGGCAAGAAGGCTTGAGGTGAGCACCAGAAGTAGCTTATCAACATGATTTTTCTTCAAAGTATGTTTCTCCATGACCATTATTGTCTCTGGTTCTCATGGTGCTAATCAAAGATCACTGGATACCTCTGAAGATGGTGAAGCATGATTTTGAGGGATTTTCATATCATATTTGGCAGCATATGCTGGCCAGTTGCATGCCCCCTCTTTCTGGGGCAGATTTCAAATTATTAGGTAGGTATGTTTCATGTTTTGTGATTTTCTGATAATGGTGGTTTTCTTGCTTCATCAAAGTTAATGTTATACATGGTACCGCGTGGATGAACCTAGAATGTTTATTCTGCTAAGTGAAAGAAACCAGACACAAAAAGTCACATATGTTGATTCCATTTATCTGAAATGTTCAGACTCTTCCATAGAGACGGAAAGTGGATTAGTGGTTGCCAAGGGCTGGGATGATTGGGAAATTGGGCGTGATTCATAATGGGGTTTATTTTTGAGGTGATTAAAATGTTCTAAAATTGATGATAGTTGCACAGCTCTATGAATGTACTAAAAAAACAAACATTGAATTGTACAGTTTAAATGAATGAATTGTATAGTATATAAATTATATCTCAATAAAGGTGTTATTAAAATAATAACATACATGCTCATTGTAAAAACAAACAGTAGAAAAATATATCAAGTGAAAAAATAAATGTCTCCCTCTATTCTTCCCCCATCCCTTTATCTCCTTAGAGAAAACAATTGTTAACTATTTGGTGTGTAAACTTCCATACCTTCAATACTTTACAAATATATGTTTACATACAAACATAAATATAGTTTTTTTTAATAGTACATACTATTCCATGGAATGCTTGTATAATAATTTATTTAACTAATACAAGTCTTCTCTGGCCTTGCTAGAAAAATCATTAACTATCATGAAATAAATGAATCCCCACTACTGCTCACTTTGGAGTAATACAAAGAGTAAGAAGCTGTTCAGTTAGGTGTTAGTGTCTGCAGTCTGGGCTTGTACTTACTGGATGTTCATTTGGGGGCTCCTATTTAAAATGACTCTTCATTTTTCATTTTTCTGCCTGTAGTGTCTTAATACCTGAGGCAGATCAGCTCTGAAAGATAACTGCTTGTCTCTTTGAGATGACTCACCTAGAATGCTCTCAAAAGGAATTTTGTATATGCCACATAACCTCCATTTTAAGTCAAAACAGTCCTCCCAAACACACCTTCCAAAATTATTGAAAATCTGTCTAGCCATTCTTACGTGACAGTGTAAACAAACAGACAAACTTAGTTTTATATTGTTTCAGCTCAATTTATATAGTGCTTCTTTGAAGTCCTTTTGAGGAATCAGCCCACCGGCCGTTCAGTTGTGGTATTCTTTATTCTTTCTGGTATGCAAGGGGGTAAGGATGTTGTATAATTTGTGGGCAACAGAAAGGGAATTTTGGAGAGGAACACCTGGAAATAAGGGGAACAGTGTTACCTTAGGAGTAACACTTGGCGGGGGCAGGTAAGGTAACTCAGGGTTACCTTAGTAGTGCTAATTAGATCATATTTGTAAATAGGCCTGGGTGATGCAAAGGGCATGTAGTGAGCAAGTTCTTCTGGTCACAGGTGTTTTGGACAGACAACTTAGGGCTGGGCCTTCCCCGGATGTTAACAAGATGACTGCACGTGCTCTTATACTGCCCACACTGGTCTTTTAGTCCCCATAAGCTAAATAGGGTCAAGAATCAAGAAAACATACTTAGAAACAGCTAGGGCTTACAAGCCCAGCAAGTAAAGGGGATTTTCTGGGCTTGAGACTTCAGGATTTCTCCCCAGGCCCTAACAAGCATCACATACCCTATACTTATGAAGAGTAAACGTGCTATTCTGTTGGAAATCATCCCGACCCTGGGCAGCTTCTCCGTAGTCGCCCTGAGGAATGGGAACTGGGATCCCTTCACTCAGAGAGCACTCTTCTTACGCTGAAGAGAAGTGATTAGGCATATTTGAAAAATACACCAAGGTAAAGAGACCCCAGGTGGTTTAGTTAGAGTCTGGCTGTATGTCTCTTTCTAGAAAATTCTGTGTTGCCCTATATGACCTTGTTTGTCTCCAGGATAAGACCTGAGGATCTTCCATTATTTCATTTATTATACCAGGTACTGTTGGGCAACTGATAGTTGTGTGTTAGAAATCATGGCTTTGTAGCTACAAATTGGAGTAGTACTCACCTCATAGGGCTCTCAAGTTAACTAAATCAACAACCTGAAGTACCGAGAATAGTGACTTGCAAGTGTAGCTGCTCAATAAATATTAGTCTTTTCCTTTTTTTTCCTTTCATTTTTTTAAGAGCGTAGTAGAAACTAAATCCATGCATCTCCTAGATCTTTGAATTGTTTGTGGAACTAGTTATCCTACGAGAGATCTTTGACCTTTAGGAATGAACCTAAATTTGTGGTTTCTAATTTGGTTTCTAATTAGTCTTTCTTTAACTACCAAGTTCAGACTCCATACCTTTACTGAGAACCAGCCCAGAGCGTACAACGTGGGACACTAGAAGGCTTGCATAAGACGAGCCATAGTAAAGGAGATGTCCCGTGCTCCCCTGGGAGTCAAGAGTCTGCTTTGCCCAGCTCTCCATGCAAGGCCTGTACTGACAGCAGGGGCGAGATCAGTAAGCAAAACAGACTCACCACTCAGGGAGCTCCCAGTGTAGAGGAGATGACATAAATGTTCATCATGCCACGGTAAGAGGAGAGACAACGCACGCAGAAGTGCAGAGAAAGACCTCAGAACAGAGATACTTTGCCCAACCTGCATTTTGAGGCAGGTCTTCCTACACATGATGACTGTTCTACATGACCTGAGCTGAGTCGTGCCTGAGGGGAAGGTAGGCTGGTGATGAAGCAGAAGAGCATTACAGATAGAAAACCCAGAAGTAGCAGAGGCCCCAAACTGGGGGATATGAATCCTGGGGGAGTGGTAGTACAGGCATAGTGCAAGACAGTGGTGTGAGATGAAGCGTTCTCTCTCTTCCAAGCCATTTTCTTTCTATTGCCACTTCTTTCTTTCCTTTTAGTGACACATTATCAGCAGCTAGATAATAATAATAGGTGACATATCCTTACTCTGTATCCGACACTATTGTACATGCTTTAATTTACTAACTTGTTTAATTCCCAATCTTATGAGGTAGATAGTGCTGTTACTCCCATTTTACAGATGCAGAAACAGAGGTTAAATAACTTGCCCAAGATACACATAGGCTACCTGGTCTCTAGGCTGTAGCCTGTGCATATGGCCTCTGTGGCCCTGGCTTTGCATGGCCACTCTCCATCCAAACAGACTAACTAGAGTGGTATTTCATAAAATAATAGCAATTGATCTTCAGGCCAGGTGGAACAGGATTACCAGGGGCATTTGTTAAAACACAGGTTCCGCTGTAATCTTGAATCTAATGGGATGGGGTGAGGAATCAGGAATCTGCATTTTTTAACAAACTCCCCAAAGGATCCTAAAGCACAGTAATGTTCGAGAACCTCTGGGCTGGAGTCTCTGAGTTGCAACCCCAAATTCCTGCATGAGAGAATTGGAGTAGACAAGCTTGGGTCAGGTAGCCTGGGAGGGTGGAATTATTTGGACTTTTTGTTTAGAAGTCCAGGCATGGAAGCAAGCTTTCTGATAAGAATGCAAGGGCAGAAAGGACTACGAGAGTAAGGAAAACATTATTGGACCCTCTAGTCACTTGGCATTCCTGGGGCAAACCTCTGTGTGTAGCCCAAAGTATGGCATCCCCTCACGCAGTGTGCAAGATAGTATAGCTTTACGTCTGACATCAGTTACTTCTTACAAGACAACAGGAGCAACTAACTGCTCTTGATTCTGGGTCCTTGGGTGCGGCACCTTGGATAAGGGCCTCTTCTCCCATCTCAGCTTCCTCTGCCTGACAAATGACAATGTAATTCATTTATTTTTCACAATGCTGTACTGCAGATTTAGTCTTTGCATCATCCCTTTTTCCTTCTCACCCTCCAGTCCAGTGTTTTCCTTAACTTTGGAAATCACTGTTTTTCAGAAGAAATGCTTGCATCTATAAAGGAGAGCATAAAGAAACATCTTTCATCGGTCCTAGCTGAGCTAAAGAAAAATCGAAATGTCTCTCAGTACTCCTTTTAAGCCACCCTGAAGAAGTGTCTGTAGAGCATAGCTACAAGGGAGCATTAGGTGACAAGGTGGGCATGTTTAATCCCTCAGCCTCCAGGTGGGGCTGAAATGGCATCTTTAGGAGCAGAAGTCAAGGCAGGCACTGGCAGATGCCAGGGCCAGAGGCATTCACAGAGCCAGAAATATGCAGGAAACCAAGCTCCCAATTCTCCAAGGAGTCAGAAATGTCTGGAGGGCCAGAGCCAGGAGATAGGATCTAGGGAGCTGAGATCAGGTGAGTGTGGCTGTGGAGGGGGGAGGGCTTTCCCAGGCATTGCCAAAGCATCTAGTTTGCTTGTCTAGCCACTGAGCTATCTGGTTAAAGTCAAGGATTTGTTTTAAAGAATGAGTCACTGTATCTCTCAAGTATTCAACCTAGATTATCTTCATAATCTTGCATTTCATTCATGAATCTTTACAAAGTTACACATTTGAATCCATGTCTTAACAGAGTTTTCCTCAGCACTAACCTATACTTTTAAGATTATAATCATATATGTCAATTATACCTCAATAAAAAATAAATAGAAATATGTTTTTAAAAAAGATTATAGTCAGATGCCAGCCTCGCTGTCACTCTCCGTCTTCCCACTACAATGTATTTAATCCCTACTCTAGTTTCATCATCCTGCTCCTGTTCTTATTTTGCAGGTGGTTTCCTGACTGATTCTCTGTGATCCCACAATAAGTTCCAAATTATTAGATAGAACCTGAGATGAATTTATGTGGCATGTTTTTCATTATCAGTCACCTACCTACAAACGTGCTAGATTACCCATGGAAGTTACCCACGAAAAGTTAAGTAGACTAATCTCTCCCTAGGACTCATCTCCAGTGTAAACTATTATTTCTCAACCTTTTTGTAATTGGGATATGTTATGCATGATTTCTCAATTTAACAATGTACCTTTTTCTTTAATAGATCCTAAAGACATCATAGAACATATATTGAATTTTTTTTAAATAGAGTAGATTAAAATTAATTTGATGATAAGGCATCTTAGAGAATTTCATGATGTCCCCTGGAGCTAGACTCGGAAACAGAATTGGGAATTTCCCAGGGACTATATGATCTGGCCCCAGCTCCACTTTCTGTCTAACAAGGTGGCAGCCAGCAGGCATATCTGTGCTCTGATCCTTGTTCTTCTCTTAATAAAATAAAGGTGTTGAGTTAGATTATCCCTAAGGTCTTTTTTCACAACTAACATTTTGTGATTCAATAAACAGAATAATTGCCCTGCAAAACGGTATGTATCCCAAACAAGTTTGCCAGATAAAGTATAAAAGGCCCAGTTAAATTTGAATTTTAGATAAACAGTAATTTGTTAATGTAAGTGTGCCCCAAGTAGTACATGGACATAACATATTAAAATATCATTCAAATGTTAGTTGGCATCCTGTGTTAGTAACCAAATGCCATCCCCTTTCGTCTCATCTGTGAAAGTCAGCACTTCCTACTGTGAGCCTGCTTGTCTCCTGTCTTTTATCCTTAGCCTGACACAGGTTGTGAATGTCAAATTGCTGCTTACTCCATTGCATGACCTATGAAATAGACTCCCAGAGTTCAGAGAGGATAGTTTAGAAATTAGAGAGGAGAGGAAACAGCGATCTATTTGCTATGGCTAGCTGCCAGGACTGCAGGACTACACCTGGACATCTGTTCTTTACAGCCTCGTCACTGACATATCAATAATCCTGACCTATGCCACATAATTTATGTCTATAGTATGCTTCAGTGCAAATTTTCCTTTACTTCTATTGGTTTTATTTTGTTGTTTTGGGTTCTTGCCATATGTTTGTTCAAGATTCTCTTATCAATCAAACAAACTAACCAAAAAACCTCCTCTTAACTGCCCCAGCGCATCACTACCCAACTTCTCTCTCTTCTTTTATAATCTTGTATTATCTTTACTCACCATCTGCACATGCTCATCTCTTATTCATTCCCCTCCCAATGCAGTACAATCTGGCTCAGTGTCTTCCCTCTTCCTTCTGCCATTAAAATTCCTCTTCCTCAAGGTCACTAGTAACTTCCTCATTGTGAAATCTGTGGCATACTTTTCAGTCCCAATCTTATTGGCTCTCTGAGCAGCTCTGATGAATGCTGACCTCTCCCCCCACCTCTGGACACCACCTTTGGCATCTGTAGCAGCACTCGGCCCTGACTGTCCTCCTACCTCCTTACTTCCCCAGCCACTTTGTGTGGGTCCTCTTCAGTTACCCTAGTTCATTAAATGCCACAGGTTTTATCTCAAGTTTGTTTCACATTTTCTGCACTCTCCCTAAGCCTGTGTTCTCAGGGTTTGATGCACATTCCACACTTGTGAGTGAAGCCACTATGTACAAAATGCCAGTGCCCCACCGAGCCAGATTTCTGTGGAAGTCAGGAGAAAACAGGTCTTGAGAGCTCATGACAGGCATCTGGGTATCAGTTTGTTTGTTTCTTTATTCTGAAATTTGTTTATTCAGTCTTCCTTCAACACTCATTTTTTGAGCATATATCTCAAATACTAGGTCCTAGGAATACAAAATGAAAAGCCAAGTCCTTGTCGTCAAAGAGCGAACAGTGCAGTAGAGAAGGCCAACATATCAACTAATAACGTGAGCGCAGCACAGAAGGGCTCTTCCGAAGACCAGCCCACGAAAGAGTGCCGTCCGTAGACTCTGACGCCGGAGTTGGGAAAAATGCCACAGACAGGTTACCTGTGATCTGAGTCTTGAAGGACAAGCAGGAATTAGCCACATGCATTGCATACAGAATGTGTGCTTCCAGATAGCTGGAGTCCAAGTCGCCTGAGGGAATATGACGGAAGATGTCCTCCTGAGCTAGCGAGGCAGATGCAGATCGGAAGATGTGTGTTAGGTTAAGGTTAAGGAATTTCAACAATTTCTTAAAACTATAAGGGGCTTTGAAATATATTAAACTGGGCAATGACTTGATTTGATTTGCTGTTTTTTAATTTTTATTGGGGAACAGTGTGTTTTTCTAGGGCCCATCAGCAACCAGTCATTGTCCTTTAGTTGCAGGGGGCACAGCCCACCATCCCATGCAGGAATTGAACCGGCAACCCTGTTGTTCAGAGCTCGCGCTCCAACCAACTGAGCCATCCCGCCGCCCCTGATTTGTATTTTTAAAAGCTGTCTCTAACAACCTTGTAGAGAGCAGCTTGGCCTCGAGGAGGGGTCCAGACTTGGTGCAGGTGGGACTAGTTAGCATGAGCAGATGGGAACTATAGCTTACCCTTGAACATATGGGTTTCAACTTCACGGGTTCACTTATATGCAGATTTTTTTCTATACATATACAGTTGGCCCAGGTATCCGCGGGTTTTGTATCCACGGATTTGACCAACCACAGATGGAAGACAGTATTTTCAATCTGCGGTTGGTAATCCACGGATGCAGAGGCCAACTGGATGCATTGTTCTACACCATTTTATGCAAGGGATTTGAGCACCCACGGATTTTGGTCTCCGCGGGGTCCTGAAACCAATCCCCCACTGATACTGAGGGATAGGACGACTTAGGTTAGAGGCAGTTAAATGTTATACTCGGATTTTTGACTGCGTGGGGAGTCGGCGCACCTAACCCCCATTTTTTCAAGGGTCAGAGGCAGAAATAAAACAGTGGCAGACAAGACAGAGAAAGATGATTTCAAGTGCTATTGCAGCGGTAGTGTTTCTAGGACTTGGTGACCAATTGGCTGTCAAAGATAAGGGAGAAAGGAGGCCAGATGGGCTCCCAGATGTGTGGATTTAGTGACTGAGTATATACATCACCTCCACTAAAAGACTCATTTTTCCACCATACCTGTCAGACTGAACACCAAAAATGTCACTCTGCCTAAGAGGGGAAAAGAAATACTTTTGAAAGCCCCGAATTGTCCCTTTTGCTCTATCACCAAAATGAGCCATTGGAAACTTATTGGGACAGGGGTGTCAGAGCCATGACCAGAGCTTGTGGGCAAGTGCAGTGTCTCCAGCTTCCTCAGCTATGAAGAGGCTCCTATTCTCATTAGCCAAGTGATGGCCTCTGCTGATGACCTTGGTACTCACTGGGCAGGGATCAAAGCCGCGGGTCACCAGGGCTTCTAGACTTTAATCAGGAAAGGTGATCATCTAAAGTGTTCCGAAGCAGCCTGTCACAAACGGAGAACCCAAATCCTGGTCAGTTGAAAATAATAAGAGTTATTGTCAGAAAGTGTCAGGTGTCAAATTTGAAAGTTGGGACAGGTTTGAAATAGATCAAGAGTGAGGCAGAGGTGAGGAGCTTGGAACATAGTGTAAGTAATGGGTCAGGACATGCAGTTAAGACTTGAGGCCAAGAAAAGAGAAAGGCTAGAGTCCTTGCAGATCTCAGCTGGAAAACCTTGCCACAGAACAACAGTTCACTTTAAATTCATTTACACAAGCCAGATTTCGATATGGTTTAGATGCTTATTTTGTCAGTGTTTAGGGCCTCTCAATAAGACTAGGCTTGTTGTCAACAAAAGTTGTGCCTTCTAGATGGATGCATGTAATAACAAGATCTTTTGCATAAGAGACGCACGCATGAGACCCACTTAGGATGGTTTCAGGCTCAGCATCATCTTTAACAAATTCATGTATATCTCTAACTTTTAAACTTTCATTTAAGTTTCTTTTACTACACATCCCAAGAGAGGATTTTCTGTAAGTTTTATTAATTTATTGCTATCACACCTAAGTTCAGTACCCATTGCACCTCTCTCCCCTCCAGATTATCATAACAGACATGTCTACCCTGTTTCCCCGAAAATAAGACCTAGCCAGACAATCAGTTGTAATGATACTTTTGGAGCAAAAATTAATATAAGACCCGGTATTATATAAAACCCGGTCATATATTACAGTAAAATAAGCCGGATCTTATATTAATTTTTGCTTCAAAAGATGCATAGAGCTGATTGTCCCGCTAGGTCTTATTTTGGGGAAAACACGGGACAAGAGGTGCAGGGACCTCAACAGCACAGGCCAACAAGTAGGCATCAGACTATAGTAGCTTGACGATGAGGTGAAGGCAGGTTTGAATTGGACTCGTGTCTGTTTCCAAGAATGCCCAACCTAGTGAGTAAGACACCACAGCAAGGGTTTCTAGCTAACAGAGTTGGTCAGAGTCCGGCAAGCGGCTTTGTGGTGATTCTGAGTTGACCTTGTTTGGAGCCAGCTGGGACAAGTCACTAGGCTTTAATGTGTGGCCTCACCAGACCCTCGTGAGGTCTTGACCAGGTGGGTTGACTCTACCCAGTAGAGAGAGAGATGGGCACATCCAGGCACAGCCCAGCACATGGACCTGGAAAAGCATAGGAGTTGAGGGAGAGACTGGAGCTTGACAGCTCACAGTTGCTTAAGATTCACACGAGCACTTTGGATGCTAAATCTAAATTCTGCTTTCGCCTGGGTAATTCCAGGCACTACCCAGGATGAGTAACCCCACATTGTGCCTACCTGGATCCATGTTAACTCCACACGTGAGAGGAGTTAAGGGTCTTGTAAGACTGGGGAAGGAGAGGATTGGTACATACAGACTCACTGTTATTGCCTAGAGAACAGGGCCTGGTTTTTAACCCACGATATTATGGAGGAGGGTTTGTTAACCTTTAGTAATATTTAGTAATATATAGTAAAATAATATATCTTTTATTTCTTCCTAATTGAATTTTCTGTTCATGTTTAGGTTACATATAGTATTGGGTCCTTTTTAAAAGAAAAAATTCTCAGGTACTTTGAAAAGATTCCTGTTATCACATGGGTAAATACAAACATGAAAATCACATGAACATATCTGCTTTATTGTCAATAAAACAATCATAACATTTTTTAGATTATCTAAGTAAAAATACATTTTTCTCATGGACTCCTACGAATTTAGCCACAGACTCTTGGGGATTTGTGGACTTCAGTTGGAAAACATTGCTGCAGAACAATAGTTCATTTTTACTCATTTTTATAAGTTAAATTTTGACATGTTTTAGATGCTAATTCTAGCAGCTTTCCACATTGCCTACGAAAAGTCTAAGTATGGTTAATTACTCTGAAAGAACACTAACTGCTTTTATGTTTCAGAGACTGTGTACCAGAGGTTGTTAATAAATGAATGCCGTTCCATCCCTGATAACATGCATATTGCTATCTACAAAGCCAGACAGAACATTCAGAATAACTAACACATTCTCATGGCCGGCACTGCGAGTATGTCCCTGTTTATACTTTCAAGCCCCCACACCAAATAGAATCAACCCAATTGTGAATGATCTTGAAGTGATTTGAATTCTTTCTTGACTATTTTCCTTATAAATCCCTAGCCACATAGATATTTTCTGCTGCAATATTTGATGCCTAGTTCTTTGTCTATATCTAAGAAATATTCCAGAAGGATTTGGATACTGATTTTGGTGAGTTTTTGTAAGACTGGCCAAAGGAGAAGGTAAAAGAAAAAGGGGATCTGTAATAGAATTTTCGGTAAGAGGGAACTAAGGTGTAGGTCTGGTGCAGAAGAAAGAATGTATAGTGGTGTTGGTGCCCATTGTTACGTCTTCTGTGTGATAAGAAGTGAGCAAGTCACAGGCAAACTAGAGCAATAAAAACCTTTAGATACTCATCCTCAGAAATTCTGATGTTGCCTAGAGAACAAAAGGAGGGAGGGACAGGTATCCATGGGGACACTGCTAAGATGGGGTTGAACAATGGACCAGGACTGTAACTTGCTTAGTGGTAGACTGCCCTGATCTGGACCCCACCGCTTTTCAAGAAAAATTTGCCTTTCAAAGGAAGCCTTGTGACTCCCAGCAGGTAGGGTCTTCCTGGGAAATGCCCCTCAGACTTGCCTGCCCTCAGTTCCCTGAAAGGCCTTCCTTGTTCTGGGCAATGGAGTGGCTGGTGGTGCCTTGACTTAGGCTTCTCCTTGGCCTCCGTCACCAGGATCTCAGAGGGTGCAGGAAGGAGACAGAAAGAATCCATATTGTTGTTCTTTACAATTTTTGAAAAGCCCAAGTTTTAGGAAAGAGATAGCACAATGGAAAGCTGAATTAGAGATGATAATTGGTCTGGGTTTTATTTCACCAAATAGTAGATACTATTATGGAAAATATCTATTTCTATGTGACCTTATTACACATACCTAGACACCTTGAAAACAGAACGATTTTATGTCCCAAACATACTAAGTCAGCATTGGTTTCAAAAAGGAACCCTAGACTGACTTTTTCTAAGGCTAATGGAACTATTTAGATGGTTGCTCAAGTCCCCTCTGTTACATTCTCTAGTTACTGAATCAGCAATACCACTGGGGAGGACCGTATTCTTCCTCAAACTACCACTCATTACGAACAATTTTAGGGAATCCAGAGTGCTCGTTAAGTGGGTGGAAGGGTCTATGCAAAATTCAGCTTTGGAAGATATCCTGATGTTTGCACTTAGCAGGAAGCTGAGCTTGTTGTCCAAGCTGGTCGTAGGACTCAGCCCCTTTATGGGCCCAGCAACAAGGAATAGTAAATAATGCCTACCTCAAGAGACATTTGTGAATAGCAAAAATCTCTCACTCAAGATTTAACACTCTTAGAAGAAATATTAATCTATAGAAGATTTTGTAAAAATTTTAAATCACCAATTATATATACAAAAGCTCTTATTGAACTATTACAAAGTTATTAGTTATTATTAATATTCTTGAATTAGAATAGGAATCCACTTCACTTCCATCAGAATCCATTGATCCAGATTAAAGCCTTATCTCAGAGGTCACCTCCCGGTGGGTCAGGGTGGCCTCAGAACTCCCCTGCAGGTCAGCCACAGCTTCGGAGTCACTCTTGACTCTTACTTCAGGCAACACTCAGTAGTGCACCTGCTCTTGGCCAACCATTAAACTCACCATGGGCTCTGCACTGCCCTCCTCAGAGCTGCTGGCACTCTTCCTAGGGAGGGGAATACATCCTGCACGGCCTCAGCATGAACGTGGATGGCCACGAGGACCTTGCCCATGGAAGCCCCGCTTTTATACACCATCAGGCCCTGTACTCATCATGCTCACTTCCCAGCGTCCAGCCTAGTCTTGGGCATGCTGCTGGTGCTTGGTGCTCATGCGCTATCCAGAGCAAGTCAGGCAATCTGCAGCCGCTGCTTCTCAGCCTCCTCTGCTGCCCCTATCCTTGCCAGCGCTTTCTTTATAAATCTTCATGGTTCTCTCTTCAACCTTCTTCCAGGCAGTCATAGGTCTCACATCTGTGCTGCCGGCACCAGTAGCCTCCTTGCATTCACTGTGGTGGGTGCCTCAGGTCCAGTTAGCCTTCCTCCCCTATGTCTGCTCGGCCCTCTAGTCGTGTAGAATCTAGCTCTGCATCATGTCTCCTGTTTATCTCCATCTTTTCCTTCCCGCCATCTAGTTCGGGCCCTCATCATCTCTTATCTGGACTTCTGTACAGAATTTTTCTCATTTAGCCTGCCTCAGAATATGCCCTACCTTTTGGCACAATGGAGGCCTCTGCTGAGTCTTCAAGGCCCGTCATAGCCTGGCTCCGTTCTCCTTAAATCACATTTTGTGATGTAATCCCACAGGACTGTCTGCTGTTGACTGACCCCTTCCTTGTGAAGTCTCATACCCCACTGCTCATTTCATTCCTCGGCATTGAATTATCTTCCAATCAAGAATCAGCAAAATAGCTAACATTTATTGGACACTCATCACATGCCAAGCTCTGTTCTAAGTGTTTTTCAGATATTATCTCATGTAATCCTCACAGCAACCTGCGGAAGTAAGAACAGTTAACCCAGTTAAAACCAATAGCTGTTTGCTCTCTACAAGCTTCCCCTGACTTTTACCCATGTCTCCTTTTGTCCTGTCTCTCTTACTTTGCCCTTCTCAGGTAGCTTCACTTTCTACCAACTCAACAGACTTCTTTGTCTCAGAGTTCAAACATCCTCAAGATTGTAAAAAACCCTTCCCCAGACTGCAGTCCCTTTGGGTTTCCATTACATCTTTCTCTCTTTCTTATCACTCTCAGACTTCTTGAAAGCACTTGCTGGTGCTGCTTTCTGACCATCCACTGACCACTGTCCTTGCAGGTTGGCTTCTGCCTACCCCACTCATTAGCACCACTTTCGGAGGCCACTAAGGATTTCTCAGTGGGTAAAATCCAATGGCCTTTCCTTAGGACTCATCTTCTTCAGGCTCTTAGCAGCATTTGGTCCTGCTCACTGCGCTGACTTCTCCCCCGCTTCCATTTTACCTCACTGTCTTGTTGCCTTCAGATGTCGTTTCTCCCTATGTAAGTGTTTTCCAAGCTAGGGTTCTTGCACTCTTAAGACAATCCCCAGATAGTTTCTCCATGGTTACAACTTCTTTATGATAAATTTTTTTATGTGTTGTTTTAATTCTAATGATCTTAAAACAAACAAAAAAAAGTAAGCACCATTCAGAGGAGTTCTTTGTAACTGAATACCACCAATTTCAATGCCCATTCCGGCACTTTGGATTGTTATACCAAGTGATCACTAAAGAAAAATGACAGCATTTGACTTTAAAGGAATGTTTCTAAAACTAGAGTCCCTCCTGTTTAAAACCGTAATCATCTTTGATGTTATTCCTTCTTCATATCATCCAGTTAGCAGCTAAATCTGGCAAAGTCTTCTTTAGTAATAGTTGGCTCTTTGCTCTTTTCCAATCTCGTGGCCATTTCCTTTTGACGGGATTCTTATAGTTGACTAGCCATCCTCCACTCTCCCAGTTTATTCCTCAGACTGTTTCCAGCTGAATTTCCTAAAGCATGTCTGATCCGGCCAGTCCCACTGCATAACTCTTCCCCTCCATAACTCTTTGCTGTAAACAAATCTCCTATAAGGTGAGAGGTACCCTGTGCCCCAGCTAAATTGAACTTCTGTTCCTAAATCACAGGGCTCCATCCCTCCCTGCACACCTTAGCTCAAGCTGTTCTGCTCTGTCTGGAATTCTGGGCTCCTGCTGGGAGGCACGTGCCTCGTAATCCACCTCAGATGCCTCTGCTTTCACGAGATGGTGTTTGATCCATACGGTCGAATGTTATATTTTCCTTCTCTGAACCCCCAGAGCAATTTGTTTTGACTTTATTTTATTTTATTTTTATTGGGGAATATTGGAGAACAGTGTGTTTCTCCAGGGCCCATCAGCTCCAAGTCGTCCTTCAATCTAGTTGTGGAGGGCACGGCTCACTGGCCCCTGTGGGAATCGAACCGGCAACCCTGCTATTCAGAGCTCATGCTCTAATCAACTGAACCATCCAGCCACCCTCTTGACTTTTCTTGTCGTGCTTTTTTGTCTTCCATTTTGTTATTTGAATGCTTGTCTGATCGGTCTGCCCACTTGCATTCCTTATAGCATCTTGCACGGTGGCTTGCAGTTTGGTGGAACCTAAATAGTAAAGTACCATTTCCACCTTAAAGCTTTCCCAGCGCTCCCTAGTCACCCATTTCGGAATTCCAGTGGGTGCTTATTGTGAACCAGGCCCTGGCTGGCCCAGGGGGTTTCAAGTCCCCAACCCTCTGTCTTTCCGTCTTGTCTGTTTCTTGGCATATGACGGTGTTTCAAGGGCTTGCCCAAATCAGGGATGAACCCCTTCTCTGAAGTAACCTGAATTTTTGTTCCAAAAAAAAAAAAATGAGGTAGAAATTTCAGGCCCCAGAAGATTTAAAGACTGACCCTTTATTCTCTATTCAAAATGATATTACACAGCCTTCTGCTTAGGAGATTCCTCCTCTGTCTTCTTGTATCCAAGACTACTTGCAAACCCATTCCCACCACCACGGCCTTTGTCAAGAGTGGAGGAAAGGGGCAGGAAGGGTTTGGATACAAATGTCTGCCTCTTAAACTACCTCTTTTGAAGCTAATGGGGGCAAGCAGAACTCCATGAACTCTGAAGTGAGTTCAATGAACAGGTTCTTTTCTGGTTTTCAGTAGCCACATAAGACAGCAAACGGGCATTTTTTTCGAAAAAGATTTCTCACATGAACTTTGCAAACTCTACAGACTTTATTTGTTGTGGTAATATGAAATGCACCTTTCTGAGAAAGGCGAGCCCAGGCAGTAGTGTGACTGATGTGAGTGTAATACCTAACAGCCATGATTTGCAAATCCATTTTATGTCCTATGAGAAAGAAAAAAGTCCATTTTATGGTTAGCGTTGGGGGCTTTAAGCCTTATGTGGACAAGGGTCTCTTGTGACGTTTGGTCTTTTCCTGGGTTCCTAAACTGGTAGAGGTTGGGGCCCTTATCAGAACAGGGCCTTAATAAAAACAGATTGCTTTTTATGCATGTACCTCTGTTTTGAGTCCTCTTACTTTTTCTGTCTTTTCCTTTCTCCTTTACTCATTTTTTCCCTATGTTTCTTTTCCTCTCTGTTTTTTGGTGATCCCAAGATACCCCCAAAAGTTGCGTGGCCCTGCTTTAGAATGTCACATCTCCAACCTTCCTTCCGTTTAGATCTAATTCCTTTGCCCTCACTTGGTTTCTACTGCACTTCAGTAGCCATGCTCCTCCAAACTGTGAGACCTCCCACAGTGACCCATTGGGTGGCAGTATTAGCAGTCTGAGGCTCCCTGGGATTGCACAGGACCCAGGTAATCTTCCATGCTCTGGGCTGGCCTCAGTGTTCACTGAACTCAAATGACCTTTGCCCGCATTGGATGACAAAGGAAGTAATCGAGTTTAGAAATGTGCCGGAGGCGGGTGGGGGAGGGGCGGGCTGAACCTTCCAGCTGGGCCGTACAAACCACAAGACCAAATAAGGGTGTGCGAGCAGCCTCTGTCTGTATTAAAGTTCAGAGTGCAGTGTGCAAAAGTGGGACTCGGTTTTCTGAGAGATAAGCTATTACCCAACCCTGGTGGCGTTCCAGCAGCAGACTCTGTATAGCCAGCCTCTGCCTACGGGCAGGGGCTGGGGGAGGGAAGACCTGGGCCTACGGTTTTTCCCAGAGTGAGGAGAGGAGCGAAGGGGACTTTCCTTGCCAGGGTCTTGTGACCGAAGGAATTGACAACCCACAGAAGATTTTTACAGAGCGTTTCCATGACTCTCCTGACATGGTTCTAAAGAGTGTCGGCAGGGTGAGTCATTAGAATGTGTAGAAAAGGTCAGTATTTGAGGATATTCAGTCAGTAGGAAAACAAACGTTATTTTTATGAACACTCACAGGCTGGCAGGCCTGGCTTGTTTACTCAACACAAAGATCTAGGGCAGGGCTAAGTTTGGGGCTCTTTTCAGCAGTATTAATATTGTGTTTACTAAATACACCCCAGGGAAGGGGCTGTGAGTATTGTAGTTATTGGACCAAAAGACTGGCAAGAGTCGGCTTCCTCTGTGGTACTCGACAGCTTCCAAAATACACATCTCATTCTCCTCAGAGGTCTTCAAAGTGCCCATTGTCTAGTTGTCTAGATAAGGTGCTTCAACAACCACTGATTGATGGCAGTGCCATGAGCAAGCCATGCTGCTACCCCAGCCTGGCATTCCTTCTCTCCAGCCCTTGACCTTCTCTATCCCCTTCCAAATTCCTCTTTCTGCAGCAAGGCAAACCTCACCCAACTAGGTAGGCATGAAGCTTCCTGAGGGAAGGGACCCTGATTTGTATTCATGTTTGTATCCCCCAACCTTCGACCCGGCTTGGGGACCTAGTCCAGATGAGTTAAATGTGCAATGATTCATTCTCTGAGAGGCCAGCCCCGGTTGTGGTGGACACGCTTCACTCCAGATCCTGCCTTCTGGCCGTGGCTCCTAACGGTCACCATCTGACAGCTGCTCACTTCAGGCCCATTCTACACCCCGTGCTTTCTGTCCTAGGGTTTCTCTGCCATTGTGCAATCTCAGGTGCCCAAGCATGCTCAACCCTGAAGTTTTGGAGAATTAACACCCAATGGAGATAAATACTTCCTTCTTTCTCCTCCCGGACAGATGGACAGTTCTAAGATGCTTTCATACAACTTTCAGACAGTCCCATGGGATCATGCAGCCAATGCCCGTAAGTGGGGCCAAGTTGATAAAGCATCGTGTGTGAGTTCTCCCTCTGTCACTCACTCCTGCTTCCAGGGGTCACAGTCCCCCCAAAGGTACACATGGTTAAACCTTCATCCTAAGCTCTGCTTTCTGGGGAACCTAAGCTAGGATATCTGGACAGTTGAACATATTCAGAGCCCTTTATTTAGAAGTTCTCTCACAAACTTATTTTGTTTTTAAAATTCAATTCTTCTAAATACATTTCTATTCCCCTTTCATATGTCTCATTCTTTTAGACTAAGAAATCAGCAACAAATTTAAAGTTTAGTAACTTGATGGGTTTTTTCCCTGTTTTACATTAATATTCCTTACCATGGGGGCAGCCGGTTAGCTCCGTTGGTTAGAGCACGATGCTCCTAACACCAGGGTTGCCGGTTCGATCCCCACGTGGGCCACTGTGAGCTGCGCCCTCCACAACTAGATTGAAACAACTACTTGACTTGGAGCTGATGGGTCCTGGAAAAACACTCTTAAAATAAATAAATGTTTTAAAAATATATATTCCTCACCCAGGGTGTATCTACACTTTCTTTACTTTTGCTTTGAACTTGCCCAAAAACGTTATCTTTAGCATTGTTCATAAGCCACATTCAGGAAGTTAGAGAAATTGCTCCCTGGTGGCAGCACAACAGAACTGCAGACCTTTTCCCCCTGTAATTGCAGTGAAAGTGGTATCTCTACCTCAACTAAATTTGACTTTTCAGCTTCTCTGATTATTTCCTTAGAGTAAATGTCTAGAAAGATAAGATCAAAGGGCATGAATAATTGCTTAGAGCCAAATAGCCCTCTCGTTGAGATATGGCACCCACAGTACAGAACAGCACCTTTCCCTGGGTCCTTCTCCACACAGACATCCTGCTTTAATTTTGCATTTTCTGAAAATCGGAAGAATATATGGTTTTCGTATATTGGCAGCTTACATTTCTTGCTTTGTAAAATACCTATTTTCTTTAAACAATCTTTAATATACCTTCTTAATGTTGTAATGAGTCCTCAGACTTCCTTTGTGAAAGACCTCAGAAGTTCTGCCTTTATTCCCAGTTCTCTGTTGCTGGCTTCTTATCAGGAAACCCCACCTGGTTGACTTGAGATGTAGCGTGGACGATTGGAAAGACCTCAGGTCTCTAAATTAGAAAGTCTAGGTACAAGGTGTGACTTACCAGATTTTTTAGAGTTTTAGTTTTATCATTTCTAGCTGAGAGGGCTCAACAGGCTGGAATTCTGAAAGAAGAGAGGCACGTCAACTAAGGGCCATACAGCCACTGCCTGCTGCAACCCCTGCTTTTCCCGGTCCTCAGTTCTTCAGAGTTGTCATTTCTGCTTTGTTTGGGCAAAACCTGGCCAAAAACTTGGTTTCAGCCCACTGTATCCATCTGTTTGAATCAGAAAGAGTTTCTCAGCTTTATATATTAGTAAACTTACCCAGGCCTGTCAACACCTGAGAGATTGCCATGCTCTTTCATTAAAATTGCAATGAAAACCATGAAGGACTTGCTACTAATTAAAGGGAGTTTCTAGGAACTCTAAGCTCAGTAACTTAATTACCATTTTCTGTATGCCTGTACATACCTGGATTTGCGGGAAGTAACAAGCAGCCAAGGAACTACTTTAGAACACCTATCCATTGTTGAAGCAAGTCCATTCGCATGGTTCATATTTGCATCACACAGGGAGGGAGATTCCCAGCCTTCCCTAAGTCTGAAGCTTGGCTATTCTTTGAGGCTTGACTTCTGCTTTCCTATTGGCTTTGAATTATGTACATGTGATTTCCAAGGAAAAGGGTTGATTAACAAGATGAAATTGAAGTCTTAACAGTATATGTATTCTGTTGCATTCTCAGTCAGCCGGCCCCCTTAGTGCCTACGTAACGCCCCATATAAGTCAATCATAACCAGGTCTTTCCAACTGTAAAAGGAAGTAAATGAACTGGACTTTTCGGGGTACTCATAGGGATAAAAAGGTATAGAAGCACCTGAGATTTTTAGGAAGAATGGGGCTCTTGATATTAGTTATACATATTAGTAGTAGTCTTTCCTTTCAGCTTATAAAATGCACAATTCTCTCTCTCCTTTTTAAAAACACCCCCTTAATGTTGCACTTCTTATGAGTTAACACACTTTCCATCGCTTCTTAATAACAGGGTTCTTTTTTTAAAAAATAATTTTTATTGGGGAATATTGTGGAACAGTGTGTTTCTCCAGGGCCCATCAGCTCCAAGTCATATCCTGTAATCTAGTTGTGGAGGGCGCAGCTCAGCGCCAAGTCCAGTCACTGTTCTCAATCTTTATTTGCAGGGGGCGCAGCCCATCATCCCTTGTGGGAATTGAACCGGCAACCTTGTTGAGAGCTCATGCTTTAACCAACTGAGGCATCCGGCTGCCCAATAATAACAGGGTTCTTAAGAGAGAGAGCTACACATGTTTACTTCACCTTTGACTCAGAAATTACATTTCTATCATTTTATCTCAAGGAACTATTGAGAGATGCATACAAAGAGTTATGTATAAGCATGCTCATTACAAACTTATTTCAATGATAAATAATCAAAAAAATGAAGACTTTAAAAATTTATGGCATATATAAATCAGAATTTGATAATGCAGCAAATGACAAAAAACCCATAATAATTGTGACAAGTAAAGGTGTGCTGTCTGGGGCCAGTGTGATGGCTAGTTGTGTCTGGCCTTCCATCCTAAGATTACTTCATGAACCAAGATGGCTACTTCAATTCTAGTCATCATACAAACTCCAGCCACCAAGAAGAGGACTACAGGACAAAGAAAAATGGGGCAAAGGTCGTTCACCAACTGTCTCTTAAACACTTCTGTTTACATTCTGCTAGCATGTTTATTATCTAAGGTGTAATTGTTATTCCATCAGAGAAGAAAGGAACTTTGCAAAAGTTATTCCTTAGACTCAAGCCTTGAGTTGATTAGGGTTGAATTTTAAGCAAAGGACAACTAGGCAGTTGGTCTGAAAGGAGTCACCTTTTTTAGATTTATCTGTTGGAAGTTTCCCAGTGTCAAATTGTATATCTTAGTGCCTTGAGGGGAGGTGATTCCATTGGGATGCCTTGCTGCCCTCTGCAATTCATACTTTTTTTTGTACCTGATTTGTTTTATAAAGTTGCTCTCTTCCAAAGGTCTTACTTGTATATTTCAACGCCACTAAGGCTGGTTGGTATAGCAGCTTTTGGCTCAGCCGAATATATGCAAAACACTAGTAAAATAAAATGTAGATGTTTGGAACATTTACTAAAAATCACTGAATTGTACATTATAAATAGGAGTATTTTATATTAGGTAAATTATACCTCAATAAAGTTGTTTTTAAATATCCAGGAAAAAATAAAATGTAGGATGATTAGATTAGACCAGTGATCTCCAAATATTTTTCATCATAATCCCCTGACAGGAAGAAACAAAATTTGAGTATGCTTTTCCATACCTGTGGGTTTATTTAAACTGCATACATGTTAAACTCTGTTAGTGTGTGATACCTTATAAAATAGCTACAGAATAGAAATTCAAAGAGATAGAAAAACATATAAATAGAAATTCTAATGATTTCTGGCTTTTCCTCCCTGGATTGTCTTATTCATCTCCTGGAGTGACCACGCCCCACTCTGAAACCACTGACCACTGATACAGGTAGTCAGCAAAGAGCTCTGCAGGGGTTTCAGAGCAAGCAAGAAAGAAGGGGTTTTTCTTAGGCAAATGCATCAGTAATGGCCACTACTTTTTTACATTTCCCTTTACAGTTTTGAAATGCTTTCTCCCATGTGTTACCTTATTTGCTCTCTCAAATGAAAAGAAATGAAGTGGGTCAAAATAGGAGATAGATTGGGGAAAATCTTGAATACCTGACCAAGAGCAATTTGGACTCGATCACAAAAACCTGATGATGCTGCCGTATCAGATGTATCAGATTACAGAGGGGACATTTCCAGTCCCAAAGCCCCTACGTGATTGGCCTTCATACCTCCAGCGAGAGGGTAGAGCTACTGAAGGAATGGCGTAGAGTAACACCTCTTCCTGTGGACCTCGCTCTACATGAAGTGCCCTGGAAGAGCAGATCCCAGGTCTCTGAAGATAAATGGAAGGCAGCAATAGGATTTCCCACGAATTAGTAGGAATTAGTAGGCTTAGCCAACTATTGTCCTACCCATTCTCTTAGACTGCGCCACCATCTGTGTGACTACGTATTATTGGTATATTCAGTTTTCCAAAATGATGCCTTGATAGATTTATGTGGACCTCCCCACCAGGGGTATGTATGTAGCTGTTTTCACACCAAGGTATTTTCCCAGATTCCTGTATCTCTTTTTCCTTCAGCAGTCTGAGCTCCGCAGGTCACGTTCTACATACCATATTTAGCTGTATTCCCAGGGAATAAGGCTGGACTTTGTACTAGTCTCTACTTTCTATCCATTCAGCTACCAGCTGAGCTATCTGTCCTGCTTACTGTAGGAGCATTATGAGAACCACATGGAATGGCTAACAGGACCGTGCTTTGAAAAGTATAAAGCTGCCCTCTACAGAAGACACCCTAGGGATTTGGTAGAGGTAGACATGAAGCAATGGAAATAACTATTATTTAGTGCTGAGGCTCATGTCGTTTTCCTGCTGTAAAGCCTTCAGTGACTCCTTTGACCAAAGTCCTACGAGGGTCAGTTAATGGCCTTTGTCCATAGAGAGGTTATAGCAGCCTGCCAGAGTGGGGGCCAGGAGAGCCTGTGTCCTCTCCGTCACATTGTGGGTGTCACCACAGAACCTGAGCCAAAGAGAGATGGATATCTATTTATAATATCTTCAAAAAAGGGAGGTCAAATTGAGGCCTTGGCCTCATATCATGTGATGCTATAGATCCATGCACAAAAAAGGGGACAGAGAAGGAGCTAGGTCTGTGGTGTGGCCAAGTGGGGACACAGATAAGGTGCAGATCAATCTACAGAGACCTCTGCTCCTGAGATAAGCCACGTGGTGTGGCCTCGTTGGAGGGCGGATGTTGACAACTTCCTAGTGCTAAAACATCTTGGTTTTGCAGTCAGAAAACCTGGGTTCCAATCCAACACTAACAACTTTTCAAGCAAGCTACTTAACTTCACCTGTCAAGGCTCCTCAAAAGATGTTCATGAGGTTAAATGAAGTAACATACCTTTGTACTTTTTCAGTTAAAGCACTGTTACTATTATTCATAAAGATACACATGATTCCGCCTGTGTCAGTTTCGCTCCGCTGTTAACAGATCTGCCTCTGCAACTTGTAGACAGAGCCTTGTCTCATTGATGTCTGTTTCTTCCCCTCATCAACAAGTACAAAGCCCCAAAAGTGTGTTCTGTGGAATTGTCCATCGATTTCTAGTTGCATCATGTTTCTAAATCTTATCTCTTTCAACTGAAATCTGGTTGCTTAAGGGTAGCACCCCCACGTAATTTCTGTCACAGACTGACACACACTTAACAGAGCTTAGGGAAAAGTTTGCGCCTGATTAGAAACGATGCTCATGTTCTGCTTCTTCCTTCCAGGGATTTCCCAGATGACCCAGGTGTGCAGTGGGACACAGAGCAGGTGGCCAGCGTCCTCCTCCAGCACATAGAAGTGAATGGCATTAACCTGGTAAGGGAACACCCTCCCAGAATGCAGAGCTGGGGGTCTCAGTCACACCTCTCCTGCGGCTGCCCTCTCACTTCTAGCCATTCTCCAGGGCCACTCTAAAAAGAGGCCAAAACCTCCAGTACTCTCTCTTAAACCTCCTGATGACAACATACCTCTTGTGAAACTAAGTAACCAATGGTCAGCACACTAGGGTAGAGGCAGAGCTTTTTCCAACTGTGTCCTCTTTTATCTCCTCCATCCCCCTCTTCTGTCCTGCCACCTAAAATCTCAGGTCCTCAGGAGCCTATGCTGTGACTCTCATTTGTGCAGAACTTCACCTTTTTACCAAGCATCTTCATGTTTACAGTATTGTTTTAACTTTAGAGGTAAATGTGTTAAAATTCTTATTTTACTTCAAGGAAATTGAGGTACCAGAGGCCAAGCAGCTAGCCTAGGTTTGGCAAGTGGTGAAAGTAGGATTTTAAGCCTCAATTTCTCACTCCAAAAATCACGAGGATATATTCACAACCAGTACAAGGAGAACACTTGAGTCACAGAGCAATAGTGGAGATTCATTTACCTGCAGAGGTGGACAAGTCTGGGAATATGCATCTCGGCTCTCCAGGATCCGCAGGAGAGAGCCTCACTTGTGGTCAATTTTCAGGCTGCCAAGAAGGCTTACTGTCCACTTCTGCAATAATAATCCCTAAAATTCAACCATTCAAAGCCTCAGTCATAAAAAATAAAGTTTTGATAAATCCTCATTAAAAGAAGAATCCTTCTGGCAGAGAAACATGTTAGGCTTTTATCAATGATGAATTTGCTGAGTGAATTAACTTATTAGACCTTTCGTAAGAACAGATATCCATTGATTTATTAGTCAGACCGTCTTTGTTTTCTAATTACAGAAATACAGCTGAAACTTAGTCCACAGAAGCCAAAAGGGCATCTGACTGGCTCACTGCAAATCTGAGCATGAAAAACCGGAGGGTGCCATCCATGGGCTTAGAAGTCAAACTCCCCACCCTGCCGACTGCCCCCGCCCCCACAGTCAGAACTTCTCAAGGCTCCATGACCCAGATGTAGACAGAGCTGGTCTTCAGGGCCAGCCTGAAGTAACACACTGAGGTCTGTGAAGTATGCTGCTGTACCCGTGAGCACCCCAGGACTAGCCCCCGAATACTCTCTCTCCTCCCCTACTTTAGTGCATAAGAAGAGCTGATCTCCCCAGTAACTCCTGCTTGTAGGATAAACTTCTATCTTTCTAAACTTGGCCTTCTTCGATCTGGCCCTTACTTAAGTACTGGACACTGGTCAACAGGATTGGTCCTTGCTGAAGATCCAGGTTTTTTAGACCACATTGCAGCTGGCCTCGACTCTGAACATCCAGGGAGGATCTCAGGACACAGACATCTCTCTATGCCACTCTTGCTCTCAGAAGAGTCTCCCAAGTTTGTGTCCCAGAAAAGTGATTTGTGGTCCAGGCTCGCCTCAAGACTGCCTTCTCCAGGAAGCCTTCCCTGACTTCTTCAGCCCTCCTGAGGATTCCTGCGGTATTCGCTGTGTGCCCTACGCCTGTGACACGTGTTGCTGTTTATCCTTTAATGTACAGACCATGTCTTGCGAACTAGACTGTAAGGTACATGAAAGCAAGAACTGCACCATGGCATCTTTCTACCCCCAAGAACTAGAACAGGCCCAGACAGTGCTCATCCCCAAGCTGCTGCAACTATTAACTGCCACCTGGCTGCCTGGGATCCTTCCTGTTTTCTGAGCTGCTCACATCCATTCAAATGAGCGAGGGGACCTTTATTGTCAGGATAATCTTGAATCGATTTAATTTCTGTAAACAAGGAAATCCTTCTAAAACAGCTCTATAACACACCTTACTGTTGAGAAGGAAACTCTCAGGTTAGGAGAGTGCAGTTGGGAATCATTTCCCAAGTCTGCACTTAATGTGACATTAGAAACACAAGGCCACGCTAACACCGTGGCGGGTGTGGACATAAGTGGCTGTAGTGAGCCAAGTATGGGTTTCCACTCAGCCTCCCATGACGCAGTGAAACGCACTTTCACACAGACCTACAGTCCCTGCATGCCAGGAACGAGGGGTTAATACTAGGCAGGTGAGAAGTCACTCTGTGGAGTGTGTCCCATACCAAGCTGAGTGCATAAATCTTGGTAGGGCCCCAGGTGCCCTGTCCAGACTGGAAGTATCGACTACACAACTAGAGAAGATGAAGCACCAACAGGGAAGCATAGACAGAAGGAGCACAGAGCTAAGTCATGGGAAGGTAGCTTCTCACCTGGGCTGTGCTGGAATGACAGCGTAATCTCTCATTGTCCAAAGCCAAAGCTGGCTCTGCAGCCATCAGCACAATGTATGGAAGGAAACTGAGTTCTGTCTCGTCCCAGCTCAGTTGGATGTGTCTGTCACTGAAGGAGCACTGCGAGAACCACGTAGAATAGCTGACAGGCAAAGCTTTGGAAAGTATACTCTGCCCTGTACAGAAAATAGTCTAGGAGTTCGGTAGTATCTTTGAATGTCAAGCAGGCTAGGTTCTGGGCCCAACACCTATCTCACTCTTTCATTTCCACAAATATTTATTGAGCACCTGCTATGTGATATTCATTATCTGTTGTGAACTGGGGATACAGCAATGAGCCAAACACACCTAGTTCCTGCTCCCTTGGGGCAGGATGTCTCAATAGTGGCACTATTGACATTTGGGGATGGATAATTCTTTGTTGTCGGGGCTGTCCTGTGCATTGTAGGATGTTTAGCAGCATCCCTGGACTCTATCCGCTAGATAACCACCCACCTCTGCCCAGTAGCAACTTCCCTCATTCATCACAATAAAAATGGCTGCAGACATTGCCAAATGTCTCTGGGAAAAAACTGCCCCCAGTTGAGAACCACTGTCTCAGAGAAACCAGAGCAACCCCACTGTTATCTCTTATTTATTGGGGTCTGGGTAAGATTTCATTTGAACAAAGTTTTCTGCAACATAACAGGGGAAAAAAGTGGATGGAGTCTGTAAAGGACTACAGGTGCCATTGTTGTCATGCAAAAGTCCAGGGAACTAGATACAACTGAGCTCAGCCCTCCTGCAACAGAAAGAAAGAGGGCGATTATAAAAAGAAATGGAATGAGGAAGAAACAAAGACCTTGGAGAATTTGAAAAATGACTGAGCCAAACTCCATGTGGCCCCAAATCCCCTAACCAAGGGCACGCCCTCCAGCATGCCTATGATAATAACCTGGCCCCAACCGGCCAGCTCTATCTGATGGCAATGAACTTGGAGCCGAGGCACTCTAGCCTTTATCACTGTATTGTTCTAAACACTTCCACGTGGCTTTATTTTATCTTCACCTCAACCCAGTGAGGAAAATAAGGCAGCTATTGCTTTTCTTATCTCTCAGATGAGGAAACCAAGACCTTGAAAGTTGAAATAACTTCCAGTGGTAAAGTTCTGTGACTTGCCCAACCGACTGGGGTTAACTAGTGTCAAAGAGAACAGTAGATGCAGGGCCTCCCCGTGCCCACCATGTTGCATGGAGGAATGGGATCAGAACGGGATACTTAAATTATATGGTTAACTTTTATTTAAAAGACTGCATTTTTAAAAGTAGTTTTAGATTCACAGCAAAATTGTGCAGAAAGAACATACATACCCTCTGTCCCCCACAATTTGTTGCAATCAGTGAACCTTCATTGACACATCATCACCACCCAAAATCTGTAGTTTATGTTAGAGTTCACTTTTGGTGTCGTATATTCTGTGGATTTTGACAAATGTGTAATGTCATATATCCACCATTATACGATTAGCTTTTTATAAGCCTTTAACTCATTTTTTAAACTGTTCATTACAGAGAACTTCAAGCATACAAAGTAGAGAGAATAGTTTAATGAACCTCACTGTGTTCCGATCACTCAGCTTCAGTAATTAACAGTCAATACTATTTTCATTTAAACACCTGTTCACCTCCTGTACTATTTTGAAGCAAATGCTCATCGTCATATTTCATATTTAAATACCTTAGTATGCAATTCTAAAAGACATCGAGTCTTTTATTAACATAACTATATCATTATTATACCTAAAAATTAATATAATGTTTCACAGTTCCAATAGTCTCATGTCATAAATGTGTTTTATTTTTGCAGCTTGTGTGAATCAGGATTAGTTGATAGGACTTTAAATTTTCTTTCAATCTATAGCCACCCCCTCTCCAGCCTGTGCTCAATGTTAGCTGCTTAGAGTTTTCTAAACGTGAAGTCAACAGGCTTTATGGGTTAGTGTAGAAAGACCAATAGTGAATCTTTTCCCATTAATATTCCAATCCCAGTGCCATCACCCCTAACCAGCCACTTCTATTCCTTTTTATGAGGCCTTGCTTATTTTATTTCTTTTGTTATTCAAGCTATCCTGTTATTATCATTATTATTATTATTGATATTGATATTATTTAAATTGTTCCTTGGGCTTTTTAAAATCCATCTGTGTAGAAATGAAATGTTGGAATGTAGACTAACCTAGTAGTTAATAAACAGATGCTATATCTGTGAAAATGGAAACAGAGGCAGTCTGTGAATAAATATATTTCTTCTGTGAACTTAATCCCAGGTCATGGTAGAAATTGTCCCTAAAACCTTTTGTGCCCTTGGTATGGCATGAGGAAAAGAGACTCAATAAATCAGGCAACATCTACATGAACAAAGTTCACACAGGAGCCAGCCAGGAAAACTAAATATGCTAATAACTGGCTAGGCAGATAAGAAACAAAGATATCCTGAACCCATGCTTCTATCATGGCTGAATTCCACTGTGCTCCACTAGTCAGGAACAAAATAAACAGTGGAAAAGTCTCCATGCCATGGGCCAAACCAGTAGTTACACACCATTGATCTGAGCCAGTCATATCAGATATACTCAGAACTTGAAAAGTTTCATGGTTCTGTACTCGTCTTTCCTTCCCAGGGAACGGAGACTGCTAGTTAGAAGTGGGGGCCTGAGTGAAACCCTGTATTTCTCCGCAGGTGGTGACTTTCGATGTGGGGGGCGTGAGCGGCCACAGCAATCATGTTGCTCTGTACGCGGCCGTGAGGTACGCTTCTCTGGGGGTGGAGGTGGGAGAGGCTGGCTCGTTTGCTCAGGCGGACGGTTCCTCAGGTGCCTTCCCACTCCTTGTCTGAGCGCCATGAAACTCGCTATTGTCAGCAGCCAGTGCTGGCCATGGCGTTCACTACATCTCACCACATCCTTCCCAGGAGAAAGCTCTGTCAAGTCTTATGGTTTCGTCTCCTAAGCAGCTGAGAATTTTTTTACCCCGCAGATACAGCAAAGGGATAACTGATTTTCCTTCTCTCTTTGCTTTGGCCACAGAAAGCTTAGGGGCCAAATTGGCAACCCCTTGTAGCACAAGTGTGAGATTTTAAGGATTGAGTTCTGTGAACCACTGTGCCTCCTAGCTTCACCTTCTTTCTCTTCCTTTTATTCTCATTTAGTTTGTTATCTTCTGTTGTAGATTTTTACACTTCTCAAACCTTTCTTTGGAGAAAGAGGATACATGTATAAAATATGAAATCTCATTTATTTTTCACAGTCACCTTATTTTACTGATATGTTATCTGTATTTTATTCCCTCCCCCCAAAAAATGAAACTCGAAGATATTAGAGGCTTACTCAGGGTCATGCAAACACATAGACCATGTTTCCCGTCATCTAGAGAAGCGCTTCTCCTGGGCGCCATGAGCACTGGGGTGGCAGACCTGGCCCAGCAATGAGAGACGGGTAACTTGAAATGAAGGACTTACCTTATTACCTTCTTCTAAACGTGCCCCACATTCTCAGACGGGAACAGTGAAATATGTGACGATGGAAGTGACCTCACCTATATCATTAAGTCCAACCTCCTCATTTGACCAAGAGTACCTAGATAGACAGGGTTTGGCTGGGGTGCTACAGGCTTTTAACACTTCTGGGTCCTCTTCGTCCTAATGAGGGTCACTGTGCTTGAGATAAAACAACTTATTGATATGACTGACTCCATGCTCCTTTGAAAATGACCTTACAGACCCCACACCCCCTCCACAGTGACACTCCTGAGGAAGTTCACAGTTGCCAGTTTCCCTAGGAACCTCTCACCCCCAAAAAACTCTTCCTGTACCAGAATCTTACATTGTTTTCCATAAAAGCCCCTGAGTTCTCATTCTTGTGTATTTGAGCTCCCCATCCCCCATATGCGTTTTCCTCGGACATGGTTTAGATTTATGGTTTTCTCAGAAAGTTTCCTGACTGCGGGCACCACAGCTGTTTTGAGGCTAGCTATGCCCCCTCCAGAAGCAGAGAGCTGCTTCTATAATTTCACCCTTTCACCCTCCATCCACTCAGCCCTGATCACTGCTAGGCACTCATCCTCAAATATCCATTCCCTCTCTGATTGGCCTGTTCCTTCTCTGCCCCTACCTTCCCCAGGTAGGAACCCTTATTCCAGCCTCAATCACTTGTGTCCTTCCCATATCTGAAACCAGATTGGCTGGCAGTTTTATGCAGAAGCAATGTCCATCTTGGTCACCTAAGGTCACAGCAGAGGGGAAGACTCCAGAATCATTTCATACAGTCCTTGCTGAACAGGCACAGTCAGAAAAGAGGAGTGATTTCTCCATGGCTGCACACCTCTCCAGAGACAAAGCAGAAACTAGAACGCAGATCTCCTTGTCCTTTTCTGGTACTCCAAAGGGCACCTCACTGCCACTTTCCATTAGTAAGCAAGCTTGTGTGAATTGGATTAAATGACTTGACCTCTTCAAGCCTTACTTTTGTCATCTGAAAGATGAGAATATTCACACCTAATCTGTCAGGTTGTTCTCAGGTAATAAACGCTGTTGATACAAAGCACCTAGGGTAACAAAGCATCATCCCTGACATAATCAGTACTGTCTTCCTCATTCCTGCCTTTCCACATGCCCTTCTGGCCCTTCCTTTTGTATTCTTCTTGCCATAGATAGTTGCTTGTCATCTATGGCAAGCTGCCAGGAAAACCAAAGCAACATCACAGGAGGGGAGACGCTGGCGGACCACACAGCCACTCTATGCATTGCAGGAAGCACTTCCTAGAAGAGGCAGCCCCCAGGTTGGCGTTCATTCCCAAGCCCAAAGTAGTCTCACAGTTTCACAGAGGCTCCGCTGTGGGTGCCCATCCTGATGGCAGACCCCAAGTCTCCATTCCACTTGTGGTTCTGCTCCCTTGGGCTTCAGAGCTCCTCTCTACTTGTCACTTAAGGCTGCCACCTGCAGCTGCAGCCCCTTCAGTTCCAAGCAGAAATGCCAAGGGGATAAGGTTTTTCTTCTGAGCTGCCCTTCCTTCCCCTCTCTGGGCCTCAGCAACATTTGTGGCCATAGGACCCTCCTCAGTCTGAGTAGCTCCCCCGCCGACCTCAGGCACTAACGCTTACTGGATGACTTGTCCTCTTGTGCAGAGAAGGCTCCACGCTCCTCTTGGCAGAGGACAATTGCGGTCCACTTCCATCCTTCCTCCCCTCTGTGCCTGCCTTCTACTCCCACCAATCGACTAAAAATTGTCTCCACAGTCACCTCCTGGCTGCTCACCTCCCTAGGTTTACTTCAGTCCTCATCTGTCTTGACCTTTCTGTGGCATTTGACCCTGCCTATCACTTACTGAAGTGCTGCTTGACCTGCCTCGCACCAGCTTGTTCTCGCTCCTCTGGCCCCTTCTCAGTCTCTTCCTGGCTTCCTTCTACCAGGAGGCCCTTCCTTGTCCCCATTCCCAGGGATCCCTCCCCAACCCCGGCTCCTCTAGTGCAGATTCCTCAGTGGCATTGTGTGATTTCAGCACAGGTGTTGTTGAAAGTAAACTGACATCTTAAGACGCTTAACCATAGAGCTGGGAGGAGTATGGGTAGAGTTGGGCCCCTTATTAACTCTCTAGTCTTGACTTCCTATTGAACTGTATAGTAACCACGGCTGGTGGCGGTGGGAGGGGAGGGGATGCAAATAAAAGGAGAAGCCTTTTGGGCTCCTCTCTTCTTCCCATGTGGGTGGCGGGTGCGCGAGACCAGCCAGCGAGTGTGCACGCACTCTTTGTTGTTGTTTTTTTCTTTCCCCGAATTAACCATTTACTTTTTGGTGGATTATCTGGAGAATTATTTGGCCAATCGACAGTGTGTCTCTCCAGTGCTCACCTCGCTCCTTAACGTAGATCCTGCATTTCCGACGCTTTCTGTGGAGATCCTGACCACCCCAAACTCAGAATATCCCAGGGCTCTACCCAGACTGCAGGACAAATCACCTCTGTGCTCAGGATCCCAGAAACATTTTTCAGGTTTTTCTATTTCTCAGGGCTCTGCTGAGGAGTCAGACCCATAGTTTATCAATTATCTCCCAACTTCTCTTCCATAACCTCTGCCCACAAGAATCCCTTGTAGTATCCATGTGTGTGTCTGTATGTTGGGGTGGAGACTACCTACGGCATCCTCCATACCTCAGCTTTCAGAACAACAAAGGGGACTAGAGATTCAGGGATAATTGCTGCTGACTGCCTCCCTGCTCCTCTTAACAGCTCAAGCACAGGATGGCTTCCCTGTCAGGTGGGAGTGGGGCAGGTCAAAAAGGACAGAGAGGCTATCAGAGAAGAAATGTCAATATTTTAAGATATGCTCCCATTACATACTCACATTACAATTTCAAAAGAGAAAAACCTTGAAGAGTCTCCCGCAGTTACCTTCCTCTCTAATGTGCAAAACTTGGACCAGGGCACTTCATAAGCCATTGGCCAGCCTCCAGACTGGCTGTCCTTGTGTAAGGAACCCACCCTGGTCCCTTTAGCTGTAGCCAGATGTATGGAACCCCACGAATCTATGAGGCAAAAGGAAGTACCTAGGAACCTACCTGGAGGGACCATAGGGCGTGGCAGGCCTTGCGCTGAAGGCCCATCCTGTTAGCTACAAAGGAAATCTTACTCGCTCTCCTCTTGTCCTTTCCCTCCTCCAGGACCCTGCACTCAGAAGGGAAGCTACCTAAAGGTAAGGCCTGCCCCTTTTGCAAAAGGCCGCTGGCTAAGGGAAGGCCATGGTCCCTTAAGGAAACTCAGGGTGAACTTTGTAAATACACAGAGAGCTGCCCTGGGCCAGGCAGAGGCAGAGAGGGTGGGAGGACTGGCCATGTTCTTCGTGACTCACCTCAGTGTCTCTGGCAGTGCGGGTCCCTAGGTCTCAAAATCAGGTTGTACCATTGGGACGTGCCCAGCCCACCAGGCAGCCTCCGAGTGTGTTTATCTATTTGTTATAAGGGCTTGGCTCATGCAATTATGGAGGCTGAGGAGCCCCACGATCTGCCATCTGCAAGCTGGGGGCCCAGGAAAGATGGTGGTGTAATTCAGCCTGAGTCCAAAGACCTGAGAAGCAGGGGAGCCAATGATGGAAATCCTAGTCTGAAGGCAGAAAATGACCAATATCCCAGCCCAGTCAGGCAGAAAAGAATGAGTTCTCTCTTCCTCTGCCGTTTGAAAATTAAAACAATTAATAAAATTACCTAGTCAGGCCCTCTACTGATTGTACAATGAAGACCACCCACACTGGGGAGGGCAGTCTGCTTCACTGAGTCCACAGACTTAAATGCTAATCTCATCCAGAGACACCCTCACAGACACACCCAGAATAATGTTTAGCCCAATATCTGGGCTACAATAAAATCAACAGTGGGCCTTTCCCATTCACCTGTCTAGCTTACTCATAGGGTTGGTCTTTCCTACTGCTGGTATTCTTTCAGTCTGTCCATCCAAACTCATGTCCCATTCCCCAATTAATTAGCCAAGTTATCAATGACTGATGGGTGCTTGATGGATTAACCTGTTTGTGTTAGACTCTTCCTAACGCAAACGATGGTGTTTGACCATTTACTGCGTGACACTGATGCTTAACCTCCAGAAGCTAGTTTCTGGTCTGTCAGTAAGGATGAGGTACATCCCTCACAGGTGTGATACAGAGATGAAACAAATGAAAACATAAGTAGTGTGTGCCCTTTCTGAGTGGGCTTACTGAGCTTACCAAGCTGTGAAGTCTTTGGAATATGACTGTAGGTCATTTGATTCTTACATATTAACCCTGTGAGACAGGCATGTCCCACACGATCAATGCCATTTTACAGATAAGAAAACTGAGGCTCAGAGATGCTAAGGTACTTGCCCAAATCTGTCAGTTCTTTAGTGACAGAGCAGGTCTCTGGCCTCCGAATACAGGCACTCCTGTCTCCATCCCCTTTCCCTTGGCCCTGAGGTAGCCGAATCCCAACCTCTAGCAACCAACCTTTTCTTGCTGTAGCATGTAGCGGGGGAGGGCAGCTGCCAGCTGTTCTGTGGCCCTTTCACTCTTCTCATCTGTGAGGATGATGGGCAAAGAGCAGCTTTGGTGCCACAGAGTAACCTGGCAACTCCCCAGCCACTACCCAGCCCAGGCCTGAGACCCAAGGAACAGGTAGGTCGCTCAGGGGAGATCTGCCCAGAAGCAACAACCCTCCTCCCTTTTCTCCTCTCCCTTCCCCACCCAGGGTGCTCTGTGCTCACGCTTCAGTCTGTGAACGTGCTGCGCAAGTACATCTCCCTTCTGGACCTGCCCTTTTCTCTGCTTCATACCAGCGATGTCCTCTTCGTGCTCACCGGCAAAGAAGTGGCACAGGCCAAGGTGAGGATTGCAAATTCTTGGACAGCCCAGCTCCAGGTCTGTACCCCAGACCTCCTGGCCTCTCAGAACCGTGGTTCTGCAGAGGCCCTAACCAAACACCTTCCCCAGCAGTTCAGCATCTGTCCTGAGTGTTAGCACGGCTGATAGACCGTGGGCGTCACGGATTTTCAAGAACTTCTTCCTCTTTTTTTTCTGATTATAAAAATAATGCATGCTTTAAAAAGTAAGTAATAGCACATGTTCATTGTAGAAAAATCTGGAAATACATAAAAGCATCAAAAGGATCAAATGATAGAAGTCTATTGTTGAAGCATTAAATGAAATAAGTGTGTAAATTGGTATAGCCTTTGTGGGAAGTAATAGTAATAAATGTCAGAAATCTCAGACATTGTACTTACCTTTTGATATTCTTGATACATTAAATGAAAACAAACAGGCTACAGAGCAGTGATACATTTTTATACACATACACATGAAAAAAAGTCAAAGAACATGTGAAAAAATATTCATATTGATTACCTCTGAGTGGTGGGATTTTCGGTGAGTTTAAGTTTTTCTTTTAATTTTTAAAACTGTTTATAAAATAATCATGTATTACATAATTCAATAAATTTATACTTACTCTGACCTAACAATTTTTATCTTTAGAATTTTATCCTAAAGAATTGAATAAAAGCGTACCCAGAGATTTATGTATAGAACTGTTCATTACAATAATTTGTGACAGCCAAAAAAGGAGCTAATAATCAGCAGGTGAATTATGTAGTATTATATAAGCAGTAAAATCATAGTTTTGAAAGACATGTAATGAAAAATGCTCTGAAGTGGAGAAAGGCAAATAGAAACAGTTTTGAAATCTTGTGTTATCCCCTTGGAACATTTGAACAAAATGTAATAGAAAAATAAAGTTGGTAAAAAACCAAATTGGCAATAAATATGTAATTCCCGTAGTTGCCCATCTAGTTGAATGGATGCTGAAAAGTTACTAAAAAATTAGGGGATTTAAATAAATTGGCCACTTGGGCAGCATGATGTGGGAAACTCTTGAAACTTATAACTATTACAAGTAGACAGATCAAGTATCTTTGGACTACAAAGTTCATCCATTCTTTCACAGTTTTTCTAAAATGAACATTTTATGTTTACTAAGGTCTTAAAATGTTTAACACTATTCTATGAGTTCATCCATTTTAGTTTCTACAAATAATTTTTTATTTAAAAAATTTAGTTGTATTTCCTGTTGAAATTATGCTGTGTAATATTTTGCCTAAATTTTATCTTATGGTGAAGCTCCCTTTATCATTTAAAGCTTGTGGTTATATCACAGGTATACTTACATTTTCAAAGCCAGGTGTGTTCTGATAATAAATATAAAATGAGCTCTTTAAATAGAGGTTTGCAACGATATTAACTTAGAGAGGCAGGTTAATTTTGGTACTTAGAGAAAAACAGGCAGGAACCATTTCTATATGTTTACATGTAGTTAAAACCAGTTGCTATGATCTGTTGTGTTTAAAAACTAAACTACACAAGGTCTGAGTAACAAGATAATAAATGTTTCCCCCACTAGATGGCAAGGAGAACCCATACCTATGGGTACCATCCTTTTATTCCTTCTAATAGTCATTGTACCTTCCCAGCCTGCCTAATTCAGGAGTCTGAGCGTAGTATTCTAGCTTGCTTCCCATAAACCATCCCTGTATGTGTCATATATGTGAGGTAGTGGAGCAAAAGGTAGGCTCTGGAGTCAATCAGATGACTCTGGGTTCAAATGTCAGCTCTGCCACCTACCAGCTATTTGAGATTGATGAGATTCCTCATCTATTTTTTAAAAAGCAGTAATAACTGTTCTTAACCCACAGGGTTATTCAAATTGAGATAATGCATGGAGACTGAGTGCTCTGGCTGCCGTTGGCTTCATCTGCTATTATCACAAGGGAGTAAGTAGAGATGGCAGAGGGGAGGGGAGGCAGTGATTGGAGGCCAATCCAGAGAGGTCTGCAGGTAATAGGAAGAAGCCAGATAAGGCTGTAGCATGAGGTGTGTTATTGGAAGGAAGACCACTGAAAATAACAGCAATGACTCGGGTGAAACGTTCCATAACTGCCGCTCTCTGATTCTTCCAGAGAGCCATGTCCTGCCACCGCAGCCAGCTCCTGTGGTTCCGTCGGCTCTACGTGCGCTTCTCCCGCTACATGAGAATTAACTCTCTGCACTTCCTCTGAAGCCTGAAAGCCTTTTCAGATCCAAGAAACTAAGGGAGAAAGAAGAACAGGAAGCCTGGGGACGTGGTCTAGAGCTGGCTTACCTCCCTGAGCCAAAGGAGATCCCAACATGGGTGGCCCCCCAGAACTCTGCTCATTGGTGCTTGTTAGCCCCTAATAAAAGGGGGGCCATGCAGGCCAATGGGCTATGTAAACTTCAACTTCTTCCTCTGGGAAAAAAACTACAATCCGAAACAAACCAACCGAAGGATAATAGCTACCCTGCTCGCTTCTCAAGTCCTTGTGAAAAATAATATACATGATAACACAGTGTATGTCAAACACCTAGCACAGAGTCTGCTATTATTATAAATGAATGTAAAAGCACTCTAAAACCATTTCCCAGATGCAATGATGCAGTATTTTTACAGTTTCCAAAGCAGGTTCACCAAACGCACGCATGCATACACTCAGGAACAGTCTATGTTGACTTAGTTGAGCCCTAATTCCTTTATCTTTGTGGCCCATGTATCAGACTTGAATCTAGAGAAAACTTGCTCTATTTAACACCGGTCACTGACGGGGGCACTCGGGTTCCCATCCTGTGCTGGGCAGTTTCACACAGATGAGCCTGATGTGGGCCGGTCCTCAGGGAGCTACAGTCAAATACCTCAGCTCTCAGTCTTTGGGGAAAAGAGGGAAATAACAAGAGAAATCTGGACCCCCTTTTTTTTTTAAACACTCAAGAACCTGACACCTGAAAATTGTGCTACAAACAAAAGCGCTCTGAGAGGTCTGGCTTAGAAGCTACTCTCAGAGTCCAGCTAATGGTCCAGAGAAGTGGCCCGAGGCAGGGAGCTCAGTGGTCAAGAGCAACAGGCCCTAAAGACTGGTGAGCCTACGTGTGAGGCCAGAATTAGCAGCAAAGTAACCCCATGGCCGAGGTGCTTAACCTGTCTCTGCCTCAATTCTCTCACGTGCAAAACCGGGACAATAATGTACCAACCTCAGAGGAGATGATGCCTGAAGGTGCATGGTAAAGGGTCTGACATGCAGTAAAGAAAGATGAGCTGCAGGTATTCTGAGACCTGAAGAATAAGTAGGCATTAAGCAAAGGGACTAGCTTAAGTAGAAGGCCTGAAACCGAAAAGACCTTGGTGTGCATTGTTCCTGAGTACTCCAGGGGCCTGTCAGATGCAGTGCTGAATTGCTGTCTCCATAACAGCAGGTTAGAGACCTGCTTGTTGGTTCTCCACCCAAATTTGCTCCAATGATCTCGAATGCTTCCTAGGGGCCAAATATGGCTGACAGAGTTATCAGGCTCTGAAGCTGGAATCAAAAATGCAAATCTGGCTGTAATCTGTCTACTAAAAATTTGTCAATAGCTCCTAATAAGCTTCATGTGAGACTGTGACAAGAAATAAGCCACGAACACTGGTTAGTGTGTGGTGGACTAGGCTGAATCATACCCGGTACAAGGAATACAGACACTGACCCAGCCTTTCTGGACAGCAATTCTCAGTATGTGTTAAGGGCTTTCAAAATATACATACTCTGTGGCCTAAGGAAATATTTTAAAAATCAAAATCCTATACACAAAGATCATCACAATATTATTTAAAATAGCAAAATTAGAAAAATCCGGTGATACAACCATATTTAGTAACAAGGAAAAATGTTCATGATATATTAAATTTTAAAAAGCAGGTTAGGAATGGTACAATCCAACTTTTGTCAAGCATACATACACGTAACTACCCTTTTTCCCCGTAAATAAACCTAGCCGGACAATCAGCTCTAACGTGTCTTTTGGAGCAAAAATTAATATAAGATTCAGTCTTATTTTACTATAAGACTGGGACTTTAATATAATATAATACCGGGTCTTATATAAGACCAGGTCTTATATTAATTTTTGCCCCAAAAGACACATTAGAGCTGATTGTCCAGCTAGGTCTTATTTTCGCGGAAACACGTTATGTGTGTGTGCACACTTGCATCGAAGGCTATCTATATATCCATAGGGTCATCTTTCTACAGTGAACATTTATAATTTTAAAGGATTTTTGTTGTTTATGAATAGTTTTGATGTGAGAAAATACTTTTGATATAATGTGAAGTTAAAAAAATGTTTAACCAGTATAATTCCAATTATGTAAAGAAATGATTCATTAAAGAAAAGCTAGCTGTTTATACACTGCTGGTCCACGTAGATGGTACAACCTCTGTAGAGGACAAGTTGGCAACTTCCTGTAAAGTTAATAGCCCTTGGTCCAGCATTTCCACTTTCAGTAATTTACACTATAGATTTACTCAAGTGCCAAAAGAGGTATGTAAAGGATAGACATTGAAACACTATTTATAATAGTAAAATACTGAACCAGTCCAAATGTTTATCAACTTAGGATTGGTTAAATAGTGGATAAAACAGTAAAATACCATAAAGCTATTTTAAAAATAACAAGGCGATGCACTGATATGGAAAGATCCCTAAAGTATTTTATTAAGTGAAAAAAGCCAGATGTGGAACAGTGTTAGTGATTTCAACCATTTGTGAGGGGGAAAAAATAAAAGTCTACACATCAAATGTGGGTAAACAAATATTATATCTCTGGTAATGGTGGGAGGAGGGGAATGGGTACCTTTTGTCCCTTTTGAATTTTGTACCAAGTGCATACGTTACCTATTCAAAAGTGTTTTTTAAATCATAGATTAGAAAGATGTGTAGGATTATATCACTGGGAGTTGCTTCTGGGTAGTGCGACTTGAAACTTATTTTCTGCTTCTTTTGTTTTACTGTACATGCTGATTATTTTTTTAAATAAATTAAAAATCTAGATGGAAAATGAAAATACACTAACATTTATATTTACTGAATGCCTGGTGCTTGATTCACCTGCAGCTACAGGCTCTACTCTGAGTCCCCAAAGGGAACAGGGCTAGGCTCTCCTTGGTGCCTGAAGAGAGCAAGGGACAGCAGCACAGGAAGGAAGGGTGCCCCTCAAGGCCGGCGGGGGCCACTAGCCCAGTGCTAGTGACTGTGCTCAGGTGGGAGAAAGGGACCCTCCTGTGGAATCAGCCCTGGGGTCACTTGTCTTGGCAAGAAGAAAGCCTCTGTGCAAAGCTGTCAGAAGGCAGCTCCTCCGCCAGGCACGTCACACCCTCACCAGAGAACAGCCTGGGCAGAGGGGCAGATGATCCTCTCTGGCCCCCTTAGCCATGCCCTTGTGTACTTAGCCTGCAAAACTGCAACAGCCCTGAAGCCCGGAGCAAAGATCCAAAGTTCACTGTTCCTTCAAGGAGCACAGCCAAAAAAAGTCATGAAGGAAAGGAGAAGGGGGAAGAGAGAGAAAGGGCAGGAAGTGGAGAGGGGAGGGGCATGAAAAAAGAACAGAAATAAACCACACACACACACAAACAAAATCTCAATTAATTCCCTGGGGAGGGGTTGCATCCACTGCCCAGAGTTCTGGGGGGCCACCTGGCTAGGGATGAGGTTGGGGGTGATGCTCCGACTCCCTGAGGTTGGGAAAGGGTTACCCTCTTGTGTCAGACCAGTGAACAGTCCCTTCTATGGCTTCAGAGTGGGCTGGTGTTTGCAGTTCTCACCCCTGGCCCAGAAGAGCAGAAACCGCTGGGTCTCCCACTCCTCACTGCTTTGCCACCACTCGGGACCAAGGGTGACCAGACATAGTAAAAAAGGGGGAACCCTCCCTGAGGAGGCTCAAAGGGAGGGGGAATTCTACTCTCTGGAGTGGGCAGCCCTCACTGAAGGAACAGTCAGTGGAAGAGACATCATCAAAAAACAGTAAAATAACCATAAAGCTGAGAATGGAAATTGAGGCCCTGGCCCAGACACACAGTGATGTTTCTCAGCAGTGGCCCAGGTAGTAATCTGGAATATCCAAAAGTAGATACATCTGAGAACAAAGAGACCAGAAAAGCAGAGAAATGGAAGTTGTGGTGGGAAAAGGACTTGAAAAGTACATTCATGTTATGAAGCCTAACGTGAATAATGGGCGTTCCAGAAGTTACAGATGAGGACAATAAAGGACAGCTTCCATAATGAGAGATCTGAGAGAGCCCAGCTGAAGGGCCCACCACATGCTAGCCAGTTTTGATTTTTAAAAAGATACATAAGCAAGCTGGCAAAATTGCTAAATGTGAATTTGGGGAGGGAGAGAAAAGTGTTGTAAAGGTCTCCTCTGGGCCCAAGGGGAGGCTGGGGAGGAAAAGCATCACAGGTAGGACAATAAGTTGTAGACCAGGACAGGGCTCTGTCTGGATTGTTAGGACCAGCAGCACTGAAGAGCGTAGTGCGCAAATTAACTTAGGGGAAAACAGGAAATGAAGAGAAATGCAAAAGCCTGCAAAAATAAAAAATAAATTAGGAAACAAAGTATAAAATGTAATAAATATAATGAGAATGATATGAAAAGAATCAAATCACATATCAGTTAAGGAAAATGAATGGGATAATTTCCCAATCAAAACAGAGACTATCAAATTGAGTTAGAAAACAAAATCTAGCAACATCTAAATTAAGAATGAGCCATACACCAGGCAAAAACATGCAAAAAGAAAGTGACAACATACCTCCAGACATTAAAAAGCATTAAACCTTGGACAATAGGAGATATTTTATAATAACTGGTTCACTCCGTGAAAAGATATGTACCAAGTATCACAGCAGCCAGACACATGAAATGAAATATCCCAGAAATACAAGTTCTTTATTTAAAAACACAATAATGGAAACCTTTAATATTCTTTCAAAATTTTTATATATCAGGTTGGCAAAAAGTAAAGAATAGCATTTGAATAATATAAGGAACTTAAAGTCAACATTCACTTGTTATGTGATAGAATATTTACAAAAACCAATTATTTATCGACCCTTCAGAAATCCTTAATAAATCCCCCAAAGTAGACTTTGGCCACATTCTTTGATCATAATCAAATAATATTCAAATAAATTATAAAGTGACCAGAAAACAAAATCTTAGAAATCAAGAAACTTAACTAACCCTTAGATAAAAGAGGCAATTATGAGCTGTCTAGAAAGTAATAAAAATTACACTTTAGATGGTACCTGTATTTGGGTAATTTGTAGTCTTAAATACTTGTATTTTTTAAAATAAGTGAACTACATGACTCAATTTAAGAAAATCAACAATATAAACCAAGAAAAAGTAGGAAGAGGGATTTAACACAGATGAAAGATAAAAATAAATGAAACAAAAAAAGTGAAAAGGATAAGTTTTCTTTGAAAAATCAAATAAGCCAACACTTAGTAAGTCTGATTCAGAAAGAGAAAACAGAAGTGTCGTTATTGGGAATGCAATGGATATTACAGCCACAAAAATGGAAAAGACTGAAAAAATTAGATGATGTGCAAGTCCATGGCCACAAAACTAAAATCTAAAGGAAATGGATGACTTCCTAGTAAATTTTGGACCAACACTAATTTTGGGCCTAACATAATGTATAAATAAGGCCCAAACATTTCAATCCCTTAAAATGCAGGACTGCATTACAGCAAGATTAATGAAAACCCTGTTTTTAAACCTTCCTATGACTTGGCATTAGGGTTTCCAGGCGGGAATTCCTGCCCGTTCTCAGGAATTTTTTTCGCTTTCCTGTTCCCGGATCCCGAGAAAAGTTGGTCGGGAAATCAGGAAAATCAGCTCCGTGAACCCAGGTGGTTGGTAGTATCGGCGGTCACTTTGTGGAAACGATTCATCGTGGAGAACAGAAAACAGTTTACATCTCGGCATTCGGGAACAGGAAAGCGAAAAAAATTCCTGAGAACGGGCAGGAATTACCTATTTGGCATCAACCAGGTACATCCAAGACCCGAAGGTGGTGCTGCCCCATCCTTAGGCAGGCAGCTGTTCTGCTTTCTTGGCAGAACCTAGGAGGGACAGAGGGAGCCTGTGCACCAAAATGTTCAGGACCAACTGCAAGGTGGGTGAGAAAGGGAGATGAGACAGGCTCCATAGGGGTTGGAGCCCAGGACAGACTGATGTTGACATGGTGGCTGTCTCCTTCTATTGGAAAGCTTCACACTGCTCCTTCATTGAGTCTTTGCAAAGTAAAAAATGCTTTCAAACTGAACAATTTCCAAGTAGGTAGTCACTTCCAAATCCCCTTCCAGCCCCATATCCTAACACTAGCTTTGGTCCACCACATTTGAGAATGGGGACTAGACAGAACTGGTGCCCAGGGACAACTGGATTAATCCAATGGCAGGGCATCTTATTAATATGATTTTACGTGACTAAAATTTACTCAAAAAGTAAAGGAGAACAGACCCAATAAATAACATCAGAAGATAGTAATAATATAATTATAATAAATGTTCCTAGTGTAGATGGTTTTACAACTATCTAAATACAATTCCAATGTTATTTGGGCATAAAATAGAAGACCTAATTAAACATGTAACAGCACAAAAAAGGAAACGACTGACAATTTTACTTCTGAATATATATGCAAAATTGTAAAAGAAAATATTAGCGCATTGAATCCAGCAGTGCATCAAAAGAATTACTACTCAAAAAAAAGAATTGCTACTCCATGACCAAGAAGGCTATCATTCCAGGAATGCAAGAATTGTTCTACTTTGGGAAATCCATCAACAGAATTCACTACATCAACAAATTAAGAAGAAAAACCATATTATTTTATTGATAGATGCTGAAAGATAAAATTCAGTCACTCTTAATAACAACTTTTAAGAAAAATAGAAGAGAGGAAAACAGCTTAAATATAATAAAAACTCTTTACCAAAATCTAGCAGTCTAAAACTAAGCAGTTGAGGTGGGAACGCAAACGATCCTCGCCTTTATTAGCGAGGTTTTTCTGAAGGGAAAGCTAAGGAAGTAAGACAGAGCAATAAAATAATTGGTGTATGTATTGGAAGAGACAGCTATGTTTAGAAATCCAAGAGATGTCAATAAAATCTATAATAAATGAGGGAATTTGGTAAGGCAGCTATCTGGATAACAGGTATCTTTACAAAAATCAGTAGATTTTCTCAATTGGCAATAATGTGACAAATTAAAATGGGGGGAAAATCCCATTCTCATCAACATCAAGAATTATAAAATACCTAGGAATAAGTTTAATATAAAAGATATAATATCTATTTAAAATTTACAATCACTACTAAAATTCTGGCCGTTTTTTGCAGAAATGGACAAGCTGATCCTAGAATTCATATGAAATTGCAAGTGACTCAGAAGCCAAAACAACTTTAAAAAAAGAACAAAGTTGGAAGACTAAGAGATCCTGATTTCAAAACTCACTGTAGAGACCTATATGTAAGAGCTAAAACTATACAGCTCCTAGAAGGAAACACAGATGTAAATCTTTGTGACTTTGGGTTAGGTAACAATTTCTTAAATATGACACAAAAAGCACATGCAGCAAAAGAAAAAAATAGAAACCTTTGTGCATCAAAGTACATGAAAGTGAAATGGGAAAAAGTATTTGCAAATCATATGTCTAAGGGTCTAGTATCCAGACTTTGTAAAGAATTCTCATAACTCAACAACTAAGACAACCTAATTAAAAGTTAGGCAAAAGACCTGAATGTACATTTCACCAAGAGGTTCAAATGGTCAACAAGCACAAGAACATCATTAGTCATTAGGAAAATGCACCCCACAATGAGATATTATATCACACCCACTAGAATGGCTATTCTTAAAACAAACACAGAAAATAACAAGTTTTGGTGAGCATATGGAGAAATTGGAACCCTCATACATTACTGGTGGGAATGTAAAATGGTGCAGAGCTGTGGAAGACAGTTTCACAGTTCTTCACTAACTTAAAGATTTACCATATGACCCAGCGATTCCACTTCTAGGTATATACCCAACAGAAATGATATATGTTCACATTAGAACTCGTAAATGGGGAGGCCAGTTGGTTAAGTTGGTTAAAGCGCGGTGCTCTTAACAACAAGGTTGCCGGTTCGATCCCCACATGGGCCACTGTGAGCTGCGCCCTCCACAACTAGATTGAAACAACTACTTGACTTGAAGCTGATGGGTTCTGGAAAAACACACTTGAAAAAAAAAAAGTAAAGAGAACTTGTAAATGAGTATTCATAGCAGTACTCATAATAGTCAACAAGTGGAAACAACCCAAATGTCCATCAACTGATGAAAAGATAAAGAAAATATGGCATTTTATTATTCAGCCATAAAAATAAATGAAATCCTGACACATGCTACAAGGATGAACTTTGAAAACATTATGCTAAGTGAAGTAAGCCAGGCACAGAAGGCCATATATTGTAGGAATTCATCTAGAATAGGCAAATCCATCGAGACAAGTAGATTACTAGTTTCCAGGGGCAAGAGATTGGGGGAAAGGATGTGACTACTAATGTATGTGGGGTTTCTTTTGGGGGTGATGAAAATGTTCTGGAATTGATTGATAGTGGTGAAGGTTGGACAACCTTGTGAATTTATAGGCATACCTCATTCTGTTGTGCTTCACTTTACTGCACTTCACAAATCCTGCGTTTTTCACAAATTGAAGGTAAGGCCTTCCACCAGCAAAAAGATTACAACTTGCTGAAGGCTGAGATGATAGCATTTTTCACCATTGAAGTATTTTTATTATTTTTAATTTTTAATCTTTTTTATTATTTTTCAATTACAATTGACATTCATTATACTAGTTTCAGGTGTACAACATAGTGGTTAGACATTTTATAACTTACAAAGTGATCCTCCCTAGTAAGCCTTGCACCCACCTGCAATCATATAATTATTATCATATTATTGATTATATTCCCTATGCTATACTTTACAAGGTGTGATAAGAAAATTACAGTGAATGATTAAATTTAAAAAATTTATTACAGTAAAAGACACATTGCCATTAATTCCCCTCACTTTGAACACACTTATCCCATCGTTCTTACCACCTTCTGAAGCAGTTCTGGAAGTCCTCTGTCATGAGTGTAGTTGCACGGTTGTGGCTGCCTCAATGTCCTGAATTGATTCAAAATGTTTATTTTTCATGGTGATTTTGACTTTGGGGAAGAGCCAGAAATCACATGATGCCATATCCGGTGAATAAGGTGGATGAGGACACACTGTAATGTTTTTATTTGACAGAAATTGCCATACTAGAAGCAATGTGTAACACGGAGAGTTGTCATGATGGAGGATGAAACCGTTTTGTCCATTTCATGTTAATGCATTGATCATGATCCATGATTTATGGCACACTTTAAAACATACCTTCTCTCAACGTAGCTCACATCCAACTGACTGCACTGAGCAAGTTGAAACTTGTCACATACTGTTACTAAGTTTCGAGGCACCGCTTCCCATATTGAAGATCCCTGCCTTTCCATTTGTTGGATGGCACTCAGCAGCAGCATTCACCATAATTTTGTATCACACCCATATGTCCCCATGACTGTTTTGTAACTGCCAATTTATACTTCTTAACCCCTTCATCTTTTTCACCCAACCCCCAAAACCGGTCCTATCTGGCAACCATCAGTTTGTTCTCTGTATCTATAAATTTGTTTTATTTGTTCATTTTTCTTTTAGATTTCACATATTAAGTGAAATCATATGTTATTTGTCTTTCTCTGTCTGACTTATTTGAATTAGCATAATACCCTCTAGGTCCATCCATGTTGTCACAGATGATATTTCATTCTTTTTTATGGCAGAGTAATATTCCATTGTATATATGTACTACATCTTCTTTATCCATTCATCTTTTGATTGAAGCACTTAATCCATTTACATTTACAGTAATTATTAATAGGTATATAGTTATTGCCATTTTATTGTTTTCTGATTGTTTTTGTACTTCTCTGTACCTTTCTTATTCTCTTTCTCTCTTCTCTAGAATGTTGATGACTTTCTGTAGTGTTGTTTGGATGCCTTTCCCTTTATTTCTTGTGTATCTTTTATAGATTTTTGGTTTGTGGTTACCATGTGCTTCCTATATACCAAGCTATGTTTACAGCAGTCTATTTTAAGTTAATGGTCACTTAAGTTCAAATGCATTCTAAAATCACTACAATTTTACTTACCCCTTCCACATTTATGTTTTTGTCATTATTTTTTACTTCCTTTGCGGGTGTTTGTGTGTGTCCCTTAATTTAGTGTTGTAATTACACATGATCTTCCTACTTTTGCCTTTTAACCTTTGTACTAGCTTTAGCGTTGATTGATCCACTGTTTTTATTATATGTTTGCCTTTGTCAGTAAGAATTTTTTTCTTTGTGATATTTTCTTATTCATATTTTTTTCCTTCTTGTTTTTAAAGAAAACATTTTAACATTTCTTGTAATACTGGCTTGGTGGTGATGAAGTCTTCCAGCTTTTTCTTGTCTGGGCAGAACTAAAGTATTTTTACATTAAGATACGTACATTGTCTTTTTATATGTAATGCTACTGCATACTTAATAGACTACAATATAGAGTGAACATAACTTTCATATGTACCAGGAAACCCCAACATTTGTGTGATTCACTTTATTGCAATACTCAAACTTTATTGCGGTGGTCTGGAACTGAACCCGCAATATCGCCAAGGTATGCTTGTACTAAAAACCACTGAATTCTACAATCTAAAAGGGTGAATTTTATGGTATGTGGATTATATCTCAATTCAAAAAAATAGTGTGAAAGTAAGATTGCATTAAAATGTTCTAGTTCAATATAAGGATACACATACGATAGACTTGGCATCCCTCTCTGAACCTGGTGACACTCATCTAACATGCTAGCTTACTGAACACAAAGTAACTACTACAAAGTACAAATATTTCTATTTTAACCCAGTTTTAGTGCTTACTGCTTTTCCTCTAAATATACAATTTTTAAAAATTAATTTAAAAAATGTAATGCAGGGCCTAAAACAAGAACTGAATAAATGGAGAGTGGAACCATGTTCCTTGATAAAGTTAATAAATTGAATACCAAATATATGTTGCAATGTATACATTTATATATTTATATGTTATATTCATATATATTAATTCTCATTCTGACAAAGTTAATATACAAATTTAATGTAATTGTAGTCAGAATTTCAATGAATTATTATCTTTGGACCTGAATAAAGTTATTTAAAAAACACTAGGGGGGAAAAAAACACTAGAAAAAGAAATGTCCAAGAATAGCTAAAATATAAATATTTAAAAGGACCGACAGTGCCTGGTCAAGACAGTGGAGAAGGTAAACACTGTGATTACATCTTCTCATGACCATATCAAAATTACAATTAAACTACAGAATTACCATCATTGCAAACCATCTAAAGTCTTGCTGAACCAAAGCCCTACAAGTAAGGACATACCAAAGAAGCCACATGGAGATTGGTAGGAGGGGCAGAGATGCTGAATAGGCTGCTCTCACACCGGTGTGTGACCATTAAAAATAGGGAGGGATATCTTGGCTGCCCCCCACCCAGAAAAGCAAGGGGTCCTAGCCCCACACTAATCTCCACAGCTCAGGGTTCCAATACCAGGGAGAGAAGTCCCCATAACTTCTGGCTGTGAAAACCAAGGGAGATTGTGGCTGAGTGAGACAAGGGCAGTTGCAGTCCCAGGCACTCCTTTTAAAGGGACCATGCATGGACTTACTCACTGACGGACTCACATGCTCTGAGCTCCAGCTCTGGGACAGCAGCTCAAAAGACACCAGGGACATATACACGAGGAGGAACTGAGTTGCCTGGCTTCAGGGTGAGGACTGGAGGGGCAGCTTTCTCCCAGATGGAGGAGCTGGTGGAAACCATTGTTTCTTAGTTGAGCCCTCGCCAATCCTGATGTGCAGATGCAGGCAGCTGCCATATCTGAGTCTCCATCAACCTGGGTAATACGGTTCATTCACCCTGATTCACTGACCCCACCAGACCCAACTTTTAGGAACACCCAAGCCACTTCCAGTAGGTTTTCTGCATAAAAAGCCTGTTTTGGCTCATACTGTGGATTTTCCTATAATCTCTCAAAGGTTCACAAAACCCAGACAAGCAGCATCTGGCTTCAGCGTTCTGAAACCTCTGGCTGAGCAGCCCCAAGCCTGGCACGAGCAATAGCTGGCATTGGTTTGTGGCTTGGTCTCTCAAGTCACCCCCACACACAGCACAGGGAGCAGCTGTCTGTAAATTGCTTTGTGTCTCATGCTGGGTGGCCCTAGGCAGGACACAGGCTGTAGCTGAACTTGGCTTGTGGTGGGACCTCTCCTAAGAGGCCCTGGGATTGGCATGCCTATGGCCAGCTTTGGACCAACCCAGCATATCACCCAGCTGCCTCTAGGGACGATACACCCAAAGGGCATGACAGTCAGGCACTAGAGCCCTGCTAAAGCAAATGCTACTCTGTATGGTCAGCCCCTGCAATAGACAGGGGCCCCATTGTAGTCAGGGCCAGTCCTCACAACCAATCAGCCCAAGGGTCAATCCCTCCTACTGACGTGCAAACAGCAACCAAGGCTCAACTACAACAGGAGGGCACACACAACCCACAGGAGAAACACTCCTGGAGTACCCACCTCAAGTGACGAGGGAGACTGTGCCACTGAGCCCCACAGCATACCTACTAAATAGGGCCACTCTACTAAGACCGGGAGACATAACAGCCCTACCTAATACATAGAAACAAACACAGGGAGGCAGCCAAAATGGGGAGACAAAGAAACATGTCCCAAATAAAAGAACAGAACAAAGCTCCAGAAAAACAACTAAATAAAACGGAGACAAGCAATGTACCAGATGCAGAGTTCAAAACACTGGCTATAAAGATGCTCAATGATGTCAGGGAGAACTTCAACAAAGAGATAAGAAACATAAAACTGGAGATAGAAAACAAAAAGAGCCAGTCAGAAATAAAGAATACAATAAAAGAAATGAAGAATACATTACAGGGAATCAACAGTAGATTAGATGAAGCAAAGGATCAAATCAGTGATTTAGAAAATAAGGCAGAAGAAAACACCCAAACAGAATAGCAAAAAGTAAATAATCAAAAAAATGAGGACAGTTTAAGGGGCCTCTGGGAAGACATCAAGCGTACCAACATTTGCACCATAGGGGAACCAGAAGGAGAAGGCAGAGAGCAAGGAATTAAAAACCTATTTGAAGAAATAATGAAGGAAAACTTCCCTGACCTGGGGAAGAAAATAGACATACAAGCCCAGGAAGCAGAGAGTCCCAAACAAGATGAACCCAAACAGGGCCACACCAAGACACGTCATAATTAAAATGCCAAAGATTAAAGACAAAGAAAGATTCTTAAAAGCAGCAAGAGAAAGGCAACTAGTAACTTATAAGGTAGCTCTCATAAGACTGGTAGCTGATTTCTCAACAGAAACTTTGCAGGCCAAAAGGGATTGGCAGGAAATATTCAACATGATGAAAAGCAAGGTCCTACAACCAAGACTACTCTACCCAGCAAGGCAATCATTTAGAATCATTTAGAACTCTTTATCATTTAGATAAAGAGTTTTCCAAACAAGAAAAGGTAAAGGAGTCCATCACCACCAAACCAGCATCAAACGGAATATTAGAGGGACTTCTTTAGGATAAAATATATATATATATATATATATATATATATATATATACATATATATATATGTATATATATATATATATATATATATATATGAATAATATAATGGCAAAAACGACCTATCTATCAACAATTACTTTAAATATAAATGGATTAAATGCTCCAATCAAAAGATAGGGGGGCTGGATGAATAAGAAAACAAGACCCTTACATATGCTGCTTACAAGAGATTCACTTCAGATCAAAAGACACACAAAGACTGAAAAGTAAAGGGATGGAAAATAGATATTTCATGAAAATGGAAACAACAAAAAGCTGGGGTAGCAATGCTTATACCAGACAAAATAGACTTTTTTGTCTGGTATAAGCGACAAAGTCTATAACAAGTGACAAAGAATGACCTACTAATCCCACTTCTGGGTATTTATCCAAAGAATCCCAAAACACTACTTCGAGGGGACGTGTGCATCCATGTTCATTGCAGCATTGTTTACAATGGCCAAAATGTGGAGGCAGCCTGGATGTCCATCGATGGAAGAATGGATAAAGAAGAGGAGGTACATATATACAATGGAATATTACTCTTCCAGGAAAGGGAATGAGTTCTTGCCATCTGTGATGGCATGGATGGACCTGGAGGGTATTCTATTTTGCTGATTAAAGTATGTCACACAGTGAAAGATAGATGCAATGCGATGTCACTTATATGTAAAACCTAAGAATAAAACAAACAAACAAAACAGAAACAAACTCATAGATACAGAGAACATTTTGATGGTTGCCAGATGGGAGGAGGGTTGGGGTGGGTGGGTGAAAGAAGGGGAAGGGATTAAGAAGTACAAATTTGTTGTTACACCGTAGTCATGGGGATGTACGTTTAGAGCATAAAGAATGTAGTCAATAATATTGTAATAACTATGTATGATGTCAGATGGGTACTAGATTTATTGGGGTGTTGGAAGGGAGGGGGTGAGAAAGGTGAAGGCATTAAGAAGTACAAATTGGTAGTTACATAATAGTCATGAGGGTGTAAAGTAAAACATAGGGAATATAGTCAATACCATGGTAATAACTATGTATAGTGCCAAGTGGGTGTTAGACTAGACAGAGGGATCACTTAAATTATGTAAATGTCTAACCACGATGCTGTACACTTGAAATCACTTAAATTATGTAAATGTCTAACCACGATGCTGTACACTTGAAATTAATAGCAAATAATATTGAATGTCACTTGTAATTGAAAAATTTTTAAAGTGGGGGAGGTGAAGGGGAGTAAGAGGTACAAATTTCCAGGCATAAAACAAGTCATGGAGATGTAATGTACAGTTTAGGGAACATAGTCAGTAATATTATGATAGCGTGGTACGGTGTCAGATGGCTGCTGGACTTACCATGCTGATCATTTCTTTAGATATATAAATGCTGAATAACTATGGTGTACCCTTGAAACTATTGTATGTTAGCCATATTTTAATAAAAATCTTTAAAATTAAGATTTTTAAAAATCTAAAAATCTAAAAAATCTTTAAAATTTTTAAAAAGGACAGAGATGTGAGACCTGTTTTTCTATATATTAAAACATAAAGTGACTGCAATCAAAACAGTAAGATATAGGCACAGTTGTAAACAGATATTTGAATCCAGATCCAAATTATCTAAGAACTACTATATGATAAAGGAGGCATTTTAATTCAGTGAAGAAAGCATTTAATAAATGGTTTCAAGATGGTTAGTCTGGCATTTGGAAGAAAACAACGACTCTACCTTATACCAAATACAAAAATACATTCTAGATGAATTAGAGATTTACATGTAAATATCAAAACAATTAAAATATCATTTAAAACATCTGGGAGACTAAATGCATATATACCTTGGAGTGGGGCAGACCATACCAAGCCAGGCTGTAAACCCATAAGATGTAAAGAAAGAGACAGATATTTGACAACAAAGTTTTATAACAGGTATTACAGTTATGTCCATATCCCTAATACTGTATATAAAGATAAGAAAACATCCCAAAAGAAAAATGGAGTGAGGATGGAAAATTCACAAAAGAGGAAATCCATATGGCCAATAAGTATGTACAACTATGCAACTTCAGTAGCAGCCAGGGCATACAAATTAAAAAACAAAAATAAAATCCATTTTTTGCTGAAGGTGGTGATTAAACTAGACTGGGAGAGGTTTTCAGGGGACCTCAGCATAAGGAAAATGAAAACTGCAGAGGATATGAAGAAGTATCTCTCTCTCTCTCTATCTCTCTCTCTCTCTGTCTCTCTTTCTCCTCTCTCCCATACACACACAATAAATGTGAAAAGTAAATCACACACTACTAATTCAAGAAATACAAATTGAAAGAAAATGCCATTTTTCACTCATCTAATTTGCAAAGACTTCTATAAATAATAATGCCCACTATTCTGTAGGTGAGGGAATGGACACAAATATATTGATAGAGGAAACATAAGATGGCAGAATCTTCTGGAAATCAACATCAAAATCATTTAAAAAAATTTTTTTAATAAAAAAAAATCATTAAAGAGAGATGCAAGATGGCAGAGTAGATAAATACTGTGCCTGTGTCCTTCCGTGAACACATTAAAATTACAACTAAATTATAGAACAATCAATCTGTAGAAGCATCTGAAGTCTATCCGAACAGAAGTCGTATAACTGAAAATATAAAAAAGCCACCATGAGACTGGTACAAGGGATGGAGATGCAGAATGGACCCCTGTGAGGGTCAAGAATCAGGAGGGATACCTTGGCCACAGAGGTTCCCCCTGGAAGAGCGAGGGACCCCAGCCCCACCTACAATAGGTTCCCCAACCCGGAGTACTAGTGCCAGGAAGAGGAGACCCCAAAACATCTGGCTGTGAAAAAACAATGGGGATTCCGACCATTCGGGTGGGACAAAAGGCTACAGGAAAGCTATACATCCTCTTAAAGAGTCTGCGCACAGACTCACTCGCTCACAGGCACTCACCTTGGGCACCAGTGGAGGGACAGGAACTTGGGGGGGTCTCGGAGACATACAGGAGGCAGACTGAGGAGTGTGGCTTTAGGGGGAGGACTGAAGGACAGTCGGCATTTTCCCGTGCAGCCTGCAGGCAGGCGCCATCTTTCCACGTTGATCCTGCCCCCGCAGGCCAAATCTGAATCTATTGTCCTGGTGAGCTGTGCTGCTCTGCCCTGCTGACTCAGCTGGGACCCTACCCTCCTAACTCTCGCACAGCTGGAGGCACTTTCTCAGCAATTAGCCAGCTCCTCCCACATTGCCCTCTTTCTACAAAAACTATTGGAGTCCACGGGCCTCAGGCAGGTGGCGACTGGCTTCAGTGTGCTCCAAGACTTTTATTGAGTCGCTCCAGGCTCAGCATTGGCACCAAACCAGAGTCTACATTAACTTGGTAACCACAACTCTTCCCACTCTAGTGACTCCCTGAGACCCTGCCTCACTTAACTGGAGTACCACACAAGGCTTTATCAGTGGCTGAACCTTAAGGGAGCTGGCAGGTGACAGCAGGCCTCCAGGTGTCCTGGTTTTTTGCAGTTACCCCAGGCCCAGTACTGGTGGCAGCATGTACATCCTTGGTTCACAGCATGGACCCTCCCACATGCCTCCAGGTTTAGCACAGGCAGCAAACAACTGTGGATCACTTTGTAGCTCCTGCCAGGTAGCCCCCTGCCAGCCACAGGCAGGGCTGACCTGGGCCTGCACCAGAGCCCATCTCAAGATGCCCCAGAACCAACATACTTAGAGGTTGGCTTCAAACCACAGATGAGCACTGCCCAATTAGGCCCACAAGTGGCACACACAAAGGGTGGTCTCAACAGGTACCAGAGCCCACTGGGACAAATTCCACTCAGTGGGGTAAGCCTCCCGCACAGCAGCCCATAAGCCGTGGACGAGGCCAAACCCCACAGCCAGTAAGCCTGAGGGTCAATCCCACCCACTGAGTGCCAATAGCAATCAAGTTTCAACTATAACAAGAGGGTGCACACAACTCACACAAGGGACACTCCAGAAGCACCCAGCTCAGTTGACCAGGGAGACTGTGCCACTGGGCCCCACAGGACACCTACTACATAAGCTCACCCGGGCAAGACTGGGAGATATAGCAGATCTACCTAATATGTAGAAACAAACATAGAGAGGCAGCCAAAATGAGGAACCAAAAAGAAATGCAACCAAAAAAAAAAGAATAGGAAAAAAAGAATTAAAGAAAACAGAAGCAAGCAACCTACCAGACAGGGTTCAAAACAATTGTTATAAGGATGCTTAAGGAACTTAGTGAAAACTTCAACAAACAGATTGCAAGCACAAGAAAGGACATAGAAACAAACATAACAAAACACAACAAAAAACAAAAAACCAGTCAGAAGTGAAGACTACAATAACTGAAATGAAGAATGCACTAGAAGGAATCACCAGCAGACTAGGTGAAGCAGAGGATAGAATCAGTGATTTGGAAGACAAGGCAGCAGAATACACCCAATCTGAACAGCAAAAAGAAAAAAGACATAATAAAGATAGTTTAAGAGACCTCTGGGACAATATCAAGTTTGTAACAACATTCGCATCATAGGGGAACCAGAAGGGGAGAGAAAGCGAGGCATTGAGAACCTATTTGAAGACATGACTGAAAACTTTCCTAACCTGGTAAAGGAAACAGACATACAAATCCAGGAAGAAACAAGATGCACCCAAACAGGCTCACACCAAGACACAGTATAATTAATTAAAAAGGCAAAAGTTAAAGACAAAGAGAGAATCCTAAAAGCAACAAGAGAAAAGCAGTTAGTTACCCATAGGGAGCTCCTATAAGACTGTCAGCTGATTTCTCAACAGAAACTTTGCAGGCCAGAAGGGACTGGCAGGAAATACCCAACATGATGAAAAGCAAGGTCCTACAACCAAGACTACTCTACCCAGCAAGGCTATCATTTAAAATCGAAGGACAGATAAGAGTTTTCCAAACAAGAAAAAGCTAAAGGAGTCCATCACCACCAAACCAGCAAAAAAAGGAATATTAGAGGGGCTTCTTTTAGATGGAAAAAATAAATAAAAAATGTGAGTAACATAATGGCAAAAACTACATATATATCAACAATTACTTTAAATGTAAGTGGATTAAATGCTTCAATCAAAAGACATAGGAGGGCTGAATGGATAAGAAAACAAAACCCTTACATATACTGCCTACAAGAGACTCACCTTAGACTGAAAAACACACAAAGATAGAAAGTAAAGAGAGGGAAAAAGATATTTCTTAAAAATGGAAACAAAAAGCTAGGATAGCAATACTTATACCAGACAAAACAGACTTTGAAACAAAGGCTATAAGAAGAGACATTGAAGGACCCAGTAATCCCACTTCAGAGTATTTATCCGAAAAAACCAAAATGCTACTTCGAGGGGACGTGTGCATCCACATGTTCATTGCAGCATTGTTTACAATGGCCAAGATATGTAGGCAGCCTGGGTGTCCAACGATGGAAGAATGGATAAAGAAGAGGTGGTACATATGTACAATGGAATATTGCTTGGTCAGGGAAGAGAATGGGTTCTTGCCATGTGCAGCTGCGTGGATGGACCTGGAGGGTACTGTGCTGAGTGAAGTATGTCAGACAGAGAAAGACAGATGCAATGTGATTTCACTTACATGTGGAATCTAAATAACAACAGTAACAAACAAAACAGAAACAAACTCAGATACAGAAAACATTTTGATAGTTGCCAGATGGGAGGGTGGTTGGGGGTGTGGGTGAAAGAAGGGGAAGGGATAAGGAAGTACAATTGGTTGTTACCAAGTAGTAGTCATGGAGATGTTGGGTATAGCCTAAGGAATATAGTCAATAATAAGCATGTATGGTGTCAGATGAGTACTAGATTTGTTAGGGTGATAGATGGGAGGAGATTGAGGGCAGGGTTAAAAAGGTGAAGGTGGGGGGCAGCCAGTTAGCTCAGTTGGTTAGAGTGCAGCGCTCCTAACAACAAGGTTGCCGGTTCGATCCCCACATGGGCCACTGTGAGCTGAGCCCTCCACAACTAGATTGAAACATCTACTTGACTTGGAGCTGATGGGTCCGGGAAAAATACACTTAAAACAAGTAAAACATTAAAAAAAAAAAGTGAAGGAATTAAAAAGAACAAATTGGTAGTTACAAAATAGTCATGGGTATGTAAAGCAAAGCATAAAAGCATAGCTAATATAGTCAATAATATGGTAATAACAATGTACAGTGCCAGGTGGGTGCTAGACTAGTCAGAAGGATCACTTCTTAAATTATATAAATGTCTAACCACCATGATGTACAACTGAAATTAATGTAATATTGAATGTCAACTGTAATTGATAAATTTATAAGTGGGAGAAAGGGGAAAAGGAATAAGAGGTCTAAATTTCCAGGTATAAAACAAATACGTCATTGGGATGTAATGTACAGCATAGGGACTACAGTCAATAATAGTGTGGTACGGTGTCAGGTGGTTGCTGGACTTACGGTGATCACGTCTTTAGGTATATAAATGTTGAATAAGTATGGTGTACCCTTGAAACTAATATAATATTGTACGTTAGCTATATTTTTAATTAAAAATATCTTTAACAGAAAAAAAAATCATTAAAATGCACATATCCCTTGACTCTGCAATTAATTCCACGGGCATGCATTTATCCTCAGGAAACAAAAACTGAAAAAATGCATAGATGCATAGACAGATGTTTGATGGGTAGCACTGATCAGAGGGAAAACATAATAAACAGACTAGAGCAATGATCTCCTGATTTTGCCTTTTCAATGATACATTTGTTCTAAGTGCTAATATATACATTATAAAGCATACAGAAAAAAATTTGAAAAGTTTAAATAGAAATTCTGACATTTTCTTCCCACAGATCACTAGATCACCTTGAGCATTTCTTGGAGGATGCACACCTTACCCTGTAGACCACCAGACTAGTCAATCAGTGGTGAAAAGCATGGCGGTTAGCTGGTGCGAACAGAACATGTGAAGTCAGTGAATTCTATGAAAAGCGAAGCTGTCAAACCTTATGGAAAGACAGGCAGACCAGGATGGCAGAACTACTAGAACTACAAAAATGTTTATGTTCTTGGGCCCACAAGAGGTTAGGGAACAAAAACATAGCTCTAGTTTGATCAGAGTGTGAAGGTCATCCTTGAGCTTTTCATCAGCCACAAAAGCAAGCACTGGCCCTTGTGCCACGAACTTTAAAGTGAAGGTTGATTTCAAAAAAGGATCCTCAAATCCCAGGCCTTGGATTTCCACTAAGTATAGCTAATTGAATCTGACTTTGGAAGTTCTGGTTGGCTTTAGAACTGTTTCCTTCTTTTATGAATTCAGAAGATACACAACAAAGTTGTAGCAAATACCCCCTCAAACTCCTCAACAGGACACGTACAGGAATGAGTGCGAGCAGCTTCCTGGCCGAGACCCCAGAAGGGGAAGTGGTGCCATGTGGGGACTCCAGCTGGTTCGCTCTCCAGTCCAGGGCTCACTCCGAGGGTGCTCGGTGCTGCTGACAGCATCTGACATTCCCAGTCTCAAAAGAGAGCCTCCTGGTTGATACCAAACGCTTGCTTCCTCTGAAACAAGTGGGAAAATATCAACCTCTAAGATGATGACTAAGGAGGCTCAAACTAGGACAGTTCCCACTCAGGGGCCCTTAATATTTTGACTTCTGCTAGTGACCTCACTGCCAGGGGATACTTTCAATAGGCTGGCTCAGAAAGTCGCTGGAAATCCAACACCTGGCCAGATGAAGGTTTAACACACCAGGCACAACAGCATTCCTTTCCACCAGCAACAACCAAACGCAAAGTGTGAAAAGAGATCCCATTCACAAGAAAAACAAGATAGCCAGGAATCCAGGAATAAACTCAACACAAATTGTGCCAGTTATACAGTTTCTATATGGAGAACAGCATGAAACTTGACTGAAGAGCATACAAAACAAACCACATTGATGAGATGCGCCACTTTCCTAGATAAAGCTCAATACTGTAAAGAAGGCTATTCTCCCCAAGTTAATTTATAAATTCAATACACTCTCAATCAATATCCAAACATGATTTTATATCTTAGTTGCGATACTGATTCTAAGTCATTTGGAAGACAAAATGAACAAAAAAAGGAGGGGGGACTGACCCTGTATTTTTCTTAAAGCACATCATAAAAATTTACAGTTTTAAAACAGTGTGGTCCTTGTGGAACTATAGGAAATAGATTAACAAAACAAATGAAGAGTACACAACAACCCCATTTAGTAAACGCAGCATTTTAAATCAGTATGGAATGGAGAGATTAGTCAATAGAAGTGTCCATGCAATGGCTATTTTGAGAGCAGGGAGCCTAAAATCCTGCCTCATACCACTGACAAAAATAAAAATAAAAAACCACCCAGAAAAACATTTAGATAAAGGGCTATATAATAAAAGTAAAACAGGCCGGCCCTCAGGAGGTTGGAGCGCCATGCTGCTAACACCAAGGTCACCGGTTCGATTCCCACATGGGCCACTGAGCTGCGCCCTCTACAGCTAAGACTGTGAACAACAGCTCTCCCTGGAGCTGGGCTGCTGTGAGCTGCCAAGGACTACCACGTGCTGCCATGAATGGCCGGTGGCCGGTGGCTGGCAGCCGGCGAGAGCTGCTGAGAGCTGCTGTGAGCGGCCGACTGACAATCGGCGACAGTTGCCATGGGGGGACGGGGCAGAGAGCAAGGCTCATAACACCAGCATGGGCCAGGGAGCTGTGTCCTACACTGGACTGGGAAACAACGGCTTGAATTGAGGGGCCGGGGGAGGCGGAAGGGGGGGGGAAAGAAAAGCAAACAATAAAACTATGAAAGTAGTAAAAGAAAATATAGGTAAATATGTTTATAAACTTGATAAAAAAGGTATTCTCAAACAAGACATAAATTACAAAAAGCCAGAAAACACAAGTGAGAACATCATAAAGAAAAGGAAAAAAAAAAGACTGATATATCTGAACCCATCAAAATCTAAAACCCCAATAAACAAAGTTAGAACAATTGAGACTGAAAAAGAATATTTGTAAAATTTATAACAGAATTTACATCCTAAATATAAGGAGCCCCAAAAATTATTTTAATAGTACACTTTTTTACTAATATTTTTAAATTGGTAGGTGAACAAATAGCCCCCCCCCAAAAAAAAATGGGCAAAGGACATGATCAAGCAACTGACAGGATAAGAAATAAAAATGGCCAAAAACATAAAAAGATGCTCAATCTCACAAGAAATCAGGAAAACAGACATTTTTAAAAAATGAAACTTTTTTGCCCAACAGATTGGTCACAATTAAAAAAGATTGATAACATCAAGCGTTGGTGAGGGCACTCTGGTATATACAGGGTTGACAGACATTTTAGAGGCTGGTATACACTTTCTGAGGGCAACTTAGCAGTATTTTTAATATTTAAAACATGTAATGTTGGTAGCACCAAGGTTGCCGGTTTGATCCCTGCATGGGCCACTGTGAGCTGTGCCTCCTTTAAAAAAATTAATAATAATAATAATAATAATAATAATAATAATAAAATAGGCATATCTTCAACCCAGCAATTCTACTCTTCTATATCCTCAAAGAATACACGTGTATAAAGAAGCATGTAAAAGGATATTCACTGTCAACACTCATTGTAAAGCAAACACTGGAAACCCTAATTTCCATGAAGAAAAAGAATGATTAAATAAACTATACTACTGTGCAATTCTATGTAACAGCTAATGATGATGTGTATATTGATATGAAAACATCAAGACGTTATTAAACAAAAAAGAAAGTTGCAGAACAAAAGGTATTATAAACTACGATGCTATTTATGTTTTTAAAAGACACACAAAACTGTAGTTTTTACAAAATACTGCAACTGGCAAGGTAGGTATATCAGAGGGGACGTTCACTGTATCAGAATATATTCATGTTTTACCTGTATAACTTTTTACCAGCTCCTTCCAACCTTAAAGTCTGGACATGGCTGTCAGCCAACAGGCTGTCAACGACTTGGAAGAGGTGTTGACCACACAGAACACAAGTTGACCACACAGAACACAAGTACATCTATACAGTAAGTAGTCCCCCCCTTATCTGCAGGGGATACGTTCCAAGACTCCAGTGGATGCCTGAAACCACAGACCCTACATACACTGTTTTTTCCCAAACATACATACATACATACCTATGATAAAGTTTAACTTATAAATTAGGCACAGTAAAAGATTAACAACAATAAAATAGAATAATTTTAACAATATACTGTAATACAATTTATGGAAATGTGGTCCCTTTCTAAAAATATCTTACTGTACTGTACTTACCCTTCCTCTTGCGATCTGAGATGCTATAACGCCTACATAAGATGAAGTGAAGTGGAATTTTCCATTTAATTTTTTTTAGACCGTGGTTGACTGTGGGTAACTGAAACCACAGAAAACAAAACCATGGATAAAGGGGAACCACTGAATTTCCTCTCCTTTCTTTTTTTCCTTATCTAATCTATCGCCAAAATTATTTCATGATTGATTTTCCTAAAGCAAAGAGCAAACATTAAGCCTTTGCCACTATGTATATGCTCAGTATTGGGTAATGAAAGGAAAGCTTCAGGAAAGTTAATCTGATTGTAATAGGCAGCAATGCGACACACGGAGGCAGGACAGGGGAACCAGTCAAGACCGCTTTTCCTTACCCTGTTCCCAGCTGTTACGGGCTTCCCAACGCACGTAAAATAAAGGTCAAATTCCTGAGCCTAATATCCAAGACCATCCCCAGTCCAGCTTCAACGTATTCTTCTGATCTCTTCCATTACTTCTTCCCATGACAAGTCTCCAATTCAGTCTAGCATTAGCATGTGCTCACAGCTCTGTTCACAATTACTTCTCCCTTCTATCTTCCTAAAGCTTGCTTCCTTTAAAAATATACTCAAATTTGTTGTTTAATATTTAATGGGTATAGAGGTTAAGTTTTGCAAGACAAAGCATTCTGGAAATTGGTTGCACAACAATGCGAGTGTACTTAACACTACCAAGTAGCACACTTAAAAATTAAGATAGTAAATGCTGTTATTTGAATTTTACCACAATAAGAAAAAATTAGAAGCTGATTTACCTTAAAGAAAAAAAAAATCACACCCGCCCCGTCTTCCATGACCAGCCCTCTCTCCTCTGAATTCCTACAGCTCTTATTATCTTTACAACTCATGTGGCTTGTTCACATTCTTACATTTCTAATAACTTTTCATCTGTCTTATCTCTCCCTCCCAATTTGGTTGAAGCATCTTAACAACGTTCAGTAAGTATCTGCTCTTAATTGGCTGGCCTCAGAAGCAAAATCAAAGTGAGAAGAAAATGATGAACCATAGTAACCACTTTCATATTAAAAATATTTATTTTTCTAAAAGATCACACAAAAGTTGGGAAGAGAAAGAAGGATGTCAAATAGCTTACATCAAAATCTGGGCTGAGGAAGGACAAAGAGCTGCCTAAAGAAACTGGTAGCTGGAGCAAACTGCAGAGGTTGAGACGGCCACTGGTCAACGGCACCAGTGGCCGGGGTCAGCCACATTCATGAGCACCGCCGAGGTGCAGAGGGGCAGCACAGCTGCCGGCCCCAGTCATTCCTCCTTTGCAGGAAGGGAGAAGCAGGAGCTCACTCTTTAGACATGTTCTTGATGGTCTTGTGCTCCTTCATAGCCTTCTCCCAGTCGCTGCCATTGAACTCCTCAATGACTACACTCCGCACGGTGCCCTCATCCAGGCAATGTGGGGCAATTCCTAGAAGAAGGTGGCACAGAGAAAGGAGGGTCCCAGATGTGAGTGAGACCAAATGCTTTACTGACTCTTGGAAAAACCCACAGCAGCAAGCACCACTACACTGCATGTCAGGCTTTCCACATCATACACTACAGCTTACAATGTCAGCCTCCCGGCTCACTTCCCATCTCTCAGATGGGGATCAGGCTTCCTGAACCAGGGACGGCAAAGGCTGGCCATCAATCCATCAATACCAAGCTGAAAGTAAAAGGAGTACAAAGACTCAAGCCTACAGCAATCTCTGACTGGCAGCCTGCAGAACTCAGGCCTTTTCCAGAGCTTAGACGGTAACTGTGTAAGCACTAAACCCCTCCCCATCTATACAGGAGTTTATACTTTCCAAAAGCCTTTCCTTGTGCCTCAAGGTAGGCAAAAAGGAGTCTCCATGTGACACATGAGGAAGAGGGGCTGCTAAGGAAATGGGGTGGCAAGGGCGAGGATGATGTCATGCCCACCCCGCACAGCTGCCCCACCACAGCTCCGGAGGCTGCATCTACACAGGAAGCAAGATTACTCAGGAACAGCAATTGGTAAAATTTTCCATACGGTGATGGGAAGAGAACCGACTCTGGGTGGCGAACACACAATGTGAGATATAGATAATGTAGTACAGAATTGTACACCTGAAATCTATGTAACTTTACTAACAATTGTCACCCCAATAAACTTTAATTAAAAAAAAAATTACTCAGGAATGTCCTCAATGCTACTTTCCACTCAACTCGCACTGTAGCTGGTGTCATTCTGAACAACTGTCTAAGGTTGTTTTCTCCCCCCAGGTCCAAGGAGGACCTGAAGAGGAACGTGGGGGTTCTCCTGTTTGTGTTTTGAACAAACTGAAATATTACAAACGGCAAGATCAATGCTCCTCACCCTTGCTCCTTTATCACCTCAATCACCATCGTTGTTAAAACTCCCTGGCCCAGCCCACAGGCCCATCACCTCCCCCTCCTCTCTCTACCCGTCAGTGACAGCCCCAGCGACACACAGGTCTGGCAGCACCAGGAAATGAGAATCAGGGTCTGACTGGTATCTGAATAGGCAGAGCCAGTCTTAGATCCCATCACTTGAAAGAACTCTGCTGAAGAGCTGTTTTTCTAAAACATGCATGTGGAAAGGTCTCACCAAGCAGTAGCCAAGCCAAGTACGCCAGTGCCCACCTTTCCCACCGGCCTGTACCCAGAGCAGCCACAGGCGTCTCCACGTCCCTCCTGAGCTTGTGGCCACGCCCTTCACTCACCGAAGCCTCCGGGGTTGGAGCGGGGGGTGTAAAAGCTCTGCACGCCGCATCTCTTACAGAAGGTGTGCTGCGCCTTGTGCGTGTTGAACGTGTATGTGGTTATGCTCTCGGCTCCCTGAGGAAAAACAAATAGATTTCTCTTTTACAAAGAGATTTGTTCTTGTTGTTGTCATTTTTAAAAATATCTTTTAAAAGGCTCAATGGGTCGGCAAGCCCTTCTGTAGGGCTCTCAGGATCATGAAGACATACCAATCTCGCAGAGACTAGAGACTTCTCTGGGACAGGGACCCACCTACACTGCCGGGACACACATCAGTCCGGAGTGTGACAGCTCATGCCTTCTCCTAGGTCAGCTGCACACACAGCAACTCAGCCTCACATGTTCCCTGGTCCAGGGCAAGACAGCATGCCTTGTCGATGTCAGGGAGTGAAAACGCCTGCTTCTCAGGCCTCAAAGGGGGACAGCTCATGCTAGGGACTGGTTCTCCATGTCCCCAAACAGGAATGCTCAAGGTCTTAAGAAAACTGTTGACTGTATTTGAATTCATCTAGAAAGGACAAACTAAAAAAAAGGATATTTACCAGATATCATAGGCAAAGGACTACTTTCCTTAATGGATAGTAACAAATGGTAAATTGTGTAAATTGTTTGTTCATGTAAAGGACATGAATAAACGGTGAAAAGGAAAAGCAAATCGCTCTTTAACCTGTGAAATAATGTTCACACTCATGAACTGCAATGAGATTATTTTTCACTGTCAGGTTAACACAGTATTGATGAGTACATGGAGAAACACGCACTCTCATATATCAGTTGTAAGAATCTAAATTGGTAAAATTTGGCAACAGCTACCAAAATTTTAAATGTACATATCCTTTAACACAGCAACTGCACTTCTAGACATCTATCCTACAATTAAAATTCCATATGCATCCAATGACATATGTATATAGCACTGTAAAGGCTAAAGATTGGAAAAATGGAAAATGTCCATTGGTAGGAGACTAGTTAAAGCAATCATGGAATTGCTTTGGAATACTACGCAACTTGTGAAAAGAATGAGGCAGTTCTATTTACAAATACTAATATGGAACAATCTCCAAGGTCATAAAGTTAAGTGAAAAAGCAAAGTATAAAACAATTTGTATAGTACAGTACCGTTTCTATTCCATTTCTATTTTTTAAAAAGTAAATATACTTATACGTGTGTGCGTGCGTGCGTGCGTGCGTGTGTGTGTGTGTGTGTGTGTGTGTGTGAAGCGTTGGGTGGAGGTTTCTTACCACCATTAGGCTTTTTTATACTTCTTCCCTAGCTACCAGAAAACCACTCACTCAGGAGAGAAAAGCCCTCAGAGCTCCAGCCTTGCATAAAAATAATTCCCTGAAGGGGCCTCTTCTTTTTTTTAAAACTTTTTAAATTTATTTTTTAAGTGTGTTTTTTCAGGAGCCATCAACTCCAAGTCAAGTAGTTGTTTCAATGTAGTTGTGGAGGGTGCAGCTCACAGTGGCCCATGCAGGGATCGAACAGGCAACTCCGGTGTTCTGAACATCACACTCTAACCAACTGAGCTAACCGGCTGCCCCAGGGGCCTCTTCTCAGCCCACATCCACTTCACCACAGAGAAGTAGCAAAGAACAATTGCCAAGTGATCCCAAACCATCAAGTTATCTGATTACATACTTTCCCCCAAGACATTACCAAGAGGCACTGGGAGCTGCCTCACACCCTACTTTACCTCATTCATTACTAGAGATCACTCAGTAACATTCAGACCCTACTCCCTCATTATCCTGTGCATCCGCCAAAACATATCGCCTGTCATCATCAAAGAGCTACGTACTCAACCTCTCTGGTCATTTCTTCTGTCTTCACACCCAATCAGAAATCACCAACGACCACCATGTTGACCAATCTAATGGTCACTTCTCTTGACCATTAGATTCGTAACTTGCTCTTCTTAACCTGACCTCTCAGTACCACGCCTTCCATTTTGAAATATGTGTCTCTGAGGACATCACACTTTTCTGTATTTTCCTCCTTCCCCACTGGCCATCCTTCTCAGGGCTCTCTATAAATGCTGGCGAGCTCCAGGGATCTGTCCTCCGCCCTCTCCATTCTTTGGCTACACCCTCTACCCAGCTGACTGCACATGGTGTCACAGGTCTAAACATCATCAATATGCCAACAACTACCTAATCAGTGGCTCCAGCTCTGATCTCGCGCTACAACTCCACTTTACGAGATCCAGCTGTCCACTTCCTATCTCTACCTAAATGTCCAAAAGACATCTTCAACTGAACTTTTTCAAAACAGAACTTAGATGCCAGCACCCTCACCTGCTTCATTTACTCAGTCTTTTCTCCCAGACACCCACTGAGAGCCTACTCAAAGCCAAGCCTACAAGGCCAGGAGCTGGTCAGACATGACAAAAGTTGGTACTTAGAGACCCTCATGATCTAGTAAAGGAGACAGACATGGAAACAGATCATTACACCAAAGCACAGAGAGGTCTGTCAGACCACAATGGGGGCAACCAAGGAGAGGGAACCAAGAGAGGAATGAAAGCCCCGTTCCACATAAACAATAGTGGCTGAAAGCCTTTCTAAAAAACGTTTCTATTGTTTGACCAGAGATTTTATTTCTAAGACAACTGATCCTAAAGAAATAATTTCTAAGTTGTCAAAGATTTATACACAGGGAGGTTCATCACAGTATTGTTTATAACTGGAAAAAAATTGTACTCTCTCTCAAAGTTCAAATATAGAAAATTGCTTATGGTAGATTCATATAATATAATATGCTGCGAATACAGAAAAATAGTGTAAATAAACTAGGAAATGGTGTGGGGGAGGAAGAGATTAGACAACAAAGGGAAGACTTTTCACTGTTTATATGCCCTTTAGTATCTTTCAAATTTTGTACCAAGCACAAAAAATTACCCAGAATAATAAAGTGTAAAATTTTTGAATCACATATTTTCATTGGGAAATACTAAAGTCGGCAAAACAGAAAGAAAGGTAAAATCCTACTTTGATACAAACATACAATATATATTTAGCTGTATTTACCTGTGTAGAAAATAATGCACAAGGATAGACACCAAAATATTAACAGTGGTTACCTTTGGTTGATAAGATTTGAGTGATCTTATTTGTTTTTTGATTCTCTGTATTTGAAAATGTTTCCACCGTCATATCAAATATGCATCCAAAATACAGAGGAATAAATAATATAACCTTTTAAAAATAAACATGAAACCTGGGTGACGAGGAAATTAAAGCTCAGAGAGGCCCTGCTGTGCTCCCTGCCCCCTTGCACTCTACAGGGGTGCTGTACATCAGGGACTCACCAGCAGGTTCTGCATCTTCCACCCTGCTCTTAGCACTAACCTTCAGGAGCTTGAATCGAGAAGCCGGAACAATGAAGTGTCTATTCTGCTTCTTCTTGCAAATGCTGCAGCTACAGAAAGAAAGAGCAAGTCCCAGATTGTGAACAGCCATCTGCACCCTCTGAGTGCCTATAGGGCCCAACCTGGTATGTTCTGAGAGCCAGCTGACCCCACAGGTGAAGCTCCTCATCCAGGGAAGGGGGAGCTCAGGCAGATGGGCAGACTATCTGGGGTCTCTGCCCGCAGGTCCCACAGCCAGCAGTCGAGGCCACGCATCCCTTGGAAAACCAGGATCAACAGAACCACGTTTCTGCTGCCCACCCCCCAGTTCATTACAGAAAAGAACCATTGCATTCTAGAGACACTTAGAAAACAATTGTCAGACATAGCTACGATCTTATGCCTATGCGATGTCCACACCAAAAATGGATAAGGAAAATTATAAGTTTCCCTCTTTCCTCATCTGCACATTACAGAAAGCCTAGCTCCAAGTAAAACAGGTCCTCAGAATTACCATCTTTGAAATTAAATCTAAGTCCCCTCTTTTCAATCCATCTTTTAAAAAAATTCTAATTTAGTATAAAATCCTCTAAATGAGAGGATTCTCTGATCCTCTACTATAGGATCCCTGGTGTTTCTCCCATGTGGACCCCACTATTAGCAGCCTGGTGAGTTCCCCATCTGAGTAATCCCGCGGTCTATTTCTCATGTTATATAACTCAGCTACCACCGAGGGGCAAAAGATCCAGAAGTCAGAGCCTGTAGTCTTGGTTCTATCACAATGCCAGGAAAGGTGGAAAAAGCAGGCCCTCCACAGATCCTGGCAGTACCACCTGCCTCACCTGGGAGAACAGAGCGAAATGACCTGGAGGGTGGTGAGCTTCCAGGTGCAAGTAGGCTCCACTCACTCACTCTGCACCTCCCCCTACTCTCAAGACTCTACCCAAGGCTTTTCATTCAGTACCCAGGCTGCCTGCCCCATCTCCAGCTAACCACTCCCCCAATCCATGCGCAGAATTAGTCCGAGGGGTGACTGCCATGCACTCGCCAGAGGACCCTGCTCTGCATTACCTCGGGCTGTGCTCTAGTAGCGGTTTCTCTCTCTCTCTCTCTCTCTCTCTCTCTCTCTCAGACACACAGACACACACACAAAGACACACACACACAGCAGACTTATATTTAACCTCCATCTTAAAAAAAAATTATTATTGAAAACTTCTAGCACACCCAAAAGGAAAAAGAATGTAACAATAAACCCTTATGTACACATCACCTGACTTCAACAATTATCAGCTGTACAGATAATGTTGAAGCACTGTTTTAATTCATAAGTCCTTTTAAACCAACTTGGGAGGAGAAAACACTCACTTGCAGTCAAAAATGTGTAAGTCTGCCGAGGCCCAAACTTCAAAGCGAACTGCTCCACAGTGGCAGCCTCCTGTGTGTTTCACCAGGCCCTGGTATTCACTACATGAAACAGAAAATCAGAAAAGGGTTTCTGAATAGTCACGGAGGACCTTATTGCACAGCTCGTATTTTCTCTCTTCTCTTGCTGAAAGAAGCAGGAAGCAGGACGGACAAAACTCTTCTCCACATGACAACCAGATGCCTCTGTGCTTTTAAGAAGGTACTGTCAATTTTATAAAATAAAGGATTCAGTGCCTTCTTTGTCCATGAGTGCTCCGTTTTCCATTTCTTATATAGTAAAAGTTAAATAGTAAAAGAAAGCATTCCAAAAATTTGAGAAAGGGGGAGTAAGGGTGGGGATGGGAATCCTAATCCCACCACTCAAACATTTTTATTTATATTTACTAAAAATTTTTACAAACCAAACATTAAACAAGATACAGGAGACATAGTTCCTGGCCTTAACGACCTTAAGCAGCCATCAAACAAATTACCCAAATAATATTTAAATGATTGTGACAACGGTGGTACAGGCTGCCATGAAAAAGACAAGGAGACCCAATTGAGTCTGGGGGTTCAGAAAAGCCTTCTGAGAAAGTAACAACAGCTCTTATAATTTTGTTATATTCCCCTCCAGTATTTTTCATATACATGACTTTTTACAGAGCTATACATACATATTACATACAACTTTAATCCTTTTAAAACTTATTATAGATAAGCCAGGCCCTTAATTGAACATTAAGATTTGATAAATATCTTTCAAATTGCTTTCCAAAACGGCTAAATACTTATCAATAATGAAGGAGAAAACATTTCACTCTAACTTCTCAAGCAATAATTATAAGAAAAATAGCTTGCTTCAGTTTTAATTTGCATTTATTTGGTTATTAAGACTAAACAGGCAGATGGGTAAAAAAAGGTATGGGGAATAAGAGGTACAAACTTACAGTTATAAAATAAGTAAGTCATAGAGACTTATTAAGGTACTGCACAGGGAATATAGTCAATAATGATAACTTTGTATGGTGACAGAGGGTTATCACTGGACTTATCATGGTGATCACATCCTAAGGAATATAAATGTCGAAGTCACTATGTTGTACACCTGAAACTAATATAATATTGTATGTCATCTATAATTTTTTAAAATTTATTTAAAGACAACGTTTTACAATTTTTTTACAAGTTGAATCAGTTAATTTGATGTATTTAATTTTTTTCGAAATACACAATTAATGCTTGCTGTAAAAAATTCATTTGATAAAGTTAAAAATCAAAATCTCCTATAATCCTAACACCCAGAGGAATCCAGTTAACTATTTGCTATATATTCCTCCAGACATTTTTCCATACGATAATATTTTAACAGTGCTGAATTATACATTCCTTTTGCATGTAAGTTAATTTGATGAGTTCTGGTTTCTTAATAAATGTATGTGTACTCACACCAAACTGATAGGTTAAAAAAAATCTCATCTTTTTATGTCAACATTTTAAAATCTTTTTCTAAACCATTTATCAGTTTTGAAGTAAAATTTTACTTCCAATTTGAGTTTTACGTTTCGGAGGATCTTTATAGCCCCTACACTTAGCAGTAACTGGCACACAGGTGCTCAAAAAAAAGTTTGATGAATATAAAAAAACGTTCAGCCTATAGTCCAAGATGATACATCAAAAACTGAAGCACAGAGAAAACCAACTATTTCACCTCTGAGAAGGTTCACCCTAAGAGAATTTCTTCTGGAACAAAGACAAAGGAACATTTTTGTTCAAGAAAAGAAGTAATCCTCAGGTTGTTAGGCAATCGTTAGGTTGTTCTTGTTTTTTTCTAGGGTTTTGATTGCTCTTTTTAATTCATAAAATAATCGACAAAGATACTATTAGGGCGCTAAAATACTTCTTTGTAGCACAACTGTTCTACAGAGTAGGGATCTAGACGCTATCACATTTTGTGAAAACAAAGCAGCTCTTGCCAGAGATAACACTAACAGCCCATTTCTAACAACACAACACCGACACTCTGAAATCCTCTGGTCATTGAAGGAGCTGGGGGTTCTTTTCCTGCAGCATCAAAGCTGGGGAAGCGCAGAGGAGAGAGTGCCGCCCGGGAGCATCAGCGGTGAACAGAAAACCCTCCCCACCTTAGGTTTCCACGCCGAGCTCCTAAATCCCAGCGCGTCTCTGTGCGCGCTCCTCTTCGGGATGCAAAACACCCCCCTCCCCACCAGCCCGCTCCCTCACAGCGAGCGCCTGGAATAACGGGATTTCGCCTCCCAGTAGGTTCAAAACTCTTAAAGATTTTCTCATCCCCTTATCTTTCCCTCCTACCCTCTCTCCAAAAACACATGCTCAAATATAAAAAGCGACTCAGATATGAAGAAAGTCGTGGGATTTATCTTCTTTTCATTGGGAAAGGCCCCGGCACCCTTTGCGCGCCAAGACCAGAGACAACGTCCCGTGCTTGATGGTTGTCCCCGGGAGAGACCCTTCGTGTCCCAGGACGCCGTGTGTGCCTCCACAAGCTCCAGGGCGGCGCCCCCAACCTCCCTGGGGAGAAGCCCCCACTCCAGCCCAGGAAGCACACCCCTAAAGGCAATTAGAAACGAGCCTGGCACCACTGGGGGTAAGCGCGGCGGTCACACTACCGGTAAGACGCAGAACAGAACATCTGCCCCAAACCCGCACGCAGGTAGAAGCGCGCGGCGGGCGGGCGGGCTAGCCCGACTCCCGCGCGCCGGGCCCGACCGCACTCACAAGGTGTCCAACAGGAGCTTGGCGGCCCCCTCGAAGGTGAGCCTCTGCCGCTTCTGGAATGTCTCCCAGCGCTCCCGCTGGTCGCCCAAATCCAGCGTCGCCACCGAGGACGTCGGGGTTGCCGGGGTCGGGGGAGGCGGCGGCGGGAGCAGCTCCAGCTCCGGCGGCGGCTCCCCTGGGCCCACCTCCTGGGCCCGCGGCGACAACTGCCTCGGCCGCTGCTTCGCCGACGACTGCCTAACCGCCTCCCCGCTCCCACCCCGGGCCTGGGCCGTGGGGCGCCGTGCGCGGCTGGAGCCGGGGGCCGAGGCGGCGGCCGCGGGGGCCCTAGAGGCCCGGGGACGCTCCTGCCCGCGAGGCTCGGAGGACGCGGTCTTCCGCGTCTGCCGCATGGCTCCCGCAGCCTGGTGCGCAGGCCTCGCCGCCCGCGCGCCCCCGCCGCCTCGCGCCCCCGCCCCGCTCCGCGCGCGCCCCTAACCGCCAACCAACCTGCACGCCCAGGGGGCGCTGCGCATGCCCGCCTCCCGGGCCCGGGCCCACCGCCGCAGAAAACCCGCTCGCCCCCCGGCCTCCCGGCCTGCACCTGCCAGCTGCATCCTGCAAGCCAAGCCGGACAACGCCTCGGCTCCCGACGCCAAGAGCCGGTTTGCAGTTGCAGAGGCACCTCCGTCCCCTCTGAACCCAGAGGGCTTCTTCCTACCTTCCTGACCTAGGTAGTGTTGGATCAGCCCTGAATTCACAGTCACATCCCGGCGAACAGCTTGGGTAACTTCATCTTCAAGGTGAGGACTACTACTTATTTTGCAGGAGCCAGCGTGCGCCTGAAATGAGCTAATACTACTATGTGTAAATGACCTGGCACCTGCTGCCTACTGGACAAAGAGCATCCGAAATGACAATTCTTAAACTTGGTCTTTCCAACTTTATAAAACAATGTATGTAATGTATATAAATATATTTTAAAAATTACAAAACAGTGTCCTGAGGATATCGAGTCAACAGGTTTTTAAAAAAGTAATAAATGAATGAACCCCAAACTAAATTACGTAATTATAGTTTTGTTGAACACAGAACCAAAGTTTAAAGACAAAAATCACAAGAGCCACTGATGAAACATAGATATTTTCTACATTTATTAGTTGCTCTATTTTATTCATATCTTCAAAGAAATAACATTTTCTTTTACTTGTTTTTCTACTTTTTTGTTTTCTACTTTTTAAATTTTTATTTCTATAATTTTTATATTAGTTTCAGGTGTACAAAACAACATAATGATTAGACATTTACACCCATCACAAAGTGATAACCCCTCCAAATCTACTATCCCTCTGACATTGTATATATCTGTTACAATACCATTGGACTATATTCCCTATGCTGTACTCTATATTCCAAGACTATATATTTAATTATAGTTGACATTCAATATTATTCTACTTGAGCTTCAGGTGTAGAGCACAGTGGTCAGGCATCTACACAGTCTATGAAGTGATCCCCCTGACAAGTCCAGTGCCCATCTGGCACCCTACATGAGCTTTACAACATTATTGATTATATTCCCCATACTGTATTTCACATCCCCATGACTATTTTGTGAGTACCAATTTGTACTTTCTAATCCCTTCATATTCTCCTTCATTCCCCAAAGCCCCTCCCTGTTTTGTACTTCTTTAATTTCAACTTTCTTCTTTATTAATTCTGTTTTTGTTTATCTTTTCATTAGTTTAATAGTTTATTGGATTAAATACATAATTCATTTATTTTCAGTATTTTGGGTAGTAATAAAAGTATTAATGACTATAAATTTTCCTCTGAGTCTAGCTTTAGCTGTATCTGTTAGGGTTTTATATGAAGTGTTCTCTTAAAATTTTCCAGATCATCTGTACTTTCAGTTTTTACCAAAGTGAATGTACCATTTTATACTCCACCAGCAATGTATGAGAGTTGCAGTTGCTCCACACCCTTACAACACTTGGTATTGTCAGTCTTTCTGATAAATGTGCAATGATATCTCCTTGATGTACAGTGATGTGGGGCACTTTTTCATGTGTTTGTTGACCATTTGGATATCTTCTTCTGTGAAGTGTCTGTTGACACTCAGAGTTAGCCCATTTTGTAAATTGAGTTGTTTCATGTATAGTTCTTTATGTCTGGATACAAGTTACTTGCCAGACATATCTATTTAGAATATATTCTTCCAGTCATGGCTTTGCTTTTTGTTACCACACAGGGGTTCTTGCCCCTCTCAAGACAGAAATCAAGAGAGTGGGTGAAACAATTTTGCAGAGAGAAAGGTTTATTAAAGTGAAAGCTTGATGCCCCAAGGAAGCACACTCCGGAGGAGAATGGATGTGGCTCCCCAAGCTTTACAGGTACAGCGGTTTTATAGGCTTTTGGAATTGGGGGCCACCCTTTCCTCTTTCCCTTCTCCCTCCCCAAAGTATGTGGAGGCAGGTCCTACACTGTGCCTGCACAGTATACCTACATGCTACTTTATGTACCTTCATGCTACTTCAAGCATCTCATGTCTCATTCGCATCTTAAATATCCACCTAGGGGTGTGTGTTTTACTATGATAATGAGGTGTCCTGTGGGGTATCCTGTTCACTGTGCCTTTTGTCATGTGAGATGGCCTGTGGGGCCTCTGGTCCTGGTCCCCACATAAGAATGCAGGATATGATGAGGCCAAAAAGGAACACCCATGGAGCCATAGATAGGGGAGTCATACCACTGTATTCTCTCTGGCGGCCTGGGGAGACACACGCAGTAGTAGCCACAGGATCTGTAGTCCGCCATTCATTTCTCTGCCTGCCAACCAACCAACCAATCAACACAGCCCCACAGTTACATCAGTAGCCAATTGGCTAACCGGTTACAGCTGATAGCCAACCAATCACAGTTGATGGTCATTCATCACAGGAGCCCCCAACTCCCCACCAGAGGCCGAGAGCATGGAAACTGCTCTGTGGGACTCTGTCCCCACGTGAGGAAAAGTTAACTTTAGGACAGCTCTTTTAACTAATGTGCATACACAACTTTAGAAATTTTCCTTAGGCTCCCTTTTCTCTCCAGTGATCACGGTTCTGTCTGCTCATTGTTTCTTATTGGGAGGGGAGGGGACGGGATGTGGCTCAAGGTTGTTTTCCCCAGCTGCTGGTTCCCCCTATGTGACTACCGACTACATCTTCACTTTAATATCTTTAGATGAGTGGAAATTTTTAATTTTGATGAAGTTCAACGTGTGATTTTTAATTTTATTTAATGGTTAGCATTTTTTTGTCATGTCTTCAAAAAATCTTTGCCTACTCCAAAGGTCATGAAGAATTTTCTCCCTTTTCTTCCAGAAGCTTTATAGTTTTAGCTTTTATACATAAGTCTGTGATCCATCTCAAATTAATTTTTGCATATGATGTGAGGTAGAGGCTAGTTTCATTTTTTTCATATAAATATCCAGTTATCTATGTCTTAATCCTCTCTTTTGGTCCATTGATCTACATAGTTACCTTTACACCAAGACCAATCTGTCTTCATTACACACTTAATTACTTAGTTACAAAATCAGAGTGAGTACTCCAGATTTGTTTTTTAAGATTATCTTGGCCCTTCCAAGTCCTGTGCATTTCCATATAAAGTATAGAATCAGCTATTAATTTTTACAAAACAGCCTGCTTGATACTCTATGCTATCAACCATACTTCTATGAAAATCTCTTAGTTCCTCCAATTTAATATTCGTAGCTTCATTCCTTTAATTTTCATTCTTTTGCTACTACTCTCCTGAGACTTAGACAAACTAATATTTTTTGTATTGTTCTAGTTATTTCTTTTTTTTTTCTTTTTTAAAGATTTTTATTGGGGAAGGGGAATAGGACTTTATTGGGGAACAATGTGTACTTCCAGGACTTTTTTCCAAGTCAAGTTGTTGTCCTTTCAGTCTTAGTTATGGAGGGTGCAGCTCAGCTCCAGGTCCAGTTGCTGTTGTTAGTTGCAGGGGGCAGAGCCCACCATCCCTTGTGGGAGTCGAACCGGCAACCTTGTGGTTGAGAGCCCACTGGCCCATGTGGGAATCTAACCGGCAGCCTTCGGAGTTAGGAGCACAGAGCTCCAACAGCCTGAGCCACCGGGCTGGCCCCAATGTTCTAGTTATTTATTGATTGAATCAAGTCAACTTCATTCCTAGAGTCAGACTGTTCAAGGCACACACCTTTTTAATCGTCTTCTTGGGTTTTGGATTGTGCAGTAGCTTTATTAAACTGTTTTCTTCACCTCAAGCCAATTTAATGGCATAATATTTTGAAAATAAAATCCTAATCCATGTTTTTCATTTTTAAATTGGGCTGAACCTTACATACATTGAAGTGTTTTTACATACACACACAACTTCACAACCACCATCCAGATCAAAATATAGACCATTTCCAGCATCTTAGAAGGGTCCTTTGTCCCCACTCAGTCAATCTTCTCAAAAGATAACCACCACTTTTACTTCATCACCATGATTTTGAACTTCATATAAATGCAATTATGCAATATGTACTTTGTGTATGACTTATTTTACTCAATGTTACACCTGTGAGTTTTATCCATGTCGTTCATGTATCCATGGTTCATTTATTTCCAGTGCTGTGTGGTATTCCAATATACAAGTACGAATATGGCACATTTTATTTATTCCTTCTATAGCTGAATGATATTTAGAGTGTTTCCAGTTTGGCACTATTATAATAAGGCTGCTCTAATCTTTTTTTTCTAAGAAACCATTTTATTTTCCTCAAGATCTTGTGGGACAGGAATTCAGGAAGGACTTGGCTGGATAGTTCTTGTTTGAGGTGTCTCATGCAATTTCACTGAGATGTCATTAAGGTTACAGTCATCTCAAGGCTGGACAAGGCTGGACATCAAAGATGGCTTCACTCACATGGCTGACAGTTGATGCTGGCTGATGGCTGGGAGATCAATTGGGCTGTCAACTGGAGCACTTCCCTGGAGCCTCTCCATATGGCTTGGGCTTTCTTGGGTGGCCTCAGAGAATTTGGATTTTTTATAATTGGCAGCTCAGAGCTCCAAAAGTGAGAGACCTAATGTACAAGGTGGAAATTTTACTGTTGTGTTTTGTTTGTTTGTGTGTTGTCTTTTTCTCTTAGTACAAAAAAAAAAAAAAAAGCCTGCTGGGATTTGGGGTTGGAGTTGCATTGAATCTGTATAACAATAGAGAGAACTGACTTTTTAACAGTATCGAGTCTTCCAATACATAAAATGTCTCTCCATTTATGAAATCTTATTTAATTTTTCTCAGCAATGTTTTGTAATGAATTTAATATATCTTTTGCTAAATTTATTCCTAAATGTTTGCTATTTTGCAGCTGTTACAAATGGTATTTTAAAATTTTATTTTTCCAATCATTTGTTGCTAATATATGGAAAAACAATTGGTTTTTTCTATATCGACCTGGTATCCACTGACCTTGCTAAATTTACTTATTTGTCCTAATAATTTTGATTTCCTCTTAGATCTGAGTGTAGGCTGTTTCTTAATTTCCAAGCAAATTTTTTTTAAAAATTGGGTGGTTGATTTCTAATTTTATTGGGTTATAGTTCAAGTTTCTGAATTATAAAATCTATTTTTTTGGAATTTGTTATCATTTTCTTTATGGTCAGGCATATAATTGATTTCTATGAACATAACGGGTATATGTTCTCTATAGATTAGAAAGTTCTCTATGTGTTAAATCAAGCTTATAAACTGTATTATTCAATTCCTCTATGATTTGCTTTGTTTTTGCCTAATTAGTTAAATTCTGAAAATGAATATTCTGTATTTGGCTATGTTTGGTGCATAAACATCTATGACTCTTAGGTTGTCTTTATAGATTATGTATAATTATGAATTTTAATTACAAGTATGAAAAGTGTATATTATTTTACATTATACATAAATAATAACATTATGTGTTTTTATTAAACAATAGCCTTTTAGCTCTTTTTAATGTATCTGGCCTTGATTTCAATTTTATCTAATAACAATTTCCCACTCCTGCTTTCTTTTGTTTGTATTTATATGATCTATAGCTACCTATCCCTTTGTTTGTAACTTTTCTTTAATACTTTCAAATGAAAATAATAGGTGGATTTTTAACACCTCAATCTGTTATCTTTTTGTTTTTAAATAGGAAAATTTAGCTCTTTTGCATTTATTAAACTGAAATCATTCTTTTTTCTATCCATTAATTTATTTTATATCTTATATAAATATTTTATATCTTACCTTGTTGTTGATTTTTTTTTTCTTTGTATTGGCTTGGAAAAGTTTCTCTTCCTTCCCTTCCTGCCTCCCTGTTAATTTGGAAATTCTAATCTATGTCTCCACAATGCTGGTGTTTCCCTTCTCATACCTAGTAGTTATGAAACCTATATTCCTCTAGTAATATTTCAAAATTGATCAATAAACACGTTTTCCAAAACATTTCACACACTCACACCCCACCCTTCACCTAAATGGAAATTTTAGAAACGGATATTTTACTTCCCCACTTTCCATTGACCCCCACCCCGACCAACTCACCTTAAGTATGCCTTCTGTATGAAGACTCAGTCCTAAACACTCACACCATGTGTTTCTTACTAGTATCATACCCATACTGTCAGCTCCAAGAATTGCTGCTGAGCCTGGCACTCAAAATGTTTGTGCAAGAATAAATTATCTGAAGGTATAACTATATTTATTACAAGAGTAATTGTTCACAACAAGTACTGTACTCTTCATCTACCCAATATTGAGATCTTTCTTCTAATGTATCAATTGATTAAAGAACTTTGAGTATTTTCCTTAGCTAGGATCCATGGGCCATATGAGCCCTGGAGTGTCTATAATTATACTCCTTTTGCTCTGTAAAAATGAATGACATTTTGCCTGGGGGTAGGATTCTTGACTCTTCATTGCAGTTTTTCTCTTCATTTTGTAGATATTGTTCCACTGTCTTCTAGTTTCATTGTAGAAAGTGAGAATTCTAATGCTAGTTTTATTTGCTTTCCTCTTTAAAAAGAGCCTCTTCCTTCAGTGTGAAAACTTCTACTTTTCTCCCTTTAACCATGGAGTTCAGGAATTTTGCCAGGATATGTGTATGTGTGTATCTTGCTTTATTACTCGTCTGGGTGTCAACAAGATAAACACCTACCAAGCATGATAAAGACCAAAAAAATAAAAAGAGAGAGAAAACAGAATATACATTTATACATTATAAATGAAAAAGAAAACATAACCACAGAAACAGAATTAACTCAAAGACTTATCACAGGATCTTATGTTTTCTTAGGCCCCTAACTGGAAAGTATTTTCATCATCTCTGGCTATTTAGCATCTGTGAGTAGGTTTTGATAAGACTTGTTAAATCATAACTTCTATTTAATATAGGCTGTTTTCTGAACAAAAGTGTCATATGTCAATGGGAAACCATCCACTCCTACAGCCAATCTAACATGAGCAACTTTCCCTACCAAAAATGACATTAAATTCTTCCTGGATTCAAATTCATAGAGATAGAAAGTAGAATAGAGATTACCAGAGATGGTGGGAAGGGGAAGATGGAGATTTATTGTTGGATGGGTACAGAGTTTCTGTTTGGTATGATGAAAAAGTTTTGGAAATGGATAGTGGTGATGGTTGCATAATATTGTGAATGTACTTAATACCACTAAATTATATACTTTAAAAGGGTTAAAATTGTACATTTTACCACAATAAAAAAATTCTTCCTAGATTTTAAAGCACAAGTAAAAATATAAATCAAAGAATTCCTTATGATTTTGCACATTATGTATATATAATTATAGCAGCAGACTCACATTGCAAAAGCCTACCCATGAAAATCAAAAGTGGGCATTTTTGTGCCTAGAGTAGTCAAATTCGTAGAGACGTAAAGTAGAATGGTGACTGCCAGAGTCTGGGGGAGGGGAAATGTGGACTTACTGTTTAATGGGTACTGAGTTTCACTTGAAGGAGAGGAAAACATTTTTGGTTGCACAGCAATGTCTGTACTTAATACCACTGAACTCAGTTCCATTTTAAAAATGGAAAAAGTGATATATATTTTATGTTATAAATATTTTACCAGGATTAAAAAGAATTTTTTAACTGGGTATTTTTGGTTCTAGTTTAGGCCCCTAAAACCAACATGATGAGGTCTCTGATGACTCAGAATATAGAGAAATAGATCCAGTATGTGATGTGCTCACAGAAGGAGAACAAATGCAACACTCAACTCTAAAAGGAAAACACAAAAACCCTGGCAAATCTGTACAGGATTTTAAGAAAAGGGAATCTGAAAATAGTATAGTGTGCCCACATTGCTTTTTGATTCATTTGAAATATGTTGGAGGAGAGCTCTACGGATCATCTGGACCACCAGAAAGATGAACAAGTAGATTCTAAAGCAAATTAAGCCTGAAACATCACTGGAGGCAAAAATGACAACACTGAAGCTGTCTTCCTTTGGGCGCATCATGAGAAGGCAGGGCTCTTTGGAAAAGACAGTAATGCTGGGAAAAACAGAAGGCAGCAGGACAAGAGGAAGACCACACATGAGATGCATTGACTCCATAAAAGAAGCCACAGGCATGAGTCTACAGGAGCTGAGCAGGGCTGTTGAGGACAGGACACGTGGACATCACTCATTCACAGAGTGGCCAGAAGCTGGAGCCGACTCAACTGCATGACTTGGAACAGGATTGCTAGAACTATGGAAGCATAAGAGAGTAAAATGGTGCCCTCCTATGCTAATGTGCTTTTCAAATATGATTTGTCTCTGTTTGAGATGAATATTACCTGGTACTGCTCCTTAGCAGACAGAATTCTGTTTAGCTCCTGGGAAGTGTGCAGAATCCACATTGGCCACCAGGGTACAGGAGTCCCTGTGTCATAGAGACTGTAGGAACAGAGACAAGGAGTTAATTCCCCAAGGGCACCATTTTGTACCCTTAGGCTTGAGAGGCCTGCGCAAACTCCAGCGACCTTAAGTGGGAAAAGCATTTGACAGAGGTCAGGGTGGACTGCCCACACTGTACTCTCTCAATTATAGGAGGAGCACCGAAATTTCTCAGCTCCTGTGACAGGCCTAATTTCTTCCCCTATCGATATCATTTATCTCAATACTTACATCATTCCTACCAACATGCCATGGGTAAATTCTGTCTTCAGAGCATTTGTAGGGGTACCATTAACTTTTGTGCTGTTTAGAAAACAAGTGTCTTCAGGGAGACACAAGCTAACAGGCACAGGACTGGGCAAGCTGACTGATGCTTCTGAGTGAGTTAGAAAAAGATCCCCTCTTGCTGAGCAGCCCTATATGGTGGTCCTGCATCTTACCAAGCGCCAGGCACTGTGCTGACATGCACTTCACATACCTTGTCTGATAATATAATCCTCACAACAGAACAAGCACTCTTGTTGTCCACATTTTGCTGATGAGGAATTAGAGGGTGAGTATAAGTAATTCACACTTGCAGCACCCCTGCTCATGCCAAAGGGAAGGGCAATGACCTTGGTTGCCCAGAACTTCTTGCCACAGCCATTGCACTCACTACAGTTGCAGCTACATAAAAGCCTCCCAAGAACAATGCTGATACAAACATTCTCCTTCATATCTCCTGGTGCACATGTGCAAGGGATTCTCTATGACATAAAGCATTTTAAATCTTTTCAGACAATTAATTATGAGCACATCCCAAAATTGTATTACAGTCTTGCTGTAAGAACAAAGGCTTATGACAGACCAAGTCAAAGATTGCTCTCTGGTAGGAACATGAAAGGGGTAAAAATGATAGGTAATTTAAAGGAAAGTGTTTCTCCTCTACTCTTAATATGTTACTAATTCTGATCCAGATGTGTGTGGGGTTTTCCCATACAAAGCAATTCTCTGACACCAGCTGGGTGTCCCATAACTTAATTCTGATACCATCTACCTGGAGTTAACATCAAATCACTCAGTTCCACAAGACTGTGCCACCCAACCGTCAGATGCCAACCACAAGTCCAGGTTGTCACCTGTGCTTCTAACTAACTTGGCTATAAATCACGGGCTCTCACAACCCCTTCTGGCATTTGATTGATTTGTTGAATCAACTCACAGAACAGTTTACAGAAAAAAAGCAGAAAAACAGTTTACTTACTGGATTGCAGGCTTATTACAAAGGATATAACTCAGGAACAGCCAGATGGAAGAAACGCATAGGGCAAGGTATGGGGAAAAGGTGTGGAGCTTCCATGCCCTCTCTGGACACGCCACTCTCGCAGCCACTCTCCACCTCCACATGTTCACCCACTGGAAGCTCTCTGAACCCCATACTTTAGGGACTTTTATGGAGGCTTCATTACATAGGCATGATCGATGAAACCATTGGCCATTGAGGATTAACTTAATCTCCAGCCCTTCTCTCCCCTCCCTGGAGTTGAAGTTTCCAACCTTCTAATCCCTTGGTTGGTTCCCATGACAATCAGCCCCCCAATTTAGGGGTTTTTCCATAGGTCACCTCATTAATACAAACTCTTGGGTGGTTGAAAGGGGCTTGTTATGAATAACAAAAGACATCTTTATCGCTCTGGTCACTTAGAAAATTCCAAGGGTTTTAGCTCTGTGAAGGAATGGGGACAAAGACCAATTTCTTGTCATAAATCACAATATATATCACAGTAATCATTGTTAGAGTGTATACCAAAAAAGTGTCTAATTAAAGATCTTTAGACTCTTGACTGATAGCTGACAGTCATGTAGTAGATGGGTATCTAATTTCTCGGAAGAGATCTTAATTTGATTCCAGTCTATGATAAACTTCTTAAATATTTTATTGGCAATGCACTCGCTCCCCAAAAGAGGATGTGAACCACTATCGCTCCACATGCCAGGTAGGACAATTTTTCTTCTATGATAATTGAAGTGAGATTGCTGGATCTAGGACATGCATGTGTTCACTTTTGTTTTCCTAAGGTGTTGTAACCATTTATCGTCTCACCAGCAAGTGGATGAGAGTTCCTGTTGCTCCACATCCTACCCAACAATTATTATTGTCTGACTTTTTAATTCTTGTGCACCTGGACATTGTGAAATGGTATCTCATCGTGGGTTTATTTTTTATTTTTTTAAATTAAAGTTTATTGGGGCGACAATTGTTAGTAAAGTTACATAGATTTCAGGTGTACAATTCTGTAATACATTATCTATATCTCACATTGTGTGTTCACCTCGCAGAGTCAGTTCTCTTTCCATCACCCTCATCATGGTTTTAATTTGTATATTCCTGATTATTAATCCGGTTAAGCAACTCTTTAGTCAGACAATTAAGTTTGCAAACTTTCCACCGTGTAAGTGCAAGGTGGAAAGTTTGCGAACTTAATTGTCCAACCGTTTCATATATTCTGGATCTGTGCTATTCAATATGGGAGCCACTAGTCATATGTGGCTGTAATTAAAATGAAATGCAATTTAAAGTTCCTCAGTCTCACTAGCTGTATTTCAAATGCTCAATAGCTATGTGTTGCTATTGGCTATTGGATAGTGCAAATATGGAATATATCTATCATTGCAGGATGCTGTATTGAACTGCCCAATTCTAGATGCTTATCCTTGTGAATTATGTATTGCAAGTATCTTCTCCAAGTTTATGGCCAGTCTTTTCACTGTCTTTATATTGGTTATATTGATGAACAAAAGTCCATAATTTTAATGTAGTTGAATTTATGAAAGATTTACCAAACCTCTTTACCTTGGTCATAAAAATACTTGCCTATATTTCCTTCTAAAAAATACAAAGTTTTGCCTTTCACATTTCAGGCCTGAATCCACCCAGAATTTAGTTTTTTTCTGAGGTGTGGAGTAGGGATCTATTTTTATTTTTCCAATTGTCCCAGCACCACAGAACCTCCTTTCCCCACTTTCCACTCTTTGTATATTAGGTTTTTATACACACATGTCGCTTTCTCTGAGCTTTCTATTATGTTTCATTAATCCTGAGCCAACCACGTTGTCTTAATTACTATAGTTACCAAAAAAAAAAAAAAAAAAAAAAAAAACCCCAAGTTTGGCTGATCACCGCTTGAAAGCCAATACTCAAGAGACAGGTGTTGAGTAAAAAGAAAGGAATATTATTCAGGAAGCCAGCACCTGGGAAGACAGTGGACCAATGTACAAAGACCATCTCTGAAGTTCCAGACCAAGCAGAGGAGTTTTAAAGAGGAGGAAGGAGAGGAGGAATTTCCAGGGAACTGAGAGAGAAGTCTGTGTTTCTTTAGTCACAGATGATACTTTTCCCCATCAGACTCCTGGGCACCAGAAGCTGCTGGCAGCTACCTTGGAGACATTCGCTCCTTCTGCAAAACAAACTCATAAATTCTCCTCAAGACCCTGATGTTATCTCCTCCTGCCTGACAAAGAAACAGCACATCAGCAACATAAAATTAAGTACATTGTGAGAACAAAAGGAGTTGAGCAAAAAGAACGGTTAACCTGTGAACAAAGGCCTAATTCAGAATTAAATTATTTATTCTAACTGCCAAAATACTCGGGGCATTAAAATTACAAGGGGCTCAGCTACACTGTAATTTTATAACGTAATAAAAGCTCAATACCTTGGTTTTTCAGGAATGTCTTGACTGTTCTTGTCCCTTTGCACTTTCGTAAACATTTTAGATTTGCTTTTCAAATTCCCCTTAAAATTCTGTTAAAATTTTGATTGGAGATGCATTAATTCTATAGATTGATTTGGAAACAACTGATATCTATGTGCTGGGTACTGTTCATGGCCCTGGGGATGCAACAGTGAGCAAGACAGATGAGAGCCCTTCCCATCAAAATTAGAATAAAATCCAAACTCTTTACCATCGCCTTTAAACAATGAACTGTATTTCTCCCCACCCCCAGCTCATCTCCCACTATTCCCTCTCCCTCTGTGCTCCAGTCATACCATCATTCCTTGAACTCTCCAAGCTTTATTCCAGTTGGGTTTTTGCTGGACTCTGCCTCCACACCCTAGCCTGTATTTGCATGACAGGCTTCCTCACTTTAAATAGGTCTTTGCTCAAATAATCACTCTTTCAGAGAGGCCATCATTCTATCTAAAATAGCTGCAGCATATCTCTCTAAACATTGCTTTATTTTTCTCCATAGCACTCTTTATTACATAACATATTAAAGTTTTTTTTGTTTTTGTCTGCCTCCCTACTAGAAAGTAAGCTCCATGAACCAGGAACTCTGTCCGTCTTGTTTACTGTTATGTCCTCAGGAACTTGATCTGTGCCTGGAACACAGTAGGCACTTGATAAATTTGTTGAATGAAGACTAGACAAATTATCAAGAGGCTTTTGAAAAAACCCAAGCAAGATCTCTGAGTTCGTACATGTAGCCACAGCTGTCTAAAATCTTCAAAATATTTGGCTAGTGCTTATCCATTATAATAAAAACTCCATCTAAACTGGCCACAGTTCTTGAAGAGTTCCCAGGGAGAATAGTTTTTAAGCTCCTAATGATTTTAGAATCCTATTTGCAAATATGTTATTCCTCATACGCGTATTTCTCTATGAGGGTTTGAGCAGATTATTTTAATTCCAAGTTATCAATTTTTTTTTTATGGATTACATTTCTGGTCATAATTAAGAGGTCTCTGCCTAACCCAAGTTTAGAAAAACTTTCTTTTGTTTTCTTTTGGAAGATTTATAATTTTCATTTTAGTTAGTTCATGTTCCATCTTGAGTTAATTTTTTGTTTTTTAAAGATTTTATTGGGGAAGGGGAACAGGACTTTATTGGGGAACAGTGTGTACTTCCAGGACTTTTTTCCAAGTCAAGTTGTTGTCCTTTTAATCTTAGTTGTGGAGGGCGCAGCTCAGCTCCAGATCCCGTTGCCAGTTGCAGGGGGCACAGCCCACCATCCCTTGCGGGAGTTGAACCGGCAACCTTGTGGTTGGGAGGATGCGCTCCAACCAACTGAGCCATCTGGGAGCTCAGCGGCAGCTCAGCTCAAGGTGCCATGTTCAATCTTAGTTACAGGGGGCGCTGCCACCATCCCTTGTGGGAGTCGAGGAATTGAACAGGCATCCTTGTGGTTGAGAGCACACTGGCCCATGTGGCAATCAAACCGGTAGCCTTCGGAGTTAGGAGCACGGGGCTCTAACCGCCTGAGCCGCCGGGCTGGCCCCTTGAGTTAATTTTTGTATGTGGTGTGAGGTAACAGTTTATGTTTATTATTTATTTATTTAGCATACAGATGTCCAATTGCTCAAGCACCATTCATTTAAGACTTTCCTTTCCCCATTGAATTTCCTTGGTATCTTTGGTGAAAACTTGTCGTTAATAAGTGAGGTCTATTTCTGGACTTTTTATTCTGTTAGGTGGATTACATATCTATCCTTATGCCAGAACCACACTGTTTTGATTATGGTGTATTTACAGTAAGTATGAAATCAGGTCAGTGGTCCAATTTTGTTCATTTTATTTCAAAGAATAGCTTTGGTTATTCTAGGTCCTTTCAATGTCCATATAAATTTTAGGATCAGCTTATCAATTCCTATTTTTTAAAAAGCCTGTTGGCCAAGACATGGAAACAACCAAAATGTCCTTTGATAAATGAATGGATAAAGAAGTTGTGGTATATATACACAATGGAATACTATTCGGAGGTAAGAAAAGATGAAATAGGACCATTTGTGACAACATGGATGGATCTTGAGATTATAATGCTAAGCGAAATAAATCAGACAGAAAAAGCATAGAACCATACGATTTCACTGCTATGTGGTATATAAACCAAAAACAACAAAAGAACAAGACAAACAAATGAGAAACAAAAACTCATAGACAGACAATCGTTTAGTGGGTAACGAGGGAGGGGGGTGAAGGATGAGGGTAAAGGGGATCAAATATATGGTGATGGAAGGAGAACTGACTCTGGGTGGTGAACACACAATGGGATTTATAGATGATGTATTACAGAATTGTACACCTGAAAGCTATGTAACTTTACTAACAATTGTCACCCCAATAAACTTTAATTTAAAAAAAATAAAAGAAAAAAAAAGCCTGTTGGGATTTTAATAGTGATTGCATCAAATCTATAGATCGATTTGGGGAGTTGGGGAGAACTGCCATCTTAACAATATTGAGTACTTCAATCCATAAACATGGTATATTTCTCCAGTTGGGCAGATTAATAGTTTTTTTTTTCTTATTCTTATTCCAGTGTGTTTAGGAGCTGATAGGTATGGCTTAGTGGGCCATAAATGTTTCTGTTTTCAGCCCTCACCTCAAGAGATGTCTAATAATGAACGTTTGGTTTTGTTATTTAAAAAAAAAAAGAAAAAGAAAAAAAGAAAAACCTCAAAACAGATCAGTTTCATTTTCTTCTGGAAACACTTTGTTTCTTAGCGCCCGGGGTTTCTCTGGAGCCATTCTGGCTGGGCCTGAACGTCCCCTCTTCCCCCTTGGTGATCCAGCTTTTTTAGTACATTCCTAGAGCCATTTCTCAGACTCTGCTTCTCTACCCCACATTAATCTATTCAGACACCGAGGCCTCTTACGCTCTCAGTACTCTGGACAGAGTGCTTTTAAACCCTCTGTCCATCATCATGCCCTCAAATATCCATCTTATTTCTTTACTTTTCCTTTTGTTCTGGGGTGTATAGGGATGGGGGATAGTGGATGGGAAGAAGGGCAGGACCGCCCAATGAGCCAGGTAAGAGCTGTGGCTGAAGCCAGAGCCAAATGTGTCTCCTAGGAGTTAGGAATTGACCTTCTGCATCAAAAGGGTTACTGGCCTCCTATGTCTCCTGGTGTCTCAAGGAGTACATTTGTATATTGGAGGTCTCCAGGCAGTCAGGAAACCCCACATTCTCTTGTGCCATAGCGCCCTCTACTGGAGCCCCAACATTGACCCTCTGAAAGAACACTTCCTTTTGGTTGGTCTGGGAAGGAGTTATGTCAGACAGCCAACAGATGTTCATTGAGAACCTACTCTGTGTTAGGCATTGCACTGTGTAACCATGAATAAGAGAATCTCTGAGTGCATTGGGCTTTCAATGTAAAATATGAATAAACTGAATAATATCAGGTATTGATAAGTGCTCTGAAGGCAAGAAAAGAATAACACAGTGCAATATGACAGGATAGTCAAGAAAGGCCTCTCTGAGGAAGGGGCTTCTGAGCTGAAACTTGAATGATGAGTGAAAGGGAAGGTCAAGCAGAAGGAATAGCACAAGCGCTGAGACCAGCATGAGCTTGGAACGTCTGGGAGATGTGTTGGCTTGAAACTTTAGGGGTTCCCTGGGTGAAATTCACAATTGGCCCCTGTACACGGAGGACAGGGGAAGACCAAAGAAAGAGGCAGACCATTACAGATAGGCAGGTGGCAGGTTCAGTATGCAAGGAAACTTACATATGAGGCTTGGGTGGCTGCAAGATGAGTAGATCTCCACACCTGGCCGCCAGAATCTTAAAAGTTTATATAGGGGCCTTAACTGGGTTCAGTCATGTATTCAGTCCAGATGGTCTCAACAACACCTTACTCTCTCAAGGCTGCTTCCTTGAAATGGCTCCTAGTGCGGGAACAGTGGGCGGAATGTACCTTCCAAGGTCAGGGGAGGGGGTAAGGAGCCTCTGATTGCTCTGGTCCAGCTCAAGGGTCACTGGAGGTCACATCCTCTTGATGACCTTCTCCAATAAGATGGATGAAAGGTTGTTAGGGCAGGATTAAAGTGTCTAAAGGGGAGGTGTAGATTGAAGTTGAGAGGGAGGCATGTGTTGACCATGTTGACCTGTAGGCCATGGTAAGGAACCTGGATTTTATTCTAGGTGTAATAGGAAGCAGGGAATAACAGACAGTGAGTGATGTAATTTGAGTTCTTGGATTCTCCAGCAATGGAACATACCCACTCTAGATTGTACTGTTTGGCTTGGGGTTAGGAGGCCCGAATGCAGAAGAGACTATCAGAAAAACTATCTTCTACATGGCTACGGAATCTAACAATGGTGAGATGGGGAAGGTCTCCCAATAAACAGCGAGACCTCAAAGTCATGGCTACCTGCATGGACATTAGCCTGCATGGAACTGTGTCTCTGAGCTAGGACGTTTGAACCTTACTCTGGCATCCTGGTGAATCTGACTCACAGGTCTGCCCAGGGAAAACTTCCCCCATCGCTACCAGCTGGGGCTGAGCATGTCCTTTATGCCAACATTGTTTCTTATAAATGCCTCTATTATAGTGTTTCTCATATGGTATTCGAGTTATTTATTTACATGTTTCCTATTTAACTGGATGATGAGCTACTTTGGGACAGGTACCAAGTTGTTCAACTCTGCTGTGTGCTGAGGACACAGATGACTGTTAGTGAGATATTTGCGTGGGGTGCAATTGAGGACAATCTTGAATAACTAAGGCATTTGGATTCGTTCCTGGAGCAACTCATTGCTGTTTCATCCTTAACAAAGACTACTTTTGAGATACAGTATTAATGGTGGATTGTCCATTAATGGGCTTGTGGCCCATCTAGTCTAAATATTTTTACCCTTGTTCTAAGCCACATCATCTGAGATTTTTGACAAACTGGGTTGGATTCTCATAGAACAGCTGGGCACAAGTCTATATCAAGGGATAAAGCTGTAATATCCCTGTTTTCCTTACAGAAAAATAGCTGTAGTAAAATTCATTTTTTCACAGCTTTGAGATATAATTGACAAATCACATTATGTAAGTTTAAGGTGTACATGATTTTATATATATATGTAATATAAATACATGTATGTATACATAAATGATTAACACAATAAGGTTACTTAACACATCCATCACCTCACACAGTTACCTTTTTACGGGTGTGCACTGAGAACATTTAAGATCTACTCTCTTAGCAACTTTCAAGTATTGTCAACTATTGTCACCATGATCTACCTTTGACCCCCAGAACTTATCCATCTGATTGCAGAATATTCTTGATTCTTGCCACTGGGGGGATGTAATAGAGGCCTTTATCTATTCATCACAGAGCCTCTTTGTAAGAGCTTACACAAGACATTTCTCTCAGAAAAGGCTCTGTTTCTCTTGGATAATCAACTTCACTGTATCTTAGGGATAGTGTGATATATGTCTTATCATGTTTCCCTCTTTGCTTTTGCCACTTAGGTAACTTAGCGCTAAAGTTACAGACTATTTCTAGTAACCATAAAGGACCACTAGAGACAATCAGCACAGGGATTAAGACATTGGGCTTTGAAGTCAGGCATACCTGAATTGAGATCTCACCTCTGCCACTTCTTAGCTGGGACTGTGGGCCACTTATCTAGTTTTTTCCAAGTATTTATAAAATGGGCACAATCACATTATTTACTTTGGGAAGTTATTTTGTTGGGAAGATTAAGGAATACAATGCTAAGCATAAGTCCTGGCACAAAAATCAACACAATTATAATCATTTTCACTTTATGATAAGTGGTTCAGATTCCTCCTACCTTTAGTATTTTCTAGTTTCTTATACACACACACACACACACACACACACACACACACACACTTTCTGCTTCAGAATTGTGTAAATTGGTTGTAATTTTTTTTTAATTCTTTTTTTTAAAAAGAAGGTGCAGCTCACAATGGCCCATGTGGGGATCAAAATGGAAACCTTGGTGTTATCAGCACCATGCTCTAACCAACCAAGCTAACCAGCCACCCTGTAATTTTTTTAATCTACTATAAGATCTACTACAGATAAGAGTCTCTAGAAAACTTGCCATAGTAATAATTAAATCTGCATCTGGGAGGTTCTCCCCCTCACCACAGGATAGCAAGGGAGCATATTTTATATGTCTGACAGGATTAGGAAAACAGAAAAGATGTGTGTCCTGCTTGAGGCATTCATTACTTCGGGTGACCCTTGGTCATCACAGCTTCATTACTACTAGTAATGTCTTTTGATATACCTCTGACAATATATCTGTTTAGATTCAAAGGGCAGCACTTAATTTCAAAGTAAGTAAGGAATCTGTTCTTTAGCTTCCATTTGGGTTCAAATAAATTCAAACAGAGGGGATCTGTTAAGATTACCTAATGCCCGGTACATTAACATAATTTAAGAAATCTCAAACTTGGTATATATATCTTCATATTTTATAAAAGGAGACTCTGATATCTACCTTTTACAACTTTAAAAAAAAAATTTTATTGTTGAAGTCAGTTTACTTTTACTTCCCGAGATACCTTCATGCTCATAAAGGATTTACCTGAGCTATCTCAAGGACTATTTTGCCAAAGGTTTGTCTAATTTAACTTTTTTATAGCTCTATTGAAGTATAAATGATGCACAATAAGTTTCACATATTTAAAGTATATAAACTGGTAAGTTTGGATATATGCTTACACCTGTGAAACAATCACCAAAATCCAAGATAATTAAACATTTCTCTCACCCCCCAAAGCTTCTCCTGCCTTTTTTTGTTTGTAATCTTTTTTTTTTTTTTTTTTACTTTTATTTATTTTAAGTGTGCTTTTCCAGGACCCATTAGCTCCACGTCAAATAGTTGTGGAGGGCGCAGCTCACAGTGGCCCATGTGGGGGTCAAATGGAGAACCTTATAGGAGCATCACGCTCTAACCAACTGAGCTAACCAGCTGCCCCTTCTCCTGCCTTTTATAACCCATCCCACCTCCTTCCTTCTCCCTGCCTCCATCCCCAACTGACCACTCATCTGCTTTCTCTCAATAGATTAATTTGCATTTTCTAGAACTTTATATAGACTAGAATCATATAGTTTATACCCTTTTTGTCTGGTTTCTTTCACTCAGCATAATTATTCGAGATCCATCCGTGTTGTTATGTATATTGATAGTTCATTTCTTTTTATTGCTGAAAAATACCTATTGTATCGATATACTACAAGTTTTTTAATTACATGGACTTATGAATTATGTAATTGATTGTGTCTCTCTCCATGCTAGTTGGGAAAAATAAAGCAAAACACCAAAACACTAAATCTGTGGTCCACCTCTAGCAAAAGGACAGACTTCAAGGCCAGCATTTTAAATACTAATCTCACTCCTAACTTCGTTTTCTTTTTTCCTCTCCTTTTGTTATAAGTTCCCTACCCACCTATGTTTCTTTTATTTGTTATATTATATTCATTTAAATCAGTTGTCTTGGGTATTTGCTGAAAGAAGGACTAACTACAAGTAAACAATGCTATTTTTATTTGATTTGTATCAGTTCATTCCTCTTGTTTCTTTAGGGATGTTGGGTTTTGTTGACCAGGTCACTGACAGATGCTCATCATGTCCTACGTGGACAACTGCCTCCATCTCTGGAGTGTGCTCTCTGACCTCATCCCCCTTCTCCTCACCTGCTGTGATGTCACCAAGTTAACACTCTACCATAGAAATCTAATCATGTCATTCCCATGTAGAACACTTGCAGGAAGAATCTAAAGTACTTGGCAGAGCAAGGCATATTCTTCATTAGTCATTCATTCTTGCAACAAATATTTGCTAAGTGCTAATTATGTACCAGGCTGTATGACACCTGGCTAGATGTGGAGGTATGGTGATAAACCAGAGAGACATGGCCTGTACCTTCATGGAATTTATATCCTAGTGAGGGAAACAAGGAGATAAACAACTATGTAAATAATGTAATTATGGATTGGGTAAACATGGCATTGTCATGAAAGAAATAACCAGGGTGCTGTGACTGAGCCCTGGAGCAGGACGGATGTCAGAGAAGGTTTTCTGAGGCCGTGACATTTACACCACCTAAAACATGAGACAAAAGTGGCCATGGGAAGAGGTCTAGGCAAAGGAAACATCAAATACAAAGATCCAGAAGTGGGAAAAGGCTTAGATGGCCAGTATGGCTGCAGGAAGTGAGGGTGCTGGAGAATTAAGCTCTGCCAGCTTCTCCAGTCTTACTTCCAAAACCACAGGCCCTCATGCAGCCACCCTAAATCACAGACATGCATAGCTACTAGCCATTTCCTCAACACACCACACCTTCCCATTTTTCACCTGCTTCCTTCTGGACAATCCTACTCCTCCTTGTGATTCGGATTCCAAATAATACCTTCACTGAAACCTTTGGGTTCCTCTCCTACCCTCCTCCAGGCAGCTAGACTGCTCCTTCTCCTCTTTGCCTCCACAGTCTACCCGTACTTCTCTTTTTTTATGCAGTTATCATGTATTGAGTGCTTTCTATCTGCTGAGCATTGTTCTAAGCACTTCACCTGTATAAACTCAACCTTATGAGGCAGGTTCATTTAATCCTCAAAAATTCTACTCCCAGACAAGAAGAAGCTAAAGGAGTTCATCACAACCAAACTAATATTACAAGAAATGTTCAAGGGATGGAGGAGGAGGGGGAAGGAGGGAGAAAAAGAAGGAGAAGAAGGAGAAGATAAAAAATATGAATAATAAAATGGCAATAACTACATACCTATCAATAATTACTTTAAATGTAAATGGATTAAATGTGCCAATCAAAAGACACAGGGTAGCTGAATGGATAAGAAAACAAGACCCAAGTATCCATCGATAGATGACTGGATAAAGAAGAGGTGATACATATATACAAAGGAATATTACTCAGCCATAAAAAAGAATGAAATTTTAACATTTGCAACAACATGGATGGACTTTAAGAGTATTATGCTAAATGAAATAAGTCAGACAGAGAAAGACAAATACCATATGATACCACTTATATGTAGAATCTAAAAAACAAAATAAATGAACAAACAAAATAGAAACAAACTCATGGATACAGAGAGCAAACTGATAGTTTCCAGATGAGGGGGTAAAAAAGGTGAAGGCGTTAAGAAGTACAAATTGGCAGTTACAAAATAGTCAGGGGGATGTAAAATACAACATAGGGAATACAGTTGTCATGCAAGGTGTCATGCGGGGTCTCTGGTCCCACTCCCCACATAAGAACACAGGATATGGTGAGGCCAAAAAGGAACACTCACGGAGCCATAGATAGGGAAGTCATACCACTATAGTCTTGCTGGCGGCGGGGTTGGAGACACAGGAAGCAGGAGCCACACTATGTGCAACCCACCATCCACTTCTGACAACCAACCTCACTTGCTAGCTGCAACCCACCGTGCTAACTGCAATCTGCGCTTGCTAGCTCAGCCACCATCTTCTCGCTAGCCCCCATTTTTCTGCTAGCGTAGCCACAGCAGTTATATTAGTGGCCAATGGCTCACTGGTTATAGCTGACAGCCAACTAGCCACAGCTGATGGCCATCCAATCACAGTTGATGGCCATTTACTACCTGAGCCAGCACCTTCCCATGTGAGGTCAAGAGCCTGGAAACTGCACTCCTGGCTGTCCCCACAACAGTCAATAATATTGTAATAACTATGTATGGTTTCGGGGGAGTACTAGACTTATCAGGCGGATCAATTTGTAAGGTACATAAATGTCTAATCACCATGTTGTATACCTGAAACTAATGTGACTATCAACTGTAATTGAAAAACAACAACAAAAACCAAACAAACTATGAGCTAGTAGGTACTATTACTGACTCTACCATGTAGATGAAGAAACTGAGGTCCAGAGGGGTAATTCACCCATAGTTACACAATGAGTAAATAGTAGAGTCAGGATTTCAACCAAGACAGTCTAGTTTGTACTTTAACTACTAAGCCTTTTTTCCCGTTCAAGATTGATAATAGTAGCTAACATTTATCAAGCATTCCCTAAGTGCCAGGCTTTCTTAACTCTTGATACGAATTAACTCATTGGATCCTCCAACAACTCTTTGAAATAGATACTCTCAGCCCTCACAACAACACACTTATTGGTGCTAACACCATGACTCTCTTGGGTGGGGTCCATGTCCTGTCCGACCCAGCAATCTCATTGCCTCCCACACCCAGAAGTTGCTCAACAAATGTCTGCTGAATGAATGAATAAACCAGCAGAACTTGTGTCATTCTCTTGGCTCAGGATTCAAACTTCAAGAATACAGTGCCTAAGAATAGTTGCTTGGAGAAAATTATGATAATAGACTATAGATCTGTTGTAGTAAATATGCACCAAAAACTGATTAATACAAAGGCTGGCTTAATATGCATATTCTCCGAATTTCAAAGGTGAGATAAGGAAATTCCTTTATGTATCAGAGATTGTATTATGTATTAGAAGATGTATTAACCAACCCCTCTGACAGCAAAATAGGGGCAAAGGGCTGTTTTCAAAACAGCACCCATAATAAATCCAATCCATGTTTAGATCCACCCAACAAAAATAACACAAAAATTTACAAAACCATCTATATCTTTTGTCTAGCTATTCTGTTCTTTCACTTGACAGCAAATATTAGACACAATAACTAGAAGTTTCAAATGCCATTTCAATCTCAGAATCAGTTCATGACCCTAAACAACAAATTGGGAAGAGTCGATGGTAATCAGAAAAAGAAGGGTAACTCCTTCAAGTCTAAGGGAATGGTACAAAATCAATTTATCGAAACAAAAAATAGCTACTATTGCCTTGTCAGCTCTGGATACCTAATATAATTTTCTGACAGATTAGGAAATTCATACAGCAAGGCTCAGTTTCTTGGTCCATTGACTATGTTGAGAATTCCCTAGAAAAGTACTGGAAAAAAGAAAATATCAGTCTTTCAAAGGATAAGCTCTGTAAAGAGCAAGAGAAACTAAGCAAAGGAAACAGAGCAAAGGAAAACAGGCAAAGAGAAAGGAATGGAAATCACATTTGTTCAAATCTAAGTGCCAAGTGATTTACCTAGATTTAGGACTCAATTTAACAAAGTAGGATGACACCTGGTCCACATGTTTTCTTTGCAGACAGGGACATTAAAAGGCTAAAAATGTTAAGTAAAATACACGCAATCATAGGACTGGTATAAAACCAAGTTGGAAATCTGATACAGTTGTATTTCATTCCAAATGTCATACTCTTTTTGCTGTAACACACTGCCTTAGGTAGGAACTTACCCAGCATTCATTCCTCCTCTCACATCCCTCCATTAACAATTACAAGTCATATTTCACTGCCTCTTAACAGTTCTTCACAAAAGGCTCCTTCATTCTCATACCAATGGAATTCGAATGGCCAATCTACCAAACTATCAGACCTGCCTCCATATCCCCTTTCCTACACTCAAATCCCATATGAAAACAAATAGGCTCGTATTTATAAAGTAAACTGAAAGGGATTTTGTAAAGCTTTTTTCCGAAAAGAAATCTTCCTATCATATTGGTAAAATTGTTTAAGTCTGACAATACTAAGTGCTGCTGAGGATACAGAACTGTGGGAACTCTCCTACATTGCTCATGCAATTGTAAGTTAGTACAATCACTTCAGAAAGCAATTTGGCAAAGTTTAGTAAAGTTTCAGATACACCCCACAATTCTATTCCTAGGTACATTTCCTAGAAACGTTCTCATGTATACAAGGATATATATGAATGCTTTATTTCATTGCTGGGAAAGTAAAATAGTGCAGCTGCTATGGAAAACAGTATGGTGGTTCCTCAAAAAATTAAAAATAGAACTATCTTATGATCAAGCAATTCCACTTCTGGGTATATAGCCAAAAGATTTGAAAGCAGGGCCTCTAACAGATATCTGTATAACCTTGTTCATAGCACCATTATTCTCTATAGCCAAAAGACTGAATCAACCGAAGAGCTCATTGACAGATGAATGGATAAACAAAATGGAATATTCCATGCTATGGAATATTATTCAACTTTTAAAAGGAAGGAAATTTTGATAAGTACTACAACATAGATGAATCCTGATGACATGTTAAATGAAATAAGCCAGTGACCAAAGGACAAATACTGTATGATTCCATTTATATGAAATACTTAAAGTAGTCAAATTCATAGGAACAGAAGATAGAATGGTGATTGCCAGGGCCTGGGAGGAGGAGGGAATGGGAAGTTATTGTTTAATGGGTATAGAGTTTCAGTTTTGCAAGATGAAATCAGTTCTGAAGATGGAGGTGGTGATGCTTGCAGGTTGAATGTACTTGGGGTGGCCAGATGGCTCAGTTGGTTAGAGCGTGAGCCCTGAACAACAGGGTTACTGGTTCGATTCCCACATGGACCAGTGAGCTGTGCGCTCCTCAACTAGGCCCTCCTCAACTAGATTGAAGACGACAACCTGCCACTGAGCTTCCGGAGGAACGGGTGGCTGCCTCAGTTGGTTAGAGTGCTAGCTCTCAACAACAAGGTTGCTGGTTCAATTCCCACATGGGATGGTGGGCTGCGCCCCCTGCAACTAAAGATTTTGAAAAATGGTGACTGGACTTGGAGCTGAGCTGTGCCCTCCACAACTGGATTGAAGGACAATGACTTGTTGCTGAAGGGCCCTGGAGAAACACACTGTTCCCCAATATTCCCCAATAAAAATAAAAAATAACAAATGAATAAATAAATAAAAAGAGTAAGATGGTAAATTTTATATTGCATTTTTTATTACAATAAAAAAACTTTAAGCGGAAGCAAAATAGTAAAGGGTTAATTAAGATTTAATGAAGTTTGGTGGTGGTTTTATGGTGTTTGTTATTTTATCTCCAACTTTCATACGTTTGTAATATTCCATAATGATTCAAAACATTTTTAAGTAACTATTTTTAAATGGACAGATTTCGGTAATTTTGAGGCCCAATATAAAAACAATATAGAATTTTGCTCTGTGTTCATTTGGGCTTTCAATATAAAAGTTGCTAACTCATTGGTAACAAATTAGGAGTTAGTCTCATACTTCTATTGAGATAAATTGCCAAATGAGGAAATGATAAACCACAGACTAACTCCATATGTTAAATATCAACTGATAATGTCAAGAAAACAACTGTGAATGTATAATTGGAACACAGTTTTCTCACAGATTTTATTAAAAGACATCTAGCTAAGTAAAATTACTTAAGAGTCTCAGAATCAATTCCTCTTTGTTTCTTTCAAAGGAACTGGCTAGGCAAAAACCATTTGCCTATGGAGATTAAGTACTCTTTATGCTTTGTATTTTTAGGTCCTAAGACTGTTGCAAATTTGTTGGGTTTTTTTTCCTAGTTGAACAAAAGGGAAAACTGCGCTTTAGCAGTGGCTCGGGTGTGAGAGCGCTGCGCTCCTAATGCTGGAGGCCACCGGTTTGATTCCCACATGGGCCAATGAGCTGCGCCCTCTACTACTAAGACTGTGAACAACGGCTCTCCCTGGGGCTGGGCTGCCATGAGCAAGCAGCCTGTGGCCAGCGAGACCGGCTGGCAGCCATCGTGAGCCTTCAGCAGCCAGGGAGAGCTGCTATTAGCGGCCTACCGAGGACTGGTGCTGGCGGAGCACAAGGCTCATAATACCAGCATGGGCCAGGGAACTGTGTCCTACTCAACTAGACTGAGAAACTACGGCTTGAAAGGAGGAGGGGAGGGCAGAAGAAGGGGAAAGGGAAGAAAACTGCACTTCATTCACTGAGCAAACATCTATTGAGCACGATGCCAAGTATTTTGCTAGATTTCCAAATTCCTGATCTTTGGGGTTTTTATCTTTCTATTCTTTAATTTGTTTACAAATTACCTTTTACAATTTACTACCAGGAATATTACTAAAAGTTTCATTTATAAATAGACTATAAAAAAATTCCTCGTTTATTGTACAAGGGCAGCACCCGCCTCCCTGCTGAAAACATTTTACTTTGTTGAGGTTAGCAAATGACCCACTTTGACAAAACATTAAACCACGGAGCTGTATGACTAACCTGGCAACTGCTAGAACTCCCAGCAAAGTCATCGGTATCAATCATGAGATCTCCACTCTGGATCATTCTACCAATCAACATATGACTCAGGAGAAGCTGCTAGTAGGTGAAACAAGTTCACTTACTGTTAGGTTTACAAAAATAAAAATTCATATTTTGTAAAATAAACATCAATTACCTCCAAGTCCAAAATTACCTTAAAGAAACTTTATTTCTATCCCCTGATTATTCAACAAAGTAGCTCTTACCAAGTTCTAGCAAATTTAAAGCTGTCTAGGTGTTAACTCATCATATACCTGTTTATATTGTACATTTACCGACATAGTTTAATGCTAATCTTAGAAATGAGGGCGGGCGGCGGTGGCGGCCTCTGGGCAGCAGAGGGGGTTCCGGGGCTGAGTCAGTGTCGTCGCCGGTCGCAGAGGCGGCATCATGGGCACTGGGTAGAGGGCAAGTTGGCCCCCGCCGCCGCCGCCGCCGCCGCCGCCGCCGCCGCCTGTGATGGTGGGAGAGCCCCTTTGGGGGAGGGGGCGGATGGGGAGGGAGGAGGCGGGCAGACGCTCTGCCGCGGCACTTTTTAGATTTTTCGGGTGTCGCAGGGGTGACCCCTCGGCATTGCAAAAATAATTTTTTTAAAAAATTAAAAAAATGTAATTTAATGACCTTTTCTAAGCGCTATCTGTGTTAATACAAACCTTTACACTACTTCTTACTTAGGAAGATTGGTATTACATGACAAACAGCCATTTGCGTGTTTATTTACACCCCCACCTCCATGACTCAGACACAGGGCTGCGTGGCACCCAGCGCCAAACAACCCTGCCTTACGTAAGTTCCTCGTTCCTTGGGTTATCTCCTTGCCACAACCCAGCGGATAGGGAAAACAGCCGCGTGGTCCTAGCTGGTTATCCCCACCTTTAGTGTCGCTTGCACAACAAACATATTAATGGGAGAAATACTTTCTTAAAAATGAATTCCCTTAATTAATCCTTAACCCGCATTTCTCTTCTTCCCTACCAGAGTTTGGAGAAACAGCAAAGGGGAAGGAAGGAATATTTGCAAGTTTTGCCGGAGCCTGTTCTAAGCCGCTTCGTTTCCCCTGAAGCCCGAGCCTCGCCGCTGTGGGCCTGAAGGCGAGAAGCCTCCGCGGTGGGGTGGCTGTGGATGGGGGCTGTGAACCCGCAGAGGGTGTTACCACTAGAGTCTAGTTGTACAGACTCTACTCGGAGCCCTTTATAAGGATCGAGTGCGATCCCTGTTCTAACCAAGATCCCTCCAGTGTGTGAGGGGCGCGCCTAAGATCACGGGGAGGTGGGCTTGTGCTTCACAGAAGACACGGGGAAAAAAGACTGCCGGCCGCGCCGCGCCGCCCCTGAGCACCTTTCCCGAGAAAGGCACCGCGGATCCCCCCGCTTCCTCCTTTAAAGGCCGTAAAACGAGATCTGGGGTTTGGAGACGAATCAGAGGACCCCACCATAACCTCTCGCCGGAAATACCCCCTTCCCAAAGACGCGCCACTGTGGCGCACGCGCACTCACTCACTTAGCAACACTGGCTCTCCCTGCCGGGAGCCTAGCAACAGCAGAGCCGCCGCGTCCCCCACCAATCAGCGTCAGCCTCGCCTTTACACGCCTCACCAATCAGGGCCGGCGCTGCAAAGAAGTTTCCAGAGCTTTCGAGGAAGGGCCCCTTAACTCGAATTCATCCGCCTTATAATTTTCCTATATTTTCCTAAAGGAGGAGAAGTATAGCCTGGAATAGAGGGGAATTGATTTGTTAGGGTCCTTTTTCGGCTGTGAGGGATTTGGGGCTCAGTGGACAGGCCTAACTGCGTCACTGGAGGTGGTGCCGAGAGAACTACTTTCTGCGGCGCATGGACACGGCGGCTACGTAGGCAGTGATTAGTCACGCAACGGACGTTGCATAAATTTCAGCTCCGCCGAGTGCCGGAACATTCGGAAGCGAGTGGCGTTGTTGAGCGGTTGAGCGTTGGTGGTGAGGCGAATCGACGTGCTTGGATTTGCGGTGTCTTCGCATTTGCTAACAGGTACTGACTGACCCGCAGCCTTCGAGACCTGGGAGGGGTGGAGAGGGCGCCTAGGTGAGAAGAAGCTGGCCAATTCTTGAGGCCGAGGGGGCCTCACAGAGAGGTGTGGGGGGAGGGGTGGGCGAGATGACGCGGCGCCGGGCCTTTCCGGAAGAGTGGGCCTTGTTTACGTGAAGGGAGCGGGGGCGGTTGGCGCGCGTGCGCGGGCAGAGGCTAACGGATACCTAACCGATGGAGATTCCATCGTGTCTGCTTCAGAGGGGGAAAGCGGAAAAAAGGTGTGGTTTCTAGAAACCTTTTAATTTGAATCGCTTGTTCGAGGTGTCCCACCCCATCTCGGTTTAAACGGGAATTTTCCCCGTGTCCTGTGAGGTTTTCTTTTCTTCGTTTTATGAGCTGTGCTTAGGTTTTGGGGAAATTACTGGAGAGAGGAGTACTGAAAACGTATCTGCTGCAGTTGAGAAATCTCTGTGGATGCCAACTTCAAAACAGTGCTTTTGATTCTCTAGCCGGTTTAAGTTGAAGCTTTGACTAAAGAATTCTTTGACTAATTTGTCTAATAAAAATCAGTGGTTTGTGAGGGATGTAGATCGTTTAAGGTATTTGGGAGAATAGAGTTAATGATTAGTTTTAAAGAATTGATTACATGTGAAAGTAGTAAGTGTAAAGATCCTGAAGTGATATACTTTTGTTTTGTAAACTTCATAGGTCAAAATGCAAATTTTCGTGAAGACCCTGACGGGCAAGACCATCACCCTGGAGGTGGAGCCCAGCGACACCATTGAGAATGTGAAGGCCAAGATCCAGGATAAGGAGGGCATCCCCCCTGACCAGCAGAGGCTCATCTTTGCAGGCAAGCAGCTGGAAGATGGCCGCACTCTTTCTGACTACAACATCCAGAAAGAGTCGACCCTGCACCTGGTCCTGCGTCTGAGGGGTGGTATGCAGATCTTCGTGAAGACCCTGACGGGCAAGACCATCACCCTGGAGGTGGAGCCCAGCGACACCATTGAGAATGTGAAGGCCAAGATCCAGGATAAGGAGGGCATCCCCCCTGACCAGCAGAGGCTCATCTTTGCAGGCAAGCAGCTGGAAGATGGCCGCACTCTTTCTGATTACAACATCCAGAAAGAGTCGACCCTGCACCTGGTCTTGCGTCTGAGAGGTGGTATGCAGATCTTCGTGAAGACCCTGACGGGCAAGACCATCACCCTGGAGGTGGAGCCCAGCGACACCATTGAGAATGTGAAGGCCAAGATCCAGGATAAGGAGGGCATCCCCCCTGACCAGCAGAGGCTCATCTTTGCAGGCAAGCAGCTGGAAGATGGCCGCACTCTTTCTGACTACAACATCCAGAAAGAGTCGACCCTGCACCTGGTCCTGCGTCTGAGGGGTGGCTGTTAATTCTTTAGTCTTACATTCAGTGCCCAATGATGGCATTACTCTGCACTCTAGCCACTTGCCCCAATTTAAGTTTAGAAATTACCGGTTTCAGTAATAGCTGAACCTGTTCAAAATGTTAATAAAAGTTTTGTTGCATGGTAGCATATTTGGTGTCTGTTGTCGTGAAATTACGTAGTGATCTGGGAACTAACTGGTTCAGGTGTTCAAGGAGAAAGGGGGTTTAACTTGGAGATGGTTGATGTGACCAAAATTTAGTCATTTGACTTGGGTAAACATTGAGTGTTCCACGGTGTGGAAACTTTGTCAAAGTCTTGTGCATTTCTTGCTAGTGCGTTATACTTACGTGTTTAGGTTGTGAAATACAACCCTAATCCTGTCTGCTGCATGTGAAGTCAGCCAAGAATCAAGTGGAACCCTAGTCAACTTTTGAAAGAAGCTGGCTGGTGAGAAAGATGACTTGAAAGAACTCAACGAGTTAAAAGGTATTCTGATCTAAGGCAATTTGCTGATACTGGAGTGTTAGGTAGCAAATGAAAATGGTTTTTCACAACAAGCAGATCTTAGTGACTGGCAGCTTTATATTAATGTAAAGAAAAACATTGATAGCAAATGAGATTCTTTAATTTGGGAGTTGATGAAAGACTTCTTTAAGCCTAACACAAGCAGTTCTCATGCTGCCATACTAATAAACACAAGGAAGTATATTTCTAATACAAGATATTTGAGGGAGTGAGAATCTGGCCATGAGGTACCCTTTATTCTTAAAATGTTTTTAATTCCCCCACCTCTCACTTTTATAATCCCCTGTAGTGTAACCAGTAAATGTGGTTTCTCGATTTGGGACAAAATAGTGGGGAGTGTATGTAAGGGTGAAATTGGAAGTCCTGTTATCTCAAAAAGTTCATACCACAGTTGGGAAATAACTTCTGGTACTGAAGCTGATGTGATCACATGTGTGCTGTTAAGTGGAAAAACATCTAAAGGATCACGTAGAGATGCATATGATCATTATAAAAATGTAGAAAGCCAAGCATCCGGCCTAGAAATAATGCCTTTGAATACTCCAGGTGCACCTCAGAAACAGCCTGGAAATGCACTTAAATTTGAGCACAAAATACTAAATTGGGTTTCTTGGTTAAGTTAGACATTGGTGGTAGCACTTAATTTTAGACAGTGAATTTAATTCTTTCAATTCCTTGGAGTGGTAGTAAAATACTTGGGCCAGGAAGGGGAAAAACTACGTTAAACCCGAGCCTTTAAAAGACTACGGGGGGGGGGAACACATTTCACTGTTACATTAGGTGCTCCAGTCCCAAGGTTTAACAATTGACTTGCCCAGGGCTTAGTTCTTGTTAAGGGCAAACCAAGGACGAGTCCAAGTGTGTCCTGTCAACTCTGGCTTAGTTTTTAAAATCCATGAGGTTTTATTAGGTTCCTTCCCCTTCAGAATGTCGTCACTAGTGCTTTTAAGCAGGCCATAGCGTAAAATAATTTAAAAACAGGCCCTTTGGCTAGTAAAGCTGGGTTTCAGAGATTAGAAGTTGTTTTTCCCACATTTTCCTTTACATCTAACAAAAGCCTTAATTAGTAAACCTGAAGAATAGAAGCATTTCACTGAATAAAGACATGGTTTGGGCCAATAGGACTTGCACACTTGTCATTTCTGCCAAATCTTCACTATGACTTAAAGTGCTTAACAGGTCTGTGGGCTTGTGAATCCCTTGAGAAAAAAGTTTCAGCTGTTGCTGCCCCAGGATCTCTTCAATAGGTATCCCTAAAGGTATTCATGGATCTCAGCAAATTCACATGCACACAACTTGAAATTAGAGCAAGGAAAAGGCTCTCGAAATGTGTCTTTAACCTGTGCTCTCAAATTGATTTTTGGAAGTGGGTTAATCTGGGCCTCAAACCTTACACTGAATAAAACAGGCAATTGTTCATGATTCCTGCTCACTCTTTAACTGCAGGTAAGGGGCCAGCAATGCTGTAGGGAAACGTGACTGAATGGAGCTTTGCCTTGGGGTGACAGGGATGGAAGAGTTAAAGATTTGTTAATATATCTGAATCCAAGGTAATTCAGTCTTACCAACTATTCAACTTTATGTTCATTGTCCAGCTACCTTCTTATAGCTGGGAATCTCAAAGTTGTTGGTCCAGATGCTAAGGAGGCCATGGGAAGGAAAAGATGTTAGCCTGTGGTGCAAGTACTCACTCATTGGACCTCCTCACCCTTTATGAGCCTCAAAAACAGTGCCACAGAGGGTTGCTTATGGGACCTTTGTGACTTGTTAGGGCAGTGTCCAAAGTATATGTGGGTCAGTCTTCCAAAAATTTAAACCCGTTTTATTTTGGACCTGTGCTGTCTTCTGAAAAGCGAATTCCATGTGTTTATCAGAATTGTGTTGCACATCATCATATGTCTTGAGATCTGAGAGTTTGCAGATCGAACTGCCACTTTACCATCCCCAACTGTGACCTTCACTGTCTACCTTCTACTTAGGAATTCGATTAAAGAAGGGTTCTGTTACTATGTTCTTTCTTGTGATCTTTCCTGAAAGAATGCTTGCACCTGTGTGCAAAGATAAAAAGAGTATTAGCTTGGCACGCTGAAAGCAAGTCCCAGGTGCTGGTCTGTAGCCTGAGGCCACTCCAAGATCAAGTTTTCACCAATTCTCAGTGAAATGAAGAAAAGGAGAACACTGGATTATACATAAAAGTAAGTCCATTCAATTTAAAAAAACTATGTCCTGTATAGAAATGTTCCAGTGTAATGCAAAGATTTAGAGTGTGGCTCTGGAGACACGATTAAATCTCGCTCCACTTACTGGCTTGTAACCTGGCAACTATCCTGTCAGTACATCAGATTCCTTATCTGTAAAAGTGGGGTTAATTATACCTGTCTCAGAGTAGTTACAAGAATTACATGTGAAGGGCTTAAAACTATGCAAAAACTTAACCTAGTACTTATAATGCTATTTTAACAAAATTAGAAATGACTTACCATCAAAGAAGAGTGGTTAGATTATGATAATGCAATAAAACAGAATGAAGGCTATATGAACTGGCATAGAATATTCAAGAGTGAAAAATACCATATAAAAATGTGTGTGCGGAAGCATACAGAAAAGTGGGCCCGTTTACCACTGGTTGCTTCAAGAGAGTAAAGGGGTGGTTGTGAAGGGAGATTCCAATGTCTTTATATTTTAAAATCTGTCACCTGTAGGCTTCCAGGAGGACTGAAGTCACTTCGTAGCATCAACATTGTTCACAAACTTTCCTGTCCGATTCAGCAATGTACTCCTGCCCTGAAATCAAACTGTGCTTCAAAATTGAATAGAGTAGATAAGTCTCTGGTTCATTCTCTGATCTCCCAGGACCTCTAGAAACCATCTCATGAGACTTCCTGAACCTCAAGACCTTCATTTTAATTATACTCTTCAAATAATCTGAAGGGGCAGGCCACGGCTTTTAATTAGGCCCAGCTGACTCCAAATGGAAGCTTTAGACAAATGTTGATTTTGGGGAAAGTATCTTGCCCTTAGTGCAACAATATTAACAGGGAAGTAAGTTTTGGAATTTTCCTTTTTCATACTTTCTTGATCCCATTACTACACTTATCTTCCCTCCCCCTCTCGCCCCACCCCTTTTTTGTCACCAGAAGTTGAGTGGTGAAATTCACTTCCCAGCTAGTAGGTCTCAGCCAACCCCTGTAATTTGTTCCAGCACCTAATACTATGACCACACAACACCTACCAGGACTCCTCTTAAGGAACCCTTTTACCTTCAGAAATTTCTAATATCAGTGTTCCCGGAACTTTGTCTTCCAAACATTATCATAACCACTGTGCAAAGCATGCTGTGGTATAAAGGTCTCTAGAAGTTGTTACCTTCTTCCTGAAAAATTACAATGTGCACTAGCATATTAAAGTCTCCAAGAAGTTCTGCCTTAAAGGAACTTGTTTAAGCCAGGGTTTTCCAGTTTCTAATTTCACTTTATTTCACCTTCCTTTTCAATCAGTTAAGATCCCTAACATTTTCAGAAATACTGTTCAAGCCATGACCTTCCCTGTCCCCCTGTCTAGCCCTACTGATTATACATGCTTCCAGGCTTCTTTCAGGACAGATTCGTGTTCCTGTGGACTCAAGATTTGCCACAAATGGCCTGGATATTCTACTGCTAAAATAGAACAGCACAAATATAAAATAATGTATTTTCCCAATTCACAGAGAGATGGATAAAACTATTTTCAAGTTAACTTTTTCTTCCATAAGCTGTCCTTAATCAGTTGGTACCTGCTATGGCTTGTCTTCAAGCAGGTGTTAACAGACAAAATAGTAAATTTGGACATGTAATTTTTTAAAAAATCATCTGATTTTGTAAAATACAAAGGTGACACAAGCTCTTGATAAAATATGTCTAGTGATATATAAGACTATCCAGTAGAAAGTTAAAAATTCTCTCTCACATCTCCTCACATCCCCAGAGGAAACTACTTAATGTGAATATTTTCCATTCATTTATTCCTTCAACAAATAAATTTAAGTGTCTACTGTTATTTTCAGCATTGGAAATGAAGTAATGTTCAAACTGACCAAGTCCCTGCCCTCGTGGAACTTAGAGAAGACAGACAAATAGGTAAATACATCATATTTTAGATAATGATAAGTGTTACAGTGAAAAAATAAAGAAGAATAAAGGACATCGGGTGGTCATGGAAGGCCTCAGGTATAAGATGACATTTGAGCAAAGGCTGGAGGAAATGAGGAACTTACCTCATGCTAACTGGGGATGAGGGAAGAGTGTTCCATGAAATAGAGTATATCACGTGCAAAGGTCCTGAGGTAGAAGAAAGTTTAAGTTCAAGGAACAGTGAGATGGCCTGTGCAGCAGGAAGTTAGTGAGCAAGAAGGGTAGAATGAAATCAGAGGTAATGTCATTTATCCATTTATAAGGCTACTGTAATGATACATATTGTAGGTGTCCCTCTGGACTGCTAGGCCAATACAAACATGCATATGTGTGTACACGTCCCCATATATATTACTTCATAATACACTTACTTCAACCTTGTTAATGTCTGCATAGTAATTCACATTAGGTATACCATTTTTTTCTTAAATAATTTTATGGCTTTCCTGATTATGAAAGTAATACATATTCAATGTAGGAAACTTGAGAAATACAGAAAAAGAAAACATCCATTAACCCTATATCCAAATATACTCAATTTGGCATATTTCCTATTTTCCAAGTATTAATTTTTTACTTAAATAACAGTGAGTTCCAGTTGTAAAGACTCAATCAGTAGATAATTATATAAGAGTAAAACACAGAAGTACTTTCTCAGTGCTCCTGCCCAGATCCTCCTCTTTCCACACCTATCTTTTTTCTCTGTGCCAGTTGGTAAAAGTTTGGTGTATTTACCACCAGATTGTTTCCAATATGTTTACATATACTTATGTGTTATAAAAAATCATACTTTTAAAAGTATACATACATAGAGTCATACAGAACATACTCATATTGTTTGGAGACATTCCATGCCAGTACATATAGATCTACCTCATTTTTTTCTGAATTGCTACAATGTACTCATATTTCGTAGTATGAATATCCCACATTTATCCATCTCCTTACTGATGGGTATTTAGATTGTTTTAATTTTTCACTATTAAAACAATGCTTCAGTGAACATCCTTGTAAATGTCTTTTATTGCTGTATCAAAAAAGTAATTTATCTGTTAAAATTGTGATAAATAGTGTTTTTCACACTATTATTTCCCTTTTTGTTTATGGTGTCTTTTGTAAAAACAGAAGTTTTCCAATCTGAAAAAGAATCTGGCAATCTTTTTCTTTACGATTTCTGGGCCAAAGAAATAAGTGAAGGTGTAAGACTTGTTAATAACTATAACACATTTTTTAAAAACAGGATATCATACAATTTCTACACCCTTCTGGGTGAAGAGTGTTCCAGGAAGACAAATCTGCCACCCCATGACTCCCAGATCATAACAGCATTCTTTCCCCACAGGGATCAACAAACCAGTGACAGAGACTCTTTGGAGCAATTGGGTGCCTACTGATTAGTGTAACGTCTATCTTAACTCCCAGGTCGGTAGTGGTTTTGACAAACGCCTTTTATATCACATAACTATACTTTGCCAAGTATCCTGAACACTATTACAATTGTTTTCTATCACTCATGCGATAGCCCCGTGCTTCTTTATAAGTTAAATATGTTTCAAAATAACATGACTTTGAAATACTTATAATGCTATTACAAACAATGAAGACCTGAGGGTGCTCCAACCAATATAATGCTGTAGAAGTTAATATCAATATTTTAGGGGGGAAACGCAGTTCTTTGTTGATGAAACTAGTCAATTTTGCCTTGTTCTTACTGATGTTTTGGGTTTAAGATTTTACCTAGTTTTTTCAAAGTGAAAATATCTTGGTTCATATTTTTTTTATCTTGTTAAAGAAACAACACAACACATATTCATCATTTTTAAAAAATCAGATCATCTAGAATAGTAAAAAGAATAAAGTAAAATAACCTGAATAAATTACCTGAATTTCCACCAACTAGAGGTAACTATTGGTAACATAGTTTTTTTTTAAAAGGAGGTTCATATAATGTTTTGTTTTTATATCCTGGTTTTTCTACTTATTACATATAGATATTATTAATACTTTCATTTAAATAGCTGTATAGCATTCTATTGTATGTATCATAATTTATTTAATCTATATTAATGATGCATTTGTAGACAACTTCATTATCAACACCTTTATAAACGCATTTCTTCACATTTTTATCAAAAGATAAACTAGAAAAAAATATTTACAGCATATATAAAGGGCTAATTTCTTTACTACATAAGGAGTTTCTACAAATATATCAGAAACAAATTGGTAATCCAATAGAAAAATAGGCAAAGAGCAGACAGTTCACAGAAAAGAAAATGGTTCTTAAACATATGAAAAGATGTACAGCTTTACTTATAGTAAGAAAAATGACCATTAAATGTATGAAATAGCATTTAAAAAAAATCTTTCACTTTGGCAAAGATAAAATAAGACTGCTAATACACTATTTCCAAGAGAATAGAGAAATACATGCATTGTTGGTCAGCATGAATTGGTAAAACCTCTTTAGAGGGTAATTGGTAAGTACCTATAAAAATTTGAAATGCACATACCTGTTGAACCCAGCAATTCCATTACTAGGAATTTTTCAGCTACTGTGTTTCCCCGAAAATAAGACCTAGCCGGACCATCAGCTCTAATGCGTCCTTTGGAGCAAAAATTAATATGAGACCTGGTATTATTATATTATATTATACGCGGTATATTATATTATATTATATTATTTTATATTTTATTATTATATTATATTATATTATATTATATTATATTATATTATATTATATTATATTATATTATATTATATTATATTATATTACGACCGGGTTGTATATTAATTTTTGCTCCAAAAGACACATTAGAGGGCCGACCCAGTGTCTCAGGCGGTTGGAGCTCCATGTTCCTAACGCTGAAGGCTGCCGGTTCGATTCCCACATGGGCCAGTGGGCTCTCAACCACAAGGTTGGCGCTTCGACTCCTTGTGACTCCTGCAAGGGATGGTGGACTGCGCCCCCTGCAACTAACAACGGCAACTGGACCTGGAGCTGAGCTGTGCCCTCCACAACTACGATTGAAAGGACAACAACTTGACTTGGGAAAAAAATCCTGAAAGTACACACTGTTCCCCAATAAAGTCCTGTTCTCCGTTCACCGATAAAATCTTAAAAAAAAAAAAAAAAAAAAAAAAAAAGATGCATTAGAACTGATTGTCCAGCTAGGTCTTATTTTTGCGGAAACACGGTATTCTCACAAATGTGAACAAAGCATGAACACAGGTGTTCACTGCTGTATTCTAAATAGTAGTAATACATTTAAAACAACCTAAATGTGAATAGCACTATATGTTAACACCTGTGTAAAAAGGAGGTTATTTATACTTTAATGATTTTGCTTGCACATACAATAAGTCTAAAGAATAAATAAGAAATTGCTTATGATACATGTTAAATATATTTTAATAAAAAAGAAATTGCTAACAATGGTTTGTTCCAGGAAGGGAGGCGGGAGGGGATACATCCTTTTCACTATATAATATCATTTGAACTTCTTGAATTTTTATCATGGGCCGATATTATCTATTCAAATAAATAAATAAATAAAATTCACATTTATTTGATGAGTGGGGTTTAGTACCTTTTCTTTCCTTTTTTCCTCCTGTAAACTCTCCGTTCATATCTTCAACTTTTAAAATTTTTCTTCCGTTGTCTTACTTATTGGTTTGTAAAAGCTCATTGTATGTTTAAGAATTTTTACTCTTTGCTGCAGATACTGCAATTGTGTTTAGTGGTTACATTTTAGGATTTCAGTTTTCCCATAATTATGAGGCATTTAAGGCAGTTTGCCAGGATCTTAAAGACACAATCCCGTGTTTTAATGTGGTTTTCCATCCACACCAGTGCATATTTGTGCATTTAGGTGTCCGTTTCCCAGCTCCTTGGGTGGTCCTGGAGCTGCACCTTCCTTCCTGTTCCTGGCACTGGAGCAAGGGTCTGGGCTCCAGGTCAGTAGCTGGCATCCAAAAGAGCCTGAAGAAAGGCGAAGCCTAGCAGAGCTGGGGCATCCATCCTCCTTGCTTCCGATCCTCCTCTGGGGATGGATGTGAACTTGCTGCTGCAAGGGGTGGGGTAGATTCTTGGATTAGGTGGCTCTGCTGGCAATGGCAGTCAGTGCACAGTGGCCCCAGCCTTCGATTTCTCCAGTATATGGAATGGAGGTAATGCTCCCAATTATCAGAATTGCTCTGCTTGGGCCGGCCAGTGGCTCAGGCTGTTGGAGCTCCGTGCTCCTAACTCCAAAGGCTGCCGGTTCGATTCCCACATGGGCCAGTGGGCTCTCAACTACGAGGTTGCCTGTTTGATTCCTTGACTCCCACAAGGGATGGTGGGCGGCGCCCCCTGCAACTAACAACTGGACCTGGAGCTGAGCTGCGCCCTCCACAACTAAGACTGAAAGGACAACAACTTGACTTGGAAAAAGTCCTGGAAGTACACACTGTTCCCCAATAAAGTCCTGTTCCCCTTCCCCAATAAAATCTTTAAAAAAAAAAAAAAAAAAAGGAAAGGACTGCTCTGCACCCTGAGTCAGAGTGGAAAATACTGACCGTTACATCCAGCAAAGGGGATGCTTGAGCAATTGGGGGAGAAAAAGACCTTTGGGACTGATCTGAGGAAGACCTTACCTCTAAGGTAGAATACCCTCTCCCCATCATTCCCGGCAGCCTTTCAACCAACCAAGTTTCCACCCCCACTTTGTGGGTTAGCTGGAAGCTTCCAGCATGTCCTGTTTCACCTTGGCTTCCTGCCAAGCAGCACCCGCACCCCCTCCTAGCCCCATGAAAGCTGTTTTTCTGAGCATCAGGCCTCAGTGTAATCTCCTTTAGAAGCTGAAATGGCCTTCTCTCTTTTGCAGCCAGTACTTTAATTCAGAAGTGCTGATGGTCTTTTAGATAATGCTGTTCCTCTCCCTCCTCCCCCGACCTTTTCTGGAAGCAGCTTGGCAAAGTTTACTGGAACAGTATGTCTCCTTGCCACCACAGCAGCCACCACCTCGAGAAGGGAAAAGACCCTGAGCCACCTGAGAGCATGACCAGCGGAGCTTAGAAAAACGGGGGTCCCAAGAGACAAGAAGGGAAAGGCTAAAGGGGCAAAAGTGGGGGCTGGAAGTGTCTACGGAGTATGCACAGCAGTGCGTCTCATTCTCTTCACTTCTCTGAGCCTCAGCCTTCCCTGGGCTGCTGATACCTCTACTGTCTTTTCTCTTTTGTGCAAAACCACAAGAATGCTGCTCTGGCTTCCAGTAATGTGCTGATGATTTCCTCTAAGTGGCTGCTCCCCTGCAGACTGACTTCAGCCACCTAAAATAATTCACTTGTTTCACTTTCAGCTCTGTCCTCTTCGCTGTGTTTCGGGCCAGAGCAGCACAGCATGGCTCCACGCTCTGTCTACTGGGCCCAGGTGAGCAAGGCTGAAGTGGGTCTTCTGACTTGGAAACTTACATTGAAATAAGGGGCCTGTGCCTAAAGACAAACCACAAAGTAAATAGAATATCCGCACAGGCCCTCTCAGATGATCCCAAACCACAGAATGTAAAGGAGAAGGTGGAGACCCCACTTTCTGTGGGCCATAGTCTAGGGGTGCCTAGAAATAGGCAAATATCACCCCTTCCATTCTGGAAAGGTGAGGCCAAACAGCTCTATGTGAATCCAGGCCCAAAACATCTGAGGAAGAAAGAATGCTGTTTTAAGCCTTACTCTAGAGCCTCATATTTGTAGAAATAGAACTGGTCTTTCTTCCCCTGTGCCAAGTGCTAAGGCTACCCAGACAAATATGCTCAGTCATCGTGTGGAAAAAGGCAAGTAAACCGACACTTGTAACATGGGATGATAAATATAATGCTAGGTCAGTGTCAAACAAGACTGAATTAGCACAGCTGCTGGAGCCTCCCCAAGAGAAGGAATGGTGTGAAAATCTCTTGGGGAGATGGGATGGGTATGTTGTTTTGAACTGGGAAGATAAAACGGAGGAGTGGGATTCTGCCCTTTCCCCCACCACCATTTCCTTGGAACACACGGTTCCTGCCTCCACCTCTGCAATGACTCAGGTCTCTGCTCCAGGAGCACTTAGAGTCAAATCAGGCCTGCCCAGACCTCCTGTGTTTGGGAGATGCTAAGAAAAACAGGTGAAGATTGACCGGCTTCTGGCGGTTGGCTACTCATCCCCCCCTCAAAACACCCAGGCCTAGGGAATGACATTTTAGGGGTGAGTCCTCACGCTGCTGCTCTCTGGAGAGCAAAGTGTGAAAACATGACTTGAGGAGTTGTTTTGTGGGGTGAGGAGTGACTGACTGTGTTTTTCTTTCCTAGTCACCTAGCAGAAACCCAAGCTTGGATGAGTCCCAACACCTGCCTTCTCCCTGCCTGCCCCCAACTGCTGGGAGTGGGGGTGGGGGTGGGGGGGTGGGAATCATACAACTAAGGAGATTGGTTTCATTTTAAATTCAGGATTGCAAAACTCAAGGGGGTTCTGAACACTGCCGGGCAATTATACTCTATTTGTCTAAGAGGTGATATGCTCTATTTTCTTTTTTTTTTAAGATTTTTTTTTTTTTTTATTGGGGAAGGGGTACAGGACTTTATTGGGGAACAGTGTGTACTTCCAGGACTTTTTTCCAAGTCAAGTTGTTGTCCTTTCAGTCTTAGTTGTGGAGGGCGCAGCTCAGCTCCAGGTCCAGTTGCCCTTTTTTTTTTTTTTTCTAGTTGCAGGGGGCGCAGCCCACCATCCCCTGTGGGAGTCGAACCGGCAACCTTGTGGTTGAGAGGATGCACTCCAACCAACTGAGCCATCAGGGAGCTTAGTGGCAGCTCAGCTCAAGGTGCCGTGTTCAATCTTAGTTGCAGGGGCTGCTGCCCACCATCCCTTGCGGGACTCGAGGAATTGAACTGCCAACAGCAACTGTTGACTCTAGGGAGGGTCTAACACTCAAATTTAAATCATTCTCCATTACTTGCATGATAAAGCCTAAATTTGAGTGGCATTTCTGAAATTTCCTAAACTTTTGTTCCAAACTCCTGCCCCTGGTTCTTCAGTCAACTTGTCATTTCCTCTGCTATGGCCTGAATGTCTGTGTCCCCCGCATTCTAACGTTGAAATCCTAATGCCTATATGTCATAGTATTAGGAGGTGGGGCCCTTGGGAGGTGCTTAGGTCAGGAGGGTGGAGCCATCATGAATGAGATTAGTGCCTTTTAAAAAATGGAGGCAGCAAGAAAGTGCCTGGCTGTGAACGAGGAAAAGGGCTCTCAGCCGTATGGAACCATGCTGGTACCCTGATCTTGGACTTTCAGCCTCCAGAACTATGAGAAATAAGTTTCTGTTGTTTATAAGCTGCCCAGTTTGTGGTGTTTTGGTTATAGCAGCTGAAACGGACTAAGACACCTTCAAAACCCTAACCCAACCCATCCTTCCCTTCACAGGCCTGCAGTACCTCCCCACCCCAGGCAGTGGCAACAAACTTTTCTCAAAGTCTAGGGGGGGGTGGGTGGGGGGTTGGAGGGTAGGGGTTGGTCAGATACTGGCAAAGGGAATTGTAGCAAAAGAAAACTATATAGGATCTTAAAAGCCAGGGATACACAAGGATGGTACATACTGTGTGATTCCATTCACATGTCAATTCTGGAAATGGCAAAGCTACAAGAATAGAAATCCAATCAGTGGTTATCAGAGCACGACTGTGGGGGAGGGGAGGCAAAGGGGTCCCAGAGCACATTTGAGGATGTTAATTATACCACAAGATACCTGACTTTTTTTTATGAAACAGGTGGAAACGCAAAGGGAGATCAGATTGCCTGGGTTCAAATCCCACCGCCATCACTTACAATGTGCTATAGTCCGGAGCAAGTGAGTTACTTCATCTCTCTGACTCTGCTTCCCCTTCTCTGAAGTGGAGATACCAAGGGGATCTACCTCCCAGGGTGGAGGTAAAGACTTAAAAAGAAAATGCCATTAAAAAGCTTGGCTCACAAGCTCAAGAGCGCTCTTCCAGCTTTTCCCTGATGCTCTCCAAGCCGGAGGGATGCGCTAACTGTTCCCATTCCTTGGGTGCACCCCTCTAGCAATCACCCGCTTCCTTGGGGGAAGGCAGAGGCCACAGGCCCTGATACCCTCACTGGCCTGCTCTGTGCCTAGGGGAGAGAGTGGGGCTTGAGAAGCCCGGCTCCCGCGTCCAAGGGGAGGGCCTCCAGTCCTCCCACTCCTGAGCCTGGAGCCTCAGCCATGACCTCGGACGCTTGTCTCAGAAGCTCTGGAAGTGCGTGTCCGGATGCTCACATAGAAAGAAGGCGGGGCCTCGTCTGGGCCTGGGAGACTCGAAATGGGGGAGGTGCCCGGAACTGGGAGAGTGGGGCCGTACCTGAAGGGCGGTGGAGGGAGTCAAGGGGTGGGATGTGGCCGGGCGCGGCTGAGGGGCACCTGGGGTGGGGGGGGAGTTGGGATGCAGAAAGGTGCGGTTAGGGAGTCCTGAGAAGGGGTGGCGGAGTGGGAGAGGAGCTGCTGCGGCCAGCTTGTGTGGGGAGGCGTGTCTGAGGTGGTGGGAGTGGAGAAGGCGAGGCTAGAGGGGAGCGAGGCTGAGGCGCGGTGCGGTGGAGTCCTGGGGAGGTGGAGGGCCGGGATGCTATAGGTAGGGGATGGGCCCGCGGGTGGGCAAGGCGACCGGCCTTTTGCATCCCCAGCATCCATCCTCCGGGCTGGACCGCGGATTCTTTGGCTCGACCTCGGACGCCGCCCAGATCATCCTCGTCTCGGTTCCTGGCCCAGACTGATTCTGCCTGCGCCTGGTCTTTCTCCTTGCCTCTGTCGCAGGTTCTGACCAGTCCTGTCTCTGGATCTCTGGGTCTCAGTCTGTTTGTCTTCTCTGTCTTGACTGTGTCTCTATAACTGGCGGGAGCTTCCTCTCTGTGCCTCATTTTTATCTCTGCTCAACCTTCCCGCACTTTTTCTCTGTTCTGGGTTCCCAGGTGGTAGAACATCCCTTTCTCCTAGTCTTTTCGGTAGAAAAACCAGATATCCATTAACCAAAACAGGGGCTGTTGCAAATGGGCCCAGCTCCAGCCCAAGGTTGGGGAAATTCCCCAGAGGCTATGGGTTCAAGCTGGGGCTCCCAGATTTGGCCCAGGGCCTGGCTGTGGCTCTTCTGGGTCCTGGGAGAAAGACACCACACATCCGGGCCTGACTGAGCAGTGGCCTCTGGGACTCAGAGTGCTCCCTGGGGTGGTGTGGGAAGGGGCAGAGCACTTTCCATGAGAGCTAAATTTCTCTCAGGCCAGACAGGCTGTGCCCACACCAGCAGGACTTTGGTCCCCTTCTCCTCCAGGAGGCGCCCTTGGCCTGGATGGCCCTGTAAGGCCCCTGCCGCTCTGAGGACTAAGGCCACCTTAGCTAGCATTTTTTCCTCCCCACTGTGAGCCTGCTCCTCTATCTCTGTCTCCCCATTTCCAGAAAGCTGGTCCAGCCTACTAAAGCTGGCGTGTTTCTATTTCTTTTCTGTCAATCTCAGACACAAACGGCTCAGGGAGGCTGCATCTTGCCAGTAAACATGGCCCAGCCCAGACTCTGGACCAAGTTTTGGAGTTAGTACAAGGAGAAGCAAAGTCTCTAGGTGCAGGCTCTGGCTTGTCCAACTGCCTCCCAAGTCCCACCATTCCTTCCCTCTAAGGCCAGAGCAATTCCCACCTTCCAGACTCTGAAACCCTCTCCCACACTTCTCTTCAGAATTTACATTAATTATACACAGGCTTTAGACATTTTTTGCACATTTGAATTGGATTCTGATGGTGATTTCCCCCACTATCTGAAAGTAGAGTGTTCCTATGAAGACTTTTGCAAGCTGAAATGGTATAAAGCAAAGGAGCAATTACAATTAATTGATATGGAAAAAATTTTGAGCATTCCCAGATCCAAAAATAGCCTGCCAAATCACACCAAATATGCTCAGTTATGTCCAGTTTTATGCTAAGCGTAACACCCTTATGAGCTCTCTTATGCTTTTCTTAGGACACATCTTGCTAATGGATGCACAAAATTGAGAAAAAGCACAGATGCTCACAGACACAGTTCACAGATGTGGCGCTTGATGCTGAGATGCTGAGGGTAGTTCCCAGGAGGAGCTTGGCGGCCACTCTCGCTGCTCAGGGTGGGCAGCCTCTATAATGGCTTCCTGCAAAACAAACACTGAATGCGATTTTCTCTTACCTTTTTTCGTAAAAGCAAAAGTCCTCTTCAAATTTTTTTTTGGTTAGCAAAAATAGGTACCAGTGTAGGTCTTTTCATTAAAGCAAAGTGGTGTAATGTGAACTTTCAAAATGCAGGGATGTCTGGGGTGGGGATGAGGGAGAAGGTGAGGGGATTAGAGAGCACAATCAGTAACCACGAGAATGCCACAGGGAAATGAAAGACAGTTTGGGGAATATAATCAATACTGTTGTAAAGATTTTGTAGGGTATCCGATGGACACTTCTTATTAGGGAGACCACTTCAGGGATGGTGTAGATGCCTGACCACTGCAGTGTGCACCTGAAGCTGAAGCTGAATAATAATGTCAATTATATTTTTATATATATATATATTTTTTATAATATATAGTCACAGGATGTGGAGTACAGCATAGGGAATAGAGTCAGTGGAATTGTAACTGATATATATGATGTCAGAGGGGAAGTAGTTTGGGGGAGGGGGGTTATCACTTTGTGAGGGGTATAAATGTGTAACTATTACATTGTTTTGTACACCTAAAACTAAAAAGCAAAAAAAAAAAAAAAGCAGGGATGTCTGTATTTATTTTTTCAAAGCCAATGGTAAAAAATTCAAATAGTACAAATGACACTGAAAAGTAAATTGCCTTTCCATCCGTGACCCTTAGTTCCCCTCTCCAAAGCATATTTCTGACATTTTTGTGACCTCTCTCTTGTTTTTATTAAAATTGATTCTGAAAATAAATTCAAGTAAAAGATACGTTGCTTTACAAAAAGTGACTAAGTGTGAAATGAAATGCATAGGAAAGATACTGCATAAAGGCTGCTTGGGTAGATTTTCCTTGTGTAGAGAATAAGCTGGGTGAAGCTTTTTGAAATATGGTTCCAATGACATTGGGATTATGGAAGCTTTGCTTCTTTGTTTGATTAATTTCCCCCTAAAAACACAGGAATTCTTCTCTGCACAGAGACCTTCGAAAAAAATATATAATTCTCATAAAATTCATCAATTTAAAGTGTATAATTCAATGGTCTTTTGTATTTCTTTTTTTTAGGAACTAAAATAGGAATTTATTTATTGAGGGCAAGTGGATGCAAGCCTTGGATATAAAAGTCAAATGCTTATATGGCTTTAATTGGCTTTTCTTTCTCTTTTCAAATGGGGTAGGATTTTATTTGTACATTTTCTAAGGGTCCCAATCTCCTCCTGAGATCCTATACAGGGTGAAGCTGTGGGGCAGAGATTCTTTAAGCAACCCTTTGGGAGAACTCTCACCAGGGCAGGAGTAATTTCTCAATCCTACTTCTTTTCCTTCTGTTATATGTGACTATATAAAATAGTCATTGTCCTCAATGGTGAGCCCAGCAATTAGTGAAAAGTAGCTCTGGAAGCCTACTTTGCCATCTTAGCACTGGTCCAGGTCCTTCATTATTCTGTCCACAGCCAAAGGGTCTTTTTGATTTTCAAAATATCCACGGAACTCCTTTTCCATGAATACTTTCAGGTCTTCCTTTGTTAAGTAGCCTTTATCCCCAGCAAATTAGTGAAACATGAAAACCATGTATTCTACGGCATGTTCCATTTGAGATGGCATTTGGGTGAGGTCTGTTGAAATCTTGGCCAGAGGCGTGGTGGGGAGGCTCAGCTGGCTGAGGTGTATGGCCAGTGAAGTCTTTAGTATGCAAAGAATTGTGCAACCACCATCACAATCAAATTTAGAACATTTTCATCACCCCAGAAAGAAGCTCTGTACCTGTTAGCACACCATTTCCTCCCAAATCCCCTTGCCCTAAGCAGACTCTAATCTACTTTCTGTCTCCATAGATTTCTTTATTTTGGACATTTCATATAAACAGAATCATGCAATATGAGATCTTTTGTGACTAGCTTCTTTCACTTAGCCTAATTATTTTAAGGTCATTCATGTTGTAGCATGTATCAATAGTTCCTTACTCTTTTATGACTGGATAATATTCCAATGTATGGAGAGACCACATTTTGTTTCCGTTCATCAGGTGACGGGCATTTGGGTTGTTTCCACGTGGCTATTATGAATAATGCTGCTGTGAACATTTGTGTATGAGTGCTGTGTGGACATGTGTCTCCATTTCTTTTGAGTACATGCCTGAGTGGAATTGCTGGGTCATAAGATAACTCTCTGTTTAATCTTTTGAAGAATAGCCAGACTCTTTTCCAAGTGGCTGCATCATTTTATAATCTACCAGCAGTATATGAGAAAGTGTCTGGCACATAGTGAGTGCTCAGTAGGCATTTGTTATTATTAAAGGTGAAACCAAACAATGAATAAATGTTAATAATAGTGGGTAATGAGTTATGATCAGAGAAGTACAAAGTGTCATGGGAACACATAGTGGGAACCCTAACCCAGTCTAAGTTCCACAGCAGGCTGCCCAGAGAAAGTTTTGTTTAAATGGAGAGGTAACAGATGAATAGGAATTGGTGGGAATAAGGATAGTGTTTGTGTATGTGGCCAGGGGGAGGGTTCCTGGCAGATGGAACAGCTTGTACAGAGGCTCAGAGGCAACAGAAGAGAGACTGAAATGTGTTCAGAATATCTAGAACAGTCCTGTCTCATATAATTCTCTGTGATAATGGAAAATTTCTGTACCTGTTCTGTGCAGTATGGTAGCCACTAACCAACCAACTGTGACTATTAAACATTTGAAAAATGGCTAATGTGACTGCAGAATTGAATGTTTAATTTAATTTCATTATAATTGATTTAAATTGAAATAGCCATTGTGGCTAGTGACTATCATATTGACAGCACAGGTCTACAGTGTAAATGCAAGACAGGGTTACAATGAGAGATGAAGGTGGAGTGATGGAGAAGGACACCCAGATTGTACAGGGGTGTGGAGTTTGCATTTTATTCTAAGCACTGGGGGAAACCATTGCTTAGGGAGTGGGGTACTTAAGCCAGTGAATGAGGTGATCTGGTTTTCATTTTTGGAAGATCACTCCAGTTACTGTAAGGAGAATGGATTATGAGGGTGAGGGTGGGGCAGGAGGGAAGCAAGGAGCCCAGTCTGGAGGTGGCTGCAGTCTCCCAGGGGAGAGATGATAGTGGCTTGGACCAGGCAAAGACAGATAAATTTGTTAAATTTGGAGTGTGTGTGTGTGTGTGTGTGTGTGTGTGTGTGTGTGTAGAGGGGGCTTGCCATCAGGTTTGGATTTTTGGGTGTGAAAAATAGGGAAGTATCTAGGGCTACCTGGATGGTGACTGTGTCTCGAAACCCCAGGGTTGAGTTCAGACTAGGGCAGTACATGCCTAGTCCCTGTACCCCCTGCCCGCCACCGCCCATGCTGGAAGCGCCTTTAACTAGGGGAAGTCCAATCCTCAGTGCCCATGGCTAGTGACCTTGGGGAGGCCCCAGGAGGTGGGAAAGTCCCCTCAAACTGTTGGGTGGGTGGATGGGGTGCCTTCCCAGGGGCATGTGCTGGACTGAGCCTCTCTTCTCTCCTCTCCCTGGGGGCCATCCACATCGGCTCTGCCTGCCAGTTCTCAGTCTGAGCCACACGTCTGTTAAGAGGCTGCCGTCAGGAAAGGGAGAGGCTGATCGGTGTAGTGGGGCAAGACCCCCCACCATGCCAGCTCCCAGTGGAGGTAATGCCCCAGCACCCAAGGGTTGCCTCTAATTACCCCACCCCCATCTTGGGCCTCAGTGGCTAGACAGTAAGGGTGGGGAGGAGATGGGGTGCGTCTCCCAGAGCAGGGTGTGGCCAGTGATCCAGATGGTCAGTCCCTGAAGGCCACCCTGTCCTGACTGGGGAGTTAATCCCCACTCCCCACCAGGCAGGCTGGTCTGGTGGGCTGAGGGCGTGGAACACCGAGAGGCAACAGCCCATCCGCCCGAGCTCCCAGTAGGCTGGGGAGGTGCTCCAGCTCCTGAGCTGTCAGGGCTCGCCGCCCCTCCCGACTTCACTTCCTCCCGCAGCCCCCGCAGCCTCGGAGGCTGCGGGATCCCAGAGCCGGCAGCCAGCAGCCGCCACACCCTAGCTCAGCCGTGCGGGGTAAGTCGGAAAGACAATTCCGGGGGCGTCTGAAGAGCGGGGCCCCCAAGCCTGACAGTGAATGATCGGGGTGGGATCCCCAAGTGGGCTCCTTGCTTCTGCAGCCCGGATCCAGGGTCTAAGTGGGGCTCCCGTCCCCTCTATCTGCACTGCTAGACCTCTTCCTTCTCCGCTAGGGTGGGTGGGGGCTCCAGCAGGGAGGCAGGGGCTGGACAGACAGCTGTTGCTGCTGAGGTCTGTGGTGGTCTGCGGAGAATAGGGTGGGGTGGGGTAGGGACATAAGCCAGCTACATGGTGTCTGTCTCAGGAAGAAAGCCCCAGGATGGGTAGAAAGATGGTGGGTCAAAACTGCCTATTGAGGCAGTCAGCCAGGTCCCCACCTCGCCTGCTTATGTGAGAAAGTACCCCACCCAGTTTCCTCAGGGCTTGGGGAGCCCGAAGCAGGACAGATAGAGCCCTGGCCCTGCCACCATCTCACCCTCTCCACTTCCCAACCCCGTGCTCTTTCTGTTCCCTGCTGCCCTCTTCCACCCTGTCTCCCCAGCCATCTCTGACTTTTTCTTTCTGCTTCTACCCACTGCGGGGCACAGGGGCTTCCTCTCATCCCCACCCCCCACTGTGGCTTACACCTTGCCATGCAATGGGGGCTGTGGTTTCAGTTCTCTTGGGAGGGTGAGACAGTGCTGTCAATAGAGCCCCGCTGCCCCGCCAAGGGCCTGAGGTGGGGCTGCCTCTCAGAGGGGGCCTGGGCGGCCAGCAGAGGGTCTCCCACCCCACTCCGAAGCTACTAGAGACCCTAAGGCACAGAGAGGTGACATTTGATGCCCTCAGAGATGAGTCAGACTGAAAATACAGATGGGCCCCAAAAGATTTTAAGAACTGAAGAGGAAGTCATGATAGGGTGAGGTGGTTTTAGACAAGACTCTGCCAACAGCTACCCTGTTTCCCCAAAAATAAGACCTAGCCGGACAGTCAGCTCTAATGCATCTTTTAGAGCAAAAATTAGTATAAGACCTGATATTATATTATATTATATTATATTATATTATATTATATTATGGAACTGGTCTTATAGTAAAATAAGACCAGGTCTTACAGCAATTTTTGCTCCAAATGATGCAGTAGAGCCGATGGTCTGGCTAGGTCTTATTTTCGGGGAAACACCATAGTAACCTTGGGAAAGTCACTTCCCCTTTCTGTGCCTTAGTTGTCCTGGCAGCAAAATGAGGGGTTTGATAGACTAGTGGTTTTCCAACGGTTTCCCCCAGAGCGCCCTCTCTGTGGTGAAAGGTTGAGTGACCCGCTCCCACCCCACAACTGCACTTTTATCTGTTGTGAATATTGACTACTGGGCAAGATGTCGTGTAGAGAAAGCGTTGTGCTGTTGATGCAAACATTTGTTACCCCTGAATCAGGAGCTGTGGCCTCTCATATCAGGAAGTCCCAGAGAGAAAGTCGGGAACAATCATGGCCTTTCCTATGGGACAACATCAAAGAGGCCAACCTCTTGGGTCCCTGTTCCTACCCTGTTCCAGGACACAGAGCCATCCTCATGCCAGGAGACTCCTTCCCTCTCTTCCCTCTGCCTTCCTCCCTCCTCTCCACTTCCTGTTGGGCTGAGCTCCACACAGTGGGTAGTTCTAAATGTACTTAGCTTCTAAACTTCTCTTTCTGCAGCCCCAGCCAGATCTCCTACCCCTCCCTATCTGGGGCAGGGAGGAAAGAGGGGACTTTGACATCTCTGTCTCCATAGAGGTTCCAGCTGGACAGAGCAGCTTCCACACCTCAGGATGACCTCACCCTCCAGCCCTCCGGCTTTCAGGCTGGAGACATGCGATGGAGGTGAAGAAGATGGTGCTGATATGGACAAAGGAAAGCTGGGCCGCAGAGATGGGCCACCCCCCATGGAGTCACATTTCCAGGAAGAGGATCGGAACTTCTCCCCTCAGATCAAAGTGAATCTCAACTACCGCGGAAAGGGAGCAGGTGTCAGGTGAAGCAGCAAATGCGGGTGCAGCCCTAGGGCCCCTCACTTACATCAGAGCACCCCTGTGGGGTCCTCCATCAGGCTCTGATGGCTCCTGGGTCTGGCAGGCTGAACTCTGCTCTGCTTTCTGGGGTTGCTCCTTCTAGAACCTTCCCTATTCTTGGCCTTTTGCTTTCTGAGGTGTTCTTCATAGGGAAATACTCTTCCAGCTCCAAGTATTCAACTGACCTTTGCATCCCCCTTGTGTGTGCTCTGGCCCTCACCCTGTCATGTCCCTGTGACAGATGGTAGCAGGATCTACACTCCAACCTGATGAGAGACTCAAGGACATCTGTGTCCCAGGAGCTCCTGGGTTCTGCTCCAAGGCTGAACCTGTCGCCCAGGGGATGCAGACTCGGGGATTGTGGATGGTGGGCTTCTCCTGAGAGTCATCTTCACTTTGATTATCCTGTGGTCTCTACCAGTTTAGATTGTGTGAGCCCACTTCTAGCCCTGTGGGAAGGGTGTAGGGGTACACCTGGCATCCCCCTCAGTGTGAGGTCTGACATACGAGGTCTGACCAGGAGAATTCTCATGGTTTAGGCAGGACTCTGTCAGAGAAGCCCCTTCCTTCCTCCTCATGCCTGGGACACAGCCACCAGCTTTGGCTTCCCAGCCCAGAGCCCCCTATATTGTTTGTGCTGGAGGAGCACTGTCAGATTAAGACCAGGTCAGGAGAGGATGCGTGCGAGGCTTTCAGGAGCTGGGGGGCCTCCCTGACAAGCAGAATGGGCCCCTTGACGCCCTTTGGTGTCTCAATCTGTGCCCTTGTGGGGCTTCCCTACCCCAAGAGTATGATATCACTCTGCAACAGGAAATAACTTTGTCCAAACAGTCACTTCCCCTGGGTGGACTACCCACAGGGCTCCCTAGTCAGCCACAGAGCCCTCTTGGTCATGTTGTGGCCACGTGGTCTGCTGGGCAGATGATGGTGCAGCTGACCAGGCCAGGCAGACATGCAGCTTCCTGGTGTGGAGGAGGCAGGGCTGGGCCCTATCAGTCACATGAATACGGCTTGGGATACTTTAGGATACGACTGATCCCAACAATCCCCGCACTCATCAGAGTTGACAACACTTACTTGGTTGGCCCATTCCAGGGGAGTCATGAAACTAGGACTTGAGGGTCCCCAAAGTGTCAAATAGCACACACATGCCTTTGTTTGTCCCTTCATATATGCTGGTTGTGGTGCCAGGAACCCCCCAGGATGAGGTTGTTTCTGTGAATAGTGACATGTCCAGGAGGGGGTACTCCTTCCCCTTCCCTGTCACCAGACACTGCTAGATACTGAAGAGCTAAAAGGACGCTTCTGGGACCTTTCCCGGAAGTGTGGCTTCTCAGTAAATCTCCAGTGAGCATCTGATAGGTTTCAGTGCTGGGCACATATGTCTCTGAAAAACTTCTGTCTGCCCAGCCTAGAGTTTCTCTGGGGTTAAGAGTCAGGGTCTGGAGTTAGTTAGATAGCCCCCATGGGAACCTGGTTCTGCCACCTTGTGACTTTGGTGAAGTTACTTTATCTCCTTATTTATCTGTCCCCCGGGGCTGAAGTGTGCATTAAAATGTGCAGATACTCCATTATTAGCCCACAGTGGGTGGTTTCTGAGAGGATGAGGGACTTTTCTCGATTCCTTTGTCGAAACCAGCAGTGCATACAGCCCCCAACAGTCTGTGGGCACCTCCTATAGCCCCATTCCGACCTGGATCCCAGCTCAGGAGCCATGACAAGTTCCTATACTGAAATTGGCACTGTGGGATTATGAGCCTATTACGAGATCATCAAGGCACCCGATGCTGAGAAACATCTGTGATGCCTGGAGCCACAGGGATGCTGTGGACCAGAGCCTTGGGCAGTCAGTCCCCTCTCCCCTCCTGGGGCTCTGAGCACCTGGGGTCTCCTTGCTTTGCCCTGGGAGGGCAGAGGTCCTCAGAAAGGCTCCCATGGGATCCTGGACCTGCGGGGCACACAGTGCTCACAGGGCTCCCTGAGATGGGGAGCTTTCTGGGGGGCCTGTGGCTCTTCTACAGCATCATTCACAAACTACATTCCTGCAGCCAGCCGGACCCAAACCGCTTTGACCGTGATCGGCTCTTCAGCGTGGTTGCCAGGGGTGTCCCTGAGGAACTGGCTGGGCTACTAGAGTACCTTCGCCGCACCAGCAAGTATCTTACCGACGACGTGTACACAGGTAGGCCTGCGCTACGGGCCAGAGCCGCCAGGTCTTGCCAGCTGTGCTGAGACTGAGTTGGCTGGATGGGCCTTGACCATGGTCAGGAGCCAAGGGGCTGGTGTTCTTTTTCTTTCTTTCTTTTTTAAGGGCGAGTGTCCTTAGCAGCCCTCCTGCTGGAATAGCTGCAGGGGGACCTTGCTGACAGAGCCAAGGACGCGGCTTATAGTCCTGGCTGTGCCTACCGCTTCCAGCCACCCCACCAGCGCCTGGCCTCCCTCTGCCACCTCCAGCCCATTTCAGTGGCTGAATGCATTCCGCAGTGCATTCCCTCTCCTCCTTCCTTCCCTCCTTCCTTCTTTCCTTCCTTCCTTTCTTCTTTCTTTCCTTCCTCCCTCCCTCCCTCCCTCCCTCCCTCCCTTCCTTCCTTCCTTCCTTCCTTTCTGTTTAAATAACAGCATTGTTGAGATATAATACACATATCATATACTTTACCCATCTCAGAGCACTCTTTAGCCAAAATCTCAATATATTTATTGTTTGGGCTGATTGGAAAAATAACTTGTGCATCCTAGAAGATTCATAATAATGAAATACATAAAGCTGAGGGTAAAAAATCTGTTCTCCCGGACCCCTGTTAATAATTTGGGATACATCTTTTCTAGCTATTTAAATGTGTTAGGTATATAAAGAGGGTGCCAAAAATAAAATGTGTATACACATTTTAAGAAAGGAAAAAACTGTATTAAAATTACGCTGATGGTAACCACTTTGAGTACCTCTTGTAATTGCAGAAGTCAAACGTGACTTTTATTTATCTTTTGTTACCGGTATATATTGAGTATTTTAATTTTAATACAGTTTTTTCTTTTTTTAAAATGTGTATATATTTTTTTGGCACCCTCTGTATTTATTAAATGGAGTTGTGCCATGTACACTAATTTTTGTAATGTGCTTTTTCCCCCAACGTACCACATCTTGTAGTATTGTCCATTTCCATATGTATGCCTCTAACTCAGTCACTTTACAACTGCAGAGTTTTCCATTGTTTAGATTTACCATCATTTCATTAACTAACTCCTTTTTACTGGCCATTTAGATTGTTTGTAGTTTTTGGCCTCAGCAATACCGTGTGCCAGACCCTCTGTGTGCTAAGCATTTTGTATATAATTCCATTTGATCCTGACAATAACCCCGGAATATCCCCATTTTACAGTGAGAAAAACAGGTTAATAGAGGCCAAGTGACTTGCCTGAGGAGACAGAGCCATTAAGTGGTGGAGCCACTGAACAAACACCACTCCGAGTGTTCTTGTACAGACAACATTGCACGTAGGACAAATTATGTCTTAGAAACAATTTCTCGGGCAGAAATGGTAGTCAGTGGAGACTCAATACACTACATCATGGCTATGCTTCCACCAGTCATGTGTGGCAATCTTTTTTTATCCTCCCCAGGAGCACTTGGGAGCCTGGGCTCACTGTGCAGGCTGGCAGGCAGCCCAGCCGCTCCAGCCTGAACACCCCTCCCCCCCTTCTCCCACAGAGGGCTCCACAGGGAAGACGTGCCTGATGAAGGCCGTGCTGAACCTTCGGGATGGGGCCAATGCCTGCATCCTGCCGCTGCTGCAGATCGACCAGGACTCTGGCAATCCCATGCCTCTGGTGAATGCCCAGTGCACAGATGAGTACTACCAAGGCCACAGTGCCCTGCACATCGCCATCGAGAAGAGGAGCCTGCAGTGTGTGGAGCTCCTGGTGGAGAATGGTGCTGACGTGCATGCCCGAGCCTGCGGCCACTTTTTTCAGAAGAAAAGCCAAGGGACTTGTTTCTATTTTGGTGAGCAGTCTTTCTTGGTTAAATTGAAGCACAGAGTGGGGTCACACGGTTAATGGGTAGTAGAGCTGGCCCTTCAAACCAGGTCTGTCTGATGCCAAGACCCCTGCTCCTAATCATTAGGCTGCTTGCAAAAGCAGTTTGTCTTAAGAGATGTTTGCCCTTGTCTGGCCAAAGAAGCTTGCCACACTCCCAAGCCTGGACCAGGGCTGGGGAATGGTTGCTAGAACTGGCATGTGACAAGACTCAGCCAGACAGGGCCTGGCTAAAGGGTGTCTGTGTTAGGCAGCAGTGGGCCTGGGCTCTGTTGAAGAAAAGAGAGAGAGGCAGGGGAGATGGGGACCTTGATGGCTGTCCCCTGTTCTGCTCCTTTAGATGGCAAAGAGCTTTGGTCCCCTCTCCCTTGTGTCAGCACCCACAGGGCTGCATTTACCAGCACTCATAGGAGAAGGCACTGCTGCCTTATGTGGGGCCTGGTACTCCAAGACTATGCTCCATCCTTTCCCAGGGGTGCTTGCCCCGTTTCGAGGAGGCCTGGTGTTCTGTCTAAGGAGTGTGAGGAGGAGGCAGGTGGAAGCTGGGAGGCCTGAGTCCCAAGCTACCTCCTTGGCTCCCAGGTGAGCTGCCCCTCTCTCTGGCTGCGTGCACCATGCAATGGGATGTAGTGCGCTACCTCCTGAAGAACCAAAACCAGCCTGCCAGCCTGCAGGCCACTGACTCACTGGGCAACACGGTCCTGCATGCCTTGGTGATGATCGCAGACAACTCGGCTGAGAATAGTAAACTGGTGATCCAGATGTACGACAGCCTCCTCCAAGCTGGAGCCGACCTCTGCCCCACCGTGCAACTTGAGGACATCTCCAACCTGCAGGGCCTCACGCCCCTGAAGCTGGCCGCCAAGGAGGGCAAAATCGAGGTGAGTGGCTGGCCTCCCCTTCCCACCTTTCCAGGAAGCAGCAGGACTCACCCTGAGATTTCTACAAAAAGAGCCTGGAGTGGTGGCCTAGATCGGTGGTCTCCCCACTTTTCGAATGAACACTCCTATTAGTAAGAACATTTTCAGCATGCATGTGTGTATTTATTGATAAACTATATCTGAACTTACATATTACATTTAAAACACAGGGATTTTTTAAAAAATCATTTGGGTTTCTTGATTAGGAGACAGTCTTTTCATATACTTGCCTATTCTGCTATTAAATTTACTATTAAGTTTTCTTCATCTTGATCGGTAAGTATTCTTTGTAATGAACATATTAGCATTTTGTTTACTATGACAGTTCCAAAATTTTCTCCCAGTTCAACATTAATTTTTATGGTATTTTTTGCCGCACAGAACTGCTACATTTTTATGTATGTGAATGTAATTATCTTTTCCTTTAGGGTTCCTTGGTTTTGTTATTGCTTAATCCTTCTGCAAGGTTATATATCTATAACCTTATGTGTATGTGTATTCCATATCCATATTTTCTTCCAGGCTTTTGCAGTTTCATTTTTAATGCCTAAAATTTTGATTTATCTGGAAGTCATTTTGTTCTAAAGAGTAAACATGATCCAGCTCTACCATTTTCCAAATGGCTCACCAGTTGTCTGATCCTTACTGCCAAAGCTGGCTTCATTGGTATACAACCGTGCAGTTTACAAAGGGCCCTATGCTTAAATTCAGGTATTTTTGAAGGCTAAGATAACAATAAACATAAGTAGAAGTTTTGCTATTTTATTCCTGCCCTCCAAGGCTCCTGGGGAGTGGGAACCTCCCTTTGTTGTCTGTGTGGCCTGTGGAAGCCGCTCCCCAACCTGGTCCTCCTTTCCCCTCCATTCCTCATTTGTGAAACTAAATTACTTCTTCACCTGTTTGGGTTAGTGACCCTTTCTGATCTGTTAAAAGCTCTGGACTCTGACCAACGAAGGGCACACACATGGGCAGCTGTTAGCCTCTGATCTCAAGGGTCCTTAAGGACCCCTGGGCTGGAGATCCCTCTGCCGTGTGAGGAGTCCATGCAAGAGGCCGAGGGGCAGGAGTAGGGAAGGAAGAGCCACGCTGGCTGGCAGACCTGGGCATATGTGGGCGGGTAGGAACGTCCACACGGTGGCTGAGCATGTGTAGATTTATGTAAGAGTTTACACACACAAGGACCCATCTGTACAGTGTGTGTGCACGTGTCTGCTGCAGCTCTGCAGACAGTGGGCAGCTCTGCTGGGTACAGAGTGTTTCCCAGACTTCCGGTCAGTGCTGGGAGGTAACCAAGCAGCCAAGCTCACGTGGCCTGCCCTGCAGATTTTCAGACACATCCTGCAACGGGAGTTCTCGGGACAGTACCAGCCCCTTTCCCGCAAGTTCACCGAGTGGTGCTACGGGCCTGTGCGGGTGTCGCTGTACGACCTGGCCTCTGTGGACAGCTGGGAGGAGAACTCAGTGCTGGAGGTCATCGCCTTTCATTGCAGAAGCCCGGTGAGCCTACAGGGGCAGGGGTGAGTGGAGGGGGCCTGGCAGAGCTCCCTGCAAGGTCCACAACTCGGAGTGTCTGCTGGACCACACCTGCCCTATTCCTGTGCCAGTGGGAGTGTGGCTGCACGTCCTGGTCCCAACTGTTGGGTCCACACTCATTCCACACTCCGGTCTCACCTGAGTGGAGATCATCCCAGGGTCCTGGTGGCTACCACTGCGGGCCTCTCGTTGACCAGCACCTGCTCTGGACCGGAAGGAGAGGGCCTGGGTCACTCCCTAGCCATGACGGTCTGGTGCAGGCAGGTGGGGAGGGTTACTCGGGGCTCCCCTCCCTCTCCCCTCCATTCCTTCGGCCCTTGCATTGAGGCCAGCATGAGTGGGCCCCTATGTATACCTGCTGAATGGACCCTGGCTCTCACATTCCCACCCCAGCACCGACACCGAATGGTGGTTTTGGAGCCGCTGAACAAACTGCTGCAGGCGAAATGGGACTTGCTCATCCCCAGATTCTTCTTCAACTTCCTGTGTTACTTGATCTACATGTTCATCTTCACCGCTATTGCCTACCACCAGCCTGCCCTGGAGAAGGCAAGGCCGGGCCGGGGGAGGCGGGACACATCCTAGGGAGGCCTCCTGGAACCAGCCCTGGGAGAAGCTGGGGCAGGGATTACCACTTCCACCTTGCAAATGCTGACGCTGAGGGTTTGACTGCTTGAGTGATGTGCTCAAGCTCTTACCCAGCTGGTGATAGTGTGGATGCCAGCAGCCCAGGAAGAACAACAGTAATAGTTAATACTTAGTGTATACCAGATGTGAGAAAGTATTCTAAGTGATTGACAGGTGTTAACTTATTTAATTCATGTTCACAACAACCCTCTGAGATGATGAACTATTATCCCCAGTTTACAGTTAGAGAAACGAGGCACAGAGAGCTTAAGTAACTTACCCAGGGTCACACAGGCTGTAAGTGGTGGAGATGGGATCTGAACCCAGACAGTCTGGCTCCCAACCCCATGCTCCCAACCACTATGCACTGTGCCTCTCTCTCAATAGACTAGAATCCAGGGGTCCTGCCCCGGAGCTCATGTTCCCTCTGCTGCTTCGAGTGGTCTCTCTACAGCTCAGGCTCTCAGCTGTGGCTGTCAGAAGGTGGGCTGTTGGTGGTCCTACCCAAGTATTTCTTCACAGGCCTTCCTCCCCATGAAAGTGACAGCTGGAAACTCCATGCTGTTGCTGGGCCATATCCTGATCCTGTTTGGTGGCATCTACCTCCTCATGAGCCAGGTGAGGGCTCCTCCTATCCCCCCCCCACTCCCAGCCCACCCAGGAACAAACTTAGAACTACAAGGAACCTCAGAGTGAGTTAACCACAGTCCCTTCGTTTACAGGGACACCAAATCCGATAGCTGGTTGAACCCTGACCTGCGTCCTCGCAGTTGAAGGCTTTGCCTTCTGGGGCTGGGCACTCTCCCTGCTATGCTTTCTGAGGTGCCCACAGGGTAGCAAATGGCTCCTATGATTCCTTGACAGTGCCTGCTCTGCTCCTAGGGAATCGAGCTAGAAGCCCCCGCCAGGTCTCTGGGCTGGGGCATTCCTCACTCGGGGAGCACAGAAGAGTGGGGGCTGGTGGGGCTCAGCCCAACACCCCCAGCAGGACCTCTTCAGTTGAAAATGCTGCAAGCTTGCAGGAGACAGGCTGGGCCATGGCATTGAGACGCTCTCAGAGGGGGCAGAACCTGGGCACCAAATCCAGGTCAGCTGGAATACAGGGTGGCTCCTGGGAGGCAGGGAGAGGGAGAGAAAGGAACTCTCCCCCTCATCATATGTATTACATGAGTTCTTCACTCGGATCCACAAGGAGCCAGGAGACCCCTGGCATTCCCTGGGTGTCTGTGGGTTGCTGCAGATGGGATCCAAATGTTTTGGAAACAGGATCCAAATCTTAGCCATCAGCAAAATTCATGAGCCTCTCCAAAAAGTCAAAGCTGCTGCCAGAGCGCCTGATGTGGTCTTGGCCAAGCTCCCACAAGGCCCGCAGGCAGGGGCATAGTGGGAGCCTGGGCTGAGGCCCTGAGGGGCAGCAGGGCTGCTGTCGTGGCCTGGAGAGCCAGTTCCAGTCCTTTGTCCTCCTCCCTCCCCGCGCAGCTGTGGTACTTCTGGAGACGGCGTCTGTTCATCTGGATCTCGTTCATGGACAGCTACTTTGAAATCCTCTTGTACGTGAGTCCTCACTCCTCCTTCATCTCAGGCAGAGGACACCGGGCAGGCTTTAGAGGGGAGGACCCAGAGCCAGGGAGCTCCAAGGGGTTGGGACCAGAGCACAGGCCAGACTCAGGAGTTCCGCTGTCCAACCTGGGGCTCGCTATACGCGTACTCCCATCCCTGTAGATCATTTACCAAGTTCTTGCTATGCACCAGTGGAGCCTGGGCTCTTTACATGTCTCGTCTCATTGAAGCCTCACAAAAGCTCAGGCGTGATTACTGCATATTACTCCCATATTACGGTGCGGGGGGGGGGTGGGGTGGCGGGGGGTGAACTGAGGCCCCAGGGGTTAAATAACTTGCCTGGGATGGAGGTCAGGACCTGACTGCGTCCAGACAGATGGAGGACTTCTTATCCATCAGACTGTCGTGGGAGCGGCAGTGGTGGTCAGCACTGGCCAGTGGGGGTGAAGGGGGCCTTGCCAAGTGGCCTGCAAGCTGACCCACACCCTGCCCCCACAGTTTGGTCCAGGCCCTGCTCACAGTGCTGTCTCAGGTGCTGTGTTTCCTGGCCATCGAGTGGTACCTGCCCCTGCTGGTGTCCTCACTGGTGCTGGGCTGGCTGAACCTGCTTTACTATACACGTGGCTTCCAGCACACCGGCATCTACAGCGTCATGATCCAGAAGGTGAGTCTGGGGTGACCCCGCTGCAACCAGACTGGGAATGGCTGGATCCCACAGTTAAGTGGGATTCCTTTGGGCCTCAGCCGGCAGGCATCTTCCGCAGCTAACCTGGGCAGAGGAGAACCTAAGCCTGTCTGCCTGTGCATCACGCACCCAGACACTCGCTGAATGTAAGCATGAGTACAAGCGTGCCCATGCCTGCTCTCACTCTGCAGGCATCAGCAAACGCCTGCACGTGTGTTTGCAAGTGCCCACACAGGAGCTACATGCATCCTTGCACACCGAAGGAGCAGAGACAACGCACACAAGCTCACCTGTGTGCCTGTGCATGGGACAGCTGGGCATATGGATATGCGTTTATTTATTTATTCAGCAAATGTTTAGGACGTATGTACTATGGGCCAGGCCCTGTTCTAAGTGTTGTTCACTAACAAAATAGACAAGTCCTTGCTCTTTTGAAGCTGACATTCCAGTAGGGGAAATGGAAACACTAAGAAAACAAATGAAAATGTTACAGACTGCCAAACGCTATGAAGGGAATACATAGCACAGTGTGACGGAGGATGTCTGGGCAGAGAGTGCTTCAGACAGGGTGGGCTGGATGGCCTCTGGGAAGTCGTGACAGCTGAGACCTGAAAGAATGATTCAGCACAGACTCAAGGAAGAAGCATGTGAGGCAAAGGGAACAGCAAAGAAAAAGGCCAGGAGCAGAACAAGGCTGGAGGGCGTGAGACAGAGCGAGGAGGCTGGGGAGAGTGAGGGAGAGGGAGGCAGGTCGAGAGGCCCTGAGGTTTTTAGAACATTTTTAAATTGTGGTAAAATATACATAACAAAATTTACCATTTAACCATTTTTAAGTGTACAGTCACTTTGTTGTGCCACCATCCCCTCCATTCATCTCCAGAACTTTCTCATCTTCCCAAACTAAAACTCTCTACCCATTCGAAGCTGACTCCCCATTCCTTCCCCTTCCCCCCAGCCCCTGGCAACCACCACTCTACTTTCTGTCTCTATGAATCTGGTTACTCTAAGTACCTCATAAAAATGTAATCATACAGTTTTGTCCTTTTGTCACTGGCTTATTTCACTTAGCATAATGTCCTCCAGGTTCATCCATGTTGTAACGTGTCAGAATTTCCTTCCTTTTTGAGACTGAATAATATTCCCTTGTATGGATACACTACATTTTGTTTATCTATTCATCCTTCAATGGACCCTTGAAAAGGGAAGCATCCACCTTGTGACTATTGTAGATAATGCTGCTATGAACGTGGGTACACATATATCTGTTTGAGTTCCTGCTTCGAATTCTCTTGGGTGTATACCCAGACGTGGAATTGCTGGATCATATGGTAATTCTGTGTTTAATTTTTCTGACCTTGGAGGGTTTTAAGCAAGAAAATCGTGTGATCTCATGTAGATTTTTAAAAGACCCTTTGCTCAGTGTCGCTCCATAGGGCCCAGTGTATGCAGATGTTTAGGTGTGTGGAGGGGGCGGTGTGTACATGGAAACCCATTCTCAGGGTCTGGGGTCATGTCTGGTGGCCCCCCCCCCAACCCCGCTCCTGGCGCGTGTGTTCTAGGTCATCCTGCGGGACCTGCTCCGCTTCCTTCTGGTCTACTTAGTCTTCCTCTTCGGCTTCGCTGTAGGTAAAGGCCCCCCTCTGGCCCCTGCCCAACCCTCTCCCACCCTGTACTCTCTCAAGTCTGCCCATTGGCCTCCCCTGGCTGAGGACCCCCTGCCATCCTCCCGCAGCCCTGGTGAGTCTGAGCCGTGAGGCCCGGGACCCTGGGGTCCCCACAAGCTCCAATGCCACGGAGGCACTGCGGCTGCAGGCAGGACAGGAAGGTGAGGAGGACAGCTCGGCCCCATACGGTGGCATCCTGGACGCGTCCTTGGAGCTCTTTAAGTTCACCATCGGCATGGGCGAGCTGGCGTTCCAGGACCAGCTGCGCTTCCGCGGGGTGGTGCTGCTGCTGCTGCTGGCCTACGTGCTGCTCACCTACGTCCTGCTGCTCAACATGCTTATTGCCCTCATGAGCGAGACTGTCAACAGCGTCTCCACTGACAGCTGGAGCATCTGGAAGCTGCAGGTGCCCCGGGAGTCTCCTCCCCCCCTCCCCAAGTTCTGGGCCCAGTGAAAAGTGGGCAAGACTCAGCTGAGCTGGGCCCCCGGAGCAGGTCCAGGGCCCCAGGTGGGCTTGCCCTTGTCAGGGTCCCCATCAGCCACTCCTTCCTTCATAGGGCTGCTGTGAGGATTGAATAAGCTTAGCTCCAAAGCCCTTAGGACAGTGCATGGCACAGAGTAGGTGTTCACTGTGTTAGTTATTATCAGCATCATTATTATGAAGTATTTCTTGAGTGCCTGCAATGGGACTAGACATAGTTCTAAACACACAGTAGAGACATTAAAACAAAGTCCGCCCTCATGAGCTCCCATTCTGTGTTTATCGTAATTTAAATGGGCAGTTTGGTGGGTGAGGCAGGCAGGCTGTGCAATCCTGGGGCTGGTCCGGCTTGGAGGAATTGGGGGACCAGAGGTCCCTGAAGCTGGAGGCTGATATGACACCCACCTACAGTGGAAGCAAGAGCTGCTTCTTGACACGGGAAGGGTGAGGGGTAGTAGGTCTGGGCAGTTGGTGCAGAGAGAGCCTTGCCCAGGAGGCTGGAGCGTGTTACCAATTCACTGCTAACCCTGTCTTCTCTGAGCCTCCGTGTCCTCCCCTGCAAAGTTCTACGCCCTACCTACCTCGTATGGCAGTGGGCAGGCCCATGTGTGGGGTAGAGCAAAGGAACCTTCTCACCAGGTGGTGTGAAATTCTGGAACCTGTAATGATGCAACAGCAAGTAATTGCTGAGCACTCTTCACGTGCTGACTTTTCCCGAACTACCAGATACAGTGTCCTCGGTCTTTAAGTGAGGAAACTGAGATTCCGAGGGGGTGAGGGCCTAACACCACACAGGTCTTCAAAAGTTGGAGTGGATTCCAATCCATGCACTTAGTGGACTTTGGGTTGTACTGGAAAGTGCTGTGTTGCATCTTCTTGACTGCTCTATCTGATGCGTCCTTTGTCCCCAGAAAGCCATCTCTGTCCTGGAGATGGAGAATGGCTACTGGTGGTGCAAGAGGAAGAAGCAGCGGGCAGGTGTGATGCTGAGAGTTGGCACCAGGCTGGACGGAAGCGCCGATGAGCGTTGGTGCTTCAGGTGAGTGAGAGGGCAGGGAAGGGCAGATGGTGCCGCCAGCCTTAGTCTTCTGAAAACCAGGGGACCACTGCCATGACCCAGGGCTGCTGGGAAAGGAAGGGCTTAGGAGTGCCGGGGACTCTGCCCCGCCTTTCTTCCCCCCCAAGGCGAGGTCAGGGATGCTGGATCTCATAGGCCTGGGACCACCACTGCCTGGTGCTCTACCTGTCTGGCCATTTGCCTGTCCCACTGGCTGAAAATGAAGGTCCCTTCCTGGTGGTCCCTGACCTATCCTTCCGGCCTGAAATGGGGTACAGTTAGGAGACCAAGAAGCCAGAGGGACACTCACGTTATAACACACCAGCCTTGCCCTGGCTGGTCTGCTCTGCCCTCCCAACCCCCTCACCTGGCCACGGAGGCTACAACCCTTCCACAGGGAACAAACTCTTCCATGCCCAGGGAAGGCATGGGCACTGAAAGAGGAAACCTGGTGACAGATAGACAGCCAGAAACACATTTTCACGAGACAACAGTTAAGCAAGGAGAAGGGAGGGTCTTAGGCATGTAGAGAGTAGCCACATAGGGCCCCAGAACCTGGGAACGCAAAGGCACACCTGATCTGAACTCTTCTCTGGATGTTCAGGAAACTCAGCGTCACTGTGAACAGTCTGAAGGGACGGATGCCTGTTCTTCCATGTGGGCACCTGGTCCAGAGGGCAGCAGGCTGATAGCTGCAAGCATAGGGCTAGAGGGGATCGTGGGTGGCCCAGTGTCCTGTGCAGGAGGGCAGAGAAACCTCACCCTCCTTGCAGTCTCTTTGTCCACTGGAATGTCTGCTCAGTCCACCCACTCAGGAGCTGGGGCCCTTCTCCTGGGGCAAAGGTGGCTGCACCATTGGCATCCTGTAGCCTCAGAGCTGCTCTGTCATCCTCAGGGTAGAGGAAGTGAACTGGGCTGCCTGGGAGAAGACGCTGCCTACGGTGTTTGAGGAGCCTTCAGGGCCAGGCATCCCTGGTGAGTAGCCTTGGTGAGAGGCTGTGTGTGTGTGTGTGTGTGTGTGTGCCTGCCTGCCTGCCTGGCCACACAGCCACGGAGAGTCCGGGGCAGGATCTCTTCTGTGGTTACGCCCCAGCTCCACTCATTTAAAAAGATTGACTCTGTGAAAGTGGTGCTTCCTTCCTGTCCTTTCCACCCTCACCTCTTAGCTGGCCTGTTTTCAGGCAGTCACCTGGGAAAACCTCTGAGGCTGTTAGTACTTTCACCAGCCCAACCTTCATCCTGTCCTGCTTCCCGCCTCCTCATCTCCATCCCCTCCTGGCAGGTTCCAATCCTCTGCACCCTTTGCCCATTCAAGTGCCAGTCCTGGGCTGAGCCTGGAGAGCCAAGTCAGGGAGGGGCCCCCCACTCAGCCCGTAGCTTAGGCATCTCCCTGAGCCCCCACTGGCTCTGTCCTGGTCAGCCTTGCTGACTTGAGCCCCTGAGCTTACCCCCGCTGCACGAGCCCCCAGCCCCTTCCCACCTCCAGCTCCTACATCTCTGAGGAGAAGCCTTTCCCACCTCTCATGGCCTGTGTCTTCTCCACTCTAAAATGGCCTAGTATGGCTATGGCCCCTCCTATCCGCACCCTGCTGCTTCTCACCAAGAGTGATGCCTGTTCCGAGGACTAGGTCTCTCCACAGTATACCATTTCTGGAACCTTCAATAGCTCCTACCCTATCTTCCATCAGCTCTCCTCCTCTCCTTTCTCATTCATTGTCCGACAGACTCCACTTGTTTGTGCCTGTAGCCCCAACCCCTCCTACCACAGCCTCCTGTGTCACCCATCACCGCTGTGCAGGGGGCTCCTCTGGCCTCCTGCTCCAAAGCTCACTGGTTTCCTAGGCTCCTGGGTCCCTGACCAAGGCCCTCGCAAACCTGTGTGTTTCCTGCCCACCCTCTCTGTGTTTCTTCCTTAATTCTCTCTCTCGTCCCTGCACTGCCAAAACTCTGAAAGTTACTTTGCTCCTCCTCTTGCCTCAAGCATTCCACACCCCAATCCCACGCCCCACTGCCTGCTGGACATGCCCGACAGGAATAGCCTTGGGCTGCACTCCCAGATAACACGTATGTAGCCCCACCCCCTCCTCACCCAGGCGGGAGGCCTTGATGGTTTCTGCCCCCACATCCTCTGTCTGGTGCTGAGTGTCCTGCAGACTGCCCAGGCAGCCACTTGGCTTCTCTGCCCTCACCCCTCATTTCTCCTGATCCTGCAGGGCTGCTCATCCTGCACCCTGACCTCCAGACAAGTCTTTCTGCTTCAGGTGTATCCCACTCCAATTCCTCTACGTAGAGAAAACTACACATGGCCCTCATTACAATATGCCTCCCACTGCCTGGAAGGCCATACTCGTCAGTGTGGAAGTCAAAGACCAAAACTGTTGTCCACCCATTCCCCACACCTCCCGCCATGTGACAGCCAGTCTGTCTACCATGCTTCTTGTTCTTTGCGTTCCTTGGGCCTTGTCTGTGCTGGAAGTGCCCTTCCTGCTCCTCTGGGTGTCCAAATCTGCCACCTCTCTTATGGTTTGGGTCCCCTCTCTCCTATGAACTCTCTGAACACCTAACTTCCCTCTAGCACTTCCCTCTAGCTCTTCAGGTGTCCTGGTTTCTAATGCAAAAGGCTGTCACCTCCAGAAAGCTTAAGCCTGGGAGGGGGCCCCTCACTAGCACAAGGCAGGAGTTCAGGAAATGCTTGTAGAAGAAGGGAGGCAGAGAGAGGGATTGCTGGGGACTTCAGAATCCCCTGCTGTCCACAGGTCATGATGTGGTTTCATGGCTATGACCTCCTCCTGTTTCCCTAGCACTTGCCTCCTGGGGACACACCCCAAGGGCCAAGTCACAGTGCTTTTCATCCCATTTATAGGCACCATGAAGAACCCTGCCCAGCCCAGGGAGGACAGTGCCTTGGAGGAAGATCATCTGCCCCTCCGGCTTCTGGAGTCCCACTGATGGCCCAGATGCAGCAGGAGGCAGGCAGGACAGAAACAGGGAGTATTTCCAGCCCTATCTGATGGCTCTGGCTCCAGGGAACGTTAGTGGCAAATATAAATAAATATTTTCTCATGACTGACTCTCCTGGAAACATTATTTGAACAAAGTTACCATGCCCTTGGGCTGGTCAACATCTGCATGACTCTGTGGGCACAGCCTGTGTCTGGGCCTGGGCTGCTCCCGCTCTGGGCACAGGACATCCTCACCTGCTGCCCCCAGCCTCAAGACTGTCGTCTTCCTGGGTGCAGGTAGCTGGCTGAGGTGCTGTGCCCGTTGTCATGGCAGACATGGTGGTGGACATGGGCAAACACAACCACCTCTTCCACCTCCCCCACAGCCGCCAGACACCTCCAAGATGTTTCTCCAAGCCTTTGAGCTCCTTGGCTTAGTTCAGACTCTGGATTATTGCCTTCTCTCCCCATTGGGCTTCCTGCACAGTTTCCACCCCTGTAAGCCATTCTCTGCAGGGCAGCCAGAGGGGCCTTCCTAAGATACAAGAGAAGCATGGTACGTCTGTGTTCTGAAGGCTTGAGAGGTGCCCCAGTGCTCACAGGATGCACTAGCTGGCATCCCCAGCCCTCTGCAGTTTTGCCCAAGCATTTCCAGACACCTCTTCTCCCACACCCCTCCTGCCCCCCATGTTGTGCTTGGCACTTTCAGTAAATTCTTCATGCAGGCTGATGGACCTCCTGCATGTCTGACCCCTTGACCTGGCTCTCGCTGGAAACCCCTTCTGCCAATAAGATCCTACATTTATTTCTAAGATCAGCTCAAAAAATGTCTCATTATAACTTTTCCTATTTATTCCAGTCAAAATGAATTGCTCTCCCTTAGGGTAATGTGAGTTTAGAAAATGTGTATGCATGGATTGCATTCTTTTTTTTTAAAGTGGGAAAGACCTGAGCATGTTCATATGCTAAAAGGAAAGCATTAGCAGGTTTCCACTGCTGGTGAGACAGGAGCACGGATAGAGAAGCCTGGGTGAATCAGAGGAGAATGCTGGCTCGCTCCTTAGAGGTCATTCTAAAGAGGAGGTGAGAGCTGTCAGAGCGCAAGGGTGGACAGACAGGCCCCGTGGATATTTTGGAATATTTGTGGGGAGAGAGCAGACTGGCAATGTTTCTTACCCTGTTTCCCTGAAAATAAGACCAGGTCTTTCATTAATTTTTCCTCCAAAAGACGCACTAGGGCTTATGTTCTGGGGATGTCATCCTGAAAAATCATGCTAGGGCTTATTTTCCGGTTATATCTTATTTTCGGGGAAACACGGTAGAATTAGGAGCAGCTACTGCCCAGCCAAGGCTCTGCAGGGTTTCCAATACATTATCTCATGTGATTCTCAGAACAACCTTCTGTGGCGCCGGTATCTCCTTTCCAGATGAGCAACCGGAACCTCACAAAGAATGAACAACTTGCTCAAGGTCACGCAGCGCAGCAATCGCAGGGCCAGAACTTAAACACCCAGCAACCGCGGTCCAGCCCCTGCGCAGGCGCCCTGGCACCTCGCTGCGCGCCTGTGGCCCAGAATTCCCGGGGCGATGGAAGAGACCATCAGCTGTACAGTAGGGGGAAACCTTGGGTGGCGTGAGCCTGTATTGTTAAATGGGGCGGAAGTTCCTGTGAGTCTCTGTCAGTATCACCCTCCCTTCTGTGAAGAGTGGAATGTTCCAACTCCTTAAGGGCCTGGGACACCGCAGAAGCAACCTTTTCATTAAAGCTGTAATGGAGGTGAGTTGTGTTTGCCTCTGGCTCTGGTAGGTGGTTGCAAAGGCAAATGAGCTAGTGCCTTTCAAGTTTTTGGAGGATGTTTTCGGGAAGCTTAACTGGAGGGCGGAGGTTGGCTTCGCCCACGTGGGCTTCCGGGCAGGCGCTGTGGCTGGGTGTTAGAGGCTGGCAGGGCCGCAGTGGGCAGAGGCTCACGGCCAGCACGCGTGTTTGACCTGCAGGCCCGCCGCCCTCGCTGGAGCCTGAGGAACCCGAAGGCCGGGACCCCTTTCCCTGGGCTCGCCGTTAGGAGTGAGCAAACCCGAGAAAACGGGGTATGTCGGGGTCTACCTGCACCGGAGGGCGCTGCACGTGGGTGGTGAGGTTTGTAATGGGACCACGAGGAAAACTTGCTCGACTGTCCTGATGATACTAATAACTAGGAAGTGCCGTCAGATGCGATAACTGACGATTTTTATGCCTCTGATCGCAGTCGCTGAAACCCCACCAGTTGAGTTGCGTGTAACTCCCAGAATCTGCCCTAAATGCACATCCGTCTGACACTGCAGGTGGCAGACCCACTGCAGAGAATCGAAGTCGGCAGCATCCCACCCTGAGGTAAGGCCTGGTCTAGGTAGGGTTTAACACGGAACTAAACTAAACTGCAGCTATCTGCATAAACAAACTCCATTAAAATATCCCCTGGCTGTTTTTAAGAAAACATTTAGCATAATTCCAGTTAATGTCCAGGGCTCTGGAGCAGTACTGGGAGTGGAGAGGTGCTTGACTGCTCTGATGAAATCACTAATAGGAAGTGCCGTCAGAAGCGATAACTGACGATAACAATTCCTGGCTGACTGCAGTCAACAAGTCCTCACAGGTCGTTGGTGCCAGGAGTAAGTTGCTCTGAACTGTGACTCTTAATTTCTATATTCACTCAGGTTGCAAGTTAGTGAGGGACCGGCAAGCATTCAACAGCTGAGTATTGGCGTGGGGAGCATTGGCCTTCTGAGCGGTAAGCTTTGGTCTGCAGAGCAAGTAGTGGTTGAGGATGCTTAGGTGTTACGTTGAAGGATGTAAAATTACTTTTGGTCAGATACTGGCAGTGGAGCCGAGTGCAGAGCGAACTCAGGGTTCCTTTACCTTATGGCTGTATAATCCTGAGCAAACTGCCGCAATACTCTCAGATGTAGTTTTCCTCATCCTTAAAAAGAGTCTATGGTTTGTGATGTTTAAAGTACTGTAACTAAATGGTTACAAACACCCAAGAAGCCAATTATGACTAAGTTCTTAAGGACTTTTGTTTGTTAGGATGGACGTAGATTTATAGTTGAGGCTATGATCAGAACTGCCTCCAGTTCTTTAGCATTTGCTGTCTGTCTATAAATGCTTTATTCACTCCCCCAGGTTCTGAGTGCTGAAGGATAGTCAGTGCCGTTTCAGAGTTGGTGGTGGCAGCGGCTGCTCACCCTGAGAAAAGAGGTAAGATTTGATCTGGACAATGGCTACCCCCGTGGTAGAATGAATGAGCAGCTAGTTTTGTTAAAATTGATTTGTAGAAAAGGGTATCAAATGATGAAATCACCCAAAATAGCTGGAATTACCGGCAGATTGTGTAGTGGTGAACCTAAGGTTTTCTGAAGATATCTTTTATACTGTTGAATGACTGTTGTTTGGAGTAGAAAGTAAAACTGATACTTAGTTTCTTTGCAGGCTAATTTCCCAGAGAATGGTCAGCTGTGCTGCCACAGGGGCAGAATTTGAAGTCCCAAGTCACCATCAACTTGGACTCTGAAAACCAAGGCTTCAATTTTTGGTGTAGAAACATGCTCACCTCGTGCTGAGTCTCAACAGGCCATTCTTACCAACATAGAGCTGAGAAAGGAACATGGCAACCTTTTCTAGGACAGGCACTTCTGGTGTCATTAAATTCATGAGCTTTCTAGTATTATCCCTTGCTCAAAAAGGAGCTCCTGTATGTAATGTACATTTTAATGTATAAATCTGTTAGATTGGGCAAGGGTCTGAATTCTTGAAGCTGGAAACATTTCCAACTGAAATTTCCATGCATTACCATAAACTAACATTGTAATAAAGGATGGTCTTTGGTATTGGTTCTTAAAAATGTATTTGAAGAAAAAATATTTGATCACTGCTGTCAAATATTAGCAGTCCAGGTATGAGCATTTATCGGCTTCCTGTGGTCAGTCTAAGCTGTCTTCCCCATAACTTCAGATTTTGAGGGCAAAAATTCCATAGCAGTTAAGGCATCCATACACTTGAGTATGTTCCCTTTGGCCTGCTTGCCTTGCCAAATCCTTAAACAGTGGCAGGCAGACCCGTCTTGCTGCCTTCCCAATCTCTCTGGACTTGCTGTCTATACTTGGGTCTAGGTCTTGCTTATTGTACCTAGAAGGGATGTTTTTTTTAAACTGGTAGGCCTTGGATAGGGAGGGTTAAAGCCTTGGCTACCTCTTGAGAACTTTCAGTTTTTCCACCTTTCCTGAGGCACTAAATCTGCAAGAATTTATAGAAAGTACTCAACCTCATCCTGGTCCTCCCAGTAGGTTTTGGGAATGTGTTCAAAGTGTCAGGGATTATTACTCCAGGGGCTTAGAAGGAATTTTATGGTAAAGGGGTCCTTAATCCTTTTTAAAAGCCTCCACACTAGCGACAGTGGAATCCATGTGAAAGTCTGATAGTCTAGGGCAGGGGAATAGTGGGGTTTGAGTAGGCCTTTCTGTGCATGCCTGTGTGGGCACCATCTGCCCCAGACCCCCTAGGATGCTGTGTATTGATGGGGGTGTTGGTCCCAAGGACAGGCCCCTGGAAACGTGGGTTTGAGGGAAGTCAGGTAACAGCCCAGGGTTCCACACACAGGAGGTAGACAGCCGTCAGTCCACATGGGGACAAGGCTTCTGGAGTCTGGCAGCCTGTCCCCTCCCCCAGCCTCCTTCAGTCAGGAGTTAGGGTAGGAAGATTCCAACCTGACTTGTGCAAGGGCACAGATCAAAGTCCTGGGTTGGATGTAGGGCCCCAACTACACCTTTGCTGGAGTAGATAGCTCAAACATAACACTCACAGCTCAAAACTTGCAGCATCCATTAAATCGGGAGGCTGGGGGCTGATATCTGGAGCCAGAAGGCAGATAATGGGATTGACAAGGGGGGAGATGGAGAGAAGTGTTACACAGCCCCTCTTTCAGGTACTACAATCTGGGCTTCCCATGGGTGGGGCTGCCCAGTGCAGTACTGGGTTACAGCCTGAGCCCTGCCCCGTCCCATACCCTTAGTCTGCCTCGAGCCATCCTACCCCAGACTCCCTGGTGAGGGCCCCCACTTTCGTGTCACGTCTGAGCTGCACCTGCAGTCTCCCTGCCTTCCTGGTCTTGGGCAGGAGCCAGAAGGTTCCATGTAGGGTCCTCCTGACCCACTGTCCCATCCTGGACCTCCTCCCCACTGCCTGGGCCTTCACCCAGCTCCAGGATGGTGGGTAGGTGGCCCTGCTTCGGGGAGCGCTTGCGCAGGCTGAGCAAGAAAGGCTGGGGCAATGAGAAGATGTCCACGTTATTGCCCAGGTCAATCCACGTGACATTGGGAAACTTGCTGGGGTCCTTAAGAGTGTCGGTGAGGTCACGCAGCAGGGCTCGTGTCAGCCGGTTGCCATTGAGGGCCAGTGTGGTGAGGTGGGGCAGTGTGCTGAGTGCCGGCAGCAGCTGTAGGACCATGTCATCTGTGAGGCCTGTGAAGCCCAGCTCCACGCTGTCCACCTGCTCCCCACATCGCTGCAGGTAGCTGCTCACCCGCTCCAGGTCACGGGAGGTCAGCGGGATGCCCGACAGATCCACTGTGTTGTCCAGAGGGCTCCCAGCCAGGACAGCCTTGAGGCTGGAGGGGAGAAGGGACATCCCATGGTCAAGCAAGGAGGCAGGCCTTTTCTCCGGAGGCAGCAGTGACGACACCATGCAGCCTGCCTCTTCTCCAGGGATGGGAGGAAACGGACCCCTAATCCCTGGCACGTCTCAGCCTGGCTGGGTCCAGCTGGCTGGAGCCTGAGGGACCACGGGAGAAGCCCAAGTGTTTCTGCAGGGACTAAGCGTTCTGCTGGTGTCACAATGCCTGGACTTGTAGCTTCTTTTCTTTCCACTCAGGATGACCTTTAGTCGTTCCTTAACCTCTCTGCCTGTTTTTCCTGAAAAATGGAGCTAACTGAGTGCTGCTACAGGGTCCTTATGTGAAGTAAGTTAATAAGTGCAAAGTATTTAAAACAGTGCCTTGTTTAGGTGAGTGATGAATTAATCAGTTGGGCTGAGCTTCCTGCTTCCCCAAGAGTGGCACAGGATCTGAGGCTTCCTTTTTCAAGGCCATCTTCCCCACCAGATGGGGATTCCTTAGGGAGAGCCCTGCAGGACAGCAGGCGGGGAGCCTGGGAGCTGTTGGCTCCCGGAGGCTGAGAGCCCTCCTCTCTGCCTGCTGCCACTCCTGCTCTTCTTTCTTCCTCTGCCCTTTGCTCTGGGGCCATAGCTCCCCATTTCCAGGTACCCCAGACAAGCTCTTAGGCCCCACTTGGGAAGGAGAGGGAAGAGGGAGGGATTGTTCACAGCCTGCACACATTAATAACAGCAGCCCAAGCAGGATCACAGCTGAGACTTCCTCTCTGCAAAACCCGTCCTCAGGATCTCCTGGAGCTGGAAGGCTGCCCACAGTTTGCTCATCTTGCCCAGCCCCAGGGAGTTTGCAGGTAAAGCTCTCAAGGCATGACATCTAAGGGCTTGGAACATTGCCTGACATTTGTTTAGCGTGATTTAAGTGTTGGCTGTAATTCTTATCAATGTCATTAATAAAGCAGGCCTGTTACACCAGAGCGTGGTGGTTAACAGCCTGAGCCTGGGGTTTGAATCTAGTAGCCCTGCCACTTACTAGCCGGCTGACTAGTCAAATGGCAGAAGTTACAGCCCCTAGCTTGGTCAATCCTTCAGCAAGTGTTTGTTAAGCTCCTAGTAGGTGCTGCGTGCTGCCCTAGGCACTGAGGCCACAGTGGTGAACAAGATGGGCAAGACCCCTGTTTTCATTCTGCCCGAGGGGGGCTAGACAACAGACAAGGCAATGTGAGAGTGAAGTGAGAGAATAGCTTGGGAGGCATGGCTACTGAGGGAAGGCTTCTCTGAGGAGGTCATATTTGAGCTGGCACGCAAAGAAAATAGCACGCCATCAGAAGGCTTTGGTAAGAGTTCCAGCAGGAGTGCAAGTGCAAAGGCCCTGAGGCTAGAAAGAGCTTGGTGTGTATGAACCAGCAGGAAGGCCAGTCTGGCTGGGGTGTGCGAGAGTGGAGGGGAGAGACCAGAGGGGCTGAGGGCCCATCACATAGGGCCCTGTTTGCATTTCACTCAGTGTGACCTGGAAGCCACTAAAGGGGAGTGAGGCTTCTGAGGAACAATGAACTGAGTGTATGTGTGTATGTGTGTTGGGGAGATAGAAGAAGAGGCCCCTGGATCCCAGCAGGGCGACTCAAACTTCTAGCTCTTAAATCCTAAAGAAATGGCTAACAAAGTCTCACGGCATTCCAGGTTCCATGGGTCCTCCTGGCTGCTCTGTCCCCAGATATGGCCACTGCCCTCAGCCCAGTGAGAGCCTCAGTTCCTCCACCTGGGAAGGCCTCCCCTAGGATTCATCTCCTGCCCCCCGACCCCCAGCTTGGAGGGTGGGGTTGTCCAGAAGGGAAAGAGGAGCTAGAGAGCTTTTTTCTCAGTGAGGGGGTGGTCCTTCCCTCCCCAGCTGCAGGACCTGGAAGGATGAGCCCACGGCAGCATCAGGCCCTGCCAGTCTTTCAGAACCCAAGGTGCTCTGCCCCCATGGTCACTTGCAAGAAAGGCAGAGGTGCTTCCTCCTCCAGAAAGCCTTCCTTCCAGCTCCCCTCCACTTGCTTCCTGTCACAGCACACAGATTGTGTCCCATGTGCCCCTCCCCCCCAGTTTTCAGAGGGCCACAAAACCCCTGAGGCTCCTCACTGCTGCAGGGGCCAGGGAGATGCCTGGGATCTGGGTTCCCCTAGGGGATATCCAGGAGAATTAGGGGGTGGGGGTTCCAAGAGTGTGTCCATGTTCAGTGCACCAGGAATTAGAAAACTTATGCCACCCCCTGCACCCATCCATCAATGGGCCCAATACTCCCCAGCTCCCACCCCACAGACCAGGGCCCTGCCTCCCATGCCTCTCATGGCTCATGCCCACCTGAAATGCCCTCCTGCTGGTTTCTCTCACCTCTGAATTTCACCTCCTTCAGGCAGCCTTCCAAGACAACCCTCTCTGGTCCAGCTCTTGTCTTCACCCCACTGCCCCGGGAGCGGGTGCTGTGCACACACCCAGCCTGCCATAGACTGACTGTGGGCTGCTCTTATAGGAGGCTGGGTAGGGTGGGGGGAGGAGGGGCAGGGCAAAAACACTTCAGGTGACCATGACTCACCAGGCCTGTGGCTTCCTCTTCACCAGCCCGCGGTGCCGCCTCCATTGGGAATGGGGGCTCAGATGGTATGTCAGCTGCCGGCACAGCTTCTCCATGGCGCCCAGGGCATCGCCTTCCTGCAGAGGTAACCACAGGCGGGGGGTCCCTGTGTTGCTGGAGCAGGATGGGGGGAGCCCAGTCCCCATCTCCAGCTTCCTGTCCCTGCAGGAAGAGCATGGCACCCCCAGGCTGAGTTGAGGGAGGCCTGGTAATTGCTGACTCAAGGTGGGTGCCCTTAGCAGAGAGCAGTGGTTGCAAACTGATCTGCATAGTAGTTAATAGTTTTTGTGAATTAGTTGCTAATATCAAAAAAAATGGAGATTTATATAAAAGTCTGGATTCCAGGTGACCTGACAATTGACTAGAGCTGAGTTGCCAGCTGATCCCTTAGCCAGGATTCACCATGGTCCTTGACACTCCTCAGCATCCAGGGCCATTCTGCTCATTCACTGGTTCAACAAATATTTACTGAGCCCTACTAGGTGCCAGGCACTTGTTCTAGGAGCTGGGGACACAGCCATGAACAAATGTACTTGCTCTTGTATTTCACATAGTAGAGGAAAGTGAAATATTTTTACCATGTCTTCTTCCTCTGTCAAAAGTGGGAAAATGAATGAAGGGGCCACGTCTTTCCCAGCCCAATTTACTCATCTTTGTTACCTGTCTGGCCCATCAGCATTTGATTTGAAACCCTGGGTGCTATCGCCTGAATTTTGTCCCCCCAAAATTCTTAAGTTGAAGCCCTAACCCCAGCACCTCAGAATGTGACTGTATTTGGAGACAGAGCCTCTAAAGAGTAAGGTAAAATGAAGTCATGTGGGTAGGCCCTAATCCGGTGACTGGTGTCCTCATGAGAAGAGGCGAGGGCACAGACATGTACAGAGGAACGACCACGTGAAGATAACAGGGCGAAGAGGCCATCTACAAGCCAAGGAGTGAGGTCTCAGAAGGAACCAACCCTGCCAAGCCCTTGATCTTGGACTTCTGGCTTCCAGAACTGTGAGAAATAAATTTCTGTTGTTTAAGTGGTATTTTGCTATAGTGCCCGAACTAATAATACTCTGGGTTAAAGGGTGCAGCAGAGAGATACTAGAGAGACTCCAGCTCCATTCCACGGGAAGTCAATTCAACAGTCACTGAGCCCTGGGAGAGTGAGTGGCCAAGAGCATGTGCTCCTGCCAGATGGTCCAGTGCCAGGGTCAAGGGCCGGAGTGCCAGGGCTTAGATGCAAACCCACGTGTGATAGCAACATGGATGTGGTGAGGTTCAACCATCAACCCACGTCCGGTGCTCGGCAGAGCACCTGGCACAGAGTGAGCACTCAGTAAACTCTAGCTTGACTCTTATTATCATCATCATCACCACTCTGCTAATGGAGAAGCAGCATACTGAGTAAATAAGAGCATGAACTTGGCACCAAACTGTGGATTCAAATCCTTACTGTGTGACCTTGGGCAAATCGCTTGACCTCTCTGATCCACACCTGTGAAGGGGTAATAGTACTCACCTCACAGGGGATTTTGTGAGGATGAAATGAGTGATTACTTGTAAAGTGCTCTGAATACAGCTCAGCGCATAGTAAGCTCTCTAGGGATGCTCAGTGAATTAATACTGTGCTGTACTGTAAGAGTAGCAGCAACACACGGAACTCTGGCAGGGTAAAGAAGGAAGATTACTTCCGCCCAGGCTCAGATTTGAGGCTTTTAAGAACAGATGGACTAGTTTGTCCCTTATCCAAGGGCTTGGAGGATTAGGGGGGTGTTACAGGTGTGGGGGCAGGTGACAGTCTGAGGCCTGACTTCTTGCTACTTCCATGGCTACCACTTTGTTCCAAGCTACTATCGTCTGTCATGTAGGTTAGTGCACACAAACATTACACTAGGGCTTTATGGAATTCCCACAACACCCTAGTGTAGTAAATGCTTTATTGTTCCCATTTTACAGAGGAGGAAACTGAGGCTCAGAGAGCCAGGGCTGATGGAAAGGCAAGAGGAGGAGACTGAGGGAGGGAGACAAGAGATAGGAGGTAGGAAGAGGGGAGTTGAGTGTCCAAAGAGGCGAATATCTGCACAGGAATCCAGCAGACCAAGGAAGGCCCAAGACTGAATGGGTTTAGAGGAAACCTCTGGTCTCTAGTTCTCCAAGAGCCTCATCACTTCCTACTGCCTAAGCCTGCCTGGGAAAGAAGCAAATGTCACCTGCCACTCCAGGCAACTGCATTTACAACCCCTAGAGCTGACATGTCCTGATTCCTCGACTTCATTTCTTGCTAAGCCTAGACGTATGGTGTGTGTGATGGGAAATAATGAGTAGTGAAGCAAGCAGGGGCTCCATCATGGGGGTTGCAAGGGAATTCCCCGGAAGGGGAAAAGCAGGGTCACATGTGCATTTTAGGGCCACCCCTCTGGGAGATGGAGAAAGGGGTGGACTGGAGGCAGAGAGGGTGACTCAGGGCCAGGCCCATCTGCTTATGTGTGGTTTGGGGCATCCCCACCAGACCCATGGAAAGGGCTGAAAGTGACTGAGGCCACCACACTTGACTGACAATGCACAGGACGGAGAGGGTATGGGCAGGGAGGGGATGAGGAGGGATCTTGGCTTTGGGCTTGGGACCTAGATAGAAGGCAAGAGGCTCTGAAGAAGCGGGTGAAAAGGCAGGACAGAGGGATGACCGGCTCATGTGGGGCCATGTGGAGTTTGAGGGGCCTGTGGGACCTCCAGTGGGGAGATGTGATTACATTTGTGAGGTTGGGGCTCAAGACAGGTCCGGGCTGGATGTGTTCATTGACATCTGATTAAAGTCCCTGGCCAGGAAATGAACCACGGGTGAAGGAAGGGGGAATAGCTGCAACCTCAATGGGGCAGAGACATACTGGACATGAAGGGACAGAGAAGCAGAAGCAGAGCCACAGACACCGAGGAGAAGGGGGGGTGGGTGGGACTGCAATGAGGGGGCCTTGGACAGCACGGGCTCCGGGAGGGGCGGTCATGGTGGGGGCCAGAGTGAAGGCCAAGTTTGGAAGCCAAAGGGAGAATGGGAGGTGACAATGGGTATGGTGATCTAGAGCCACAGTTCTTCACCTGGGACTCACACACTGGGATCACCAGGGAGCTTTAAAAAACAGCTGCCTGGGTTACCACAGCAATGGGTGAGCAGTTCGGGTGCGGGTGTTTGAAAGCTCTCCAGCTGATTCCCCTGTGCTGACAAGGTGGAGAAGCACTGCTTCATACACTTTAAAACAAGAAGGAACAGTGGGTGGGATCTAGTGGTCTGCCCAGCGTCTCTCCTGGGACTACCCCAGGACAGAATGTTGCCAGTCTCCCACAGCACCTATTCCAAAGCTGAAAACTGAGCTCCTCAGCTTCATTTCCTTCTCCAGCCAATTCCCATGTTTTCTAAAATCAGGGACCATGGGCTCTCCCTCCATCATCAGGCCTGGGCATCTGGGCCTTGAAGGAAGAAGCAAGAGGAAGAAAAGTAGGCAAAGCAGCCGCCGCAGAGGCCGCAGCGTGCCGGCACTGCCACCAGGGGGCATCCGTGCGCAGGGCCAGGCACAGGGCTGACGGCTCTCCAGCCCCCCTGCACCTGGGAGACGCCCGGAGCCTGTTCCTCTTCCACTAAACCGGCACAACAGATATAGTCACTTAACAGAGGTGATTTGAGACTAAACGCGAGCTAGTATCTTCACAGAAGTGAGAGCTCCCCTCTGCTTGTCTGGACTAAGTAAACAACAGCTAACATTTCTAGAGCGTCTACTATATATGTTACACATCGTCTCTGCATTGCACACATGAACTCACAACAATCCAATGAAACACGGGCTACTGTTATTCCCACTTTACAAACGAGGGAACTGGAGCACAAAGAGGTTGAGCAGATTGGCAAGCCACACAACGTGCAAGATGGAATCAGGATCCAAACCTCAGCAAGCTCTGAGGCTAGGGCTCCCAAACTTCCATCCGGGCCTGTGCTCTGCTCTGCCCTACTGGCGATAATCTTTTGCTTAGGTTAGTTCAAGACGTTTCTATCAACTGCATGCAGAATAGCCATAAGCAGGCCCCTCCAATTTTTTCTCAACTCCATCCCTTTTTGAAGCCCCTTCTAGGCCGCCCTCCAGTGGAGAACAGGACAAAGCAGGCCAGGTCCAGACATGGAGTAAGAAGAGAAGGTGGGGAAAGGAGGAAATGCTGTTTCTGTGTGGTTTCAGCAGTAAGAAACAGCTGCCTCGCAGGTACAAAGCAGCTAGTTGTGCAACCCTACGCGCCCCTTGTGCAACCCTGCCTGGGGAGCTCTGACAACAGTCCATAGGCCCTGCACCCACCACTCTGATCCATTTTCTCCTGGTCCCTCTCTGGGACCTTCTGAAAGTGCTGCAGTCCAACAGCCCTTTTGTGCAACCAGACCCCACTCCCACACGACAGCTGAGTGGTCCAGAAGTGGGCATTGGCAGAGTGCAGCCAATCAGCCCTTTCCTGGGAATCATGATGAGACAGGGACATACACCTGACTCCTCAGGGCTGGACACTAACCTATAATTGGGGAGCCACCTTGGCCTTATTTCCTGCCCTATGGCCTGGGAAAGAGGGAGTGGAGAGTGTGGTGTCGGGTAGGGTAGGGTGGGAAGAGGTAGCAGAGGGGAGAAGTTTGCGCTGTTTGTCTGTAGTTCTAGTCCCTCTTTCAAGCTTGGCTGCCTTTGGGCCCCACAAGACTCCTCAGTATCAGGATAAATTCTCTTCCTAGCTTGAGGCAGCCCGAGTAGGCTTCTGGTACTTGCAGCAGAGTCCTAACCTACAATGGAGGCTCAAAAGCAGTTTTCGGAATCAATTCTGCAGCTCTTCCTCCCACCCATGAGAAAGGCAGGAGAGGGGCAAGTCAGGGGTGCCGGGCACTGCACTGCAGGGTGGAGTGTGGGTCAGGGCAGCAGCCTCTCGGGAACTGCCCAATGCTGGAGGCCCTGGAGAAGAAGCTGAGGGACTCTCACTCACCTGTCTGGGAAGATGCTGAAGGCAGACTTGCACTCCCCTCCAAGAGGGGTCCCATTGTAGGGACATTGCCCCATCTCTCAACTGTCAGGCAGTGACACCCACCTGCCATCTTCACTACCCCAGGCACATTTGTTTGCTGACCCCAGGAGCCAAACAAGCAATGCCATCCACTGCTATATGCCCAAAGGCTTCCCTCATTCATTCATAAATTCATTCAGTCATCAAATACCGACTGCCTGGCCTACTCTGCACTGGAGACCATGTGCTATGTTTTCTGTTTACTGTCTCTTCTCAGTCCATTCTCTGCCCTTTCCTGTGCTCTGAAGGCTGAGCTCCACAGACGGCATCACACACCCAGCCCTTTTGCCCCTGGCTCCCATTTAGGTTAAACTAATGGGAGCAATTAGGAGAGAGATCGGAAGGCAGGGAGAGAGAAAGGTCAAAAGATTTATTTTTTTTCATGCCCTTCCTGCTTTAACATGTACGGCAGCCAGCTTCCAAGAGAGCCCCCACGATCCTGGCCTCCTGCTACTTGTGTGCCCACGTAGTCTCCTTCTGTACTATCTCGGGGCTGATTTGGGCCATCAGTAGAATATGGCAACAGTCATGGTATGTTATTTCCGAGACTAGGTCATAAAAGATATTATGGCTTCTGCCTTGCTTTCTCTCGGATCACCCACTCTGGGAGGAGCCAGCTGCTATGATGTGAGGACACGTAAGCTGTCCTATGGAGCAGCCCACATGGCAAGGAACTGAGGCCTCCTGCCAAAGACCATGGAATGTGCCGTCCTGGGAGTGGGCCTGCCAAGCTCTGTCAAGCCTTCGGATACGTGCAGTCTTGGCCAATGTCTTGAGAGACCCTAAGCTAGAACTACCTAGGTAAGTTGCTCCAGAATTCCTGACCTACAGATTCTGCACAACAATAAATGTGTGTTGTTTTAAGCCCTTAAGTTTTGGGTAACTTGTTATACAGCAATAAAAAACAGCACGGTTCTGGAAGGCATTCTCATCCTGGCTCCAGCAACACAGCTTCCACCCATCACCCCTTCTGTGGTAACAACTTCCTGCTGCTGCTAGAGTTTGGGGTCTCAGTGTCACCTGTTCATTTCCTTCATCCTGCCCACAACCCTGGCAATAGCTCCTGAATAAACTCTCTTAAAAAATCACAATGGAAAGGGTCTCCTGCTTCCTGGCCGGCCCCTGCCTGGTGCAGGATGTAACTGTGAACAGGACAGATGCTGTATCTTATCCTGCTGCAGTTTATATTCCAGTGTGGAAAGCAGACAATATGTTAACCAACAAATAAATAAGCAAGATAATTTTGGAGACCAGTGAGTGAAATGAAGAAATAAACAGGGCCTGAGATAGAGGCTGACCGGGAGACCAACGCGAGGTAGGCTGATCAAAAAGGCCACTGAGAGGTGACGTTCAGGCTGAACCTGGAGGACAGGGAACCTCAGACAGAGGAGACAGGTGTGGTCAGGCACGACAGTGAAGTCCCTAAGGTAGGAAAGAATCTGGATGCCCCAGGAACAGAGAGGAGGCCCGTGTGGCTGGAGCAGAGTCAGCAGGGTGGAGAGTGAGAGAGATGAGATGAGATGGGAAGTCCTGGCAGGGCCAGGTGAGGAGTTTGAGTTTTACTTAAATTACAACACAATGCTGCATGGAAGCTTTTTTAGCAGGTACACATATGATCCAATTTACCTTTGCAATGGCTGTCTGGCTGCTCCCAGAGCATAGAGAGGAGGCCCAGTAGTCCTGGGAAAGCAGGACATGGCCGAGACTGGCCAGGCCCCGGGGCCTCCAGCAGGGCTAACCCCATCTGGCTGACTCCGGAAATCTGGGTGGGAGGCCAGTCTGGTAATTTCCAAGACTCTGAGCCCACAAGGGCTGGGGTCTATGGTTGTGTCTTACTTGCCACGTGTCCCACAACTGACCTGCTAGGTCTGAGGCCCCTGCTTGGCATGTGGTCAGTGCTCACTGATTAGTCACACCGCAGCTTCTGTGCACGGAGTGCTTAGCTGTGCCAGGTACACACCAGTGCTTCGAGAATCATGTCACTGAACACTCAGAACAGCCCTACAGGAGAGAGTATTGTTGGGCCCACCTCAGTGGAGAAAATGAGGTTCAGCTAATTAAGTGATCTGAGAAAAGTTATTTGCATGCAGTGAACAGAATGTTTGTGTCCCCTCATTTCATATGTTGAACCACAATCTCAGTGTGATGGTGTTTGGACAGAGGGCCTTTGGGAGGTAATTAGGGTACGCTGAGGTTATGAGGGTTATAAGAAGAGGCCAGAGAGTTAGCTCTCTTTCTTTCTGCCCCGTGAGGACAGAGCAAGAAGGCAGCTGTCTGCAAACCAGGAAGAGGGCTGTCACCAGGAACCGACCATGCTGACACTCTGATCTTGGACTTCCAGCTTCCTGTGAGAAATCAATTTCTGTTTATAAGCTACCCAGTCAATGGTAATTTGTTGTAGCAGCCTGAGGTAAGACAACCCAGGTATGGCTCCTCTTTTCCCCACCCAGATGGAAGGGACAGATCGCAGTGCTGGACCCTTGGCCACCCCTCCTTCTTAGGCCTGTCCTGTTTCTGGGGTCTGACATGCGCAGTTAACCACCTGCAAGCCCTTCCTGTATGGAGGGAGGCAGGGTGCTTGGTTACTCCCACAGGCCCCTGCTCCTCCTGAACTGGCTGCATCCGTGTGCGCCCCAAGTGAGCTCTGACAGCCCAGAGACCCAGCATCTGAGCACTCTGACCCATGGAGCATTGGGGCCCAATTCCCACCTGGGGTTCTCACCTGGGGTGTGGCCTTTCTCAGATCACTTCATTACCTGAACTTCACCTTCCTCAACACTAAACTGGGCATAAAAGTAACATCTCTCCTATTGAGCTGCTTTGAGTGGCCTATAGCCTGTCACCCTTCCCACCTGTGGGTAACTAAATCCATGCTCCAGAAAAGGCAGGGGTCTGGCACCTGCAGGGTCTCCTACAGGCCTGGTCTCAGCTCCCCCATGCTGAGCCAGGTACAATCTGAATGAGTAGAGGGTGGTTCCAGAGCCAGCCTATTCCCGCGGCTCCTGGCACCGGCTCCCCTTCCCTGGCCTTGAGGATCGCAGTCACCAGTCCTCCTGACAGGCTCCTACCTTCGCCTATTTGAGCCCAGCACTCCTGCCTTCTGCTGCATCCCCCACCAACCTGCCCCCAACCTGCTCCCAGCCCTCATAGCTAGCCCCCAACCTCCGAGTCTTGGCACCAAACAGTCCAGAACCTGGAGAGAAGACCTAGACAAAGTCCCAGATGGCAGCTCAGCCCCAAGCAAGGTTCCAGCCCCCTGGGTGACCCTGTTCAAGTCCGCATTCAGGCCGAGCGAGAGGTGGACTCGGGAACCGCCTCCTCACTCTTATCCCAGATCCTACTCTGAAAGAGGAAGCGTCCTCCCAGCACTCCTTGGACCTGCTCTGGCTTCCTGCCCCTGCCACAGAGGAAGCACTTCTTTTGGAAGCTGCTGGAAAATGAGGGATGTAAGAGAAGGAACCAAAACAACATAGAGAAAAGCTCAAGCACGCAGCTGCCCCTACCCCTGGCCCTCCCCTTCCCTGCGAGGGTCCCAGTGGGCATGTCTGGGTAAGCCAGCCTGGCACCCAGCAAGTTCCGTGGCCCAATCTGGGCCCTGGAGCCAGGAGGAAGAGGGGCAGACGCTCCCATCCAGAAGGGGCTGAGCAGAGCTTGTGGAGCCCAGAGAGCCCTGGAGCTTTTCCTGCTCAGCTCTGGAAGCCAGGCAGGTGGGGGACATGAGTAAAGTGGGTGGGTATAAAATGACACTCAGCCTCAGGGAGAAGACAACTGGGAGTGGTGGGGACAGGCAAACCTGAGAGCACCATGCAGGGCCATGCTCCACTTACATGGCACCTTTATGCAAAGAAGAAAAAGCCCGCCTCTAGGCAGACATAATCTTACACCAGTGCCCATGGCTTGGTGGGCAGAGAGAGCCGGATTTGAACTGTCTCCTGTCTCCCCCAACCTCTGCCACCTCTGTTTGCATGTCTTTGTGCAGGGCACAAGCTACAGAACTGTACATGGTGGCCTTGGCCCCACAGAACAGGGGTGGCTACTCAGCTCCAGCCATACAGAAATGAGGGCTTCATGTTGCTGGAGCTCCGCATTTTTCAAGGGCAGCTGAATATAGGGATTGTGTGAAATATTCTGATTTTGAAATGTTGGCAGTGAATCCAGATTTAAAACACCCCACGGTCCAAACAAAACCTGTGCTGGTGTTGCCAACGTGCAGCCGCCGCCACGGATGCCGGGCCTCAGGACAGGGGGCCCCACAGGCCTGCCCTCCTGGAGCCTGCGTGCGGGCCCATCCTCCTTGGGCACCGAGCTGCTCTGCTCAGAAAGGCGACTGCCTCACACTCCCAGACCTGGCTCGCTCGGACCACAGCCTCCCTACCGGCTTAGGGCAGTGGATGTAGCGGGCCAGGCTGATGATGAGATCGTGTGTGATGGGGTCCACCAGGTTCCGGAAGCTGGCGTAGCGGTACAGAACATCGTCCAGCGAGGTCGATTCCATGCCTAGGTCCTGCAAGAGTAAAGGGTGCCCAGAGGTCAGGGGCAGTCCCGCCCTGCCCTCCAGTCCCACCCAAATACCCAGAGCAGCCCCTTGAAGGCGGCTCAGCCTCTCCCTGGCAGAGCCCTGGCAAGGGAGGCGACACCCCCTTCGAAGAGGCTTCCCAACCTGCAAGGAAGCATCTACAGAACTTCCCCCAGGGGGCCAGGCAAGGTCCTCCAGAACTGGCTTCCAGTTTATCGTCCTCTCCCAAGATAGCCCCCCAGCCATCACCTAATTCCCCAAGAAGGAAGCCAATGATGGGTGGCCAGGTGTGGCGCTCGTGGCTGTTTCTTCATCTGGGACAAACTTTCAAAATGGCACGAACAGTAAATTCCTCTGCTTTGTGACAGGATCATGTATTGATATTTGTTTTCTTCTTGCTTCTGAAGTCATTTTTACTGCTCCTCTGACCTAACTTCAGTGTCTCTTTGTATTGGGGGGTTTCTGAGTTGTGGGATTGAAGGCAGAAGCTGCCAGGCACCAGGAAAAAAACCACACTGGGGCTCCCAAAGAAAGGGTATTGTGTGGGTCGTCCTGTTGGGAGGGGAGGGAGCCTGGTGCAAGGGACACTGCGTTGGGCAGGAACAGCGGCAGAAACCCTGGGACAGAGGTGCCCCAAGCCTGAGGAGGGACAAGGGATTAAGAGGTCCCACACACTAAGAGTCCAGGCTGAGAGCCCCTGCAGAGACCCCTGCCCACCAGCAAGGGATTCTAGGGGCTTGGCCAACAGCAGTGAGCAGTGTGGATTAGAACCCAAGGGCCCGGCTCCAAATGTTCTCGATTGTATAAGAACCAAGTTTCTTGCACAACTCCAGGAAAAGGGCAGGCACCTCAAACAAAACTAAGCTTGAATTTCCTACCTTCCAAGCCGGCGGGAGCTTGAAATAAATTGCTTTAGAGAAGTAAAGAAACGTGCTTTTCTACTCTGGAGTGTTGGACTAAACTTTATGCCCTCTATAGGTGAAAGAGCAAGAGTATACCTTCTGTCTTTTCTCAAACCCCTCCCTGCGGTTTCTGTTGTCCTTCGGGAGAAGGGTGGGAGCTGTGGTTCCTGCTCCTATCTTGGTACCTTGCACAAACCAGGCAATGAATGACATCCCTACCCCAGGGACTGCCCCCACCTCACCCTGAGAACCAAGGGGGCCACTGAGGGTGGGCAGGGAAAGCAGGCACTACCCACTTTTTCTGCCCCCATCCTAAGCTCCCTAGGCCCCCAAGCCACATGTGGAGCTGCTTTAGCACAGCCCAGAGAATGAGGCTCCTAGCCCAGGCTGCCCGGGTCCAGTGACCTGGGGACAGGAAGTGTGTGAGTGACAGGTGCATCCCAGCAGTGGTTTGCTGTCATTTCAGTGGGATATCGTGAACTTTTTAAAATGCCTCCCTCATGTGATTCTTAGAAATCCCTGTAAGATAAGTAGGAATCATTATTCCCAATTTACAGATGAAGAAATTAAGGCCCAGAGAGGCTGACTTCTTTACCTGTTAGAATTGCTGGAATGGATTGTACCAACTGATGACTACAATTAACACTGCTGTGGGGCATATTTGAAAATTGCTAATAGAGTAGATCCTTGTTAAGAAAACAAGCCAAAATGGAGTCACTTTTGCTAAGCCACATCACCAAACAAAAACTTGATAACTAATCTAATTGCAATTCCAGCCTCTCTCCTAGGAGTGGAATTTTAAACCACTCGACCTGGAATTTCCTGGTCATCACTAGTGAGGTGATCTGTTTGATAAGAGCCCCTACTTTCCCCGAAGGAAAGGAGAACTTACCTGAAATAATCCACTCATTTTACTTCATAGTTCCTCCCTTTCTGTCTATAAAAGCCTTCCATTTTGTACAACTCATCAAAGCACCTTTCTATTTACAAGATGAGATGCTGCCCAATTCATTAATTGCTTAATAAAGCCAATTAGATCTTCACATTTACGTGGGTGAATTTTGTTTCTTAACACCTTAGAAGTCCTCATCTCAAGCAAAAAAATTATTTTTCTATTTTCTTTTTTTCTAACTACATGAAGTGATGGATGTTAACTGAACTTACTGTGGTACTAATCGTTTCACAACATATATTAAGTCAGATCAGTATGTTGTCTACCTTAAACTTTGCAGTGCTGTATCTCGATTATATCTCAATAACAATGGAAGAAAAAAAATCACATGTAATAAAGATGTTAAAGACTTTTCAGGAATGGTGGGGAGTGGGCCTGTGCCCCAGCCTGGGCCCTATTTTTGAAGGATTGCTCTGACTTATCTACCCCTGTGATGAGCTGGGCAGGAGGCAGGCTTGAGGGCAGAGATGTTGTCCTGTGGTTTGGTGGTAGACATTTCTAAGGGCAAAGAAAGACAGGGGCTTTGCTGGATGGATCCGGAGGGGCAGGGGTGTTGTGCCCTCTGCCTCTATTGGGAGCCTTGCTGAGCTACGCTCCAGCCAGCTCCTGCCGGCAATGGTTAGGGACACTTTTCTCCCTCCTCTTGTAAGAAAGGAATGGGTTTCAAGCTTAACTGAGGACACCAAACAGCCAGTCTTGGGGGCTCTGTTTTCTATTCGGCAGGAATGGAGCTCAAAGGCCAGCCCCCATAGGTCCTCTGGCTGCTGAAATAATTTACTGAGGACCCAGATTTGGGGGCTCAAGGTTTGGCATGGATGCAAGGGGAGGTTCTGAAGTGCTGGCTGCCATGTGTAAGAACTGAGGGCCTCTCCTCTGTAGAACCAAGTGCAACACTGCCTTGGACCTGTCTCTGCCCTGGCTTATTCAACCCCTCAGCCAGGCTGCATCCTGGGCAAGCTACCTACTCTCACCGAGCCTCAGCTTCCTCATCTGTAAAATGGGGATAGTGACCCAGCATCACAGGTAGGTGAGGGAAAGAAAACCAAGTAACAACACATGTTCCCCCACAGGGAAGAGAATCACCAACAGCTCCCCCCAACTCCTCCCCTCCCTTCTCCCCTCATGCAGTGTTTCTTAACCTCTTTTTGGACCACAGACCCATTTGAGAATGTCACAAAAGCCATGACCTGCCTCTCTAGAAAAACCCAGGAGTCGGGGTAGGACAGGGAACTTGTTGCACACAATCTTTCTAGGCTTCACGGTCATCAGGGCAAGTTGGAGCTCTGGGGACACTCATGACCTCAGGACACAAACTATTACCCAGTAATGTACAAAAACATGGCCTCACCCTCCCTGGGGCAGGAGGAGGCTGGGAACACAGGAAGGCAGAAAGTCCAAGGGCTTGTGTTCTAGGGTCTGAGAAGGCCCACATGTCAAAGAGCTGAGGCTGCCCTTCCCTGGGGCAAGAAGGTGGGGTGCAGGGCAGAGTCTGCGGTGGGAAGAGAAGGGTGGTTATTCCCATGGGCAGAGGCTAGATTTGTGGTCACAGGAAGAAGACAGAAGATGGATGTATTTTTCCTTTCCTGCCTGTCTTGCAGGTTGGCTGCCATGTTGTAAGAGCCGAGGGCCTTAGGTTGTGGACTTAACGCCAGCCTCCAACCTCCTCTGCTTCGCCCGTGTAGCCCTCTCCTCGGTGTGTATCCCTGCCCGAGACACACGTATGTATCGTTCTCCTCTTATAGTCGTCCCTGCATGTTCCTGGGAGAATGCACTGGATTATAGGCTCTACCCAACCCCCAAGGCACGTAAGTCTGTAGGCAAGAGACCTTCTCTCCTCTTGGGATCTGTTCCCCACCTGTGAAATGGTCAGGTGAATTACACTAGCAATTACCAAACTATGTTCCAAGATTTTGGGACTGATGGCGACAAGAAAAACACCAAAAGAGTCAGCAAGGCTGCGGGCAAGCCCAGCTCTCAGCAGAGCAGCTCTACTGGCTGCCCCTTGATATTTAAAAAAAAGAAAAAAAAAGTAGTTCTGTAGCTAAAGCTTGAAAACCATGGACTGGATGACTGCTTGGGTTTATCTGTGTTCCTAGCAGCCCTGCACCACCTCCCCATTTGCCCCTCCTTTTCAGGCTGGTAGAGGCCATCCCATCCTGGGAGGATCAAGAAAACCCTAGTTGCTAACTTCCAGGAGGTTGGGGCAGTTCTGGGAAGATGCAAAATGTCCTACCCCGGAGCCCCCTCCCTCCATGTCCTCCTGTCACTCTGGGTGACCAGTGTGCTAACAGTGGCTCCATGTCTCCAGGCTGCTGTTGCCTGGGTTCATTTAGTCATTGCTTGGGAGGGGACAAGAGGTGGGAAGGCAGGAAGGGAGTAGGGAGGAGGGTCTCCCCAGGAAGGCAGACGTGGCCTTGCTCACTGTGCTTTGGGTAACTGTGAGTCATGGCCACCGCCCTCCCCGTGAATTCCAGCTGGGGCGGGGCTCCTGAAGGTCCCAGCATTCCTCATTACAAGAAGCTGCAACAGGGAAAACGAGATGGGACTGGACAAAGGCTGCTGCTCATTTAATTGCTTTCTTTCTTTCCTTTAACCCCACCTAGGCCCACGGAATGCTTGTGCGGCTTTAGGACACTTCATGTGTCCTGAGGACATTGGGTCACTTCTGGCCTCCTTGTCGTCCTCTCCATGCACCCATCCCCCTGGTAAGCCAATTTACCAGGGATGCCTGTGTCACGACTTTGCACCAAAGGCCCCACTGACACTGCCTAATGGGGGCCTCCAACGCTCCACTCCACTTTGCTGGAATGGTGCCTGCTGCATGCTTAGGGGTGGGGGCTGGAAGAATCACGTGGCTCCTCCGCACTGCCCTACAAACAGCTTTGGCCTTGGAGGGGCTGATCTGCCTTGAAAATACCAGGCAGCAAGGAAAATCCTAGCTTCCTCATTACAGGTCTAAATGATACCATCTCTAGGAACTGTGCATGTGGACCGTTCCCGATCAGAAAACCTGGGAACATTAGCAAGTGTGCCTGAGTCACAACTTGGCTTGGACAATGTCACTGGCCTGGGGCCAAGGGGGCCAGTGACTAGCACGTGTCACCTCACAGAAGCACGGACCCCATGTTACATGAGCTTGAAGAACCAGATTTGGGGACTCGTTCCAAGGAAAAGAGAGATTCTAGGGTGAGGCGTATGGCTTTCCAAAAAGTAGAGATTTACATAGGAAGATTAGAACAGCATTTCTCAAAGTGTAAAGGGACCCTTGAGACCCTTTCAGAGGCTCTACCTGCCTCTTTCCAATGACATATCAACGTGACGCTACATATCTACGTGACATATCTTCGTAGACTTCACTTGAAAAAACCTATCACAAGAGACCGAATGCAGAAGCAGTAGGTATGAGAACCCTTCTGTTAAGCCACATATTAAACAGATTCGCAAAACCATGAAACAATGCCACTCTTTTCACTAAATTTTTTTTCTTTTGGAAAATATAGCTATTTTTATAAAAATTTCTTTCAGACATGAGCTCATTATTAATTTTAAATAAATGAGTAAATAAATCTTTAAAATATTTGTTTTAATTTCTAATATAGTAAATAGCATTCATTAGATATAACCCGCAAACAGAAAACCTCTTTGAGGTCCTCAATAATTTTAGAGTATAAAGGTTCCTCAAAAAATTAAAAATATAACTACCATACAATCCAACAATCCCACTTCTGGATATATATCCAAAGGAAATGAAAACAGGCTATCAAAGAGGTAAGTATCTGTACTCCCATGTCCACTGCAGCATTACTATTATTCATAATGGCCAACACATGAAAACCACCTGTGTCTATCGATGGATGAATGGAAAAAGATGTGGTACATACATACAACAGAACACTATTCAGGCATGAGAAAGAAGGACATCCTGCCATTGCAATAACATGGATGGACACTGAGGACATTATGCTAAGAGAGAGAAGTCAGATAGAGAAAGACAAGTACTGTCTATCTCTTATATATGTGTAATCTAAACAACCAAAATAAAAAATGAGTGGAATGGTGATTACCAGAGGCTGGAGGAATGAGAGAGGTGTTATTTAAGGGCATATATAAGGTGTGATCAAACAATATTATATTAGTTTAACACAGTGAATGTTAAAAAAAAAAATTATTACAGTAAAAGACACATTGCCTTTAACCCCCTCAAAATACTCCCCTTTGCTTCGAACACACTTATCCCATCGTTCTTGCCACTTTCTGAAGCAGTTCTGGAAGTCCTCTTTTGTGAGTGCCTTTAGTTGCACTGTCGTGGCTGCCTCAATGTCCTGAATCATTTTGACTTTGGGGAAGACCTAGAAGTCACACGGTGCCAGATCCAGTGAATAAGGTGGATGAGGACACACCGCAATGTTTTCATTTGACAGAAATTGCCATATACCAGAAGTGATGTGTGACATGGAGCGTTGCCATGATGGAGGATGATTTACGGCACACTTTATTTTTCTATTTTTACACAAATTTTTTTATTTTTCTATTACAGTTGACATTCAATATTATATTAGTTTCAGGTGTACAACATAGTGATAAGACATTTATATAACATATGATCACCCTGCTAAATCTAGTACCCATCTGGTACCATACATAGTTATTACAATATTATTGACTGTATTCCTTATGCTGTACTTTACATCCCCATGACTATTTTTAACTACCGATTTGTACTTCTTTTAAAAATTTTATTTATTTATTTGTTTCAGGTGTACAAAACAATGTAATAGTTAGATATCATTTATACCCCTCACACAGTGATAACCCCCCTCCCCCATCCACTACCCCTCTGACATCGCACACAGCCATTACATTTCCACTGTCTCTGTTCCTAATGCTGTACTCCACTGCTTGTAACCATATATATATATATGTCATTGACATTCATTATTGTTCAGCTTCAGGTGTGCAGTGCAGTGATCAGGCATCTACATCATCCCTGAGGTGGTCTCCCTAATGAGACAAGTGTTTATCGATACCCTACAAAGTCTTTACAACGTTATTGATTACATTCCCCAAATAGACTTTCGTATCCCCGTGGCAATCCTGTGGTTACCGACTGTGCTTTCTAATCCCCTCACCTTCCCCCTTATCCCCACCCCCCCTCCCATCTAGCAACCCTCAGTTTTTCCTCTATGTCTCTGAGACTGTTTCTGATTAGTTCATTCATTTACGGCACACTTTAAAACACACCTCTCAATCATAGCTCACACCCGACTGACTGCACTGAACAAACTGAAGCTTGTCACACACTGTCACTAAGGTTCGACGTGCTGCTTCCCACATTGAAGATCCCTGCCTTTCCATTGGATGGCACTTGGCAGCAGCATTCACTGTATTTTCTTAACACAACAGGGCTCCGTGTCACACATTGCTTCTGGTATGGCAATTTCTGTCAAATAAAAACATCACAGTGTGTCCTCATTCACCTTATTCACTGGATTTGGCACCATGCCACTTCTGGCTCTTCTCCAAAGTCACAAAGACCATGAAAGGTAAACGTTTTGAATCGATTCAGGACATTGAGGCAGCTATTACAGCACAACTAGACACTCACGAAAGAGGACTTCCAGAACTGCTTCAGAACGTGGCAAGAATAATGCGATAAGTGTGTTAAAGCGAGGGGGATTAATGGTAACTTGCCTTTTACTGTAATAAGTTTTTTTTTTTAATTTAAGCAGTCACTGTATTTTTTGATCACACTTCGTACTTGTAACAAGAAGTCTTGGAGACCTAATCCACAGTACAGTGATTATAGACAACAAAACTGTATTAGAAACCTTAAACTTGCTAAGAGGCTAGCTCTTAATTGTTCCTGCCACTAGAAGAAACAATTATGTGGCACAACAGGGATGTTAGCTAATACTATAATGGCAACCACATTGCAATATAAATGTGTCAAAGCAATATATGGTCCACTTTAAACTTACACAGTGTTAGATGTCCATTATACCTCAATTTAAAAAAAGAGTGTAAAGAGGGATCCTAATACTAAAAGAAGTTTGAGAACTGCAGGGTTAGAAGAATAGGGTACTCTGGGAGAAAGGGGCTATCCTGAAGGTAGGGGAGCCCCTGGGAAGGGTTTCTCTTCCCAAGGCCTTCCCTCTGGGTCCTGGAAAAACTCCCAATCGACACACAGCCAGCTCTCTCTCCTCTCTCCTATGACTGTGACCCCTCCGTGAGGCTCCCCCGGGGCAGCTTTGTGGGGAGGTGTCGAGAGATCTGGGAAAGGGAAGCTCACCCTATGTCCACAGCCGGTGTCTGGGAGAAGGAGCAATGTTCAATCCAAGGGACTGCCCTGGACTAGAGAGCTGGTACCACAGGGGCCCAGGACCTAGGGCAGCATCTAAGGGGACAACCCAGCATCATCAAGAAAGCAGCTGGGGGAAGGGTCACCAAGTTATTTTGACACTTGTCTGACTGCCACCTCCTCCCTTTTTGCCTTTTGTTGGTAAAACTAGAGATTTTAGATCCTGGTTACAACTCTTATTGTTTTTTTTTTTTAATGTTAAGACGAACCTATCAATAATACAATTTGTTTTTTTGCATTCAGGTTTGGACACAGATTTACAAGTCAGTGAGACTGAGCTGGCATGCAGCTGCCTCTTCTCAGTCCTTCCCGTGACTAGATACATGCCTGTACATTGTGTTCTTGCACTGCAGGTGAACGTCATCCAGAACAAGTCCTCCCTTCGGAATGCATACCTGGATGTTTCTTCTCTGAGCTCCAGTCTGTCTGAAAAATCCTTTATGCTGAGTTGCACCTGAAGATAACCTGGCTAGAGAGAAATCCCTTTTGAAATACCACAGTCCTTCGTCTCTTGGCTGCCCTTGGGTATTCAGCACAGCAAACCACTCTAAGACTGCCTGATTTTTGTGTCCTCAGCTGCTTTTACTGCCGAGATAGCCAGGGGATTGTATTTGCCACCGACCTCTACCTGCCTCTCTGAGCCAGTCCCAGCACACCGCCCCTTCCTAGGTAGGAGCATCAGTTCATTATAGAAGGTAACCTGAAAAGCAGTTGACATCTTTACAACAATCTCTCAATGTCACCAAAAGGGAATCCCTTCGTGATACCCCCAAATCTCGTAAAATCTCTTCTCTGTATCTCTCTGACAACCCTATCTGTCCTTCAACTTCTCATATCCACCCTGCAAACCCTCTTAACACCCAGCCCTTCCCCTCCTAATACAAATCAACTTATCTTCTTTGGCTGATCCAGTTCTAAGATCCTCTGACCCCCCGCATACACACACACACACACACACACACACACACACGAATATGGTGCATTGCTGGTGGGAATGTAAAATGGTGGTCACTGTGGAAAACAGTATGGCGAGTCCTCAAAAAATTAAACAGAATTACTATATGACCCAGCACTTCCACTTCTGGGTAGATACCCCAAAGAATTGAAGGCAGGGACTTGAAGAGCTATTTCTACACCCATATTCATAGCAGCATTATTCACAAAGGCCAAAAGGTGGAAATAATCCAAGTTGTTGTCTAGGGATATATAGATAAACAAAATGTGGTACTATATGCACAAATGGAATATTATTCAGCCATAAAAAGGAATGAAATCTGATATACGCTATACCATGAAGAACGCTGAGGACATGCTAAGTGAAATAAGTCGGTCACAAAAGGATGATTCCATTTACATGAGGTACCTAGACAAATTTATAGACAGAAAGTAGAACGGTAGTTGCCAGGGGCTGGTAGGGAGAGAAGGTGGGGAGTTGTTTAATGGATATAGAATGTCAGTTTTACAAGATGAAAAGTGTTCTGGAGATTGGTTGCACAACAATGTGACTGTACTTTATAATACTTAACTGTAAAAATGCTTCTTAAGATGGTAAATTTTATGTTAGGTATATTATGCAACAATTTTTAAAAAGGGTCCCAAGACCCAGTCAGGCAAATACAAAGACACCTTCCCCAGGTAGGAGGGAGCAGAAGGGGGCATATGCATCTGGACATTTTTTTTCTGCCTGTCATACTTGTTTATTAAAAATTTTGCCATGTGTCCAGTTGCAGATGTTTTCTCTGAATTTACCTTCAGTGTTGCGGGTCTCTCTCCATCTACAAACACAGATCTTTTTACAGTCTGTCTCTTATCAGGAAAACCACTGTTGGTTCAGTGTTATCTTTTTTTTTTTTTTTTAAGGAGGGCACAGCTCACAGAACCAGCAGCTTTGGTGTTATTAGCATCACACTCTAAACAACTGAGCCAACCAGCCACCCCTCTCAATGTCTTCTGAATCGATCGTGTTTCATGTTCTTTCCATCATACACTCTTGTAGACAGTCTCGAGTCTGCCTTCCCCGTCATTGATTTCATGTTCTGCTGCAGCAACTCTACTTTCGCTGCCTCCAATAAGGACTGCACGTCAGCCAGTCTCGTCATCTTTGCAATCCTTATTTTGCTCATTAATCTCCCTTTTTATTTCACCCTGTTGTTTTTTTTCCCCATCTCGGTTTGGCCTCTTGTGGCATTTTGTTCTTTTCCCACAAAGTTCGTTTCTTCTGTATTCTGCATGGATCATTTTCAGAGGTCAGGGTTCAGCTTCCATAATATTTATCCTGCGTCCACGGTTTTTTGCCCCCACTTGCTCACCCTTGAAGGAGGTGCAGTCTAGTGAGACCCACGTCTATGATCTGTCTGGTGTGACACTGTGATTTATATAAGAAATGTATTTTTGGTCTCCTCCCACCCCATCCCCCCACCCTCGTTTGTGGCACAGAACTCCTAAAACCCCTGGAACTTCCTAAGTGTTGAGAGCGACAAAGGTGACTCTTGTTATGTTAAAGGGGCGACTTTTGGAAAGCCACTAAGTCGCCTAAGGTGGGGAGAGGTGGGGGAAGCTGGTTGCCAAGGGAACCAATCACATGAGGAAGTCCACGGAAATCCACAATAGTATATAGTGTCTGTATCCTAGGACTTTTCCCGTCCCTGGCCAAGCCCACCAGCCGTGCTGGACTTCTGTCAGCCACACCTCTGAGATGACCCTCTCTCCTGCCTGCCTGGGGGTGGCAACTTCTGAGAGTTGCTTTCTCTGAAAGCAGAAAGACGCGAGGGGGACAGGCAGTGAAAGGAAGGTGGAAACAGCACTTTTCTACCACAAAATCATCACTCACATGGAACTGACTTTCCAATTGGCAAAGTCCTCTAATTGAGGGAGAAAAGGCTTCCTCCCTACATTTGTCAAGTCTCAGATTCCTGAGGAGAAGCCAGGACCAGTTCCATCTGTCTTAGAGCAAAGAGGAGGTTCTTCCCAGACTGTCCACCTGTCTTTGTTTTCAGCATTTTTCATCTTTTTTTTTGGTGTGTCTTCTAAGGTACTTCGGGGGACAGTTAAGGGAAGCCACATTCGAGGCTGCCAGGCAAATGCTATTTTAAACCACAACTACCCTCTACCCTTTTAAACTCAAGGTTTTAAACCCATTTCCAGCAGGAAGGTCCCCAGGGAAATTAACTTGTATCTGTCTCTCTCCAGGCATGACTCCACAGTTTCTGCAACAGAAAGGACGGAGGCAGCAAGCTCTGAATACTAACTGGCAAAGGTGGATGGACAGCTTCAGTATGGAAACCCCTGGAGCCTGAACGCACAAAGTTGTTTGGGAGGTTGTAATCAAACACAATCCACCAGAAGGAAATGAATTAGTCCAGAGGATAAGCAGGAAGTAGAACAGACTTTCTCTTCGTGGCTCTAGAACATGCAGGCAGCGCCTCCTGAGAGAAGGATGCAGTGTGGGGACAGAGCCAGGAGTGCAGTTTCCAGGCTCTCGGCCTCACGTGGAAAGGTGCTCACTCGGATAGTAAACGGCCATCAACTGTGATTGGATGGCCATCAGCTGTGGCTAGCTGGCCGTCAGCTGTAACCAGTGAGCCATTGGCCACGAATATAACTGCCATGGCTACGCCAGCAGCAATGGGGGCTAGCAAGAGGATGCTGGCTGGCAAGCGCAGATTGCAGTCAGCATGGTGGAGTACGGGTTGCGGATAGTGTGGCTCCTGCTTCCTGTGTCTCCAACCCAGCCGCCAGCGAGACTATAGTGGTATGACTCCCCTACCTAGGGCTCCGTGGGTGTTCCTTTTTGGCCTCACCATATCCTGCATTCTTATGCGGGGAGCGAGAGCTAAGACCCCGCGTGACACCCCACATGACACACAGTCTGTGGAATACTGGCCTCAGCTGGGTGACTCAACTCCATGTCCCCTCCCCACCATGACATTTTGGCTGGCCTGGGGTGGGGGTAGGGGCTGATTCCCAGGGAAGGGAAGGAAACTGCCAGGTGCTGTCAGGTAAATGCAGCCCCAGGGAGAGAAGCCAGAGATCTCAGAGAAAAAGGGCCTGGTGCAGACTCTAGGCAGCTGTTTGCTGATGAAGACAACGGAAGGCAGGCAGAGTCTTGAAAGTGCCATGGGGAATGGGGGGACCCCTGGGGTCAATGTCCACACTGAATGTCAGAAGCAGAGGTGGGATGCAGTATGCTAAATGGTGGCCCCTCAAAAGACTTGTCCACATCCTAGTCCCTAGAACCTGTGAATGTTACTTCATTCAGAAAAAGGGTCTTTGCAGATGTGATTAAGTTAAGGATCTCAAGGTGAGATCATCCTGGATTATCCAGATGGGCCCTAAATCCAATGACAGGTGTCCTTATAAGAGACACGCAAAGAAGACAGACACAGAGATAAAGGCGATACAAAGATGGAGGCAGAGATTGGAGGGACGCAGCAGCCACGACCATCAGGAGCTGAAGAGGCAAAGAAGGAAACCTCCCTTACAGCCTCTGCAGGGGGCGGGCCTGCTGGCACTGATTTCAGACTTCCCGTTTCCAGAATTGTGAGAGATTAAATTTCTGTTGCTCTAAACCACCAAGGTGGTGTCATTTGTTATGACAGCCCTAGGAAACTAATACACGGAACTGAAATAAAGGGGGTATTTTCCCCAAGGGGAAAAGGTCAGCGCAAGTGGGCGGGGAGCCCCTCCTCTCCTCCAGGGGTGCTGACCTCAGCCAGGAGCACAGTTGTGGACAACCAAGGAGCGTTATTGTTATCGCCCTGTCTCATCAGCCTTGGTCCTGTGAGCAGATATCCCTGACACAGTCTCCTTTGCTCTCTGCTCCCAGAGGTGGGACTGGCTAGTCAGAAATGCTTCCTGTAGGACCACCTGCCCTAAGATGGTTCCCAGCTCAGTATGAGAAAGACCATTTTAAAAAAAAAAAAAAGGTGGTGAAGGGAATTCTGACACATGCAACAAGGATGAACCTTGAGGACATTATGCTAAGGGCAATAAGCCAGACACAAAGGACTAAGCCTGTATGATTCCACTTACATGATGTACCTAATCAAATTCACAGAGACAGAGAGTAGAGTGGTGGTAGCCAGGGGCTGGAGGGAGGGGCATGGGGAGTTAGTGTTAAATGGCTACAGAGTTTCTGTTTGGGAAAATGAAACAAGTTCTGGAGATGGGTGGTGATGATGGTTGCACAATAATGTGAATGTACTTAGCCACTGAACCACACACCTAAAAGTGGTCCAAATGGTAAATTTTATGTTCCGTGTACTTTATCACAGTTAAAAAAAAGAAGCAAGTGGTGAGCTCAGTCACTGGAAGTATGTAGGCAGTGGAGAGATACTCAGCACTCAGCACTGCTGTACCAACAGGGAAGGTACCCACTAAGGAGTCTTCCTTCCGGCTCATTGTGATTCTCGTCATTAGCATGGCCTTGGACGCAAGATCCCAGAGCCAAGGGTATGAGGTTGTACTCCATCTGAGAGCGTGCCACTAAATAGCTGCAAGTGGGGCCCTGAAGACTGGAAGAATAGGGAAGAACTCTGAAAGAATCAGGTAATAAATAGAATCTAATCCAGCTATGAAGCTGTCTGGATGGGGGAGGAGGAGGAGGAGTTTGGGCGTGGGGGGGTTGAGGATTGCAGAAAAAGAAACAATTTGTCCCAGAGGATGTGGGCTGAGACCACCCACTGGAGGTAGCACTTGGGCTGCTAAGGCCCAAGAAAGCATATCCCTGGGCTCATTGGCTCTGAAGGGTAAAACCCACTTGCTTGGTGACAAAGTGTCCTTAACCCAGAAAGGGTTGAATTAAACTGGGAGATACTGAAGTAAATCAGGCTCAGATAAATTTAGGAATGTATAAATCTGGTATTTCACACTTGGTAACATTTAAGAGAATTAGGTATATATATCAGAGTACCTACACATTAGTTTTGCAATTCCCATTTAAACCAGGTAATTGAGTAATTGACTTTAGGCTTATGATTTTAAGCTGAATGTGGAAAGAGGATTTGGCTGAGTCCGTGACAGTTTTGAAATGTTTAAGAGAACTTAATATTCACTCTATTTATATGCTTAATTTGTTACATTTTTAAGAACTGTTTAGGAACTTGGAATTTTAGGATGACTATTTATAAACTTAAGAAAACAGGATACATTAAATTTGTAAAAATCATTGGTTTCAGCCTTGGATGCTGCCTCTCCAGGGGGAGCTGGCTCAGCGCGCACTAGCCCCACAGGCCCATGGAGCTAGTGTCACCCCAGGGGATGCCCGTTGTGCGTGGCTGACACACACCAGCCAGACACTACTGGAGAGGGCCACTCTGAGAACGTCAGAGTCAAGAAACTGCTGATGGAGGTCACTGGCCACCCACGGGTTCTTGCCTGACTGGCCCACGTGGCTATGGGGTGAAAGGCAGGGAGTGGGGATTCTTTGGTCCCATCTCAGGGCTGTTGTCCACCCAAGGATGGCTTGTGACCCTCACGACAAGCCATCGTGACTCAAGGTCACCAGGTCCCTGCAGGGTTTTAAAGCCAGGTATCCTGGCAGGCTGGCCCTCCATTTTTTTTTTTTTTTTTTAATTTTTATTGGGGAATATTGGGGAACAGTGCATTTCTCCAGGGCCCATCAGTCATTGTCCTTCAATCTAGTTGTGGAGGGTGTAGTCCAGCTCCAAGTCCAGTCACTGCCCTCAATCTTAGTTGCAGGGGGCGCAGCCCACTATCTCACACGGGAATCGAACTGGCAACCTTGCTGTTGAAAGCCTGCGACCCAACCAACAGAGCCATCCGACTACCCCTCTTGGCAGCCCAGGGGCAGCTTGTTGCCCCCAATCCAGCCATGGAGTGCGCAGCCCACTGGGCCCACGTGGGAATTGAACTGGCAACCCTGTTGTTCAGAGCTTGCACTCTAACCAACTAGGCCCTCCAGCCGCCCCCTGGCCCTCCTTAATTGTGACAAGTGCTTCTGCCAGGTCTGCCCTCCCCACCAAGATGTGGCAGCTTTACTTGGGGAGGGGCTTCATGGCTACGTGTTGTTTGTGTTTTAACTTTGAAGACTTTAAAAATGATACCCTCTTCAAGAAACAGGCCTCTGGAAACAGATGCCTGGCTGTAGTCAAGTGTAATTTAATTAAAATCCAAGAAACAGCAGCAGAAACAAATAAAAACCAAAAGGATGCTTTCTCTTTAAAAAAATATATCAAGTCTGCTGGGAGGCACAGCAGCCTGAAGAGGGTTTGGTGTGCTCCCCTGTGAGCACAGCTCTACCCAGACTCTGCTGGGTGGAGGGACAGGAGACCCCCCCCCCCCCAGGGCCCAGTGCTGGGTTAGACTCTAGGTCACTGTGTGTGTGGTCCAGGGCGAGTCACCCCTGGCACCCTTCGACCACCCCCCAACAAATGAGGATTTCACCAGCTCCTTCTTCCTGGAGAGTGAGCAGAAAGCAGGAGAGACAACAGGAGAGGGCCTTGGACCACAGGTTTGTAACACGAGAAGTTCAACAAATGTCCATTTCCTTTCTCCTCTCAGACATTTTTGGCTACTGTGCTTTACGACTCTCTGAAAGGATGGTGGCATTAGCAGTATTTCCCCAACTTACTTTCCAAGCCCCTCCCCCTAACACAGCATCTTTTGGGATGGGATTCTGCAGGAAGTCCCTGAGGTCCACTGGCCCCTACATTCCATGAATTCTCAGCACTTATGATCCATCCTAGCACCCTCCTGATTGCTCTGCTTGGGAAATAATCAGAATCAATTGTTTACACCTTCTAGTGAATGCACTTAAGCCCACGTGTCTCTCTCGGTGGTAAATTTTGTCCATTTTAACATGAAAGGTTTGGTTCATTGTCAAAGGAAGTGTAGGTAATGACAATGAGGTGGAAGAATTATTTAGAGGCTCCTCCTGCTCCCTCGTAACCTGCTTTCCAAGTAGGACAGACTTTGCAGGAACAGCCCATTTCTTGGAGTGAGAAGCTGAGGACTTGAGGGCTAGCTCATACAGTGAGCGAGTGTCAGGGCCCCCAGAAGCTTCTAACTCCATCTCTCCCAGCTGCCAGGCCTTGGGGACAAGTGTATTAGTTAGGGTTCTCCAGAGAAACAGAACTGATAGGGTATATTTATGTGTCAGAGAGAGAGAATGGTTTAAGGGATTGGCTCATGTGACTGTGGGACCCGGCAAGTCTGAAGTCTGTAGGGCAGGTGGGCGGGGGGACCCAGGGAAGGGCTCATGTTGCAGTCTCGAATCTGAAGGCATCCTGCAGGCAGAACTCCTTCCAGTATTTTCTCTCAAGGCCTTCAGCTGATTAGATGAGGCCCACCCACATTATGGAGGGTCATTTGCTTTACTCAAAGTCCAACGATTTAAACATGAATCTGATCTAAACCATACCTTTGCAGCAACATCTAGATACACATTTGAACACAAACTGGATACCACAGCCTAGCCAAGCTGACACATAAAATTAACCATCACAACAATCGAAGGGTCTTTCTCACTTTAAATCTCTAGGTCAGAGGCAAGACCCAGGCAAAGCCTCAGAGAATCTGGGTGAGCAGAGATGAGTCACACTGGAGAAGGAATCTAGCTCACTCCCAGCTCCAGGCAGGAAGTGGTACAGAGGGAGGAGGAGATCCCCCAGGATCCCTGGCCATGGCGAGGCCCTGCCTGCACCTCCATGCTTAGAAAATTTCCTGAAGACCTTTCAAGTCAGAATCAGCCAGCATGACAGCTGTCACTAAGGAGTTGCATGTCATTCTCTGGGCAGTAGGGAGGACAGGAGCTGACCCGGGAAAGGAGCCACAGGGGGACCCGCCAGCCAGATGGTACCTTCCCCATCTTAAGGCCTGTTCTTCAGGGCCTCATTCTCTGGGAGATGGAAGAACAGGGGTTACAACCAGTACCAGCAAGAATGAGCCAGTGAGACTTAAAGGCTGCAAAGGAAGGGGTGAAGGGAGGGCCCTTTGCCTGTTTCCTGGGAGGTCACGGAATTTGTCCAGAGTCCAGGGACCCGGGGAGGGGAGAGGGTGAAAGGTGGAGGTGGGAGGCGAAGGTGGGAGAGGTGAACCGAGCAAAGCCATAGGCCTGTGAAGACCCGGAGCTTTCTGCCAGGGTCCCAGGCCTCTCCTTCCATTTCAGCATCCCTGGATTCTGCCCACAGGATCTCCCTCGGTGGACCTCTTCCCCTAAGAGCATGCCCAGGTGGAACCTGCCAGGAACACTTTGCTCCACACCTGCTCTCACATTCCCAACCAGCTGTCCTTACTCCTTTGGGTTCCCAACCAAACTTTTGCCAGTTTCCTAATTCCATCCCAATACCCCCTTCTTCTTTTCAGGCTTGCCTCCCTGGCCTCCCCCATGACCCCTGTTCCCCTCAGAGTGCCCTCTTCTGGGTCCTTGCTCATGGACCAGCCTCTCTCTGAGATGTATTATACCAAAACCATTTCTATTATTTTCGCCCTGCACTGGGCTGATTCTTAACCAGCAGGCAATTTCTGGAGAGATGGGAATTCTTGGACCAGGTAACGTGGCACCTTTCATGTCTGAGTGTCCATATCCAAGAACTGCCTCTCTGCACACTCCTGATGGTCTCCGGCCAGTAGCTGTCTGGATATCCCATCGGGAGGATCCCACCTAAAAGTGTTTTTACTCCAACACTCCACAACTCTAGAAGGAAGTGGAAAACCTATGTCTGTAGTTGAGAATCATAAAAAGTTCAGAAGACTAGTACATCCTAGGAGAAACTAGATTGAATGAAATTATTTCGTCTGGAAATGTGGAGGTTATTTACAATGGGTGGGAAGCATCCAGTCCTATTTCCTCCAGAACTGGTAGAGGCAGGAATGTACAATAAACAGTGTGGGAAGCTGGAGGGGAATTCCTGGATCGCTGGGACATCGGGGACCAGAGCCCATGGGATCCCAGAAAGGAAGGAAGCCATGATGTCCCACTTGTCCCCTAGCACTCCCGACTGGGCATGACTCCAAATCCACACAGGACATCTTCAGTTCTGTCTGACACCTTCTGAGAGGCAGGAACCTTCTAGAAGAAGATGCCGAATTGTTTCAGCTCAATTCAGGAGGAAGAGAGCAAGCATCTGGCTGTTATTTCACCATTCCTTGCCTTGGGTGATCTGGGAAGGCAGTGCCTGAGGGGCTGACTGGGTGAAGGGGTGAGGCTCCTGACTGGCCTCAGCTGAGAGACTCTGAACTTCTGTGCACTTTCACCAAGGCTGCCAACTACAGCTGTATAGGGTGTGCACTGCACAAAATCATCTGGGTGGGGCTGAACTCCCCAAGCCCTGACTTCGGCTCTGCCAACCAGAGAGGCATCTTCTACTTCTCACAAAGGCACTGTATGGGCTAGGAGCTGCCCTGCATCTCACCGAGGTGACGGGGCATCCTTGGGTCACCTGGCCTCCACACCTCCCGAGTCCTTGGTTTCCCTATGCTGCCAGGAGCAGAGGAAGGGCCAAGCTCTAATGCGGGGGCAGTGAGCTCATGAGACATGCCCATCACTGGGAACAGCTCTTCAGATCATGGTGCTGCTGTCTGCTTCCTTCAACATCAGTCTATCATAGTCTGAGCTACCACTGTATCAACATCTTGCTTTAAAAAATAAACTGTGAAAAGGCCTCACTTAGAGAACACTCAGGGGAACAATGCTGCCCTCTCCTCTCCTCTCCCCAGGTCTGCCCCTTCCACTGCCCACTCATGGCAGTTCATGCAACAGCGAAGAGGCAGCCCCCTGGCTGCCACATGCAGTCCCAGAGCCTGTTCTCCACCCTGCCCCTGAGAATGGATCCGAGCTACCTGCCCCAACCCGAGGAAGTTCAGAAAACAATGAGGTATTCACCGGGACAGACCAAGGCCTCACTTCCAATGCTTCTCCAGGCATCACTGGGTGGGTTAGGGACTTGGAAGGCAGGGCCCTGTTGCCAATCCTGAGGGACCCTATGCAAGGCCCGATTTCTCCTGGGGCCACTCTGCAGAAAATCTCAGCTCTGACTGCAGCAGGCCTTCTCACAAAAAAGAGCCACAGGAGCCCCTTTCCCTCCCTCCAATTCCATCAGGGAGGCAGAGGCGCAAGTCCAGGCCCCTTGGACCTCTAAGGACATTAAAGGCCCAGCCCTGCCTGTCCTCTGATGGCTGGGACCCAGGACCACTGCCAGAAGTGAGCCAGTGAGACCACAGTGAGCAAGATGGTCGGGTAGCCCATTAAAGGGCCAGGCAGCTGGCCTAGCACCTGGTACAGGTGGGCCTAGAGCCCCTCCCACGCTTCCTCCTCTACAGCCGTTGCTCTCTCCTGCTAGCTCAGTATCTAGTGAGGAAGTGACATCCCCATGGGAAGGCTGTAAGGAGCCTTAGGTAAGAGATTAGAAATCAATTTCAGCCAACACCTCATAGTCACACTGTTTATCATAGGTCTTTTCTCCAGAACACAGAGCTTGAATTTTCAACACCTGGGTCCTGGCAGGTGCAACAAACAAGGACACCCCTAGGACACTCCTAGGGTGGCCGCCCCAGCAGGTGTGTAATGGTGGGTAGGGCCAGAGTCGGGCAGTCAGTGGGTGTTACCACTGTCAGGACAGGCTGGTCTGGGCGCGGTAGCCTGGCATTCAACAGAGGAAGGGAAGAATGCCTGCCCCTGTCCTGCATCTGAGCGTTTGGAACAGGCCCCTGGGGCAGTTCTAGTCTGACCATTCACCAGGAGTGAAAATTGGAAAGACAGGTTGTTTCCAGCTGGGATTCCTCTGGAACCACAGGAGCCTGACACTCAGCTGACCACACAGCCCTCCCTCCCGAGCAGCACCTGCAGCTCCTCTGCCCTCATCTCCCCATGGTCTACAATACAGCCCTTTCCATGGTCTGCAACCGTGGCTACCTGGGCTGGGTCTCAGATGAGGCTGAGGCAGGTGCTGAGGGGCCAGGCCATGGGAGAAGGGGTGAGGTAGGGCTGGGGCTGCCAGGTGTGCTAGGACCAGCTGGCTGTGGTGAGGCTGTGCTGGGCTGGACAGGTCCAGGCCCAGGTCCAGGTGTGGGGTGGGTTCTCCTGACCCATGCGTCCCCAGCACTACGGGAGGGAATCCCACTCCACTCCTGCTGCTCATTGTGGGGCCTGAGCCTAGTGCACCAGGGGACTGTACAAGGGCGGGGGGGTCCAGGTTGCCACCTTCCAAGGCCACCAGTCCTGGCTCCCAGCAGATGGATGATGTGCTTGAGTCTCCTTCTGGTCTCCTCTTGGAGGCCTACCCCTTGCCTGGTGGCCCTCAGTGGGAGGGGGGTGTCCTGCAAGCCTCCTTGGGCAGGCTGTAGCTGTGGGTGGTGGCTCCAGGGCACTGCAGCTGTGAGGTGGGGGCAGGGCGCCTGTTGAGGGCACAGAGAGAGCCGGGGCTCCCTGCAGGGCACTGGCGTTCTCTGGGAGGAACCCTGGGCTGAGGGCACGGGAGAGGGATAGGGTTGAGCATCAGGGCTGCTGAGAGGGGCTGTGCAGGGCAGGTGAGGCAAAGCACCAACTAGAGGTGGGGTGGGGGTGACTCCCTACAGCTCCAAGGCCCAGGGCCTGCATCCATTTAGAAGCCCCGAGGGAGACGAGAGGTTTGCACAGCAGCCAGCATGTGCCGTGTGCCCTGTACCTGCGAATGCCCCCACTGCCATCTCCCACTGCCACTCTTCTGGCTTTCTGCCCAGCATGGCCACTCTGCATCTGTGGCCAGAGTCAGTGGCAGAGCCAGAACCTGACCAGCTCTACACTCACTCACCACCTGCCCCTCTGATCGCTCCTAGAAAGAGCACCATGGCAGGCTCTACTTTCACCACTTCTTCCTGGTGCCATCCACCCTGTAGGCACCCAGGAGTGAAAGAACTAGGTACTCTTGTAGCCAGGTACCTGAAGCTCCGCCTGGGCTGGAAATTCTGGGTCTCTGTGGGCAGGAGAGGCACAAAGCTGGGGTGAGATGAATACTGAGTGACCCCTCAGAGGGGAACTGGGGAAGGAGGGGAGAGAAGCAGATGTGAGAGGGGCCCAGGGCAGCCTTCACAGGAGGCAGTGCAGGGAAAGGAGTCAGGCAGACAGCAGGTCCCAGCAGGCCTGCCCAAGCCTGGAGACAGACCTGTTCTCCTCCCTGACACCCTAGGTGAAGGGCCCATGGCTCATGGAACAACACAGGCCTCTGTCAACAATGGCCTTTGCTCTCACACTGCAGCTTGGAGCACCATGAAAGCCTACAAAGTCTTCTGCTCTGACCTGACCCCACGTTATGTGACTACCCTCTGCTGTCAGACGAGGGGCAGGCGGCTAGGACTGCTGTCAGCAGGACAAGCTGGCTTCTGCTGTGGCCAGGGTGTGGGGTGTGTGGGGTTGGTCGCAGGGCTTCAGGGGTCTGCTTTTCTGCGGAAGCCCTTTCCCCTGTGTCCTGGCTTTTATATTCGCTGGGGACAAGGGAGGGACCTCAAGGCATGAATGTGAATCCAGCTCAGAAATAACCAACCAACCACATGTGGGAATAAATGCATCTTTCTGACACCTCAGGCCAGCTGAAACTGATCAGTGGCAGGAAGCCTCAGTGGTCATCTCAACCATCTACCCTCTCATTTTGTAGATGGGGAAACTGAGGCCAGAGACGGGAAGGTGCTGGGCAAGTTCAGATTTGAGCTGGGACCAGAACTCCCAGTTCCCACTGAAGGTAGCCACAGCCAAAGAACCCTTACTCTGGGCCACGCTAAGCGCGACCTCTCAGATCCTCATGGTCCCTCCATGTGGTAGGGAACAATTATTACGACTGCTTTCCCTGTTTGGTTGCCTGCTGCCTCCCCACCGCCTAGAACAGTGCCTGGAAGAATGGGCACTCAATTGTGGATACATCCAATTAAATTCCTACGGTCTTATTTGCGCTCATCTGTATTTTCTCATTTTCCTATTATTGTACACCACTTTCATATTAAAAAAACCCACCCCCCACCCCGCCACTTTTTACTTTGATAGCCTGCCAACCTTACAAGACTATTTAAAGAGCAAAATAAACACAAGGAAATGCTTTATGGACTAGAAAACAGTATACAGACGGGAAGGCTGTCTCTAATGCTTGCCTTCCCACCCAAGGATCTGAGCCAATAACCAAATAACCAAGTTGAGTGGGGCTCCTTTCTTTTTTTTAAAAAATTTTTTTCTTTTTTTTTTTAAGATTTTATTGGGGAAGGGGAACAGGACTTTATTGGGGAACAGTGTGTACTTCCAGGGCTTTTTTCCAAGTCAAGTTGTTGTCCTTTCAATCTTAGTTGTGGAGGGCGCAGCTCAGCTCCAGGTCCAGTTACCATTGCTAGTTGCAGGGGACACAGCCCACCATCCCTTGCGGGACTCGAGGAATTGAACTGGCAACCTTGTGGTTGAGAGCCCACTGGCCCATGTGGGAATTGAACCGGCAGCCTTTGGAGTTAGGAGCATAGAGCTCCAACCGCCTGGGCCACTGGGCAGGCCCCCTTTTTTTAAATTTTATTGGGGAATATTGGAGAACGGTGTGTCTCTCCAGGGCCCATCAGCTCCAAGTCGTTGTCTTTTAATCTAGTTTTGGAGGGTGCAGCTCAGCTCCAAGTCCAGTCGTCGTTTTCAACCTTTAGTTGCAGGGGGAGCAGCCCACCATCCCATGTGGGAATTGAACCGGCAACCTTGTTGAGAGCTTGCGTTCTAACCAATTGAGCCATCTGGCCGCCCTCTGGCAGCTCGTTGTCTTCAATCTAGTTGTGGAGGGTGCAGCTCACTGGCCCAGGTGAGAATTGAACCGGCAACCCTGTTGTCGAGAGCTCGCGCTCTAACCAGCTGAGCCGTCCGGCCGCCCAGTGGAGCCCCCTTTCTTGACCACCACCTACTCCTTCCAGTTCTCACGGGCCTACTGCCCTGTCTTCCTGTCTTGGAGACTGGGCTTGGGGGAGAGGGGTACAGAGGGAAGCTGACCAAGATCAGACAAACTAACAAGAGATAAAAAGTCGTTTTTCACCCAGGGGAAGGGAGAGAAACACACAGACACAAAGAGAAGTTGTAGGAAGCAGGACGGAGAAAGGCAGAAACATAGGTACGGACGTGGAGGACCAAAAAGAGGCAGCTCTGGAGTTGGGAATGAATCCCAGTCCCAAAGTGAGGCCACCTCTGCAGGCAAACACACCTGACACTCCCCACTCTTAGCTGGACTCCTATGTCTATCCTGCTTAAGATAAAGTTAAAAACATCAAAATGCCACATCCCTTTGAGCAGCAGCCATTGGCAGAACTCCATATGGCTGCAGCAACCAGGAGTTTGAACTAATAAAAGTTAGGAAAATAAAAATAAAAAGCTGGGAAATGCTCCCGGAGAGCCACGTGGCACTGCTCAGGGCCAGTGGGTAGGGTGGGTGGGGTGGGGAGGACAGCAGGCACTTTAACAGGAGGGGGGGGCTGCTCCTGCTCGGTGTGACAAGGTCACTTGTCTCATGAGAACAGACAACTCTTTAGCGACGGTGAGCCTAAGATACAGCGACTGAGTCTGCTGTTTTAGACAGCTGGGCCCCTCTCCCACCCACCCCTGCAGTTTCTCCTAATGAGAGAGGGTATGATACAGCCAGCAGGGGCCAGAGGCTGGAGCAGACAGGGCATGTGTGTGTCATTCTTCTCATGCAAGTCACCCACAGTGCTGCTCTTGGAGGGAAAGGGGGGTGGGCAGATGGCTGGCCCAGATCCCCACTTTGGGGGGGAGATCTCAGATGTTCACCCCACCCCTTGGGTGTGCTGATGGGGAAGCCAGCAAAAGACCCTGATCACCTGAGTAACCCTTCTGCAAGGTGGCTCTGCCTGCAGGAGGTGTGTGGGGTGCAGAGAGGAGCAGCTGGAACCCTGAGAACGGGGAGGAGTGATGGTACCCACTCTGCAGGTTACTGGAAGGATAACGTGACTTGGTACTGGGAGTAGAACACTAGAGAAGTGTAAGCCAGACCCCAGGGGCTCGAGAGCTCAGGGACAGCGGGTCCTGAGAAGTTTAAAATCCATCTGATAAGGATTTCCTGAAAACCCACTGTGCCCAGTATAGGATATTATGTATGGCCTATGCCCCAGAAAAGTGCGTAGGGGAATGAAATAACATTAGGGGAGGGGGGAGGGTGTACACCAATGCTCCAAGGGGGGTCATGCGAGGGGGTGTCCATGGACAGACCCCAGGGTATTTTAGCTCCGAAGAGAGACAGCAAAGCAGGTTCACCTCTGAGTAGGTGGGCATTTGGGGCATTTGTTCCAGAAAGAAGGCCCCCATCCAGCAGACCTGAAGCCAGGGGAGCTGACCCAGCATCAAGCCCTGGCCACACAGAGGCTGTTGTGTCTCTGGCCCTGGAAACCAGTGAAGCAGGTCCTGGCACTGGATTCCTTCTGCATCTTTCTTGTTGGAAACACCTGTACCCAGCCCAGTGAGAGAGTAGTGGATTTTAAAAAGTAAGGTTTCTCTGTGGATGGAATGAACATGATTCAGCACAAGCAGCAGACCGGGAATGGGAAGGCCAGGCTCTCCCAGCAGGCTGCGCTCCCCTCCCACCACCTTGGTGGAGGCCCTAAGCCACACCTCCCGGATGGGATCCCCGAGGTGCCCATGAAGGCCGGGCACCATGCCACTCCTCTCTCCAAGAACACCACCGCCTGGCAAGCTGCCAGGAACAGCCAAGCCCCAAGGACCTTGCTCCTAGGAATCCAACCACACAGAAGGCAAAAGTGCCAGATCTCACAACCACACTAAAGCACCTGGTGAATACACCCCCAGGTGCACAGCTATGGCCGAGGAGCCAAATGCTTTCTGAGGACACACTGTAACAGTGGTGGCAGACACATATCTTCGCAGCTCACAGACTTACTACAGAATGTCACAGGCCTGCGGGTGTTCAGTACCATGCCAGGGACAATAGTGGTGGTGGGGGCGTCACCCTCAGGAAGCACATGACGTAGTCTAACAAACAAAATGGACATGGGGGATAACTCTGTATGGATGGTTAAATGCCACCCAGTGTGACGGGACCTAAAAGGATCTCAGGGCCATGGGTTGGCATGGCCCAGAAAGGTGGCCTTGGAAAGATAAGGAGCATTCAGTGGAAACAAGGAAATACATTCCAGATGAAGGAAGACTAAGGTCAAGACCGACGGAGGGGGCCTCCCTGCTTGGTGTCTGGTGGCCCTTCAACCTGTTTGCCTAAAGAGATTTTCATAGGTGGGGTCTCTGAGGAAAAAGGTTACCTTCAAAAGCCATTCTGCTCATCTTTCTGTCCTCAGATAGGAAAGACCTGCCCAGTCTCCAGGTTCCCAGGGAGCCTCCAAGTGTTTGTCCATTATCCAGCCCCCCCCTTGGGAAGCAAGTCACCCTAGGTCCCGGGGGGTTCTTGTTTTGTATTATGTGATGTGGCTCTTGCTCCCAGGTGTAGAGTGAAGCCAGCCCTGCCACCCTGGCCACAGCCGACTGAACCAGGAGTCCAAACCACACCATTGGGTGGGGCTGACACTGGACAGCTCTGCAGTACAGGGCAGTGCCAGACTGAGAGGCAGTACACCAACCCAATCAGACCCTCTTTATGGGAAAGCAGGAAGGCTGGTGCATAGAAGGAGGTGGGCCACTTTAGCTTGGTGTATCCCAGGGAAATTGACCCTTTATTCTGGTGCATGAACATGAAGTTTGCTGACATTCCAGTCTGGAAATTTTGGGACTCAGAGAAACTGTTGGGCTGATGAAATGACACCCTACCTTCCACATAAGCCTGATACTCACCCATCCTCTCCCCATGACTAAAGGTTACTTCTCCCCCAGGACTCCTTAAAGATGGCAAGCCTGATCCCAAGACTCAGGGAGGGACATATAAGGAAGGGTGAGGCCTGCAGGAACAGGGTCTGGGGAAGGGGAGAGGAGTGGCCTCTTTTACCCACAGCTGACTTTTACCCCCAGGGCACCCACTCCAGACAGCTTCTGAACTTGCAGTGAGCTTTTGATCCAGACTGAGCCCTGGCCAGGTAGACAGAATCCAAAAGCACCTTGGGCCTGGCCTGAAAGAGGATACCAACATCTCGATCATTGTCTGGCCAGACCCTCAAAAGGGCAGATTCTCCTGTTTCTTATCATCATTGCCGCGAGAATGTGTCTTGCTTTGCAGAGCCAACACAATTTCATACTTTGTAGCATTTGCTCTGCCTGGTACCCCAGGTACTTTGGGAAAGGAAGAAACACAAGTGAGAGGTTATCTGTGGGGTCAAAGCAGACTGGGGACCAGAAGGCAAACCTCTAACCCGATCCTTGGCCCAGGCTCTTCTCATGATTACATTGCTCCTAAAGGGATGCGGATCACACTCTGCTCTCAAGGCAGCTTCCCGGCATCCTGCCTGCTTCCCGGCATCCTGCCTGCACCCCTGGCCACAGCGCAGGGTCCGTAACATTAAGCAAGGCCTCCTGATACCTCTCCAGCAAGTGACAAGCATGGACAGTCCTGGCCCTCAATCAGGGAACCCCCCCCACACACACTGCCTCACACAATCTTACCATGTTTCCCCAAAAAGAAGACCTAGCCAGACCATCAGCTCTAATGCATCTTTTGGAGCAAAAATTAATATAAGACCCGGTCTTATTTTACTACAATAAGACTGGGTCTTCTATAATATAATATAATATAATATAATATAATATTAATATAATACAATACAATACTGGGTCTTATATTAATTTTTGCTCCAAAAGACGCATTAGAGCTGATGGTCCGGCTCGGTCTTATTTTCGGGGAGACAGGGTAGATGCGAATGAGGGGCACCCAGAAGCAGCAGCACCAACAGCCACCATGAATTGCCACACGATTCCCTCAGTCCCTGTTTCCATATCCCAAGCCTGTAGCAAGTCACACAGCAGGGATGGTACCAGACTGGAGCATATTCTGAACTTGTGGTTTGTGAACCCTCTGAAATTCTTTCAAGAGTGTGTATGTTGGTACAGTGGGGAAGAGTGTCCATAGCTCTTTCCTGGCCTCAAGAAACTCCAGGACTTGAGGTTAGGACCACAGAGATTGAAGAGCTCGGGTCCCCTCCAACCCTGGGGCTCTGGACATACACAAATGCTGCAGCCATACAGACATTATCAAACACAGGACAAAGTGCCATGCAAATGCGGGAGGCTGTTATTGCCTTGCCGACTATTCCTCCCTGCCTGTTCCTCAACACCCACCCTGCAGGTGCAGGATGACATCACTGCAGGACTGAGCACCCTGCGCTCTGCACTCGCCCCTGTCTGCCGACTGAGGTACCAAAGCCTCCCTGGTCTGACCCCTAGTGAGGCCCTGGGTGTTTTCATGTCTCTTAGTGACTGCTTATTCCCTTTCTGAACACCACCAACTCCAGACTCGAGGAGGAAACTTGAAAGGAAAACACGATTTGGGAGAAAGGGCCACTTCCGTGCACAGCACAGACCCAACTCAACATTCTTCTAAACAGCCTCACGATCTTAGAAAACTGGCTCTCTGTTTTTCATAGACATGTAGACACCCAGTGCTCCCCTCCCACGCTGCCTAGGGCCCTGGTCTGTACATCCCAGGCAACAGGGCAGCTCTCCAGGCCCCTTTGGCAGGCCCATCACTGGCTCTGGAGAGGACCACAGAGCTTACCCACAGACAGAAGTCAAGGGAGCCAACACACCAGGAGCTGGTAGGCAAGTTATTCTGCTGCTTTCACAGAAACAAGGGAAGTCTGATTAAACCCATCCTCCCCCGTCAGCCCTCCCAGTCCTACCACTGAGAAGGTGTCAGGACACCCACAAGACCAATATTTCTCAGGAAATGCTCCCAGTCTCAAGGACCCTGTGGAGCCACAGGAACTTAATTGTTTTCCGAAAACCAGGGAGGAGGTCAGATTCAGGATGTGGAATCACTCAGCCTCAAAGGGACTGGAGAATCCCAAGGTGTCTGCCTCCTGGGACTGGCCCTGGAGAATGCTGACTTCACTTTGTTTCTTTCTCCTCCAAAAAGGGCTTGTCTTGACCCCCACCTGTCAGCCAATTCCACTCTTCTGTTTCCCCAGAAGCACCCACACCGGTGCTGGAGAACAGCACGTGATCAGTAGAATCTTCTTACTGTCTGGTGTGCAAATGGGATATGATGGTCTGAAAAATCCATTATTCTGTATGAAAGCAAAAGAGTTTCCACAGAGGCCATATGCTGATTTCCAATTTTTGAAAGACACAGAAATACACACCGCTAAAGTTATGTGGTACGTAATGTCATCTTTCTTTGATGATTTGATTCAGAGAAGGCACCTGGGAACCCAGCAGCACCTCAGGCCTCATTCTGGATGTTGTTTGGAAAAGCGACACAAGAGCCGCTCCCCCACCCCCACCACCATCTTCCCAAGTCCCCAGGTCTCTGCTTCCATCTCCATGTGCAATGCACAACTTGGGAACACACACACCAGATATAAAGGAGGAAGTGCCACAGAATCAGGATGGATGTGCATCCACCTCCCAGGAAGGTGCCCCTCCAGCATCTTTCATCAGTGACAGGAAAACTTCAGAAAGGCCACCTGATATCCACTCCACCATCCGCATGGACTCTATCACTAATGGGGTCAATCTAGCAAGAATATGGGCCCTGGACTCCCCCCCGCCCCTAAAGCCAGGTGAAGACAACCTATTTGGTAATGCAGGAGGTGCATCCTCCTGCCTCTATTCCACTCAACAAAATCCACGGACCAGGCCATCCTTATCTCAAAAAAAAAAAAAAATAGGGAAGAAAAATAAGCCAAAGAGAGGTGGGTGAGTGTCTAGCCCAGGGTAGCCCCAAAGAACAGGGGACCAGCCAGATCTACAGTCAGTCGGTAACCACTGGGACAGGGGCAGGCAGAGGGCAGAGTGCTGGCAGCCTCCTGAAGTTCCTGAAGCCAGGTAGTCAGTCACACAGGAAACCAATCCAGCTCCCCTCTCCGCTCTCTCCACTGTTCAGTAGGGGATCATGGCTGAGCACCCGTCAAAGTTATTCAGGGGAGATAAAACACTATCTTCCACCTGAAGTGCAATCTAGGATGCCTCCAGGTAAGCAAACGACCTAGGGACTGGCATCTCACCAGCCCCAGGGCTGTGCCCTTGGATTCGCCCAGAGAAGCTGACAACTGCGCATTCCTTGAGGACCCTTGGCGGGTATGCCTACCAGTGGGTAGAGAGGAAGAAAGCGCCCTGACTCAGACCAGGCATCCCTCCCAGCATCCCCTCCCAGCAACCATCCCTGGGACCAGCCTCCTCTGCCTGCGGGGGAGAGAAGCGGGAACATTATTCCAACAGGTCCCTGCAGCTGGGCCTCATCCGACCATCCTTCCTCCGCCCTGCCCTGAGGCCTCAGATTCCGTGGGAGCACCGAGGCACCTGCTGCCAGAGCGGGCTCCATCCCCGCGAGAGGGGGCCCTGGGCGGTGCCCCTCGTCGTTCCCGGGCCTTCTCGGGAAGGGGCGGGGCGCTCCCGGGGCCGGCGCGCCCCCCGCGTCCGCTCCCCGCGCTCACCTGGCGCAGGTGCTGCAGCAGCGTCCCCGCCTCCTCCCGCCGGCCCTGGCGCACCATCCGCAGCAGCTCCTGGACCATGCCGACGCGCCGGTGGTAGGGGGGCAGCCCCGCGCCGGCACCCGCGCGCCCCGCCTTGTCCCCGGCGCGTAGCAGCAGCGACGCCCAGAAGTCGGGCCGTTCGCGGCGGGGACCGGGCGCCGCGCCGGGGCTGGCTCTCTCCGCCAGGCTGCCCTTGGTCTGCCGGGTGCCCATGCCGCCACGATGCTGCGTTCTCGGCCGGCAGCCCGTCTGCCGGGCTGCAACTTTGGGGGAACTGTTGCGCGCGGGCGGCGCGGAGCGGGGGCGGCGGCGGCCCGCGCTCCCCTCGCTCCTCCCTCCGCGCTCCCCGGGCGCGCTCCCCCGGAGCTCGCCGCCAGCCGCCAGCCCCGCCCCGCCCCGCCCCGGGCTCGGCTCCGGCTCCGGCTCCCGCCCCTGCGCCCGCGCCCTGGCTCCGCGCCGCCGCGCGCTGTCTGCCTCTTTACCTCCCAGCCTCTTCCCTCCCCTCCCCTCTCCTCCCCCCCTCTCCTCTGCTTCCCGCCCCTCCTCTCCGGGCCGGGGGCCGCCGGGCGCCTCCTGCGGGCGTCGGCCCGGGCACCGCGCCCCCTGCCGGCCGCTGCACTGAGCCTCCCGGGGCCGTGGCGCGGTGGCGACGGGCGCGGACAGGCCCCAGTGGCTCTCGCTCTCGTCCCCCACTGGGTTCCCCAGGAGCTTCTACGACCGTAGAAGGCCCAGGGGAGGTGAAGGAAGGAGGCCGGTGCGCCCGGCGAGATGGAGAAAGTTGGGAGCATGGGGAGGTCTCTCAGCCTGAGTCGGGTTTCTCAAAGTGGGCTCCCTAAGCACCAGAGCCCAAGACGTCTGGATCGCTGGTTAAAAACGCAGACCCCCGGGCCTCGCCCCAGACCTACTGAATGCGAATCTTCGTGGTGGTGCCCTGGGACCTGCATTTTTAGCCAGTCTGATTCACATGTACACTCCTTTGACACCTGTGGGGGACACGGGTGGTGGTGGTGGTTGGTGCTTGGACACAGAAACTATACGCAAGGTTGTGTGTTGTGTATGTGCCCTTTTATGGAGAAAGTCCATCTGTTGCTTCCATCAGTCTCTGAGAGTCTAGACCATGAGGGTGTAAAGAACTGCTCTCTTTTGTTCTCACTCTCACACCTCTGGAGAAGGTTCCTGGGGGTAAGCCCAGTACAAAAAAAAAACAGAGGCATGCCTTCAAGTAGGCCCAACTGCACCGTTTACTGGCCCCGCTCCCTCCATGGCCACCTCTGCCAGGCCTAGCCCTTAAAGAACCAGAACCCCTGGGGTCTCATGGTGCTTGGGAAGCCAACCAGGGCCCTGCTAAAGAAGGGGGGCCTACCCCATCACAGACCACGGACTGCCCTGGTCTCAGCCACAGGGCTGCAGGAGGGGCAGCAGTTGTGTGTGCTGGCCTCTGACCCAGGCCCTGGGTGCTCTTTTTTGGGGAAAGGACAATGTGGACTATAGGGGTAGGGGAGCCAGATCCCAAACCAGAGGGAGCGCACAGAACCCATCGTATACTGACTGCTAAGCGTCAGGCAAGTCTCAGCTCTTTCCTCTGTCATGTTGGAATAAGAATACTTCAGAAACTCCAAGCAGGGTACAGGTGTTCCACCAAGAACTGTTCCTTTTCCTAAACTGAATAATCACTGGGTCTTCCCATAGGTGTGTTCTCTGTCAATCCCAAGTACCTGGAGGATGAGACTTGTATCTCCCCAGCAGGTTCTCTTCCCTTTGGACATCCCATTTCCAAATGTCCATCTTTGCCGACAGAGAACACTCAGTCTTCCTGACAGCTGGCCTTACAGGGGTTACAGTGGCATCTTTTAAGCGAGCCTGGATTCTTTGTGTGTAGAACATGTTTGTTGGCATCTCCAGAGAACCCAGGCTGGGAAACAGTTTGGTGCCTTTCATCTCTGGCCTGCAGGATTAGCAGGTAAAGTGACCATCAGGGAAGCCTGCTGATGAGGCCCCTCCTTAAGGACAGCGGACTTCACCCACGGCCTGAGCTAGTACGTTGGCCTGCATGAGGGTGTGTGGCTGGGGCAAATGCCATCCCAGTGGAAAAGGGCTCAGGCCAGTCCCTTACCTGGGATCTGAATGTCGTTCCTTTCCTCCTCTTCAGAGACCTGATTCCATCCTCTTCTCCTTGCTCTTAATTTTTTCCTAACATTTTCTGGTTTGTTCTCCCCAGTCTTTTCCATCTGTTTTGAAAGAAAACTTTCATTTGCCCCCTTCTCCTCCGGTCACCAATGTGCCACCTCTCTCTTTCCTTTTCAGCTAAGTTTTTTGGAAATACCTTTTATTTATTGTCACACCTTCTTTACCTCCATTCATTCCTCACTCACTCCAGTTTGGCTTCTGGCCCTATTACATCATTGAAATGTCTCGCCAGTGACCTAAATTCAGTGGCCATTTTTAGTCTTTGTCTTATTTGACTTTTAA